>NC_071990.2:6882500-8366250 GCF_028885655.2 Pongo abelii | reverse complement strand
TAAAAAATAATTCGGTCTTGAACAAAATAAATATAATAAAATCTGCACCTAGATTTGTGATAGTAAAACTATAAAACATTAAAATTAAGAAAACAATTATTACAAGCAACTGAACAAAATAAATAACTTACACCAAGAAAAAACTAGTTAGACTGACAGCAGGCATCATATAAGCAGATGTCTGCTTATAATGCCAGGGAATGAAATGATTTCAAGTGATGAAATAAAATAACTGAAACCCTAGAATGTATACTCACCTAAAATATCACTCAAGTGGTAACCTAATAAAGATATTGTCAGACAACTGAAAACAGAGCATTTCACTCTGGCATAAACATAAGCAAAACATTAGAGGAAAGATAGATAGATAGATAGATAGATAGATAGATAGATAGATAGAGATAGATAGATCGATAAACAGTAAACCTACTACAAGTAATTGAAAGGTAATTGAAATAAGAAGTTAATTGGAGGAAATTGAAACCAAAAGGGGAAAAGTGACAATGCAAGAAGCAAAGAAGGACTTCTACTTCCAACCAGGATGGATTAAGAATGAGAGCATTTACCTTCTGCCTTAAATAACTAGAAAACCAGACAAAATGTTTGATGCAACAATTTTTAACACTGAATGGCAAGGAAACACGGGAGGTCAGTGCTACAATTGTCCCAGGTTACTGCCTGAAGAGAATTTCCAAGTTGCAGCACAAGAAAGAGAAACCCAAGCAGGACCCCAAAACCTAGGAGACAGATGGGAGACCAGAAGTGCTGAAATTTGGGGTTGAGAGCGTAGGTAAAACATGAGAGGGAACTAGACAAGGAAAGAGCTCCCTCTAGAGATCTTAAGAGGAATCCCTTAAGACTGTGGCTGAGAACTGGTATGAGGATATACACAAGGCCAAAGAAAGAGCCACCTGTAAGGAGTAGGAGGAATAACCCTATGAAGCTCAAAAAAGTCTGGAAATAATTCATTTTCCCAGAAGCCAATCTGGGAAGACGTCCTAGTATACAGGGCATTAGGTTAATTACTAAAGAAGGTGTTGCATTAGGAGTGAAGTCAAATTTGCTCTAGACCAAAGACTTCTCTGGAACATCCCTAACAAAGCTTAAAAGCTCGACCTCCCAGGCTCAAGTGATCCTCCCACCTCAGCCTCCCCAGTAGCTGAGACCACAGGTGTGCACCATCACATCACACCCAGCTAATTTTTGTATTTTTTTGTAGAGATGGGTTTTTGTCATATTACCCAGGCTGGTCTGGAACTCTTGGGCTCAAGGGATACACCCACTTCAGCCTCCCAAAATGCTTAGATTATGGCATAAACCACCACACCCAAACTTTTAACATATTTTAAACTGAATTAAAAAGACAACACAGAACATCAGAATTTGTCTGAAACAAAATAGTGCTTGCAGAGATGTTCAAAGTATTAAATACTTATAAAAGGAGAAAAGTCTCAAATCAATGATCTAAGCTTCCACCTTAGGAAACTAGAAAAGATTAAAAAGAACAAATTAAACCAAAAGCAAACAGAAACAAAGAAATAGTAAAACCAAAAGCTGAAGGCAAGAGAGAGCATCACCACAGATCCTACAGACATTCAAACAAGTAATAAACATTATAAATGTGTGTTCTGAAAATTCCACAACTTAGATACAATAAAAATTCTCTCAAAAACACAAACTATCAAAGCTTCCTCAAGAACGAATCTCCCTATATCTATTACAGAAATTTACTTTGTAGAAAAAAATCTTTACCTCAAAAAAATTCCAGGATCAGCTGGCTTAGTAGTGAATTTTACAAATATAAGAAAGTAATAGCACAAATACTACACCCTCAAAATCATTTTATGAGACCATAATTAACATAATATCAAAACTATAAGATGACTATGTGGTAAAGAATTCTGTCTTGCCCTAAGAGAGGTCTAGCTTTGTCCACAGCTCCTAGGAGTAACCCCTAAACACTTGGAATTTACCAAGTGATAAAATTGTCTTTGTTTTCCATGATTGGTCCCTCAGACCACACCTAATAGCTTATGTTAATGAGATGACTCATAGTGGATCCATCAGACTGCACATCAGCCCAGTCTCTAAGGACAGTGGGGCTAAATCAATCAATCATGCCTACATAATGAATTCTGGACATAGAAACTCAGATGAATTTTCCTGGTTGCCAATACTTCACGTGTATTGTAACACATTGATCTGGGAAGGTTAGGTGTCTTGAGGACAATAGAAGCTTCATGTTTAGAATTCTCCCAGATTGTGCTCTGCATGTCTCTTCCGTTGGATGATTTTAATGTATCCTTTCCCTGCAATAAACTGCAACTGTGAGTACAATCACTTTCAGTGAGTTCTGTGAGTCCTAGTGATTGTCAAATCTGAAGGTGATTTGGGGAAACCCTTGAACTTGCTGTTGGTGTTAGAAGTCTTGGGAAGACTTTGGGGTCAAGAGGCATATGCCCTCAAACCTCAAAGTTTGACTAACTCCAGGTAACAACATTAGTAGAACAGTGCAAATCACCACGCCTCATAAATGTATATGCAAAAATCTTTAACAAAGTTTGAGAAAATAATCTTAAATATGTATGGTCAACTGATTTTCAATAAAGATTTCAAGGCAATTAAATGGGGAAAGAAAAGTTTCTTCAACATAAAATACTAGAATTATTGGATAACCATATGCAGAAGGAAGGAAGGACCCTTACCTCACAAAAATGAACTCAGATAATCTAATATATAAGCTAAAACTATCAAAAGTCTAGAAGAATGCATATGGGAGAAAAATTTTGTGAACTTAGGTTAAGCAAATTTTTTTCTTAGGGTGAGAGATATAGGAAGTATTAACATTTAAAAAATAACACATTGAGGCCAGGTGTAGTGGCTCATGCCTGTAATCTCAACATTATGGGAGGCCAAGGCAGGTAGATCACTTGAGGCTAGGAGTTCGAGACCAACCTGGCCAACATGGCAAAACTCCATCTTTACCAAAAAATTAAAAAATTAGCATGGTAGTGCACGCCTGTAGTTCCTACTACTCAGGAGGCTGAGGCATGAGAATCGCTTCAAACCAGGAGGCAGAGGTTGCAGTGAGCCAAGATTTTGCCACTGAACTCCAGATTGGGGGAACATAGAGACTCTGTCTCAAAAAAATAAAAATTAAAATTAACACATCTAACTTTATCAAAATTTAAAACTGCTTTTAAATTTTAAAGACAACATCAAGAAATGAAAAGATAAGCCACAGAATGGGAGAAAATATTAGCAATTCATATATCTAACAGCGTTTATCCTAGGACTACAAAGCAAGTTTCATATCAGAAAATTGATTATTATAAATCATTCATATTAATAAATTAAAGGAGATAAATCTTTGTGTATGCAGAAAAACATCCACTTGTGACTACTAAAGTAAAGAAAAAAGAAAGAGAAAACTTAGTCAATGAGGGACAGAATAGAACTTTCTAAACCTGATGAAGGTATATTTTAAAAATCAGAGAGTAAGCATTATATTTAATAATAAAATGTTAAAAGTAATCTAAAGATACCTGCCATTACCACTGATTTTCACACTTCCATGGCTGTCCTAGCCAGTGGAGCAAGATAAAAAGAAAAGAGAAAAAGACGAAAAGAATTGGAAAAACAGAAAAAAAACTTATAATTACTCATGACTGTTCTATTTTCTTCAAGAAAATCCAAAGGCATCTACAAATAATTTTTATATTGGTGATGGCACAAACAATTTGGGGACAAAAAATCAGCACAAAAAATTCAAATGCAAATGTTTACACCAGCAACAATCAAAAATATAACTTTTTAATGTGTACAACAGAAATTAAAATAACATGTATCAAGAAATAAATTCAAAAAAATACAGGCATGCCTTTATGGACTAAATTATAAGGTTTTATTGAGAGACATTAAAGATTCCTAAGCAAATAGACAGATATCCCCTGTTGTTGAGTAGATCCTATCATGAATATGTATATTCTCCCAAAATTAATCTGTAGAGAATTCAATTTGAATCCCAACAGGATGTGCCATTGTTGTTATTGTTTTTGAAATTAAAGTTGATTTTATAATTTATTTGTAAGAACAAAAGCCCCCAAATAGCCACCAAGTTGGAGAGGAATGTTAAGCAAATGGATTTTAAGACTTACTATAAAGCTATATAATTAAGAACTGTAGTCTATATATATACACAGATACATAGACCCATGAATGGAATAGAAAGCCCAGAAACAAATGCATGCAAAAATGGTTTGTAATGATGTATAATACATATGAAACTTCAGATCAGTGGGAAAAAGATGAGGTATTCCAAAGCTAGTAGGCATTTTAATTACCCTTGTCAAAAACTGTTATCTGATTCCTACATCACACCATGCATATATCAAAAAGAAACAAATAGTTACTGGTTGATTGACAATCAATATGAAAGGCAAAAACATAAAATCTTTAAAAGATAATATAAGAAAGCATCCTTATGACCTAAGGTAGAAAGTATTTCTTAAGCAAGACACAACATGAATCTATAAAGAAAATATTGATAAATTCAGCTACATTAAAAAGAAAGATGTCCGGTCATTAAGTTACCATAGAGTAAAAACATAAACTCCAAGCTAAAAGAAGATATTTGTGACACATTATTGAAAAAATCTTATATAGAGAATATATAAAGAATCCTGTGGGCCAGGCGTGGTGGCTCATGCCTGTAATCCCACCACTTTGGGAGGCCAAGGTGGAAGGATTACTTGAGGCCAGGAGTTTGAGACCAGCCTGGCCATTATGGCAAAAATACCATCTCTACAAATATTTTTTTAATTAGCCAGGTGATACGGTTAAGCTTTGTGTCCTCACCCAAATCTATCTTGAATTGTAATCCCCATAAGCCCCATAATCCCTACATGTGAAAAGAGAGACCAGGTGGTGGTAATTGAATCATGGGGGCAATTTCCCCCATGCTGTTCTCGTGATAGCGACTGAGTTCTCACAAGATCTGACGGTTTTATAACGGGCTCTTCCCCCTTCACTCGGCACTTCTTCCTACTGACTTCTGAAGAAGGCGCCTTTCTTTTCCTTCGCATTCCACCATGACTGTAAGTTTCCTGAGGCCTCCCCAGCCATACTTAATTATGAGTCAATTAAACCTCTTTCCTTTATAAGTTACCCAGTCTCGTGCAGTTATTTATAGCCAGGTGTGGTGGTGTACACCTGTGGTCCAGCTACTCAGAATGCTAAGGCAGGAGGACCACTTGAGCCTTAGAGGTCAAGACCGCAGTGAGCCATGATCATGCCATTGCACTCCAATCTGGACAACAGAGCGAGACCCTGTCTCAAAAAAACAAACAAACAAACAACAACAACAACAGAAACTAAGAATCAAGAAAAAAAGACAACCCCAAATTAAAATGACTTAGTTCTTCATAGAAGAGAAAAAAATGTGTGTGTGTGATTTTACACATACATATGTATATACACCAAAAAGTGCTCAACCTCACTACCTCAATAGTAATCAGAGAAATAAAAATTAATCACAATGAAACATTGTTTTATACCAATGAATTGAAAAAACTAAAATCAGACAACACAGTGTTAACAAAGTGTAGATATATAATATATACTGCTGGAGGGCATATAAACTGGTACGACATCTTTGGAAAACAGTTTGACATTACCTAATAAATTTGAACATGTACCTACCTTATGATTCAGCGAGTCAACCCCTAAGAGTATACTTAGAAACTCTTGCACATGCATACTAGAGTATTCGTACAAACATAGTCATAGCAGCCTTGCTCATAACTGTAAAACCTGAAATGGCTATAATACTAATCAACAGTACAATGGAAAAATAATGTATTATATTCACACAATGAAATAGTACGCAGCAGGGAAAATAAATTAGTTACATATATTTACACCAACATAGATGAATCAAAAACATAACATTGAACAAAATAAGTTAGAGAAAATTTGTGCAATTTGTTTTCATTATGTAAATATCATCAATGGAGGCCAGGCATGGTGGTTCACACCTGTAATCCCAGCATTTTGGGAGGCCGAGACAGGCGAATCACTTGAGGTCAGGAGTTCCAGACCAGCCTGGCCAACATGGTGAAATCCCATCTCTGCCAAAAATACAAAGATTAGCCGGGTGCAGGGGCCTGTGTCTGTACTCCCAGTTACTGGGGAGGTTGAGGCACGAGAATCGCTTGAACCAATATTGTGCCACGGCACTCCAGCCTGGTTGACAGAGCGAGACTCCGTGTCAAAATAAATAAATAAATAAATAAATATCATCAATGGATAAGCCTAAATCATATATTATTCATATAATAGGAAAACTATAAAGATAAAGAAAAGCAAGGAAAAAGTGAACACAACCATTTTCCTGTGACCATTGGGAGGAAAGGAGAGGTTGGGAGGAGAATGAATTCAAGAAGGGTCGGTCACAAGAGTAACATCAAGGCAATATTTTATGTCTTGACCTGGGTAATGAATTTGTGGTGGCTCTTTTTATTATTACTCTTTGCACTGGACATAAACTTTTGTGTATTCTTTTGTATGCACAATAAATTTCACAATAAAAAATAAACCAAAAGTAAAAAGCCCAAAACAGAATACATATTTTCAATAAGAAAACAATAGTGTGTGTAGGTATGTGTGTTTATGTATATATGTTATGTGTGTGTGTGTGTCACCCAATCAGACATTAAAACTTCTATAAAATCCTAACAATTAAAACTGTGGAAATAGGGTAGGAATAGACAAAAAAACTAAAACAGATTATCTAAGAACAAACATAGCCTAAAAACAGTCCCATGTATGTGTGGAACTTGTTATGTGATAGAGGGACATTGCAAATCTCTGGGGAAATGATTCAATAAATGGTACTCAGACAATAAATACACAAACAGAATGGTTAATTCTTATTTGGAATAATGTATGTGTCTTCCCAGAGAGCAGAGAGTTAGTGATGAATGCCCCATCCTTGGAGTCAGGGGGTTGCATTTCAATCCCTCCTCCAGGTACTGAGAGTAAGGGCCTGGGTCGCTTCACCTCCCTGTGACTCCCTTCACTCAGCAGTAAAATGGGGGTGATAGAATGATAGTCCTTGCCTCATGGCCTTGTTAAGATTAAGCGAAGCAATCCACTTCTAGTATTTAAAGAAGCACCTGCCCTTGGACAAATGCTCAATAAATGGCTAGCTTCCAACCTTATTTAACAGTAAGTTTCCAAAGTTATGGACTTAATGTGATAAGAGGTAAGAAAGGCTTTTAAAAATCATTATTGGTTACTTCTGTCTCAAGCAACTGACTTTGACTTTGAACAGCTTGAGAGTAGCAATTATGCCTATTCGACTTCACATATTCAGTACCTAACACAAAATTTGCCATGTAATGGATGCTCGAGAAATAGACTTTGTGTTGATTTGAACTAAGAAGCAAAGAAAAAAGTAGCATTACTAAAAAAAGGGGAAGAGTCATTGTGGGTGTTGGAAAATGCCACCACTTTTCACTACTGTGTGGAGAAAAACAAAGCAGTGTATTAAAGGCCAAATTTAATGGATTCCCAAGGTTATGCTACTGTGAACTTATGCTACTGTGGAAGAGGAATTAGAATCAGTCATTCCAAAATGTAAAATACCATGGAAGATAAAGACATAAAACAGAGTATGCTTTAAGCGAATAGCCCAATTAGCCAAACACCAGGGAGAACTTAAATCAGAATGTACCTTTATGTGAGAACAAGGAGCGATGATTAATACTGAAAGGAAAAAGGAAAAAGCACCAAAAAGGTACAGCAATTATGCAGTAATGTGCTGTCTCATAGAAAAATCACAAAAGAAAAATCTATAGTTAAATGCATCCACATAATTTACTTGTGAGATACTTGTAGATTTCCACAATTAACATAATCCGTATCAGCAAAAATCAAAACAGATGAAAAAATGTATATTGTCCATCTCTCAAAGAATATCTGTGCCAAATTAGCAAACGTTATAGCAAAATAATGTTCAGGGTTGCTTAATTCTAATATTTTGGTAATCATTGATTTGTGGTTTCATCAAAATTCAATGTCTTGGAAGAAATGTGAGTTTCTTAGTGAATTAATTGATATCATTACTAAAAATATTGAAGAAAATCTATTTTATTTGAAATTCACATCATAGACATTCCTTTAGGTGACATAAAAAATTTCATAATCTTTCATTTTTTAAATGAGATATAAATCTACAATATATAAAAATTTATAGCAACATTTTCAAAACAGTCTGTCTTCTTTTAACAAAAAACCAAACACCTCATATTCTCATTCATAGGTGGGAATTGAACAATGAGAACACATGGACACAGGAAGGGGAACATCACACTTCGGGGACTGTTGTGGGGTGGGGGGAGGGGGGAGGGATAGCATTGGGAGATATACCTAATGCTAGATGACGAGTTAGTGGGTGCAGCGCACCAGTATGGCACATGTATACATATGTAACTTACCTGCACATTGCGCACATGTACCATAAAACCTAAAGTATAATAAAAATAATAATAATAATAATAAATAAAATAAAATAAAAATATGTAGCCAAGCAGTTTAAATGTCAGGAGAACTATGATGAGATATTTCTCTCTAAAAAGGTATATTTTCAATTTCATGACCAAAAAAGAGAATCTAAGAAGCTCTGTTGATTTTGCTTTTTCATGATCATTCCAGAAATGATGTACTGTATATCAAAACTACATCTTCCAAGCTATTACATTTCACTATCTGGTTAACCTTATCAGTAAAGCACTAGAAAACAAATTCCACTCATTAGAATTTCATCCACTCTGCAGAGTTATCCTGACTATAAAGAGTTGCCCAAAACTAAGATAAATTATTATGGAGACCAGAAATGGGCTACATTAACTGTGCATGATTGGATTCAACTAGAAGAACTGAACCTATAACAAATCTTATTGTGTAATGCTGGTGATAGTGGCACAAATATAGATTAGAAAATGCTGGTTTACCTTTACCCAACACAGCATAAGTTGACTGAAAATATATCCAGATACAGACACATTTAGACTTTTAGAGTTTTTAAAAATAAGTATGTTTGAGCCACAAGGGTATCTTCATGTTCTATAACACTTCTCATACTCTTCTCTGTTTCTGAAACAAGACAGATTTGATGCAAAAATTATTATGATTCTAGCATAGTGACAAAACTAACACCTCCATAAGTAACAGAACTCATGAAAATTTAGGACTGAATTTAGATTTAGGCCAAGAGCCTAAAACACTATTGAAAGTATGGTCTTAGGAAATATATATTTTAGCCTGAAGAATTTATAGAATGGTCCCAGAAGGTTTCACTGGTATTACATAGAAGCTAGCATCCCCATGCCTATACCCTTTTCATCTTTGCCTGGATTAAGTGCAGGCAGGAGGTGGCTTTACAACTGAAATTGTGGCACAGGAAAATTATTTGTGATCTAAAATATTATGAGGATAATGCTCAAAGAACGTTAAGACTCGGTAAATATTCATGTTTACTTTGAAGAATGTAATGATCATGGCTATGATTATGACTTTTGGTAGTTCAAAAGCTCTTCTCATTTCTCTCCACACGTTAAGAAATCAGTTTGGAGTTTCACTCACAAGAGTATTCCATGCCACTCCTCACAGTTTTTCCTTTCATTCCCATAGAATGCCAAAAACTTTCAAAATGCATTACCATGCAAATGTCTTGGGTGCCTTTACTACACATTTATATTGCAAGGTAATCAATAAATTATTATTTCAATATTTATTGGAATCTCAGAATAAGAAAGAAGATAGATTACACAAATTCATCTTCTGTGATTAATGGATGTTCCAGCAGAAGGCATACACTGATGGAGTAGGTCAGTATGCAGACTATATTACTGAATATTTCAACTCGGGCTGTAAATATAGTATCTGTTTCTCTTAGGGACTGTCACACTGAGTGCAGTATAAAAGGCAATAAATTTCAACAGATTAATTAACTCTTTGGTTACTGGGGCTGTGTGTCACCTATCCTGGCACCTAATAAAAATTCCTTTAATGCCAAGACATAAAGAAGGGCCTCTTTGGAAATGAGTTATTAACAGCATTTCGTGAATAGATGGAGAAATTGTAGCCGAGCCATTTAAGTGTCATAAAGTGCAGCAAAGGCTGCTGGAGGCCTCTGAGGGACGCCAGGCAATACCATAACAATCAAATCTGAGATGGAAGAGGGATTGAGCTGTCCACTCAGAATTTTTATATTGTCAAAGAGCAGCGAGGAAATAATGTGATCAAGAAGTGAATTAACCTTGTGTGTGAAAGAAAGGGGATGATCTGATGGAAAAGGCAGTAAAGTAAAAATCACTCCATAATGCCTACATTGCAGCAGAGCCATGAGGGGCCCCTAATGTCTGCAGGCTGTCAGAGAGCAGATCCAGACCTCTAAGTACTATAAACCCATTACCTGCATTAGCCTACAATTGGAATACATTTATTCATGCTTTTTTAAGTTCTTCAGGGTCTCTGCGTTGCATACCCACAGAGCATTAATTCCTATAAATGTTCTATCTTTGCACACTCCTAAAAATGCCTATACAGTCTTGGGTGGAAATTAACATTCAGTGAGAGAGGAAGAAAGTGCTGCATATGTAGTACAAGGTTCATATCCATTATCCAGCTCATACTGTGTTGTTTAATTTAGCACCTGGGCTACTCCACCCAAATAATCTTCGGATGCTTTCTGATGAATGTCTAGATATCACATTTTTAATATTTTTCTATTTCAATGTAAGAGCTCCAACAGGCAGAAGATAATAAATATCAAATACTAACCCATGTTTTTTATTAATGGTCAGATAACTATCTTTGAAACTGTAAATTTCATTTCATCTCTTGAGGTTGCACCTCAATATATCGCACTTTTTACAAAGTCCACACATAACAATCCAAAAAGCACATAGAAATAATAATAAAATTTAAATCAATAATTTCTTTCTGAAGATAACACTTCGGCCTAAGTTACTTAGGAGAATCAAACCCAGCAAGTAGGTGCCTCGGACATAGAGCATTTTCCCTGTACCAGCGCTGCTCTGAATACTTTACATATATTAATTTAGGTCACTTTGACAACTCTATGAGGCAGGTATTGTAATTACTATCTTCATTTTATTGATGCGGAAACTGGAGCACAGAGAGGTTAACTAAATAACCCAAATACCCCAAGTTCACACAGCGGATTTAAAAACTCTGTCTAGGGGTCTGGGTTCTTAGCCACTTTGCAAAATTGCCTTGCCAAAAAAATAGTTAACAGACCCAACATACAAATGTTCTATTTGTACTCTACTAATTAATCTTAAAGTTAGGTATGACTATGCATAGATGCGTGTGTGTGTTGTTTGCAGGGATTTTACTCCTTCCGCTGTCCCTTGTTCCTCCTGTATTATCAATCCCTCTCTCTGTATGGGAATGTTCCCACTGGCATAAGATGTGCTCTAATCTCTCCTACTCTTACTTCCATCTCCTTGATCCAACACCCCACTGTAGCAACCCTTGCTCCTTCCCAGGACAACTTCTCCAAGCAGTTGTATTCACACAGTCTCTACTTCCTCATGTCCTATTCACTCATCAGCCCCTTAGGAATCTGCCTCTTCCCTCACCACCCCTCAGAAACTGCTGTGCTAAATCCAAAGGTCACTTTTATATCTTCATTCTGTTCAACCTTTTGGCAAATGGGAAACAATTACCACTCCCTCCTTCTTGGAAACTACTCCCTTTGTGGCTTCCCTGGCAACATTGCTTTCTGCCTTTCTTCCTCCTGCCGACTTTTCTGGTCTCCCTTCGCTGCCACCTCCTCCTTTCCCCGAGCCAGGGTATGGGGGTTCTTCAGGGCCTGGCTCTGGGCCTCCTCTGCCACTTCTCATCCACTCCCCCACAGTTGACTAATCCGCTACATGGATTCAAAACTCATCTTTTGGCTCATTATGCTTATGTCTTTACATCCTCTTTTCATTCCAAATGTAAATATCCAACTGCTCCCTGACATCTCAATTTAGATGTCTGACAGACCTCTCAGATTTAACATATAGAATAGAACTCTTGACTGGGGGCGATGGTCCACACCTGTAATCCCAGCACTTTGGGAAGCCAAGGTGGGTGGATCACCTGAGGTCAGGAGTTTGAGACCAGCCTGGCCAACATGGCAAAACCCCATCTCTACTAAAAATACAAAAATTAGCCAGGCTTGGTGGTGGGCGCCTGTAATCCCAGCTACTTGGGAGGCTAAGGCAGGAGAATCGCTTGAACCCAGGAGGCAGAGGTTGCAGTGAGCCGAGATCCTGCCATTGTACTCCACCCTGGTGCAGTGCAATGAGACTGCGCTGTCTCAAATGAGATAGACTGTGTCTCAAAATAATAATAATAAATAGAATAGAATTCTTAATTTTTCCACACAACTCTGGTCTTCCCACCAAAACAAAACAAAAAAAAAAGATACTACGTTCCATGCAGTTGCATAAGCCAGAAATTCAGGTCATCCTTGGTCCTCTCCATTTCTTCTCAGCTTCACATCCAATCCGTCAGCATGTTCTGTTTATTCTGATCTGTGTCATTTGTCTGATATTGGTTGAAGGGTGGATATTTTATCCAGCTCTGACCACCAGGAATGAGGGGAAGATTTTCTTCATCTATGAAAAGACACAGGAGGAAATACCTGTCTGGCCCAGGGGATGGCTGAAGCTGCTGCTGCTTTGTGGTTCTGTGAGGAGACGTCACCAACATGGCAAAAAAGCGCAGAAAGATGGTGAGGACCTGGGTATTGATTGGGCCACTGACTTGACCAGTGCTGCAGGTATACTACCTGTGCACCTCTTATTATGGGACAAAATTAACTCCTCATAACTTTAGTTGGGTCTTGTATTATTTGAAGCCAGAAGCAAACTAAGTGCCACTTCTCTTCTGTATCATTTATCTGCATAACAAATTACCTCAACATTAAGTGGTTTAAAATGACAATAAATATCTCCCAGTTCCTTTGGGTCAGGAATTCAGAAGTGGCTTAGCTGGGTGATCCTGGTTTGGGGGGTGTCTCATGAAGTTGTAGACGTGATGTCGACTGGGGCTACAGTCAGTGGAAGGCTTAACTGGAGCAGGTGGATCCACTTCCACAATGGTTCATTCACATTCACAAATTAATGTTTGCTGTTGGCAGAGGCCTCAAGCTCCTTGCATGTGGGATTCTCCGCAGGCTGCTGCAAGTCCCCACAACATAGCAGCCGACTTTTCCCAGAATGAGAGATCCAACAGCAAGCGAGTCACATAGAAGCTGTTCTTTTTAATGGCCTAACCTCAGAAATCACATAGCATCACTTCTACCACATTCTATTCACTAGGAAAGAACCACTGAGTCCAGCCCAGATATAAGAGATGGACATTAGGTGCCACCTTAGGAAAGAATTTGCAGACGTTTTTACAATTACTTTTTATTTTTTAATTGAAAAATAACTGTGCATACATACTCATGAGGTATACAGTGATGTTTCAATACATATAATGTATAGTGGTAATTATTTCAAAGCCACCACATACACCTTTTCTCACTGCATTCTAGTCCCAGTCATCTTCTTTCAGTTCCTAGAATTTGCTAAACTCCTTTTTACCTCCAAGTTCTTTCACACGTCCACACATCTGTCTGGGAGGTTTCCCTCCTGGCTGACCTTCCCTGAATACCTTGCTTTCCCCACCCCATTAATCTCTATCTTTGTCCCCTGCATGTTGCATGATGGAAGGGCCAGCTGTTGTCTAGTTTGCCATTATATGCCTAATTCTTAACACAGTGTCTGGCAGGTAGCAGGCACTCAAAAAATAGTTACTGAATGAATGAATGAAAAAAGAATATAAGTATGCATCCACAAATGTTTTTAGAGAGCTGCAAAAACCATTCAGCAAAATCATTCAGGCGAAAATGTCTAACATGATAAGGTGCTTAAGAAGTTTAATATGGAAAGTGACATTCTAGCTATCTTTTGAATATTTAAAGGGTTATCGTTGGGGAAAAGATTAAATTTATCCTTTATTATTCATGGAGTAGAATTAGAATGAATGGTTAGAAATTATGGGAAAACAGTTTAGTTGAATAAAAGAAAGACCTTTCTAACAATTAGAGTTATATAAAAAAACTGAAGCCAGTTGACTTACAAGACAGTAATTTTCCTATCATTGGAAATGTCCAAACATATATTATAAGACCACCTGCCTACCATGTCAGAGAAGAAATTCAGATATTGGATACCAAATGGACCAGATGGCCCTAGGCCCCTCCCCCACCCCTTTTGGGTTTTTTTTTTTTGCATTCTAGGATTCTGTAATACAAGCCTTAACAAAATATACATTTGTCTCAGTTCATTTGTGGTTTTATAACAGAATGCTAAAGACTGGGTAATTTATAATAATAGAAGTTTATTTTATCATAGTTCTAGAGGCTAAGAATTCCAAGATCAAGGCACTTGCAAAATCAGTATCTGGTGAGGCACCATTCCTCATTGATGACACTTTGCTACTGCATCCTCACATGGGGGAAGATGGAAGGGAAAGACAGTCAGGTAGCTCTCTGAAGGCTCTTTTACAACGGCATTAATCTATTCATAAAGGCTACACCTTTGTGAATTAATCACTTCCCAAAGACTCTTATCTTTTAATACCGTCATATTGGGGATTCAGTTTCAACACAGAAATCCTGGGTGGGACAAAACATTCAAACCATAGCATATTTTAAAAGTTCTAACAACTTGGGGAACATAACAAAGAGATAAACAATCAAGAAACATTTAAGGAAAAAAAAAGACTTCTGTCTATACTGTCATGCTTTGGGAAATCTTGTTTATGCAGAAAACAAAAACAAATTTTAATGTTTCTATTTCTAATTATTATAGTAATGTAGTTATTTTTAAAATGTAAATATTGTCATATATTGATGTAATATAGGCATTGACCTCAGAAGAACTAAAGAAATTTTAACTGAATGCTTAACTATAAGGCATATTTTCTGATTTCTCTGGTTTCTAGAAATAATAAACTACATAAGTTTCAGTTTTTAACCCCTGCACTAAAGCAATTTTTAAACCCTGCATTGAAAAAAAAAAGATTATTCTTTAAGAAATAACAGAAATATCCTTTAACAGGTGAATACACAAACAGTGGCACATCCATGCCATGGAATTTTATTCAACAATAAAAAGGAATGAACAATCAAGCCAGCAAAAGACATGTAGGAATTTTAAATGCATATTGCTAAGCAAAAAAAAAAAAAGCCTATCTAAAAAGGATATATACTGTATGATTCCAACTATATGACCTTCTGAACAAGGCAAAACTATGGAAACAGTAAAAAGATCAGTTGTTGTCAAAGGTTCAGGGGAAGGAGGGATAAATAGGTGGGGTACAAGAAATTTTTAGGGCAACAAAACTATTTTGTACGATACTGTACTGATGAATACATGTCACTATACATTTGTCTAAACTTATAATGTAAAAGAGTGGACTCTAACATAAACTTCAGTTAATAATATTGGATCAGTATTGGTTCATCAATTTTAACAAATGTACCACACTCATGCAAGATGTTAATAATAGAGGAAAATAGATGAGAGGGAGTATATGGGAACTCTGTACTTTCTGCTCACACTTTGTGCAAACCACTACACAGGTTCCATATGATATATATATATATGCAATATATGTTTTATTACATATATAAATGATTGCAGTGATATTTAAGTACAAATTGTAAGAAATAAGTACTAAGGTATTTGAATCAGGCAGAGAAAGAGGCAATAATTAGGTGTAAAACAGTTGATCCAAACTTTAAAAGACTGTAGAATTTGGAGGAAAAAAAAAAAAAAACAGAAAAAAAAGATACAATCTAAGCTAGTGAAACAAAACAAAGAAGGCACAAAAGGGGAAACGCTACTAGTAGGGGTACTTCTACCAATAATAAAGAATATTACAAATATTCATATATGACACTGAAGAAATTGGCCTTGATTGGGCTTGTGAATTATTGATGAATTCAAAAAATAATTTAATTGACCAAGACACTGTGATAGGGTCACAATGTTTCCAGATGTTCCTAGTCATCAACTCTGCCCTCAAAAAGCTTGCCGGATGGCATGTGCTGCCACTCTTCAAAGTCATAAAGATGAGAATTCATGATTTCATAAAACAAAGAGTAAATCAAGGAAGTAGGGTAAACATTTGGACAGCAGACTGCACAACTCTACCAACCCCCACTACTGCTAGTCAGGCAGAACTTGCTGGCTTAGGTGTCAGCACAGCAGCCCTACTCCTACCTGAACTCTGCCAGGTGACACAGTTCTGCGTTCTTCTAGGAAACACCTGGACAACAGTCCATGCTATTTCATCCACCCCTGCTGCTCCTAGTCAGACAAGACTTATTGGTATGGGTGGCACCCAAGCAGGGGAGGAGCTCCCACTCCCAGAACACTGAGAGGAGTGAGACACGTGAATTCATGGGCCGATGGGGGAATAAGATATGCCTCCTTCTGCAGGGCCAGTTGGGAAAAGGTATGGCCTGTCTGCCAACCATGGCCTCTCCCTGAGGGAAAGAAACGTGAGTGTGGCACCAGTTATCAGAGGAGGCTCCTCCAAGGCTCTGGAGCAAACCTGTGAAGATGTCATCTCTCTCCCCCCATCATACAGCACTACTGAGAATGTGCTAAAATACAAAAGAGCCACATGACTGAGTAAGAGCCTATCTGCCAGCCTTCACTATTAAGTGCCATCTACCGGATCACAGCCCAAATTACAATACCAAAAATATTTTGCCAGTATACAGTGTCTGTGAAACCCTAGGCAAAAATCCAGCCACAAATAAAGATCCTATATAGAGCCTTGGCACTCTGAAAGTATCTAGAAATGAAGCCAACTGACTATATTTATCTTACATCACAGTTAAAGGAACACCAGCTCTCTCAGATGAGAAAGAATAAATGCAAGACATTCTGGCTTTTTCTGGCAACTGAAAAAGCCAGAGTGTCCCCTTACCTCCAAACAAATGCACTAGTCTCCCAGCAATGGTTCTTAACCAGACTGAAATTATTGTAATGACAGAGCTAGAATTCAGAATCTGGATGGCAAGGAAGCTAATCGAGACCCAGGAGAAAGTTGAAAAACAATCCAAGAAATCCAGTAAAATGATTCAAGACCTGAGAGGTAAAATAGTCATTTTTAAGAAAGAACCAAACTGAACTTCTGGAATTAAAGAATTCTCTACAAAAATTTCATAATATAGTCAGAAACATTAATGACAGAATAGACCAAGCTGACAAAAGAATCTCATAGCTCAAAAACCAGCTCTTCAAGTCAACTCAGTCAGACAAAAATATAGAAAAAGGAATTTCAAAAAATGAACAAAACCTCCGATAAATATGGGAGATTATATAAAGAGACCAAATCTATGACTAATTGACATTTCTGAGAGAGAAGAGGGAGTAAACAACTTGACAAACATATTTAAGGATATAGTCCATGAAAATTTCCTCAGTCTCACTAGAGGGGTGGGCACACAAATTCAAGAAAGACAGAGAACCCCTGTGAGCTAATGTACAAGATGACCATCTCCAAGATACATAGTCATAAGATTCACCAAGGTCAATGCAAAAGAGAAAATCTTAAAGGCATCTAGAGAGAAAGGTCAGGTCACTGATAAAGAGAATCTCAGCTGGGCACAGTGGTTCACACCTGTAATCCCAGCACTTTGGGAGGCTGAGGCAGGTGGATTGCCTGAGCTCAGGGGTTTGAGACCAGCCTGGGCAACGTGGCAAAACCCTGTCTCTACTAAAAACACAAAAATTAGCTGGGTATGGTGGCACATGCCTGTAATCCCAGCTGCTTGGGAGGCTGAGGCAGGAGAATTGCTTGAACCCAGGAGGCAAAGTTTGCAGTGAGCCGAGATCGTGTCACTGCACCCCAGCATGGGTGACAAAGCAAGACTCTGTCTCAAAACAAACAAACAAACAAAAAGAGAATCTCAGGAAACCATCAGCAGGCATCTCAGCAGAAGCCTTATAAGCCAGAAAGGAAACATCCTCAAAGAAAAGAAATTCCAGCCAAAAGAATTTCATATCCCTCCAAACTAAGCTTAAGAAGCAAAGGAGAAATAAAATTCTTCTCACAAAAGCAAACATTAAGAGAATTCATTGCCACCAGATCAACCTTACGAGAAATCCTTAAGGGAGTGCTAAACATGGAAATGAAAGGTTGATACCTGCCAGCACAAAAACACACTCAAGTACATAGCCCACAGAAAATACGAAGCAATTACACAATCAAGTCTACAAAACAACCAGCTAACAACATGATGACAGAATCATAACCTTACATATCAATACTAATCCTGAATGTAAATGGTCTAAATGTCCCACTTCAAAGGCATAGGGTGGCAAGGTAGATAAAAACACAAGGCCCAAAGTAAAGGGAGAAAGATCTACCATGCAAACAGAAAACAAAAAAAGAGCAGGAATCACTATATTTACATCACATAAAACAGACTTTAAATCAGTAACAATCAGGAAGCACAAAGAAGGGCATTACAAAATGACAAAGGGTTCCAGTCAAAAAGAAGACTTAACTATCCTAAATATATATCCACCAAACACTGGAGCACCGAGATTTATAAAAAATGATCTTCTTGACCTATAAAAAGACTTGACCCGTCACAGAATAATATTAGGGGACTTTAACACTATTTGACAGCATTGGACAGATCATTGAGGCAGAAAACTGACAAAAAAATTCTGGTCATAAACCTGACACTTGAACAACTGGACCTAATAGACATCTGCAGAATACTCCACCCACAAACCACAGAATATATATTCTTCTCATCTGCACACAGAACATATTCTAAGATTGACCACATGCTTGGTCATAAAGCAAGGCTTGACTTCCAAAAGAATTGAAATCATACCAAGCACATTCTCGGATTAGTGCAATAAAAATAGAAATCAATACCAAGAATATCTCTCAAAACTACACAAAAACATGAAAGTTAAACAAACTTCTCCTGAATAACTCTTGGATGAACAATGAAATCAAGGCAGAAATAAAAAACATTATTTAAAATTAATGAAAACCGAGACACAACTTACCATTATCTTTGGGGTGCAGCTAAAGCAGTGTTAAGAGGAAAATTTAGTGCTAAACACCTTCATCAAGAAGTAGAAAGAGGCTGGGCATGGTGGCTCAGGCCTGCAATCCCAGCACTTTGGGAGGCCGAGGCAGGTTGATCACTTGAGGTCAGGGGTTCAAGACCAGCCTGGCCAACATGGTGAAAGCCCCTCTCTACTAGAAATACAAAAATTACCTGAGCATGGCAGCGGGTGCCTGTAATCGCAGCTACTTGGGAGGCTGAGGAAGGAGAAGCGCTTGAATCCGAGAGGCAGAGGTTGCAGTGAGCCAAGAGCATGCCACTCCATTCCAGCCTGGGCAACAGAGGGAGACTGTCTCAAAAAAGAAGAAAAAAGAAGAAGAAGTTAGAAAGATCTCAAATTAATGATCTAAAATCACATCTAAAGGAACTGGAAAAAAAAAAAGGAAAAACCAATTCCAACACTAGAAGAAGAAAAGAAATAACTAAAAATCAGAATAAGAAAAGAACTACACAAAATTGAGATGCAAAAGTCCATACAAAAGATCAATGAAACTAAGTTTGTAATTCAAAAGAATAAACAAGATTCAAAGACTGTTAGCTAGATTAACTAAGAAAAAAACAGAGAAGATCCAAATAAGTGCAATCAGAAATGACAAGACTGATCCCACAGAAATACAAAAGATCTTCAGAGACTATTATGAACATCTCTACTCACACAAATTAGAAAATCTAGAGGAAATGGATAAATTCTTGAAAACATACAACCTTCAAAGATTGAACAAGGGAGAAAGTGAAAACATGAAGAGACCAATAACAAACTCCAAAATTGAATCAGTAATAAAAACCTGACAGCCAACAAAAGCCCTAGAACAGATGGATTCACAGCCAAATTCTACAAGACATACACATAACTGGTACCAATCCTACTAAAACTATTCTAAAAAATCAAATAGGAGGGGCTCCTCCCTAACTCATTCTATGAAGCCAGTATCATCCTCATGCCAAAATCTGTCAATTTTCATCTGAAAATCTGAAATTTCCTCTGAAATTTCATCAAATTTCAATCTGTCTTTTCATCTGTCAATGAAAAAAAAAAAACCTGAAGCCAATAACTCTGACAAACATAGATGTGAAAAACCTCAACAAAATACTAGCAAACTGAATCTAGCAGCACATCAAAAAGCTAATTCACAACCAGGCATGGTGGCTCACACCTGTAATCCCAGTACTTTGGCAGGCCAAGGTGGGCAGATCACTTGAGGTCAGGTGTTCAAGACAAACTTGGCCAACATGATGAAACCCTGTCTCTACTAAAAATACAAAAAAATAGCTAGGGGTGGTGGTGTGTGCCTGTTATCCCAGCTACTCGGGAGGCTGAGGTGGGAGGATTGCTTGAGCCCAGAAGGCAGAGGTTGAGGTGAGCCGAGATTGCACCACTGCACTCCAGGCTGGGTGACAGAGCAAGACCCTGTTTCCAGAAGAAAAAAAAAAAAAAGTGAATTCACCAGGATCAAGTAGGCTTTATTTCTGGTTTGCAAGGTTGGTTCAACATACGCAAATCAATAAATGTGATTCACCACATAAGCAGAAAAGCAGAAACCCTATGATCATCTCAATAGATATATTAAAAGATTTTGATAAAACTCAACATCCCTTCATTATAAAAACCCTCCACAGACTAGGCATTGAAGGAACATACCTCAAAATAATAAGAGCTAACTATGACAGACTCACAGCCAGCATCATATTGAATGGGAAAAAGCTGGAATCATTCCCCTTGAGAACTGGAACAAGACAAATATACCCACTCTCTCTACTCCCATTCAACATAGTACTGGAAGTCCTAGTCAGAGCAATCAAGCAAGATAAAGAAATAAAAGGCATCCAAGTAGGAAAAGAAGTCGTCAAACTATCTCTGTTCACTGACAACATGATTCTATACTTGGAAAACTCTGAATACTCCATCAAAAGAGTCCTAGAACTGACAAACAACTTTAATATAAAGTTTCAGGACACAAAATCAATGTAGAAAAATCAATAGCATTTCTATACACCAATAATGTCCAGGCAGAGAGTCAAATCAAGAACACAGTCCCACTTAACAATAGCCACTAAGAAAATGAAATACCTTGGAATACAGCTAACCAAGGAAGTGAAAAATCTCTACAAGGAGAACTGCAAAACATTGCTGATAGAAATCAGAGACAACACAGACAAATGTAAAAACATTCCATGCTCATAGACTGGAAGAATCAATATTGTTAAAACAGCCATATTGCCCAAAGCAATTTACAGATTCAATGCTATTCCCATTAAACTACCAATGTCATTCTTCATAGAATTAGAAAAAACTATTCCAAAATGGAAACAAAAAGGAGGCTGAATAGCGAAAGCAATCCTAAGCAAAAAGAACAAAGCCAAAGGCATCACACTACCTGACTTCAAACTACACTATAAGGCTACAGTAACCAAACGGCATGGTACTTGTACAAAAACAGACCCATAGACGAATGGAACAGAATAGGGAACTCAGAAATAAATCTGCACACCTATAACCTTCTGATCTTCAACAAGGCCAGCTGAAACAAGCAATATGGAAAGGAATCTGTATTTAATAAATGGTGCTGGAATAACTGGCTAGAAATATGCAGAAGAATGAAACTGGACCCATACATTTCACTATATACAAAAATTAACCAAAATGTATTAAAGATTTAAATATAAGACCTCAAACTATTAAAACCCTAGAAGAAAACCTAGGAAATATCCTTCTCGGCATAGGACTTAGCAAAGAACTTTTGACTAAGTCCCCAAAAGCAATTGCAAACAAAAAAAAATTGATAAGTGGGACTTAATTGAACTAAAGAGCTTCTGTACAGCCAAAAGAAACTATCAACAGAGTAAAGAGACAACCTACAGAATGGGAGAAAACATTCACAAACTACATATCCAACAAAGGTCTAATAATAAGAATCTATAAGGAACTTAAACAAATCAACAAACAAAAACCAAATAGCCCATCAAAAAAATGGGCAAAGGACATAACAGACAATTCTCAAAAGAAAACATATAAGCAACCACAAACAGATGAAAAAATGCTCATCATCACCAATCATCAGACAAGTACAAACTAAAACCACAATAAGATATCTACTCACACCAGTCAGAATGGTTATTATTAAAAAGTTAAAAAACAACACATGCTGGCATGGCTGCGGAGGAAAGGGAATGCTTATACACTGTTAGTGGGGATGTAGATTAGTTCAACCATTGTGGAAATCAGCTTGGAGATTTCTCAAACAACTTAAAATAGAGCTACCATCCGACCCAGCAATCCCATTACTGAGCATAAACCCAAGGAAAATTAGATCATTATGCCAAAAAGACATATGAATTTGTATGTTCATAGTCACGCTATCCACAATAGCAAAGACATGGAATCAATCCAGGCACCCATCAATGGTGGGTTAGATAAAGAAAATGTGGTATATGATATACATATGATATACATCATGGAATTTCATGTAGACATAAAAAAGAACAAAATCATATCCTTTGCAGCAACATAGATGGATCTGGAGGCCATAATCCTAAGCCAATTAATGCTGGAACAGAAAACCAAATACCACGTGTTGTCACTTGTATGTGGGAGCTAAATATTGAGCACATCATAAACATGGGAACAATGCACACTGTGGATTACTAGAGTTGGCGGGGGATGTGGATTGAAAAACTACCTCTTGTGTACTATGCTCACTACCTGGGTACAATATACCCATGTAACAAACCTGCACATGTACCCCCTGTATCTAAAATAAAAGCTGAAAAGAAACTAGTCATCCTTGACAAAGGCTTTCTTGTCCTACTACTCACTATATATGCATTAAGATTGACATATACAGCTATGTGCTCTTAATGGGGAAAATTGTTTCTGCTTGGACTGTTTCCTTCAGCATGAAATGGTGCTGTTTGGGTCTGAAATGTTTCATCCACTTTTATTTCTATTCTACTTATTTGTTGGTATGTAACCATTCCAACCTCAGCCTACAGGTGTAAGTAGCTATTGACATGGGTGCTCATTCTGTATTGCTCCTTCTATAGGGAATTGCATGACCAAGAAGGAGCAGTTTTAGCCATTAATAGCCCCAAGGTTTGACAAGGCCTGATAAGGAGCACTGGTCTGGAGTAGGGTGTCTGAAGGTTGAGAACCCTAAATGGTTATCTAGTTCGTTTCTATGATACAGGGGTCCCTTGTACAATAATGTCTCAGAAAAGTGACTATTCTCATGTCTGCTCTGTACTTCACAAGACAACCCATTCCATTTTGGAAAATTACTATGCTTAAAATCAGGGGAACAAGAAATTATGTATTCTATACCTCAGTTTAGTTCTAGCTATGCCTTCCAGAGGCACATAAGTCTAATTTCTTTTTATCTAATGGACATTAAATTACTTGAGGACAATAATTGCATGCTCATTTCTTTCAATGATTCTTCATTACATTATAGTTTCTGGATCCTAGAATAACATAGTCATTCTGTTCTGAATAGAAATTTGGGTTTGGAAGACTAAAGTTTAAACTTATACCATGCCTACAAACATTTGGCCTTTGCTTCCCTTCCCCACAATCAATTTGAAAGGAAAAGTTGATTATACTGAATATGTCATGACTAAATGCATGATGATTAAATAGACCAAAAAATATAGATATAAATGTATGTGAATAAAATATCAACGTAAGAATAACAGCTATAAATACAAATATATATGAATAGACCACCAAAAAGTTGTATATTTTATACAGCCTAAGCCCCTGTTTTGGCTGAATCTAGTTTTTTCAACTATAAAATCTAAGAAATCTCTATTATGTATCATTAGATTTAAAAAGGCAGATGCAGAAAATCATGTATTATGTTACTATTTTAATTTTTTAAAAGAAAATATGTTTGTGTGTGGATGTAATTATTATGGATATAATATTGCTGGAAATAAATTAAGATACTGGTAACAACATTAGTTGCCTGAGAAGAGGGGAAGTTGGTGAATGAATAAGGCCAAGGGTGTGTAATCAACTTTACTTTACAGAAGCTTTTGCGACTTTTGAATTCTTAATTGTGTGGATATATTTCATAATCATAAGTAACATTAAAACTTAAATAAGACAATAAATAAAAATATAAAGTAATTAAACAATCACACAAATGCCAGAATAAAACATGTCTGGTGCATTTTATCTCACCAGTAGTATGATGCATAGCCTATTAATTAAGCACATGGGAAAATGAAATAATCCAAGTATTGAATTCAGTCCCCAAATTGCTGACTGTCTTCCAAGGTTCACATCCAGACCAAGATTCATCCCTATATATACACAGACATGGAGGATGTAAAGTAATCCTCGTGTTCAAGTTTCAAAATTACAGTTCTATATTAATATAATTATTTTTTAATTTTCATGCCTTTAAATATTTCATCACATATTGGATTGTGCATGTAAATCTTGGTTGGAAGTTTCAAACAATTTAAAATGATGATATCATTGCTCATTTTAGCAATGTCAGTAACTAACATGATCAATGGTTTGATAAGATTGATAATCAGAAATATATTTTTAAAGGTATAAGAAAATTACCTTCAAATTGTAGTGTTTGTTTCATAAAGCCATGAACAAATACACTTTCTTCCATTGTTGAGATTCAGAATGTGACTGAATCATTATTTTTCAGTAAGTCAAAAACTAAGGGAATAACACACAGATGTGCACTGCAAGCACAGTCATGTTAGGAATTTGTAACCTAGCATAATCCAATGACGGGTTTAGAAGTCATTCTTTCAACTAAACATACAACAGACAAATTGTATCAAATAACTGCCCCTGCTAAATATCAAGTTATAAGCAGAAATCATTGAGTCATTAAAGATACTCTATTCTAGCTCTCATATACAAATCTGTTCATTTAGCATATATTCACTGACTGCCCTCTATATGGCAAGACAGTGAAAACAAACAGAAAACATGGTCACTGCCTTCAAAGAGTTCCTATCCCAGTAAAGGAGGGAGAGAAATGTACCAACACTGCAAAACACCAAAATTACTGCTCTAATAGAAGCAAACAGACGTGAGTATAAAAATTTTGTGGTGGCCCAAGAGAGGGAATTGTTAATCTACTTGGCAAAGGGGAATGGAGAGGGATCTTTAGGAAGATGCTACTTCTCACAGTAATAAAGCTTGACAGTGGCAGAGCCTTCGTTCGAATTTAGATCTCTGGATTTCCAGGTAGTATTCATTTTGCTACACTGCTCACTAACAAACTGATCAAAGATCACTGATACTATTAGCTACAGCACACACGCATATGAGTGAGATTTAATTTAAGCAGTGTTTTAAGCAGTGTCTTGCTAACAATTACCTACTATACAGAATGAAGACCTTTTCAACAACTCAAACTTTATACCTAAAGCACTTAACACTCATACACATCCATACTGTGATATGCATATGTGTGTGTACCTATAGTTTCACACAGAAGTTAATAGATATCAATAGCTAGTGATAAGTATTATTTCAAAGCTAGAGTCCAATTCGGTTTATCTGCAATCACTTTGGTGCTGAAAGCTTATTAACTAACAAGCTACTAGACTGTGCTGCTGCAAAACCATTATCCCAGCAGGATACTATACTTGGATTGGAACCAAAGATGAATCTTTTCATTATCATCTTCTTTCTTACTAACAAAAAACATTTCAGAGGGATTACCTGGCTTAATCAGCTAATTCAATACATAACTAACTTGGCTACTTAGATTATTCAAATATACTACCCTCGTCAAATGTATGCAAAGAAAACAATTAAAACCCCTGATGCTATGCGTGACAGGTAAGAAGTAAGCACTAGCACACACCAAATGCCAATTCCCATCAGGTGGTGAAAGACTAAGTTTGGCACTACAGTGGATAACGCTTACTCTTCCACACAACTGAAAATACTGTAGTAATTTAAAGCCTCAAATTGGCTTTAAAGAAAGAATGGCACAGTATTCAGGCTCAGAGATAACAGCAACAATAATAGTTAAAGATCAGTGGACAGTGCCACCCAAAAAATCTAAAACAAGCAGATGCAGCTTGCGTCCAAGTCTTGGTATTCTCAAAGCTCCATCAAGCTCCTTTAACAGGGTGTGGTGGCTCAGGCCTGTAATCTCAGCACTTTGGGAGGCTGAGGAGGGTGGATCATTTGAGATCAGGGGTTTGAGAGGAGCCTGGCCAACATGGTGAAACCTCGTCTCTACTAAAAATACAAAAATTAGCCAGGCATGGTGGCACGTGCCTGTAGTCTCAGCCACTCGGGAGGCTGAAGCAGGAGAATCCCTTAAGCCCAGGAGGTGGAGGTTGCAGTGAGTCGACATCGTGCCACTGCATGCCAGCCTGGGCGACAGAGTGAGATCAGTCTCAAAAAAAAAGAAAAAAAAAAGAATAGCCTTTAAGATAATATGAAAATTTTTGTTAAAGTGAAGCATCTATCCTCCCAGAATCAGGTATTCTTCACACAGGTTATATTCAGCAGCATGCTCTTAGAAATAGAGCTTGTGTCTAACGTTTAAGTGGTGCCAGCCAGGCTCATTCCCCAGTCCCTTAGCTATTTATGCTGCCACACGTGTAACTAAAACTTCTCCTATTATGTCACAAGCCTGGAAAATACACTGTTATTATTCCATTATTTTTATCAACTTAAGACCACACAAGTTTTTTTAAAGGGTAAAAAATTACACCATCTTCTTTCTACATCATGACATGCTAAGATGGAAGAAACCAAAATACTACTATTTTTCTTCAAGCTATGCTGGTCCTGACCGCCTTTTATTCCTCCCTGATGAATCCAATAGGCTATTGCTACAAGAAGACATTTAAAGTAATATTTCTTTTCCATATGAGTTATATAATCCTAAATGTCCAAACGAATGAAAGCTGGCCATTCTATTTCTAAAAGAAGTTAGATTACTGTTAAGACCTAAATCACATCAAAATAATCACACAAAGTAGAAATAGAAAAACAGAAGATATATCTGTGTGTGTGTATGTGCATACACACACATATATACACATACACACAAAAGAGCTTACTTTATGAAAGACTGTTGTGATGAAAGCAAACTAAAGGCAGCTGAACCATGGTCACAAATTATTTTGTTCTGATGAAAATTGATTCAAAGAACTTCTGAGGTAGGGAAGGGAGCTGGTAAAAGGATTATTGAGAAAAGAGACAAGAATGTTTCTTTAAATTCAATAGTCATATTAGCAATTTATGAACTTGATTATACCTTTGAAATGAACAATAACTCAGTAACAACTCCAATAGAAAGATAGTATATTTTTATGATATGGGATAACCATATTGGCAATTCAAGGATGTAACAAACATGACTCAAAGAAGAAATGATTCATAATAAACATAAGCTGAGTACAAATTTCTTATAAGACCAGTTTTTAAAAAAAAAAACTAATTCAAAAAGCCATGAAAAACCTTCATCACATCAAACCTCATTCTCAGAAAATACAAAGAAAATTCTTGTATTTTCCTCTTCCTCTGTACAGAAATAACAAGAATCTTAGCATGCATAATAATACAATAAAGTAAACTAGGATTGCTAAGTCATTAGTAACATTAGTGACTCATGAAAAAGTGAGCTAATATTCATCTAGAGTTATGCATTTATCATTATGGCTTTTTGGATTGCTTTTCTGGTCGTTGATGATTGTCTTTCTGTTTAAGAACTTTAGCCTTAAAGCTTAAAGAAGTAATTGTGTCTTTAAATATTACATTCAAATATCTTAAAAGATTAAAAGAAATATCTGCAACATATACTCTTCGGACTTCATTTACCTGTATTTATTCAACTGTAGAAATTTTTTTTCTGGAGTACAGAGGACACAGAAATAGTTATTTCCACCTATCTTTCCGTCATGAATTAGTCCAGTATTAGCTATAAACAGAAACTGAACAAATTCTTTACAAGTTCTTTGACTCTTTGTTTCTTTAAAATGCAAAAATACAATATATTTTGAAAGCAGTTTTTATATCAATTATATAAATATTATTTCATATATTTATTTATAATGTTATGTATATTTAATGTATGTATATGTTATGCTATTAATTTCTTTGCAAAAACAGTAGAATGCATTTCACATGTTGATTTTAGATTTTTGCATACTTTCTAGCATTAAATGTAGCAAACTGCCTTTAACTGCAATTACAACTAACCAAAATTAGTATGATTTCCACATATCAGATTAATATTATAATAAAATCTTTTAATTTATTGATTACTAAGTCAATTTTTAAAAGATCTAAAATAAAAATTTAACATATGTTATAGCCAAATGAAAGCTTTGAAAATAACTATAAATTTTACTTTATTCAATTATATAAATGAATTGAAACTTGCATTTCCATAACAGCATTTGAGATGAAATTTGTTGATAAAGATTTATTTTCTTTAATACTTCTTCCTTTCAAATAGGTACAAGACTGATTTGTCTAACTCTGGGTTCTGCTAAGTAGCAATTGTTTTATTCCAAAGATGCAGAGTGGCTGTCTAATCTCTGCTGTAATATTGTCTCCTAGGACACCAACATGAAGCTTCTAGAATTTATGATACATTGTCCTGGATCAACCACTACAACAAAAATTGAAAGTTCTTTATATCTCTGGAAGACCTTATTTATTGAATTCATCTGGAAATATCAAACAATCACTTTTCGACAGGAATTTACATTTCACTTGTTTTAAAATAATGTACTTCCAGTTAGCAAATGGTCACAATCTGTGTCCAGAAAATAGACGAAAAACAACAAAACTCCAAAAGAGTAATTTTCATCTTTAGTGTGTCCTGAGAAGCAGATTTCTCATTGGAAACAACGCAAGCAAGAGGAGAGTGCAGCAACATCATGAAAGTATTGAAAGAAAAACATCCATCATCCTAGAAGTTAAAATCCAGTGAAAATAACTTTCAAAAACAAAGATGAACTAAAGACCTCAAAATATATGTGAAAATTAACTCAAAATGGATCACAGACGTAGATGTAGAACCTAAAACTGAAAACTTCTAAAGTAAAATAGGAAATATCTTTGTGACACTGAAGCAAAGATACATTATTAGGTTTCTGCAAAAGTAATTGCAGTTTTTCCCATGGAAAGTAATGGCCAAAATCACAATTACTTTTGCAACAACCTAATAGCTATGACACAAAAAGCACAATCCATCAAAAATAAATTAATTAATTAATATTACACACATCAAAATTAAGAATTTCTCTTCAAAAGACATCATGAAAAGAATGATAAAACAAGCATCAGCATGGAGTAAAATATTTGCAAGCTGCATTTCTGATAAAATGGCTTGGATCTAGAATATATAAAGAATTCTCAAAATGTGATAATAAGAAAAGCTTACTATGGGAGGTTATAAATATGTTAATTTGCCTGACTGTAGTAATCATTTCACTATGTAAATGTATATGAAAACATTAGGTTTTACATCCTAAGTATAGAAAATTTTTAAAAAGAAATAAAACAGTTGAAAAAATTTTAAAGGTTAAAAAAATTTTTTTTAATGGGCAAAAAATGTGAATAAATGCTTCACCAAAGAAGATCTACAGAAGTCAATAAAGCATATGAAAAGATGCTCAATAAGTTAATAAGCATATGAGAAGTATTTAATATTATTAGGCACTATAGAATTGCTAATTAAAACCACAGTGTGATACTACTAAGCCTTTTAAAATGGCTAAAATGAAAAAGACTGGACCAGTCTTTTGGCTAGGATGGGAAGTGAATAGAATTCTCATCTACTGCTGTTGGGAATGTAAAATGGTATAAGCATTTTGGAAAATAGTTTAGCAGTTTCTTTTTCTTTTCTTTTTTTTTTTTTTTTTTTTGAGACGAAGTCTTGCTCTTGTCCTGCAGGTTGGAGTGCAATGGCATGATCTCGGCTCACTCCAACCTCTGCTACCTGGGTTCAAGCGATTCTCCTGCCTCAGCCTCCCGAGTAGCTGGGATTACAGGCACCTGCCACCATGTCCGGCTAATTTTTGTATTTTTAGTAGAGACAGGTTTTCACCATGTTGGCCAGGCTGGTCTCGAACTCCTGACCTCAGGTGATCCGCCCACCTCGGCCTCCCAAAGTGGTGGGATTACAGGCATGAGTCACCGTGCCTGGCCAGCAGTTTCTTAAAAAGTTAAATACACAGCTATGTGACAAAACTAGTCCACTTCTAGGTATTAATATTTACCCAAGAGAAATGGCAACATAGGTCCACAGAAACACTTGTAACATGAATGCTCAACAGCATCCTGACAAGTAACAGCCAAAACCTGGAAATGGCCTAAATTTTCATTAACAGTGAAATGATAAATAATATTTCATGAAATGGAATTTTACTTCAGCAATAACAATAAATGCTTTATTGATGAATGCAAAAACGTGAATGATTCTTGAAATAATCTGAGTTTAAAATGTGATATCATATGACAAAAGGGATTTTTCCAACATCATTAAGGTTACTAATCAATTGATCTGACTTAATCAAAAGGGAGATTATCCTTTTAGACATGACTTAATCTCATGAGCCCTTTAGATCTGGGTCTAGCAGTCAGAGACAGAGAAAATCAGGGTTTTGAAACACAAGGTTTTGACACACCTGACTTTGTACATGGAGTGAACCAGTTGGCTAAGAATCACAGGCAGCCTCCAGAAGCAGAGAGAGGCCCGTCAGCTGACAGCCAGCAAGGAAACAGGGACTTCAGTCCAATAAGTGCAAAGAATTGGATTTGGCTAACAACCTGAATGAGCTTGAAGAAAGACTCTCAGCTCTAGATAAGACGACAGTCCTAACCAACACCTTGATTCTGGTTTTATGGGACCCAGAGCAGAGAATCCAGTCAACCCATATCCAGACTTCTCATCTACAAAACTATGAGCTCATAAATAGGTGTTGTTTTAAGCTGCTAAGTTTGCAGTAACTTGTTTTGCACTAAAGAAAACTAATACACATGGTAAAACTATGGTAAAAGAAATATTGTAAAAATATCAATACCTACCCAGCAGCAATCTATAGAATGGAAGAAAGTGAATAGTAGTGGATGCTGTAGGAGTCTCACTTGTCTTGGCACTCACCATGCCAGTACATGACCATAGTAGTGAGAAAAAGAAAAGCAGCTCCTGATAGCTGGGAGATTGACTGGTACTATCCAATAAGACACACTGTCCTTCTGTTGATCATAACCAGTTTCACAGAACACCAATAGTGGACAAGTCTACTCCATGACAGTGACGGATCAAAATGAACACAAGACCACTTGGTGATGATGTCTGAACTCAGACAAAAACAAGAACATTGTCTAAACTCCCAAAGTGAACAAACATCTCTATCTGGGCTAATATAAGTGAGAATTACTTCTTTACCAATTACAGCAGCTCCTGATAGCTGGGAGATTGACTGGTACTATCCAATAAGACACACTGTCCTTCTGTTGATCATAACCAGTTTCACAGAACACCAATAGTGGACAAGTCTACTCCATGACAGTGACGGATCAAAATGAACACAAGACCACTTGGTGATGATGTCTGAACTCAGACAAAAACAAGAACATTGTCTAAACTCCCAAAGTGAACAAACATCTCTATCTGGGCTAATATAAGTGAGAATTACTTCTTTACCAATTACAGCTGTAGCTTGCTTTTGTTCTTCCCTCCTTCAAGGTAAGAATTCTAGGCCGGGAGCAGTGGTGGCTCATGCCTGTAATCCCAGCACTTTGGGAAGACGAGGTGGGCAGATCATGATGTCAGGAGTTCGAGACCAGCCTGACCAACATGGTGAAACCCCCATCTCTACTAAAAATACAAAAATTAGCCGAGCATGGTGGCACGAGCCTGTAATCCCAGCTACTCAGGAGGCTGAGGCAGGAAAATCACTTGAACCTGGGAAGCAGAGGTTGTAGTGAGCCAAGATCGTGCCTCTGCACTCCAGCCTGGGTGACAGAGCGAGACTCCATCTCAAAAAAAAAAAAAAAAAAAAGAATTCTAAAGATATCCAGACATAGGATGATCCATGTTTTCTGGCAACAGAAAATCCCAGAGCAAATCTCCACTTCCTAGAACCTCTTCCTTGTTACCTGACATGAGACCAAATCCTGTAAATCCTTTCTAATACTTGCTTACTGAGATGCTCCACAGTTCCCCCACAGCATGCACTCTCACGCACTGTGATGAGTCAATCAACAGAGAGTTCTTCAACCACAGGAGGGCTCCTGTTATCCTACTTACCCTCTGCCTGGGTGCTTTCTCCTAGATTTGCTTACTGGCATGGGGAAGGGTAGAAATAAACTGTTGGGGAGTTAACAAACTTACAAAAAGTCCTCATTCAATGGGAGGAGGTGGAGGATAAATCTCCAAGCTTCCTCACCCCTTAAGGGAGATAACTCAGAGATCTCCAATGGAATGGGGCCTCAAAATGTATGGATGGGCTTCAATCAACTTCTGCAGACCAGGTCTTCATAAAGGCTGAACAGGCAGGCCTCCATAACAACTGTTTCAGCACTGACCGAGTGATGAAGTTAAATATTAAAAGCTGAGACAGCCAGTGCCCTTATACAAAGGCTGGAATGTAACAAAAGCCCATCAAGAGTTTTGCCTAGGCCTCTCCTGGGCCTTGAAGCATGACGAGATAATGAAGGAATTCTTAACAGGACCCGTTTAAGATTAAACAACTTTTACTGGGGGTCTGAAGAAATTCCCCAGGCCTCTGCAAACAAGTTTATTGGGTCTGAAGGAACTCCCCACACCTCCATGATTTGGCAGGGGAGAAGATAAGGCAATCATCCCAGCACCTGGACCCATTTAGATTAAGTAAATGTACTGAGGCTCCAGAGGAAGGTCTTCTGGACTCAGATCTTAGTTATAGATTAGAAGAAGTTAATCACTTATCACTTTAGATGAATGTACACTTACACGTATACATATACCTTAGAAGGTATATAAGCTCTGGAAAACTTTATAATTTTGAGTTTGTCTGGTGATATTTTACAGGCCTTCTCCCTGTACCTGGTTACAGGAATAAACTCCCCTCCTTCCCAGTTCATCTGCATCCCATTACTGGCCCACAGGAATAAACAGCCCAGCCCTGGGTTTGATCCTGGAACAAACTGACCTTAAAAAAAGGAGATTATCACTAACAGCAGCCAGAGAGAAAGGCTGGGTCACACACAAAGGGAAGCCCATCAGACTAACAGCGGGTATCTCGGCAGAAACCCTACAAGCCAGAAGAGAGTGGGGTCCAATATTCAACATTCTTAAAGAAAAGAATTTTCAACCCAGAATTTCATATCTAGCCAAACTAAGCTTCATAAGTGAAGAAGAAACAAAATCCTTTACAGACAAGCAAATGCTGAGAGATTTTGTCACCACCAGGCCTGCCTTACAAGAGCTCCTGAAGGAAGCACTAAACATGGAAAGGAATAATCAGTATCAGCCACTGCAAAAACATGCGAGATTGTAAAGCCCATCGATGCTAGGAAGAAACTGCATCAACTAATGGGCAAAACAACCAGCTAACATCATAATGACAGGATCCAATTCACACATAACAATATTAACTTTAAATGTAAATGGGCTAAATGCCCCAATTAAAAGACACAGACTGGCAAATTGGATAAAAAGTCAAGACCCATCAGTGTGCTGTATTCAAGAGACCCATATCACATGCAGAGACACACATAGGCTCAAAATAAAGGGATAGAGGAAGATCTAGCAAGTGAATGGAAAGCAAAAAAAAGCAGGAGTTGCAATCCTAGTCTCTGATAAAACAGACTTTAAACCAACAAAGATCAAAAGAGACAAAGAAGGCCATTACATAATGGTAAAGGGATCAATTCAACAAGAGCTAACTATCCTAAATATATATGCAACCAATACAGGAGCACCCAGATTCATAAAGCAAGTGCTGAGAGACCTAAAAAGAGACTTAGACTACCACACTATAACAATGGGAGACTTTAACAACCCACTGTCAACATTAGACAGATCAATGAGACAGAAAGTTAACAAGGATATCCAGGAATTGAACTCAGCTCTGCACCAAACAGACCTAATAGACATCTACAGAACTCTCCACCACAAATCAACAGAATATAAATTCTTCTCAGCATCACATTGCACTTATTCCAAAATTGACCACATAGTTGGAAGTAAAGCACTCCTCAGCAAATGTAAAAGAATGGTAAACTAGTTCAACCATTGTGGAAGTCAGTGTGGCGATTCCCCAGGGATCTAGAACTAGAAATACCATTTGACCCAGCAATCCCATTACTGGGTATATACCGAAAGGATTATAAATTATGCTACTATAAAGACACATGCACACGTATGTTTACTGCAGCACTATTCACAATAGCAAAGACTTGAAACCAACCCAAATGTCCATCAATGATAGACTGGATTAAGAAAATGTGGCACATATACACTATGGAATACTATGCAGCCATAAAAAAGGATGAGTTCATGTCCTTTGTAGCAACATGGATGAAGCTGGAAACCATCATTCTGAGCAAACCATCACAAGGACATGCTCTCACTCACTGGTGAGAACTGAACAATGAGAACACTTGGACACAGGGCTAGGAACATCAGACACTGGGGCCTGTCCTGGGGTGGGGGATGGGGGAAGGGTAGCATTAGGAGAAATACCTAATGTAAATGACGAGTTAATGGGTGCGGCAAACCAACACAGCACATGTATACCTATGTAACAAACCTGCATGTTGTGCACATGTACCCTAGAACTTAAAGTATAATAAAAAAAAAAAAAAAGGAGATTATCCTGGATTATCTGAGTGAGCCCAGTATAATCACAAGGATCTTTAAAATGTATAAGAGGAGGCGGAAGAGTCAGTACACACTGAAGCCATGTGAGAAAGACTCAAATGGCTTTGCTGGCTTTGAAAATGGAAGGGGACAACAAGCCAAGGAATAGGGATAACCTCTAGAAGATGGAGAAAGAAAGAATATGAACTCTCCCCTAGAGCCCCTAGAAAGTGATATAGGAGTTAAGAAGATATCACTTAGGCAGATAGTAAGGGTATGGGAATCCTCAGTAAGGCTTTTCTTTTCAATGAAAAGCAGCCCCAAATCATTTCCTAACAAAGAGCAGCCTGTAAAGTCGAGCTGTAGACATAGAATAGACAAGCAAGCTGGGAGCTTCCGTGGGTGAATGACGGCAGGAACTAGGGACTAGTACCATGTTCAAGATGGCGGCTCCATCTACCCTTCTCTGCCTTACGTGTACAGTAAGGAGCAGACAAGATGGCACTGACCAAGGGGAGAGTTCATTTGCATAAGATTACGGTGGGGCGACCAGTCTTCCCCTTGTGCTATGTAAACATCATACCTGATTGAACCAATCTGTGAGCCCCACTAAATCAGACACCACCTCCTCAAACTGGACTATAAAATCTGGCACATTCACTGCCAGCTGGTCTTTTCTGCTCAGAAGACCGCTCTCTATAGAGAGAGCTGTTTTTCTTTCTCTTTTCTTCTGCCTATTAAGCCTCCACCCCTAAACTCTTCATGCGTGTCTGTGTCCTAAATTTTCCTGGTGCAAGACTACGAACCCCAGGTATATACACCAGACAACATAGCCGCTTCAAAAGGAATGCAGCACTGTTGACCATTTGATTATATCCCAGTGAGGCTCATTATGTTTTTATGTTATGTATGTATGTATGTATGTATGTATGTATGTATGTATGTATGTATTTAGTAGAGATGTTACTCTACTCTACTCTCTATGTTACTCAGGCTGATCTCAAACTATTGTCCTCAAGCTATCCTCCCACCTCAGCCTCCCAAAGCTCTAGGATTATAGGCATGAGCCACTGTACCCACCCAAGACCCACTTTGAAATTCTGTCCTATAGAACTGTAAAATAAAAAAACTGTGTGGTTTTCAAGCCACTAAGCTTGTGGTAATTTGTTATAGCAGCAATAGAAAGCTAATACAGTTACTTATATACACAAGATGGACCAAAGTGAACTAATACAAGTTAAATATCCCTAATCTGAAAATCTGAAATCTGAAATGCTCCAAAATCCAAGACTTTTGAGCACTGACATAATATCACAAGTGGGAAATTCCACACATAAGTACTTAACACAAACTTCGTTTCATGTACAAAGTTATTAAAAATACTGTTTAAAATTACCTTCAGGCTATGTGTATAAGGTATTTATAAGGCATAAATGAATTTTGTGTTTAGACTTGGGCCCCAGCCTCAAGATATCTTATTATGTATATGCAAATATTCCAAAATTTTTTAAAAATCTAAAATCTGTGAAACACTTCTGGTCCCACGCATTTCACATAAGGGATACTCAACCTCTAGAACGGACGGAGAAAAAGAAATAGTGATAACAAATAATTAGAGTTTTATTGAAAGGAAAAGAAAGGAGGAGGGAAAATACTGTTTTGTGAAAGAAACTGAGTTCACACTTAGGATGACTACAGGGTTATATCACTGCATCCAATGTCTAACAAGCAGTTTGAAAAATGAGAATAAAGCATAGGTGAGCAGTTAATTACACAGATATAAACATAGGGGACAAGTCCGTAATCTTAAATTAAATTGATTTCCTGAAGAGGAGTTTATACAAAAGATCAGGAAAACAGAGACAAACATGAACATTTTGAGGACAGGACAAGGAACAGTGAGGTAGGAGAACCAGTCAGTGCAGTAATACAGAAGTCAAGAAAGAACAAAGTTGCAAAATGCAGCTGTTTCTCAAAAGTTCTAATTGCAGCCATAAAGAACAGCCTAATAAATGTTTATTCAGGTTGAACAATTAGTGTCATAAACCCTTCAAGACTTCACAGTAGAGGAGTGGAGGAAGTAATGCTTATCTTATGTAAAAACAAGCCTTAGCAGTTCCCCCTCACTTGCTCCTACATCCCTGGGAGCCATCTTTATTTTTACTCCACACCCACCTGGCCACAGAATTTAGCCTTCTTTAAATTCATCTGAAATAATGCACCTATGCAGGGCATTAATGAACAATGCAGATTTACTGAAGCTTTTTAAGAATATGAAGTGGTGGAATTATAAATCACAGCCTCCATAAAACAACTTAAATACTCCAGTTAGATACAGAACCTATAGTCTCCCAAAAGCTCCCTTCTCAGCCATATCACGCTGGTGATTCTCTTTATTCTCTCCATCCTTAGTTCGTTTGTTCTTTCTTTCCTTTTTTTTTTTTTTTTTTTCTGAGACAGGGTCTCACTCTGTCACCCAGGCTGGAGTGCAGTGGTGCAATCTGGGATCACTGCAACCTCCGCCTCCCAAGCTGAAGGGATCCTCCCACCTCAGCCTCCTGAGTAGCTGGGGCTACGGGCATGCATCACCACACTCAGCTGATTTTATTTTTGTTTTGTTTGTTTGTTTGTTTTCTAGAGGCAGGGTTTTGCCATGTTACCCAGACTGGTCTTGAACTCCTGGAATCAAGAGATCTGCCTGCCTTGACCTTCCAAAGTGCTGGGATTACAGGCAATGTGAGCCACTGCACCCAGCCTGGATTTTCTCTAGCACTTTAAACTTCATCACCTTCCAAGTGGTGAACAAGAATTAAAGTGCTCTAAAATTCCATTGTCCCGAGTGGTAGATAGTAGTCATATGTGCTACTGAGCACTTGAAATGTGGCTGGTCCAAACCAAAATGTGCTGGAAGTATGAAATACACACTGGATTTCCAAGATTTTGTATAAAAAAAGGATGTTAAAGTATTTCATTAACAACTTTTTATATTGATTGCATGTTGAAACGATAATATTTTGGTTATACTGAGTTAAATAAATATATTATTAAAATTAATTTCACCTTTTTTTTTTTGAGACAGAGACTCACTCTGTTGCCCAGGCTGGACTGCAGTGGCATGATCTCAGCTCACTGGAACCTCTGCCTCGCTGGTTCAAGCCATTCTCCTGCCTCAGCCTCCTGAGCAGCTGGGATTACAGGTGCCCGCCACCACGCCCTGCCAATTTTTTTTTATTTTTAGTAGAGATGGGGTTTCATCATGTTGGCCAGGCTGGTCTTGAACTCCTGACCTCAAGTGATTCGCCTGCCTTGGCCTCCCAAAGTGCTGGGATTAGAGGCATGAGCCACCACACCCAGCCTCATTTCACCTTTTTAATGTAACTAGCAGAAAATTTAAAGTAGCTTCCATGGCTTATATTATATTCCTATTGGACAGCACTGTTCTGGAAATAAAAAGAACTTCATGTTAATAAGACTAACCCTCCATGGAAGGCAGTTTAAGAATAATCTTCTAAGAGGCTAATCAAATTACTTCTTACAAAAAGAAAACAAAACACAGAAACTTTGACCCAAAAGGGATTCAAAAGCCAGGTGTTAAACGAGCAAAATATTTCTCCATCTCATTACACATGCTACCTCTTTATAAAGAATTTTGCCCCATGCCAATTATCAGTACTGGGAAAGAAGAGGAGTCATGGCTGGTGTCCAGGTGGCCCAGTTCTGTGAACCTCTATCCATTTAGGAGACAGCAGAGAAAAGCTGATAGCCCTGGAAGTCAAGCAACCTACAGGGGAACTGAATCTATAACCACAGCCTCATTAGCATAGCCTATAGCTCCCATTGCATCCTGTAGTTAATTCCCTTATCATCAACACAAATCACACTATAATTACTTGTGTAATTAATTATCTCCACCACACAAGGCTGTGAGCTTTGTGAGGGCAGGGATCCATGTCTGTCTTGTCATCCACATATCCACAATACCCAGTAACATGCAGAGTAAGTGCTCAATAAGTATTTATTAAATGGATATTTAATGAAAATCAAATTAACTAGTTTTTCTGCTCAGTGCATCTGGAACCATATATCTATCAATGAACTTCCTAGTTTGAAAATGCTATATAACCTATTCCTTATGGAAGAGCTAGAAAAGTGACAACTGATGACTATATATAAATGATTATTCTAATGATAGTAGGTTATATTAATAAAAATATTAATAGCTAACTTTTACTAAGTGTTTGTCAGGTAATAGGTGTTGTGCTAACCATTTAACCATCTTTAAACATCTTTCACTTACTCATCACCACAATTTACCACGTAGGTACTACTGTCATTCCCATTTCACAGATGGGGAGATTGAGACTTAGACAATTTAAGCAATTTGCACAAAGACACTCAAAGAGCAAGGGGTGGTGCAAGGATTTAAATTTAATCTGACACTAGAACATGAGGCTTAACTATGCAAGATGATTCTTCACAGACACATGACTAAGTAACACCAATTGACACGAACTGACATTGTTGATCACTCCTTCCTCCTTTAAACATTGTTTTCACCTGGCTTTTAGAAGACTGTACATTCCTTGACCCATCCTATGTCATTAGCTGCTTCTTCTAAGTCTCCACTGCTGGTTTCTCTTTCTCGCCCCCCCAAGTCACGTGACTTGATTATCTAGGCCATCCTAAAATACACAAAAAACACCTCCCAAAAATTGCCCCTGGGAAATGGAAGGCATTTATCCATAGGTGCTCATTCCCCATTGGTGGATCATTGCCTGGGGGTGTTAACGCCACCAAACTTTCCAAGGGCCAGGTGTGTGTGTGTGTAGGTCTGTGTGTGTGTGTGTGTGTGTGTCAGGAGTGATGGCATCTCAACCCTATCTGAGCACTGTTCCTGAAAAGGATACTTGCTGATGTTCACAAAACAATGTCAGTGTTCTATCAGGCCAATTTCCTCCAGTTGATACAATATACGGTAGGACCAGTGGAATTCCATGGTCATGTGTCATTGTCACACCTCTTTTACCATAAAGTGTGTCCTTTAGCTGGAGGCAATACTTCAGAAAATCATGTGTTTGGGCTGGGTGTCGTGGCTCATGCCTGTAATTGCACCACTTTAGGAGGCTGAGGTGGGCAGATCACTTGAGGTTAGGAGTTCACAACCAGCCTGGCCAACATGGTGAAACCATGTCTCTACCAAAAATACAAAAAAATTAGCCAGGTGTAGTGGTGGGCACCTGTAATCCCAGCTACTGGGGAGGCTGAGGCAGGAGAATGGCTTGAACCTGGGAGGCAGAGGTTGTGCCACTGCATTCCAGCCTGGGCAACAGAGTGAGACTCTGTGTCAAAGAAGGAAGAAAGGAAGGAAGGAAGGAAGGAAGGAAGGAAGGAAGGAAGGAAGAGAGGGATGGAGGGAGGGAGGGAAAGAGAGAAAGAAAGAGGAAGGAAGGAAGGGAGGGAGGGAGGGAGGAGATGGAAGGAAGGAAGGAAGGGAAAGAAAGAAAAAAGAAAGGAATGAAGGAGGAAAGAAAGAAAAAAGAAAAGAAGGAAGGAAAAGAGAGAGAGAGAAAGAAAGGAAAGAAGGAAAAGGGAGAAAGAAAGAGAAAGGAAGGAAGGAAGAGAAAGAGAGAAAGAAAGAAAGAAAAAGAAAGAAAGAAAGAAAGAAAGAAAAAGAAAGAAAGAAAGAGAGAAAGAAAGAAAGAAAGTCAATCATGTGTTTGTAACTCTATTATATAATGGTACTGGCAGAGGCACCATGAACAAGACCAGTCATATCAAGGGAAGTGTCAGTTCCGTAAGTACAAACCACGGCTCTCTCCAGGAAGGAAGGACTTTTGTGTAATTGCTCTCCTTATGGAATTTACCATCAATCTTTGCTGCTGATGGGCTGGACATCCAAAGAGGCAGTAGTCATATCGGCTTTAGTAAGAAAGAGCCTTAATTGTTGGGCCATGCACATGTCCTCCCCTTAATATCACTAAGAAAGTCCTTGTTGTCATCTGACTGCAAAGTAACCCACTTCCAGAGTTCTGAGGAGCTGCATTCTAGACTTTCTTCTTACATTAAATTTCTTAGCTTGGTTTCCCTCAAAACCTGAGACAACTAACTTATGTGGGGACAGGTAATTTGGGATGTGATCCTAGTGAGAAACAATGAGAGAATGGAAGGGAGAATATAGACATAATACAAGAATGTGTTATTGAAATTGCTGTTGTGAGAAACCAGAACTCAATTTCACTGGGACTTTTTGAAAAACACACAGAATGGCCTACAAAACTATCTTGCTCAAGTGTAAGAAGCAAGAGCATTTATCCATCAGTGACTGTCACCCCTTGGTTGAAGGGCCCAGATGTGTTGACTTACCAGCACTTCAAAGCTGTGCAGGACAGGAGCTGAGAGAGCTACTGCTGGAATGTGTGAAGTCCAAAGAACCTCAGGGAAGAAAGCAAAGAGGCCTGGTAAATGTGGGAGAGGAGAAGCTGTCAGGGAGAAGAATGTGGAAGATTGCATGAAACTGCCCCCCACAACCAAGTCAGAAATGAGAGGTGATGCTCAGAAGATGTGAATGAAGACACCAAAGGTTTCTGATACTACAGGATTATTAATTTCTTAAAAATTTAAAACCAATTCATAGGACCAGGCACAGTGGCTCACGCCTATAATCCTAGCACTTTGGGAGGCCGAGATGGGTGGATCACTTGGGGTCAGGAGTTCGAGACCACCCTGGCCAATAAGGTGAAACCCCATCTCTACTAAAAATACAAAAATTAGCTGGACATGGTGACAGGCGCCTATAATCCCAGCTACTTGGTAGGCTGAGACAGGAGAATGGCTTGAACCCAGGAGGCAGGGGTTGCAGTGAGCTGAGATGCGCCACTGCACTCCAGCCTGAGCGACAGAGTGAGCCTCTGCCTCAATCAGTCAATCAATAAAAAAAAATTCATAGCTGCAAGTCTTTAATTTTGTTTACCACATGGTTATCACAGGAGTAAATGGGAAGTATTGTAAGAGAGTCTATATTTATTAAACACCTACTCTATAATAAGTACTACTCCAGACAGTCTCTCTTACATTTCACATTTGACATGTAAAAATATTTCACTGACATGGTAGTCAGAGAAGAGCCAGGTGACATTTGAGCAGTGACTGGAAAAAAATGAGGAAGCAAGCTCTGTGGACATCTGAGAGGGCAGTGTTCCATGCAGAAGGAACTACAGCTACAAAGCACTGACGCTTGCTCTGCTTGGGGGCAATTAGAAAAGCTCTGAAGTGTAGCTTGGATGTGACCCATCAAGAGTAAGTTCAGTCTTAAAAGTCAGGGTAAGAATTTTGAACTTTAATCTGAGTAAAATGGTAAACCACTAAAAGGTTCTGCACAGAGGACTGGCATATTCAAGTTCTAATGGTATCACTCTAGCTGCTGAATGCAACTATGTAGAGAAATAAAGGGAATGCAGAAAGCTATGCTCACGGCTACTGCAATTGTCCAGGCATGAGCAAATGGTACCTTGTAACACCTCTTGTACCTTAAGTTGTTTTATACTGCCATTTACTTTCTCATGGAAACCCCTAATTTCTTCAGGGCAGGGAGCTCATACGCACAGTTTATGATATGACCTATACATATGCCCATTTAATAGATACTTGATAAATAACCATCATATAAATGGCTAACAGTAGTACTAAATTCACATTATACAGTGATGATATGGCATCACTGAAAGGTTTTGTCATCTACTATCTCTTTAGGAAATTTAAGTTCTCTAAGCCTTAATTTCAACATTCCTAAATGTTGCTAACACCAGCCTAACAAGGTTGGCAAGTATTAAATGAAAATGTCTACCCAGACCTTTTTTTCTCACCACCAAAGTAGTGCCTTGCTTTATTACAAACCCTCAATCACAATACAAGACACAAATGCTACCCTTTCTGAAGAGTGCCTGTAAAATTTTAAAAGTTGTCCGTAACTGACTAGATTCTAACATATATATTAATCCAATTCATCCCTTTCTGGTATTCAAGGCATGCTTTCAAAAATTATCCATCTTCGTTACAGTAATATTTTCCTTAATTATTCTCTGAAAACAGCTCATCCCCAGACCGTCTTGGTTTTTACATTATTACATCTCAGTGGTGATAGATGTGGCCCTAAATGCGGGGAAAACCTTTTACAAAAGTTTTGATGGCTGGTCCTCAAGCTTTGAGATTTACCTTCCAAGAATTAAGCAGCACTATCAAACCAATGCTGGCAACATTTTTATGAGGTCGCAAGGACCACGGTTGCTGCAGCTACAGGATGAGTTATAACGTCAGAAGCAACCCAAGCGTTACTTCAGCCCATCTTCACGGGAGAAGCCCGTATGAATCAGGCAAAAACATAAAAACAGGTTCTGTGACTTTGCCCTATCTCATTTAGATCAAGTAGCAAGCAGAAGGAAGACAAGGATTTTAAAATCTGGCTCCAACATTCTCCACTTGGTCGCGTTCTCAAATCTCAGCCCAGGGCCGCTGACGTAAAGTCGCCTCTCTCGTGGGAACCACGGGCTCGGGGGTAGCCGGCAGCTGAAACTTGGACTTCAGAGGCTTGGAGGCCAGGAGCAGGCAGAGCGCCGATGGGATAATGAGATTCTCCAGCAGATCGGCGCTCACGCCCTACTCCATTTCAATGGGTAGAGGTAAAGGCTGAAAGGCGACCCTCGCACCGCCGGGCCCACCTTGGCAGTGACGGCCTAGCGTCTCTACCCGATAGAGCATGCGCGGGAGGTAACAGCCCGCACGCCGCCAGCGGCACAGGCCTGACGGGAGGCGGGGCCACGCGTCTGCGCACGCGCGCAGGGACACATAGGCGGAAGTGGCTTGCGGGCGCCGGAGTTGAGAGTGCTTTCTTGGGAGGCGACCGCCGCGGTGGAAAGTGCAGGAGTGGGCGAGGAGGAGGAGGAAGAGGAGGTGATGGCGACGGACCAGGGGAGGGGGAGATGCTCCGTCTAGCTGAGGCGCCACGCAGGCTGTCTTCACCCTTCCGGGTGACATACCGGCCTTGGGGTACGCGTGCCTTCGGGGCCTTTCCTGTGTTTGGGACCCAGATCTCCTCTCCTCCAGAAAACCTTGACACTGCCCATCTTCCTCATCCAGAAGGAGCGTTCGAGGAGTGGATGAGGTCGGGATGGAAGAAACGGGTGACTCCCTTTTTTTAAAGAGCGGAAACCGGCCGGGCGGTTTCCAGGGAGGAGCATCTGTTCCTCCTCGCCCGTTTTTCGCCCTCGGGCTGGCGAGAACTCCCTCAGGTCCCAATCCGTGGACTCGCAGGGGTGAGGTGACCTCAAGGGGTCTTTTACGCTGTTCTCGGGGTCTCTGGAGAACTGTCAGTCACCTGGATACCTCTAGACTGTATTTACAGTTAACTGTTTCCTGGTTCCGTGTTTATTAAATAGGGGCACTCCAAGGTACTCTTTTCTCCATTTGGCTTGCAGTAGAATGTGATTGTTCTGGCTGGGCTATTAAGTTTATGGCATAAACTTCCACTAGAAGTTCTGCAAGTTTCCTCCAGTCTTTGCAACTGAATTATCTCTCCCGTCTTTTTATTATTATTTAAGGAATATTGAAAGTAAAAGATGGAATGATTTGGTGCGCTAACAAAATCTTAAGTGTTGAGTATCTGCATTTTTTCTACATTAGGATATCAGAAGCCTAGAATTGTTTTTTAATTAAACGTTTTTCTAAGTGAATTGAGATAGTTTGGAACTTGGAAGAGAGGCAGCATTTCAAAATAATTTAGACAGCGTTATTTTTACTTAATTACTTAATATATAGATTAAGTCCTAGTGTTAACTTTTTCTCTTGAAAAAAAAAAAAGAATAGTCTTCAAACATTAGCACAGGGTTTCTCCACCTTTGTGTAATGATGTATGTACAAAGAAATGAGATGGAACTTTGTTTTTTCTGTTTTATAATCGTACACCATAGGCCATGATTGATTCCGGAGCGCAGTTAATCAAGGCATAATGGCATGGTAAGATTCTTTTATTTGTAACGTTGGGTGTGGCAAAATATAGTTAAAATCACGTTTTTTCAGGTTAAAGACACCGTAATGATTTTTTTTTCATATTCTACCTTTTTTTGGTGTGGGACTTTTGTCCTTCAGGTCGGAAAACTCAAAAATAAACTGAAATAATTGTGACTTCAATAGGTCATTGTAACTCAACATTATCACTAATTGTAATTTTTAAATATACATTGTATGCCGGAAATGCTACCTTTTTATTCCATTTTAGCAGTTGAAGTTGAATATCTGTGTTGAATTTAGGAAGAGGCCTCAGGCAATGATACACACCTGTGATTTTTTAAAAATATATATATATATATATTTTAGTTTCACTGATTACTGTGAGCTTCAAAAGCAAAGCACAATGTTGATCATTTAGTCTGAAAACTAATTTTAATTCCATGCTTCATTTTTGCTCCTTGCACCACAAGGAGTTTGGCCCATTTTTTTTTTTTAGATGATGGTTAATATCAGTCATTAATGTTTGAAGTGGAAGGGATATGGCAGACATTCCCCAATGATCACAGTTATTAGGTATCAGAGGTCTTCATCAGTCACACTTTCTCACCAGTGATGTTCTTATTAATAAAACAGCATTCTAAATGCAAGGCTTTGATGGGCAAGTTTTATGAGACTGATGCCTCAGGCAAAGGAAACAAATTTATTTTCATGTTCATTTCAAATGTTTTGTGGGGAGTTTCAGTAGCGATGTCGGTATTTTAGCATACATGTAGAAAAGACAGTGCTAGAGAGATTTCATTCTGCACGTATGGCCTAGATCTGCAGCACATAAAGTTGCCAAGAAGTGTATTAGAAGTGGTAAAGTGTTGGAAAGGAGCTGAATAACGTTGATTAAATAAATGGTGCTTGCTGAACTGCAGTAGAGTCCTTCATTTAATCTTACGTTTTTGTTATGTGCCAGAACATCATAGGAAGATATCTCTTGCCTTAAGGATTTCATAGGCTTTTAGGAGAAACAAGTATAAAAACAAGCTATACCATTATAATTTAGGAATTTGAAAAATATGTATAATATGATATTAGAGTACAGGACATCAACTCGTTTTTAACTTCGAGGCCTTATTCATGGATGCAGCATGATCAGACTTCACGTTGAGCCATGTGACAGATGGGTCAGAAAGGGAAGAATTGATTATAAACAGTCTAGTAAGTCTAGTAATCTAGGCGAGAGAAAATGGCTGCCTGATGGAGTAGGGTCCGAAACAGATATTAGATATAGTTATAGATGTAGAGTTAACAGGAATCTTGGCAAAATATAGAATGTGAGGAAAAGGAAAGATTCTTAAGATGACTCCCAGATTTTTAGCTTGTGTTTCATACTAGGTACTGTTAAGTGGGATTGGGAATATATGAACAAACAGTAGATTTGTTTTGAGGGGAAAATAATCAGCTTTGGCCATTTTAAATATGAAGTGCCAGCAGAGCTTATGAGTAGAGGTATCAAAGAAGCATTTAGACATAGAGCTCTGGATCTCAGGAGAGAAGGCAGCGTTGGAAATTCAGGTCTTTATTTCCAGCTGCACATCAAAGGGATGAGTCAGCTTGAGCACACCATATCACCCTAGCAATATTTCTAAAAAGTTGAAGAATGACAGCTAACACACTTACGGACTGTCATATGCCAGGCAATTTTACATTTATTTCATATAGTCCTAACCAAAATCCTGTGATAGGCACATTTTTAACTCCTCCCACTTTTGAAGGTAGAGAACCTAAAGCTCAGAAAAGTTAAACGATTTGCCCAAGGCTCCTCAGCTAATAAGTAGTAAAGCCAGATCTTGAACTCATATCTGTCAAAATTCCAAAGCATGAGGAAAGCATTATGCTATACTGCTTTCCTATACTATTACCTGTAATTGTATTGAGTCATTACAATATGCTTGGCAGTTTACTAAATTACAAATATCTCAGAAGAAGGTGACTTTGGGAAAGCGTGACCTTCTGGAGAAATGTTTTGATGCCAATAAAAGCAGGAAAGATATTTTCTAGAAGTTTTATTTATTCTGTATGTGTGTGTAAATATATAAGCATTATTTGTAAATTTTCCCCACTCTTTTTCTATAAGATTTTCAGTTTTGCTCATAAAATTTTCCAGTACCACCATCCATTTCAAAAATCGTATCCAAGCAGAAGGTGAGTGATTGCAAGCTGAAGTTTGAGGGTATCAAGAGGAAGGATCAGTTTATTTAGTTCATCTGAATATCAGGTCAGAGTATATGCCAGGTACCAAGGACGCAGAGACAAATAAGATTTGAATCTTGCCTTTCAAGTTCTGTTTTCTGATAACTGGGGTGATTAGTGATGGTGTCACAAAGCAGGGGATATTAAAGCTGAACTTCCAAACCTGACCTTGAGAAAGAAGACCTCAGGTTGAAAGGACATCATGAACAGAAGGCAGTGGTGTTTTAAAGTCCCTGATGTATTTCAGGAATGAAACGGGTGGTTTAGGGCTTTATTGAGAGTGGAGGGAGAGCAAACTTAGAAACGTATGTGAGGCTGGGTTTATTTGAATGGTGCACTATATCCATGCCCACACATAGAAAAGAGTAAATTGTTAAGGTTTTCGTCTCTTCTCCATTCAAGCACAGGTTTGGCCAAATATTTAGGCGAGATAATTTAAAGCATGGTTTTAAAAGAAAGTCACATCTCAAAGATATCCTGCAAGATTACATAAAAAGTCTTACAAATGACAGTGATTGAAAATGTGGGAAGCAAGAACAAAGGAAAGCGAAGAATCAACAAGAGGAACACAGTAAACTTCATGAAACTACTTTTCTATTTAGAAATATGGCAGGTGCCCTATAAAATGTTGTGGTGGCTGCGTATTTTTAGTTACAAGTGGTATTCACATCCTTGACCCCTCCTTTAATTCCTAAGGATGACCTGGTTAACCTCTGTAAATTAGCAAACTAGAAGTGATCATGAAGAGGCAACTCTAATTTTGGCCATTTTAAACCATCTTGTAACAGTTTAAAAAAACATTACCAAAGGAAAACTCACCATCAAAATTATTCTTATTTCTCTTCATGCCGCAGAGTTTAAATTTTTGTTCCCACTGGAATTAAAAACAGATGAGTCGTTTATAAGAAAATAACTTTTTCTTTTACATAGGTTTGTTCTATACTTTGTCATAATTCTTCAGTCTTTCCTCAGTCTTTACATGGAGTTCATTTTTTCAGTTTATATAAATCCAAAGAGAAATTGATGGCTTCATAATTTTTTTTAGACTGACAAAAAATGACATGTTTTCTCCAGCCTTTTACATCCCAGAAGAATGTAAATTAAATTAAAATGATTTGTTCCAGAGGAAGAAAACATTTTTTAACCTAAGAGATGCTACTGCTGAAGCATATTGTGCTTTCTACAGTCTGTGATAAATCTAGCTTTTTAAGGACCTTAGTTTTGGGTTTTTGGTTTGTTTTTTTTTGTTTTTTTTTGGTTTTTTTTCATTTATTTTCTAGAGACAGGGTCTGGCTCTGTCACCCAGGCTGGAGTGCAGGGGTGCAATCATAGATTACTGCAGCCTCAAACTCCTGGACTCAAGTGATCCTCCTGCCTCAGCCTCCCGAGTAGCTAGGACTACAGGCATGCACCACCATGTCCAGCTAATTTTTTTATTTTATTTTATTTTATTTGGTAGAGAGAGGGTCTTGCTATGTTGCCCAGGCTGGTCTTGAACTCCTCGTCTCAAGCAACATCTCTGCTTCAGCCTCCCAAAATGTTGGGATTACAGGCATGAGCCACCGCACCTGGCCTTCATTTTTTTAGTTTATTTTTTAAATGTCATTAGCAAATATATCTTAGAATTGTCTTAGTATTTAAAGGAGAATTACTTATTTTTTACTCTTCTACAAATGAAGATTGACTTTAATGTTGAGAATGTTATGTATCAACTATATATAGACACAAAGACATGTTTAGTTCTTTGATGAAATACTAGCTTTTGTTGCTGTGGAAATAAGTATGGTTTATATTCAGTTTAGTGATGTACTAATCTTTATCAGCTGTAGACAAATTGTTTAAAGATTGTAGGCATATTGTTTTTGGTGATTTGGAACCTAGAATACAGGAATTAATATACTAATATCCAGAGAGAAGCAGACATTTGTATAATTTTAAAGTATGATTTGGAATATTATTTGGAGGATTAAACTTTATCATGTAAATGTTTTCTTTTAATTACTTATTTCCTTCTCTAGGACTTGACACAGCAAGCAAAAGACATACAGAACGTAACAGTCGAGGAAACCAACAAAAATAACTCTGAAAGCATTGAATGCAGCAAAATAACAATGGATCTCAAGTTCAACAATTCCAGGAAATATATTTCTATCACTGTACCATCCAAAACCCAAACAATGTCACCACACATCAAGTCAATTGACGACATTGTGGTACTTGGCATGAATCTCAGCAAGTTTAACAAACTTACTCAGTTTTTCATATGTGTTGCTGGAGTTTTTGTATTTTACCTAATTTATGGGTATTTACAGGTAAAAAAGTTATATGTTTATAATATGTTAATTATTTATAATAATTGCGGTCAGTATGAGCATTTACTAGTTTTGCCCGAGATAGTCACTTACGGGATACTGGCTGATTCATAAATTTGTATTTTTTAGTATTAAGAGTAGAAAAGAGTTTCTTAAAACAGAAAACAGATCAAAATTCAAGAGTTAAATATTTTAAGTGGGAAGGAGGCACATGTAGAGACTATCTTGAAAAATTGTCATTATGAAAATTAATTTTTAAATATTTAACAAAATGTAGGTAATAATTGCAACCATGTGTTTCCAAGAGAAAGAAATGATTCAAGTATTGATTGGTATCTTGGAACATTATTGAATGATAGTTCAGTTTACTCGATTCTTGGAGCTCAATAATAAAAGATCATTTTTGCAAAAATGTATCAGGATATTTTATGGTTTTCTAAAGGTATCTCTTTAATCCTATAATATTTGAATTATTTCTTTTTTAAACACCTCTTATATTCTCATTCTTATTGGCTTTGTCTTCTAACTTTGCCAGAATCTTATTGTTCTGTGATTTTTTGCTGGCACAAAACATTTCTAACACTGCAACAATTTGTCTCATATTTACATTATATTTGGAAAAGTTATATACCTTTGGCGAGGAGCAAATTTCTGACCTTCAAAGACATGGGCTGGATGGGTGAGGATCTGGGCTAGTGAAAACAGGATGTTGGAATGGGTTCTAATTTTATGAATGGTCATTTAATTAGTGGATATTTTCCCATAACATAAGAAAGTCTTTGTAATTCAAGGAAAGGAAAATGATGTATTTTCTTAAAACACAGATAATATTTCCAGTATTCTTTAGTACTAAAAAGTTAGTGAATTTAAAAATTGTTGTATTCTTTTTCATTGTCTTGTAGAGATGAAACATCAAGGGAAATGTAAGTGAACATGGAATTGTGACTGTTTTTTAGTTAGCTTGCAAGAATGCTATGAAGAATATTAATGTAAAACAAAAATGAATTAAAAATGTTAATATTTATAATAACTGATATTCCACTAGTAGGTGATATAAAACTTGAGATGCCACAATGAAGAACAATTAAAAATAGAGATTAGAATTTCATGTTGAGAAACATTTTAGAAACATTTTTTTCTTCAGCATACCACTGTTACCAAATAGCTTGGGAACAGAGTTAGCCATTGCAATGGAAAATGAATTTGAAATTTACCCTGTAAGTGTCATTAAATAAATTTTCTCTAATTAATAATCAGATATTTTAGTTTATAACTGGTTTATGCAAAGTTTTTTTAAATTACACAAACCCCTGCTAATTGTGTTTATAACTTAACCACTTTGATTTTGTAAAAACTGACATTGCTACTATTACTTATAATTACATATCAAAATAGTTCAGAAAAAATGGTTGGGGTCTGGTAATGAAGTGTTTTGTATAGATGTATGCATATTCATACATACACTTCATTTGTTCAATTTGATTTATTGATCAATTTGATTTATTCAATTAAAATTAAACCAGATAACTATTAGAATAACTCTTGGTGACTTGTTAAGAATGGCTTATTAATAACTGATATAAATATTGCTTTATAATATAACATGTTTAGGCAAATTAACCATTTCCTCTAAAAGAAGAAAGTTTAGATCATCTATGGCACAAAAATTTCAAAAAATAACATTACCAATATGAAAGAGCTTCTAACCTCTCTAATTTACATTTTGTTGTTGTTGGAGGTGGGGCTTGGTTTCTTTAAAAATGTTGTGTTTATAAGAATTTATTTTTAGAAAATTAATGTGCTGCCTTGGACTTAACAGTGTTCATGTGTCTTTTGACAGGAATTAATATTTTCAGTGGAGGGTTTTAAGTCCTATGGCTGGTACCTTACCTTAGTGCAGTTTGCCTTTTACTCCATATTTGGCCTAATAGAACTTCAGCTTATTCAGGACAAAAGGAGGAGGTATGTGGTTTGTTTTTATTTTTTGATATTTCACTTGTATTAGTTGAATTTTTTTTGGCATACTGAATATGCTGAAATTTATACTTCTATTAACAAAACATCTGATAGGCACGAACTCTTATCAGTATAACTAAATAATACTAAATACATTTTATTCATTTATACACTGAAAAAAATAAAGTCTCTTCTTAAATGCAGTATTACAAAATAAAAAAATAATAGCTTTAGGCTCAACTTAGTGTTATATCTGCTTAAAACATGATAAAAAACACAATGTACATACTTGATTTTTATAAATTCTGCTGAAATAGGTGCGGTTACTGATTTGTAGTACAACTAACATCACAGTGGTGAAATGAAATATCAGTACAGATTGAGCATCCTAATCCAAAAATCCGAAATCCAGAAATGCTCCAAAATTAGAAAAGTTTTGAGTGCCAATGTGACACAAGTGGAAACTTCCAAACATAAGTACTTAACACAAATTTTGTTTTGTGCACAAAATTATATAAAATGTGCACCGTGACCAGCTCTGGGACAGCTGGGATGCAGGGCACCAAGTTCTTAAGCTGCACACAGCATAGTGACCTTGGGGCCAGCCCACAAAACCTTTCCTTCCTCCTAGGCTTCCTGGCCTGTGATGGGAGTGGCTGCCGTGAAGACCTATGACATGCTCTAGAGACATTTTCCCCATTGTCTTGGGGATTAACATTCAGATCCTTGTTAGGCAAATTTCTGCACCCAGCTTGAATTTCTCCTCAAAAAATGGGTTTTTCTTTTCTACTGCATCATTAGGTTGCAAATTTTCTGAACCTTTTTGCTCTGTTTCCCTTTTAAAATGGAATGCTTTCAACAGCACCCAATTACCTTTTGAATGCTTTGCTGCTTAGAAATTTCTTCCACCAGATACCCTAAATCATCTCAAAGTTCTACAGATCTCTAGGGCAGAGGCAAAATGCCACCAGTCTCTTTGCTAAAACATAAGAAGAGTCACCTTTGCTCTAGTTCCCAACGAGTTCCTCATGTCCATCTGAGACCACCTCAGTCTGAACCTTATTGTTCATATCACTATCAGCTTTTTTGCCAAAGCCATTCAACAAGTCTCTAGGTGGTTCCAAACTGTTCTACATTTTCCTGTCTTCTTCTGAGCCCTCCAAACTCTTCCAGCCTCTGGCTGATACCCAGTTCCAAAGTTGCTTCCACATTTTTGGGTCTCATTTCAGTAACACCTCACTCCTGGTACCAATTTACTGTTATTAGTCCGTTTCATGCTGCTGATAGAGACATACCCGAGACTGGGAAGAAAAAGAAGTTTAATTGAACTTAACAGTTCCACATGGCTGGAGAGGCCTCAGAATCATGGCAGGAGTCAAAAGTCACTTCTTACGTGGTAGTGGCAAGAGAAGATGAGGAAGATGCAAAAGCGGAAACCCCTGATAAAACCATCAGATCTTGTGAGACTTATTCACTACCACGAGAACAATATGGGGGAAACCACCCCCATGATTCAAATTACCTCCCACTGGGTCCCTCCCACAACACATGAAAATTATGAGAGTACAATTCAAGATGAGATTTGAGTGGGGACACAGAGCCAAACCATATCAAAAATGTTCTATAAAATTACCTTCAGGTTATGTGTATAATGTATATATGAAACATAAATAAATCTCATATTAAGACCTGTGTCCCATTCCGCAAGATACCTTACTATGCAGATGCAAATATTCCAAAACCTGAAAAAAATCGAAATTTGAAACACTCTGGTCGCCAGCATTTTGGATGAGGGATACCAAGTCCGTAGCTGTTGTTATTCTGCTTTTTTAGAATGTGAAGTTATATTTTGTGGGATATGCCCCAGCTAACATTGCCATATGATGTTCGATAGCTGAGGTTGCGTTCTTAAGCATTAGAGAAACACATCTCATTCCTTTTCATCAAGACCAAATGTGCTTGTTTGAAAATATCATTTCAGTTAGCAACCATCTAGATTTGAGAAATATCTTGATATATCTTTAATGGCATCTAGAACAATATGCAATAAAACTTAGTCTCTGATTATAAACAGAAAGTGGTTAGGAATTTGAATATAAAATGTTCTTGGTTAATGTAAGAAGTGTGCTCCTTCTGTCATACCCTAATGTGTGTATATATCGTGTATCTATTGGGCAGTTTAAATGTAATAACGACTGTAATACTGACATACCTTGATACAAATGTTTAATCCTTTAGTGAAGATTTCAAAAATTATGCAGCTTTTTTTTCCAATCATAAAATGGTTTTGAAGTTTGTATCAAGGTAACTATAGTTTTACGTATTTAAATCTATATTACAGGTTTCTTCATGGGTCTAATTTTGCCTCTCAACCTGTCTTAATTGCTAATACATTATTGTAGCAATTATTATAAAAATATTTGAACCTTAGAATATCATCTTCGTTATTTTTATGTTCTATCATGATTCTCCATGATAGAATCATGGAGGCAAGCCGATGAAATCCAACTTCCTCATTTTACCAGTGAGAAAACAAAGACCTAGAGGAGTACTGGGAATAGCCATAGGTGATAGAATAGGAAGTAATGAAATATATCTGTCAAGACTAATATATAAGGAAGCTTGATGATGATTCACTACTTATTGCAAACTACTGGGCCTTCTAAGGTAAGATTGCTTCTAAGGTAAAAGACACTAATACTATCTTTGTAGGTGAAAAATGATACAATGACGATGCATGTCCTGTTACATTTCAGAAAGAAACACCTCCCTATCAGCTACCCCGATGAGAGGGGAGGGGGCCTCAAACCATGTTTATCCCAACTTTTAAATCACGTGACCATAACATATTTTAAAATAAAATAATTTGTACTTGATTCAAATATAAGTGAAACAATTTCGGAGAATAATTTATGTATTTATAATAAATGTAATTATGAATTGAAACCTTTCTGAATTTATTTTTGCAAACACATATCTGAATTTATTTAATGGTACTGCTACTCGTTAGACCTTTAATTAGCTAAACTCTTTGCAGTTGTTATTTTTTTCTTCTTCCCACATTTATGTGAATACCGACATACTGGAATAAGTACATCAAATACTCATTGAGAATTTGGAGTTAGAAACATGGGTTTGGGTCTTGGCACTTGGGTCTTATTACATCTGTCAAGACCTCAGAGAAGTTTCTATAATACTCTAAATTTTATCTTGAGGATCATATGTGGTAATGCATGCTAAAGTACATCATAAACTGTAATATCCTAAATATACTGCTTATTATTTTTTGTCAAAGAATACCTTGTAACATTATTATTAATTACTATGAGTTTCTAATTAAGGAGAGTGCTCAGATTTGTCTTGAAGAGGATTTTAAAGTTAAAATTTACTCCCCAGCCAGGTGCGGTGGCTCATGCCCGTAATCCTAGCGCTTTGGGAGGCCGAGGCAGGTTGATCACCTGAGGTTAGGAGTTCGAAACCAGCCTGGCCAACATGGTGAAACCCCGTCTCTACTAAAAATATAAAATTGGCTGGGCATGGTGGTGGGCACTTGTAATCCTAGCTACTCAGGAGGTCAGGAGGCTGAGGCAGGAGAATGGTTTGAACCCGGGAGGCGGAGGTTGCAGTGAGCCAAGATGGCGCCACTGCACTCCAGCCTGGGCAACAAGAGCGAGACTCCATCTCAAAAAAAAATTTTCTCCCCATTTCTAAGGAAGCAAGCAATGGACGTATTAAATAAAATAGAAATAGTGAGTATCCTGGAGGCAAGCTGATCAAATCTAATTTCTTCATTTTACCAATGAGAAAACAAAGACCTAGAGGACTGCTCAGAATTTTTTGAGCTCCTTTTGGAGCTACTTTTGGATTTAGTTCCCCTGTCAGGCTGGTTTTCTTTCTACCTGTACTGTGCTACTTTTCTACTCATGCCTTGTAATTCTTCTGACTTGAATTTTTATTTTCTGCCAATGATTTGCCATTTATCTTTGAGAAAATCTGACCACCTTGACTTGTATCATTTTACCTGGCGAAGTGGTGCTCCACCATCACTGATGATATCCCAATGAGGGTCAAACCCCATGGATGGCATGAACACGTTTACACTGATGCATATGGACATGCCACGTGGATTTTCATGGTTAACTACTATATTAGTAGTTAAGTAGAAAAAAACCCCTCAGAATCAAATGTAAATGATGCATTTTAATTGACTTTTTCCAGTAGATTATTTTACCTTGTATCTAACCATATATAAGATGAGGAATTTTGTTGCCTTGATTTCAATGTGAACACAAATTCTAAAATGGAAATTACATCTAACTCTCCAGCATTATCAGTATAAATAGTGCCTCATTGTGTCTGTGTTCGTCATACCAGCATACAAGATTATTAGTTTAGACCATTAAATATCTAGTCAAAGTGAGCATATGCTCACAGTAATGGCTCAAAATTCTGAAGATGCTAAATTAAGAATCTCCTTTAGGAACTTTAGATAGAGCCAAAGTTAAAAGACTTGAAATCATGAGGAGAGAGTCAGGTACCTCATCTTAAAAGTTGATTATTATAACATAGAATACAGAGAGATTATCTATAAGATATTATAATAAAAATTATATCTAGGGTTTTAAACCACATGAACTTTTCCTAGAGAAAATCTTCTTGGGTTATTTTAGCAGAATGGATAGATGTATTTTTCCTAATGCTAGATGGAAACATTAGGAAACAGAACAACAATTCAGGAGTTAAAAATTAGTTTTAAAATTGTTAAGGTGCCTTTTACCATTATGGAGGCCAACATTAGCTGGGCATGGTGGTGCACACCTGTAGTCCCAGCTACTCAGGAGGCTAAGGCAAAAGAATTTCTTGAACCCGTGAGGCAGAGGTTGCAGTTAGCTGAGATCATGCCACTGCACTCCAGCCTGGGCAACAGAGCAAGACCTTATCTCAAGCAAACAACAACAAAAAAAGAAGCTCTTTTTCTCTAACTTAAGATGGTTAAGATGGTTTTTATTTGTGGCTAGAACTGCTGTTAAAAAAAAAAAAACTTTTTGTCAACATTTATACCTTCAGTAAAAATCTAAACTCTTTTTTACATAATTGAGTGGCCTCATTTATGATTGACTAAATAAAGGTAAATTGTTATTTTTATAAACTTTTTTATACAAGAGCATTAGTTTTTAAATAGTGATATTTTTAGTGATATTTCCAGAAATAGTAACCAGAAATTAGAAAAGTAATTAGACATTTACACATTGTGAACACATTATCTTTTAGTAGCATGAATTGGGTCCCAAAATGAAGGTTTTAAAAATTGTCTTTTACAGAATACCAGGAAAAACCTACATGATAATAGCTTTTCTAACTGTGGGTACTATGGGGTTATCAAACACTTCCTTGGGCTACCTGAATTACCCTACCCAAGTCATCTTCAAGTGCTGCAAATTGATTCCTGTTATGCTAGGAGGAGTTTTTATTCAAGGTATAGTAATGATATGTTTTTATACTATTTAAAACTAATAGGCTATGTTATGGCATCTAGCATTAGGAAAAACATTAAACTTCTATTATATTTTCAGTGAGCATTCTAGATATTGTAACAATTCTGAATTATGTCTTACCAAATGAGGTATTCTAAAAACACTGATGGCCAGGCACAGTGGCTCACGCCTGTAATTCCAGCACTGTGGGAGGCCAAGGTCGGCAGATCACAAGGTCAGGAGTTCGAGACCAGCCTGGCCAATATGGTGAAACCCCATCTCTACTAAAAATACAAAAATTAGCCAAGCATGGTGGTGTACGCCTGTAGTCCCAGCTACTCAGAAGGCTGAGGCAGAAGAATTGCTTGAACCCAGGAGGCAGAGGTTGCAGTGAGCCGAGGCCACACCACTGCACTCCAGCCTGGGCGACAGAGCGAGACTCCGTCTCAAAAAAAAAAAAAAAAAACACTGATATGCCTTAGTTTCTGAAGTCAGTAATTTGGACTTAAGAAAAAGAAAAGATAATACTTTGTTTTTATTATTTTATTTTGGAATCTACCACATTTCCAGCAATACTATATTTACATATTAAAGGTCTAGTTCAAAAGTACATGGAAAGGTCCCTTTTTTCAGTTCCTTCATTCTTCTACTCTCCAGGGCTCTACCCTTCACTTCCATTGTGCATGGGCAGTTCTTATATTGAAGTAAAGTTTAATCTGAGCAGAACTGCATTTTTACCAACCCTGCTGGCTTAGTGATGTTTAGAGCCCCAGCTAAGTGACAAGTTTTGTGGAAATAGGAGTAAAAGAGGAGGCAGTGATAGCAACAAACAGTGGAAGTAGCTTCTGTTGTTCATATTAATTGTCATGAGGAATATTCGTGTTTTAATAGTCGGGTGTTTCTGTATCACTGAAGTTCTTATACAGCCTGATATCATTTATGCATTAGATACTATCCCGGAATAAGCCTTTAAAAATGGAAGTGTTGTCAGCTACTTCACATATCATTTCAAGATAACTTCATATAGGAAAAAATAATTGATGTCAATCCCTATTAAAAATCGCATTTATTGTCCCAACTGACTAGGCATATATAATACTGTCCTTATAAACCTTACAAAAAAGTCATACTACATTTTATTTTTAAAATAAGGATATGTTAAAATAATTTAATTTTCACCTGCCTGGAAGTTATCGCATTATGATATTTGCAAACTTAAACAGTTATGTAACCAGAATCATTATTCTGGTTACTGTGTAAACTTACAAACTACAAGAAAATTCATAAGCTTTTATTATGCACGAAGTAAAACAGGAACTAAATTTCCAGGAAATTTTTTAAATGTTTGTGGATGTGCATTATTCTTGCTGTCAGTTTTTGCCAAAGTATGTATTTTAGTGTTACTATTATACCAGATAAAGTAGCTCTCGTTTCTAACTTACAGGGACATATTGCTGCCCATTGGTAGTTTTCAGAAGCCCTCTTGTGACTGTCTTCGGCCTTGACCTAAGTGTTCACGTTTTTGGCATTGGATATAAAAAACAAATCCGTGTTCTACTTAACACATAGAGCGAATACACAGCTGGGTGGGTATTTGCATAATGAAGTGGACTTACATTTGTTTTATACAGGAAAGCGTTATAATGTTGCAGATGTGTCTGCTGCCATATGTATGAGCCTTGGCCTGATATGGTTTACCCTCGCTGACAGCACAATTGCACCAAATTTCAACCTGACAGGTAAGCAATTTATTTATATTCCTAGCTTTTGTAGGCATTTTAGTTTAGAATACAAATTTCGAATATTTTGTAAGCATTTTAAATGATAGGATGACAGCTGCAATTTTCATATCTAACATAAAGCTTTTGGGCTTTCCATATAAGATGTAGTGAAAATATCACAGCTCTGTAGATAAAACAATTTGTTTGTTTTTTAGTGTGCTTGCATTTTGATGCTCCTCAAGAATGAAGTGTTGACTCAGATTTGTTTATGTCAGTTGTACCTTTATTATAATTATGTCATAACTCAGTATCAAGTTATTCAAAAATGAATATGAACAAATAATTGTTTTTGTGAAAACTGAGTTAACTGACACAACTTGACTGACAAGCAATAAAATCACTATTGAATGAGGTGTGAGTAAAACCACCATGAATTTTGGAGGGAAGCTCATAAACATATGAAAGGATTCTGTACTCTGCAGGGCACTTTTAAACAAAAACACCTTGGAAATCATGGAAAATGTGTGCTATGAGTGTGTTTATACAAAGGAGAAAATACGGAATTCTATTCAGGACCCATGCTCAAAGAAAAAGGCCCTGACAGCTGCGTGCATGTTTATGTGATTTAAATTAAACATTTTAGTAATAATAGGGTTTTTCAAAAATGACTTTTCTCTTCATCTGTTTTTTTTTTTTTAATTAACTGAATAGCCACCAATCCCAATAGATAGATATCCTAAGAGTTTCTTCTACACTTTCAGAACTAGTGGAACTCTTAGACTAGTAGAATATTTGTGGAACTGTTATTTGATACGCTATTGAAATGTGAAATGTGATATGTACAGAACTAACTCAGTTTATTAGTATATATTTTTTAATATCATCACCTATGTACTTGTTACAACTGATTGTGAATAAGAATATTCTGGATTACTGAACAAATGTAGTTGAAGATCTGCTTTTGTTTTTTAGACCAATGAAATTTCTGATAAAGCTTGATTATAGTTCATATGTTTAAATAAGGAGTTTTTTTTTGGTTGTTTTTTTAATACCTTCTTGAAGGTGTGGTGCTTATTTCCCTGGCACTATGTGCAGATGCTGTCATTGGAAATGTTCAAGAGAAAGCTATGAAACTTCATAATGCTTCTAATTCTGAAATGGTAAATACTCTAGTGTTTTTTCTTCAAATTAAACAGATTTAAAAAATGGTGATATACATAATTTGATGAAATAATTATTATAACTAGCATTGCATTTTTAAACTATCATTTTTACAAAAGTAATACATTCAAACATTATAGGAAGGTAAAAACTAAAACTACAACTAGCAGTGCTAACCGCTTGTTGCATAGTTGACAAATTTTTTCCTCATTGATTTAGTTTTTTATGTATTAAAATCTTTTGTTATGTCATTTCTCTCATCTCTTTCTAGTGGGTGGTATTTTTCCATGTAGAAATTTGTAATTTTTATATGGCCCAATTTGTCTTTTCCTTGCTGGCTTCTGACTAAGTATCATGGTTGAAAAGAGCTTTCCTAACCCTGAGATTTAGAACATTTCATCCCTGTTGCCTACTAGTTTTGTGATTTCCTTTTTTATTAAGCCCTTGATCCAATCTAAAACTTTTTTAAAAGAACTTTTCTTTCAAATGACTACCATTTTTTCTAATATCATTTATTGAATAATCCACTTTCAGCTCATTTTAAGTGCCCTCCTTATCATATCACACTCTTGTGTGGCATTCAGAATTGTATTTGAATTTATTTTTGCAATAGTACATATAATGTCAGCAGCTTTATCATACATTTATTATCTGTTAGGACTAGCTACCATTGTTCCTTTTCTTTTGCAGAATATTACTACCAGTAGTTATTCTGGGGTGTTTATATTCCCAAATAAACTAAAAATTCCATTGGTATTGTGATTGGTATGGCATTGAATTATAAATTAATTTAGGGAGAATGGCATCTTGATTATTTCAGTCCAAGAATAAGGTATGACTTTTCTTTTACTCAAGTGGTCTTTTTTTCAATGTCCATTAGAGTTTAAAGTTTTCTTCATGTAAATCCAGCACATTTTTTATTAAAGGTATTGTTAATAATAACTTATTAAAGTTATTTCATCTTTTTGTGGTTATTGCAAATAATATCTTTCTGTATCTCTTGTAACTGGTTTTCTTTGCAAATAGTGTCTTTTTATATATCTTGTAACTGGTTTTTATATAGGAAAATTCTGTGTATGTGTGTCTGTGTGTTTACATTAATTTTATAACCAACCACCTTGCTGGAAAGAAACAGCATACTGAATTAAGGATAGACAGGACTATTCTTTCCTGTTATTTTCTTGACACAGAATGGGGCAACTTAGCTAGTCTCTAATAACACAGGAACTTGGTTAAGAATTTTCTTCATCATAATCACTACTCATTGTAGATAAGGTAAGGATGGGCGCAGAGAGAATTGAGGGAGTGTAGGTTGTTAGAAAGTTAATATAATGCAGTGTTTGTGATGGTAGGCTCTGGAATAAGATAGCTCAGTTCATATCCTGGCTTTACTAGCACTCATTTGGGGAAAATTACTTAATATCTCTAAGTTACAGTTTCTTCATCTGGAAATTGGATTATGATAACTAAGAATACCCATATCTAGGGTGGTTGTAAGAAGTAAATGGAATAATCCGTACCGAGCTTCAGCACAGTACCTGACACACAGCAGGTATTTAGGTTTGCTGCTGCTGATTCTGTTTATGAAAAGCATAGTAAATTGGGATTAAAAGGTTGGTTGGAAAATAGAGAAGTTAAGCAGTAGATATACCATATGCTGCTTATTTTCATTATATTTTAATGTCTTTTAGAAACTTAATTTTTTTATGTTTTATAAGTATCTTTAAAGCTTTTTGTTTTGTTTCATTTAAGTATATTTTTTTAGAACTCTAATATGAAAATCTGGTTTGATTTCAATAATTAAGCCTAGAAAGAAATGAATATGTAAGCATATATGAAAGGATTAATATTACTAGGTGTTATTTTGTACATAAAATGAGGCATAGACTTATAAAACATTAGGATCAAATATCATTTCTGGAAATTTAGGCCATATTGAAATGATAATGTTTCTTTTAAAATGTTTGTTCTGCAAACCTAATTGAGCCATAGCGTTAAAACCCTTAATCTTCCATTTTCAGTTTCATAGTACTTTTTTCTGCTTTATTTTTATCTGCTCTAGGTATTGTATTCGTATTCAATTGGTTTTGTGTACATTTTACTGGGATTGACATGCACTAGTGGATTAGGCCCTGCAGTAACATTTTGTGCAAAGGTAAACACTAATCACATTTTTTTTTTTAAATCTTCTGTTAAATAATTTTCTCTGTATTTCTAATTTCCCTTGTTCAAAAGAGGCTATCATAGATATAATGATACCTCCTTTAATATAATATATGCCAATCAGAAATTAATTTCAGAAATGAAATGATTGATATTTAAATTTATTTCATCCTTGCTGTACCCCATGAGTTGATTTTTAAGCTGTTCATAATGTAGAAAAGTTGAGGATCTTTAATTTCAACATTTTTTTTCATTAAATCAAAATAAGAATCTTTGCTTGACTGCACTGTCAAACAACTTATTATTGCTCAAGAAGTTGATTAAAATCTGTAGTTTTATTTTATTTGTAATACCTCGGGGTTTGTTTTACATTTTTCTAACAGGCTTTTTTATTTTTTGCAGAATCCGGTTCGGACCTATGGTTATGCGTTCCTTTTTTCCCTCACTGGATATTTTGGAATCTCCTTTGTTCTGGCTTTGATTAAAATTTTTGGTGCACTTATTGCTGTAACAGGTAGGAGGGATTTACTTGCTTTGATTATAAAATAAGCATTTACATTTTCTCTGATGCTCTTTTTCAAAACATAAGGGCAACATCTCCTTTACATTAAAAAGAAAATTATCATATTTCACCAATTTATTCTTTGGCTTATGGTGTTTCTTTAGAATTGTAAAGAAAATGTTGTTTGATCTTGATTTCTTATTTTGATGGTTTAATTTTAAAATCAAACATATACATTTATCAGAACAGTAACCCTTAAACTCATTAAAAGAACTTTCTATAAAATTATGATGAGATGACGACCTCCAAAGAAAGTACTGCCTTTATATGCTTTTAACCTGTAACAGAAACTTTCAATTTTGTTGCATTTCAAGTATGAGAGGTACATTTTAAATAAGCTTTTTAGGCCTTTCATTTGTACATTTTCTAGGACACCAACCAGATTAGCTTCCCTTTTCACCAGTAAGTACTATGCATCTGCTGTGTGCAGGGTCTTTGCTTGGCCCTGTAGAAAAATTGTTGTATTTGTTCTGCTTTGGAGGAGTGTACAGCCTAGTGAGGGGAACAGATGAGTCAATGTGCCACCTGTGTCATTTTCCAAAACTCTAAGGTACAGCTTTTGCCTTGGAGGTGCAGGCAGGAGTTTTCCTCTCTCACCTAAAAGAAAGCCAGAGTTGGCAATAATCATAGCTAATGCATACATAGCCCTAGTACGTACCAGACACCATTATTTTTATCTCACAACAGTCCTATAAATTAGGCACTATGATTATTCCATTTTACAGATGGATAAACTGAGGCACAGGGAGGTTAAGTGACTTGTCTCATAGTCAACCAGAGCCAGGTTCCAGTGATAGCAGTCTGGCTGCATACCTGTGCTCTTCACCATACATTATACTGCCTCTAAGCTGGTGTGGTGACTCCATGGTCATGAGAAACCTACGTTCTTTCTGTCCGCTGTGCCATCTTCATCCTCATGCTATGCAGTGGGATGGAGTAAGAGAAGATGAAAATCCTAAACATCATACTCCGAGAAACAGCACTTCTGCTCACATTTCACCATAGCCTAGACACATGACCACACCTAGTAGCAGGAGAAGAGGGAACATATACCCAGCTCAAAATAGGGGTCCTTTTACTATAGAAAGAAAAACAGACATTGGGAATCTGACTCTGGCACGTTTCCAGAATAGCTTCTTCCTTTGGAATTCATTCATTCATGCATAAATTACTAAATGCCAGGAACTGTAGAGTCTTGGAATATACAGATGAATAAGGCAAGAAACTAAGTAAAGCACATAGTCAAGTGGGAAGATGGCAACTGATAGTGCAGTGAGGAGGAAAGTACTGTCATGGAGATCTATGCAGATCTCCCCACTCTGCCTGGGACCAGGGAGGAAGGCTTCCAGCCTTACGGCAGACTTCAAAGTGTAGTACTTCAAAGGACAGGAAAAAGTTAATACAGTTGTGTAAAGAAGATTGTAATAGTTACTCACAGTCTTATCCAGAGATGACCCCTATTAAGATATGAGTATATCCTTTAGATTACTGTTTTTAAAGAATAACCCCTGCCTCTAGCTAATCATAGCTTCCATAGGAAAGCCTTTCTCTAAGACTTAAACTGTGGCTTCATAATAGCATGGCCTCCATCAAGTACTTCCTACAGCTGTACTTTAACATTTAACTGTATTAATTATTTAATGTCTATTTCCCTACAAGACTAAACTCCATAGTAACAGGGAACAGTGACTTTTGTGCGTGTGTTTGGTTGGTTGGTTTCTACTTTCCATTGTTACCTTGGCACCTCACACAGATTCTGGCATATAGTCAGGTCTGTAAATATTTGCTGAATAAGTGATTTCTAAAATATTGTCAAGATAATAGGCACATTCTAAACTATTTTTTTGCTCCTACAGTGACAACAGGAAGAAAAGCAATGACCATTGTACTTTCATTTATATTCTTTGCTAAACCATTCACATTTCAGTAAGTACTTTTTAATTAAACAATTTTTCTCAGTTTTTAGATACTGTGTTTCACATTTCCTCTTAATCTTAATTTCAACTTTTCTACTTTTTCTTTTTTGTAGTAAATTTATTTTTATATAAATTAATAATGTGTTTTTTTCTCGTGTTATGCTTTATAAAGAAAGCTTTTCATCTTGATCTCTTAACTATCAGTGTGTCTTCTGCTATTTTGGAAATGTTGGTAATTTATTATTTTGAATTTATCATTTTGTATACTTAAATTGCCTAACCAGAGTCCACTGCAAATGTGACCCGTTTCCATTATGAGTGAATATGAGTGATGTGTACATTGTTGAGATTAAGGGATTCCCCTTTGCCCTACTGCAAATATATAAATTATGAATTTACAGCACATGCTTTTAAAAAATATTAGTTTATTTGATGCCTGTTTCCACAAAGGATTTAAGGTAGAGAAGTATCCTGTAAGTTACATCCTAAAGACTTTAAACTCAGCTTGTATTTTGTGTGTGTGTGAAAGTGTTTACTATCATATTTACTGTCTTTACTATTTGTTTGACATTAGCACCATTTAAACTTATATTGGTCAGGATTGTGAAGTTTCAAACCCAAAACTTAACCATCTATAAGTTTAGAGGGAAACATAAAATTAATTTCCATCAATGTATTACAGATTATTATTTGGCTATAAACTAGTTTTTCTTTCTGTATGTACTAGGTATAATACATAATAGTGTTATGTCATACATAAATATAATTATAATGATTCCCCTACTTTCTCAGGGATGTTTCTCTTTTTATTCCTTTATATTCTACCCAACTGAGACAACGAGTCGGACAGCTGAGTTTAATTCCCAAAATGGCCTTTGGTAGATATACATGTCCAATGCTTTAAGTTTACTCTTAAGACTTTTGGTAGGGGATTGTACTTTGAATATACTGTTATCCCCAAAGTTCAAATGAACTATGTCATATAAAATTTTATAAAATATCTTTCTTTATATATACTCAATGCATTATTAAAAGATACAGAATTCTGTCAAATCTCATCTAAGAATACTATTTTTATTTTAATGCTATTATTGTTGGCTTCTAATAGCAGAATTTTACTTCACTGAAGAATTATTATGGACATATTACCAAATTCTGTGGTTAACAGTACATTGTTATTTTGCTAATTTTAATTTTTTTTCCTTATTTCTTTCTCTTAGGTATGTATGGTCTGGTTTGCTAGTTGTCCTTGGTATATTTCTCAATGTTTACAGCAAAAATATGGATAAAATAAGACTACCATCACTGTATGATTTGATAAACAAATCAGTGGAAGCAAGAAAGTCAAGGACGCTGGCACAAACTGTATAGACAGTGATTGTCCTATTTAAAATAGAATTTTAAGGGAACAATCATCAATTAATTAACTTTCCAAAGGGACTGATAAAAACCAAAGGATCTGGAGGCATTGCTATCCCGTTTGTGGATAGATTTCATATGAAGTTGTTTTGTGGTATCAGCCTTTTCTTCAGAGCATTTGTTTGACTGACTTCCAAAGCAATCAAGAGAGCCACGTCTAGCAGACTTTACAATAAAATGTCAATATGAAGGACTGTAAGTCCTAGCAGTTTATTGAGAATTTCACTGGAAATGGACCATGTGTTGCAAGACTAATTGGCTATAATTATGTCATATCAAAGAAATCGATATGTAATAGCAGATTGTTTTGTATTCATTCCATTTTGATGGTGTTATTTAAATTGATTCTCTGTTATAAGAGTAAACTGATGAGTTGAAGTCTGGAGAGAATAACATTCATTATAAATAAAATTATTCTGTGATCTTTTTTCAAGATGTGTTAATAGAATTTTGTTATAAAGAGAGAAATGGAAGTTGGAGTAAGGCTTAACATGAACTTTAAAACTTGAGTTTTCTCTCATTTAAAATTATTCTTTAGAGCAGGAGCTCCCAACCACCCAGGCCGTGGACTGGTACCAGTCCGTGGCCTGTTAGGAACCAGACCACACAACAGGAGGTGAGAGGCTGACAAGTGAGCATTACCATCTGAGCTCCACCTCCTGTCAGATCAGCGGCAGCATTAGATTCTCATAGGAGCGGGAACCCTGTTATGAACCGCATATGCAAGGGGTTTGGGTTGTACACTCCTTATGAGAATCTAATGCCTGATGATCTGAAGTGGAACAGTTTCATAGTTTTATCCTGAAACCATCCCCTGTCCCAGTCCATGGAAAAATTGTCTTCCACGAAACTAGTCCCTGCTGCCAAAAGGGTTGGGGACCACTAATTTAGAGAAGACATGCTTTAAGTTTTATGTAGAATATAGGCAAGGTAGTAAAAACAGACATCATTCTGCATCATGTAAGTATGTGTTGTAAGAAAAATTTGCTACTGTTTGCCCAAGTAATCCCAAAGGATTCATGATTGGATTTTTTTTAATTGAAGAAAAAGTAAGTGATGTCTCACAATTATAATAAAATAATTATAAAATTATCCTAGTTTTTTCCATAAAAGTGAGATTTAATTTGGAAGTTTGAGGACAAAATAGGATAAACTTAAGAAACGCAAATAGAGTTAGCAAATTTGGACAATATTTTCTCCCTTAGCACATTCAGGCTGCTATATAAAATACCATAAATGGGTAGCTCGTAAACAATGGAAATTTATTTCCCACAGTTCTGATGTCTGGAAGTCCAAGATGGAGGTGCTGGCAGATTTGGTGAGAGCCTGCTTTCTGGTTCACAGAAGTCATTATGTCCTTATATGATGAAGGGCCAAACAAGCTCCCTTGGGTGCTAATCCCATTTTCAAGAACTCTGTCCTCATGACCTCCCAAAAGGCCCCACCACTTAATGCAATCACTTTGGGAGTTAGGATTTCAACATATGAATCTCAGGGGGACACAAACATTCAGACCATAGGAATGTTGCATGCATAGTTTTGAGTCTAAATTCAAAGATGTGGGTACTTATTTTTGCAGTGATTTTTAGAATTGCTTCTATTGTATTTTTTTTAAATTCTGTTATTCTTTGTTTTCGATATAAATAATACTGGTTTAAAAAGCTTAGTGCTCTTGGGGACACTGTTTATATTTTGTAAGTATAATATACTTGGAATAGTTAATCTCATTCTTAAAATTCCATTGTGTTCTGATGGCTGCTTTAACCTGTTATGTGCATATGCAGGTACGACAGAGCCTGTATCATGGAGGGGTCCAGCATGAGGAATTCTGACTGGTTTTCATTTGCCCATTTGCTAAAATACAGTTGTTGTTTTTTCCCAAGTGGTAATCATTTTAAATTTTCCTGGCTTAAGATAGAAGGGATCTTAATGCATACCTCATTATGCTGCCTTAAACTTTTAAGAAAAAAAGGATTTGTACTTGAAAGAAAAACTTGTCAACTTTCTCAAATCTTTGATAAAATATAAATTTGACTTATCAAAGCATTATTTTGCCTCTACACTTTCCTAATATTTTACCTCTGTCTCCCTATTATCAACATCATTCCACCCTCCAATTTTAAACAATTCAGCACTGTTTAAAAATCACTAGTTGCCAGTCGTACCCTTTAAACTCCATTTCTTTTGTCATTTGCCATTAGATGGAAGTAAACTTTACCTCACTTATTTGTAATGAATAGTCTGAAATATGGAATGATTTCTATAGTAAAGAAATCAACATTTGAAAGTATACTGAGAATGGAGGCCTTGTGAATGGGATTAGTGCCTTTATAAAAGAGACCCCAGAGAGCTCTCTTGCCCTCTTTACACCATGTGATGATATAAGAAGTCAGCAGTCTGCAACCCAGAAGAGAGCCCTCACCTGAACATAACCATGATGGCACCCTGCTCTTGGACTTACAGTCTCCAGAACTGAGAAATAAGTTTCTGTTGTCTTAGACCCCCAGCCCATGGTGCTTTCTTGTATCAGCCTGAGCAGCCCAAACTAAAATAGTGCATGAGGAAAGGTTTCTAAGTAAAGAATTTGTGAGATCATTTGATTGAGACATTAGTTAAATATAGGTAGATGTGTTTAAGCAGCATGTAGCTAGAAACTCTTTCTTCAGCTGTATTTACATTAGGTGACTGTCAGTAGGTACTCACTAAATACCTGTCATGCAAGACTAATCAAAGAACAAGCACCAGTAGATCAAAAATATTCTGGAGAAATTATGTTCTAAATTTTGCCATATCGTGTTTTATTTTATGACATAATATTCAGTGCAACAACAACAACAACAACAAAAAAACAGTAGATCTAACTGGCCAGCTTCTGTGGAGCACTATATTAAGACTGGCCTAGAGGTAAGCCAGCCAAGCCAGAATTCTTAGTACAACCATGTTGCGTAACAAGGAGTCTGGCTGACCATTGTCCCTGGTTCTTGGGAGGGAGCCTATAAGTCCTTGGAATTTTCCAATTGATAGGAATGTGGTTATTCATGGTTGGTCCCTAGATAGTTTCAGGGTTGGGGCTGGCCATGCTGAAAAGTCTAAGGATGTGACTGTGGGGTTGGGGCTTTGAGCCATTGTCATATCTGCCCAACATTCAGGGATGGAAGGGAAGCTGAAGATTAAGTTTAGTCACATGAACAATGATTTAATCAGTTAGTCCTATGGGCTACATAGTGAAACTCCAATAGAAACTGTACACTGAGGTTAGAAGAGCTTCCCTGGTTCATGACACACATGGGTGTTCCAGGAGGGTGATGGTCCTCAGGACACAAAAACTAGTGTTTGCAAGCCTCCCAGACCTTGCCCCTATGGATCTCTTCTTTTGGCTGGTCCTGATTTGTATTCTTTATAATGAAATTGAAAGTACAATGCTTTCATGAGTTTTGTAAGGCATTCTCATGAATTGTTGAACCTGAAAGGATAACAAGAACGCTTGAATTTGCAGTCAATTTATCAGAAGTGTGAATGGCCTGGGAACCCCAAGGCTTGCAACTGCTCTCTGAAGTGAGGGCAGTCTCGTGGAGAGTGTGTCCTTCACCTGTGATGTGATGGTTAATACTGAGTGTCAACTTGATTGGATTGAAGGATGCAAAGTATTGATGCAGGGTGTGTCTGTGAGGGTGTTGCCAAAGGAGATTAACATTTAAATCAGTGGGCTGGGGTAGGCACACCCACCATTAATCTGGTGGGCACCATCTAATCAGCTGCCAGCAAATATAAAGCAGGCAGAGAAATGCACAAGACTGGCCTAGCCTCCCAGGAAAAGGTGAGACTGGCCTAGCCTCCCAGTCTACATCTTTCTCCCATGCTGGATGCTTCCCGCCTTTGAACTTCAGACTCCAGGTTCTAAAGTTTTGAGACTTGGACTTGCTCCTCAAGCTTGCAGACAGCCTATTGTGGGACCCTGTGTTTGTGTAAGTTAATACTTAATAAATTCCCATATATATATTTTATATATATATATAATTCTATTAGTTCTTAATAGAATATATATATACTATTAGTTCTGTCCCTCTAGAGAACCGTGACTAATACAGATTTTGGTACCAGGAATGGTTCTAGAGGAACAGAATATTGAGGATGGAGTTCTTTCATTGGTTTTTGGGTTTCTGGGGTTGGCTGCTTAATATGATGAAACCCAAAAATGCTAAGGACTCCACTTCCAATAGTATGGAGAACACTGATAGTCCTTTTGGCCTGAACTGTTTAAAGAGTTATGCAAAATAAATGCATTTGGCACTCCTGATTCACCACTCATGAGAAGCAAGGAGTTTAGTGACTATACATAATACCTTTGACCATATGTGGAGAACCAGGAACATAGTGAAGCTGGTTGGTTACTCCTAAGTTCAATGGACAAAGTGATAAAAGAAAATGATGAACTCAGGGACTCTTGTCTCCTGGCTTCAGAAGCAGATACTGAGCCTCAAATCTGCTAAGATTGCACTGAGTCAGAGTCTTATCTCCTGTAGAGATAGAGCTGAAATTGTGGAAAAACGAACACAAGCTTTTATCATGTGACTAGCTGACCTGCAATGAAAGGTGCATGCACAGCCTTGCCAGGTGTCTACTGTTAAAGTGAGGCATTAATTGGAAAAGAATGGGATCCTGCAACTTGGAATGGGGATGTGTGGGAGGACCATGATGCAGCTGGGAACACTGAGTTTGTAAACACTGAGGAATCTTTTTTGCTACAAGGAACAGCTTCCCCATCCCCAGTAGCAGCAACATCTCCTCGCTGACCCAGGCTGCCATCAGCGTTTCCACCTTTGTCTGAGGGGGTAAGTCCTGCGCTGCTTGAGGCAACAGTGATAGCCTCCCTTGAGGTAGTTGCCAGGCAAAATAATGTTGATTCTCCTCAGGAGCCACCCCCAGTACCCCTGTTTGCTTCTAGGCCTATAACTAGAATAAAGTCCCAGCAGGCCCCTAGAGGTGAGGTTGAGAGTGTGACCCATGAGGAGGTGCGCTACACTCAAACTGTTTTGAGTTCTTTAATTTATATAAACAGAAATCTGGAGAACAGGCATGGGAATGGATATTAAGGGTATGGGATAATGGTGGAAGGAACATAGAGTTGGATCAGGCTGAATTTATTGATTTGGGCCCACTAAGTAGGGACTCTGATTTTAATGTTGCAGCTTGGGGAGTTAAAAAAGGTTTTAGTAGTTTGTTTGCTTGATTAGCTGAAATATGGATTAAAAGATGGCCCACTGTGAGCGAGTTGGAAATGCCTGATCTCCCTTGGTTTAATGTAGAGGAAGGGATCCAAAGGCTTAGAGAGTGTGGGATGGTAGAGTGGATTAGCCACTTTAGACCTACTCATCCCAGCTGGGAGGGTCCAGAAGATACACCCTTGACCAATGCCTTGTGAAATAGATTTGTGAGGGCAGCACCTGCATCTTTGAAGAGCCCTGTAATTGCTCTTCTCTGTGTGTCAGATCTAACACTGGGAACCGCAGTTACTCAACTACAGAATTTAAATACAATGCGAATAATTGGATCTCAAGGTGGCAGGGATCCGTAACGGACAGCAGAGGCAAAGCAACAATCAGAATAGTCTGACTCATGTAGAGCTGTGGCATTGGCTAATTACGGTGTTCCTAGAAGTAAAATTGATAGGAAGCCTACTGCATTTCTACTTAATTTATACAAGGAGAAAACTTCTAGATCGAACGGATAAAAAACTAATTTGAATTATAAAAACATTATAATTCTCAATTATAATGAGAATCGCGGCCCCTCAATCAATTTCCAGACTTGAGCCAGTTTACAGACCTAGAACCCCTTGAATGAAGGGGAGGCCAGGCCCCCTTGAGGAAGGACCCCACTACATACCAACAATTTATGCAGTGATTGTTTCTCCCATCCTTCCCCAAGGAGACCTCTGGCTTTTCACCAGGGTAACTGTGCACTGGGGAAAGGGAAATGATCAGACATTTTTGGGACTACTGGACACTGGCTCTGAGCTGATGTTGATTCCAGGGGGCCCAAAACGTCATTGTGGTCCTTCAGTTAAAAGTAGGAGCTTATGGAGATCAGGTAATTCATGGAGTTTTATAAAGCTCAACTCTGACTTACAGTGGGTCCAGTGGGTCCCCGGACTCATCCTTTGGTCATTTCGCCAGTGCCAGAATGCATAATTGGCATAGACATACTCAGCAGCTGGCAGAACCCCCACATTGGCTCCCTGATTGATAAGGTGAAGGCTGTTACGGTGGGAAAGGCCAAATGTAAGCCATTAGAGCTGCCTTTACCTAGAAAAATAGTAAATCAAAAACAATGTGTTATCCCCGGAGGGATTGCAGAAATTAGTGCCACCATAAAGGACTTGAAAGATGCAGGAGTGGTGATTCCCATCACATCCCCATTCAACTCTCCCATTTGGCATTTGCAGAAGACAGATGAATCCTGGAGAATTACAGTGGATTATCGTAAGCTTAACCAAGTGGTGACTCCAGTTGCAGCTGCTGTACTAGATGTGGTTTCATTGCTTGAACAAATTAACACATCTCCTGGTACCTGGCATGCAGCCATTGACTTGGCAAATGCCTTTTTCTCCATTCCCGTCCGTAAGGCTCACCAGAAACAATTTGCTTCGGCTGGCAAGGCCAGCAATATACCTTTACTGTCCTACCTCAGGGGTATATCAATTCTCAGGCTTTGTGTCAGAATCTTATTTGGAGAGACCTTGATTGCTTTTTGCTTCCACAAGATATCACATATGTCCATTACATTGATGACATTATGCTGATTGGATCCAGTGAGCAAGAAGTAACAAACACACTGGACTTATTGATGAAACATTTCCATGCCAGAGGATGCGAAATAAATCCAACTAAAATTCAGGGAACTTCTACTTAAGTCAAATTTCTAGGGGTCCAGTGGTGTGGGGCCTGTGGATATATTCCTTCTAAGGTGAAGGATAAGTTGCTGCATTTCCCCCCTCCCTCACCCCCCCACACTCCCCAACCAACAAAGAGGCACAAGGCCTAGTGGGTGTATTTGGATTTTGGAGGCAACACATTCCTCATTTGGGTGTGTTAGTCTGGCCCATTTATCGAGTGACCCAAAAGGCTGCCAGTTTTTAGTGGGGTCTAGAACAGGAGAAGGCTCTGCAACAGGTCCAAGCTGCTGTGCAAGCTGCTGTGCCACTTGGGCCACATGACCCAGCAGATCCAATGGTGCTTGAGGTGTCAGTGGCAGATAGGGATGCTCTTTGGAGCCTTTGGCAGGCCCCCATGGGTGAATCACAGCAGAGGCCTCTAGGATTTCAGAGCAAGGCCCTGCCATCTTCTGAAGATAACTACTCTCCTTTTGAGAGACAGCTCTTGGCCTGTTACATGGCTTTGGTGGAAACTGAATGTTTGACTATGAGTCATCAAGTCACCATGCGACCTGAATTGCCTATCACGAACTGGGTGCTTTCTGACCCATCTAGCCATAAAGCGGGTCGTGCACAGCAGTATTCCATCATCAAGTGGAAGTGGTATATACGTGATCAGACTCGAGCAGGTCCTGAAGGCACGAGTAAGTTACACGAGGAAGTGGCTCAAATGCCCGTGGTCTCCATTCCTGCCACCCTGCCTTCCCTCCTCCAGCCTGCATCAATGGCCTCATGGGGAGTTCCCTATGATCAGTTGACAGAGGAAGAAAAGACTAGGGTCTGGTTCACAGATGGTTCTGCACAATATGCAGGCACCACCCGAAAGTGAACAGCGGCAGCACTACAGCCCCTTTCTAGGACATCCCTGAAGGACAGTGGTGAAGGAAAAATCTTCCCAGTGGGCAGAACTTCTAGCAATGCACCTGGTTGTGCACTTTGCATGGAAGGAAAAATGGCCAGATGTAGGATTATATACTGATTCATGGGCTGTAGCCAATGGTTTGGCTGGATGGTCAGGGACTTGAAGAAGCACGATTGGAAAATTGGTGACAAAGAAATTTGGGGAAGAGGTATGTGGATGGACCTCTCTGAGTGGTCAAAAACTGTGAAGATATTTGTATCCTATGTGAGTGCTCACCAACAGGTGACCTCAGTGGAGGAGGAGTTTAATAATCAAGTGGATAGGATGACCCGTTCTGTGGACACCACTCAGCCTCTTTCCCCAGCCTCCCCTGTCATCATGAACAAAGTGGCCACGGTGACAGGGATGGAGGTTACTCAGGGGCTCAGCAACATGGACTTCCACTCACCAAGGCTGACCTTGCTATGGCCACTGCTGAGTGCCAAATTTGCCAGCAGCAGAGACCAACACTGAGCCCTAGATAATAGCACCATTTCTCAGAGTGATCAGCCAGCTACCTGGTGGCAGGCTGATTATATTGACCCCTTCCATCATGGAAAAGGCACAGGTTTGTCCTCACTGGAACAGACATTTACTCTGGATATGGGTTTGCCTATCCTTCACGTAATGCTTCTGTCAAGACTACCATCCGTGGACTCATGGAATGCCTTATCCACTGTCATGTTATTAAACACAGCACTGCCTCTGACTAAGGCACTCACTTTACAGCTAAAGGAGTGTGGCAGTGGGCTCATGCTCATAGAATTCAGTGGTCTTACCATGTTGCTCATCTTCCTGAAGCAGATGGATTGATAGAAGGTGGAATGACCTTTTGAAGTCACAATTACAACACTAACTAGGTGACAATACTTTGCAGGACTGGGGCAAAGTTCTCCAGAAGTCCATGTATGCTCTGAATCAGTATCCAATATATGGTACTATTTCTCCCATAGCCAGGATTCACGGGTCCAGGAATCAAGGGATGGAAGTGGAAGTGGCACCACTCACCATCACCCTCTAGTGATCCACTAGCAAAATTTTTGCTTCCTGTTCTGGCGACATTACGTTCTGCTGGCCTAAAGTTCCTAGTACCAGAGGGAGGAATGCTGCCACCAGGAGACACAACAACAATCCATTAAACTGGAAGTTAAGATTGCCATCTGGACACTTTGGGCTCCTACCTTTAAGTCAATAGGCTAAGAAGGGAGTTACAGTGTTGGCTGGGGTGATTGACCTGGACTATCAAGATGAAATCAGTCTATTACTCCATAACAGAGGTAAGGAAGAGTATGCATGGAATACAGATCGGTGCCTCTTAGTATTACCATCCTCTGTGATTAAGGTCAATGGGAAACTATAACAGCCCAATCCAGGCAGGACTACAAACGGTCCAGACCCCTCAGGAATGAAGATTTGGGTCACTCCACCAGGAAAAAAGCCATGATCTGCTGAGGTGCTTGCTGAAGGCAAAAGGAATACAGAATGGGTAGTAGAAGAAGGTAGTCATCGATACTAGCTACAACCACATGACCAGCTACAGAAATGAGGACTGTAACTGTCATGAATATTTCCTCCTCCTTTTGTTAAAAATATGTTTATGCATGTATACACTTGTACTAAGAAAATATCTTCATTTTATTTCCTTTTCCCTTATCATGTGACATAAGATTTATTGACTTCATATCAGCATTTAAGTATTGTTAACTTTATGTAATAGTATTTGGGTTGGGGATTGGTGCATTTCTGGTTGTATGAAGGATAGTTGTATTATGTTAGGCATAATTGTGACCTTATTATTGTCTTTATTTGAAGATGATGTACGATCTCAGGAGATGTGTATGGGTTCAAGTTGACAAGGGGTAGATATATATATATCTCCTATTAGTTCTGTCCCTCTGAGAGCCCTGAGTAATACATGTGACATTTGACCTAACTCTGGATAGTTAGGATCAGAACTGTACTGCAGGCATTATGCTTGTTAGCTATCATTAAAGAACTATTAGCATTGTCTGAACAGTTATCAAATGCTTTTAGTTTTCCCAAGTGTTTTTTTACCTTAAACCTACTTTATATTCTAGATTTTGAACCCACTTTACATTCTAGATTCTTATTTGATCAGTAAGCCTAGAATTTTAGTAAAACTTGACCAGTAATGGGCCAGTAACGTGGCTTAGCACACTGCAAATATGTATGCATTATAAAATCACATTTACTCTTATATACATAGTTGCAAACACTAGCTTCCATGTCCTTATGATGCATCACCCTCCTGGTACATCCATGTGTTCAAGCCAGGGAAGCTCTCCCAAGTCTTGGTATGTGGTTTTTATTGGAGTTTCACTATATAGCCCATAGGATTGATTAAATCAGTGGCCACGTGACTGAACTTTACCTTCAGCTTTCCTTCCTTCCCCAGAGGTTGGGTTGGTATTGCATGGCTCAAAGTCCCAAACCTCATGGCTCAAAGTCCCAAACCTACGGTCACATCATTAATCTTTCCAGCATGGCCAGCCCCAACTCTAAAACTAATTACATGGTTATCAAATCATCAGGTTATGCATTTTGACACTCAAAACCTTTGCTGTGTGTTTTCTTCCTGATTAAACACTTGATAAGTTTTCTGTATTATGTGTTTGAGCAAAAATATTTTACATTTTCACTTATTCTGCTTTATTGTCCCTACTGACTGTCCCTATACTTGCCCATTGAACCAGCTGTCTTAACATTTGTAAACAGCTAATGTAGCCTCATTGATATGACTGCTCTATTTTTACTATAATGTCATTTATTCATTCATCTTCACTGGGCCAAATATGAGCCAGGCATTATACTAGATGCTAAGGATGCAAAAAGAATAAACTATAACCCGTACTCTTGAAAAACTTCCAATCTATGGAAGATTTGCTACGATTGTTATATAAAAACACATCACATTAACCCTAAGTTTTCAGAATATTTCGCCATGGTGGTAGTGCTTCTAAAACTTCAGTGTGCACATGTACCACCTAAGGATCTAGTTTTTTAAAAAGAATAAACAAAGGATTTGAATTCAAAAGGGTTGGGTGGGGCATGACATTCTGTTCTAACACACTTCCAAGTGATGCTAATGTTGCTGGTCCATGGACCATACTTGGAGTGTCTAGGGTGTAGCATACAAACTCTCAGAAGTTTTCAATATCAGGACATCTGAAATCATCAGAATAATTTTCACCCAAGTTTGTTCCATTTGCTTTTCAAACTTCACATTCTCTGTGGCCTGCCCTAGCAAACTGAACAGCAATCTTATGTTGGGAGAGTTGCTGGCATAAGCAGAAAGAGTTTTTTAATCATTGTAGGTGTTTGAAAGATTTAATATTCATGACTTTCTCCATAAATGTTACCTTTTTAAAAATCTTCATAAAAGTAAGATAAACCTGTAATTCTCTCCCAGTCATGGTCTGTTGTTTTAATTTCATGGCATGTAGTTAAGATAGTTTTTATGCTATTTTGTAGTGACATTATGAAGAAAATGTTCACATCAATGATTTACTGCTGTTTCAGAATGAACTGTGAATTACAGGGGGTTCTAGGGAAGTAGGTCTTAACACTTAAGGGATTCTTCTGAGTCTTTAATCACAAAAATGTGTTTTATTAAATATCTTAATCCTATGATAACCCCCCACATTTCTAAAACATAATTAGACCATTTTAATCAGTTTTTACACAATTGATAAGATTTAAACAGATAAGTAAAGAAATGTGGATAATTTTTCACAATAGAAAATAATAGCAATAAGACTTTGGAGTCTGATTATTCTAGATCTCATTATAGGGCTCTTCCCCCATTACTTTTCTCCTAGTACTGGTTACAGTGAATGAAATAAAAAGCAGATCAATTAAAATGTTTATTGTGTTTCATTTCTGACTCAACAGTATATAAGCACTTAGGAATTGATTGGGGCACTTAGGAACTGATTTTTTTCATACATTCCAAAATTCATTGATAGATAGACCTTAATTGTAATTGTTTAGAATAATTTTTGTATATAAAGCAGAGACATTTCATAAACACAGGTAATCATCTTTTTCTCTAGTTTCTAACTATATTTTAATTGATGATGTTGGTCTACGATATCTGCGTTAAGCAACACAGAATCATAAAATCTCAGGACCGTTAGGATGCTTGGCCACCTTTCTTTAAATCAAAGAAGACATTTGAAATGTCTGCTCTTAAGAAGGTTTGATCTAACAGGGTGAGGCTGGGGGAATTTACTGTAAAATGTGTATGAACCATAGCTAGTTTGAATCATCCATAGCCAGTTTGAGTCATAGAGATGTCCATCTCTAAACAACTAGGAGTTATGCTAGATTCAGGAGAAGCACAGAACCAGGTGTGCAGCTGCACTGTTTACACAGGTGATTGATTAGGCCTAACTAGGTCCATGGCTAGGGGACCAGTAACAGTGTAGATTCACAGGCTGATAGTCCCACACTGAATTAAGAGATTTATTGTTTTAAATGTCCCAGCTATTTGGTAAATTCTGCAAACTAATCTTACTAACATACACTTTATTTGTTCAGTTATTTCTTAGCAGTTTGCCATTCTCATAAAACTGAAGCGTGGGTAGTGATTTTTTTTTCATAATTCTAGGGGGTTATCTGTTAACGGTTTCTAGGAATATCTAATAGTTTGATTATTTTTTCTCCTCCACCTCTGGGACTCCCATACATGTTGGCAGTTCTACTTTCATCTACATATCCCTAAGCTATTCTCTTATGGTTTCCATCTCTGCTGTCTCTTGCTGCTTCTGAGAGAGTTTCTCAGTCTGGTCTTTCAGTGTACTAATTTGTTCTTCATCTGTTCCACCTGCTGTTTATCTCCTTTGTCATGGTTGTGTTTTTTATATTTCAACCCTTATGTATTCAGACCTAATATTTCTACCTGGATTTTTAAAATGATTTATTGGTTTTGCTTTATGCTACCAGTATTGTTCCTAATTGTGCTATTTTTATCATGGTTATTTTAAATTCCAAACAAATTTAATCATTCTGTTTCCAATGGTAGATATTTTTCAGTTGTCTTTTTTTTTTTAACAGTAATTACACACTTTAGCATAGCCATTGGCAGTTTCTCTCCAAGCCTTCTCACTGCCTTCTGCACCTTGCTGCCTTCTGTGCTTCTAGTCTATAACTCCAAGGTTAAAACAGCCTCAGTCTCCCCAGAACATCTCACTTTTGGTATTGTTTTGTTTTTTCCTAGAATTCACATGTCTGTCTGTCTGAATCAATATGTCTGTCTTCCTCTATCGCTCTCTCTCACTCTCTCTCTTTCTCACTGTCTCTCACCCTCTCTCCCGTCCTTTCTCCCTACCACGCCACCCTCCCCCATCTCCTAGTTCCTCTAGGATTGTTTTTGGAAGAAGCCAGCAGCCTATCCTAGCTCACCATGTTGACAGGAGCCAAAACTAATTAAAGGAGAATTTCTCCCAACTCTTTGTCTTAGTGATTTATACTACTAATGATTCTCAGATTTGCCTTTCTGATACAAATGAAAACTTGCTGGCTGCTACCTTGATTCAATCTATTTCAGAAATATTGGTTCATTTACCAGTTTTAATTGGTAAAATTCAAATTTTGGCAGTAAGATTTGTAATGTTTTATTACAAATCTAATTACTAATTTAAAGGTAATTTTGAAATATTTTACTAACTTAAATATAGATTTCAAATCTTCTAGAAGAAGACTAAGTAATAGAAATATAAAACAGAATTCAGTCCTAATAACCAGAAATGTATGTCATATTATGGCTAATTAGGTAAGATTGTTTTTAATACATAGGCATACTTGTTTGTGATTGGAAAACTTCACCATAAAGCTTTGATTATTTGAGATGATACCAATTAGTATACTTTGTAAAATTTCCTAATTTTGCTGTTGTCTAATGCATATCATTTGTACAAAGTGATGTGAAACAGGCAGGGAAGCAGTAGTTTGTATTTTGAAGACATGGAAACAGACCTCAAGAAGACAAGTGATGTACCCAAGGTTCACACATAGTAAATGGCATAATGCACCTAAATCGGTTTCTTTGACTCTGATGCCCAGCTGATAACCCACGATTCCTCAACTCCCGCTCTTTCCAGCCACAACAGCACCAGGTTAGGACTGGCATCTTCTCCAGCTGTTTGTGTCCTCTCAAATTCCTGACACTGCCTTCCTTCTCAGGACCACGTAAACGGAGCAAGACTTTTTCCAAGGAAGGACTTTTGTGTACACTCCTGCTGTCATACTTACTAACCCGCCTAAGAAGATTAGCATCTTCAACCAGGCTTTAAGAGAATGCACAGAGGTGAAAGAAGAAGGGATTTCCTGCCTGACATCCCCAGTCAGCCAAATCCACCTGTGCGTGAGTGAGATGGCCTATACAGGTAGACACTTCAAGTCATCTACCAGCAGGTAATGGGACTCAACCATGAAGAGAGGTGTTGAAACAGGGCAACTGGGAGTAAGGGACATAATCCAAGGACCAGTCAGGATTTTACGTTGAATTAAAGTGAGATACTTTGTAAAGGGGCCAATGCAAATGTAGTCAAGACAGAGAGGACATTACTGGAAGTACGAGGCAAGACAGAAGCTTAATCTTGGGGAAAGAAAAATAGAGTGTAGGCGTCGGAGTCAGAGAAGAAGCAAAGGGAATCTGGCTTGCTTAGCTGTGAACTCCTAGGTCATTTTGTCTCTCTTAGCAAGAGATCCAGTTGGGACTACAGATGGTCCCCAGTTCACTGTGGTTCAACTTTTGATTTCTTGGCTTTATGATCAAGAATGTGTGAAAGCAACACACATTCTGTAGAAACTGCACTTCAAGTACCCATACAACCATTCTATTTTCACTTTCAGTACAGTATTCAATACATTACACAGAATATTCAACACCTTATTATAAAATAGACTTTGTGCTATGTGACTTTGCCCAACTGTAGACTGATGCAAGTATCTAAGCATGTTTATGGCAGGCTGGGCTAAGCTATGATGTTCCGTAGGTCAAGTGCAGTAAGTGCATTTTCAAATTAGGATATTTTCAACTTATGATGGGTTTATAAGGATGTAACCTGTCATAATTCGAGGAACACCTATAAACTTAAAGCTGGAGCAGGGATTAAAAATAATTAACATTGGAAATTTTTAAAATATGGGATATAAGTGCCAGATCGGAAGTTGTACTTAAGGATTTTATGTGACTCTCCTGTGTTAGCTGGAAATGTCACCACAATAAGAAAGAGGAGACTCTAGAATTAGGAAGAAATACTTCTGAATTATTGTCAGGAATATGATAAGAGTTAGCATAAATTGCTTGATTTTACTGTGCTTCACTCACCACACTGAAAATGGGGTGATTAAAAATACCTTCTTGATAGAATTGAGTTTTCTTCTTTATAATGGTTTTGTTAATAAGTTGTATGTAATTTGAAATTATAATATTCAAAATTCAAATTCCATGATCCTAAGCCTTTCTAAGCATACAACTTTGCTTATGAATAGACATGACTGTTCAAGTGATGTGGCTATAATAGCAGAAGGCTTTATTATGACCTTATGAACAGACTTTTCCTGGATGGCAGAGCACTATCATAAAGGGTCCAGCTCTATTTCTATGTGACATTGACACAAGTCCACTCAATAGTTCCATCTAAACTAACTCTTTCAGAAGGGTTAATAGTAACACTCCATGGACCCACTTGACCTCTCCACTTAATTTTGAAAAGTATGAATTATCCACAATTTTAGCAACCACTGTGAAAATCATAAGCTTTCCTTTCCATTTTTTTTCCTAGGACAGCCATTGACCAAATATGTACTGAGCAATTTGCAAGTCTCTTCGGAGATATGTAAATACATATCTATGTATATGAGATAAATTATATATCTGTCTCACAACTCCTTCACTTAATTATCTCAAAGTTTAGTGAGAAGCAGGCATAGAGTTATGGTGCGTTAATTTCTATAATGTGAATGTATATGAAGTGTAATAGGACTATTCTGAGAGACTTTTTCTAAGAGGTAGCATTTAAGCAAGTCCAGGTAAGACATCGTGAGGATCTAAATACACACTCAGGCATTGGAGCTGGTGAGGATGGAACCAATAATAGGGATATCTAGAGGGTAATTGATAGGGAGGGGATGAGGGAGAGGAAGCATCTTAGAATGACTTTTGCAGTTCTGACTTGGAAAACTGGATGAATGTTACTTGCTGAGATACACAATTCAGGAGAAAGAGTGTATTTGTCAGTGGGGAGAGCGAGTTGAAGCATAGTTTGGACATGACTGAGTTTAAAGACTTACTTTGGAACCTCCAGATGAACAATTTCAGAACGCGATGATAATATGTAGTTTGAGAGGCCTGGGAATCTGGATTCGAGAGTTAAAATAATGAGCATGAGTAAGATTGCCAATGTTGTTTTTTTTTTAAGTGAAGAGAGTGTTTACAAAGACTGAGGAACACTGATGTTTAGTGGTGAACAGAGCAAGAGGGACCTGCACAGGGGCTGAAAATGAGAGGTCAGAGAAGGAGGAGAGCATGATCTCAAGGAGCCAAAAGAAGGAGAAACGGGTCAAAAGGGAGGAAGTTGTCAGTGCCGTTTTTGAGATACATGAAAAATTTTTTAAACATGATCAGCATAAAGATGGATTTATAACAATTAGATTTCTTTACTGACCCTAGATTCTTTATAATGCCAACAAATATTTACCATATTCTAATTTTTTCTTTAATTACAAAATAGAATTTTTGAAAAAGATAAAAATGTATTTTATACTAATCATATGTGAATTCAAGATATTTAAAAAGAATATAGACTTTCTATACAAACAGCCCTAATTTGAATTCCAGTTTCATAATTAACCTGGAGCAAATTAGTTACCTTCTCATTTTCTTCATCTAGAAGAATGGAATTAGCACACCTTTACAAGGTGATTTTGAAGATAAAACAAAGTAATGCACATAAAAGAACAGCCTATTTTTTATAAATATTTATTATGTTTTAGGCATCTATTTTAAGAAGTGAGGAAAACATTCAGCAAATGAAGCCCAAAGAAAGCAGAAAGAAGTATGTAATAAGAGCAGAAATTAAATAGTAAATAAAAATATACAATTAAAAAAATTAAGGCCAGGCCCAGTGGCTTCCCACTGTGACCTCATACTTTGAGAGGACAAGGTGGGAGGACTGCTTGAGGCCAGGAGTTTGAGACCAGCCTGGGCAGCATAATGAGATCCCATCTCTAGAAAAAATAAGAATTTTTTTTTAAAATCAGCAGGGCACAATGGTGTATGCCTGTAGTCCCAGCTCCGTGGAATGCTGAGGCAGGACCATCATTTGAGCCCAGGAGATCAAGACTACAATAAGCTGTGATTGTGCCACTGCACTCCAGCCTGAGTGACAGAACAAGACTCTGTCTCAAACAAAAAAAAAAAGAAAGAAAGAAAAGAAAAAAGTTGATTTTTTTTTAAGAATTAAAATTAATAAACTTCTGGGTTGTCTGATCATGAATTTAACAAGATAAAAATGTGTAGTATACCTGAAATGAAAAAAGGATATTACTGCATGTTCTATGAACATTTAGGAAGAAGAAAAGAATATCTTAAAGCATTTTATGCCAATAAATTTGAAAATTTAGATAAGAACAACTAATTTCTACAAAAATACAGTCTACCAAAACTGACATAGGAAGACACAAAATTTTAATAGTTCCATATATGTAAGTACCGACAAAAAAACTTACTGTAAGCATGATACTTCATGATAAGTTATAGAAAGTATTTGGTTTGATTTCAGAAATAAGTGCATATTCCTGTTATTAGTACATTTATTCAACATTGTACTGGAGGTCCTAGCCTGTACAGAAAAAGCCAAAAAACAAGGAAGAAAAAATAACTGTAAGGAAAAAAAAGTATATTCACAAATGACACAATTATGTACACACAAAATCTAAAGCAATCTACAAATACACTATTAAAATTAAAAAGAGGATTTAGCAGAGTCTCTCAATATAAGATCAATATGCAAGAATTGTATTTCTTTATACAGCAGCAAACAACTAGAAAAATTGAATATTAAAAGTGATTCTAGGCTGGGTGCAGTAGCTCACGCCTGTAATCCCAGCACTTTGGGAGGCCGAGGCAGGTGGATCACCTGAGGTCAGGAGTTCGAGACCAGCCTGGGCAACATGGTGAAACCCTGTCTCTACTAAAAATACAAAAATTAGCCGGGCATGATGGCGGGTGCCTGTAGTCCCAGCTACTCAGGAGGTTGAGGCAGGAGAATGCCTTGAACCCGGGAGGCAGAGGTTGCCGTGAGCCAAGGTTGCACCACTGCACTCCAGCCTGAGTGACAGAGCGAGACTCTGTCTCAAAAAAACAAAAAAAAAAGTGATTCTATTCACAGTAGTATTAAATATCATGAAATTCTTTGAAATAAATATAAGATGTGCACAATCTCTGCCAGTAAACTATAAGTTATTGAGCAAAATTATAGAATCCCTACATAAATGAAGTTATATTCATGTTCATCTATTGGCAGTTGCAATATAGTAAATTGTCATTCCCAAATGATTTATGGATTCAGTTCAAGTCCCGCATGCCTGTGTATGTATGTGTATATGAGAAAATAAGCTGATTCCAGAATTTATAAAGAAATGAGAAGTGCCGAAATGGCCAATGATCTCTTGAACAAAATAGGTACCACCATATATCAAGACTTGTTATCGGTTCCAGTAATTAGTGCAGTGCGCTATGGCACAAGAAGAGACAAATAGACTGTTGGAACAACATTAAGAGCTCAGAAACAAATCCACACACACAGGGACATTTGATTTGCCTCAAAGATGGGACTACAGATAAGCGGGGAAACTTTTTTTTTCAATAATTGATGTTTGATGGGTTAGATATGGAAACTATGGAACTTGGCCTAAACTTATAAACTACATATGAAAGGTGAAACAGTGGCTTTCACAAGATATGAAAGGCAAAGTAGGCTCTGTGGGGAGGGGAAGTTATTTTAAAAGGAGACAAAAAGCATTACTATAAAGGAGAAGATTGACAAACTATATTACATTAAAAATTAGTGAATTCATCTAATCATGAGAAAACATTGGAGAAGTCCAAATTGAGCTTTATTATCAAAATACCTGACCAGTATTGAAGTGTTAAAGTCATGAAAAATTTGAACTGAGACAATTGCCACAGATTGAGGGAGACTAAGGAGACTGACCGCTGAATGCAGCATGGTATTCTGGATTGGATCCTGGAACAGAAAAAGGATAACAGCGGAAAACAGGTATAATCTGAATAAACTGTGTTGTTTATGTAACAGTGTTGTACCTATATTAATATCTGAGTTTGATAAGTGTTAGTTATGTTTGATAAATGGTTATGGAATGGGTTAACATTAGAGGAAGCTGGATGGAGGATACATTGGAGCTCTCTGTACTCTTTTCTACTCTTCTGTAAATCTAAAATTAATTCAAAATAAAATGTTTAAAAATTTAAAAATTATATTCATCAAAAGATACCATTAAGAAAGTAAAAAAGCAAGCCACAAGTAGGAGAAGAAATTTCTCATACATGTCATCAAAATGAGCTTGTATCTGGAATACATAAAGAGCCTCTACAAATCAATATGGACAGCATAATACAAAAGTTGGGAAATGACTTGAAGCATTTTACAAAAGAGGATAGCCAAATAACCATAAACCTTTGAAAAGCCTCATTATGCTTCAGTGATAACATAAATTTAACCCCAAGTAAAAATCTACTACAATCTTACCAGAAAGGCTAAATATTGACAATTCTCATATGCTGCTATTAGAAGTGCAAATTGCTATAACCAGTTCCGAAAACTATTCAACATTATCTGAAAAATTTGAATGTACACCCGGTGATGCAGAAATTCCACTCACAAGCACATACAACAGAAATATAGGCACATGTATATCAAAAGACACATACAAAAATATTCGTAGCAGCATCATTCAGAAAAGCAGAAACTGAGTCACCCAAATACAGTAGTCACCTACAGTCCAATGGGTTAAAAAAATATTGTGCTATATGCATATAACTGAGTGAATAGGAAAGACTTATCACTACTCATAGCAGCAAGAATTTGACATACATAATGTCACATGAAAAAGCATAAATACAAAACAGTATAAACTATATGATTCTGTTTACGTAAAGTTCCAAAAAAAAAAAAAGGGCAAAGCAAAACTACAATGGTTAGGGATCCATGTTTTCATGGTAAAATTATCAAGAAAAGCAAAGAAGTGATAATGTAAAAGACAATTGTATTTTGGGAGAAAGGAGAGATTAGGGCTGGGGAGGGCTGGCCTGAAGAGGCTTGTGTGGTGCGGCAATGTTTTATTGGCCTGTGTCGTGTTTACACTGGTGTGCCCTTTGAGAAATACAACTGAACTGTGTGTTTTTATTGGATGGAGTTTTCTGTATTACATTCCACAATAAAAGACTTTTCTAAAAGAGGAAGTGGGCTGGGGGAAGAAAAGAAACATTTTTTAGAAGAACTGAGCAGCTCTCTAAAACTGGAGACTCTTAGATCAACCTATGTGTATTTCTTTGTCTTAAATCTTGTTTTCCTCTTCCAGGAAAAGATCCATTCCTTCCTTTTGGGCTGCATCAGACGTTTTTAATAAAATATGAAATTTTCTTTTAACAGCACTTTCTCTCAATTGGAGTAATTTTAACAAGCTCAAGTTGTGTGCTTGGTTAATGACAGTAGCAGCTGATTAAATGGATGTAACTTACACCCACACATATCTACCTTCACATACATACTTATTTTTTAAACCCTCCTTTAAAGACAGTATATTTGACTTTAAGGGATGTATTCAGTCATTAGATGCTTTTTCATCACATGCTGCATTAAGTGTTTTCCATTTAGAAGACAGATCTGAAACACTAGCCTTATCATTCTTGGGTTTGCAATTGAAGTATAAAATCTTGCCAGAGTTGCATCCATTAAAATAAAACAGTCTTGGAAATTAACCACTAATTTCCCCTTCAAATGGCCATTTCTGGTTTTTTTCTTTCTAATTACCACTGTAATGAAGTGGCCAGTATTATGGTAGGAAGTGATTTCAAAGGCAGCAATCTCTTATTATGAATTATAGGCTTTATTTTCCACCCTAATGGGAGTCAGCCTTAGTTATCGAAAATGCATGTGCAAACTCCATCTCTGCTGAGACTAAAATAGTTTTGGAATAACAAATCATACTTTCAGCTCAGAGAGAGAGGTGGGATTTCAAGCATTTCACTAAAGCAAAGATGAAGAGGAAAACCATTACATTTTCACTACAGGATCACTTCTAACCTGTTGCACTCTAATCTATTGCTCTCTATAGCAGACTTTCAGCATATTAAAACACTGCTATATTAATAACATTTGCTAAGGACAATTTGTATCAAGATAGATATGAAGAAAGGCACTTAGAAAACCATAAAGCACCCTAAAAGTATTACTTTTTGTGAAGCCATTAACCTGACCACAGGGACTCTTATGGGTCGTGCAGTCCACTCTGCTTCTAACATGGGCAGTGGCCCTTTCTGTTTCCTGTCAACATGAGGTTTGACCTAAATATCTTGCTTTCATTTGTTGAAAAGGAAATTCTCTTTTAACTTTGATCATATCCCATGTGGTCTTTAAATTTTTCTATGTCCCCTTGAATTTTCTTTCCTGTCAAATGATTATAATGTGCCACTGCTTCTTGCCTGTGAGTTGGGGCACAGGTAACACCCACAATCATGCACCAAGCTTTTAGCAGCTTTGTTAAGTGGGTATTGTGATTGCTTAGTCCAAAATAAGTAGCGATAAGCATGCCCCCCATTCTTTGGTGTCCGTACTATCAAATTTAAATGGGAAGAGCCTCTAGAAATGAGTTGTTATCCATCTGAAAAAGCCATGCTGGGGTCTGCAATTTAAACCACTGGGTTTTTTTCTGATGGCAAAATAGAAAAGATGATTGTGCTGACCATTTCAATTGCCTACATTGTATATCAGATTATTTTATCTTCTCATATGTAGGAAAATGATAACTTCTTACTCTGATGTCAACAGTAGCAATTTGGTAATAGACAGGAGAAATCAATTTCCCTCATGGGCATGTCTGAGTCTAAGTTTGGACCCACATGTGTTTCCCGAGAGTCTTTCTTCATCCTATAACTTTGGTTGACCAATGATGTATTCACTGTAGGTTAATGGGAATAGAAAATGCAAACTGGATCTTGAAAAAAAAAGAAAAGCATTACCAACTTTAAAAATTCAATCTGTGAACACTTTCTGACTATGCAAAATAACTCATGTTTCATGAAGACATTCTTTCTTCATTTTAAAACAAATAGAAAGAAGTCTGCCTAAAAAGGTGATGGAAACTTTGGCTCAAAATACAATGATTACTGCCTGTGTTGAAAAATTATACAGACTGTCTGTGTTGAAAAACTACATAATCCCAGCACTTTGGGAGGCTGAGGTGGCCAGATCACTTGAGGTCAGGAGTTCGAGTCCAGCCTGGCCAACATGGCGAAACCCCATCTCCACTAAAAGTCAAAAAAAAAAAAAATTACCTAGGCGTGGTGGTGCACACCTGTAATCCCAGCTATTTGGGAGGCTGAGGCAGGAGGATTGCTTGAACCCAGGAGGCAGAGGTTGCAGTGGGCTGAGATTGTGCCACTGCACTCCAGCCTGGGTAACAGAGTGAGACTCTGTCTCCAAAAATAAAAAATAAAAACTATACAGATAGTAAAAAGATGAGGGTGGGCATGGGCTGGATGGGGTGGGGAAGGGAAGGGGAGGATGGATAGGCAAAGCATAGGTGAGACTATTCTGTGTGATACTACACTAGCAGAAACATGACGTTATACATGTGTCAGAACCTATAGAAGTACAACTAAGAGTGAACCTGAAAGTGAACTATGGACTATAGTTAATAATATATTGATATTGGTACATTAGTTGTAATAAATGTACCACACTAGTGAAAGATATTAATAATAGAGAAACAATATATGTAGTGGGAATGGGATGCATATGTGGAACTGTACTCAATTTTTCTGTAAAGCTTTAACTCTACTAATAAAAACTCTCTTAATTATTTTATTAAAAAGAAGGGAATGAAAACACCTACACAAAAGGAAAGGAATACCCGGTTCTCTTAGTGGAGGTATGGGTGTAAACCCTCAGCCCCAAAACTTGCCCCAAAATGGTATGAGTTATTCATAAAATTGAAAACCTTGCACATATGAATAGACCTAAAACAACGATAACTTTTTTGAAGTTTTACAATTCCTATATTCATCTGGATTTTATCATAAAAATAAAGTAGAAAAAGGAGAAAGCCATTCCCTGTTCACCTAGGTATTTTAATAAATGTTAGATGTTCTCCTTAAAAATGATTTGCTTGTTCATTGTGAAAAATTCAGGGAGTAAAAGGTGAAAATAAAAGAAAATCATTTTAAATATTAAAAGATACACAAATCCATAATGACAAGGACATTAAAGGCAAAGATCTAAACAAGCCAGCACTAAGAGGTTGGGCAGAGTGAGCAGCTTAGGCATATAATTGCAGATGATTAACAGCAAAGGGTGTTTAGATAGCTGCAGGTAGTTTGGTGCAGCTGAAACAGATTTCAATTAGGGTTCGGCTGCAGATGGAAGCAGGGGGGCCTTGGAGTTTGCATTTGGTTCTTTGGGAGTACGAAGCTATTGTAAGGCCTTTGGCTGGAAGTAACATGATTCAGCAGTATCCCTCAGGAATGAGACAGGGACAAAGCTGAGGGGGACTAGTGAGGAGATGAACTAGAATAATGCAGATTAGACTTGATGAGAGTTGTATTGAAGGAATATCCAGAGGAGAAGACTTTGAGAGAGAGAATGCAGGCAGAACAATAAGCCTAGATGGATACTCGGATGTGAAGAGGGAAAGCACTTCAGCATGACTCCCAGCTCATTTATGATGTCATTAAATTTATGACACTGGAAATTTAGGGGAGGGTGGGCAGATGGGAAAAGCAGAGAGCAGAGTATAGGGAAGGCAGTGAAATTCAATTGGGGCATGTTGAGATTGAGTGCTCTGTGGTCATTCAGACAGAACTGTCCACTAAGAAGAAATGGAATCTATGGTTCTGCAGGTCAGAATGGTCTGTTACCAGAGATGAAGTCATCGGTCTACAGATGAATTGAGTGAAAGCAATCACCCAGAGCCAGGCAAGGTGTCAGAGCTCCAACATCAGAAGGTAGCTGACTGGTGGGTTGGTAAGAAGAATTTACCACTGACCGTACAGGACTGGAAAACAGTCGAAGAGTACAGCTGCAGCGGGGCACCTCAGCAAGAGAGGACTGAGTGCAACACAGTGGATTCTTCCTCAGGGGTATTTATGGACCTTAAAGCAGGAGCTGAAGGTAATTTGGACCATATTAGCCCATTAGTATCATTAGATAAATGATTACATTTGTAGACATTTTTGTGCTTAATGCCAGCCAGGTTGGCACAATGGGTTTCGGCATGCACGTATTCTGGGGATGTACAGAAATTCTAGTTACTTATAAATTTATAAGTAACTAGAGTTTATAAGTAACTTCTATCTGGTATGAAAGAAGCTTCGTATCAGATGCCATCTTTAGATAACAGGCAAGTCTAATTGATACAGGAGATAGAAATTATTTAGGCAGATAGTAAGGACAACAGAGTCCTTGGCAGAATTTCCCTTTTAACAAAAAGCACCTCGAAATTATTTCTTTTCTAACAAAGAGCAGCCTAAAAAATCAAGCTGCAGACATAGATAAGCAAGCTGGAAACTTGCACTGGTGAATGCCGGCAGCTGCGCCAATAGAAAAGGGCTACCTGAGGGCCAGGCATGTTCAACATGGAGGCTCCATCTTCCCTTTCTTCGTCACCACGTGTACAGTAAAGAACCAGGCAACATGGCGCCAGCCGGGTAGAGAGCCCATCTGCATAATAAAAGATTAGGGTGGGGCAGCCAGCTTCTTCCTGTGCTATGCATGTGGGACACCTGGTCTGACCAATCTTTGGTGCCCTATGTAAATCAGACACTGTCCCCTCAAGCTCCTCTGTAAAACCTGCATTCCACTGCAGAAACCACAACCCGTTTTCTCTGGGACTCTTCTCTGCACAGAGATGTTTTCTTTCTTTCGCCTGTTAAACTTCTGCTCTTAACTGCACTCTCTGTGTGCCCACATCCTAGTTTTCCGTGGCCATAAGACAACCAATCTTGGGTATTTACCCCAGACAAGGAAGCCGCTTCATAATTACTTCTAAATTCCTCAAATAAGGAGTTTTGTCTTCGGGTGGCCTGCTCCATGGTCACCAGGTGATCTTTGCTCTCCTTACCGAGGAGGCGTCATGTACACTGGGAAGAAAGGAGACCTCAGGACAGAACTCTGGGAAACACAGCCTCCAATGGCCAAGCAGAGAGAGATGATCCTCCAAGGGGCTTAAAGAGAAGTGAAAAGAGAGAGCTAGGAGGCTGCTGCCATGCAAGGCAAGAGAAAGGAATTTTATGTTCTGGTGTAAAACGTTACTAAGTATTTTCCTTCTTCATTTCTAGAGTATTTTAAAAACTCATAAAAGAAGATGAAATCGGGTGCCATATATCTTCTATCTTTGAAATATTAAAAATGTGGCTGAGTTAAATCAATCTAATGATAATGGAGTGCCAAGTAAGAATTAATTTAAAGATTGTTGTATTCAACTTCTCAGCACTAGAGTCTAGAGAAGAAATACTGCTGGCATCTCCTGGTGTGATTTACCACACCATCGTGACTTATACATTTGTAAACTTTTGAGAGTAAAAGTAAAGCAATATAATCTGTACTCGCCTTAGAGTCAGAAGACCTGAGTTTAAAATATTCCTGTCCCTTACCAGTTGTGGAAAAATCATTTAATGTCTCTGAGGTCCTATTAGGAGATGGCAAATTCTGGAAATTAAATGTGTTGAATATAACTTTTTAATAATTCAATGTGTATTGCTCAACTCTTTTGTATTCATCACATACTTCCAAATATTAGACATTTTGATGACATTCTGGAGATTGGCTAGTATTTTCTTTTAGCATAATACCTGATTAGAGGCAGCACACAGGTGCCCCTGAGATCATAGAAGTTCCTCCCCTCTTTGTGAAGACTCTGTTGCAAATGTATACAGAGGCCAAATGGCTGAGAAACCCTTAACTATGCTCATTTTAAGTATAATAATTGGTGTGCAACTTAGCATTTTAGTTAGATCCTAGATTTTTAACTGAAATTTCCCCAAAATCATTATAGGATTGTTGAATGTTTACTTCAACATGTTTATAGAATGTTTACAGAAACATATACAACAAAACATAAACAGGTTTTCTGATATATAGCAGAAATGTAACAATGGTCTTCCTCTCCCCCATCAATCCCAGTCTGTTAATATCTCACTGCAGCTGGAAGGTGACCTCCACATTATATCCTAAACCTGTGTAATAAATAATAGTAGATGTCTAAAGCCCATCACAACAGCAAATGGAGTGGCACATAGCATAGCGTCCTCTCGGATTTCCACGTTAGGGGACACTGGCAGACCATTTGTTACCTTAGTCATTTGGAAGGGGGAAAAAGATAATTTGATTCTTAGAAAGGACCAACCTGAAAGCAAAGTACATATCTCTTGACACACCAAACTGGAACTTTGCTTTTTATTGTGTTTTTTTCTTTTTAGACAGGTTTATTGAGATATAGGCATAATTTAGTAAAATCACTCTTTTTCACATAAAATTCTATGGATTTTGACAAACACACACAGCAGTATAACATATAGCCTCATCACTACAAAGGACTGAGTACTGTAAGATCCTTGTCCCTTTGTAATTAACCTTTCTATCCAATCAGCTCCTAGAAACCAATGATATGGTTTCTGCTTCTGTAGTTTCGCATTTTCCAAAATGTCATATAAAATAGAATCAAAGAGTGTGTCCAGCCTTTTGAGCCTGGCTTCTTTCATTTAGCATAAGGCATTTGAAATTCATCCATAACACATCATGTATCAATGGCATGTCCTTTTTCATTGCTGAGTAGTATTTCATTGTACGAATGTATTGCAGTTTATCATTTTGCCTGTTGATGAACATTTGGGGTGTTTCCAATTTGGGTGATTACAAATAAAGTTGCTATAAACATTTATAAATAGGTTTTTATGTGAACATGTTTCATTTCCCTTAAATACCTAGGAGTGGGATTTTCATGTCATATGTTTCACTTTATCAGAAGCTTCCAAACTGTTTTCCTGAGTGGCATTCCCTTCAACCATGTGTGAGGGTTCCAGTTGCTCAGCATCCTTACCAACACTTGATATTAGAAAGTTTTTATATCTTAGCCATTCTGATAGGTATACAATGGTATCACCTCATTGTTGTTTTCATATGCATTTCCCTAATAAATATGATGTTGAGTATTTTTCATGTGTTTATTGTCCATCTGTATATCTTTTTTTGGTAAAGTCTTTGTTCAAATCCTTACCTCTTTGCTAACTGAGTTGTTTCCTCATTACTGATTTTTAGGCATTCTTGATATATTCTGCATGCAAGTTTTTTTTTTAATCAGATACATATTTTGCAAATATTTTTACAAATATTTTCCAAATATTTTCTCCCAGTGTATGGCTTTTCATTTTTCATAAGCTTGCTCTTCAAAAAGCAGAAGCTTTTAATTTTAATTTTGATGTAGTCTAGTTTACCGTGTTTTTCTTTTGTAGATCATGATTTTTATCATCTCCAAGAAATATTTTTACCCAAGACCACGAAGTTTTTCTTCTATGTTTTCTTCTAGAATTGTTTTTTAGAAGATAAATCTAATCATCAAATACTTTTAGAAATTATTTAACTTTTACATTTAGGTCTATTGTACTTTTTGAGTTAATGTTTCCATATAATGTGAAGTATGGGTCAAAGTTCATTATTTTGCATATGGATATTCAATTGTTCCAGCACCATTTGTTTCAAAAACATTCCTTTCTCACTAAATTGTCCCTGCATTTTTGTAAAAATCAATTGACTATTCATGCATGGGTCTACTTCTGAACTCTCTACTCTGTTCCATTCATCTCCATGTCTGTCATTTTACCATCACTGCACTGTCTGGTTATTGTAGCTTTATAATAAGTCTTAAAATCAGGTAATGTGAGTCCTTCCCTTTTGTTCTGCTTTTTCAAGATTGTTTAGGCTATTCTAGTTCCTTTGCCTTGTACGATTTAGAAACAGCTTGTCAATTTCTTTTTAAAAATTGCTTCTGAGATTTTGCTTGGGATGGAGTTGAAATTATAGATCTCTCTATATATGATTATAGATTAATGAGAATTGACATCTTTATATTAAATTTGCCAATCCATGAATATTGTACAAATATTCATTTATTTAGGTCTTTGATTTCTTTCATCAATATATTGTTGAATATACTGATTCAATAATATTCCAACATACATATCTTGCACATGTTGTTAGATTTATGCCTAAGTATTTCATGTTTTGAAGGCTATTATAAATTGTACTTTTTGAAATTTTAATTTCCGATTGTTCATTGCTGGTATGTAGAAATACAATTGATTTTTCTATATTGATTGGAGTTTGAATTTCAGTTACAAGTTTCCTCCTGGACATTATATATAGTAGAACAGTGGTCTTCCAACATGATTGATCTTCAAAATGGCCTGGAGAATCATAAATGTACAAATAAATAGATTCCCAGATCCCACCTCCCACAGGTTCTTATTTCATAGTTCCTGGGATAGGCCTAGGAATTTATATTTAAAAAGCTTCCTTCGGTAGTTCTGTCTTTGTTGAGGTTTGGGGATCACTGTTAAGCATTTGTGGAAATCAATTATTTAATAAATAAGGCAGATATGGCAAGTAATATAATTCATTTCTTGTACTGACACTACAACCTATACTCATTAGGCATTTCCAGTTGGGTTTCTGGTGATGGATTTGTAGTGATATATGTGTTCTAAAACTTAGCCCCTCCTTTTTAGCCAGTGGCACATATTTGTTGGAAATTGTGCCACATTACTAACGGGTTAGAAGCTCACTAAAATTCAGTCTATGGCCACACTTGGCCAGATTATCATAATAATGAGCATACTATATAGTATTGCTTTGGGGAGGAACAAATAAAAGGACACTGGCTGGAAAAAAAAAAGTAATAAAAATTTGGTTAAATTCTAGAATGGTCTGCCAAGATGAAGAATGGTGATAAAGGGATTGTTGAGTACAAGTGCTACAAAGTCACCTTTAAGTAGTTTTGGTGGGTGCTGGTGGGGGGTGAGTGAGGTGGGAGGCGAATTTATTACCAGGGCATTGCGGTATCTCTTAGAAGAATCTAAGAGCAGTGATTGCAGATTGGCCTCCCAGGGGACCAGAAGAAAGACAAAGACAGCAATCAGAATTCCAGGAAGATCCTGTGTTCCTTCTGTTCCTATGAGTGCTTCTTGCTTCCCTCTTGTTTTCTTTCCTGCAGAGCAGCTTTCTCTGCTCCCTTTCAATCAAGAATGTCCCGAAATGAGACTCCAGCTTTTAAGTCCCCATGACCCCAGAAGTCACACAAATGTCCAACTCACCAAGAAGCTCAGAATAGGAGAATTGGTCTTACTTGTATTAAGGAACAACCCATTGATAATATTGACTGATGAGGGCTATGGTAAATGATCTTCAGAGAAAGAAAAGGATTCTCTGAGAAAGATTCACTAAGGCATGCAATTTGATTAACACCTGCCATAAATGGATGCCATATTTGGAATCTCTCCTCTAAAGTATGAATGATAGCCATATAGTGATATGAAGTCTTTCTGTCCGTGATAACAACATGGCATGTCCCATGTAAGTGGACATATTTTGAATTGTCTAATAAACTAAAAACAGCATTTGCTAAATAAAACTCTAATGCTGGTAAAGAAAACATTCTATCCTGAACGCATAAAGCTTGAATTTAGTCTATCCTTTTTAACATGAGCATTACAGAAACAGTATTGGGGTAATTAAAACTAAACTACTTCTAAATAAACAAGCTAACCACATAATGGCACCATGGAAATAAGGCCATTTACTTGGATTTTATAATATGTTTTTCTTCTTCACTACTTCTCAGATTGTAGTGGTTTCCAGATTGTACTTGAGAGTTTAATAAAGTTGTGCATAAGCGTTGGCATTACAGAGTTACCTGCATTGCAGAGGGGAAGGTTTTCATGTGCTATACAGAAGTGTTCTAGAAACATTGGAACCAGCGTATACATTCTTCAGAAGTAAGTCCTAGAGTCATAGAAATCAGACTGTTAAAATGCAGTCTTATAGTCATCTATACCTCACTTTATAGAAGAGGAATTTGAGGGCTCTGGAGATTATGCAAACTCTCTAGGTCTCACTGAGTTACTGGCAGGACTGGCCTGGGATTTCTGATTCTCAGCTGAGTTGCCTTCTGTGAAACATTTTCCCACTTAAAAGCTCTAGACAGAAAAAATAACAAAAGTGAGCTTTTCAATGCCAAGCCTGTTGTTCTTCCTGAAGAAACAAGTCTGAACAGAGTTTCCTCAGCTCTCACCTTGCTTCTGATTCCCACATCTGTCTAGCTGTATCTCTTTCCTTTATTACACTTCTCCGTCTGGGAGACCCAGCTTAGATTTCATATCCACTGCTTTATTAGAATGCTACTTTATCTCCAAAGACTATTTCTGTGTTGCTGATAGTTTTATAAATGCACCTGGGGTTTACAAGTGATACCTGGTGTAAGGATTTATGTGACTAAAAATATTTAGGCATAAATACAGCAGCAGAAGAAAATGTCTTAGACTTTTAATAAAAGAGTTGATACTGATGAGTGAATGAACTGAATGATTCCCCCCCATACCTCACCGGCAAAATTTATATGCTGAAGCCCTAACTCCTACTACCTAGAGATAGGTGGAGTCTGAAAGAAGATGACAAAGGTTTAAATGAGGTCATAAGGACATGGACTTAATTTGATAGGATTGGTGTCCTTGTAAGAAGAGAAAGAGACATCAGAGAGCTTTCTCCCTCCCCACATGCACACAGAGGAAAGCCCATGTGAAGATCCAACAAGAAGGTATCCCAGGAAGAGAGCGCTCCCAGAAACAAACCCTGGCACCTTGATCTTGGACTTCCATCCTCCAAAACTGTGAAAAAATAAATGTCTTTTGGTTTAGCCATTCAGGCTTTAGCTACCACAGTATTCCGTTAATGGCAACCCGAGCAGACTGATACAATGAGCAGGACTGTGCAGTGTATTTTAAAAATGTTTTCTAAACTCACATGCAAGGCGCCTCTAATGAGAGAGATAACAAACATATCTCCAGAACTGATATTACGTATCTTTTAAAGTTTATCATTGTTCTCCAGTACCAGCACTTTTAAACATTATTAGAGTGTAATATCTATATTTGCATGTGCTTCCTTCCACCATAACACTTATTGCCAGATTTTTCTAACAACCTATAACAAATTGAACATGTTTATGTTTACCTCTTGTATTTATTTCAGAAATACCATTTACTAACACTTTCCTATGCCACCACCTTTTGTATTATTTTTTCCAACTGTTTCTTCGGAGATTTCATCAAATACCGTGACATCTCAACTGCTTTTTCTAAATTCTTTTTTTCTGTGACCGAATCTTGCTCTGTCACCAAGGCTGGAGTGCAGTGGTACGATCTCAGCTCACTGCAACCTCTACTTCCTGAGTTCCAGCGATTCTCGTGCCTCAGCCTCCTGAGTAGCTGAGATTACAGGCATGCATCACCACGCTGGGTTTTGTATTTTTAGTAGAGACAGGGTTACATGATGTTGGCCAGACTGGTTTCAAACTCCTGGCCTCAAGCTATCCATCTGCCTCAGCCTCCCAAAGTGCTGGCATTACAGGTGTGAGCCACCACACCCAGCCATGCTTTTCCTAAATTCTTAAGTACTATGTTTTTTAAAAGTTCTATAAATTTTACATTATATATACTTTTTAGGCAGTTTGGATGATTTTTCATTTTACCTTAATCATGAAGATACCCTGAAAATAAGTTTTCTGTCTGTTTCATAAGCCTGTTAAAGAGATTCTAATGTCTCATCTTTCATCATATTCAGACCCCACTCCTATGTTGTAAGAGGATCCATATTGACAATATTTATGTACTTATTCCTGTAATGTATAAAATCTCTAAAACAGTATATTTCATTTTCACCAATAAATCCTGAGGTAATAAAGAAATTTGCCACTAGTTACATTATCCATCCCCAAGGCATTTGTATAGAAAAGCTTTAAGGGCATTTTACAGGCTGGTGAAATGAATGGCAAGATGGTGTGAATTTATTTTCAGAATCATGCTGTAGGGTCACAATGAAATATTCCATTCCTAGTCTCTCTTGTACATTTCCATTTTCTATTACCTTATTGTTAAAAACCATCCAAATATTCTTGATTGATTGAAATCCAGAAAGGAAGACAATGTTCATGGACTTTTCGCAGTTATAGTGCCAGTTTAAAGCAACTCTCTAAGATTTTTTAATCTGTAAGTAGAGACTTAAAAATTTTTTTTAAATACCAGTTACGATGTTCAGATTTACTTCAGTACAAGTTATTTTATATAAGGAATTTTATATAAGGAATTTAAACACATCAGAAATTTGGACAAAACCCATTATTTGAGAAAGATTGTCATTCACTGAGCTCATTAAGGGCATAACCTTAATTTTCTGCCTGTCGTCATTTACTGATGTTTGCTAAATCAGAGAGTATGACTTTGCCCCCATTCACATAATCTGGTGTGATTATTTTGACTGCATATCATCATGTATGTGAGACTCATGCCAAATGAGTCTCTCTCTCACACACACACACAAAACCAGAACAAGAACACAAACCTACACTGACGTCGCATTACCTCTCAGGTCAAATCCAAACTTCTTGTGAAAGACAAGTAAAGCCTTCCCTTACCTACTCTCACCCTCCGCCCCTTTTATTTTCCTCCACAGAAGCTTGTGCTCCTACCAGACCCTCTTCCTTCTTGCTGTTCTTTGAGTGTGATATTCGTTCCATGTTGCTTTCAGAGTAAAATCAGAATTCCTTGGTATGATTTGCCAGCTTCTCCGCAGCCTCACCCTGCCTGTGTCTCCAACCTCATCATTCACTGTTCCCTGGCACACAAACCTCCCTCCAGCCAAACTGAGGGACTGCAGAAGTGTGTCTCTTCTCTTTCCTCCGCACCCTCACCAAATGATTCCCTCTGCACAGAATGGCCTTCCCTCCTACTTGCTCTGGCTAATCTCTTCTTGTTTTAAGATTCCTCTTAGGTGCATATGCTTTTTGTTGTCCTCTTATTTTTCCTCCACTGTGTCATGCAGCCTTCCTCTGAGATCAATTAGCACGCCACGTTTAGCTCTAGTATGGTATTTGTTGCACTGTATGTGTGACCTTTAACTCTAGAACAGGGACTGTGTCTTTTATCTAAGTGATGAAGATGAGTGGAACGGTGCATGTTTATGGAACTCATACCAATAATGTGCCTTCATTTATATTTTTCCTTCTTGCCTCAAATCCTTTTGTCAAAGCATCCCAATCTTTCTTTTTAATAAAAATCTCATTCAACCTTTATCTCTCTATAAACCCCTTTCCCTTCTCTCTTTTCCCAGAGCAAGTGATTTGTACCTTTATTTATTTTCTGAAGGTCGTTTATAGCCAAATCAGACTGGAAGATTTTCTAGATAGAAAGCGCATCTTTGTACTTCTGCACAGTCTTATGCCAGGCATGTAGAAAGTTCCTAATACTCATTGATTAATTTGCCTGAATGGGGAATAAAACACTCTGGAAATAAGGCAAAAGGTTGATTCCTTCAAAAGAATAATGACCTGTACAGGGTCATGACACCATTTTAAAATAAAATAATTCCCTTTGTTTAGTAGAAGCACTATCATCATCATCATCATCATCATCACTATTTTCCAAATAAAACACATCTATCCTGAAGCTAAGAAAAGCAATAAGACTAGTGACATGCTTTGAGCGCATTTATTAGTCAGAACACTGTTCTATTACATGCTCAAGTCTTTAATATGCATGAAACAATATTCTCTGATGCAACAGATGATTAAAGAAATATATTAAAGCATTCATTCTGAATGAAAATACATGGACAAGGTAATTCCCAAGGCTCAGAGCAACTACAGGGAGGAATATAAGCTGAAGTAGGTCATTTCTCCCCAGAGAAATTCTACAGAGATTGCTTTCAATTTTGGGTTTTAAATCTAAGAGGTTGCTGTATAGAGAACTGAAAAATAAGGTTTCTGGCTTGTTCATATGCAAGCTCTGGGTTTTCCTTTTTTTACAGGGGTGGAGAAGGGCCTTTTCTTCTCTCTTCTATGAAGACCACTCATTGATGACATCATCACAGGTATGGTTTACTATCCGAGCTCCAGGAGCCTCCTATTTGCCGTGTAAGACTCTACTAGCTAGCTAGTGTCCTTGGCTAAGCCTCTTGACCTTTCTGGTTTTTTAACTGACAAATTAAAATTGCATATGTTTGTCATGTACAACATGACATTTTGAAATATGTATGTATGCACTGTGGAATGGCTAAGTCGAGCTAATTCACAAATGCATTACTTCACATACTTAGCATTTTCTGTGGTCAGAACATTTAAATCTACTCTCTTAGCAATTTCTAAGAGAGCAATCCATTGTTACTAACTATAGTCACCATGTCAGCCTCTTGACCTTTCTGAACCTCAGGTTTTCTCTTTCATGTAGGAACAATAACCTATTTTCTTATTTCACATTGGAGTAGAGCTGGGAGGTCAAATAAGATAAGGAGTTAAAAAGTTTCAAAGCAAATTCAAAGGCAAGGTATTACAATTCATTTATTCCCACAGTTTGGAATACTGCAAATTAAACTTATATGCAGAACATCTGTAATATATCATGAGACCAGTGCCAATATATGTTCAATGCAGGCTGAATGCAAAATCTGCTTTGCTTATCTAGAGGCAGAAGTATCTTCATACACTAGCTGGCAGCCTTGGCTGGGAATATGAAGTCCTGAGTTGTACTCTTCTTTCAACCAATCAATCAACAAGTATATATTGACTCACTGATATTCACAGGCAGATAGGGTAGGCCTTGGATAGAATTTTCCCAGCATCCAGAATAATAATACATATTTGAAGATGTATGGCATGTATGTGTGTCAAGTTCAGTAAAAACCCACCCACTGCAGTCATGCAGCACTGGGCAGGGGGATCCAGGAGGGTGGAGAATGGAGCACTTGAGCTGGAACAAGGGAAGGCAATGTGGCAGTTTGCTAGGGCTGCCCTAACAAAAGTCAGCAGTACCCCCCTATGCCAGGGAGATGCATTCCAAGACCCCCAGTGGATGTCAAAACCAAGGATAATATCAAATCTTATATGTACTGTTTTTTTTTTAATCTGATCACCTAGACGGCTCCCAAGTGACTAACGAGAGGGTAGCATCAATGGCATGGAAACCCAGGACAAAGGGAAATTGACATCCCAGGCAGGACAGAGAGGAACGGCGGCAGATTGCGACATCCTACACAGAACAGTGTGCAATTTAAGACTCAGATATTATTTATATCTGGAAGTTTCCATTTAATATTTCTGGGCCATGGTTGACCACCAAGGAAAGTGAAATGGCAGATAAGGGGGACTACTGTACCCCAGACAGGTCAGGGGGAGAGCATTAACTGAAGGAAATGTACCCCTTCACAGTTTTGGAGTTCAGAAGTCTGAGATCCAGGTATGGCCAGGGTTGGTGTCTCCTAAGGTCTTTCTCCTTTGCTTGCAGATGGCATCTTCTCTCTGTGTCCTCACGTGGTCATCCCTCTGGGTCTGTGTTCTCATCTCCTCTTCTTATAGGGACACATTCATAGTGGATTAGGGCTCACCATAATGACCTCATTTAACCTTAATTATCTCTTTAGTGATCCTGTCTCCAAATACACTCACACTCTGGTACTGCGGGTTGGTACTTTAACATATGAATATTGTGAGGACACAATTCAGCCCAAAACAGACAGGTGTAATTCAAATACTTAGAGGGAAAGGAAGGAAATATTCCAGGCAGCCAGAAGGTTCAGATGCGTAAAGGTGCATGGGTGTGTAGGGACAGTGAGTGAACCAGCGTGATATAGCTCCAATCAGCAAAATGCTTCACAGTTACCAGAGAACATTGTTTTACTTAAACCATATAACAGTTCTATGAGAAAGAGATTCTTCTTTACAAATTGGAAAACTGAGATTTGAGTTGCTTGCCTCTCACCAGTGCCCTTGAGACTTAGTGTGCAAACACATCATCCGGGTATCTTATTCAAATGCATTCTTGTTCCTTGGGTTTGGAGTAGGGCCTGAGAATCAGCATTTTGAGTCAGCTATTTATGCGATGTTGATGCTGCTGGTCTGTGACCACACCCTGAGGAGCAAGGCCCAGGTAGGGCAGAGTAGTGGAAGGGTGTGTTTTAAAAGAGTATGATAGGAACAGGCTACCAGTTTGGACTTGACTCTGTGGTACTGTCACAAATCATGAGTTAGCTTGTATCATCTTGTGAAAATCAAACAGTAGTGATTACTTTCCTAATTTATAGAAAAACAAATAAATTAAGTTGATGGAGTTGTGTCTATTAAAAGTTTTCAGCCATAACATTTTCTTTAAAAATTTAACACTTTAACTAAAATGAAAATTCAAGAGGCAGGAAACTTCCAGAAAAAAAAAAAATCTGCAAGCAGCCAGCTGTGCTTAGTTCGACAACATGTTCTTAAGAGAGATGTGCTCATGTCTGTGATTTGCATATTACACACAATAGAAAATTCTCCTCCTACAAATATTATTCTTAATCTGCTTAATGGAATTAAATATATCAGTACTCCATGCAGTTCTGCAGCACCCAGACGTCCAGGTGAATAAACTGGCAATGACTTTGTAGGAAGAAGACCAGTGAGGTTTATTTGACCAAAGTGTGGTTTGGGGAGGCTGGCTGTGGGAGCATATATAGGACGGGCAAGAGGAGGAAAAGAGGTTGAAAGCAAAAGAATTCAGCATGAGGTTATGAAGCTCCGGGCAACAGTGGTAATAAAAAGCAGAGGATGGAGGCTGAATCATCCAGCTTGGGGGCCTGAGTTCAGGCTGAGTTCAGTCTTCCAGGCTTTATGTGTCAAAGGCATGAATGAAGTACCACCTGCTCATGCTTATCAAGAAGCTTCAACTAAGAAACTGGGCCAGGCACAGTGGCTCACACTTGTAATCCCAGCACTTTAAGAGGCTGAAGCAGGAGGATCAGCTAAGCCTGGGAGTTCATGGTGAGACATGGTGAGACTGTGTCCTGGGCAACATGGTGAGACTGTGTCCCTACAAAAAATTTAAAATAAATTATCCAGGCATGGTGGTGTGTGCCTGTGGTTACAGCTACTTGGGAGGCTAAGGTGTAAGGATCACTTGAGCTCGGAAGGTCAAGGATACAGTGAGCCATGTTTGTGCCACTGCATGCCTGCCTGGGTGGCAGAGCAAGACCTGTCTCAAAAAATAAACCAACAAAACAAACAAAAAAAGAAACTGACATTGGAGAAAACGGCTTAAGAAAGCTTTAAGATCCATTACCAATTCATGGTCAGAACTATCTTGGGAAACAAATGTATTGAAAATACTCTTATAACTAACTGTAAATCTACTTTCTAAATTACTACTATTTCCCTAGTTGTCTTAAGACAGGCTCCACAGAAAAAGGGAGTGGGAAGATTCAGAAGAGGCATCCACGATCAATTAAATTTGGAAAATGTTAGATATCAGAGCCCCTCTTTAGAGATTTGCCATGCACATTTGTTTATTAAAAGTTCTGAGAGTCCCACTATTAAAAAACATATACACTAAAAACTCTGTTGAGCTCTAAGTCAGCATTTCTTTAACTGGCCAGATAATCTTGTGTTAATAAATACTCCACTAATATCATGCTCAACTAGTGTTCCAAGGAACACATCTTAGAAAACACTGCTGTGAATCAACTAGCTAAATAAATACTTTTGTTCTTTGTAGTTTGTAAACTCTTACATAATTCCTCCACTTAACAATTGGGGAGAAAAATTCATCATTGTGTAAAATTTTGATGAAGAAAGGAGACAGCAGAGAATGCTGACTTTCTGCTCAAACTCATGGGTCTCAAAATCCTTACACTGATGATACATCTTCCCTTTGAACTTTTAGTTGGTCAGTTATTTATTATTCAACCCATAGTTATTATTTACTTCTGAGCAAGGCATTGTTCTTGGCACTTTGGTGGCATCTAATATAGCACAGTCTCTGTGCTTAAAAACATAAGAAGAAATAAAAGAGGTCTATAAATAACTCTAACTGGGAGCCTAAGAGAGGAAAGAAGAAAGTCGATGTGATTTTGGAAAGGGATAGATCATAGCCAGTCAAAAGGATCAGAAGAGGCTTTATATGCAGGTAGCTCATGAATGAGAAGATTTTGGCAGATAGGAGTGAAAGGGGGTAAAGGTAAATAGTATACCTTATCATCCAAACCCACATGCTTTTAAGAGTGAAAGGGGGTGTCACTGATGGTGCCACTGACTCCAGGAAAACAGGCATAAGCTGGTCAATTCAGGTTAGGGAGAAGAAACAAGTCAGTTCATTGGTAGAGATCCTAGGGAGGACAGAGAATTAGGAATGGTCCAGCCAGGCTAGGACATTAGGCAGGGTATCTGGCCCCCAGCTCCCTCCAGGGCTCATCTTCTCCCCTCAGTATGAAAGGATAGATATGACAGGCCTTGGCACCTGCTTATATATGAGAGGAAGGAAAAGTGGAGAATCTACACGAATGGTGAAACTGCCTTTGCAAAAATTATGACAGTGAGAGAAATCTGACGTAGAAAAGTTAGGACAGTGAAAGGAATCTGACCTAACTGACTCCATCTTGCTTCTAACCTCCAAGCACTCCTTGTTCGTTCCTGGGCATATGCCAAGCTAACTATGGGAGGAATTTAGTTTAACCTTGAAATAAAGATAGTAACAGCTTCTTCCCAAAACTAACCCCCTCCTTGCTGAACGACCAAAACTACCTTTGTAAAACTAAGAAATTAGCTACAAGGTTAGAATTATGGTTCAGGAGCCATGTAGCCAGAAGTCACAAGATTTGTAACCTCCCCAGTTGCTCTTATAGATAACATCACTATTGTAAAATTTAAGATTGGTGTTTGAGATATTTTTTAGACCATGCATTCTGATGACCATCTGGCACCACCTGGTTTGGTAAATTGGCTCAACTGGTCTTGTGATCCTACCCAGGAACTGAAAATAGTAAGAAGACAGCTTCAACCTCCTATGATGTCATCTCTGACCCAACCAACAAGCATTCCCTATTCCCTAGCCCCCTGCCTGCTAAATTGTCCTTAAAAAAAAACCCTAGTCTCCTAAATCTTCAGGGAGTCAGATTTAAGTAGTAACTCCCATCCTTCTGTTTAGCTGCCTTGTGATAATTAAACTCTTTCTCTACTGCAATAACACTCTCTTGGTGAATTTGGTTTATCTGTGCAGTGGTCAAGAAGAACCTGTCGGGCAATTAGAATACCAAGACAGAATCCTCCAAACAGTGTTCCTGAGAAATGCTTCTCAGGAAGACCCTTGTTCCAGATGTTTGTCAGATCCATTGAGAAACACTGTAGTCTAGACCTCCTCTTGACAGTCTTTAAAAATGTGTTTGAGAGTGCACATTTTTTAAGAAAAAACAAATGAACTTATAAACATCTTACTGGAGCCCCCTTTTACCAGTTGGCAAGAGCTGACAGTTAAATTTTTATTAATTTAGTGAGCCACAATTATCAGTGGCTTGAAATCAACCATGGTGGGGCTGGATACAACAGGCATCAGCAAACTCCTGCCTGCCTGCTTTTGTATGGCTGCAAGGTAAGAATGGTCTTTACATTCTTAAATAATTGAAAAAGTTTAGAAGATTTTTTTGGGGACATATGATATGACAAAATTATATGAATTTCAACTTTCAGGTCCATAGATAACATTGTATTGGAACACAGCCATGCTAATGCATTTAGGCATTGTCTGTGGCTGCTTTCACTAACAACAGCAGTTGAGTTGTACTTGAAACAGAGACCATGTGGCCTGAAAGCCTAGAATATTTACTATCTAGTTCTTTCCAGAAAAAGTTTACCAACCTCTGATTTACACTATGGAAAGCAGCAAATACTGTAAATCAGGGCTTTGGGGTGGTGGGTATTAATACCAGCACACCACTGGAATATTTTCTTCCAAGAGTTCTAGCACAGGTGGTTAGGGAGATATGAAAAGGGTGACTTGGTTAGGGAACAAGGTGGCATCTGGTCTGGGTTATGACAAGACTGAGCTGCTGGGGCTAGACATAAAAATTTGGAACCATGCACACAGACGTGATTGTCAAGGAAGTGTGGGCTGAGGAGATCTGAGGGCAAAGCTGTGAGCGAGACCAAAGTTTGGGGAGTTTGGTTGAAGGTGAAATAAAAAGGTACAAGGAAAACCAGGTGTGAGAGCTCAGCGTGTGAGAAGTATTTGAAGGAAAGATGAGAAAACCCATTTGACTCGGTGATTATGTCGGTTTTTTGGGTGATTTGAGCCAGATTTCAAGGCAACTAAGGAATGGTGAAGAGTCAACAAGCATGAAGTGATGATGGCTTGAAGGAGAAGGTGCGTTTTTTAAAAACAAAATAAATAATATTTGTTTGTGGGAATATCTGAGTTGGCTTGAAGTCTGAAAGGAAATAGGGAAATTGTTGACGAAAAGGAATACTTCAAGTAAGAGGTGAGACAGATGATGGAGCAGGTCTCAGGGAAAGTGGGGACAAGATGAGTATCAGTGGTGGTGGAGGGGTTGTTAGAAAGCAGACACTTCTTCCTATAAGACAGGGGAGGGGAGAGAAGGAGGGAAAGGCAACATAAGGAAAACTGAAGGTGGAAAGGATTGGAGTTGAGCATTTCCACATTGTCTTAAAGAAATGACAGGTGAGTGATTTGTAGGAAGGGAAGATGTGAAGAGCTTGGAGCTCCAAGTGAATGGAGAGGGAGACAGTGGGCAGATGTTGGTCAAATGCATGGAGAAACACTGTGGTCCAGACCTCCTCTTGACAGTCTTTAAAAATGTGTTTGACAGTGGACATTTTTTTAAAAAAACAAATGAAACTACGAACATCCTACTGGAGCCCCCTTTTACCAGTTGGCAAGAACTGATAGTTAAATGTTTATTAATTTAGTGAGCCACAATTATTAGTAGCTTGAAATCAACCATGGTGGGGCTGGGTACAACAGAGATCAGCAAACTCCTGCCTGCCTGCTTTCATATGTGCATATGTGTCTGCGCCACTGATATTATGTTATCCATTCCGGATACAAGCCTGGTTCTCAACCAACAGGGGAACTCTGTGCATCAATATCTGAAATACCATACTCCTTAGTGGAAAAAGAAGAGAAGGGATGCAACAAATGCTTGCGGATTGATTTTCTAAGACCTAAACATGAAAGCTTTAGGAAGTAACCTAACCTACCCATCATTCATAAAGTGATTGGCACCAGGCTGACCTCAGAAGCTACGAAGATGGATATAGGACACAGTCTCCACCCTCAGGAAGCTCACAGTCTAGCCCAAATTTGAGTTCAAGCATTTGCTCAGGTCTTTGATGGTTTACCATAGAATTTAGCACTCTAGAGAAAAAAGCTATCAGCAGCACAAAGTATGTAGGAAGAGCATTTGTAAATTCCTTGATGGCAAAGCTGGGCATTGTGGCACATAGACCACCTAGATTGTATTTTTTAGACTGTATTTTATTACATATTAAATAATGGCAAGTTAAATTTATTAACTTGTGTTGCAACTCACCGAAGCTGTTTTTAAAATATGGTATTTATGTAAATAATACCATCTTTATCTTTACTATGCTGATCCTCTCCACTGTAAAACATTTTTCTGTGTGCTTCAGAAAAATGGCACAGTAGAAAAGTTAATGGAAAATAGCCCTAAGAGTGAATCATGAATTAAGATTGGCTGTAAAGTGCCTTCTGATTTCAAAAAAAAAATGTATCTGGACTATTAAATGGTATATTTAAATAAATAAAAATCTGTCCAAATACAGCCTCATCCTACAAATATCTGGCAAATAAAGGAAACACAAATATTAAGTTTCAAATATAAAATAAAAAGGAAATATAAAACATTTACAATATTAGCCTATAATAACAAGTGATTTCCAGTTAACCAAAGACCCACTCTCTTTTTTCCCTCAATGAGAAAACAAATATATTACCTGTTTTTTAAGAAAGCAGTTTAGACATGCCATAACTTGGAGGCAGGATACCCCTGTTTTGGGTGCACCATTGTGTATTATAATTTAAACCATGAGGTGTTCAAGTGTCAATCCTGGATCTTTCCAGACCAAATTTCAACATGATACATTAAATACTGGTGAGATAACAAAATTGCTTTTAGTATTCATAATTTAGATCTCTCTGGGGTGCTATTGCCAGAGACTTTTTTTTTCTTTTTTTTTTTTTTTTTTTTTAGAGACAGGGTCTCATTCTGTCATTCAGGCTGGAGTACAATGGCACAATCATGGCTCACTGAAGCCTGGACTTCCTGGGCTCCTGCGACCCTTCCGCCACAGTCCCCCAAGGAGCTGGGCACACAGGCATAGGCCACCACTCCCGTCTAATTTAGTGTTGTTATTATTTGTAGAGACGGCGTTTCGCCACATTGGTCAGGCTGGTCTCAAACTCCTGGATTCGAGTGATCCTCCCACCTCAGCCTCTCAAAGTGCTGGGATTACAGGCATGAGCCACCACACCTGGCCCAGCCAGGGATTTTTGACTTGTGTTCTAATGCAGAAAGATCCAACTTGTGCCTATACCTGGGTTGACACCTGGGTTAAAAATTATTTTTATTATTTATGAAATTATTATTTAATAACAGCTTCAGAAATGACAAGTGCCCCAGGACCCCTTGCTCTGTTCTGAGTTAAAAGGCAGACCCTCCATGTTTGTGTTTTTGCTGTAAAGAGATCTATCACCTATTTTGGTCAGCTGGCTTGTCAGTTTTACACACACACACACACACACACACACACAGAAACAAATGAGCTCCTCACACTTCATTCATGTCAGAACCCAACAGCTTGAGTAGCGCAAATATTCTGCAGTCACTCATGAAAAGAAATTTTTAATAATAAATATCTAACAATTAATGGGCTGGTAGCTGCAATTGTCTTCAGGGCATAATATCTAATTTCCTTGCAATGTTTCATATCCTTACTTTTCACGCTGCAACAGTCTATCATTAAAACCAAATGCAGGTTTCTATCACTTTTATTTATTTTTCAAATCAACTTATAAATCAGTGCCAGGCCTTGTTACAGATGAGTTCCAATAAATTATCGGCTGTGGACAAATTCTGAATGTTAAACACTTCCTTTCTCTTCCTCCTGCCCTGGGTCCCTGTCTGTCTCTGTCTATTGTTTTTCCTCTCTCCTACTCTGAGAGGCGATGCTTCTCTATAGCCCTCTGGGCCTCCATACCTCACTGGGCACTGCTTTGGGTACAAGTAACAGAGAGCCCTTAGTATTTAATTATGTGCTATTTAAATAATGCAAAAAGACATTTATTTTTTCAGAGAAAAATATCAATATAGGAGACAAGAGTAGCTTTACAGTCCTTGGGAAATTTACCTTTCTCAATTCCAAAAGTGAAAGCACTCTTGTTAGAGGTTTTTTTTACATCCTCCTAGCAGCCTGAAGAGGAATACATGAGGTCTGAGGTCTATTTTTTTTTTTAATTGAGATGGAGTCTCGCTCTGTCGCCCAAGCTAGAGTGCAGTGGCATGATCTCGGCTCACTGCAACCTCCGCCTACTGGGTTCAAACAATCCTCCTGCCACAGCCTCCCGAGTAGCTGGGACTACAGGTGTCCAGCTAATTTTTTGTATTTTTAGTAGAGATGGGGTTTCGCCATGTTGGCCAGGCTGGTCTCGAACCCATGACCTCAGGTGATCTGCGCGCCTTGGCCTCTCAAAGTGCCGGGATTACAGGTGTGAGCCACCGCACCTGGCCGTGAGGTCTATTTTTTACATATATCAGTCTGTGATGAAGCCCATCTGCCTTTGTCAAACTGCCTTGTCACCTCTAAGGAGTCCTTTTGCATTCCCTGACAGGCTCCTGTGCAGTCTCCCTGGAAGGGTCTATGGTCACAGCTTCTGGCTTTCTGCTCCCACGGACATGAACGTACAGGAACATATAGAACATACAGGAGACATGAGACACCCTTCCCATAAGACTAAGGAACAAAGATTCTAAAGAGACACTTAAAGTCTATTAGGATAACTCATGACTGTCTCATGCTTACTTAAACTTATGCACGCATTCACAAAGTTTGTCTGAAATATTCATGTCTTAGCTGCAAACTAAAAATAGTGCTTTAGGATCCCACAAACAGTAAGACCTTTTATTAAAAGCCACTTTTAAAGTTGCCTACCTTGTTGCATTGTCAGTAGACAATACAGTGCATTTTACTTTATTACCTATCTTGGCCATAATTTTGACTACTGATCCATTGTATGGTAGATAAGAGTATGTAGAGATTTCTTGAAATTGTTCGTTTGACAAACTCAAGAAAGCTCTAAAAATGTCATCTGTAAAAACTTTGAAGTTCCAGTAGGTTTCTGGAATGGACTTCTAATGTTCTGTCTTTTATTTTTTTAATGTTTATTATTATTATTATTATTGTTATTATTATTATTATTATTTTGAGACAGAGTCTCACTCTGTCACCCAGGCTGGAGTGCAATGGTGCGATCTTGGCTCACTGCAACCTCTGCCTCCCGGGCTCAAGCGATTCTCCTGCCTCAGCCTCCTGAGTAGCTGGGATTATAGGCGCCTGCCACTGCTCCTGGATAATTTTTGCATTTTTAGTAAAGACAGAGTTTCACCATGTTGGCCAGGCTGGTCTCGAACTCCTGACCTCAGATGATCCACCCGCCTCAGCCTCCCAAAGTGCTAGGATTACAGGCGTGAGCCACCGCGCCCAGCCTGTTCTGTTTTTTAATATTTAGCAAAGTCTTCCTAATGGAAGTCTGCAGACACATGGGTACAGGGACCATCTGACAAGCTGGGGTCTGGAGGGTAATCCTGGCAGGTTAGGGACAGGTCCCAATTATTAATAGAGCCCTGTGAGGCTTCACCCATGAGATGTGAAGTGAAGAGTTGGGCAGGATGCCCCTTGCCTTTCCTCCCTAGGACTGGAAGTTTCTACCTCAAGAATCACATATTTGAGTGAAAGTGTTGCCTTCAGAAGGTGCACCTGGGAGGGCCCATTCCAGACACATGGGGCCTCTTTCATCTTGCCTACAAAACCCTGCCCACACCTGCAATGATTTTTATTTTCATTTTCCATTCTACTAGTGTGAAGACTCTTTGAAACAGAGAATGTGTTTATTCGTTTCTGTTTTCCTCACAGTGCCTTAGCACTGTGCACAGGCATTGCTTGGTGTTCAGGATAGGACTGGTATATTTGACAGGGAAATGCAGTAAAAAATTTGGAGGATGTTCTAGTTGATTCTGTAGTGAGGAGTACTGGCCATCTTGGAGGAAAATGGGAGGAGCCCATATCAAACACTGTCATTTTATCATTTTGACCATGGCTAGCCTTTTACTTGCAATATATTTAAAAAAAAATGCATTAAACACATGTCCGTCAGCCATTCTGCCTAAAATGAAGATGGACAAAACAAAATCCTTGCCTTCCTGTAGATTAGAGCCCAAAGCAAGACACAAGTGAATAATCACAAAGCAATCTTTTCCATGCTATGCTGTAGGCTTGTACACGATGACATTGGAGAAAAGATGAGAGGGAGACTCGAAGAGAGAAGTAATGATTCAGCAAAGGAGTGAGACCTGACCTCAGTCTTAAAGAACACCTAAGAGCTCAAATGATTGGCCAGAAGACAGATGGACAACTCAGGGGGAAATCACACACATAAACACACACACTCCACTACATGATCATGTCCAAGCCCAGCCCACGTCTATCTCCTAAGCCTCACCTGCATATTTCACTGCCCATTGGACATCTTCATCTGGATGCCCCATAGGCATTTTAAGATTAACTTAACCAAAATTGAGCACACAGTTTTTTCCCCCAAACCAATTTCCCCTCCTATCTACCTTCCCCACTGGAGGGAACCAATATCCACCCAGTTTCCCAAGCCATAAGCCTAGAGTCTTCCTTAATTCTACTCTTCTCTCTCTCCTCCAACACCAAATCTATCATCAACTTCTATAAATTCTACTGTCTAGGTATTTTCAAGCTCATCCATTTTCCTAATTCTAAAGGCCACCACTAACTTTCATCTAGGCTACTAAAGCTACTCAGAACGAGTCTCCCTGAATCTATTCTTCACTACTTCCACCTCCAAGTCATTTTCCATCTTGGAGAAGGGAAAATGCTTTTTATGGTATTGTGTCAAGTCCTCACACTTTCACATAGGCCATAGGGTCTGGATGACCACGTCTGAGCTTCCCCACCAGCCGTGACACTGTCAACCAAAGCTACTAAACTTTGTTTGGCTCCTTGACTTCACAGCCTCTCTGTTGTTTACAAGCGTTGTGTAAGCTCTTCTCTCTGCCTGGAACATTTACATCCCCACTTCCTGCCCCATCCCTACCCCAGCCTCCCTAGCTCCTACTTATCCTTCTGGTCTCAGCATAGACCTCACTTCCACCATGAAGCTACCTTTGATTCTTCAGTTACAATGAGGAGCCTTCCTTGCGCTTTCACAATACCCATATTTTTCTACTGTAACACTCAATCCATGATTTTATAATAGATTCAGTGCTGTCTCAATTCCCCACTAGACCGTGAGCCCCATGAGCTTTGCTCACTGTTGAATTCTCAGTGCTCGGTACCTAGCAGGTTCTTCATAAGTATCACTGATGCCCAAAAGACAGGAAGGAAGGGAGGGAGAGAAATGTGAGAAAATTAGCTTTTTTGGCAAACTGAAATAACTACAGTAATGCATTAGGGGGAGTGGAAGGTATAAAACTAAGCCAGTAGATACTGCCTTGTGGACAGATAACAGGAAAGTATTTGAAGTCACTTAGAGGTACCACTGAAACTTGCAAGCATAAAATGATGCCTTTAGATGATGCCTATAATTTCCAGAAGAAAATTTAATATGAAATCCACTGGGGAGACTGAATACACAACTGCTGGAGAATTTGAGAACAAAATAAGAGAATGATTAAGTCATGTGGTAGATACTGTAAGTGCAACAAAAGTTCCTAGAGGGGGAATAACAGAGTTGGAACCAACATGGAAGAAATGTGGCTTGTTAGACTTTGAGTAGGGCATCTGCCTCAGGAGTTGGAGCAATGCATCATAACAACAATAATAACAACAGCAACTAATTAGATTGGGAACTCTGTGCCTACCATTTATACCAAGCTCCTTTAGAACCACAGCCCATGAGGTAGGCATTATCATTCTCCCCTATTCTATAACTAGAACACCTGAACATTGGACATATCATGAATGGTTGAGTTAGTTCTCAAACCCTGGTCTGTCTGTCCACAAAAGGACATAGCTTGGCCACTTGGCTGCAATGCCTCCAGTATGTAGAGCATAGACTTTGCTGAAAGACAAAGCAAACTTTATCTGTCAGCTCCTGGGTTTGTATCTCAGCTCCACCACTGCTGTGGGATTTGGGGGAAGTTGCTAAACTCCTCTGAGTCCCCAGGGAGTAACTTTTCTTGTTCCCATTTCACAGATTCCCAGAGCTCCCTATAAAATGGGGATAATAATACCTCTTTTTCAAACTTGATTTGAAGATTAATTAATGTCATATTTCTAAGGCCCTATCATGGTGCCTGATACATTGGAGGCACACAATGTACAATAACTATTTCTAGAACAATTTGACAAGTGGATAGGATTTGGTTATACAGTAGGTAGGGGAGGCTTTTCAGGCTGAGAACACATTACGAACTAAGGTATTAGTGATACATCTCTGTGCAGAGAGAGGATGGATACCTGCCCCACTAGAACAGAGCTTAGAGAAACATACAAAAGTCATGGGGCAGAAAGAACTGATAGCGAAGAGAAATGAGGCTGAGAAGCCAAAGGGGAGGCAGAAACAAGACCAGGTTCACAGAACTTTGGGGAAACCAAGAAGGAAGAGTGAGGTCTTAGCCCATCCTGGCTGCTGTAACAAAAATACCAGTCTGGGTGGCTTAAACAAGTTTCCACAGTTCTGGAGGCTGGATGGCCCAGGATCAGGGTGCAGCAGATTCAGTGTCTGGTGAGGGTTCTCTTCCTTGTTGTAGATGGTGCCTTCTTGCTGTGTCCTCATATGGAAGAAGGGGCAAGGAAGTGCTGTGTCCTCATATGGAAGAAGGGGCAAGGAAGCGCTCAAAATATGAATTTTTGACAGATACAAACATGCAGTCTATAGCCAGATAGCTAAGAAATTTGACCATCAGCAGAATCAAGCACCAGAGGAAAGCAAATGAAAATGAAGACAGAGGAGACACCATCAAATTTGAAAGTTAGGAAGTCCATGGTGAAGTTTCAGAGAAATTTCAAATTGGAGAGGCAGAAATCACAAAGGTAGAATGTATTTAAATATCCTAACTAATTTTAAGAAAACTAGTTTGCTTGTTTCCAACTCCTGATAAAGAAAGAGAAGCGAGAGCTTTTACACCAGATTTGTCCGGGATGCTGGCTGGTGTGCTCAGCTGGTGCCTGTATGCAATCCGGGCCACAACAAGGGCAGCAGGGAATTCCTGTCACCTGCGCAGGCCCTCTCAGGTACCACAGAAAGAGCAGCTGCCTGAGTTTCCCCATTACTAGCCTGACCTACTCATTTTAATAGAGGACACTCACATGATTAATGTCTACGGTGAGGACCAAGAGCCAAGAACTCAGCGTGCAGTGTCTCTTGGAGAAATAGGTTGCATATGTTAATCCTAAGTCCCAGAGATGGAAGGCAATTGTGTTTGATTAACTAACCCACTAGCACAGTCTGCAAATAGAACCAGGAAGAAAAAAATATTTTTAAGTTCTACCAGCAAAGAGATCTTGTGGGTTTATTTCCCTCAAGTGCATGACTTTCTTAATAGAACAGAAAAGCCAAAAGCGCCTAATTGCAGTTTAATGTAAGATGTATTTATTGAACCTTCCACCATAGGCCAGTTCCCCACAATGTGTGCGGGATTCCCTGAAAAGCAGTAGGCCTTTGCTATTTGGAGAACTTCTGCCATGGTTGAAACAGGTTCTCAAAGTACAGCATCTATACCCACAATACCTGGGGGAGTTAGGCCTGCTGAACAGCTGTGGTTCAGCGTGGTACTGGCCATGTTTAAGGAGTTGCACCTTCCATTTTTCAGCAATCTGTACTCATCTAACTTACTAAAAACACGGTTTTTCCATATTTTTTCCATTTTGAAAATTAAGTGAGTAAACTTTCATCTTGCTTTGAGTTTCCAAAACCAGGACTGGGAATCTGACGTCTGACTCACCTGACATCTTGAGGCTGAGGGCTGTGAAACTGGAATTAGGTCTACGTGCTGGTCACTTAAAAATATTCAGCAACTCAGTCTCCACTAAGATAGAGATGCCTTAAGGGGAAATTAGAAGGAGTAAATAATTATGTGCTCTTACATGAGCTAGGGAGGATAGAAAGTTATTTACTCTGAAATGACTCTCAAACTTTCTGTTACACACTTTAAATTCAATGTCAGAAGATTTCACACCTGGCTCCTAGTGTATAGCCTTTACTCAGGAAAACAAAAGACTCTGAAACTCTCCAAATCCCTCCAGCTCACTTCTGATGAAGCACATCAGCAGGGGAGGCAAAGAGAATGTTACACATTTTAGAGGGAAGGGGAAAGGAGGCAAATTACCAACGTAAATACCTAGCAGCTTATTACTGTTCCACTTGCTTTTTCTAGGAGGCATTATTAAGAGAATGAAGGTTAACATTGATTCAGTTTCCAGTGTTTAATTTGAACACCAACAACATTCAATATGTTTAACCGTTTATTGAACACTTACTATGTGCCATGTTCTGACAGACAGATACAGTCTCTCTATTTATGAGGGAGATTGTTAATTGAGTAGATACATCTCAGGCAAGGGAAAATGTATTAAATGCTGGAGCCTCTGTCTAATGCAGGAGGCTGGAAACAAACTCATAATTACATAAATAGTTGCATTTGTGTATAATGTTATGAGGGAAAACTACAGTTGACAATGGAAGTGCAACACAGGAAGACTTTATCTTTTTTGCAGGTCTGATAAGGCTGATGAAGGACCATTTATGCTGAAACCCAAAGGAGTAGGAGTTAGAAGGGCAGCCACTTCTAAACAAGTGAACAAGGGGACAGTGGTGTAAGATGATGCACGTAGGTCACACGGGGTCTTCTGGGCCATAGAAAAAACTTTGGACATTGTGGGGAAGGGAAACTGTTTTAAGCAGAAGAGTATTTAACCTTTAGGTTTCTACAAGATCATTCTGGTTTCCAAGCTGAGGTTGGAGAGGCGGGTGGGCATTCCTAAAAATTATGGAGATGCAGTAGGGCTTTCTCATTAGTCTAAGTGAGAGACAGTGGTGGGTGTGGAGGTTGACAAAAGTGAACAGGCTTGAAAACTATTTTGGAAGTGAAATTAACAAAACTTGGTGATGGACAGGCTGAGGGGAGATGAAGAGTGCAGAGAATGACACCTTGAGTTCTGGAATGAGCAGCTGAGTAGATAGTGGTGGCGTTCACCAAGGTAGTAATGCTGAAAAGGAACAGACTGGGGGGAAAAGATCACGAGCACCATTCTGAACACGGTGAATTCTAACAGTCTGTAAGTGGAGGTGTGATGGTTAATTTTGAATGTCGACTTGATTGGATTGAAGGATGCAAAATATTGTTCCTAGGTATGTCTGTGAGAGTGTTGACAAATGAAATTAACATTTGAGTCAGCGGACTGGGAGACACAGACCCACCCTCAATCTGGGTGGGCACCATCTAATCAACTCCCAGTGTAGCTAGAATAAATCAGAAAGCAGGCAGCAGGCAAGAGAAGATGGAAGGGCAGAGTAGCTGAGTCTTCCAGCCTTCATCTTTCTCTCGTGCTAGATGCTTCCTGCCCTCGAACATCAGACCCCAAGTTTTTCAGCTTTTGGACTCTTGGACTTACACCAGTGGTTTGCCAGGGGCTCTCGGGCCTTTGGCCACAGACTGAAGGCTGCACTGTTGGCTTCCGTACTTTTGAGGTTTTAAAACTCGGACTGATCCACCACTGGCTTCCTTGCTCTTCAGCTTGCAGACAGCCTATCATGGGCCTTTATCTTGTTATCATGTAAGTCAATTGTCCTTAATAAGCTCCCTTTCATATATACATATATGCAATTAGTTCTGACTCTCTAGGGAAACCTGACTAATACGGGAGGTGTTGACTAGAGATATGGATTAGAGTTTGATATGTGAGTGTGGAACTCATTGGAGAAGTCTGGGCTGAAGATACATGAGGAGTCACCAGAGTGCATGTGATAACTGAACTCAATGTGTCACTGAGGGTGGAGTGAGAAGATCATGGGACCAAGAGTGGAACCCAAGAATTCCGTATTTGGAGGTCAGATAGGATGAGGTGCTGGCAGCAGAACTGAGCTGGGGCAGGCAATGGAGAAACAGGGAGAGATGCGGTGTCAGCAAAACCAGGGGGTAATGTTTCAAAAAAATGGAAGCGGTCAAATGTGTCAAAGGCTGCTTGGCGGTCATGTAAAATGAACACAACTTTTCATCGGGATTTCATAACCGGGGATCATTAGAACCTTGAGGAGGACCATTTCAGTGGGAGTAGAAATGGAAATTGTAAACAACTTTAAAAAATTTATTATGAAAATGTCAAGCCTATAAAAGTGAAAAAAAAAATTGTATCATGAGCCCTAATCCAGCCAGAACTCAGATTCAGTCATTACCAACCTCTTGCCACACTTGCTTCATCTATCCTTTTGTTGCTGTTTGTTCCTCCATTGTGCATGTTTACTGTTCAACCGCTCACACATTCATTGCTTCACTCTACACATATTTGCCAGCATTGTTGACTAGTTGCTGTGAGGCATTTGTACTTCTTTCACCTTAATTACCCACATCATGCAATTGCAAGATGAATGGCTAATCTAGTGGTGTCGTCCATGACTTTCTTTTAATATGAAGTCAGAAATGCCAATAGAGGAGATTGCTTTATTTTACTTCTGTGTATGATCTTCATACACCATAGATTTTCTAACCTCTGACCCTTTACCCATACCATTTCCCTTGCTGGAATTACCTATCCTTGAAAGCCCCCATCTACTAAAATTCTCCCCAATGCCAAAAAGATAATACTATCTTTTCCAAGAAGACTTTTCTGACCACTCCAACCAGAAGAGCTTCCTCTATCTACTGAAACCCTATTGTTTTCTTAGCATGCTACCTTTCTGAATGCTTGTGAACAGAGCATTCCTTTTACCTGACTGTGAGCTTCTTGAAATTAGCATCTTGAAAGTCTTCACATTCACTTTAGTGTATAGTATACTACTAAATACCATCATAGTTTAGTTCTTGATAAACATTTAAGTGGAGAAGTAAAAATGTGTAAAGCACCTTAAGCATATAGTCCTGTGCTAAGCTCTGTATTACCTACTTCTATTTTGCTCTTTTCTTCCCCCCAAATTTGTTCTAGCCTCTGCAATCAGAATTCATCACAGCCACGGGGGCAGAGCTACCCTTTTATATAAATTTGTGCATCATTAGATTACTAACCAAATTGATATTTTATATGCATAGAAACTTTTCCCCTATACGTTAAGATATTTAAAAGATTTTCTTTTACCCCTAGTATCTCTGAAAGATAGACTTTTAAAATTATACATTACCTCCATATAAAAGAGATTTGAAATGTCAATTATGATCAATCCATACAGAACCCAGAAATGTTACAGAAATATGGAAAGTGTGAGTACATAACCCCTAAAGTTCTTCCAACCTAAGAATAATCACTTGATATGCTTGAACCAGACTTGGCATAATCTGATATACATAAAAGTCACATATTAACCACAGTTGAGAAAACTGATAAAAATATGTAAACATCAGATTCAGCACGAGAATATGGTCTGTAGATGGGACAAATAAATAGGTATAAAATAAAAGCAAACAAAAAGCACTTCAACAACAACTTTATTTAGGCATTGTCTATGTAGCACAGGTAATTTATATTATATATTCCTACATATACCTTCAGAATGGACGCAGAAGATAATAAGATGCTGTCTAATTAAAATAGGTACAGTTTTAGGATTTGCTGAGGTATCTCCTCAGGGCTGTTTGCGACAGATTTTTTTTTTACAATAAAATTTTGTGATTTCAATTGTCTGTCTATGGAGGGAAAATATACAAACATACATGGATGCCATCACACACCTCAGCAGGAACAATGAACTTCTCAGTTATCTTCCCCCTCCCACTAAAAAGCAATTTAATGCACCACTGGAGGTTGCCTATTAATTGGACTAGAAATAAAGTAGCCTGTGAGGGTTGACCCAAGAAAAAACACTGTGTGTGTGTGCGCGCACGCGTGTGTGTGTCTATAAACATATATAAGTGTGTGTATATATATACACATACACATCTGTGTGTGTATAATATTTCACCCACAAAGTAAACAAGCAACACTAGTACATCATTTTCTAATTACAGGGCTGTTTCATAAACTGTAAATGCTTATATGGGAGAGGTAAATCACAGCAATTTAATTAATAAAACAGTTTAGACACTTAAACCCATATGTGTACCCCTGGGGGCAACACATCAATAAGAGAACCTTGCAGGCATATTTTAGAAATTTTATGCAATCATTTGCAGTTCTTGTAGTTAATAATTATTACAAACTGCATTAACTCTTCTCTTGCCATACCCAAGGACTGAATTTGCATTTGTTAAATGTTCTTTCCACTTTAGATAGCCTCTTAGGGTTGCTAGGACTGGAGGAGCACAGGGTTGCTTTCCCTGAATTAGCAGGACTAAATGAGGTGAGGGAGCCCCCATTTAGCCAAACAGCAAAATATGGGAAATGAGAATCTGGGGAAGGCAGGGGAAGGATTCTCCCTTTCCTTTCATCAAAGGGGAGTTTAGAAGATAACCAGTGTCAGAGAATGGACATTCAGCACTTGAATTCATGTATTTTTAGATCTTCTTTCTATTTTGACCTTTAAAATTAGACCTGTAGAACCTTCACACATTGCTGGTGGGAATGTAAAATGGTGCGATCACTGTAGAAAACAATTTAGTAGTTATAAAAAGTTAAATATAAATGTACTATATTCACTTCTATGTATCTACCCAAGAGAAATAAAAACGTTAAGTCCACCCAAAAACTTGTACACAAATGTTCATAGTGACATTATTCATAATAGCTAAAAAGTGGACACAACCAACTGTCCATCCATTGTTGAATGGGTAAACAAACTGTGGTATATCCATACGATGGAATACAGTTCATCAGTACAAAGGAGCACACACTGATACGTACTTCAGTGTCGATGGATCTTTAAAACATGATGTTAACTGAAATAAGTCAGATACAAAAGGCCACATACTGCATAATCCATTTAAATGAAGTGTCCAGAAAAAGCAAAGTCATAGAGACAGAGAGTAGTAGATTAATGGTGCCCAGAGCTGGGGATAGGAACTGGAGTTAACTGTAAACAGGCGTGAGGGAGCTTCCTAGGGTGATGTAAATGTTCTGAAACTGGGTTATGGTGATGGTTGCACAGCTTGGTAAATTTACTAAAACTTATTTAATTGTATTCTTAAAATGGATGAATTTTTATTTTTAAAATTTTGTATTTACTTATTTATTTATTTTTAGAGACAAGGTCTCACTCTGTTACCCAGGCTGGAGTACAGTGGTGGGATCATAGCTCATTGCAGCCTCCAACTCCTGGGCTCAAGCAATCCTCTTACCTCAGCCACTTGAGTAGCTGGGTCTTTAGGTGCACACCACCACACCTGGCTATTTAAAAAAAAAAATAATTATATACATATATATATATATATATATATAGAGAGAGAGAGAGAGAGAGAGAGAGAGAGAGAGTAAAGACAGGCTTTTGCTATTTTGCCCAAGCTGGTCTTAAACTTTGGCCTCAAGTAATCCCCCTGCCTTGGCCTCCCAAAGTGGTGAGATTACAGGCATGAGCCACTGCACCCGGCCAGTGAATTTTATTATATATAGTTATTCTTCAATAAAATTGTTTTAAAACTATGTCTATAATTTTATTGATGTTCTTTATTATTCCTGAAAAATGAAAAAAGAATTAATGTTAAGGTTCTAGCCATATAAGGGAATCAATAGATGAAGTGTTTTGTGACTGTGTAACACTAAGCCTCCACAAATGTTTTTTTTTTGTGATTATGGTTATTATTGGTACAGTCTGTGTATACTCAGATCCCCAGTTACCAAAGGGTCATTCTTTTCACTTCTGTTGCTCCCACAAGACAGAAAATAATAATATCTACCATTTATTGAGTGCTTACTAACTGCTATGCATGCTGTATTGCATTAACTTCCTAATCAATATAATAATCCATATGTGATATTTTAATATCCCCATTTACATGAGTCAATTAAGGCAGAGAAAAGCTGAATCATCTGCTCCAGTTATGCAGCAAGTGGTGAAGTGGGATTTGGACACAGACAGTCGGCTCCAGGCTGTGCTTTGACCTGCCACCTTCACTGCTCCTTCTAACAGTAGGGGCTGGGTTCTCCCGTCTAGAGTCCAAGATTGATCCTCATCTGCTTGTGAGCAGCTTTAAAGGAGGCAAGTGTAGACTAAATAAGCCTTGCTTAAGAGACAGTGTGGAAACACACAAGCCTGCTTGTCAATGTTGGCTGCCTTGGGGAGCCACTCTGCAGAAGAGTGAATGAATGACTATGAACTTCATATCCGCAGGCCTCTCCATTGATTGGCTTGTTATAATTAGCACATATTATTTTTGTAACTAAAGAAAGAAACTAAAAAATTATTTCTTCTCTGAAAAAGAAGTAAGCAGCTAACAAAGTCATACTTTTTCCAGCTATGGTTGTTTCTAAACCCAGTTCACCATCTTCAGCAAGAAAAATTGAACAACTGTTTCAATCATGTGGCCTGTCGCTCCTGGACATTGCAAAAACCTAAAAGAAATCAGACCATGAATAAAAGCACTTAATTTTAACAGAAATGGAAAATTCTCTCTATGCCATGAGCCCTGCATTTCCTTAGCATGTGGCTGCTCTCTGTAACAGACAGCTCAATGCTGTGCAACTCTCTAAAAGGAGCTGTGCTTCATGGCTACTGAGGGACACCTTTAAAGTTTGGAAGGGTCTTCTGAAAATGCCTGCAAATTTGTATTTTTGCATATAAAGTCTCAATTTTACAAGTACATTACAAATGCATTGCAAACATTTATCATTGAATGGAACAAATTTTAACCTAAGAGTAATAACATAAAATGGTAGTTAGGTTGTCCACGAAGCCTATATAGACTGAAATAAATACACTGACCATAAAAATGGTGGAGGAGAGTGCTATTTCAATGTTGGTAAATAAAGAAATAGAAAAGAAATTTAAATCAGTAAGTATTCTTTTTTTATTATTATAATACTTCAAGTTCTAGGGTACATGTGCACAATGTGCAGGTTTGTTACATAGGTATACATGTGCCATGTTGGTTTGCTGCACCCATCTCCTCGTCATTTACATTAGGTATTTCTCCTAATGCTACCCCTCCCCCAGCCCCCCACCCTTCAACAGGCCCCAGTGTGTGATGTTCCCCACCCTGCATCCATGTGTTCTCGTTGTTCAACTCCCACTTATGAGTGAGAACATGCGGTGTTGGGTTTTCTGTTCCTGTGTTAGTTTCCAGCTTCATCCATGTCCCTGCAAAGGACATGAACTCATCCTTTTTTATGGCTGCTTAGTATCCCATGGTGTATATGTGACACATTTTCTTAATCCAGTCTATCGTTGATGGTCATTTGGGTTGGTTCCAAGTCTTTGCTATTGTGAATAGTGCTGCTAAACATACATGTGCCTGTGTCTTTATAGTAGAATGATTTATAATCCTTTGGGTATATACCCAGTAATAGGATCGCTGGGTCAAATAGTGTTTCTAGTTCTAGATCCTTGAGGAATTGCCACACTGTCTTCCACAATGGTTGAACTAATTTATACTCCCACCAACAGTGTAAAAGCATTCCTATTTCTCCACATCCTCTCCAGCATCTGTTGTTTCCTGACTTTTTAATGATCACCATTCTAACTGCTGTGAGATGGTATCTCACTGTGGTTTTGAGTCGCATTTCTCTGATGAGCAGTAACAATGAGCATTTTTTCATGTCTGTTGGCTGCATAAATGTCTTCTTTTGAGAAGTGTCTGTTCATATCCTTTGCCCACTTTTTGATGGGGTTGTTTGTTTTTTTCTTGTAAATTTATTTAAGTTCTTTCTAGATCTACCCTTTGTCAGATAGGTAGATTCTCCCATTCTGTAGGTTGTCTGTTCACTCTGATGATAGTTTACTTTGCTGTGCAGAAGCTCTTTAGTTTAATTAGATCCCATTTGTCTATTTTGGCTTTTGTTGCCATTGCTTTTTGTGTTTTAGTCATGAAGTCTTTGCCCATGCATATGTCCTGAATGGTATTGCCTAGGTTTTCTTCTAGGGTTTTTATGGTTTTATGTCTTATATTTAAGTCTTTAATCCAAGGTGTAAGGAAGGGATCCAGTTTCAGCTTTCTACATATGGCTAGCCAGTTTTCCCAGCACCATTTATTAAATAGGGAATCCTTTCCCCATTGCTTGTTTTTGCCAATAAATATTCTTTAAATTGGATTGAAGGCTCACAGTTGAGGATCTTGTCATGATCTGAACCTGCTCTACAGTGAGGTGTAATTGGAATGTCCTCTTTGTGACCACACATTCTGACATGTCTCTGATTTTCTCACAGGCACCGAAACTGTTCTTTCCCTCTCAGCCACTTCTTGTTTTTTAACCCTTCTGAACTCCAAATCCATCCATTCATCCATCCATCTTTCATCCATCTATCCTTTTCTGACCCTAGTTGGCTCCTTTTACAGAATGAACCACATAATTTAACTTTTCAGGATGTCCTCACCGACACCCCAAGATTCCTCACCCCATTGTCTTTCTGCTGTGCCCTCCACAATATAGGCACTCAATAAGTGTTTGCTGACTACTGGCTGATGTCCCACCTTGCCACTACTTGGTGGTGCAGAAAGTCATAAAACTGGCTTGATTGAATCCAGTAAAGTCTAACGTCAGCAGGGCACATACTCCAAAATCCTTCCATTCAACTCCAGATGACTTGATGCTGATTTTACAATGAGAGTATAACATGTTTATACTAAGCCCTGTCTGCCGTTAAAAAACACCAACCCTGGGAGGCAGAGGTGGGCGGATCCCCCGAGGTCAGGAGTTTGAGACCAGCCTGACCAACATGGTGAAACCTCGTCTCTACTAAAAATACAAAAATTAGCCAGACATGGTGGCGCATGCCTGTAGTTGCAGCTACTTGAGAGGCTGAGGCAAGAAAATGGTTTGAACCTGGGAGGTAGAGGTTGCAGTGAGTTCAGACCATGCCATTGCACTTCAGCCTGAGTGACAGAGTGAGACTCTGTCTCAAAAAAACAAAAACAAAACAAAACAAAACAAACCCTAGGTCCCATCAACCATTTTTTAAACCAGAAATATCTTGAGGTTAGGATCAAGAAAGGAGTATATGTAAACACTTTCTAGCGGGGTCTCCTGTATAGCCAAGGTACCAAAGCCTGAACGCCATTTTCATATCCCTCACACTTTGAGTAGTGAGAGGAGCGAGACAGTTTCCTCCTGTGTTACTGAGATGATGAGAGATACCTGGATTCTTCAAGTTCCCTCTCCCCTCTCCTAAAATGTCTCTTTAGAGCAACAGTAAGTGAACTTATTTTCTGTAAAGGGACAAATGGTAAATATTTTAGGCTTTCAGACCAAGAAGCAATATAATCAACTATTCCAGCAGCTGTTATCTGGTAAATACTTTTTTAATTTAGAAATGTTAAAACCGTTCGGAGCTTGTGGGCCATACAAAAGCAGCCAACAGCCATAGTTTGCCAACCCCTGTTTTGATGTCACTACTGATCTCCTAACTGACAAATCCAAGGGCCTTTTTGAATATTTTATGCACCTTGACTTTTTTTTAATAAAATGGTCTTGCTCTGTCACTCAGGCCAGACTGCAGTAGTGCTATCATGGCGCACTGCTACCTCAAACTCCTGGGCTCAAGTGATTCTCACAGCTCAGCCTCCTGAGTAGCTGGGGCTACACGCCTGCACCAGCAAGCCCAGCTAATTTTTGTTTGTAGAGACAGGGGTCTTGCTATGTTGCCCAGGCTGGTCTTAAACTCCTGGGTTCAAGCAATATTCCCTCCTTGGCTTCCCAAACTGATAGGATTACAGGCATGAGCCACCACACCCAGCGACCTTGACCATTTTCAAACCCTGATGGCATTAATCACCCTTTTCCTCTTAGTGTTTGACTTTCATGTCATTAAACCATCTTGGTCATCCTACCTCTAGCCTATTCCTTCTCTGTCTCATTTACTAGTTCCTGTGCTGTACATGCGTGTGTGTGTGTGTGTGTGTGTTTGCATGTGTGTTTGTGTGTGTGTGTATACGTGTATTTGTTTGTATCTGCGTCTGCATATGTGTCCCAAGTCGTTGGCCCAAGTTGCTTCTATGGCCCTGTTGTCTATCAAGCTGAAGACATCTTTTTTAAAAAAAATCAGCTTGCAGCTCACCCCTGGAGCCTGACAGTGCCGGCCCCAACTGCTCCTCAGATAAACTGCTCTCCTCAAGCTGTGCCTCTCCTGCAAGGAAGAACAGCACTGTCCCTCTCTGTAGCGTGCACTATAACCTAAGGCTGCTTTGCCCAGCATTTACTGCTCTGCCAAATTGAATCCCAAGGCCATGGGTACACAACATAGCTGGTGAGAACAGTAGTGGCATCTCCGTACCCCATGCTGCAAGAGTTTATATTCTTATCAAGGTCAGTTGAATGAACAAAATGTATTTTCCTAATGTGGAAAAACTGACTTAAAATGTGGACTGAGAATAGTTGTCAGTTGCCCAATATATTCAAATCTATATTCAAATGCCATTTCTGCCTTGAACAGTTAGTAGCAGGGACAGCTGTGCTGGGGAAACTACCCTTCCAGCTGGGAGATGAGCCTCAGAAAGGACTGTAGCCTGATTTTGAAACTACCAAGCATCCTAATGAAGTTGACTTGATTTACATTTTAACAATACCACACAAATGTACTACATGGCACTTTTCCAATAACCACTTCTACATCATTCATTTTGACACCTCCCATTGTATGAAAGGCAGAAGGAATAAAGCAGTATTCTGTGATGAGATGCCTGGTGAAGGGAGCTGGATTTTCATTTTATTTTCTAATTAGATAATCTTTTGGGATGTGCAGAGGTCTCCCAGCTGAAATCCCATGATGTTCCTTCCCACTTGCATGAACATGAGGCCTGAGCTCTATCTGTCCACCGGGCCTCTAGGACAGCTGTGCAATACTTAACACTTAGAATCTGACTCTCTGATCCATTCTGGGGGCCAAGAGTATCCTACTTCCCCTACCACCCCAGCAACAGTCAGTCTTTGTTAAATGTATATAAGCTTTGGGATAGTTCCCTTCCTTTAATGGAATGACCTGGTGATATGGTTTGGCTGTGTCCCCACCCAAATCTCATCGTATAGTTCCCATAATCCCCATGTGTTGTGGGAGGGACTAGGTGGAGACAACTGAATCATGGGGGCAGTTCCCCCCATCCTTTTCTTGTTTTATAAGGGTCTCCTCCCTTCACTGGGCTCTCATTTTTCTCCTTCGTCCTGCCATGTGAAGAAGGACATGTTTGCTTCCCCGTCCACCATGATTGTAAGTTTCCTGAGACTGCCCCAGCCCTGCAGAACTGTGAGTCAATTAAACCTCTTTCCTTTGTAAATTACCCAGTCTCAGGTATGGTCTTATAGCAGTGGAAGAATGGACTAATACACCTGGTCTTCTTGCTTCTTGTCTCTGTGTCCTGGTCAGAAATTGAAGAGCCAGTGCTACTTCCCTATTGGCAATATTCAGGTCACTTTCAATATGGCCCCTGGGAGGGTTGATCAGAAATTTTCACAAGGCTTGCTGTCCCTAAAGAAGCAGTCCTCTTGGCACTGATGGAGTTTGTGTTAAACTTTGCTAAGAAGGGAATCCTCCTACATTTCTTTACTATTCTCTCTCTAGTCCTTGAGGAAGGTATTACATATCATGCCTTGGGATATTCCATTTGGATGTTCCTAAGCTTTAAGATATCAAAAGCCAAGCTCAACATCTTCTGCACACCACCATCAAGTGTCTGCCTCTAAGAGCTATGAATAGCCCCATTGACAACAGAGGCTTAAATTTTGACTCTTTGATTCCTTCTTTTCCCTTAAGGATCTGGAAATTTAATATTTGTGCACTGACTCCGTGTTGACTAGCTGGAACCTATATCAGCATTAAAAGGGACTGATACAGTGATGGGTAGGTCACCTGGTTAATTCCTCATGTAGAGCATCAGTTTCCTCTACAGTATCTGTGGTTAAGTAAATAGTGATTCACCGTGTGCCTGCAGTACCTCCAGCAATGAAAAAGACCCTACAGTGTGAGGTGTCACTCAGATTTCTGACAGTACCATCTTCTTTCAAGTCTTTCCTTATGGAAAAAAAGGATATTTTTCTTTCAATAATATTTCTTATGAAAAAAGAGTAATATAAAATGGGCCCTACAATGTGTTATAATTAAATGAACATTAGAGTCAAGGCAAACCCAGGTTCATATTTTGCAACCCCACAACATAGGTATGTCACTTTTGGCAAAGTCAAATCTTTTTCATCTTTAAAAAAGTAAAATTGCATGGCCTATTTATCTTATTTATTTATTCATTCTTACAGCAAGTTTTAATGAATACATAGTATGTGCCAGGCACACTCCTTGATATTGAGGATACAGGAGTAAGCAAAACAGACAAAATCCCTGTCATCATGGACCTAGCATTCCATTGGGTGGGGAAGGATTCAGAAACAAACCAAATATAAGAGTAAATTATATACTATGTAGATTAGGTGATACGAGCTATGCAAAAAAAAAAAATGGAACAGGGAAAGAGAATAAGAAATAAGAAATCAATAGTTAAGTAAATATTTAAAGAAGAGGAGTTAAGCTATCAGGATATCTGGAAGAAGAGTGTCTCAGACCAGGGAACGGCAAGCACAAAGGCCCTGAACTTGGAGAGTGCCTGGTATGATGCAGGAATGGCAAAGAGGTCCATATGGCAGGAGCAGACAGAATGAGGATAACAGCAGGAGATGAAGTCAAGGAGGCAACAGCATTTTTAGCTTTAAATTTGAGAGTTTTGAGCACAGAAGTGACATAATCTGACACATTTTAACAAGCTCACTCTGATTGCTGTCCTGGTAAATGAGACAAGGGTAGAATTAGGGAAACAAGTTAAGAAGATATTGCAAAACCCAGGTAAGACATAATAGTTCCTAATATTTTGGCAGTACAATTAAGGTTGGATTCTGAATATATTTTGAAGATAAAGACAAACAGCTTTGCTGAGGGATTGGATATGGGGTATATTAGTTATCTATTGCTTCATGACAGTTTAACTCAACACATACTGGATTAAAGCAAACATTTATTATTTCATAGTTCTTGTGGGTCAGAAATTCGAGAACAGCTTAGGTGGGTAGTTTTGGCTCAGGGTGTCTTATTAGGTTGCAATTAGGATGCTATCAGGGGCTGCTATTATCTGAAGGCTTGACTGGGTCTGGATGATCTGCTTCTAAGATGGATCGTTGCATGGCTGTTGGCAGGAAGCCCCAGTCCCTTGTCACATGAACCTCTCCATTGGGTGCTTGTGTGTCTTCATGATAATACCACTAACTTCCCCCAGTGTTATGGTATAATATGTGGGTGTTCCCCAACCCCAAAATTCATATATTGAAACCCCAGCCTCCAATTTGACTGTATTTGGAGATAAGGCCTTTGGGGATGTGATTAAGGTTAGATGAGCTCATAAGAATGGGGTCCTGATCCAATAAGATAAGTGCTTTTAAAGAAGAGACACCAGAGAGCTTGTTCTCTTTCTCCATCAGTGAGAAGGTGGCATCTGCAAGCCAGGAAGAGAACCCTCACCAGAAACTGATCATGCTGGACCTTGATCTTAGAATCCTAGCCTCAAGAACTGTGAGAAAATTTGTTGTTGAAGTCACCCAGAAGCTTTTATTATGGTAGCCAGAGCATACTAACACAGTCAGAGTGAGAAAAGAGAAACAAAAAGGAAGTCACAGTGTCATTTACAACCTAGTCTTCAAAGTTGTACATCTTCACTTCCATTTTATTTTTTTATTAGAGGCAAGTTAATAAGACCAACTCTCACTCAAGGGGAGTGAAATTAGGCTCCACTATTTGAAGGGAGGAGTATAAAAAATAGTGGGCATGTTTTAAGACCACCATATAGGGTATGAAATAAATAGAAGCAAAAACAATCATGCCAAGATTTCTGGACTCAGTAGTTGGAGGAACAGAGCTAGCACTAACGGAAATGTAGGCAACAATGAATGAGTAGCAACATCAGTTTAGTTTTGTACATGTTAAGTTTGAGTTGCCTAAAACACCTCCAAATGGAGATGTCAAGTAGGCAGTGGAATATGTGAATCTGGAATCAATGAGTAATCTGTGCTATAAATACAGATTTGGGAGTTAATGAGCATATAAATTGCATTCGAAGACATGAAACTTAGTGTGGAAAGAAGAGATGAGGAGGGTAGTAAAAAGGGAAGGGAGGGTAAAGATGAGGGAAGGGGAGAGGAGAGAAGAGCTAAGCCTGAGCCCTGGGATATTCTTACATTAAGGGAAAGAGGTATGAGGAGGTACCAGAAAAGGAGTTGTCAGTGGGGTAAGAAGAAAACAAGGAGAGTGATATTTTGAAAGCTGAGTGTGGAAAGTGTTTCAAGGACTACAGAGTGGTCAGCTAATGCCACTGATGATACAGGATGAAGTCTGAAAACTGACCATTGGATTTAGTAATGTAGAGGTTATCAGTGACCTTAATGAGAACAGCTTTACTAGAATGTTAAAAGGAAAGCGTACTTGTGTGAAATTTAAGAGAAAATGAGAAGAGAGGAATCACTGAGGTGATAAAAGCCATCCGGTATATGTTTTCTCAGATTCTGTCTTTACTGAGATTTCCTTGTAGAGTGACTAATCATCTCTTAATTGATAAAGCCAAGAGTTTTCTTGAATGTTTTATGCACCTTGATATTTTCATAGCCCTTGACACCATCAATGTACTTTCTTCATCCTGTTCATCAGCTTGTGTATGTGGATGGTGCATGTGTATGTGTGTGTGTGTGCTGCATCTACATGTGCACGAATATGTGTGTATCTAGTTCCATCTGCTGATCTGAGCTGCTTCTGTGACCATGCTTTCTGTCTGTCAAGCTTGGGATCCACTTATTTTATTTCTCTCTTTTTTTTAAATTCTTTTTTTATATATATACTTTAAGTTCTAGGGTACATGTGCACAACGTGCAGGTTTGTTACATAGGTATACATGTGCCATGTTGGTTTGCTGCACCCATTAACTCATCATTTACATTAGGTATTTCCCTTAATGCTATCCCTCCCCCTTACCCCCCACTCCATGACAGGCCCCAGTGTGTGATGTTGCCTGCCCTGTGTCCAAGTGTTCTCATTGTTCAATTCCCACCTATGAGTGAGAACATGCGGTGTTTGGTTTTCTGTTCTTGCAATAGTTTGCTCAGAATGATGGTTTCTAGCTTCATTCATGTCCTACAAAGGACAGGAACTCATACTTTTTGGGATCTACTTATTTTCTTAACCCAACTGCAGCTCACCACTGGAGCCTCTTTTGAAGAGTTTCAGTTGTAAAGAGAAGCAGAGGAGTGGGACAGTAGCTGGGAAAAGTGGAGTCAAGGCAAAGTTCCTTTCAGATGAGAGAAATACTGAAGGTTTGAATATTGATACATTACAGAAGATTAATGTGGTAGAGAAAATAATAGTGCATGGAAGAGAGAAGGGGGCATCAATTGTCATGATGACTACATTAAATGAGATAATATTAGCCTTCATTTAAACCCCATGTATTAGACATTATATAAAATACTCTAGGTACATTATCCTATTTCATTCTACCTGAAGTCTTATATGGTAAAGCATTATTATACTCATGTTACGGATGCTGATTCCAAGGCTAGTCAAGTAATGTGCCCAAGGTCACCCAGATAGTGAACAGTAAAGCTCATGCTCTTGTCTACCTGACGCCACACTCTACACAGTACCTGCCATGGACAAAAATGCAATGAAAATCTTTTTGTTTGCTTCATTTATCTTTCCTTCCTAGATAGCTATTACAGTGTGGTGCATAGAGTAAATGCCCGATAAATGCTTGCTAGGTGTATTAGTTCATTTTTACGCTGCTATAAAGAACTGCTTGAGACTGAGTGATTTATAAAGGAAAGAGGTTTAATTGACTCATAGTTCCCTATGGCTGGAAGACCTCAGAAAACTTACAATCATGGCGGAAGGCACCTCTTCACAAGGCAGCAGGAGAGAGAATGAGAACCAAGTGGAAGGGGGAAGCCCCTTATAAAACCATCAGATCTCATGAGAACCTACTCACTATCATGAGAATAGCATGGGGGAAACCACCCCATGATTCAGTTACCTCCCACCTCCCAAAACATGTGGGGGTTATGGGAACTACAATTCAAGATGAGATTTGGATTTGGGTGGGGACACAGCCAAACTATATCATTCCACCTCTGGCCCCTCCCAAATCTCATGTCCTCACATTTCAAAACACAATCATGCCTTTCCAAACACAATCATGCCTTTCTAACAGTCCCCCAAATCTTAACTCATTCCAGCATTAACCCAAAAGTCCAAGTCCAAGGTCTCATCTGAGACAAGGCAAGTCCCTTTGGCCTATGAGTCTGTAAAATCAAAAGCAAGTTAGTTAGTTCTGAGATACAATGGAGATACAGGCATTGGGTAAACACACCTGTTCTAAATGGAAGAGATTGGCTGAAACAAAGGGGCTACAGGCCCCATGCAAGTCTGAAATCCAACTAAGATTTAAGTAATTAAATCTTAAAACTTCAAAATAATCTCCTTTGACTCCATGTCTCACATCCAGACCACACTGAAGCAAGATGTGGGCTCCCCGGCCTTGGGTAGCTCCACCCCTGTGGCTTTTCAGGGTAAAGCCCCCCTTCCAGCTGCTTTCACAGGCTGGCATTGAGTGCCTGTGGCTTTTCCAGGTGCCCAGTGCAAGCTGTTGGTGGATCTACCATTCTGGAGTCTGGAGGATGGTGGCCCTATTCTCACAGTTCCATTAGGCAGTGCCCCAGTGGGGACTCTGTGTCCCCACACAACCCCACATTTCCCTTCCACACTGCCCTAGCAGAGGTTCTCCATGAGGGCCCCACTCCTGCAGCAAACTTCTGCCTAGGCATCCAGGCATTTCCATACATCCTCTGAAATCTAGTTGGAGGTTCCTAATCCTCAATTCTTGACTTCTGAGCACCCGCAGGCTCAACACCATGTGGAAGCTGCCAAGGCCTGGGGCTTGTACCCTCTGAAGCCACAGCCCAAGCTGTACCTTGGCCCCTTTTAACCATGGCTAGAGCAGCTGGGACGCATGGTACCAAAGCCTTAGATTGCACACAGAAGGGGAACCCTGGGCCCAGCCCAGGAAAACATATTTTCCACCTAGGTCACCAGGCCTATAATGGGAGGAGCTGCTGCAAAGGTCTCTGACGCCCTGGAGACATTTTCCCCATTGTCTTGGTGATTTACATTTGGCTCCTCATTACTTATGCAAATTTTTGCAGCTGGCTTGAATTTCTCCTCAGAAAATGGGTTTTTCTTTTCTATTGCATCCTCAGCCTGCAAATTTTCCAAATTTTTATGCTCTGCTTCGTTTTTAAACATAAGTTCCAATTCCAAACCATATCTTTGTGAATACACAAAACCGAATGCTTTTAACAGCACCCAAGTCACCTCTTGAGCACTTTCCTGCTTAGAAATTTCTTCCACTAGATACCCTAAATCATCTCTCTCAAATTCAAAGTTCTACAAATCTCTAGGGCAGGGGCAAAATGCCACCAGTCTCTTTGCTAAAACATAGCAAGAGTCACCTTTATTCCAGTTCCCAAAAAGTTCTCCATCTCCATTGGAGACCATCTCAGCCTAGACTTCATTGTCCATATCACTATTAGCATTTTAGTCAAAGCCATTCAAGAAGTCTCCAGGAAGTTCCAAACTTTCCCACATCTTCCTGTCTTCTTCTGAGCCCTCTAAACTGTTCCAACCTCTGCCTGTTACCCAGTTCCAAAGTTGCTTCCACATTTTTGGGTATCTTTACAGCAGTGCCCCACTACCCAGTACCAATTTACTGTATTAATTCACTTTCATGCTGCTATAAAGAACTGCCTGAGACTGGGTAATTTATAAAGGAAAGAGGCCTCTGAAAACTTACAATCATGGCAGAAGGTACCTCTTCACAGGGTGGCAGGAGAGAAAATAAGAATCAAGTAAAGGGGTAAGCCCCTTATAAAACCATCAGATCTCAAGAGAACTTACTCACTATCATGAGAATAGCATGGGGGAACCGCCCCCATGATTCAATTACCTCCCACCAGGTCCCTCCCACAACACATGGGAACTACAACTGAAGATGAGATTGGGTGGGGAAACAGCCAAACCATATCACTAAGTACATTTTTTTTAATGAAAATGAAAATTTATTTAGAAAATGAGTATAAATATTGAACTATTTTTATGCAGTCCTTGAAAGATACCCTGCTATTCAAGAGTTGCCCCTAAATTATATCTTTCTTGTAAACAATTAAAATAATTCAGAAAATTCACTTAATTTTGAGAATTTATATTAGATTCCTTAATGTATACTTTCATATTCAACAGCCATGCAATTCAACTTTTAGAATGAAATTTCTAACATTGGTATGACAAGTAATTATTTCTCTAGAATCACTGGGCATCAGAGAATCCGGTTGATTGAATAATACAAATGACAATTTTATACCATCTGAAGATTACCAATTAAAAAAAATCAAAAATCTCTCCTTAGCACCAAAACTTGCCCTAAGATCTTGCTTTGCTGCCCCTCAATGAAGTATTTCATGGTTTGTTCATGCCTCAGGGCTGAGGTTATGAAAATGAATTATCATCATGTGTTTCAATGGAAAAGCAGCCAGGCTGTTTAACCTTCCTAGTTTTCTGAATTCTGAATCAGTGGAATTCTGAATTAATGTCAGAAGAAAGTTTTATTAGGAAACAAAGACAGGAAACCAAAGTAGCCTGGAAGTGCCTTTAAAGGATACCACACATCATTCTGAGTAGACTTGAGCAAACCCAGGGAGTAAAAAACGTGTATCCAAAGAGCAGCAGGATCTCCCAAGAGCAGCTGGTTCTTCCTGGACCAATATTTCTGCCAAGAACCCCACCTTGGATGTCCTGAATGTTGGAAGGTTTTGCATCAAGCCACAATCTCTTGTAATCTTACCAATAATAATAATGATAATCATAACTTCTGTGGCATCTCATTTGAGCCCATTGTGGCAATAGAACGTCTATGTGTACAGTTAAGCATTTTTACAGCAATGCTGTGTTGATAAGCACCATCCATTCCAACAGTCCTGATCCATTCAACAATAAGTGCCATTCTGCTGAAATATTTCCTTCTTTGTCTCAGCCCAAAGGCAACTATGCTGGAAAAGCCTGAGCCAAATTTTTGAACTACATTTGAGTTATACATGAATGTTGGAAAAAAACTACACTTTTCCTGTATTTAAAAATTGTTCAGAATTATTCATTTCTTTTCATCTATGGCATTGTAAGGTAGTGGCACACTTGATGGCATTTAATTTTTTTCCTAATGTTTCCTTAGCTTTATAAGTTCACTATTTTTAAAAAATTTTGAAATATATGCTAAGCCGTTCAATAAAGCTAATTTTAATGATATTCAAGAGATTTTTCTTCAGTTCCCTAGCTGATGTCCGTGCTCCTCAATGAGGAAGGAAAAATCAATTCAATTATCAAAGCACGGTTAATTGCTTTCAAGATTAGGGTGATTTAAAGAGCAGCAAACTATTTTATCTGTACTCAGCAGTTTTGGCTAAGAATACTCTCCTAAGCGCACTGGAAGAGAAGTTTAAGATTCCATGAGTTCACATGTGACATCCTTCCCAGCTCTTCCCTTGCTTGTCATTAATAGAGCTAATGGCAGGGGCTCTTATACCAAAGAGCCACAGCACGGGGACATTATTTTCAACTAGTAGTATCTGTTTTGTCTCTCAAAAGACAGATATTTTTAGGTCTTGGTGCTTGGCAGTCCCAATTTGAATATTTAGTCAAAGTAGTATTGTGAACATGCATAGAATAGAGAGAAAGCTTCTTTATCCACTTTATATATTCGCTGTGGACCAGAGGTCTTTTACTTCTAGTGTCACTTGAGTTTAGTTCAATGTTTGCAGCTTGCATCATGTTGGCAGAACCTTCTAGAGGCTATGATATGAAGATAGTAAAATGTGGCTTCTGCCCTTTGGGAGCTTACAGTCCAGAAAGAAGGGTAGAGAGAAGCACAGATCATTTCATCTTCAGGGTAAAATGCAGTTAGGGCCCATGGAAGGCTCAACCAGAAATGTTTCCTGGGCAGCTGTGCCTGCTCTGAGGAGAGAAGGGTGGTGTGAAGGTCGCCAGGGGAAGGGAAATTATCTTCCAGGTGGAGGTAGACATGTGAGCAAAGACAAAGAGACGTGAATCAGCTGGGTGTGCACAGGAAACACTCTGGTATTATTAGGGCATGAGCTACAAGTGAGAGAGGGGTGGGAAGTGAGGAGAAGAAGCTCTTAGGCTGAACATCAAGCATCATCCTGCAGGCCATGGAGAACCAGGAGAAGGCTTTAAATGGGGATATAAAATGTATGTAGAACATGGTTTAAATTTCAACATCTTTTGATGATTAAAAACATATATGGATCACAGAAAATTAGGAAATTACAGAAAATTATAGAAAAAATGTATAATCTCACCACCTAGAGACAACCAGCACCAACACTACCACTGTGCTGTTTTTCCTAACAATTTTCCATATGCATGTGTATGCGGGTATCTATATAATGCATATGTATGTATATGTGATATATATAATGCATGTATATGTGGTAGTGATTTTCCTAACAATTCTCATTGTATAAATATATATAATGCACATGTATATGTAAATTAACGACATGAAAAATGTATTTTCTTAACAGATGATCTGTGGAAGGCAGAGAGCAGCATGCTGGAGGGGATGATTTGGCAAGTCCGCTGAAGAAGACAAGCCTCAACTGCTCCCCAGCGTGGAAGGAGGAAGGCGATAAATACTGCAAAGGAGGACGAGGAAGGAGCACTGAGTTCTATGTGGAAAGAAAGGGTCAGAAAGAGGCAAACGCCTATTCACATGCATGGCGTTTAACAGATTTATTAGGTTGTTTGCTGTGTGATGTAAATCTCCTCCTCTCTCTCCTTGAAATTTCTTGAGTGAATTCTACATTGTTCATCCATTCATGTTTATGTGCCAGCAAGCTTTGGGAGCACTGTAAAAATAAAAAAGGTTAGACCACTGTTAGACATCTGGGAAACATCTATGTTAGAGAAGGACTATACATTAATTTATCTCATTTATGGGAGGGAAATACTATGATTAGTGAAGGTACATCTCTCTCTTTATGGATGGAGTACATCTTATTTTTCTAAAATTTGTATTTGAACCTATTTATTTCTAATTGTCAAAAATGTGAAGTGAGAAACTTAAAAACTTTTTAGTTTCTCTTGTCCCACCATTTTATGCACTTCCAGGTTGTCAAATAATTTGGAATTTTAGACTTAGATAATTTTCTAATGTATATTATAGATCTTCTATTTCAATAATTAGTTTATATTTTCATTAAATTGTATAACTGCATTAAAATATACTTAACTACGTTTTTCTAGTTTTATTATTTGGTTTTTCATTTAGGAAATATTTATGTTTGTGTGTGTGTCTATATAGTTGCCCTTCTAGAATTCTTTAGTTTGATTGCATCTCTATTGACTAGATAATGGTATATGTCTTATTTATTTATTTATTTTTAAGACAGTCTCATTCTGTCACCCAGGCTGGAGTGCAGTGGTGCAATCTCAGCTCACTATGACCTCCATCTCCTGGGTTCAAGTGATTCTCCTGCCTCAGCCTCTTGAGTAGCTGGGACTACAGGCATGCGCCAGCACACCCAGCTAATTTTTGCATTTTTAGTAGAGATGGGTTTTCACCATGTTGGCCAGGCTGGTCTGGAACTCCTGACCTCAGGGGATCCGTCTGCCTCGGCCTCCCAAAGTGCTGGAATTACAGGTGTGAGCCACCACGCCTGGCCAGTGTATGTCTTTGGGTAAAATTTTTTCAGAAAGAGTGAATGAACCATGATAACTGATCTTTACTTAGCACTTCCCATGTGCCAGTCATTATTCTTTATCTCTATTAACTCATTTAATCTAGACAACAACCCCATGAGTAAGTTACCATTACCCAGTAGTGGGTCTTGGGACGTGTTGAAGGAAGGATGACTAGGTATATGGAGATCAATCAGGAGGCGATTACAAGAAACCTGGTGAGGGACAAGGGAGGCCTCAGTGAGAAAGAGACAGATGTGAGAAATGTCATGGAACCGAAAATGAAACAAATTATGGGCTCATTAGATATGAAAGCAAGAATAGTGAGTAGGGGCCAGCTGACCCAGTTGGCCAGGGACTCTTGAGGTTTTAGCACTGATAGACCCACTCTTGGGAAGCCTTTCAATCCCAGACAAACCAGGATGGTTGGTCACTCTAGGAGGCAGTGACAGTCCTGAGATTTCAGTTCTGGGTAGCTCAAAAAATTATGGTGTCTTTAACAAAAACAGGATGCACCGGTGGAAAGAGGCCTACAGGAGAAAAATAACCAGTTAGGTTTGGCATGTTAAGTGTGGGGTTCCTGAGGGGCAGCTGGCCGTGGGACCCAGGCTCATAGCAGACTCGGTCAGAATGAGAGTCACAGGTGGGGAGCTGCTCATCTGGAGGCAGCTGACGTTCTGATATTAGGTAAACTTTCCCAGGGAGAGAGTTCAGAGAGAACAGTAATAACAAAAACAACGGGTCTTTGAGTGGCTCTATTTAAGGGACAACCACTATCATCTGTTTTATGCAAACAAGAAAGCGATGACACAAAAAAGCTAAGTAACTCACCTAAAATCCCATAGCTATCAAGTGGCAAAGCTGAGATTTGAGCCGTCATTATGATGCCAAAATGCACATACTTGTTTCAACTATACTCTGTGGTATAACTTAAGAACGCTTACATACTCAAGAAGACTTTTACTGTGACCACCACTTTTAAACAATAAAAGTAGGCACAATCAAGAGGAAAACTGAAAAGTTTGTCAATTAGGAAGTCATTGAATGCTAGAGCTATTTTCAGAGGAATCATAGAGGTAGAACCACGTTAGAACTGGTTGAAGATTAGAGGGAACTACTAATTGGAGTATGTTCTAGGTTCAAAGAAGAAAGTGTGTTTAGATATATAAACATCTAAAGTGTGTTTAGATATATAAACATCTACCTATCTCTGTCTATATATATATAATATATACATATATATACATATACATATGTGTGTGTGTATATATATATACACACACACATATGTATATGAGTGTGTGGGCATGTGGCATATAGCTGGCCCCTTTCCTATAAAGAGATTGAGACCGAAAGGCATCGGTATATGAGAGGAGACAGCCTAGCATGTTCATAGGCAGAAAGCACCATAAGAAAGGGAAAGAGAAAAGTAAATAATTGAGGATCTAAGTCCGAGGGAAATCAGAAAGTAGTGGAATCAAGAGCATAAAGACAAAAACTGGCCTTAAATAATAGGTTGGTGCAAAAGTAATTGCAGATTTGCCATTACTTTTAAGACTTTCTTCTCCTGAGCCTGGAAAGAAGTGGTTAAGGTGGGCCCAGGTGGAGTCTACAGCTGGGGTTGACCAGAAGCTGAGTGAACACCACACTGCATTGGCACCAAGTTTGTTGCAAATAGGAGGCGTAGGGGTTGGATGAGGGCTTCCGGTGGGTGCTGAATGTTTGGAAGAATGTACATTCTGGGGAGAATGGGCGGTGCTGTAACATAGATAAGAAAAAGATGACCAAGTTGTACTGCAGACTTAGCTGAGACCAGAGAACAGGCATTTGGAGGGAATTATTTTCAGTGGGGGTTTGCACTTCTATTATCATACCAATATTTGTGAAATAGTATTATGTGTGCAGCTTGGAACTAAGTGCTCTTTCAGCAATATTACACTTAACAACTCCATGAGGCATGAGTTATTAATTCCATTTTGAAGATTCAGGAAACTGAGGCATAGAAATTTTTAAATGAATGTACTGTATATCTACAGTTAGAATAGGAGTAAGAAAGTCAACCATAGAACTTAATCCCCTTAGTGCCTGAAGGAGGCTAAAATCAAAAAGCATTAAATTCAGAATAAATTATAGTTTAGTAGATTTATCAGAACAAACTGTTAGGAAACATTGGCTGAAAAGTAAGCAACATGATGTGCTAAGTAATAAGGACCATCATGAGTCTTTTCTAACAGAAGCTTCAGGACTTAAATCTAAGGGACTGAGCCACACATGATGACAGGTTTTTACAGAATCACCTACACAAGCATCATGTAGGTGTGCAGTCCAAGACCCTGCCCGCCCTGGCCTCGACACCTTGCCAGCCTCATCGAGCACTACTCATCTGCTCATTAACACGTTAGCCAAAATCCTGGGGAACACCAATAGCTAAGGGTGCAATCCTCAAGGACGAGTCCATGTAATATTTAGAACGGATTTCTGGTTATTCATGTGGGCCATTTGGCCATCAAAACTGGATAATCGGGGGATTGTTTAATGAGGCTTCTTGGTAGTTGCGGCCTTCTCTGTGCCCCTTCAGTATCTTGCACCACATTTGCTGTTTCAGATCCCATCACATTTTCTTACAGTTGTTGGTTTGCACACAGTTCTCCCCAACTCACAGAGAATAGACAAAATACGATGATATCCACAGGACTATCAGACTATCGGCTACATACTAGGTGATTTGTATATATTTAAAGAATGAGTAAATGAAGAAAAGAATGAATGGGCAAGCCAATTTTAGGTTTCATTTGAATGAAACATGGTTGCACAGGTGACGGTCAGCATACATTGATGACTACTTTCAGTTAATGGGATTTTTAAAATGTAGCACAGTGTATAAAGTAGCTTCAAATTTAATGTTGATGAAGAGGCTACCAAGTAGAGGTTCTGATAGGCTTGCAGTAAAGAAGAGTTAATTCTTTATTCCATCATTTGAGATCCTACAAGATTTAATCCCAAACTACCTTTTTTATGATATTTCTCTATATTTTCCTTAAAATGCCCATCATTTCAAACAACTCTTCACTGATCCTTGTTTAAATTCCTGTCTATGTTCTTCCTACCACCTGATTTGACTTTCCTTTCTACATTTGCAATTTAAAATCTTCCCAAGCTCCAAGCTAAGCTCCCATCTCCTTCTTGATAGCATGTAACATTACTGCGGTTAGAAGAAATCTCCCCTTTTCTTTTTTTTTTAAATGATTTCCATTTTTATTTTAGATTCAGGGTGTACACATGCAGGTTTGTTACATGGGTGTACTGCATGACACTGAGGTTTGGGGTACGAGTGATCCCATCACCCAGAGAGTGAGCACAGGACCCAATAGGTAATTTTTCAGCCCTTGCCCCTCCCTTCCCCTCTCACCCCTCTAGTTAGTGGTCACCAGTTCCTACTGTTGCCATCTTTTTGTCCACAATTACCCAATGTCTGGCTCCCACTTATAAGTGAGAACTAGCCCTTAACCTCTTCGACTAATCGCAGTTAGAAATCTCATTGTGATGTCCACAAAGCAAGCGAATATTTGAATATTGGCTCAATCATTAACTAATTTTGTGACCTTAGAAAAGTTGCTTAGCCTTTCTGATCCTCATAATCTTCATCTGCAAGTGGAAAAATAATAATTCCTGCCTCTCGTTGTTACTATGAACACTGTAATATTGAACATAATTAAATACTCTTCCTCATCCTTCTTATAATTGCTTGTGTTTGGGTAAGCTTGTCTACTAGACACAAGTTCCTCGAAGGCAGAAGTACTCTTCAATGAATCTTTACAATACTCCAAACACATAATACTCAATAAAAATTAAAATGAATATGTAATCTGTCTGTGTCCTTTCTATGCAAATAGAGACTGCGAAGATAATTAGAAACAGGGTTTTTTTCCCCTTAGTTATGTTAGCTGTTTTCTCCTATACACTTGCTCTTATTTCATTTTTTATTAAAGACCTAAATTTAAAAAGCCAGATTGTGTTTAGTCAGTCACTAATCCTAGATTAGTAGTAATTTTAGTTATGAGATTTTTATTGAGTATATCCTCCAACACTGATATAATTATAAAATAGCTGCACATTCATGTCAGTACATATTTTACATATACATGTAAAGAACTTAGAACAGTGCCTACTACATAGTAACTGATTGATCAAAGTTAGCTATTATTATAATTATTAGTGCAGAAAACAATGATTAGGAATATTTTGTTGTTTCTTTTGTTGCAAGCAACAGAAATTAACTGTCAACCTTTAACAAGAAAAAAGGTCCCATGAAATGGTTCCTTATCATTTACAGAATTAGAGGAAGAACTGAAAAATTATGAAAATCATAGAACATTGCTGGAGGGCATTGCTATTGGATGACAAGCACCAATCTCTTTCCAGAAACAATCTTTGGTCAAGATTTTTCTTTTACTGGAAAAGAGAAACGGACTTCAAATGGATTTTGGACCACCCGAGAGGAGCATGGGCTAATGACTGGCAGCCCTTCTGAGCCAAATACTAGGACCGGCAATGGGCAAGCAGAAGGAACATATGTTCCATACAAAACTTAAACAGGAAATAACTCATCATTATACCATGCTCAGCTTTGTGAATTTTTCCAGACTCTATTTGTGTTTTTTTAAATTTTATCATTTGCCAATTTATGGGAATCAATATGTGGGGAATTGTAGACTACAAATATGGGCTTTGTTCTAGTTAGGAATTTTGTTAAATGTTATTTCAGCAAAGGAAAAGATAACCCTAAAGCTCCAAGCCATTCCCTAGAGGTTATTAAGCAAATATGGAGATGTACAACTAACCTCATAAATACATTATTATTGTTCTCTGCATTTGACAATTCGATTTTTATTGATTATTATCTGTGGCACAAAGGTTTTGAGGCAAAATCTGTTCACAGATAGGCAAATACATACAATGCTTCCTGTCAGGTTCATTCATTCGTTCAATACATATTACAAGCCCTGGCCTGGATCTAGGCAGACAAAGGTAAACAAAGCTCACAGACCAACGCTGGAGAGGAAACACACTCATCATTACACAGGTAAGTATATGGCTACAGATAAGGACAAATTCTATGAAAAAAAATTCCTATGAAAAATATAATTGGAAATTCTCCTTTATATTGGGTAATCAAAAAAGGCTTTTCTGAATAAGTGAGAGATGATAATAATGATGGCGGAGATGAAGATATGGAGTCCAGATACATTGCAGGAGATAGAATCTAGAGGACTTCACGCAACCTGATTGAGAAAAGGTGAGTCCCAGGTTCCTGGCATGAGAAAGCAGGTAAATGGGGATGCCACTTACTGAGATGTGGTCACTGGAGTAGCAGTAAATGCAGAGGGGATGGTGAAGTGTTAAAGTTGTTAAACTTGAGCTGCTACATGATATTCAAGTGGAAATATCAGGAAGTTCAGCAGGAAGATACAGTGGTCTGAGCATAAAAGAGCCAGGGATGAAGATATACTTTTGGATGTTGTCATATATAGATGTTAATTGAAGTTGTGGACAAGGGCAAAATTGCTGAAAGAGAACATGGGCAATGAGATGAAGTGGAAACTCAGGGCACAGCACTGGAAATTCCAACTTTCGGTAATGAATAGGCAGGAGAAACCCCAGGAAGAGAAGGAGAAAGAGTGTCCCAAGACATGTGGACAGAAGAAAGTGGCACATGCATGATCAGAAAATGAGAAACGTCACAGGAGATGCATGTAAAGTCATCTGGAAATTTAGAGGAGAGAAATTATGTCCAATCATGGCAACAGCTTTGGACAAATCAGTTTTCAAGTGCAACTACATTTTCCAGCCCATTCTGGTTAGAAACCGGCTCCACTGAAATATAAACTTGTAATAACTTGCTTTTTCAGAACATGTTGGTGGCATTGTCAGTCTTGAAAAACAAGAGGATGAGACAACACCTCTGGATGACAAAGAATCAGAAAGCTCTCCTAACTCTTTTAATGACATGATTATGGGAACTGACTTGTGTGGGGAAGCAGCTGGGAAAGTTAAACCATATTTGTAAAAAGGTGTCTCTCTTTATTGGGCTTGCATCAAGCCTTTTCTTACCTCTCTTGAGTGACAACAACATAATGTGCCATGATGTTGTCTTAAAATCAAGACTCTCAAAAGGCTGTGGCCCCTATGCAAAGGGAGAATGATTTCTATTATCTGCAGCTTAGACATCAACGAAGAGATTTCACATGAGCTATAATTGGAATCGTGGATAGGCTGGGACCTGCAGAGACAGGAGTGAGACAAAAACAGACAAAGACATCTGCAAGGTGTTTGCATGTGCAAACACGTATGTGTGGAAAGGCAGAGGACAATCCCAGAGGAGAGGGAGCTGCTTATAGTGGCCAGAGCATCAGTGGCCTGAATGAGGGCAGAGTGAGATAAGGCAGCAGAAGTCATATAAACCCAGGCCATGAACAATATTAAATTCCAGACCAAGAATGTTGTCACTGGGAGAGGATATTCTTTGTGGAGGGCTGAGCTGGGGAACTGTGTGGGTGTATGTGTGTGTGTGTGTAATTGATCTGTATTTTACTGTTCTCTGTTCCTACTTCATGATATGGAGAAAGAAAAGTAAATCCTCAAGAAAAATAATGTCTGAGAATAATGCTTTCTTGTCCCAAAAAGTCTAGTGATGAAGGAGGAGGAAGAAGACCTGCAAAGCAACAAAGAGCTGGCAGCAGAGGGAGGTAGTCAGCAGCAAAATCTTCACTTGCTAAATCCTCACACCGGCGACTGCAGGCTGGAGTCATTTCCCCAAATCTAATGATTTGGCGCCTGAGACCCCTGGACCCAGAAAGAATGAAACAAACCTGTTCTTCCATAGGACATTTGCTCTTACTTTGCTCTTCAGAGCAGTTGCCTGCCTTTTGGTTCCAGTCTCCTTCTGTCCCTTCCCCAAGTCCTCAGGGAATATTTTTGAATTAAAAAAAATGACATGATTAAGCTGAGTTATAGAAGAAAGGCCAAGTAGTGGGTCTTAGGATGTGTTGAAGGAAGGATGACTAGGTATATGGAGATCAATCAGGAGACGATTACAAGAAACCTGGTGAGGGACAAGGGAGGCCTCAGTGAGAAAGAGACAGATGTGAGAAATGTCATGGAACCGAAAATGAAACAAATTATGGGCTGATTAGATATGAAAGCAAGAACGGTGAACAGGGGCCAGCTGACCCAGTTGGCCAGGGACTCTTGAGGTTTTAGCACTGATAGACACACTCCTGAGAAGCCTTTCAATCTCAGACAAACCAGGATGGTTGGTCACTCTAGGAGGCAGTGACAGTCCTGAGATTTCAGTTCTGGGTAGCTCAAAAAATTATGGTGTCTTTAACAAAAACAGGATGCACCGGTGGAAAGAGGCCTACAGGAGAAAAATAACCAGTTAGGTTTGGCATGTTAAGTGTGGGGTTCCTGAGGGGCAGCTGGCCGTGGGACCCAGGCTCATAGCAGACTCGGTCAGAATGAGAGTCACAGGTGGGGAGCTGCTCACCTGGAGGCAGCTGAAGCTCTGATATTAGGTAAACTTTCCCAGGGAGAGAGTTCAGAGAGAACAGTAATAAGAAAAACAACGGGTCTTTGAGTGGCTCTATTTAAGGGACAAAGGAAGGTGGAGGAACTGGAGAGGGAAACAAAGAGGGAGAGGACAGTGGAGCAGAAGACAGGGCTGAAGGGAAAGGAGAGAAAGGAAGGCGTGTGCAGGCAGCTGTTCTTCAATGCTCCAAGATTAAAGCGGAGAGATTGCAACATAGATGATCAGGCCTTTGGATTTAGTGGCTAAAATGTGATTGACAGCCTTGGAGAAGAAATTTTAGTGGTAGTAAGGGTTGAAACTCTGCATCAAGAAATTCCAGAGTAAATGGGCAGGGACACAGAGGAAACGCAAAAATAGTCTCTCAAGGAGCTTGGCAATGTAGAAAAAAAGGATGACAGCTGGGTGCGGTGGTGCACGCCTGTAATTCCAGCACTTTGGGAGGCCAAGGCGGGCAGATTACCTGAGGCCAGGAGTTTGAGACCAGCCTGACCAACATGGCGAAACCCCGTCTCTACTAAAACTGCAAAAAAGAAAAATTAGCCGGGTATGGTGCGGGTGCCTGTAATCCCAGCTACTCAGGAGGCTGAGGCAGGAGAACTGCTTGAACCCGGGAGGCGGAGGTTGCAGTGAGCTGAGATCATGCCACTGCACTCCAGCCTAGGCAACAAGAGTGAGACTCCGCCTCAAAAAAAAAAAAAAGATGACAAGCTAGTAAACTATTTTAGCATTACATTAACTTTTAAAACACTAATGGACAGTTGATAAGCGGCCGTGGTATGGAAAAGCACTCTGTAAAATTATCAAATATTTACCAGTAACCAGTTATGGGATTTGGTGAGTCACTAGCCCACCAATCCACTGTGCCTGAGGTCTGTGACTGGATAACTCAGCTCAGACATTTTCCAAGGTTTCTTCCACCTTCACTGGACTTTCTAGAATTCCAGACCATGAAACAAACAACCATTCTTCTGCGATGCCAAACTGCTTTTCCCCAATTATCTAAAGCAGCATTGTCTGATAGAACGCACCGTAAGGATGGAAACGCTCTATTTCAGCGGCATCAAATGCCATGGCCACAAGCCACATGTGGCTATTGAGCACTCGAAATGTGGCCAGTGTGATGGATTAACTGAATTTTTAATTTTATTTAATTTTAATGAATTTAAATTTAAATAGCTGCATAGGGCTGGAGCCTAATGTATGGGATAATGCAGCCCTAAGGAACCATCACGAAATTCTCAGAAAATTTCAAACTCAATTTAGAATATTTGCATACCATGTGCTATATTTTGCTGGACTGTGAAACAGACAAGCTTTTGAGTACATTAGCTGCCAAAATATTTTACCAAATAAATACAACAAATAAATACCAAAAAAATACACGATGAAAGAAAGCTATGTTTTCTGCTACCAGGGTAACTGTCCTGGCGGAGAATGAGTTTCACCACCAAAGAAAAATGCCTCTGAAAAGGTTAGTTTCACTTCCTATTACTAAACAAAGTAGCCCCAAATGTGTTAGGAGAAACTTGCTGAGTGGGAGATAGGCTCGGAAGCATGCTGGAATTAGATCATTACATCTAGAGCTGGTGTGTACCTAAATTACTAAATTAGTCCTAATTGGCTAACTGGTTTAACTGATTATGTTAGAATAAAAGCTGCTGAAGGCTAGATAAAGCAAAGTTTATTATCTAAATAACACTATTTTAAAATGAAAAATTGTCCTAGAAGTTTTGTCCTTTGATCACCCCTATTGGCTCTAAGTGTTACTAGAAATTAGGTATCAAATATCTGAAAAATTGGCCTTCTGTTCTTTTAGTAAGTCAAGGTATTCACTAAGCAAGATATTTTTTTCTTGTAGGGAAATACTATTCTGATCCCATTGTGGATATAAGCAAAAGCAAGTTTGAAATTTAATAAGATGACAAAGGGAGACATCATCACTACCATAGTTTCCCAACTGCAAATACAAAATTACAAATAATTGCCCTTTGATTCATCAGTGTCATCATTTTTAATCTGAGAGGTAAGAAGACTATTTTCTTAAGGCACACAGAATTGGCTGATGTTGAGAAGAAGGGAGCAATTGTAAAATGTTAGCTGGTAATACTGTTACTAATTGCTCAAATGGTTAGAGACAATTGAGTCTAACAGCAAGAAACCCTAGCCAGTCACCTCAGCATCAAAGGTGGCTTTGTCACAAGCAACCAAAATGAATGACTCAGAGCTAATATTGCCAGTATGGTGAAAAGCTAAAAAGAAATTAGCACATGTCATAGTGTAGTATAAAAGATATTGAACTAGTTGACTTGGACTGTGGTCCTGATCAAAGCACTTATTAGTTACAAAGTAAAGCTAAGATAGCTACGCTATCTGGGCCTCAATTGGTTCATTTATAAAATGAATCAGATCCTACCCTAATAGCAATAATGATAATCATTATTACAATAGGTCCTGAGATGGCCAACTTTGAAATTTTATTAAATAGGCCACCTCTCACATACATTAATGATTCTCTGAAGAAACATTTACAATTAAAAGTGGCACCCCAGTGTGGCAGTTCCCCAATAAGTTAAACATGGAATTACCATATGACTCAGCAATTCCACTCAAAAGAATTGAAAACATGTTCAAACAAAAACTTGCACAAGAATGTTCACAGCATCACTATTCATAATAGCCAAAAGGTAGATAAATGAACTGTGGCATATTCATACAGCAGAGTATCATGACCACATAAAGGAATATAGAATTGATACATGCTCCATCCAGGATGAATCCTGAAAACATTATGTGAGGTACAGAAGCCAGACACAAAAGACAATGTGTGATATAAAACGTCTAGGACAGGCAAACTCACACAGACAGAAGCAGATTGTTGGTTGCTGGGGTACAGGGGAGGAGCAGTGGGAGTGACTGCTGATGAGATGGGGTTTTCTTGGGGGATGATGAGAACATGCTGGAACTAGACAGCAGCTTGCACCACATTGTGGATGTACTAAATGCCACTGAATTGTACACTTTAAAATGACTAAAATTGTAAATTTTATGTTATGTGTCTCATGCCACAATTTTTTTGAATGCTAGAAAAAGAGTGGAATTGCTCATTTGAAAACTGATTAAACTCAAAAAAATAAGATTCTCCTATGGGTTAACAGCCATTTCATGAAATACTAACCTAATAATCTAGTAATTCACTCTAAACTTCCTCTGGATCTACAGCCCCATGTATAAAAAGAGGATAGTGAATTCGCTAGATCAGTGGTTCCAGCCATGATGTCAGACACACTAGTTTCTTTCAGTCAGTTGTATGAAAAGGGAAGAACTACATCTAATAGCTTGAAGTTGGGATTAGCCTACAGTCCATGTCACCCATGAGAAAGTCCCAAACTCAAAACCTAGCTACCTAGTAGGGAGCATCCTCATGGAAGAAATGTTTGGACTCACTCATTTAAATAGTTCAGTAAGAAATAGCTGCAGCCCATAAGCACCTCAGAATGGTGCTAGAATAATGTCAGGACATTTTGTTAATAAGAACACCATGAAATGATCACCAAGAATATTCTTTAAATGTGAGTTTTAGGCCAACAGCTTTTCCAGGTATATTCCATGCTATAGCAAGGGATTGCAGAATAAATCTTCCATCTGGCCCATTGGGATATTCTACAATGAGCAGGCCACAGATGCTTTAATAATCTCTACCAGTCATTCATGACCTCCTAAAGACCAAAGTAAGGGCAGTTTACAAGGAAGATAATAAAGTAGATGAGACCAAGGCCCCACCAGCAACTCAAGGAAAATGGAAGAAGCAACTAGGAAAAAGGAGAAGAAAATGTCAGAGGCACCAAAAGAATGATTCAAAAATTTGGCTGCATCACTGGAATTTTTTTCTAGAGAAAATTTTCAGCATGGGTATGACAAATTTCCCAAGGTGTGTATTTTCTCCCCTGATATATAACTTGCACTAAATGCTTTACCATTAACTCAGGTATGGTAAACATATTTGTAAATGTCTTTTACCTCTTTGAATACTAAACTAAAAAATCTCTCAATAGTGAGTCAACATATAACTAAATTTGTACAATTTTCAAGTAGATGTTAACATTTAGAAATACATTTTATTCCCTATATTGACTTTAGATTTTTTTTTTTTTTTTTTTTTTTTTTGGAGTCTCGTTCTGTCGCCCAGGCTGGAGTGCAGTGGCCCGATCTCCGCTCACTGCAAGCCCCGCCTCCCGGGTTCATGCCATTCTCCTGCCTCAGCCTCCCGAGTAGCTGGGACTACAGGCGCCCGCCACCACGCCAGGCTAATTTTTTATATTTTTAGTAGAGACGTGGTTTCACCGTGTTAGCCAGGATGGTCTCGATCTCCTGACCTCGTGATCCGCCCATCTTGGCCTCCCTAAGTGCTGGGATTACAGGCGTGAGCCACCGCGCCCGTCCAACTTTAGATCCTTTAAATGCATACATCCCCAGAGACTGGTTTAGGTACTTCGAGAAAGTTGTTACACATCCTGGGCTTCATGTAGACTTTTAGTCAAAATGGAAACACTCAAAGGATCTGAGAGAGATGAGAATCTGTTGTGCGATCCTCTTAAAATTAAAATGCCCCAATGCAACATTTTTCAATTGAAGGGTATAGAAGACACACTAGGCATTTAAAACACTGCATTGGGTAAGAAAGACTTCATGTTGAGCTTTTCCTCTTTTTTAAACTTTGATTTCTCCATTCATACAAAAGCCAGATTTGGTAAAAATCTCAGGCAGTCCTTCCTGTAGATTCAAACCTTCACTCAGGGAAGGGAGACATCTACTGGTGGACAAAATAAAAAATTTAGATCTATCTATCTATCTATCTATCAATCTATCTATCTATCTATCATCTATCTATCCAGATGTATATATATATATAGATAATATATATAGAATATAGATTATATAGTCTATAAATACATACACACACATAGATACACATATAAATACATACATACACACACCACATCCTGCAATCACAAAACAAGTACTCAACCAAAGGCATTTTGTAGATATTAAAAAGGACACAGTTAAAATCTACTTTCTTAATATGAAGACCATGGCCTAAAGCAGTAAGTTACAAAGGAATGATACAGGCAAGCACAGTTGGTTAATGTGACGCAGGGAAAATACAGCTCAGCAACCTCTGTGGATGAATTAGGTAATTATACAGTTCGTTTCTCACTAAAAATTCCAATATTATTTCAACTTAGTGAATTCTCATTTTTAATGTGACTTATTTTACTCCAACATAGTAACTACCCCCAGATTATTATTTTGTGTGTGTGTGTGAACAACTGACATTATTTTGTGTCATTTCTAAATTTTATTTTGGTCTCAATCTATGTAAAGATCATCCTGAATTTTTATTTATTCATTCATTTATTTATTTTATTTGAGCCATTAATGCTCAATTGGGTCATGTTTTCTAGCATGGTGTCAAAGAATATCACTGGACCTGCTTATGCTGATGTCACTTTCATCTGCTGACTGATCAGTGAAGAGAGAGAATTTCTTCTCACCACATGAAAGCCCTGTGCCTTCTTGCTATTTCTCTTTCTTCTCTAAAAAGGAAAGAACAAAAAAAAATCCTTTCCCCAATCAGCAGTAATCTCTCCAAAGGTCTTTTAATTTCAAAAGTCATAAGTGTTAATTAGCTATTATTAAGTGCCCTCTGTATAAATTAACATGATTGATGAAAAAATTAAGGCTAATGAAAAATGTAGCAATGCATGTATTTTTAAGTGACTATATTAAAAGATGGTGGTCCCTCTGGACAGAAACTAAGGCCCTCTGTTCTGTATCCTGACTTTATTATCTCTTGCTATCTTTCCCCCACCACTTTTTTTTTTTTTTTTTTTTTTTTTTTTTGGCACTACGAAAAAAAATGCTGAATCTTTGACTTTAATTCAGTAGTTTGATCCTTTCTTTTTTTTTTTTTTTTTTTTAACTTGGGACACTAAATTTCACACCTTTATTTAATATTGTCCCATGGGCTACAAAGTCCCCTTTTAACACTCCAAGTGGAAGCAAAATGTCATTTCTATTTAGAAAAGATCAAGTCCAACTCTTCTCCAGAGTGGAACTGGGGTGGGAAGCGGCCGATGAGACCACCCTGAGGGGCCCCCATGCTGTGGAGCGGAACCAGGAGGGCTGATGAGTCACTGCCTTGCTTCCTTCCATTTCCTTACCTCACTCTTTCGAGTATTTGGGACCTAGTTCAAAATTAACAAAAGTTTTTCACAAAAATTAAAAAAGAACCTACAAACCTATACCTTCTATTGAAAGTTAAATAATGTAAATTCCACACTGACTCTTGCTAGAATTTTTTATGACAGGTAAGATTGTCACAATGACAACGGTTCCATAAATGAAGATTTGGGGTGTACAATGAGCACCCTGTGACTTAATTCAAAGCAAATATTGGTGAGAAATTTCAAGAATAAAAGGTGTTCAAAAGTCATGAAATAAAATTACCAAAATGTGCAGAAAGAAATAATTGGTCATTTAAAGCTATGAACGGAAATCTCTTCATACAAGGCGTGAAATAGATTCTCATCTCCTACAGATAATTAGAAAGAGAGTCACGACAGGTACTCATGATTGTAAACATTTTTAAATATCACACTTTGATCCTGTATCGAATCTAACCCTGAGAAGATAAAATTCCCCGCATCGTTCCTTTAAAAGAAAATAGGAAAGCCACTATTTTATGCTCACTTTATAAAGGATTATGGAATTTTGCAAATGTGTAGAACTTCTAAAGACATCAAAATAACTTCAAATTTGCACTTCCAAATTTCCTGACATGTTTCTAAATATGCAGAATGTCTTCATAAGGTCCAAACATGATCTAGAATCTATGTAGGCCATAAGCAAGTTAGCTTGCCTGTCTGCCCATAGTAATGGCTTGGGCAGATGTGTTTTCATCCTCTTTATCAATTTCCCACCCTGCATCTCATATCTCTCTCTTTATGCATACATAAGAAGCCAGGTGACAGCAAACCCAGCCTCGTGTCTGACCTTTGGGGTAATGTTTACTTTGGCCAACTTGCAGTTGAGACAATTGTGACTTGCATCCCTTCATTCTGTTCCATTGCGTTTTTATGTTCTCCGGGAGCTCTGTGCTCTCTGCAGACTGTCATCTATTGTTCAAAGGTGTTCTAGCATGCATCCAGGGGTGACTGGTACAGACGCTGTCGAGGTGGCGGTGCTAATTAGCTCCCTGCCTTTCAGCAGGAGAATGTTCAGCAGCTGAGAGCAGGGCATTTATGAGATGCATTCACATATCGCTTGTAGGGACAAAAGGAGGAAAGAAAATCCAGTGGTAAAAATCAGAAATGGATTGAAAATCATCTTCATAATTATTGATGATCTATCATATCATAAGATGCAACGGCATTCAGTGTTAGAAGGATTTCATGGTTGCTGCCGGCCTCTTTTGCCAAATAAGGAGAGAAGATCCTATTTAAATTAGGAAGCTGTAAAAGACTAAGTTTAAAAATGAGGTTTGGAAAAACAAAGTAATTTAGTGCTACTTCTGGTTTTACATGATTCATAAAGCCTGTAGATCTACAATTGTGCATTATTACTGAAACAAACAGAGCAAGATTGGTGTGGAATGTACTAAATGTCTTTCTCACCTACGCAAATCCCTTTAAAAGCAGAAGCACCAAATGGCCTTTTATAGAAAGATTTAGTGATGCACACAATTCTGTTTTTAAAAAAGACCAGATTGGCTGTATTGTGACTTGGCATTCAAATCTGAAAAATGCTTCTTTGTTTTCTCAAACATTTTCCTCCCCAGGGAGTTATAATTAAGTGATCAATGATTTCGCTCTATTGCTACCGTGAAAAAGTGGAAGAAAATCTTCCAAAGCAGGAACATATATTTATGCTAAATTTTTGTTTTATTTTAATTCAAGTTCCAGGCTAAATGTGCAGGATGTGCAGGTTTGTTATGTAAATAAACACGTGCCATGGTGGTTGCTGCACCTATCAACCCATCACCTAGATATTAAGCCCAGCATGCATTAGCTATTTTTCGTGATGCTTTCCCTCCCCGTCTTCCCCACCCCACCTCCAACAGGCCCCAGTATGTGTTGTTCCCCTCCCTGTGTCCATGTGTTTTCATTGTCCAGCTCCCAATTATAAATGAGAACATGTGGTGTTTGGTTTTCTGTTCCTGCATTAGTTTGTTGAGGATAATGGCTTCCAGATTCATCTATGTCCCTGCAAAGGACAGGATCTCATTCCTTTTTATGGCTGCATAATATTCCATGGTGTATAGGTATCACATTTTCTTTATCTGATCTATCAATGATGGGCATTTGGGTTGATTCCATGTCTTTGCTATGTGCTAAATTTCACTTAAGTATAATTTAAAATTAAACCTAAAAAAAAAACTGAAATTAAAAAAAAATTACAGTATGATAATATCATGGTGAAAGAATATGTCAATAGAAATCTCAGTTAAGCAAAGAAGGTATCTGTGTCTTGGAAACAGGCAGATCCCAGATGCAAAGCAGAAAGGATGGTTTCTCTTAAATTTCATATTGTTAAACTATACTCAACTGAAATAAGCAGGTAGTTGGATCTGGTGCTTTTCAGTGAGTTTGTTAAGAGTGGTAAAAGTAAAACTCAATGTGCCTTCCTATCTTACCTTCTCACACAGAAACCCTCTCTCTGGTCAGCCCAAGGTATCCTTCTGGTGAGCATGAGGTGTCAGGCGGGTGGGACTAGGATGGCATAGACTAATGGGTCTCCACTGGTGATCCCTGGACCGGAAACATCAGCACCACTGGAACTCATTAGAAATGAAAATTCTTAGTCCCCACCCTGCCCTACTGAATCAGAAACTCGAGGATGAAGCCCAGCAATGTTTTCAAGAGCTCTCCAGTTGATGATGTGCTCTCGAGCTGGAGAAGCATCGCTACAGAAAGAATCAGAGAACGGAGGAATGAATGAAGAATCACTATTTCATTTCTGACATCAGATATGAAGTTTAACTGTAGAAAATCAGCCTAAAAGGATAGCACTCTTGAGGACAAAAAGATTTTCTAAATTTCTTTAGCTCTCATATTTAACATTTCAAGGGCTAAGCCAAGTGAGTAGGTCATAACATTTTTTTACTAGGAAAATAACAAAATTCCACTCCTTGCCACTCAGAGAGACAGTGGAAAGAGAAAATCAGACAGAAGAGAGGAAAGAGAAGATATATTTGCCTTGCTATCGCCATCCTGAGACTTCTGCATAGATGGCCTTTCGAATGCTGGGGACCAGGTGCTGTTGTATAGAGGGTGACGCTCACCAACGGGGGTGGTCCCACCATAGTTAGGAGGGAAGAACGTTGTGGCCAAGCAGAGGGATGGTCTAGTTTGCATACCCAAGCCACCCCTGATTTCCATATGGAACCGACACTGGATTGAGAGTCAGAGAAGCCACTGTGGCAGTGAATATGGTGAGCCCAAAGCTGAGGCTGCAGGGTGTCTAGCCTGGGACACAGAAGTCACTTCGAAGGGTCTGCAGCATCTTTAAGGGAAGGAGCAGGCTGAGTCCCTGGGGAAGGTCTCAGGTCCCAGTCCTGACCTTAGACCTGGACAAGAGGCACCCAAGGCCAAGCGCCTCAGGCCCCATATTTTAAAAGCAGGCACAGCATGTCACACACACACACATACACACCCACCATACACACTCAGGTGAATACACTGGTTAAATAAGGAATAAAAATAAAATATTCAGAATGAAATCATATAAAACTATTATCATGAGTTCATGTCCTTTGCAGGGACATGGATGAAGCTGGAAGCCATCATTCTTAGCAAACTAACACAGGAACAGAAAACCAAACACTGCATGTTCTCATTAATAAGTCGAGTTGAACAATGAGAACGCATGGACACAGGGAGGCGAACATCACACACTGGGGCCTGTTGGGGGATGGGGGCAAGGGGAGGGAGAGCATTAGGACAAATACCTAATGCATGCGGGGCTTAAAACCTAGATGACGGGTTGCTAGGTGCAGCAAACCACTATGGCACGTGTATACCTATGTAACAAACCTGCACGTTCTGCACATGTATCCCAGAACTTAAGGTAAAATACATAAATAAATAAATAAAATAATTATCAAAAATAGTATATACAACCAAGCAAATATAATCGTATTTTATACGGAATTTAGGAATGAAAAACTGGAACATGTGAATCCACCTAATTCTTCCAATGACACTTTCCCAGAGTCATAAAAAGCCAAGTGCCTATGTGGATGGTTTTGTGGAATAAGAACACATGGGCAGCCGGGCGCGGTGGCTCATGCCTGTAATCCCAGCACTTTAGGAGGCCGAGATGGGCAGATCACGAGGTCAGGAGATAGAGACCATCCTGGCTAACATGGTGAAACCCCGTCTCTACTAAAAATGCAAAAAAATTAGCCGGGCATGGTGGCGGGTGCCTGTAGTCCCAGCTACTCGGGAGGCTGAGGCAGGAGAATGGCGTGAACCGGGGAGGCAGAGCTTGCAATGAGCCGAGATCACACCACTGCACTCCAGCCTGGGCGACACAGCGAGACTCCGTCTCAAAAAAAAAAAAAAAAACACATGGCCATCTCCAACGCTTGTGATCCAGTGCCCGGGGCTGGCATGGCATGCCCACAACCTAACATCTACTCTCGTGACTAGCACCATCCAGATGCCAGGGATACACCTCACATACTTTGTGATCTCAAAACAAGATGACTGCCTCTCAGCGCTGTTATGGGTTGAGGTGGCCCCACTGCTGATGTTAAAGATGGGCACCACTTCAAAGCAAAGGGGCTTTGAGCAGAAGAAGCACTCGGTGTATGAAATTCTTTCTCTCAGCAGGAATACAATAGAATTATCCTACAAGTGCTAAATGTCCATTTTCTTGCTTCTCTTTATGTTCCAATTTGGAATCCCAGGGGAGCTCAAGGACAAGATCAGTATTCACAACAGATGTGTATGACTCATGGGAGGCAGGACTTCAACTGTGTCATGGCAATGATATTCTCGAGAAAAATCATAGCTCATATACAGTATTTTCTAGATTGGGCTAAAGGAGGGAAAAATCTTGGTGAAACACATGTTAACTTTGATATTACAACTACTTTAGTACATACAATGTTAAGTAAATCAACACAAGATACTCAAGAGAAGATGCTCAAATAAAGAATGAATTGAGCCCAGCATGGTGGCTCATGTCTGTAATCCCAGCACTTTGGGAGGCCGAGGCAGGCAGATCACAAGGTCAGGAGTTTGAGACCAGCCTGACCAACATGGTGAAACCCCATCTCTACTAAAAATACAAAAAATTAGCCAGGCGTGGTAGCGTGCACCTGTGATCCCAGCTACTCAGGAGGCTGAGGCAGGAGAATCGCTTGAAACCAGGAGGTGGAGGTTGCAGTGAGCTGAGATTGCACCACTGCACTCCAGCCTGGGCAACAGAGCAAGACTCTGTCAAGAAAAAAAAAAAGTGAATTGCCTTGTGCAAACATGAAATTCATTTTTAATCTGCACTATTCATGGAATGTGGTTGGAACTGTTGCTTGCCATAAATATTAGCACAAACAAAAACTTAACTTTGGTAATTTTTTAAAGGATCAAAACTTTTTTAATTTTGGAAAAATACAGTTTGCCTAAATTGAAAGAGGCTGCATGTGAAGTGTAGAAAATTGTAACACTTCAATTAAAAATAAAATTAAAATAAGGAAACAAAACTGCTTGATTGTGAAGAAGATTTATGTAGAAATAATCTCCAAACTATTTCTCTAGACACCATTTTTGGCCCTTATGGATCAAGGCATAGTTTTCACTAAAGAGAGATCTGAACATTTTGAGCAGAGCATAGCCATTTTCATTTTAAAAATACAGTATCTAAGAATTCAAAAGTTGAAAGAAGAAAAACTGAAGATAAACTATATGGAACAAAAGACATGGTGATGACCACCTTACTCATGGTATAAGTAATAATATTTATAGGATAAAATTGAATAATTGATAATGATATCTTCAGCAACAATTTTATTATATCATTATATAACAATTCCATTACAATGTTTCAACATGCATAAAAAAGTCATGGATTCATTCCAAATCAAATATTGCTTTAAAATTTTTATTGACAATTCTGTTTGCTAAACTTTCTGCAAAGCAAGATTTCTCCAAATTGAAACTAAGGGAAAATATATAAAAAGTATAATGATTCAGGAAATGTTATCTCATTTGGCATTACTATGAATGGAACCAAATTATGAAAATCTTAATTATAAAAATGTAATTAATGATTGTGCTAAAATGAAATCAAGAAAAATAAATGAATGAAATATATAACAAAATTCATTGAATTATGTATTCATTGTATGCCATGTAAATATCATCAACCCATCAACACAACACTCAGATGTATAATTATAAATAAATTTGTCAATATTTTACTGACTTTCCAATTTACAAAAGCTATAGTTTTAAACATATTTTTCAATTTTGTCATTATAAAGATATATTTGTCAAGGTAAAGGAATGGAACATATTTAAAAGTGTGTTAGCTTGATTGCTAACTTTTAGGTATTCATACATCATGGCAGCCTTGCCCCAGGCCTTGCAAATGTTTGGGGCAAGCTGGCCAGGCCCTGACCAAGTCTGAGAAACAATAGACCATGAGATTAGCAGCCACAGATGTCATGGGTGGATACCGCAGAATGACCAGGGATAGGGGCACACCAAACATCCCTCAGCAGATGCCAGCCAGAATGCCCCAAGGACCAATATGAGGCTAGGCCACCCCTTCCTCCAAAACCTGGCAGTCATGGGCACCTCTCCCCAGAAACTACATTCCCTCTGCACCATATTTGAAAGCAGCAGAGTGGAATCTAAAAGACTGGGAAAATATAATAAAATCCTAAATTAAACCTCAAAAAAAAGTTAAACGATTGAATCAGACAAAGGGTTCAACTGGATTGTACTGTGTTACCTGTCAGCACCATCATTACCAAGTGCTGATAAGGAAGGTCAGGTTGATGTCTGAAAAATAAGGGAATTAAAATTTCTTTGTATATCCAAATGATAGTGAGAGTAAATAAACCCCACTGCAAGTGTAAATGAAGGCAGGTGGCAGAGGGCAGACAACCACCAAGGGGCATTGCTGCTGAAGGCAGGCCAAGTGTGGCAGGAGAAGGGCAGGACACAACCACAGGACTTTCTGTCTTCAGACCTTATTAGACAACTTCCCTTGTTGCAAGCACACAAAGACTTTTACCTTTGATCAGACATCTGTGTTGGCCTCTAACTGGATAGCCCTTGCACTTGACATGGGGGAATGATTTCCTACTTTCACCCCATCTTAGTTTAGATTCTCTTCATTCCTGCGTCCATTCACAAAGAAACAAAACATTAGCCAAAGCAGCTAATTGATTGAGCTCCTAATGTGTGTTGTGTTCTTCCCCCTGTTAATAGAAATTAAAGCTGCTAAGGCAGAAATAATTTGAAGCCAGGCACAGTGGCTCATGCCTGTAATCCCAGCTCTTTGGGAGGCTGAGGTGGGAGGATCACTTGAGGCCAGGAGTTGGAGACCAATCTGGGCAATATAGTAAGACCCTGTTTTAACAAAAATTAAAAGTACAAAAATAGGGAAAAAAATTAGCCAGGTGCAGTGGTGCACACCTGCAGTCCTAGCTACTCCTACTCAGGAAGCTGAGGCAGGAGGATCACTTGAGCCCAGGAGTTCAAAGCTGGAGTGAGTTATGATTGCACTCCAGCCTGGGTGACAGAGAAAAACCTGCCATAAAAAGAGAGAAAAGGGAGGGAGGGAGGGAGGGAGGGAGGAAGGAAGGAAGGAAGGAAGGAAGGAGGGAAGGAGGGAAGGAGGGAAGGAGGGAAGGAGGGAAGGAGGGAAGGAGGGAAGGAGGGAAGGAGGGAAGGAAGGAAGGAAGGAAGGAAAGAAGGAAGGAAAGAAAGGAGGGAGGGAGGGAGGGAAGGAAGGAAGAAAGGAAGGAAGGAAAGAAGGAAGGAAAGAAAGGAGGGAGGGAGGGAAGGAAGGAAGGAAGGAAGGAAAGAAGGAAAGAAGGAAGGAAAGAAAGGAGGGAGGAAGGGAAATGAACAGAAGGCAGGGAAATACTGGGTAGAAGAGGGCTGTTCCCCTGCAAAGGCCCCACCCTCAAGCCTGAGAACCCGAGGCCCTAAATAAGAACAGACATTCCTGTTTTCATGCCCAAACGTTGCCTTTTGGCCCGCCATGTCCCCACCTCCCATCCTGTGCCCATACAAACCCTAAACCCCAGGCTTCATGAGGAAAAGAGCAGCAGAGTGGTGCGACAGAGAAGGAGAAAAGAGAGGAAGCATCTGAACATCCAGAGGAGTTCGGCTAGGGGTGGTCAGAGAATAGACTGGCTGTGGGATGGCTGAACTCCAGGAGAAGATTATCTTCCCACTCCATCCCCTCTCCAGCTCCCTATCCTGCTGAGTGCCACCTCCATCACTCAATAAAATCCCTACATTCACCATCCTTCAAGCCCTTGTGACCTGATTCTTCCTGGACATTGGACTAGAATTTGGGACACACTAGGTGCAGGAATCCAAAAAGGCTGTCACACTGACTCTTCACTGAACTGTTTAACACTCAAGCAATCCCCCAGACGGCAGGGCTAAAAGAACACTGTAATACCCCTAAACACTGCCATGGGACTAGAGCCCAAAAGCACCCGCCCTGGCTCCTGCACCTGCTCACCTGCATGCTTCCCCTCCTGTAAGGGTTTTGAGCACACAGTGGCCAAATAAATAAACCAAACCCCTGTTGCACATTCTGTGAGGGGGGTCAGGGAACTCTCCTGTTTCGGAAGGAAGGAAGGAAGGAAGGAAGGAAGGAAGGAAGGAAATTAATAAAGTTTTATTGGAACCCAAATGTGAGGATGGGCCCAAGAAAACACACCAACAAAAGTGGGAGTGTTCCAGAATCTGTTATAAGTTGGACAGGTTTTCATAGGAGAGTTTAGAAGGGAGGACTCCTCACTCTACAGTTGTCCATTTCCACTGGAGGGCATAATATAGAAATTGCAATCATTGGTTACAGATTGCTACACAGGTGCTAAAATGTCTACCTGTGTGACAATCAGTAAAACCTTATGACTCAGAAATAAATCTGCACCCTTTGTTCTTTATCAGTAGGTCTTACATTAATCAATACGTCAACAATTTGAATCACTCAGGATAAGATTCTTTACTCAGGGTGTCATCATGAATCACAAGACTTCCCCAAGGTTGGTTAATCTGAAAGCCTGTTTGCTCTTCAAGTAAACTGACAAATGTGATTTGCAGGTTATCACCACTATATGTATACTTTCCCCTCCCAGGTGATCAGTGTAGACTGGAACAGAGAACCCTTCCCTAAATGTTCTGCAGTGCTGAAGCACCCTCTCCTAAATTTTTACACAGCATGAGGGAGACCCACCAATGAATCTGTCTGTGGAGCAGGATTAACTGGAAATTAATTGCATTAAAGAAAGAAATACTGTGAGGTTTTTTTGCATCTTAGCGTTTTGGACTAAAATGTGTACCTGCTACATTATCATTCACATGATAGGAGACTCCTAAAGACTGAGAAGCGCTTAAGTCCAACAGTAGGGAGTGAGGTACAATTGGGTGAATATGGTGGGTGGAAAACTCTCTGAATCAAAGCACATAATTGGTCCTATTTGCTCCTAACTTAAAAAAAAAAAAATCCATACTGCAAAACAAATGCCGTTGCAATACAGTCTCAAATAGAACGTTAGGACTAATTGGCTCATTCCAAGGGCTCCAGATATCATAAGCAAATGTGTTGACAGGATATTGCTCCCATCTTTTTTGTTGTTTCTTTTTTCCCTTTGCAGCCTGGAAATGTTTAGAAATCTACTTGGCGTAATAAACAAACAAACAACTAAAAGCAGCAGTCATCTTCATTTTTAGTACTAAAAATGTAAACCCTGAACTTTAAACACAAAAGAAATCAAAGTGAATAAAAACAGACTGTGGAGCCAGGCTGATTAATAAACAGCTCAGTACATAATGAAGAAGGAATTGCATGAATCAAATCCCCAAGATAGTCTAGTCTAGAGTGTATTCTTTCAATTATAAAATGGGCCCTTAAAACAACAACATATGTGATCATTAAAATGGTTTCTTATTATGAACACAGCATTCAAATGAATTTCAGCATTTGCTTTTTTAAAAACTTAAAAGAACAATTCTAAATGGTGGTGCGGAAAGAGCTTGCAACTTTGATGTAATAATAATGTTGATCTGGTTTTCTTTCAGACTTCTTTTAGAAAGAAATGTTTTAAGAAACCACGACTATACAGATTTGGGGAAGAAAATTTGGAAGAGCTAAGAAACCTGAGGACTATTGTGCGCTAATAGTACATATTAAAATCCTAAAGTGTGGAGAATCCTAAGAGATCCTAATTAAGCCTTTGCAAATTACAATTTCTCTGGAAGAGGCAGAGAGCAAGAAACAATTGTTGGAATTTTTATGAAGGGCTTTAAAAAAAAGCTGTGTAAATAAAAAACAGGATTGTATCTGGAAAATGGAACAATGGAAGAAGAACCAGAATAGGAAAACGCTGTCAAAAAAATCAGTTAAAGCTAAGAGATGTCAGTGGCAGAAAGGAAGATTGCATTTGTAATAAAGGGACATGAAAATAGAAAGAGAAAGAGGGAAATGATAGTTCGTGCAGTGACCTGAGTGTTTATGGTCCTCCAAAATTCACACATTGAAATCTTAACCTCCAAGATGATGGCATCAGGAGGTGGGGTCTTTGGAGGTGGTTAGGTTATGTGGGTGAAGCCCTCATAATGAGATCAGTGCCCTTATAAAAGAGGCCCTGGAGGGCTAGCCACTCCCTTCCATGTGAAGACACAGCAAGAAGGCACCATCTATAAACCAGGAAGCCGGCCCTCACCAGACACCAAATCTGCCAGTGCCTTGATCTTGGACTTCCCAGCCCGACTATGAAAAACAAATTTCTGTTGTTTATAAGCCATCTAGTCTATGGCATTTTGTTATAGTAGTCCTAATGGACTAAGATAGTCCATTAATATCTACAACAATAAGCTCTATTTTTTAATGGAATTATTCTTTTTGTTTTTCTTGAGCCTTTCTTAATTTTAATAGATTTTTCTAAAAATGCTGTTAGTATAAGTTGGAAACTACTAGTTAATATGGAGATATTAAATGAATGTCACTGTTATTAAGGAAGAGAAACATCATCAGTTGCATCAATTAGTATAATAAAACAGGAGAGTTTTTAAAATGAACTATTACCACCTCCCTTGGTGCATCTATTATGATGTGGACCAGAATGCATAAATAGACCCTGTGCACCACTGCTACACCTGCTTAGCTTGCTTAGAAGTTCACTTCATCCACAGCCCAAAAGAGGGACCAGGGTCTCATGCAGGAGTAGGGAAAATTCATGCTATCTCCATGTTCAGATTTCTAGAATGTAAGACTTTTGCTTGGCCAAACACTTAACTCTCGTACTTGCCATCTATATCATGAAATATCAGCATTACAGCTGCATTGCTCAGCTTCAGGTTTTGAGTAGGTTACCATGCAAACTCTTCATCTAAACTGTTATCAGTCAGTTGCACTTCAGTGTGAATGAACTTATCAAGTCCTTTGCTAAGAGCAGGTTTTCAAGAGAGAGAAGACAGCCTAAGGACAATGGACAGCAACCAAATGTGACTAGAATGACATCAGAAGTGACCAAACCAACAAAACTTCCATTCATTTTCTGAAGCAACTTCCGTGACTCTCTAAATCTTTATCCTAGAAACTGTTTGCCAGGGCAGAAACAGAAGCTAGCCACCCCCAAAGCTGTGGCTTCCTAATGTCAGCTAAACACATCTCAAGGTCTCTCCCAAGGATGAGTGTTGCAGGAAAGTCACTAGTGGACTAACATCAACCGAGGGCTTCCAAGATGCAGGCCCTGTGTGAAAGGCAGTGAGAGCAGGAGATGAAAAGACAGGGTCATCCATCTCAAAGAGCTTAACACCCACTACAGAAAAATGGTAAATTAAACTAACTTCAAAGTAGAAGCAGAGAGGGAATGCAAAAGAAATATGTTCTGATAATTATTGTGGGATTGTAGTATTATAGAATTCAATAGGTGTGACATAGAAAAATAAATAGGGTGGAGCTATTTATTCTCAATAATCCACTCTTTGGCAGGAAAGTATACCACCTGCTTCGAGATTCCAAGAGGCACCAGAGGTAAAACTTAATTATAAAATCAAGAACTATCCTAATGAGAAAGAGAAGATATATGTGTGTATGGAGGGAGAGGGGGTGGCAGTGGGTGAGACCATTTAAGGAAACCAGTATCTTGACAGGGAGCTTCCCCGTGAGCTCAAAATTTGTAGGCAGTTCAGAGAAAAAGAAACACAAATGACTTTTAAACATGAGAAAAAAATGTTTAAGTGATATTCACAGATCACGTAAAATACACGTGGAAACAATACCACCACCAGTGATCTGGCTGTCAAAAGTCAAAAAGTGTGATATAATACATTGGGTGGGCGGCTAGAACATGGGAATATTTGGCATATTCATTACAATATTGGCAGGTATATAAACTGGAATACTCTTTATGGAAGGCAATTTGACACTCTCAAGATATAGAATACTTTCATCACCACAAGGATCCCTCGTGTTAGCCTTTTATAGCCATTCCATTGCCCTCCCATCCCCATCCTCTTCCTAACTCCTACAAATACTAATCTGTTCTCCATCTCTATAATTTTTGTCATTACAAGGATATTATATACATGGAATAATATAGTGTGTGAAACCTTTTGAGATTGACTTTTTTCCCTTTCAGTATAATTCTCTAGAAATTTATTCAAGTTTTTTGTTGTTGTTTTTTGAGATGGAGTTTTGCTCTTGTTGCCCTCATTGGAGTGCAATGGCGTGATCTTGGCTCACTGCAACCTCTGCCTCCTGGGTTCAGGCCATTCTCCTGCCTCAGCCTCCAAGTTGCTGGAATTATAGATGCCCGCCACCACACCCAGCCAACTTTTTGGATTTTTAGTAGAGACGGGGTTTTGCCATGTTGTCCAGGCTGGTCTCAAACTCCTGACCTCAGGTGATCCACCTGCCTCGGCCTCCCAAAGTGCCGGGATTACAGGCATAAGCCACCGCGCCCGGCCTCAAATTGTATTTTAATAGTGTGTTTCATGTTCTTTTCATAGTTATTTTTATTCCTAAGAAATATTTTATGGCATCAACGTACCATAGTTTGTTGAACCATTCACCCATTGAAGGATATATGGGTTATTGTCAGTTTCAGGATATTATGAATAAAGATTCTATAAACAATTGCTTAAAGAAACGCACCATGTTTTGTGCAGGTAAGTTTTCATTTCTCTGGGATAAATGCCCAGGACAGCAATCACTCAATCATATAGTAGTTGCATGCTTAGGTTTTCAAGACACTGCCCAACTTTCAGAGAGGTTGCACCATTACATTCCTACTGCATGAGAGATTCAGTTTCTCCATACCTTAGCTAGCATTTAATGTCAGCCTTTTATTTTATTTTATTTATTTTAGCCTTTCTAACAGGTTCTAATTTTGGTTTCCGTAATGGCTGGTGATGTTGAACATAATTTCAGGTGATTTTCCATCTGTAATCCTGCCTGATGAAATATTTATTCATATCTCTTCATATCTTTTGCCCATTTTCTAATCGAAATGTTTATTACTGTTGAGGTTGTTTGTTTGTTTGTTCTAGAGATGGGATCTCATGCTGTCCCCAGGGCTGGAGTGGTGCAATCATAACTCCCTGCAGCCTCAAACTCCTGGGCTCAAGCAATCCTCCTGCCTCAGCCTCCCAAATAGCTGAGACTACAGGTGCTTACCACCATGCCCAGATTTTTACTGTTGAGTTTTGAGATTTATTTATATACCCCAGCCCTGAAGAGCTAGTCTAGACATAGTCATTTGTTGAACATGTGGTTTGCAAGTATTTCCCCCAGTCTGAAACCTGTCTTTTCATAAGAGAGACTTTTGCAGGCAAAATTTCTAATTTCGATGAAGTCTAATTTATCTACTCTTCTTTTTATGAATTATGTTTGGTCTCAGGTATAAGAACACTTTGCCTAACCCTAAATCCTAAAGATTTTCTCTCATTATTTTTCTAAAAGTTTTTGTTGTCATTGTCATTGTTGTTGTTTTTAGAGACAAGGTCTCTCTCTGTCGCCCCAGGCTAGAGTTCAATAGTGTGATCATAGTTTGTTGTAACCTCATACTCCTGGGCTTAAATGATCCTCCTCCCTCAGCCTCCAAGTACCTAGGACTACAGGCATGAGCCACCACAGCCGGCTAATGTTTTAAATTTTTTTTGGAGAGATGGGGTTTCACTATGTTGCCCAGGGTGGTCTTGAACTTCTGGCCTCAAGCAATTCTCCCAACTTGGTCTCTCAAAGGACTGGTATTACAGGCATGAGCCACCTTGCCCTGCCTAAAAGTTTTACAATTTTACATTTTCATTTAAGCCTATGATCCTTTTTTAAAAAAATTTTTAAATATAAAATATGAGGCTTAGGTCAAGCTTTTTGGTCTGTTTTTTGTTTTTTTGCCTATGGTTGTAGAATTCACATTTTTCTCATCTGCACATAGAATATTCTCCAGGATAGATCATATGTTAGGCCACAAGTCTTAACAAATTTAAAAAATATATATATTAAGTAGCTTTTTTGACCATAATAGAATAAAACTAGAAATCAACAACAGGAAGAACTTTGGAAATTGTACAAATACATGGAGATTAACTAACATACTCCTAAACAATCAGTTAACTAACATACTCCTAAACAATCAATGGGTCACTGAATAAATTTAAAAATTTTTTGAGATCATTGAAAATGGAAACACAGCATACCAGAACTTATATGATTCAGCAAAGCCATCCTTAAAGAGGAGTTTATTGCAAAAAATGCCCTACATCAAAAACGAAGAAAGATTTCACATAAACAACCTAACAATTCATCTCAAAGAACTAGATAAACAAACTAAACCCAAAATTACTATAAGGAAAGAAATAATAAAGATCAGAACACAAATAAATAAAACAGATGCTAAAAAGATAATATAAAAGATCAACAAAACATAGTTGTTTTTTTGAAAAAAATTAACAAAATTGACAAACCCTTAGCCAGACTAAGAAACAAAAGAGGAGACTCAAATAAATAAAATCAGAGATAAAAAGGGAGACATTACAACTGACAACACAGAAATAAAAAGGATTATAAGAAACTACTACGGGGGCAGGGCCAAGATGGCCGACTGGAAGCAGTGGCATTCAGAGGCTCCCATTAAAAAAAAACTATAAGGGTGTGAATCCCTCATCACCAAACAAAGTATCCAGATTCCCTCTTCAAAATTGACTAGAAGGCTGGCATGACCCACAGAGAGAAGGAAGAACAGTGTGGTGCGTCGGCCCACCTAAGAACCACATGGGGTAGGAGTACCCCCTCCTCCCAGCCAAGGGAGGTGGTGAGTGAGCACGCTACACAGGCAGGGAAACTGTGCTTCTTCCATGGAACTGTGCAACCCACAGATTGGAAGATCCCACTCACGAACCCACGCCACCAGGGCCTAGCATCCCAACCCTGGAACATGCAGATTCTCACAGCCTCTCAGCTGGAATCTACTTAAGCCTATCCAACTCCCAGGGAGAGGGGTGACCAGCACCACAGCTGCAGCTGCCTGCTGTCTAAGCAGTTTGAGCTCCTTGGAGGAAGGGCAGCAGCCAACACTGGGACTCGCAACTGCATAACTCGCTAAGATCCCTAGGTGGGGGAAGGGTGGCAGCCATCTCTATAGATCCAGGCTGCACTTCTCCACTGCTGGAGCCAGGGAGGCTAGATTTGGTCCCAAGACTTGTCCCCACAGCCCAACACACCAGCTGTGGCAGTCTGCAGCCAGAGCACCTCTTCAGGTCTTACCCTGACCCATCCTTCCTCACTGGGCAGGGCTTCCCTGCAGGAAAGCCAATAACACCAGCCAGAGGCTCAGGAACAGAATCTGGATCTACCTGGGCCTGATCCCCTAGGAGGAGGGGTGGCCGCATTCTCTGTAGATCAGCCAACTTAGCCTCTCTTCCTGGTAGTTCTGAGGAATCCAAGCAGCCCAGATGAGTGGGTTTCCCCCAAGGGAAGCACACCTCCTCCAACAAGGGGCAAAGTACTTTATTAAATGGTTCCTGTTCCCTGTGCCACCCAAGTAGGTGAGACCCTCCAACAGGGGTTGTCAGACACCCTACACTGGAGTGATCTTACTGGTATCAGATTGGTGCCCCTCAAGGTCAGAGTTCCCAGAAGAAGGAGCAGGCACCCACCTTTACGTTCTCCAGTCTCCTTGAGTAATATCTCCAGGCACAGGAGCAAAATCAGATGAATAGGGCCTGAAGTGAACCCCCAGCAAACTGCAGCAGCCCTACAGAAGCGGGACCTGACTATTGAAAGAAAAGCAAACAAGCAGAAAGCAACAACAGCATCAACAACAACAAAAAAGCTGCCAAAAAAAAAAACCCATGCAAGAGTCAGCAGCCTCAAAGACCAAAACTAGACAAACTCATGAAGATGAGAAAGAATCAACAAAAAAATGCTGAAAACCCAAAAGGCCAGAGTGCCTCTTTTCCTCCAAATGACTGCAACATCTCTCCTTCAAGAGCACATAACTGGATGGAGAATCAGATGGACGAATTGACAGAAGTAGGCTTCAGAAGATGGGTAATAAAAAAACTATGCTGAGCTAAAGGAGCATGTTCTAATCCAAGGCAAAGAAGCTAAGAACCTTGATAAAAGGTTAGAGGAATTATTAACTAGAACAACCAGTTTAGAGAGGAACATAAACGACCTGATGGAGCTGAAAAACACAGCATGAGAACTTCATAAAGCATACACAAGTAGCAACAGCTAAATCGACCAAGCAGAAAAAAAGATATCAGAGTTTGAAGACTACCTTGCTGAAATAAGGCATGCAGACAAGAATAGAGAAAAAAGAATGAAAAGGAATGAACAAAGCCTCCAAGAAATATGTGACTTCATAAAAAGACCAAACCTACAATTGATTGGAGTACCAGAAGGAGATGGGGATAATGGAAACAAGGTGGAAAACACACTTCAGGATTATCCAGGAGAACTTCTCCAACCTAGCAAGACAGGCCAATATGCAAATTCAGGAAATACAGAGAACACCACTAAGATACTCCACAAGAAGAATAACCACGAGACAAATAATCATCAGATTCTCCAAGGTCGAAATTAAGGAAAAACTCTTAAGGGCAGCCACAGAGAAAGGCCAGGTCACCTACAAAGGGAAGCCCATCAGACTAATGGTGGACCTTTCAACAGAAACTCTACAAGCCAGAAGAGATTCGGGGCCAATATTCAATATTCTTAAAGAAAAGAATGTTCCCCTCAGAATTTGATATCCAGACAAACTAAGCTTCATAAGTGAAGAAATAAAATCCTTTCCAGACAAGCAGATGCTGAGGGATTTCACTACCACCAGGCCTGCCCTGCAAGAGTTCCTGAAAGAAGCACTAAATATGCAAAGGAAAAACCAGTCCCAGCCACCACAAAAAACACACGAAAATATGCTTTCCATACCATATTAGTACCATAGTACCAATGACACTATGAAGAAACTGCATCAACTAGTGTGCAAAATAACCAAATAGCATCATGATGACCAGATCAAATTCACACATAACAATACTAATCTTAAATGTAAATGGGCTAAATGCCCCAACTAAAAGACACAGACTGGCAAATTGGACAAAGAGTCAAGATCCATCTGTGTGTGGTGTATTCAGGAGACCCATCTTACATGCAAAGACACACATAGACTCAAAATAAAGGGATGGAGGAAAATTTAACAAGCAAATGGGAAGCAAAAATAAAAGCAGGGGTTGCAATCTTAGTCTCTGACAAAACAGACTTTGAACCAACAAAGATCAAAAAAGACAAAGAAGGGCATTACATAATGATAAAGGTAACAATTCAACAAGAAGAGCTAACTATTCTAAATGTATATGCACCCAATACGGGAGCATCCAGATTCACAAAACAAGTTCTTAGAGACCTACAAAGAGACTTAGATTCCCACACAATAATAGTCGGAGACGTTAACACCCCATTGTCAGCATTAGACAGATCAACCAGACAGAAAATTAACAAGGATATTCAGAACTCGAACTCAAATCTGGATCAAGTGGACCTAGTAGATGTCTACAGAACTCTCTACCCCAAATCAACAGAATATACATTCTTCTCAGTGCCACATGGCACTTATTCTAAAATCAGCCACATAATTGGAAGTAAAACACTCCTCAACAAATGCAAAAGAACTGAAATCATAACGAACAGTCTCTCAGACCACAGTACAATCTAATTAGAACTCAGGATTAAGAAACTCACCCAAAACCACACAATTACATGGAAATTGAGCAACCTGCTCCTGAATGACTCCTGGGTAAACAGTGAAATTAAGGCAGAAATCAAGAAGTTCTTTGAAATCAATGAGAACAAAGAGATGACATACCAGAATCTCTGGGACACAGCTAAAGCAGTATTAAGAGGGAAATGTATAGCACTAAATGCCTGCATCAGAAAGCTAGAAAGATCTCAAATCAACACCCAAACATCACAATTAAAAGAGGTAGAGAGGCAAGAGCAAACTAATCCAAAACATAGCAGAAGACAAGAAATAACTAAGATCAGAGAAGAATTAAAGGAGATAGAGACATGAAAAACCCTTCAAAAAAATCAGTGAATCCAGGAGCTGTTTTTTTTTTTTTTTTTTTTTGAGACAGTCTCACTCTGTCACCCAGGCTGGAGTGCAGTGGCACAATCTCAGCTCACTGCAAGCTCCACCTCCCGGGTTCACGCCATTCTCCTGCCTCAGCCTCCCAAGTAACTGGGACTACAGGCACCCGCCACCACGCCCAGCTAATTTTTTTTGTGTTTTTAGTAGAGACGGTTTTTCACCATGTTAGCCAGGATGGTCTCGATCTCCTGACCTCGTGATCGGCCTGCCTCAGCCTCCCAAAGTGCTGGGATTATAGGCGTGAGCCACCACGCCCAGCCCAGGAGGTGTTTTTTTAAAAAATCAACAAAATAGACCACTAGCTATGCTAATAAGAAGAGAGAGAAGAATGAAATAGACACAGTAAAAAATGATAAAGGAGAATCACCACTGGCCCCACAGAAATACAAACTACCATCAGATAATACTATAAACACCTCTATGCAAATAAACTAGAAAACCTAGAAGAAATTGATGAATTCCTGGACAATACAGCCTCCCAAGACTAAACCAGGAAGAACTTGAATCTCTGAATAGACCAATAACAAGTTCTGAAATTGAGGCAGTAATTAATAGCCTACCAACCAAAAAAAACCCACAACCAGACAGATTCACAGCTGAATTCTACCAGAAATACAAAGAGGAGCTCGTACCCATCCTTCTGAAACTATTCCAAACAATTGAAAAAGAAGGAGTCCTCCCTAACTGATTTTATAAAGCCAGTATTATCCTGATACGAAAACCAGGAAGAGACACACAAAAAAAGGAAATTTTGGCTGGGTGTGGTGGCTCACACCTGTAATCCCAGCACTTTGGGAGGCCAAGGCAGGCAGATCTTGAGGTCAGGAGGTCAAGACCATCCTGACTAACACAGTGAAACCCCGTCTCTACTAAAAATACAAAAAAAAAAAAAAAAAATAGCTGGGCATGGTGGCGGGCACCTGTAGTCCCAGCTACTCAGGAGGCTGAGGCAGGAGAATGGTGTGGACCCAGGAGGCAGAGCTTGCAGTAAGCCGAGATCATGCCAGTGCACTCCAGCCTGGGTGACAGAGCAAGACTCCGTCTCAAAAAAAAAAAAAAAGGAAATTTCAGGCCAATATCCCTGATGAACATTGATGCAAATATCCTCAATAAAATACTGGTAAACAGCATCCAGCAGCACATCAAAAAACTTATCTACCACGATCAAGTTGGCTTCATCCCTGGGATGCAAGGCTGGTTCAACATATGCAAATCAGTAAAGGTAATCCATCACATAAATAGAACAAATGATTAAAACCACATGATTATCTCAATAGATGCAGAAAAGGCCTTTGATAAAATTTAACATCCCTTCATGTTAAAAACTCTCAATAAAATAGATATTGATGGAACATATCTCAAAATAATAAAAGCTATTTATTACAAACCCACAGCCAATATCATATTGAATGAACAAAAGCTGGAAGCATTCCCTTTGAAAACTCGTACAAGACAAGGATGCCTTCTCTTACCACTCTTAATATAGTATTGGAAGTTCTGAGCCAGGGCAGAGAAAGAAATAAAGGCAAGAGAAAGAAATAAAGGTATTCAAATAGGAAGAGAGGAAGTCAAATTGTGTTTGTTTGCAGATGACATGATTTTATATTTAGGAAACCCCATCATCTTAGCTCAAAAACTCCTTGAACTGATAAGCTACTTCAGCAAAGTCTCAGGACACAAAATCAATGTGCAAAAATCACAAGCATTCCTTTACACCAACAATAGACAAACAGAGAGCCAAATCATGAATGAACTTCTATTCATAATTGCTACAAAGAGAATAAAATACCTAGGAATACAGCTAACAAGGGATATGAAGGACATCTTCAAGGAGAACAACAAACCACTGCTCAAGGAAATAAGAGAGGACACAAATGGAAAAACATTTCGTCCTGATGGATAGGAGGAATCAATATCATGAAAATGGCCACACTGCCCAAAGCAATTCATAGATTCAATGCTATTCCCATCAAACTACCATTGACATTCTTCACAGAATTAGAAAAAAACTATTTTAAATTTCATATGGAATCAAAGAAGACCCAGTATAACCAAGACAAACCTAAGCATAAAAAACAAAGCTGGAGGCATCATGCTACCTGACTTCAAACTATACTACAAGGCTACAGTAACCAAAACAGCATGGTACTTGTACCAAAACAGACATATAGACCAATGGAGCAGAACAGAAACCTCAGAAATAACACCACACATCTACAACCATCTGATCTTCAACAAACCTGACAAAAACAAGCAATGGGGAAAGGATCTCCTAGTCAGTAAATGGTGCTGGGAAAACTGAAACTGGACCGCTTCCTTAAACCTTATACAAAAATTAACTCAAAATGGATTAAAGACTTAAATATAAAACCCAAAATCATAAAAACCCTTGAAGAAAATCTAGGCAATACAATTCAGGACATAGGCATGGGCAAAGACTTCATGACAAAAACGCCAAAAGCAATTGCAACAAAAGCCAAAATTGACAAATAGAACCTAATTAAACTAAAGTGTTTCTGCACAGCAAAAGAAACTATCATCAGAGTGAACAGGCAACCTACAGAATGGGAGAAAATTTTTGCAACCTACCCATCTGACAAAGGTCTAATATCCAGAATTTACAAGGAACTAAACATATTTACAAGAAAAAGACAATCCCATCAAAAAGTGGGCAAAGGATACAAACAGACACTTCTCAAAAGAAGACATTTACACAGCCAACAAACATATGAAAAAAAGCTTAACATCACTGATCATCAGGGAAATGCAAATCAAAACCACAATGAGATAACATCTCAGGCCAGTCACAATGGTGATTAGTAAAAAGTCAGCAAACAATAGATGCTGGTGAGGCTGTGGAGAAATAGGAATGCTTTTACACTGTTGGTAGGAATGTAAATTAGTTCAACCATTGTAGAAGACAGTGTGGTAATTCCTCAAGGATCCAGAACCAGAAAAACCATTTGACCCAGAAATCCCATTACTGGGTATATATATCCAAAGGAATATAAATCATTCTACTATAAAGACACATGCACACATATGTTTATCGCAGCACTATTTACAATAGCAAAGACATAGAACCAACCCAAATGCCCATCAATGATAGACTGGATAAAGAAAATTTGGTACATATACACCATGGAATACTATGCAGTCATAAAAAGGAATGAGGTTATGTCCTTTGCAGAGACATGGGTGAAGCTGGAAGCCATCATCCTCAGCAAACTAACACAGGAACAGAAAACCAAACACCACATGTTCTCACTCACAGTGGGAGTTGAACATTAAGAACACATGGACACAAAGAGGGGAACAACACACACCAGGGCCTGTTGCGCGGTGGAGGGTAAGGGGAGGAAACTTAGAGGATGGGTCAATAGATGCACCAAACCACCATGGCACATGTATACCTATGTAAAAAACTTGCACGTTCTGCACATGTATCCTGTGTTTTTTTAAGAAGAAATAAAAATTAAAAAAGAAGCTACTATGAACAGTTTTATAACAACAAATCGGGAAATCTAGAATAAATGAATAAATTCCTGGATACATACAACCTATCAAGATTGAATCAAGAAGAAATAGAAAATCTAAACAGATGAATAATAAGTAACAAGATTAAAGCCATAATAAAAAGTCTCCCCTCAAAGAAAAGTCCAGGACCTGATGGTTTTACTGCAGAATACTGCAAAATATTTAAAGAAATAATACCAATTCTTCACAAAATATTCTAAAAATTGAAAAGGAGGAAACTTCCAAATTCATTCTACATGGCCAGCATAACTCTGATATCAAAACCAAACAAAAACACAACAATGACAAACTACAAGCAAATATTTCTGATGAACATGGATGCACGGATTCTCAACAAGATACTAGTGGTCAGAATTTCACATCACATTAAAAACATCATTCACCATGATTCAGTAGGATTCATCCCAAGGATGGTTTAACATATGCAAATTAATAAATGTGATATGCCACAACAGACAGAATAAATGACAACAACCATATGATCATTTCAATAGATATCAAAAAGGCATTTGACAACAGTCAACATCTTTCATGATGAAAACGCTCAACAAATTGGGCACAAAAGAAGCATACCTCTTCCAGTTAAATAGCTTGTTAAAAAAAAATACCTCAACATAATAAAGACCATATATGATAAACTCACAGCCAACATTATACTAAATGTGGAAAAGTTGTAGCTTCTCCTCTAAGATCTGAAACAAGACAAGGATGACCACTTTTACCAGTTATAGTACTGGGAGCAATTAGGCAAGAGGAAGAAATAAAAGGCATCCATATTGGAGAGGAGAAATTAAATTGTCCCTGTTTGAAGACGATATAATCTTATATTTAGAAAATCCCAAAGACTCCAGGAAAAAACTATTAGAACTGATAAACAAATACAGTAAAATGGCAGAATATAAAATCAACATAGAAAAATCAGTAATGTTTCTAGACTTTACCACAATGCAATATATCAATGTAGCAAAATTGGACTTGTACCCCATGATAATATACACAAATTTTTAAAAATAAGATTTTAAAAACAAAGATCACAGATCACAGAGCACTATAACAGATATAATAATAATGAAGAATTTTGAAATATCATGAGACTTACCAAAATGTGACACAGAGGCATGAAGTGAGCACATGCTGTTGGAAAATGGTACCAATAGACTTGCTCAATGCAGCGTTCCACAAACCTTCAATTTATCAAAATGCAGTATCTGTGAAGCAAAATTAAGCAAAGTGTAATAAAATGAAACAGGCCTTAAAAAATCAATAATGTTTATATATGCTAATAGTGAACTATGTGAAAAAGAAATCAAGAAATCAATCCCATTTACAATAGCTACAAAAAAATACCTAGGAATAAATCTAACCAAAAAAGTGAGAGATCTCTATAATGAAAACTATAACATATTAATTTTAAAAATTGGAAAGGACATGAATAAATGGAAAGCTATTTCATGTCCATGATATTGTTAAAATGTCCACACTATCCAAAGTGATATACAGATTCAATGTGATCCTATCAAAATTCCAGTGACACTCTACAGAAATAGAAATAGCAATTCTAAAATTTGTATGGAACTGCAAAAGGCCCTGACTAGCTAAAGCAACCTGTGCAAAAAGAACAAAGCCAGAGGCATCACACTATTGATTTCAAAATACACTACAAACCTATACACCATGTAACCAAAACAGCATGGTATTGGCATGTAGACCAATAGAACAAAATAGTGAGCCCAGAAGTAAATCCATGCATTTACAGTCAACCGAATTTTTACAAAGGCACCAAGAACACACAAGGGAAAAAGGACAGTCTCTTCAACAAATAGTGCTGGGAAAACTTGATATTCACATGTGAAAGTATAAAATTAGACCCCTAATTGTCCCCATGTACAAAAATCAACTCAAAATGGATTAAAGACTCAAATATAAGACCCGGAACTATGAAACTACTAAAAGAAGACATCAGGGAAACATGACATTGGTCTAGGCAACGATTTTTTTCTTTACAAGAACTCAAAAGCACAAGCAACAAAAGCAAAAGTAAACATATGTAATTACACCAAACTAACAAGCTTCTGCACAACAAAGAAAACCATCAACACAGTGAAGAAACAACCTACAGAATGGGAGAAAATATTTGAAAATTATGTATCTGACAAGGAATTAATATGTAGAATTTATAAGGAACTCAAACTCAAAAGCAAAAATAAATAAATAATCTGATTTTTAAATGAGCAAAACACCTAAATAGATGTATCTCCAAAGAAGACATATAAATGGCCAGTAAGTATATGAAAAATGCTCACATCATTAACCATCAGGTAAAGACAAATCACAACCACAATAAGAAATCATTTCACCCCAGTTAGAATGGCTACTATCAAAAAGACAAAAAAAACAGCAAATGCTGGCAAGGATGTGGAGAAAGAGGAACCCATATACACTGTTGGAGGGAATGTAAATTTGTACAGCAATTATGGAAAACAGTATGGAGGTTTTTCAAAATGTTAAAAATAGCTCTTCCATAAGAACCAGCAATCCCACTACTGGGTATATGTCCAAAGGAAATAATATCAGTATGTACATCTATAATCTTCCATTTATTGCAGCACTATTCACAATAACCAAGCACTATTCACAATAACCAAGACATGGAATTAATCTAGGTGCCCATCAATAGATGATGGACAAAGAAAATGTGGTATATATACACAATGGAATACTATTCAACCATAAGAAAGGATGGAATCCTGTCATTTGCAACAACATATATTAGCCTAGAGGACATTAGGTTAAGTGAAATAAGCCAACCACAGAAAGACAAATACTGCATGATCTCACTCATGTGGAATCTAGAAAAAATTATCTCATAGAAGTTGAGAGAATAGTGGTTACCAGCAATGGGGGAGAATAGGGAGAAGGGAGAGATGGGGAGATGTTAGTCAATGGGTACAATGTTACAGTTAGAAGGAATAAGTTCTTATATTCTATTCACAGTAGGTTACAACAATGTACTATATATTTCAAATAGATAGAAAAGAGGATTTTGAATGTTCTTACAACAAAGAAATTATAAATGTTTACAGTAATTGATATGCAAATTATAATGATTTCATCAGTATACATACATGTATTGGAATACCACATTGTACCCCCCCATAAATGTGTACAATTATTATGTGTCGATTTAAAAAATAAAAATATATTAAAAAAATAATTTGAGGAATTAAAAATTTAGCCAGTTCCAGAACCACGCCCCCACCAACACATGGAGGAAATTAACACTTCTGTTTCCCATTCCAGAACTTTGCCATGCCTGCTATAATCTTCCCTTCCCAAGGATATGATGGTTCTTTGGCTTTCCAAACCAACACAGCTAGTGACTGAAGTCCGAGATCTCTGAGAACAACAGAGAAACCAAACTGCCACCATGATGTTGTTGCCAGGAACAAACAACACATGAGCAGCTTTGACTCTTCCAAGTTTTACATAAGTGCACCTGATTTTCAAAACCTAAATCTCACTTGGAATATCAGTGCAAGGATGTCTAGAAAATCTGCTTTTACCTTGCCAGCCTCTTCAGCACATGTGGGAACATTTGACAGATGGATGAGTGTTGAGAGCCAAGCCTATGCCCAATACAAAGGCTCCTCCTGCCAAGGCTCCTTCACAGCACTCACCCATCTCACAACAATATATTTGAATGATCCACATTTATCTTCGATGCTTGATGGCTAGGTTTATGGGGTTTTTTCCCACACACGAATGGTCTGATATGGAGCTAGAGACAGTCCACGACTTTTGTTTTGGTTGCATATTTATTGAGTAGGATATTGGACTTAATCTCCAATTGCCCTTTACCCTAATGAAGCAGGTATAGAGGGAGCAATGTGTGATTTTATGGAGTTTTATTCCATTTTTAGTCCTGAAATTACTAGCTAATATTAAAATCAGGCTAACCTGGAGCCTTTTTGTCCATAAATTTTCCTTTTTTATTCTTTAATGAAGATAATTCATCTGAAATCCCAAACACATGGTTTTCAATTATGTATATTAGTAATAAATAAATGCCTTTGGAATATCCCCACTGTCCTTTGGTACAAGGTAACTTCAACTGTGATACCTGGACTTAACAAGACATGTTCATTTATTCAGCAAACATATCCCGACCACTTGGTATGTAGCTGATACTCTGTAGGATATCCTTAGTTTTCTATTTCTCACTTATGAATTCCAAACTCAAATTCCAATAAGTCACCTACCATAACTGGTTAGAGAATTGGTTCATTTGTGTGTATTTGCAAATTCAAGGTCAGAGAAATTCTGAAAATCTCAACTCCCTTAAAAATCCACTTAACGTCCACTTTGATCAGCTCCAACAGCATAAGGTAACAGCAATTCCAGTAATCCTATGTTCCACACCTAAGAGCTCTTCCAGGTCCCCCAGTGTTATATCACCTTTCTCCAAAATAGTATATTTTCAAGCCACCCTCTCTCATTACTTCTCGTGTTCAATAAAATCTAGAGGAGACATAGCTCTTGCTTAGTTTGTAAAGATTCTGGAGCCAACTTGGTCCTTTGTTTATTTGCCAACAGTCCCTAATATTTTGTAAAATTTGATTAATTCCTCCCTCATTCAATTTACATAAGGCATCAAAGACCACAAATGTAATAGAAAGAGGCAGAGAACATCAACAAGACATCTCAATAAAGGACAAACCTAGAATAAATCATGAAGTCGCTGTCAATAGAAATTTAAAGCACAAGATTTTATTTTCTTTTTAATCTGTTGCTATAAAGTATCAGCCATCTTCAGAAACAGAGTGAATCTGACAGTTTTGTGTTGACTCTCACATTTCCCATTATGGATCCCTCTCATGTCTGTCCCGAAGCAAAAATAAATTTCCCTTTTTAAGCTTTTGATGATAAAAATCTCATCTGAAGCCTCATAAATGATCCTTTATTATCTATATTAATAATGAATAAATGTCTTTTGAATACCCCTGATCTTTTGCATTAATAGCACCAGATGTATTATAGATAACCTTTTGATTTAACAGCACAAACTCGGAAACAATATTAAACACTAAAGGACGAGCTGACTGGAGTCACTGAGGTCAGAATTATAAACATTTCTTTCAGTTCTATGTGCCCATTAGGTGACACTAACACCTATCAGTATTTATTTTTGGAATGTGTGTGTAAGTGTGTGTGTGCGTAAAAGAGAGACTGCCCTAGAAACTCATAAATTTTTATTTTCTGCAGCCCTTTAATTCTCACACATTTCATGTTCCTTCCTCAACTTTTTTGTAGTGTGAGCTGAAGAACTCAACAGAGAAACTATTTAAAGCATCCCTGTAATGCCCTGTTTCATTTCTAGCCTCTTTTTTAAGAAACAAAATTAATCTCATATTATTGCATTTCCAGTTGGAAAGACTCAAGTTGGAAAGATTCTAATGCATATTACAAAAAATTAAATAAAAGAATCATTAACGAGAATCTTAGCCATTCCTTCTTCAGACTTTTTATTGAACGTCATTAATTACCTGTCTATTACTAAATGCCCTCTTACCCCATCACAGACTCCCACAGATGAAGAAGTGTCAGGGGCTGCAGTGAGCTCTGCCATGTCACAGAGATCCTCAGGGCAGAGCCTAAACAGTAACGCAAATTCTTCACTCAGGGTCAGCTTCCCATACCATAGTTCAGTTTCATCCACTTCCGTATACCTCCATTCTTGGATTGGGAGCTAGAATACTATGGAAAACAGTTATGGGTTTGTGGGCTCCCTCTGGGAATCAAGGATAAGGAAGGGAAGGGAGCAGGGACAAAGGAGAGGAATCACATGTTCCCTCTGGAAACCTGTGCCTGATAAGTGGCCTGACACCTTCTCTCACAATGGAGAATTTTTTTCAGACTCCAGTACGCTTATATCTACTATCTAGGAATACAATCTATCAGAATGCCTGAGAAGCTGACTTATTAATAAGAAAGGGATTTATGAACATGGGATTCATGTTCTACTTTTAGTATAGGAAAGTATCAACGGGAAAAAGAGGAATTAAGGTCTTTTATACTTTCCCTTTGATACTTTCCTACACTAAAGCTCCAAGAAAAAAACTGGAATTCAGAGTAAATTTAGCTCGGAATACATTTAAATCAGTGTGCTGCCTCTTTCAAGGCTACTCACTTTTAAAAATTTACCTTTTAAATAAATTCTTTATTTTAGAATGGATTTAGATTTACAGAAATGTTGTAAAAGTAGCTGCATTAATCAGGGTGCTCCAAAGAAATAGAACCAATAGGATGTGAATACACACACAGAAAGAAATTTATTAAAGGGAATTGGCTTATGCAGTTATGGAGGCTGGCAAATCCAAAATCCATAGGATGGACCAGCAGGCTGGAAACCCAGGAGAGCTGCATTTCACTTCAAATCTAAAGGTAGTCTGCTCTATGAACCAGGAAGAATTGATGTCACCGGTAAAGTCTGAAGACAGTATGCTACAGAACTCTCTCTTGCTCAGGGAGGCCAATCTTTCAGGCCTTCAACTGATTGGAGGAGGCCCATCTACATTATGGAAGACAATCTGCTTGACTCAAAATCTACCAATTTAAATGTTAATCTCATCCAAAACACCCTCACAGAAACACCCAGAATAATTTTTTGACTAAATACCTGGACACCTAAAGCCCAGCCAAGTTGACACATAAAATTAGCCATCACAGTAGGACAGAGTTCTCATATACTCCACGCCCAGTAAACATCTTAACATTAGCATGGTACATTTGTTAAAATTAACAAACTAATAATGATACATTATTACTAACTAGAATCTATACTTTATTCAGATTTCCTTAGCTTTTATTTAATTTGTTTTCTACTCCAAGACCTCATCCAAGACTCCACAATACATTTAGTAATCATGTCTTCTCAGGCGCCTCTGGGTTGTAACTTTTTCAGACATTCCCTGTTTTTGACGACCTTGACAGTTTTGATGAATGCTGGTCGGTATATTGTTATAATGGAATTTGTCTGATGTGCTTCTCATGATTAGACTAGGGGCATGAGGTTTTGGAAGGATGACTACACAGGGAAATTGGCATTTTTTATTGAATCATTTCAAGGGTCCATCATATCAACATCATTTGTGACTGTTGATGTTGATCCTGATTGCCTCACTGTAGTATTTGTCAGGTTTGCCCAGTGTGAAGTTATTCTTGGTTCTCTTCTTTCTGTACTGTTCTCTTTAGCAGGAGGTCTCTGTGAATCTCACACTTAACAAGTGGTGACTTATGGTCCACCTTCTTGAGATCAGAGTATTTATATACATATAAATTATTTTGAATTCTTCCACATCGGAAATGTGTCTATTTGGGGCAATGTGCTTTTAAGGATACAAATTTCTTATGAAATGAAAACTTCCCTCTCTCTTGCAAAAACTTCAGGTTTGGCTCAACAGATGAGGGTAGGAACAGGCAGATCTAAAATTCAACTATGTAGGAAGCTGCCCACTCCTGTTCCTAAAGCTGGCTTTACTGCCCCACCACTGGGTAAGCATCCCAGGCAGACACGTATGCTCAAGGATGAAATCAAGGAGAAAGCCTTAGATTTTTAGTTGATTATAAGCTACCTAAAATCCTTTCGAAAGTAGGTAGGGCAAAATCAGTGTAGTACCCTGAGTTGCTCTAACTACACCTGGGGTGCTAGACTCAGTTACAGACACCAAACATTAAGAGAGAAATACGCAAATGAATATGACCAGAGAAAAGTGACCAGCATGGGGGAGCGAGAACACTACACAATAGAAATAATAGGTCCTACACGTCCGGCTTTCTACAGTTTACAAAGTGCAGTTGTGCACACTATGTCATTTAGTCCCTGTCTGAAATTGCAAGTCTCCAATTTGGTATTCCCCATCCCCACTTTTCTGCTTTGCTTTTCTTTGTAGTACTTTTGCCAATCAACATTCTCTATATTTTATTTATTTTCTGTCCCCTACCCTCAGAGAATCTAAGCTTCAAGAGGGTAGAGGTGTTTGTCTGCTTTATTACTTTATTCCCAGCCTAATGAGCACTCAATAAATATTTATTGAATAAATGAATTCCAAAAATATAACCATGAAATTGGCATTATGTTTAATCTTATGATAAACAGGCTTTCAGAGTAAAGAGATTTGCCTATTTCCACAGCACCAACAAATAAAACAGCTGGGAGTGGAATCTGGGGAGATCCAAGATATACAGGGGATATGTACAGAGGAAACATCCAGTTATGTTTCCTCCATACAGATAAAATGCTATTAAGAAAAGTGAGATATTTTATTCAAAAAACAATTTTCAAAAACAGTGTGAACTACAGAGCAGTCTTTAGATATGAACAGAGTTGTCCTCTAGAAAGGGGCCTGTATTCCTTCTGTATGACCCCAGAAGGCTTAACTGGAATTAGCCGGTAGAAATTACAAAGAGGAAGATTTTAACCTCAATATTAGGAAGACCTCTCAAACTCTGAGAGCTCACCTGCCCTGCCCCAAGTTGAAGAGGCCTCCTGGAATGACCTGTTTGAACTGGAATAATTCAGAAGGAAGCTCCATGTTTACTGTGGGGGAGTGTGGCAGAGGGAATTTAGGCATTAGACAGGTCATTCGGGTGGGCAACATTTAAAGACCCTTTCCAACACTGAAACCAATTACTCTTATTACACAGGGTTTCCTGAACAGGGCAATACAGGGCTTCCTGAACAGGGTGGCACAGGTAAAGAATAGACAGAAGATCACTATATATAAATAAATATATATATGTGTGTGTGTGTGTATACATATACATATATATAGTGTGTGTGTGTGTGTGTGTGTGTTGAAATGCCTTAGAGCCCAATTTTAGGTCATAAAAATATGTGTGGTACCAGATAATATGTAGTGAGGATTCTGAGTGTGTACTTCACACAGAAGAGGAAAAGTAGGAAGGTGATACAGCCCTTCCCAGACTGTAACTTGAACATATTTTCTGATAACAAAGAGTTCATCAAGAAAAAAATAATAATGAGGGCTGGGTGTGGTGGCTCACGCCTGTAATTCCAGTACTTTGGGAGGCTGAGGCAGGCAGATCACCTGAGGTCAAAAGTTTGAAACCAGCCTGGCCAACATGGCCCATCTCTACTAAAAGTACAAAACTTAGCCGGGCGTGGTGGTGCACACCTGTAATCCCAGCTACTCGGGAGGCTGAGAACCTGGGAGGCAGAGAACCTGGGAGGCAGAGGTTGTGGTAAGCTGAGATTGAGCCACTGCACTCCTGCCTGGACGACAGAGCAGACTCCATCTCAAAAAAAAAAAAAAAAAGAAAGAGAGAGAAGAAGGAAAGGGAGGGGAGGGAAGGGGAGGGGAGGGAAGGGGAGGGGAGGGAGAAAGAAAATAATGATACCTGTTACCACCTCTATGATTTGCCATCTTTGCTTTAAGCCCATAGTCCGTGTAAAGCACATAAGCACCTGTAAGCTGCACCTGTAGGCAAAGTTCCTTGTCCCTGGTCTCCCTAGAGCCAAATCATTCACACTTTGTACTTTCTCTACTTCAAACCTTCTGCAAAACTCAATCTTTAATTAGTTTCGTCTGCTTCCCACCAAAGATAATGCCTGAAAACTGTCTTAGGGAGAGAAGTAAATCAAAATATCTTCCTCAGTCTGGCCACTGATCCCATATTTGCTGCAGTTGTAAAAAAAAGAAAATAAAATGAAAAGTAATGTTTGCTTTTACATGAAATACCCAATAGACTAAAAAGTATTTTTTTCTGAAAATAGTTAGAAATGATGCTTCTTAGCTATAAGAATGACCAGGAGAGAAAAGATATACAAAGGGGGACAGCAGAGCTTGTTTATATAATGATAATGAGGCTGGGTGCGGTGGCTTATGCCTGTAATTCCAGCACTTTGGGAGGCTGAGGCAGGCAGATCACCTGAGGTCAAAAGTTTGAAACCAGCCTGGCCAACATGGGGAAACCCCGTCTCTACTAAAAATACAAAACTTAGCCGAGCATGGTGGTGCACACCTGTAATCCCAGCTACTCGGGAGACATAGGCTGTACTAAAAGACTAATATTTAATATAAATTTTTTATTTCCTTAGGAAATTTTTCTAAAGTAGAAATTTCAAATTGCTTATCTTATTCCACTTTATCCAAAGCTATGGAGATATCTTTCATGATGTTTTATTTGATATATGGAGGGAAAAAACTAGTATTTTGTTGCTACCATAGTCATCCATTGGTTATGGTTATTTTGAGTGGTTTCCAAACACATGGTGTTTTCAGAGGGTGTCAAGGCCAGCTGGGAGACTAGGCAGGGATTAGCAATTGGGGGGATCTGGGCACAGTGGCTTACGCCTGTAATCCCAACACTTTCAGAGGCCAAGGTGGGCAGATCACCTGAGGTCAGGAGTTCGAGACCAGCCTGGCCAACATGGTGAAACCCCATGTCTATTAAAAACACAAAAATTAGCCAGGTGTGGTAGCGTGCACATGTAATCCCAGCTACTCAGGAGGCTGAGACGGAAGAATCACTTCAACCCAGGAGGCGGAGGTTGCAGTGAGCCAAGATTGCACTCCAGCCTGGGTGACAGACGGAGACTTCGACTTAAAAAAAAAAAAAAGGAGTTGGGGGGAAGAGGGGGGCACAGAAACAGGTGGCTCCTATGACGTGCTGTTAAAAATGGGTTGATACACATCAACTTTAAACAACCCTCTCTTGACATCCTCCTCACCACAGATGGAAAGCATATGGTATTTATTATCTCCCTACAGACACTCCTCTGGAACTGAGCTGCTTAGGTGTTTTGACAGGAGATTTTTTAAATCTTAAATTTCAGTACTAAATGACTGAATAAGGGTATCCAAGATTTTTATGTGCCAGACAGCAAGATATGAGAGACAGAGAGAGAGAAAAATAAATAAATAAATAAACCCAGGTCCTGCCCTCAAGGAGCTCAGAGTTTAGGTGGGGAGACAGAAATATAAACCGATCATTTCAATATACTGCCCTGAGGGCTATGAGATAGAATGTGGATTGACTGCAATTAATCATTCCAGTCTGGGTTAGATGAGATTGAAGGATTAATCAGAGCTCTGCAGGTGAATACAGTTTGGGAATGATATTCTGGGAAAAGGGAAGAGAAAGACAAAGGACAAAGGAAGGGAATTGCATGGCCAGTTTGGGGAATTGCATAGAGTAGATGTAGTAGATGTTCCTTGGTAAATAACCCAACATAAAAAACACTTAAGTCAAATAGTATTTCTAGTTCTAGATTCCTGAGGAATCGCCACACTGACTTCCACAAGGGTTGAACCAGTTTACAGTCCCACCAACAGTGTAAAAGTGTTCCTATTTCTCCACATCCTCTCCAGCACCTGTTGTTTCCTGACTTTTTAATGATTGCCATTCTAACTGGTGTGAGATGGTATCTCATTGTGGTTTTGATTTGCATTTCTCTGATGGCCAGTGATGATGAGCATTTTTTCATGTGTCTTTTGGCTGCATAAATGTCTTCTTTTGAGAAGGGTCTGTTCATATCCTTTGCCCACTTTTTGATGGGGTTGGTTGTTTTTTTCTTGTAAATTTGTCTGAGTTCATTGTAGATTCTGGATATTAGCCCTTTGTCAGATGAGTAGGTTGCGAAAATTTTCTCCAATTTTGTAGGTTGCCTGTTCACTCTGATGGTAGTTTCTTTTGCTGTGCAGAAGCTCTTTAGTTTAATTAGATCCCATTTGTCAAAGCCATCCCATTACTGGGTATATACCCAAAGGATTATAAATCATGCTGCTATAAAGACACATGCACACGTATGTTTATTGCGGCACTATTCACAACAGCAAAGACTTGGAACCAACCTAAATGTCCAACAATGATAGACAGGATTAAGAAAATGTGGCACATATATACCATGGAATACTATGCAGCCATAAAAAATGATGAGTTCACGTCCTTTGTAGGGACATGGATGAAATTGGAAATCATCATTCTCAGTAAACTATCGCAAGGACAAAAAACCAAACACCGCATATTCTCACTCATAGATGGGAATTGAACAATGAGAACACATGGACACAGGAAGGGGAACATCACACTCTGGGGACTGTTGTGGGGTGAGGGGAGGGGGGAGGGATGGCATTAGGAGATAAACCTAATGCTAAATGACGAGTTAATGGGTGCAGCACACCAGCATGGCACATGTATACATATGTAACTAACCTGCACATTGTGCACATGTACCCTAAAACTTAAGTATAATAATAATATAAATAAATAAAATTTAATTTAATTTTTAAAAAAACAGTCGAAAGGCCCAGAAATTTGTTTCAAAGACAATTGGTTGACCCATTTTCAGAGGAGAAAGAGGATTCTGACAGGCACAAGATATACGAAGAAGGGAAGCAATGGAAAAGGAATTAAATAATAAAGGAAACATTTTTCTGTATCTTTGTGGGTCACTGGGCACCAGAGGCACCATTGGTGACAATAGGGGTGACAGCACTGGTGACAGCCATAGTCACAGCACAGGTGGCTCTGACAGCAGCCATCACTAGGGTGTAGAATTAATAATGTTGACATCAGAGCTTCCACTTCTGATGCTAGTATCTACCAAGACACAATCAAAGACCTTTAGAACATGAGGAAAAAGCAAAGATGAAGCCCTTGAGGTACAAAGCCAGCTTTCAGAGCACACGTTTAACGCCACCGGGGCCCTCCCAGAGCCATGTGGGAGGACCGTGGGCATTTGGAGTTTGTGTAGGGAAGGTGGGGACAGAGTCAGAAAACATTTTTTAGTGACTGTTTTTGTCAACCAATTTACAAAATGTCTTTTCAAGACTTAAAAAGTATGAGGTCTGAAGCAGTAATAGAAAAAAACTAGAGAAAGGATACTTGAAGATATATCTTTTTGTCAACACAATACCCATTTCCCCGTCCTAACAACATCTTTGTTTCAGTTTAGGAAATCACTTCTTCCACATTGTGTGGGGTCTTCGTGGGACAATAACTGTGGATGCTGTGTGGTAGATGCGCCTGAGAGCAGTAATTTGACTTGAGCATACCCTGAGGATTACCCTGTGTGGCACTCACACCTGAATGTGTGTTTGGGGTTCCAAGCTAAGGGATCCAGGAGTGGGCAACATGGAGATCCATTCCTTGTCTGTGAGGAGCACCTGAGCCCCCAGCCCGTATCATAGAATGTGGGCCATACAGGGTATCGAGGCCCTTAGTCTTGGGTTAAATGAAGGTTGCTTGATGGAGATTGTTAGGGGGAGGGTGCTAAGTGAAGATGCTGTATGAACTGCATGCTTTGCACAAGCGGTTGCAGTTCTGTCCAGCCTGCTGCCACTGGACCACTTTGTATGTAAGTTTCTGGCTAGTAAACACTTAGGTCTTCTTTGCTGACTCTAGTTCTCTTCTGTCTCCTGAACCTGGTGCCATCCCTATTGGAGTTAATAGGGGTCTGGTATGACAGATGCTCGCCTCCCATTGTGGAAGCTGACTACGCAAGTCTCCTCTCAGACACCTCATACTGGGGGATAGTTAAGCCGTGGATACTCTTTTGTAAATTTGAATCCTCAGAGACTATTACAAGGGCAGACACATCATACTGGGGGATAGTTAAGCAGTGGATACTCTTTTGTAATCTTGAATCTTCAGAGACTAACACAAGGTCAAAAGAAATGGAAGTCATACCAATACCAGTGGAGGAACCCAACTATGAGTTCAAGCTCCTGCCACAGGTCCAGCCTTGTAGTTTTAGTTAACCCTAACCTTTTGGTGTTACCTTACCCTTCCCACACTCAATCCTATTTCTCCAGCCTGCTCATTATTATTGTAACCCTCTGACATCCTTTCAATATGTGCCCTATATTTAAATTCCCCAGAGTCAAGTTCTGCTTTGTGCCTCTAACAAATTCTATATGATATAGTCTTGAATGCTATGTTGTTCTTGAAGTTGATTTTTCCTGTATAAAAATGGTGGAAGATGGAAGGTTAGTTACTCATGGAACATAAACCCCATGTGAGTAAACCTTATTTATGTGCAATAAGTTAGTAGACAATGAGAAATCACTTGGTGCAGCATCTCAGGTAGGCTTTGCCACTAAGCCTGATGAACTGGTGGGAAGTATAAGAGGCCAAGGCTGAACAGAGATCTGCTCTTTAGAGTAGAAAGTGGCCAAGAGCATTGATGAACTAAGAGGCTACCAGTATGTGTAGGTCCAATGTCTGAGACCTAGTATAAAGATTTTTATTCCTAATTCTGTAAATGATAATATCAAAACATCGAATTAGCAATTCAGCACAAAGCAGGAACAAATCCAGCTAAGAAGCTACACAGATGCGGGAACTCTTAGTCTACAGGTGGTAAGTTCCAGTCTAGGGAGAAGGGGTGAGAGCCCTCTTGAGAACTATACAGAATTCCAGGATCCAGCTTACATGGATTAGGACCCATTTCTAGAGGGGCATTGTGCTACTAGGCTCAGCAAGTGGGCAGAGTATGGAAAAGGAAGCATGCAGACACTCCCTGTGGTGAACATGGGGACTTGAGAACATAAGCAGTTCTGTGACGTAGGGGCTGGCTGGGCATTAGCGATGCAGGCAGGCTCTGAGCCATATGGTGGCCAAGGAGGCTTAGGGATAAACAGCATAGGCATTTTGGAGTCTAGTGAGGCTGGATTTCTGGACTCTAAGAATGAACATGATGTACATCCAAACCCAAATTGATAAGGCTGGCTTTCACATGTTCCCCCCAGATTGGCTCTGGACTGAGGCCCCAGGTAGAGGCGAGCAGTGAAATAACTTTGAGAAAGTGGGAACAAATGGAGAAACAAAGTCATGAGTAGTGACAGGGTACAATGGCTCATGCCTGTAATCCCAGTACTTTGAGAGCCGAGGTGGGCGGATCACTTGAGCCCAGGAATTTGAGACCATCCTGGGCAACATGGCAAAACCCCATCTCTGCAAAAAAAATACAAAAAATTACCTCAGTGTGGTAGCATTGATTCACCTGTAGTCCCAGTTACTCAGGAGGCTGAGGTAGAAGAATCACCTGAGCCTCAGGGGTTGAGGCTACAGTGAGCAGAGATCACACCACTGCACTCCAGTCTGGACTTTAAAGTGAGAACCCATCTCAAAAAAGAAAAAAGAAAAAGAAAAAGAAAAGTCATGGGTAGCACATAGGAGTCCTCATGAGTTGTCCTCAACCTACCATTAAAATCTTATTTCTCTTTACCCCAATATCCTATCTATCCCTTGGCCAAACAAAACAACGGATGTTCTCTAAGCACTCTCTCATTTTCTAACTTCTCTTCCATTTGCTATTACTATTTCTGCCTTACTCCTACAGTATTGGCTTGACAAAATTTTTCCAATTCTACAAGGCTGACTTCAAATTCCACGTCTTCATAAAGCCTTTCTGGATTCAACATATACATTCGCACTTGAATGGACATTGAATTCTTCCTTCTCTGAATTGGCAAGTAATTCTCTCTGGGCTTTCTGATCTCACTTAATATTCTATTCTATGATGGAGTTATTTGCATATGCCAAATTGATAGTTTACATATAGCTGACACAGCACTTACTAGGAGCAGTGCAGCATGCCTCCTATTTGCTGCCACTTGATCACATCCTTCCCACCAGCACGGGTTGTTTGTCCTGCAAGGATTCAGACCCATCAGGTGACTCGGAGCCACACTGTGAGAGCCAAATCCATGTGAATTAATTCAGCATTCATTCTATTGCTGTTTCTTTGATTCCTGTCTCTTGCATGCATTCCTTGGTTAGGGAATGGGGGGAGTTTCTCTGACTTTTTGACCCTTAACCCTTCTTCCTGATCTCAATGCTGCATGACTGTTCTAATGGGTGTTGTAGGGTTTGCTTTGCTGCCTCCCACAATTTCCTCCATTCCTCCACATTAACCTGCATTTTCTGGGTAATGGCGCAGTCACCAGCAGCCCTCAAGCTCTCAGGCCTGTTTGCATCACTCCTCTCTTCTTGCCATGCTCCCAGTGGGACTTCGCTGGAATTAGCCAAGTAGGAGCTCAGAGGTAAGGCTCCACACAAGCAAAACTGAAGGGAAAACTGATTCAGCTGGACAGTTCAGGCCCTCAATCTTCATGTCCAATGAAAAAGCAATTAAGTGGGCCAAAAGTGTAAACTGCTTATCTGAAATCCCAAATCTGTTGGACTACTGAGGAATTCTTTTATATATATATGAAGCCATTAGAACAAAATCACTTGGTCAACATCATTTTCATATATTACATGCCAAGGTTATGGAAATACATCAAATTGAAAAGAACAAACTACTGACTCCATATTTTTACAGTCTTTGGGAAAATGTAGAGCAACATTTTTGTGTAACCAGACAGCAAAATATCTGAAGTAGAAATACTTGTAGATAGCTAGATGGCTATATATAATTATGTTCACATATAAAGTGGCTACTGGATTATAGGTGTGGGCAGAGATGGAGGGGAGGTGGTCTGAATAAGGGAGGTAAGCTTTAAGTAATTTTTAAAATGAAGCATCTAGCATTTTAGAGTCAAAACTTGAAACTCTCAATTTATACATAAAAAACTGAGGCACAAAAAAATAGGGGTGGGTCACACAGCAAATGACAGAGCAATATTTGATATACAGTCTTATAAATTCTAAGAATGGTGGAATTTTACATGCAGTTCATTGGAAAAGCATTCAGAGGCAAAAGCAAAAGAATTCCTACAGGAATTATACAAGTTTCAATTCACAGGTAAGGCTACTTGCCCACAGCCAAAAATCAGATGGCAATGACAATTAACTAGATAATTCAGAACCAAATTTTTTACCTCTTGCAGAATTTGTATGAGTGCAAATGGCATTTTGCTCTTCGGAAGTGTCCGAATTCATTAGATGATCAGGCAAAGAAAGAAACCATGGATAGATGTTCTCCTTAAGAACAAGCAACCAAGTTGTAATTGAAGGTGGGGACAATTCAAAAGAGGAGACTTAATTAATGGAAGCCCCTATAATTCCCACCATTTTAGCACTAACTTCACCATTCCATATTAGCCTATTTATTTCTCTGTATTCACCACCGGGCTATAAGGTGCATGAGAGCAGGCATGGAGTCCGCCTTTGTTGCAGTTTGCATGGCATGTGATAAAACTCAACAAACATTGGATAAATGAACTGAATGACTTAAATGAATTTGGTCTGGTATTTGAGATGAGAATCTAGGAGTGACTGACTATAGAGGTGGCTCTCAGTGAGGCACACATTAGATAGAAGAGAAGAGGTATAAATGCTACCTCCTTGCTGTAATTAATCCAGAGATGTGATATGAGCACTTAAAAAAAGGTTAGATCAAGAGGGGTACATAGCAAATAAAAAAAAGAAAACAACAATGATCAGTTAGACTCAAAGAAAGGGCTCCATGTGGACCCTGGCCGTGGGGCCAAAGCTCGCCAAGCCACAGCCTGGCCCCAACCATCATCATTTTAGTCCTAAGGCTAAGCTCTACTCAGCAAAGTATTGGCCAGAGCAGCTGTAACCAGTGCATAACCAGTGTGTAACCAGCTGTAATCAGTGTAACTATTAACCATCAAGGAGGGATCGCAAGTATCAAGCCTAAGGTATAAGCATGAGACTATAAAATAAGAAGCAACCTCTCTCTCCCTAAAAATGAACTTTGGTTCATACCTCACTCCATATACAAGATTAACTCAAAGATTATAGACCTAAATGTAAAACCTAAAAGTATAAAACTTTTAGAAGAAAACATGAGAGAAAATTTTTTTGATCTTGGATTATGCAAAAATTTCTTAGATATGACACCACATGCATGCACTATCCATTAAAAAATTGATAAGTTGGACTTAATCAAAATGAAAAACGTCTGCCCATCAAAAGATACTGCTAAAAGAATGAAAAAACAAACTACAGACTGGGTGAAAATCTTTGCAGAGCACATGTCTGATAAAACATTTGTATCCAGAACATATAAAGAACTCTTACAACTCAAGGACATACAAGTTAAAGCTATAATGAGATACCACTATTTACCTATGAGAATTATTAAAATTAAAAAGACTGACAACAGCAAGTTTTGGGGAGAATGCGGGGGAACTGGAACTCTTAAACATTGCAGGTGGAAATACAATATGGTGCAACCATTTTGGAAAAAAAGTTTAGCAGCTTCTTAAAAAAGTGAAGCATATCTCTAGCATATAATCCAGCCATTGCACTCCTGAATATTTATTCAAAAGAAATATACACCCATACAAATATTTGTGTGCCAATGTTCGTAAGTTTTATTTTTAATAGGCCAAAACAAGACAGTCCAAAACAAGACAATCCAAATTTCCATTCACAAGGGAAGTGATAAAGCACATGAATGAATCTCAAAATAATTATGAGATGCCAGATGAAACTGAATAGACACTGTAAGATTCTATTTATAAAAAGTCTAAAATATGCTAACTAGTTGATAGTGACAGAAATTAGATTGGTGGTTTTGTAGATTTGGGATCTGGGGAATGACAACAGGGGGATTATGAAGGGCATGAGAAAACTTTGGGCTGATGCACATGTTCACTATATTGATCATGATGCTGGTTTCATGGGTATAGATGTATATAGGTCAAAACTCATCAAATTACACCCTTTAAATATGCATAGTTTATTATTGTGTTAATTGTATCTCAATAAAACATTTTTAAAGTGAGACAGCTGCAGAACCTACAAGCTGGAAATGGCTATAAATAGAAGGCAAAAATGTTGAGACGGCAGAGTTCAGAACATGAGCTGCAAGGCAAACAGGTGTTGGCAATGGTTTTTGCTGATGAGTTTAGTAGATACCAGAGCAGCATGGTCTGCTAGCCAGGTCAAGATAGACAGAAATGACAGAAAGATAGAAAAGGGGTAGACTGGCATCAGACTTGAGTCCTGAAGACCAGAGAAACATAGAGGAAATTTGGAAAAGAATAATGAATCCACATAGAAGCATATTTTTGTTTTATTTTATTCAAGTATTTTATATACATGTAGGTAGGTATCTACTATCATAGTATTTAGATTTAAAACAAAATAAAGTTTTACGTCCATGCAAGATACCAAAATCATACTGCAAAAAAATGGGAGATCCATGTCAGAAATGTAAATTTCCAATCCTTGTATGTCAAGCAGTGGCTGATTTCACCATGTAACCTAGTGGCATCTCAACCCTCTAGGTATGTTTAGAGGGAGAAAAACATTGCTCCAAATTCTTCCTTGAGCTATTGTACAAAAAAGAGAGAGATCAACAAAGAAACAAGAGACCCTCCAAAATAGGCAACAACTGTATCTTGGGGGAAAGAGGGTGGGCCGAAGAGAAAATATACTTAGGCCATGTCAATCTCAGAAATGTAAGAGCAAAGAAGCCAAAGAACTTGACAACAACAAGCTACTGATCAGCTTAGAAAGTGATAAGTGAGGACACTGACAGTGAGAACAACTTAATTATAATCTAAATGACTAGTCTCACTAGAGACACCTCAGAAGCACTTATGGACAGACAGTATGATAGCCAAGTTTCCTCTCTCTGGTCCTTCATTCAATAATATTCAAAGAGTAACTAAGATGTGTCAACTAAGTGCTAAGCTCTAGAGACACTGTGGAGCAAAGATGGACCCAGACGTTGGTCTCATATCACTAACAGTCTAGGGAGGAAGATATATAAATGACTACTCTATAATCATAAACTGTGGTAACGACCCCACAGGAATTCACCTGGGATATCTGTAAACATCGGCAGTCGATAGTAGGATGTGATAGGGAAGTGACTGAAGCATGGTCAGAACCACTCAGGAAACGAAGACAGGAAGAACATCAGAAAGTCCAGGACGGAGCTCTGAGGACTGCAACCTCGGACATCCAGGCTGAGGAAGGCAAGGCTGCTGAAAACAGCAAAGGAGAGGCAAAGGTCAACAGTGATGAACGTGGCTCAGAAGCCAAATCAAGGGAGCTCTAAAATATCAGCTGATTTTGCTACATAAGAGTCACTAATGAAATCCTCAAGAATTGTTTTGGTCGAATTGATGAGGGTGAAACCTAAGAGAAAGGAGAGAGAGCAATTGGAGGGGAGGTTGAGAGGGCTGTTTTGGGGTTTGTTGTTGTATGCTTAGTCTTGTTTTTGAATGAAGAATCTTAAACAGATTTTAAATGTGAGAGAGAAAAATAAAAATTGACAGGAGAATTGACAAACTAATTCTATAATTTATATGGAGAGGCAAAAGACCCAGAATAGCCAACACGATAGTAAAGAACAGAGAACTGACCCTGCCTGACTTCAACACTTATCATAAAGCTGTAGTAATCAAGACGTTGGCATAAGCCTGGACAAATAGATCAATGGAACAGAACATAAAGCCCAAAATAGACCCAGATAGATAGATGATAGATGATTAGATAGATAGATAGAGAGATAGATAGATAGATAGTCAATGGATCTTTGACAGAGGAGCAAAGACAAGAAAACAAAGTCTTTGCAACAAATGTTGCTAGAAGAACTCTCAACAGAAACATACCAAACAAACAAACAAAAAATCTAGACACAGACCTCAGACCTCTCACAAAAATTTACTCAAAATGTATCGTAGACTTAAGTGTAAAATGCAAAAGTATAAAAATTCTAGAAGATAACATAGGAGAAAATTTAGATGACCTTCAGTATGACAATAACATTTTAGATACAATACCAAGCACATAATCCATGAAAGAAATAATTGATAAACTGGACTTCATTAAAATTAAAAAGTTCTCTGCAAGAGACACTGTCAAGAGAATGAGAGATGAGCCACAGACTTGGAGAAAATATTTGCAGAAGGCATATACGATAAAAGACTGTTTTCCAAAATAGACGAAGTACTCTTAAAACTCAACAATAAGAAAATACATAGCCCAATTAAAAAGTAGGTTAAAGATCTGAACAGATAGCTCTCCAGAAAAGATATACAGATAAATATAAGCATATGAAGAGATGCTCCACATCATGTCATTAGAGAGTGCAAATTAAAACAACACTGAGATCCCACTACACACCCATGAGCATGGCCAAAATCCAGAACACTGACAACACCAAACACGGGCAAGGATGTGGAGCAACAGGAACTCTTATTCATTCCTGATGGGAATACAAAGTGGTACAGCCTTTTGGAAACACTGGCAGCTTGACACAAAACTAAATATAATCTTATTACACAATCCAGCCATTGTACTCATTAATATTTACCCAAATGAGTAAAAACTTTTATACACACAGAAATCTACACACAAATGTTTATAGTAACTTCATTCACAATTTCCAAAACTTGAAAGCAACCATGATGTCCATCAGTAGGTGAATGGATAAACTGTGTTCTATCCAGACAATGAAATGTTATTCATTGCTAAAAAGAAATGCTCTATTAAGCCATGAAAAAGCTTGGAGGAAATTTAAATGCATACTACTAAATGAAAGAAACCAATCTGTAAAGGCTATTGTATAATTCCAACTACAGGCCATTCTGCAAAAGGAAAAACTATGGACATAGCCAAAGATCAGTGATTTCCAGGAGTTGGGGAAGGGAGGGATGAATATGTAGAGCAAAGACGATTTGGGGGGCAGTGAAACTACTCTGTATGATACTATAGTGGTGGATACATGTAACTATACATTTGTCCAAATCCATGGAATGTCCAACACCAACAGTGGACCTTACTGTAAACTATGGACTTTGGGTGATCATGATGTGTCAACGTCAGTTCATTAATTGTAACGAATGTGCCATTCTGGTGGAAGATGGTGATAATGGGGGACACTGTCCATGTGTGGGGGAACAGCGTTCATAAAAATTCTCTGTGGCTTCCGCTCAAATTTTCTGTGACCTTAAAACTGCTCTAAAAAATAAAGTCTATTAAAAAAAGAAAAATTTAGGCTGGGCGTGGTAGCTCACAACTGTAATCCCAACACTTTGGGAGGCCAAGGCGGGTGGATCACCTGAGTTCAAGAGTTCAAGACCAGCCTGGCCAACATGGTGAAACCCCATCTCTACAAAAATACAAAAATTAGCCAGACATGATGGCAGGTGGCTGTAATCCCAGCAACTCAGGAGGCTGCGGTGGGAGAATTGCTTGAACCCAGGAGGCAGAGGTTCCAGTGAGCTGAGATTGCACCATTGCACTCCAGCCTGGGCAACAGAGCGAGACTCCCGTCTCAAAAAAATAATTAATAAATAATAAAGAAAAAAGAAAAATTGAAAGGAGGAGTCAAATACAAAATAGACAGAAGGGGCTCTGTTAAATTCCTGGAAAATAGAGGCAAATCAAATCGTAAGCACCCAGGAAGAGACTGGATTTAAAGAACAGATAGAATTTCTATTTTAACAAGTGAGAAGGAGGACATGGTTGATAAAGATGTAGGCATATTCATATATTTGATAGCAGGAAGACGGTGAGTAGTTCCTGTGTGAAATTTCAAGAATTCTCTCCCTAACAGTGCGCTAGAGATCAGCTCTGCAACCTTCAATATTTAAGAGAAAAGATCCACCCATGAGTGTATGAAAACACCAATATCTGCTCTCCAGGGCCATGGGAATGAAGTTCCAAACTAAATATAATCTAAATTACTATTCTAACAAGAGACTTAGCCTTTCCCAGGTAGTAAGTAAGGCAAATGTGCCAGCCTCAAGAGTATTATTTTGTAAAATAAGGCATTTATGGCTTCAGTAATTGGAAGTTATTGAAGGCTTGGGAAAAGGATGTAAAGGTGTTTAAATGGTTTATTCTAGAGAGATGTGTGTGCGTGCGTGCGCGTGCATGAGTGTTTGTAGGTTTCAACAAATGTAAATCTAAATAGCCTTGCCAGAAAAGTATTTTAATTATCAGACATTATAGAGCTATCATTTTTACAACTGTCATTTAACAACATAGGAGTCAAACTGTACTTGATGGCCAGTGAGATGCTGAAAGTGAGGACATCACTCTTTCAGCTCATAAGATGACCATTTGATGCATTCATGCCTTCCACAGGCAATCTTTAAGCTCTGCTGCCTTTTCCAAGGCTTGCTCCCTCTCACTAATACACACTCACATGCACATATAATCTATGATTGGCCACCTTTGTGCATAAATGGAGTACAAGCTATTTAATAAATCTTTTACTTCCTTTTCCCTAGTCTCCAACAACCTATTATAATTATTTCTTAACGGGTTAGCTTCCCACTTTACCATCTGCCTTCTGAATATATGTTGGAGAAGACCCATTGTCTCACTAACATATTTTTATCCTGTTGAGTTTCATCATTTCTTCTTCCAATTATCCTAGTAAATATTTCTGATCTTTTTCTCACTTCTAATCTGTTTCACATTTCTGGACTTTAGGCTCATGTCTCATTGGGGTGGTGTTATCTTAGAATGGTGAGATGCCCTGTAAGAATTAGGCATCAACATAGGAAAATATAATACATTGCAAGGCTGTTCTCTATGGGGGTGATGAACTGAGTCCCCTGCAATAGGTATTTTTTTTTCCTGAAAATACAGATTCTGAATCTTGAGTGAAGAGAAGAATAAATAGAGGAATTGTTAAAATAGTGATTCCTAGGCCCCACCATAGATATTCCTTCCTAGAATATGGAAGGTATTAAGAAAAGCCAGCTTTCTAGCAGGCATTCTGAAATACTCTGACATAGGCTGTTCTTGGGCCATACTCAGAGAAATTTCTCAACATAAATGCAAGTACCTACTACTGACATTGCAGGAATCCTCAGGTTTCTGCTTTAGAAAATTAAGAGTTAAGGCAGCTTCAAGGTTAGTAAACTTCGGCAATTCCACAATGCCTCCCTCCAAGGACCCGGGTTTCTTCAGTCTCTCAACTCCGCCATGTTGGGTGTACTGGCATTGTCCTAACCCAGCTCCCCTTATGGTTGCCTGGTGGCCACACAGTGGCAGCCATCCAGAAATGACACTCCAGAATAAACCATCTTTTTCTTTTGCTTCTTCTAAAAACCAAGGAATCCTTTCCCAAGTGCATAGACAGTAGTTGAGCAGAACCACCCTCACACATTTCACCATCCTGAGCTGGGTCACATTTCCATCCCTAAATGAGTGGATGGCATGAGAATTGGGACTATCCTGATTGGTTCAACTGGTCAGGAGCTGGGTCACATGGAAAGAAGATAGCAAACAACTAAACAGTACAGACAGGAAGAAAGTTGGGAAGTCACTAAGGAAGCAACCCTGAATGGTCATACAATATTTTATTTATCGTCCTAAGCATTCTTACTGCTTCTATGAAGTCCTCAAGGGCACTTCTGAGTAAAACTAATGCTCACTGAGCTGTAGTATATGCTAGTGACAACAGTACTGAGTACTCAAGTTCACCAGGTATAGAATGATACCACCATGTTAGGGTTAAGGCATAGAACTCCCTTGCATGTGCGCACGCGCGCACACACACACACACAGACACACACACACACACTCATACCTTAGCAGTAAAAATTGTATTCTAAATACAGGAGAGAAAATTAAAAAGGAAATAGATCACCATGACCAAGTAGGATTTACCCTAGGTGTGCAAGCCTGGTTCAACATTCAAAAATCAGTTAACATAATCCATCACATCGACGAGCTGAAGAAGAAAAACCATATAATTATATCAATCTACGCAGAGAAACCATTTGACTAAGCCTAACACTCTTGTAATAAAATTCTCAGCAAACTAGAAATAGAGGGAAACTTCTTCACTTTGATTAAAAAAAAAAAAATCTACAAAACTCTTACAGCGAACATCATCCTTAATGGGGAAAAATTATAAGTTTTCCCGCTAAGGTCAGGAATGAGACAAGCATAACCATTCTCACCACTCCCTTTCAACACTAGAAGTTCTAGGTAATGCAACAAAACAAGAAAATGGAATAAAATATATATCGATTTGGAAATAAGAAAATGGAATAAAAGGTATAACGATTTGGAAATAACAAAATGGAATAAAAGGTATACTGATTTGAAAGAAATACAACTATCTTTGTTAGCAGATGACATGATAGTCCATGTAGAAAATGCAAATGAATCGACAAAAATCTAGATGACCTTGTGTACGGCAACAACATTTCAGACGGATTTGAATTCCAACTTCTCCATTTCCTTGTTAGCTCTAAAACCTTGGGCAGATAACATGACATCTCTGAGCTTTAGCATACTTACGTGGAAGAAGGATTAGCAATACTTACCTGTTTCACTGGAGCATAATGTCCTCCAGGTTTCTCTATCTTGCCACACATGGCAGAATATCCTTTTTAAGGCTGAAAAATAATTCATTGTATATATATATATATACACACACATATATATATATCACATTTTCTTTATCCATTCATCTGCCAGTAGGCATTTCAGTTCTTTCCACATCTTGGCTATTATAAATAATGCTGCAATGAACCTGGGAGTACTGACACCTCTGCGAGATTCTGATTTCAATTCTTCTGGATAAATACCCAGAAGTGGGATTGCTGGGTCATATGGTAGTTCTAGTTCTCATTTTTCAAGGATCCTTTGTATTGTTTTCCATAGTGGCTGAATCATTTTGCATTTCTACCAACTCTGTACAGGTTCCCAACTTCTCCACAATCTGGCCAAAACTTGTCTTTTGTTTCAGGTTTTAATAGCCATTCTGAAGGTGTGTGTGTGGATAGCTCATCGCGGTTTTGCTTTACAGTTCCCTGATAATGACTAATGACATTGAAGCTGTGAGGCTACAATAATCAATCCAGCTGCAGAAGGACAAATACTGCATAATTCCAGCCAGGCGCGGCCAGGAGGAGTAAACAGGTAGCTGCTAATCACAGTTCTGAAGTTTTAATCAAGCAGGATGAGTAGGCTGCAGAGACCCGCTGCACAATATTCTACCCATAGTTAATACTGTTCTACCCATAGTTAATACTGTATCAGACACTTAAAAATTTTGTTAACACGGTGGACGTCGTGTTAAGTATCCTTACCTACAACAAAAGTTTTATAAAGTACAAGTGAATGTAAAAAAGTCAATGTGGACTGCAGTTATCAAAGAGGAATTTTGGAAAGGCCAGAAAACGGCTTGCATACGGCCTTGAATAAGTAGGTAAAGATTTGAAAAAAAGCACCTCCCGGGACACCGGCTTCAGGCACCAGGTGCAGCTTCTACACAACGTACAGATAGCAGTTGTGGCCAGAATTGGTGAGTTCTTGGTCTCACGGAAACCACGAACCCTAAAGGTGGTGCGTCCAGAGTTCGTTCCTTCAGCTGTTCAGATGTGTACGGAGTTTCTTCCTTCTGGTGGGTTCGTAGTGAAACTGAAGACTTTCGCAGTGAGTGTCACAGCTCACATAGGCAGCACGGACCCAAACACTATGCAACAGCATCTACTATGAATAACTTCAAAAAAAAGAAAAAAAACACAGGCTCCCGAGCTCATAAACGGACCTGGCCAGATTGCCGCTGCCGGCCCAGGTAGCCTGCTTTTATTCCCTTCTTTGGCCCCCACCCACATCCTGCTGATTGGTCCATTTTACAGAGAGTTGATTGGCCCATTTTACAGAATACTGATTGGTCCGTTTTGACAGAGTGCTGATTGGTGCATTTACAAACCTTTAGCTAGACAGAGAGTGCTGATTGGTGCGTTTACAACCCTTAGCTAGACACAAAAGTTATCCAAGTCTTCTACCGGATTAGCTAGACACAGAGCGCTGATTGGTGTGTTTACAAACCCTTAGGTAGACACAGAGTGCTGATTGGTGCATTTACAATCCTTTAGTTAAATAGAAAAGTTCTCCAAGTCCCCACGAGTCCCAGAAGCCCAGCCGGCTTTATCTCTCACTGGCACTCTCTGCTGGACTTTGCGGCACCTAGCCCGGGCACTTTGGCAGCCCCGAGGGAGCTCGTCCCAGACAATCAAGGGTAAAAGAGGAAGCGAGAAAGAAATCGAGACCTGCTCTCATGGCCAAACGATCCCGGGAAGAGGGAACGGCGGCCCACGCACGGGATTCAGCCTCCGATCAAGCCCAGCAGGCCCCTGCCGGCCGCAGCGAGCGCCGGGCTTGCCGAACCGCTGCTCACCTAGAATCCACGCCCGCCCGCGAGTGCGGGGCGCGCAGCCCCGGCACACACCCCGCCTCCCCGCCGTGCCTCTCTTCTTCACACTTCCCCGCGAGCAGAGGGAGCCGGCTGGGCCTCGGCCAGCCCCACAGAGGGGCCCTCATAGTGCAGCAGCGGGCTGAAGGGCTGCTCGAGCGCGGCCAGAGCGAACGCCGAGACGGAGGAGGCGCCGAGAGCGAGCGAGTGCTGCTAGCACGTTGTCACCTCTGACAGTGATAACAAGGAATGGACTGTATTTCGGGATGGAATAACTGTCTTACTTGGGATATGCAATGTCATACATCTTCGGGCAGATTATGGAAAGCCGTGAACAGCAGTCAGAAGAATTTAAATAAAAGTGCCTTGGCCGGGCGCAGTGGCTAACACCTGTAATCCCAGCACTTTGGGAGCCCGAGGTGGGCAGATCACCTGAGGTCAGGAGTTCAAGACCAGCCTGGCCAATATGGTGAAACCCAGTCTCTACTAAAAATACAAAAATTAGCCCAGTGTAGTGGCGCATGACTGTAACCCCAGCTACTCGGGAGGCTAAGGCAGGAGAATCGCTGGAACCAGGGAGGCGGAGCCCGCGGTGAGCAAAGATTGCGCCGTGCACTCCAGCCTGGGCGTCGCAGCGAGACTGTCTCTAAATAAATAAATAAAGTGCCTTGAGCGGCTCTAGCTAAAACGTTCCTGAACCAGGTGAAGGTAGAACCTAGGAAACAAACTAGAAGACAATTACAGCTCATTCAATTCAACACATTTTATTAGCACCTCCTCAGTGCCCAGCACTTTGGTGGGAGCTATAGAGACTACAACAAATACTAAGAGCTAGAAATACTCTGATCAGTATCAATAAACATTTTTTGGACAAATAAATGGGGGGAAAATCATTATTAAGTAGTCTAGAAGGAATAACCACATTGGAGCAAAAGTTTCAACAAGAGAGGACTATTTTTTTAAAAAACTGTGAGAACTGAGCTAAGGATGTGGGCCATAGGTTTCTCTCTAGTTAAAAAGAAACCTATCTTAATGAAATACTACATAATGAAATGAAATAGCCCTCTTAACAGTGGCCAGAATAATGCTCTGCTAAATATATGACCTTTCAAAAGTTCTAGATTTTGTTAACATTATCTGGATCATTTAATTTAAACAAAAACTCAAGTGAGCCTTATAAATTGAAGAAAAGTCAAATCAATTAAAAGACCTTAGATATTCTTTTTTAAAAACCATGGCAACAAATATTTTCTCTATTTTTTTTTTTTTTTTTTTTGAGACAGAGTCTTGCTCTGTTGCCCAGGCTGGAGTACAGTGGCAAAATCTCGGCTCACTGTAACCTCCGCCTCCTGGATTCAAGTGATTCTCTTGCCTCAGCCTCCTGAGTAGGTGAGATTACAGGTGCCCGCCACCACGCCCAGCTAAATTTTTTTTATTTTTTATTTGTAGTAGAGATGGGGTTTCACCACATTGGCCAGGCTGGTCTCGAACCTCTGACCTCAGACGATCCGCCCACCTCAGCCTCCCAAAAGTGCTGGGATTACAGGCATGAGCCACCACACCCAGCCCAAATATTTTCTTAGTAGAGTATAAATGAGGACATTGTCAGTAAAATGCCCCCACCAACTGGTTTCTAGTCCTTCTGTTACACGAGAAAGGAAAAAAAGGGAAGAGAAACAGGAAGGACAAGGGAAAGTGGGTCGGGGGGTTCAGAGAGAGATTGATTCATTCATTCAATGTAAATAAGTTTCACTGAAACTAATACAATCTATAAGGTCATTTCAGCATGAGAAGGGAAGTTGAGGATACATCCATTTAGACACAAAATCATGACTCCTACCATGCTGTCCTTTCTAAAGACCATGAGTAAGCCAAAATGTTTTCTAAATTACATTTTCCACATCACCTGAGCTAATATACCAGAGTAATGTGAAATAGTATAAATTTGATTTTCAAAGGGGGTGTTTCAACCTGCATTTTTAAGTGTGGAAAATTAAGCTAATCCTTCTGAATTGATTAACTGCAGAAAACAAACCTGTGGAGAAAAAGGATCTATTTTCTGACTCTCTAGGCTGTTCTTCGGGGGAATATATTTTTGACGTTCTCTTGGGAAGGAATGATGTAGGGTTGTCATTAAAAAAAAAAAAATCACACATCACATTTAGTTACATGTGACACAGTTGCCAGCCTGTACACCCGATTTTAATTGGGGCATCCTTGCAGCTCTTTTGTGGCTCTTCTGTTTGTGGCCTTTTGTTTATTTGTTTTGTATTTGTTCACTGAGGTAACGACACCATGAACCATAAGTGGCCTGCACAAGGTACCTCATAAAGTGGACACATAAGTATTTGTTGAAGAAAAGGAAAGGGAGAAAGGTTTAGAACAAGGTTAGGGAAAAAAATCACCACTCTGTTTCTATTTTTATTTTACTCTTTAAGATATTCCTCCCATCCTAGCCCATGGCTAGGATCTGGAATCTTGCATTTATCCATCAACATTTTAAACAAATACCTGCAAACAGTTTTCTGAGAAATAAAAGAAACAAGTGAAGGCCCTTATGAGAGAAAAAAACACGGATTATTTCCCAAAAAGCAAGACTGTTTGACGTGATTTTAACAGGAACAGAAAGCAAATGGTCCCTGCACCTCCCACCTCACCTTTTGCAAACTCCAGCCCGTCTGCAACACAGACCTGAAGCCTCAGGAAACACTCCCAGCAATGTGAAGTGGGAAGCCTTACCTTTTGGCTCTTTCTCTCTCCCTCCACCCTTTACCCTTTTGCATTTCTTCCTCCAGCCATGGACATTATTTTAATCACCTTCAAGGAGGTTTTCGGCAAGAGAAGCTTGAGGGAGAGGAGGGGACAATGTAATAATTGTCCTTAGACAAAGGCAGAGGAGGAAGAGATAGAAAGGAGAGGGATGGAGAGGACCCAAACACAGAGCCTCATCTGCAATGCAGGGCCTGCCGTCCCCAGATGTTACCAAAGCATCATCTTCCCTTCCTGCAAGGAAAATTGGATTAGTCACCATCTTGTCTCCTAATGGACACACTCTGTGATCTTTAGAGCTTCATTTACTGGGTTAATAGTGCTTTGCCTGAGTTCCTCTGCTATGGAAGGAAAAAAAAAAAAAAACCTTTGAGAAGAAATATTCTGGGTGCAGTCCGCAACCACTGACACGAGTAATATCGTATTCATCACAGAGAGACCTCGTATCTCATTACTGCTGAAGAATTGCCCCGGAGGCGTCTGAGCTTGGCCAGACCAGGCCTCTCATGTGGAACCGTTCAGGTATATTGTGAAATGATTTAATGCGATAATAATGTCCACTTTGCGAGACAGATTATGTTTTTTATCGTGGCTGATGGTTAATGAATGATACATTAGCAAACATCACTAAAACATTATTGGGAAATGCAGATGAAGAGACGGAGTGCTTTCTCTTGCTTCTCCTTAGCTGATTCTCCCCAAGCGGTCCTGCTACCCCTCCCCCACGTTGATGCATAAAGATGAAAAGCAGAAGAACTTACAAGAATCAGAAAACTTAATTTATTTAATGGAAAAAAAAAAATCCCAGCTGTGTGTCCCTGCCTCTCAGTCTCTCCTTACCAGAAGGAAGGATGAATAGTAAAAATGTTCAAACATGAGCTGAAATATCTCTTCTTAAATCAAATGAGAATCAATGAAAGTGCGAACCTGAACAAATACATTATATGTTGACCCAGTTTATTAGATGAAGCCGTTTACCCTGATTTGATTTATCTGGCAATACACAGCTCAGCTGTGAAATGAGATAAGCCGAGCCCATTCACCTTATTTACTGTATTATCGCAGCTCTTGCTAGCACTGCCATGGTTAAGGGTCTGTCAGCATTTCCATTACAAATCCCTATTTTCAGTGGCTGCAGAGATTCACTCCCAGCTGCTAGTGGCATGGCCGACCCTATGCCAGGAGTGCAGCCTCTGTGTGGATGGATTCCACTGTATTATTCACCATCTCCAATGCCGATGCTGAGTAACCAGGAAGAATGTGAATTTCCCTAAGTTGGTGAGGCTTCTTCACACCAGGCGAAGAGGTCAAGCGAGCTCCCAGCTACATTTTATTTTGTTTCTTCACTCCTTGACCTTTTCTAAATAGATATTTCCAAGATGTTCTCTTTTCATGTCCGTTCACTTTGGAATGCCAAAGCCTGCCTCTTCCCAGGCCCCTTCTCCACCATCCCTCCTCCGAGGTCTTCATCAAGCAGGAAATGAGGGGCTGAGATCCTAGAAGATGGGCTGTGGAGTTCACATGGGGCCTTCCCAGGAGAAGGGAAACAGATCCTGTTATTTTGAGGTTTTCAATGAACACCTGTAATCCAGATGCCCAGATCCAATGAAGTTATTATAGAAACACAAGAGAGAAAGAGAGGCGAGGGGAAGGGGATTTTGACTATTGAAAGTTTTGCTTAAAGAGTAATAAAAAAGTATATTTCTTATCAGTCAGTGTCATTCCTGTACATATGGGCAAGAACCTCCCCTGCGAGCCTCCCTGACACACCTCCAGGCTTTGGTGCAGGCACAATGCTGCAAAGCAGAAAGCAGGCAGGCAGAAAGTTCAAGGGAACTGGTGGTTAACACAAAAGCCCCTCCCCCATCCCTGCACAGTCCACACTAGTCTCAGGCCTGACCCAGGGCCTGGCCACTGGGCTGAGAGGACAGCTGACCCTGAAACCGCAGGGGACTGCCAGGTAACATGGGAGGCTGGCCCTGCCTTCCCTTGAAATGCCACTAAAATAAAGGAAATAGAATAAAATAGGCAGAAGCCCAAAGGGACAAAGAGAACAGGAGAAGATGCATCAGCAGATGAGCAAGGTTAACTGATTTTTGGAAGCCAGTAAGAGAATGGAAGGCAGGTGACAGAGGAAACCACTCTGCAACTAGAACCCTCAAAATGCCTCCCTAGACACCCTGCCCCAGAGATGCAGATTTAGTCTCTAGATATATTCACCTAGAGAGACTCCAGATGCCAGGCATGGTGGAGGGGCAAGGAGCTCCCATCCTAAAAACAGAAAGATTATGAAAAGTCTATGACTGAGCTATGCCCTTCACTCACTCTGTTCTTCCCAAAATGCTGGTGGCGGGGAATGTGCTCTCAATACAGGAATTTTTTTTTTCAGATTTGATGGAGAAATATGAGAAATATACATAGAAATATACATAGAGTATGGAGAAATATACATAGAAATATGGAGAAATATACATAGAGTAAAGCAAATAAAGAAATGAAGCAAAGTATTAATTCAAGGAAAGCCAAAAACTGTGAAGAAAAATGCATGATCACAGTACATAGTAGGCTCTGCAGTGAACAATATTCACAAAGTTTCTGCTGATGTCAACAATGGTGACTATAACCATGTTGGTGTGATAGGGAGAGTGAGGTATGAGAGACAGGCTGAGCCTTCATCTACAAAAACAGGACACAAATGGATAGGTTTAAAATTGGGAGATGGATGATTAGCAGTATAAGCATATTTAGAAATGTGGGAATAAAAAACCCAAAGAAACAGCTGAAAGAATTAAATGTGATGAATCGCTCACATTAATCATAGTGGGGGATGTGGGAGGCAGGTAGATGAAGGTTAAAGGTGGGGTAAGGATAATTCAGTCATGAACATTGGATTTAATTATGAGCCTCCTAGGATTCTTGATCGATCTATCTATCTATCTATCTATCTATCTATCTATCTATATTATAGGGGTATGAGTGCAGATTTCTTATTTTATGTATTATGTAGCAGTGAAGTCTGAACTTTCTGTGTGCCCATTGCCTGAATAGTGAACACTGTACCCAATACATCATTTTTCAACCCTCACCCCCCCCAACTCTTTTTAAGTCTCCAACTTCTACTATTCCCCTCTACGTCCATGTGTACCCATTGTTTAGCTCCCACTTATAAGCGAGAACTTGCGGTATTTGGCTTTCTGAGTTATTTCAGTAGGATAAAAGCCTCCAGTTCCATCCATGCTGCTGCAAAAGACACAATTTCATTCTTTTTTATGGACTCTTTATTTAACCCTCTGTTGATAGACGCTTAGGTGGATTCCATATCTTTGCTATTGTGAATAGCGCTGTGATAAACATATGAATGCAGGTATCTTTTTGACATAAAAATGTATTGCCTTTTGGGTATATACCAATAGTGGGATTGCTGGCACTCTTTAAAACAAGATGCAAAAAAAGTGAAATATACCTAAAAACAGGAAGTGAAATCCTGGTCAACAGGTAGGTTCTGGCTTCCTACTGTTCATTTGGATTTCTCTGCAAACCTGAAGATGACAGCGCTGCAGGAGCTGAAAAGGGCAGGGACATGAGAATGTGGCTCTTCCCCAAGCCCCTCCATCCCTGCCTTCCACCTACAGCGGCCTTCTTCCATTGCTTGAACACTTGGGCCCTCTTCCCACCATATACCCATATCACAGGGGTTTTGCACAAACTGTTCTATCCGCCTGATATAACGTTTCATCTGCCTTTCTTCTCTCTTCTTCCCGTGCTTCCTTCAGCTCTCAGCTCAAAATACCTTCCTCATGGAACTCTCTGCTGACCACCCTTAGTCAAGTGCCCTGTTACTGACTCTCGTGTGACCTTGAGCTGCTCTTCTGAAGCTCACAGCAGTTATACCTCTGTCCCTGGGATCCTCAGACTGACGTCTCTCTCCCTCTGGTATTCATTTATAGCTACACAAAAATATGCTAACACAGGGTTTTGGAGAAAATATACCTTTTACGCCAAAAAAAAAAATCTATAAATAAAGGACCTAGTACAATGCCTGACCTAGAGTTGGCTCTTGATGAAAAGTAGAGGTGGATAGTGATGATAACTCAACCAGGACCCTGGAAACCCTTCCCAGCACTGTAAGCAGCAGTGCCTAGATTTTCTCTCTCTCTCATAATTCTAATGACTAGCATAGTAGCTGTTCACAGAAAGCACTCAAAAATAGGCCGGGCACGGTGGCTCATGCCTGTAATCTCAGCACTCTGGGAGGCCAAGGCAGGAGCATCGCTTGAGCCCAGGCATTCGAGACCAGTCTGGCCAACATGGTGAAATCCCGTCTCTATAAAAAATACAAAAATTAGCCGGGCATGGTGACGGGCACCTGTAGTCCCAACTACTTGGGAGGCTGAGGTGGGAGAATGGCTTGAGCCCCGCAGGGCAAAGTTGTAGTGAACCAAGATTGCACCACTGCACTCCAGCCTGAGTGATAGAGCCAGACCTCATTTCAAAAAAAAAGAAAGAAGGTACTCAACAATGTGTTGAATGAAAGAATAAATTAATGAATGAATAAAAAATACAAAATAAGGAAAGAATGAGGCTGATACTTTTTTAATGATGGAGCATGATACTGTCACACTTGTGTAAATCCAGAAAGAACTTTCCCATAAAAGTGTATGTGTCTCAGCCTTGAAGATCCCACTCAACAGTGCAGAGAGTGGAAAGGGTATTATTTCTCTAGTTCTGTAGTTAAGAAATGCCCTTGTCTCCTCAGTACCCTTCCTCCCTAGAGAGTCATCCACAGCACTCCATCATAGTTCAAGAAACAGAGAATAAGCAGCAATACTTCACAACTCCTTCACTGGGAGTAGTTGTTTGGAAACTGGCATTCCAAAGGTATTTTAAGTTCTCAACTATACATCCAGGAAAGAACTCATCTTGCCTATTTTAGAGATAAACTCCATAATATGCAGATGCGTTTTATATCTTTTGTGATTGCACCTAACAATGAGTCCAAAGGCATTAATGAGAACAAGTCACTGATTTGGGGATAGATAATTTCTTTAGGGCCTTATGGGATTCAGAGGTTAATTTTACTCACAGTAAAACTGGGTTTCAATGGGACACTAACAGTTTACCAGTTTTCCAACAATGGAAAAAATTAGCCATGTGTGGTGGTGTGTGCCTGTAGCCCCAGCTACTTGGGAGGCTGAGGTGGGAGGATGGCTTGAACCTCAGGGGCAGAGGTTGCTGTGAACCCATGCCCAACCAACATCTTTTTCCTGTGATGTAGAAGGTAGCAATGACCTTCACTATATTTCTTTTCAAATGGTAAAATTTGAGAGCTGTATCTTTTAGACAATACCACTGTTTTCAGCTCAGACCTGGGACTTGTTTTGAAGCCTCTGACTGTGTGAACACAGCTGGCTGTGGACCAAAGAGTTATTCAGATGCTTAGAGACAGCTCCAGGGGACCTAGCTGTCTGGGAGCAGATGGCCCATCAAATTGTATCAAAGCCAATATAGAAATATACATGTGCTTCATTCAAAACTTCTCTCGTGTGGCTGGGCCATACAGGGAAGGACCTGTGGGTAAACCTCTGGCCTTAGCAACTGTATATATATTTCTGTCATGACAATACTCATATCTACTTTTGTGGAATCTGGAGCAAAATGCTAGTAGGTATTCCCCGAATTTAAGACTTAAACATTTGAACACCCAATTAAATTATAATGCTGATAAAGGATAACACCTGTTTCTAGGAAACATTTGGATTCCAATACTTTATTAACCAACTTTCGCCAATGCCATTTTGATATACAAATTTCTTCATGTGGCATCTTTTAAAAAAATACGTTCTTCTAATACCAAACCAAGCTATTTTTCTACTTGGGGATTTTTTTTCCCCTTTCAATTTACAACAGATATAAATGGTTCAAGAGTTTATTTCTCACACCTGCTCTGCATTCAGGGATCTGCCATAGTATTTGCAAGCAAGGAAATTCAGTTTGGATTGTTTACACCGGCTGCCCACCAGGCTGCAACACAAATTCAGCTGGGACCTACTATGTCGCTGTTGTAGAAGCAACAAAACACTGCTTAAAGGACCCAGGAGCCAAAGATACTACCCCTTTATAGTTACACAGAATGGTCTGACCAAGACAGATTGGTCGGTATTCTGTTGCAATTTCTCTTTATATTAATATTGCAGTACCACATCTTCCTCAGCTTTAAAATGCCTCTTTCTACCACCAAACAATGTTCTCATATGGGACAAACTGGGAAGAGCTTCTCACACCAAGGCTATTTTTTTTCCCTGAAGTCCAACAGTTTTGGTACATTTTCAGAAAGCATTAAATATTTTGAAACCAGATGCATCTGGATTTCAATCCTGGTTGGGCCTAAACAGACTTCCTAATCCTCCTGAACCATAAGAATAATATTGCCTGCTTCATAGGTTTGAGGTAGTCAATTCAATGAGATTTTTTATCATGTGTATCAAAATATGACATGAATGAACATAAGATACATGCCAATTTTATCAGGAAAAGATTTTGGGGAAAAGAAGTTTCATAGTACATGTGTTAAGAATTAATTTAATGCAGTTTTGGAAAGGGGAGTCATGACTTCTTAAATGTTAATGTGTTAATGTTTATATGTTTGTAGTATATGCTGAAATCCAGGCAGAAATCAGGTCTTTTTTCTAATTTCCATGTTTGGTCTATCCATACTGGTTTTTCCTTTCTTAGTTATGCAGACTTTGATTTTGAACTAAGTATAGGTTGACCCAGATTAAAGATGATATTTTCCATCCTCCTTATAGAGGTGAAGTGGCAGTGTATGTGGCAGCTTCTAGGGGGTCCCTTAAAAGATAGTGGGTTCATCTCTGCTGCTTTCTTCTGTCTCCCTTCTTCCTGGTGGATGAAATGCAGCTACATTGGCTGCAATCCAGGAAGCCTTCCTAGACCATGGGACATCAGATGACAGACAGTGGATGGATGAGAGAGAGAGATGGATCCCTGACCATTGTGGAGCTACTGTACCCAAGTATACTGTCTACCCTGGGGGCTCCTTTTATGGAAAGAAATAAAATGCATGTATCTTGAATAAGACATAACTATTTGGCATTGGACGGGATTTTGCTCTGTGATGCAGGCTGGAGTGCAGTGGCGCGATCACGGCTCACTGCAGCCTCGACCTCCTGCCTCAAGCAATCCTCCTGCCTCAGCCTTCCAAGTAATTGGGACTGCAGGTGCATGCCACTATGCTCAGATGATTCTTTTTATTTTTTGTAGGGATGAAATCTGGCTATGTTGCCAGGGCTTGTCTCTAACTCCTGGGCTCAAGCAATCCTCCCGCCTCAGCCTCCCAAAGTGCAGGGATTACAGGCATGAGCCACCGTGCATGGCCCCTATTTTCAGTTTTCTGTCACACTCAACTGAAGGAACCCCTACTTGATACATCGCCCCTTCCAGTTCCCTTCCAGGGGTGGTGTTTGCTGCATTTAGCAGCTTTCAGTATACTTCTTTTCCATTTTCTTGGTTGGTGACAATACCAAAATACCACTCTGCAGCCCCTTCACCACATTTCTTTATAAAGTCTGTAACATGGAAGTTTGAATGTTAGTATTAATAACACCTTAGTTGTTTCTGAAACTTGTTATAGTAATAAAACTGTAAAATGTTATGAGCATAACTCCAACTCCACCTCATTTTTCCTTCTCTGATTAAGTTGTCACCTGTGCACAGAAGCCCTGTGTAATGTGGCTCACTAGAAACAGGGAAATTTGGAGATACTTTCCTTGGAAGGGGCTGCTCTGGTTTGGATATGGTTTGTCTGGCCCTGCGAGTCTCCTGTTGAAATTTGAGCCCTGTTGTTAAAGGGCTAGTGGGACCTGGTGGGAAGTGTTTGGGTCACGGGGGTGGATCCCTCATGAATGGCTTGGTGTCATTCTCTAGGGAATGATTTCTCCCTCTTAGTCCCCAAGAGAACTGGTTGTTGAATAGAGCCTGGCACCTCCTGGCCCTTCTTTCCTTCCTTGTGACCTCTACACACACCAGCTCCCCTTCCCCTTCTGCCATGAGTGGAAGCAGCCTGAGGCCCTCACCAGAAGCAGGTACCAGCACCATGCTTCTCACACAGCCTGCAGAACCATGAACCCAATAAACATCTTCTCTTTTATAAATTACCCAGCCTCTGGTATTCCTTTATAGCAATACAAAAATATGCTAACACACGGTTTTGGAGAAAATATACCTTTTATGCCAAAAAATAATAACAATAAAGCTATAAATAAAAGACCTAGTACAATGCCTGGCCTGGAGTTGGCTCTTGATGAAAAGTAGAGGTGGATGGTGATGATAACTCAACCAGGACCCTGGAAACCCTTCCCACCACAAAGACAGCTTGATCTCAGCTAGGAGTTCTGGATGTCCAGCCATTGTTCCCATACAAGGAAAGTAGTCTCATAAGTTTCTGACCAGAAAATAATCCTTTACCTCAGAGGTCTCCAGTTGTGGTAAGAGGAGTTTCATCTTTATTATTGCTCTTATGTTGTTTTGATTTCTTAAAAGCCCAGAGATCACTCAGAGAGGCACTCATTGCAGCACTTTTCATGGACTCCTGCACACACCCAAACATATATCTCAAGGCAGCTGGAAAGTGACTGGGCTTCTACCAATATGGTGGGTCCAGCCAGTTTGTTTTCATGATCAAAGTGCAGGTCCCTGATGTCCTGACTGTATTATTCTCCACTGTAGAAGCAAATGCAAAAGTGTAATCTAAAGAGCTTCAAGACATCAGCCAGTGTGCATTGCATGGGGCTGATGCAGCAACACCCATCTCAGATTCATCTCTACTCCAGGTGCTCAAACGCTTGAACACCTGTTAAGTCAGCCAGTTGTGTGAAATCAGCATACATCTGCAATGAAGAGAAAATGGCAAGAGAAATGTATGGGAAACCTGCTCCTCTGTGCTTTTGTATCATGTGTCCACCCCCGGGAACCTTCCCTCAGCTGGGAAAAAGAGGAAGGCCAACCCAAAGTCTTGGCTTGATCATTTATTTAGCTAGGTGACTTTTCTCAGGCTGAGTTTGCTGTTATTAGAAATAACGAGCTGAAAGGTAGAATATGATGAAGATCAAAGGAGATGACATATGGGAAAGTGTCTGAATAACTCTGAACATTCATCCATACAACACATTGGATTGGAAGTGGAGGTGACAGCAGCACTTTCTGAGAAGCTGCAGTAGAGTCTGTCTAGTTCATGGTAGTCATTATGCTCAGACTAAAGAACAGAGAAATCCTGTACCAGCTCTCCAGTTTTTCAATGAAGATCCATCAGTTTTGTCACACTGTCTTCTGCATTACTGGCCCCACTTGCTGATACAATGTCTATCTTCCAGCCAATTATGCAGAAAGACTAGAAATGAATAAATGAACACCCTGTAACAAGCCTGCTTGTTTTCTTGACCTCTTCCAAAATGACATAAGCCAGTGTGATTTTGGATTCCATCAGGAATACAAAATAATCCCTATGACTCTGTTTTTTATGTCAAACTGATAAATGATTTTACCCACCACAGAACCAGGATTTTGAAAGTCAGCAAATTGAATAAGCATGCAGACATTATGGTGTTGCTCCACAGTCAGTAGGGCATGAGTTTTCAAAGCATTCTTTCCTGCAGTAAAAAGACAGCCACAAAGTCTATGATGCTCCTTCCATGGAAAGGTAAAGTTTATGTCTCCATCCTTTGAACTGGGGCAGGCTCTGTCATTGCTTTGCCCCAGGGTTAAGAAATTGGAAACTTCCACTTCCTCTCTTGGACATTCTATGGGAGCCCTGTGAAACACTGAGAACAGCTGCCATGCCAGAGAGGCCATGGCACCACCCACTCTTCAATAGTCTCAGTTCACTCCAGTCATCTGGTCATCTCTACTATGTTAGGTTTGTTGGTTTATTTTTTTTTATGGCTGCTATACAAATTGCCACAAACTTGGTGACTTAAAGCAGCACACATTATTTTCTTATAGTTCTGGAGGTCAGAAGCCCAAAATCAATTTCACTGGGCTGAGACCATGGTGTCAGCAGGGCCTCGCTTCCCCCAGGGGTTCTAGAGAAGAACCTGTTTCCCTGCCTTTTCCCAGCAATGACAGCAGAACTCCATGCATTCTTTGGTTCATGTCCTCTCCCACCATCTTCGAAGCCAGCAATGTGACATCTTGTGTCAGTCCTCACAGGGCCTTTTTCTTCTCTGTAGTGAAATCTCCCTCTCCCTTCCTCTTGTAAGAACACTTCTGATTGTATTTAGGGTCCACCCAGACAATTTAGGATGATCTCCCCATCTCAGGATCCTTAATCACACCTGCAGAGTCCCTTTTGCTATATAAGGTAACAGTCACAGATTCCAGGGATTCACATCTGAATATCTTTGGGGACCATTATTGAGCCCACCACACCCTCTGAGGCACCATACCTGTGCAGGAAACTGTCGTCCATACCAGCCCACCCGCCAACTGAATCCACCACCAAGCAAGCGCAGTCCATGCCACCTGGAACAGAAGAATCTTCCAACTGAACCCTGCCCAAATCGCTGACCCATAAAAGCAGGAAATATAATAAAACGGTGGTTGTTTTAAGCAACTAAAGTTTTAAGGTAATTTGCAACATAGCAAACTGGAACAGGTACTAATGGGTCTTGGTTGACCTGTGCCACTCTCTGTGCACAGGTTCATCCTATGATAGAACCACATATCTTTGAAACAGCCATCAGGGTCAAAAATGCTTGGAGGAATAGCCTGGTTTTCTCCATCACCACTGCTTGAGATGAAGGAAGTGAAGGGAACTGATGCTCCTGTTCTATTAATGGGCTTGGTTCTAAGCAGGTGAAAAACATTCGAACATCTTCCCCTATTTCTTCTCTAGACTGTTTTTCACCCTTTGCTTAGCTTCATATTTTCCCTAATGTCTGAAGTAAAGACATGCTTTCTGAGTAAAATAGAAATCATGGGTCTGGGGAGAAGCATTTCAGCTTCCTTTTTTCTCATTTCAATCTCTGACCTCATGAGCAGAGACAAGTTGCCCACGCACCTGTGTGCAAGCCACCACCACAGCTGCTCTTCCCACTCCCAGCTCCAGCGGGTCCTTCTTGTGACCTGGCGAAGCCTGCCAGGGTGTTTTTAATATTGTAGGAGATGAGTTGTCCTAATAGCCTCTGCCCTTCCTCTGTCGCTGTGGGAACAAAACTTGCTTTCTAATTTTCTTGTTTGGAAGATTGAAATCCTTGATGCTGACTCCTAAACATGCTGTATGAATAAATACTCCTAAACAGTTTAAAGCAGTCAAAGGTCTGTGTAAAATTACAAAGGACTTCCCAATAAATTACTGAGTTTGTTTACTGGAGCTTGAGTCAGGACATTGTGTTCTTTGCAAGGCACTTCATTTCTTCATGGGCACAGATCATACATTTACTTAGAGAGACATCCATGTCCCCAGGGGTTGTGGAGGAAGAAGAGACATGTGAAGGCAAGTAGGATGTTGTCATAGCCTGGCCCAGGCCACTGTAGGAGTCCTAATGTCTGCAGACATTAGCCCGGAACCCATGCTAATTCCTCTCCCCACTTCAGAATCGCAGCTGATAGAGTTTAGAGTCATCTCCCATCACAGTATTTGCATTTCAGTAGGTAATTTACAGAAACTCTCCCAAGAGAATGAATATAATTTACTAGTGAACCTGGTAGATGTATTTTGAGGATAGGCACAAAAAAATACTATTTGCTGAATGAATGAATGGACACCCCCATGTTCAGCAGACTGGACTTACATATTATCTTGCTATTTGTCTATAGTCTTAAATTCAACCACTGTCTTTCAGGGTGAAAGGTTGGAGTCAGACTCCTAAAATCATTTTGAACAGTGGCTGTTTGCCATTTTTTTCTCCTTCTCAAGGAACGTTTGTTGAGGTCAGGGGAATATTGAGAGTGATGGCTAATTTCTCTTTTACCCACTTTAAGCACTACTCAATTTTGTTTCATGCACATATTTTTTTTCATGCACATATATTGAGTGTATGATATGTGCTGGCCACAGTGCTAGATCTAGGGTGTGTTGTGGACCAGACTAGGATGACAAAGCATCCTGGTTTGCCCTGGCTGAGGAGTTCCTGGGACACTGGACTTGGAGCTATAAAACTAGGAAAGTTCCAGGTAAACTGGAAGGAGTTGGTCACCCCTCTCCTAGCCTACCATTTCTGGTAGAAAACAGAAAATTTATGATAAACACAGAATTATAATACAACTGTGAGGCTGGGCATGGTGGCTTATGCCTGTAATCCCAGCACGTTGGAAGGCCAAGGTGGGCAGATCACTTGAGGCCGGGAATTCAAGACCAGCCTGGCCAACATAGCGAAACCCCATCTCTACTGAAAATACAAAAATTAGCCAGGTGTGGTGGCACACGCCTGTAATCCCAGCTACTTAAAGGCTGAGGCATGAGAATCGCTTGAACCCAGAAGGCGGAGGCTGCAGTGGGCCAAGATGGTGCCACTGTACTCCAGCCTGGGCAACACAGCAAGACCCTGTCTCAAATAAAAAAACAAACAAACAAAAAAAGCAAACTGTGAGATAAGTTGAGAAAGGAGAGGAGAAAGGAGTCCTAGTTTGATGCTTAAGAAAGTTTTCCCTCAAAAGAGACACTTAAGTTGTTATTAGAAGAATCAGTAGAAGCTACCTAATAAAGCAAGAGAAAACCCATTCTAAGAAAGCCCACAAATACTTGTGAAGGCCTTGATGCTGGAGAAAGCACCGTGAGTGCAGGGAAATAGAACACATCCTCTGTGACTGCAGTCTGGGAAAGAAGAGAGAAACTGCCTGAGGCCAGAGTGTGAAGACCTCTGTACCTAGCATTGTGGATTCTAGATTGTACCCTAAAGGCAATGGGAATTCACTGAAAGGCTTCCAGGAAAAGAATAAAGTCTTCATGCCATCATGCTTCACCCAAGGCCTCTGCTATCAAACTTCATTCTTTGTGAGGGGCAACCCTACTCCATGCTAGCTCTGAACCAAAACTCCTTTCAGGCATAGTGAAATGAGCTACTCCTCTTTTCAGCACCAACAAAGTGAAATATGCATGGAAAGGAGCAATTTTAAATAACTAGTGAAGGGTAAGTGTGAACTGCCGATGCAGACTTTCACTGCTACTTGAAAACACTCTGGAATTCATCCGGCTCACCCCATCCTGTTAAAAGGCCCAAACTCTCACCCGGGTGCAGCCCACAGTGACCCCAGGCTCCCAGTCACCCCCACCTCCACCTCTCCATGCCTACTCTGCTTTCTGGACCTCTGCATGGTGGACAGTTTCTTTTGCCCTCAGCCTTTCCAAGTGTGTCCATTTAACAGAAGATGGGATTTTCCTAGGTCAGTGTCTCAAAATGTGGTGCCAGAACATTGACATCACCTGGGAGCTAGTCAAGAAAGCAAACTCTTGGGCCCCTTGCAGACCTACTGCCTTAGAATCTCTGGGGTGGCTCCCGCAGCCTGCATTGTAGCAGGCCCTCTAGGTGATTGCGATGCACACATGGGTTTGAGAAGCACTGTCCTGGGCAAAACTCTGGCTTCCCAGCTGGCTCCATGCTGGGTGCTGCTTTCTCCCCATCTCACTGACCATGAAGAGTGGGAACAACTCCAAATCTAGTCCTCTCCACTTCCTCACTGTTTCTAAACCTTTCCTTCACCTTGGTGGCAACCTCTAGCCCACTGGCCTCACTGCCTATCTGAGGTCTGTTGGTGTGGTCTCTATGTACCTGATTTCCTATTTGGCCATGATCCTCTATTACCAACAACTCTCTCACCTCCCTTATCAACAGCTCAAACTCCTTCTCCCCCTTGACCTTCCACTCTCTCCACCTTTCCCATTCCTCATTTCCAGTGAATGCAACTCTACTTTCTCTGCCTTATTACCAGTTGCTGAGCTGTATTACAGTCAGTCAAACAACCAGCATTTCATCAAGGGCAGGCCCTCCACACCTAGAGCACCCTGCCTTGCTTCCCCTCCCTCTTTCCTTCCATCTTTCCAGCTTTCCTTCCTTTGTTCATTCCTTCTTTCCTTTCTCTTCTCTCCTCCTCTCCCCTTCTTGTCCCTTCCCATCCTTTTTTCACTTCCTTCCTCTTACGTCTTGGTTGGTTCCCTGTTGAATTCTCCCCAGCAGCTCTCTCATCCTCAAACGCCCAAACCATTCTATAAAAGTCTGGATGGGCTGGGCACATTGGCTCATGCCTATAATCCCAACACTTTGGGAGGACGAGGTGGGTGGATCACCTGAGGTCAGCAGTTCAAGACCAGCCTGGCCAACACAGTGAAACCCCGTCTCTACTAAAAATACAAAAATTAGCTGGGCATGGTGGCGGGTTCCTGTAATCCCAGCTATTTGGGAGGCTGAGGCAGGAGAATTGCTTGAACCTGGGAGGCAGAGGTTTCAGTGAGCCGAGATCACAACATTGCACTCCAGCCTGGGCGACAAGAGTGAAACTCCATCTCAAAAAAAAAAAAAAGAAAAGAAAGTCTGGATGAATCCTTCTTGTAACCAGGAATGTTCAGTGAGGTCCACAGTTCCCTCAGAATCACCTGGAAAGTTTGCTAAAGATGCAGGTTCCTAGTCCAAATGGTGGAAGTCTAGTTTCCTCTCAAAATACTCCTTTAAATATTTGAAGATAATTAGCACATCCTCCCTAAGGCTTGTCCTCACCAAGTAAAATACATCTATTATTCCAGGCATTTTTCTCACATGCTACTTGTTGGACCCCTTATATAATTCTTGCTGTGCTCCTGGGTAGTTTCTGGTTTTTCATTCTCCCTTTTAAAATAATTGCAAGGTCAACATTTCCATCTTTCTTTTGACTTTCCCTGCACAAAGTGTCACCTTGAACAAAGGGCCTTCTCTTTTCAGTTCAAGCACATTTTGGAAATTTACCAATTTATTGATTAAATATAGTTATCAAATGCAGTCAATCATCATAGCTGCTTAGATAGCTTTACAAAAAAAATATTCAGGGGCCAAACCCTTACCTCACTGGCTTAGAATTTTTAGAGGGTGAGGCAGGGACTCCTTAAAAATCTCTAGGGATTACTGTTAACCAGCCAGTCCTGTGCACCACTGACCTAGGCCTTTGGAAAAACTTCTGGTATTAAACTCTGGAAACTGCCTCTGCCTCAAATAATTATTTATCCATTTAAGGATGACAGAAGAAAACATACTAAATGAGAACATGAACTTACTTGGGTATTTAACAAGAAACTGAAACCAGAGTATTTCTCTCTCTCTCTCTTTTTTTTTTTTTTTTTAGCCAAGTATTTCTTTTTTGGTTCATCTCCCCAGATTATAGGGTTTTTCAAAACCCATGGTGTTTTTGATGTATAATTCCAAGTAGAAATATTATTAGGCAAACAATTTATTAATACATCTTATCTCATTTAAAAACCATCACAGGAAATTATCTTTAAAAAATCTTTGGGGCCACATGTTAGTGTAACACAACAGTAAGCTTTGCTTTGAAATTATTTTAAAAAATCTATCCTTGGGACTTTCCATGGGAAATTAATTTTAGAAATCTATTCATAACCTAGACACATTTCTCCCTTCTTTCCCCCACTCATTATAACTATAAATCCTAGAACTAGCTCAAGAGGCAACCAAAGGAGAACGCTGAAAGGTGGTAAGATGAAAGCCACCAGGTTTGGGGTCCCAGGACTGGAGGAACATCACAGGGGCAGGGCACCTTACATCCTCCCAACCAACTCAGGACTCAGACTTGCTGACTCAGACCCAGCATTTCTCGACTCCAACCTAGCAACAGAAGGCAGCCCAGGAAGCCTCATTTCTCTGCTGGAATAAATAGGAATTCCTCCTGCAATAGGAGGCAAACCTGCACCATTTACTATGGCAAGGGGACTGGATGCCCGATCCCGGAGCCTGGCTAACAATACCAGAAGAGATGCTCTCCTACCCTGCAGGGCTTGAGACTTCTCTACCCCAGTGAGAAATACCAGAGCAACAATTAGCTGGTCAGGGAAGCCCCGTCCCCATTCCAATGGGAACTTCCCTTCCCCACCAAGGTAGACATGGGGAAGGCTCCCCTGGGGAAGCCCCTCAGCCCCTCTAGCAGCCCTAGCAGGAGCCGGTGAGAACCTCACTGGCAACATATAAACCAAGCAGACAAATACCACCACAAAGGCTCAGAAAATTAAACTACAGGCTGGGTGCAGTGGCTCATGCCTGTAATCCCAGCACTTTGGGAGGCAGAGGGGGGCAGATCAGCTGAGATCAGGAGTTTGAGACCAGCCTGGCCAACATGGTGAAACCCCATCTCTACTAAAAATACAAAAATTAGCCAGGTGTGGTGGCGGGTGCCTGTAGTCTCAGCTACTCGGGAGGCTGAGGCAGGAGAATGGCTTGATCCCGGGAGGCAGAGATTGCAGTGAGCCAAGATCACACCATTGCACTCCAGCCTGGGCAACAGAGTGAGACACTGTCAAAAAAGAAAAGGAAATGAAAGCAAAGGAAACAAGGAAAGGAAAGGAAAGGAGAAAGAGAGAAAGAAAGAAAGAGAGAGAGAGAAAGAAAGGAAGAAAGAAAGAAAAAGAAAGAAAGAAAGAAAGAAAAAGAAAGAAAGAAAAAGAAAGAAAGAAAGAAAGAAAGAAAAAGAAAGAAAGAAAGAAAAAGAAAGAAAGAAAGAAAGAAAGGAAGAAAGAAAGAAAGAAAGAGAAAAGGAGGGGGGAAGGAAGGAAGGCAGGTAGGAAGGAAGGAAGGAAGGAAGGCAGGCAGGCAGGCAGGCAGGAAGCAAGGAAATTAAGCTACTGTTGGAACCACAGCCTACCAAATTAGGCAAGATCCTTGAGAACTAACCTATACGAGGTGACTACCTGCCAAAATAAAAGATTTAAATGGGATCCAGTGTCGCTCAACATAATAGCCAAAATGTTCAGGATACAATAGAAATTTCCCATCATACCAAGGAAATCACAACTTGAATGAGAAGAGACAACCAACTCACATCAACTTCAGTTGAATCCAATGCTGGAATGATCTGAAAAGGATTTTAACTCAGCCATCAGAAAACATATAAGCAATCCATCAGATTCTCTTCAAACAAATAGCAAATTAGAAAATCTTAGCAAAGAGAAGGGAGTTATTTTTGTTAAGCCACATAGCAATTATGAATGTGAAAAAACAGACTAACAAATAAAAATCTATCTACCTATCAAGAAATTCAAGAAAATATGGAACTAATTTTTAGAGACATTATTCATTTTATAGCTGCAGCTCTGGGGGCTCTTTAAGGCTTGTCGGACAGATAGAACCCACACCATTGCAACTTCTTGTAAATTTAGGGTCCAGAAATGCGCAACATTTCAACAAGTGGCACAGAAAGGGAAATCTGGAGGGGGAAAATAGAATAATCTCTAAAAACACCAAAAAAATGAAATTTATTCTACAGGTTTTTCAATCATTCCAAACCTCAGTGATGGTCATGGGATGACTGTTGAAACGGCAGAGGCTCAGGCCCACCCTGGTGATTCTTTTTCCATGTGTCTTCCCTGGGTGCTGCGTTCATATATTTAGTGAGCCTCTTAGGAGATAGTGAGGCAGCTGATACATGGCTCGATTTGGGAGAACCAAACCTAAGAAACTATCACTGTTGGATGTAATGCCCATCCAACTTTTAGCCCTTTATATGAGACTGTGAGTTCTAAAAGCCAGATGTCTTAGTAAACCTCACTGGGGTCGTGAAATAAGATATAGCAGTCTCAAAAATTCTATAGTATATGCTTTTCTTTCTTGCTTTCCTAAGAGTTACCATCATCCATTCTCCTATGACCCAGTAAGGTAACTCAGAGCGGTATTAGAGGATGGTGTTTCATTATGTGAACCTCTCTAAATCATTTCTCCATAATAAACGTTGATATAGCAGAAGGCTAATAATATGGCTATGTTATGTTGCAGGTGTCACTGAGTGGTTGGAAAATCATATTTTGCAGTACATAAAAGGTTATTTGTTATGGCTCTTCAGTGATATCCCTTTCTAAATTTAATCACAGGCCCCACCTTTTAAAATATTGGGGCTAGCCGGGCGTGGTGGCTCACACCTGCAATCCTAGCACTTTGGGAGGCCGAGGTGGGTGGATTATGAGGTCAGGAAATTGAGACCATCCTGACCAACATGGTGAAACCCCATTTCTACTAAAATACAAAAAAAATTAGCCGAGTGTGGTGGCGTACACCTGTAGTTCCAGCTACTCGGGAGACTGAGGCAGGGGAATCGCTTGAACCTGGGAGGCGGAGGTTGCAGTGAGCCGAGATCGTGCCACCACACTCCAGTCTGGTGACAGAGCAAAACTCTGTCTCAAAATAAATAAATTAAATTAAATTAAATATTGGAGCTAAAATATTTATGACTAATCACTGAAAATTTTGGCAAAATATTAATTTGACAAGAGTAGTTCTTTGTGCATCTTATTTTGTTGAAAATGGAGTTCTTAAACTGGGCCTTGGATGTTGTCCTAAATAGTTGTTTAGCTTTTTGGAAGGCCTTTGTCTTGGATCCAACTCAAACTTCATCCTCAAAACCATAAACTCAGAGAGTCCTCAATTAATACAACCCATTGTCATTTTCATTCATCAGTTTTTGTCACAATGGTAAGTAAAGAGGTGCCGTAGCACCATTTTATGGGCTCAAAATAAAGTCTGTGTCTTCCCATTTCTTGTTCAAAAATTATCTTTCCTTTTAAGGAAAAAAAAAAAAAAAGGATCCCGATGATAAACACCTTTCCACGAAAGTACCTTGTCAGACAGTGGGACATTTCTAAATAACATGTTCCCAGATTCCATCAGGCTTGTTTTGTCTGGCAAATGAATTATGTAAACCTTATCCACCAGAAACTGTTTCAAGTCAATTAATTGTTGTAATTACTTAAGATTTCTTTTTAATGAATATGGCTCTCCAGGGATTCGATGATATCCTGTCATCTGTAGGGCCTGATAAATGAAATGTGATTTGTGCCTCACTGCAAACTGAACCCTTGTACTTGAGCAATGTCTGCTTCCTGCGTGCTCGTTAAATGGAAGAAATGCCCTTGATGGAGGCAGGGACATTCATTATAAACAGTTCCCAGTTAGCTTGAAAGTGAGGGGCTGAATTGACTGTATTCACCCTTCTTGCTCTCTTTCTCTCCTTCCGTCCCTTTGGAAGGGAATTAACCAAGCCCATGACCTCAGTGAAGCTGCACATCATAATCATCATCAGTCTCACCATTCTGTCACTCATCTCCATTAGGTTCAATAAATTGAGGTCTCAAACAGCTATATGGGGATGATCTTGGAAGCTAATATAGAAAGCAAAGGATTATTTTTCCAGCTCTGCTGGCTCTCTCTGTCTCTTTCTTTCTCTCTCTCTCTCTCCACCACGCCCCCCCCCAACTAATATTTCTCTCATTTTTAAGGATTCACCTCTCCAAGAGTTGATAAAGTAGGGTAACTTCTCTCTTTCAGGGCCACCCCATTTCCCAGTGATTAGTAAATTAGACTACAGCTAAAGAAAGGGAATCTAAAAATGGTACAGCAAAGTTCCGGAAACCAGTCCCAATTTTCAGAAATATGGGCACCCTCTATTCTAGCAAACAAAACTCTGTAATGAAACACAAATTTTCAACTTATCTATTATCTTCAGTGGTTTTATTTTTGCCCAGCAAAACATTCAGTCTACCCCAATAAAATAATGTTTTTCTGGGACATTTCTATTTGGTGGAACTCATAAAGTATGTGTTCATAAAGAGGCTTCTGTCAAAATTTATAGAGAGGATTAAAATAAATGAACATTAGTGAGCCCACAGCACTCTTATAAAACAGTATTGCTATACTCATGGTCTCAAATCAAACGTTTTTTTATTCACAACTGAAAACAGTCAGATTGGAAATACTACAAATAAAAGATATGTTTTCTTTGAAATTCATCACTTTTGCTGAAATTTATGCCACTGGATTGTGTGAAACTGGTTATAATGCATACCTGTAATAAAACTCTCCAACCGCAATTCTAAACAGTTATCAATTACTATCCCTAAACAGCAATGTTTGCTGATTTTAAGTGAATTAAGGTTTCACCTTCTTTATTGCAGACTGTTACCATTCCCCTACAAATTCACTAGTTTTAACCAAATTTAAATAGGAAAGATCTTGTAGTAGACAAACATTGATTTAAGACTATATGCCTTTTCACAGTGTCGTATCTTGCACTGCTTTAAAGTCATAACTCTAGGAAAAAACTAGGAATATCAAAGACATTTGAAATTAAGAAATTTGTTGACGTATTCATTCAATCAATAAACATGTATTTAGTGGCAGATAAAGAACCAGGCACTTGTCTAGACCTTTTGGTGACAATGATGAACCACCACCTTGATCACCCCATTTATTCAATATTTACCACAAGCCAAGCACTGTCCCAAGAGCTTTGCAAACAAGACATACTCCCTTTCCTCAAGGACTCAGAGCCTTTAAACAATCTTTTGTTTAAAGACAGACCAACTAGATTGCAATGTGCAACTTCTATTGACTGCCTCTGTAAGGTGAGTACCCAGATGCAAACAGTTGTTAGTTATTATTTATTTTTTATTTATTTGTTTATTTATTTTTTGAGATGGGTCTCACTCTGTTGCCCAGGCTGGAGTGCAGTGGCGTGATCTTGCCTCACTGCAAGCTCTGCCTCCCAGGTTCACACCATTCTCCTGCCTCAGCCTCTGGAGTAGCTGGGACTACAGGCACCCGCCACCACACCCTGCTAATTTTTTGTATTTTTAATAGAGACGGGGTTTCACCGTGTTAGCCAGGATGGTCTGATCTCCTGACCTCGTGATCCGCCTGCCTCGGCCTCCCAAAGTGCTGGGATTACAGGTGTGAGCCACTGCGCCCTGCCTAGTTATTATTTATTATCTGTACTGGGTAAGTACCCATTGCTGGGCATTTATGCAGATGGTACCTTCATGGTAAAGAGCTGCCCAAGTTCTGGGCTTGATGCCAACAACACCCAATAACTGCATGATTTTTGGCAAGTTATGGTAATCTCTCTACCTCTGCTTCCTCCTCTGTCAAAATGCAAATAATATCCATAATGATGATGATGACGATGATGGTACCTACTTCTTAAGATTTGTGTGAATTCAATGATTTCATGTATTATAAGCACTTTGTGCCGAGGACACAACAACTGATCAATAAATTGTTTGTTATTGTTACCATCATCACAGCAGGCAAGTTAAGCATTATTATCTAAATTTAACCAGTGAAAAAATAGAGGCACAGAGAAATTAAGTAACATTCCTAATATTATATGGCTAGGAATAGAACTAAAATTCAGAAGAGCTTTCTTTCCCGACACTGGCAAGTGCTGCCTAGATGAATTGCTGTGTACAATTCTGTAGCATATCAATTATTTTCTCCTCCTTTTCCTCTTCCCCTTCTTCCTCCTTTCCCTCCTCTTCCCCTTCTTCCTCCCATTCTTTGTCATCATCATTATCAGTAACCATAGGCATGTATTGAGATCCTAGGTGGCATACTACACTAGGAACAGTGGATCTGATACCATTTTAGTTGGATGCAGTCTTTCCCTTCTAAGATAGGATGGTAAAGAAGTGGCACAGAACAAATTTTATTCCTTAATAAACCCTTATAAAATATGTGGTATTGGGTTCATTTTTGCCATAAAATTGACACTCTGATTGATTAAATAACTTGCCTATGGTCACAGAGAAAGTGGTTGGAAGTGAAAGAAAGATCTCCTGTTTCCCAAGATTTTGTGACGTAAAAATTGTTAGAAAGGACAATGAGCTTTCCCTGTTCCAGCTATACTATGTCTCCTGAGCCCCTTTTGACTGATGACACCTCATTTCATTTATTTTTAAATAATTTTTTCTGAGAATTTGCTCCCATTTATTTTTCTACATACATTTATTTTCTATATACATTTCAGAATCACCTTGTCAAACTCACAGGTTAATTTTGTTGAAATTTTGCTGGTGGTGTTGTTGTTTGTTGTCTGTTGTTTTTTGAAACATGATCTCATTCCGTCACCCAGCCTGGAGTGCAGTGGTGCAATCATAGCTTACTGCAGCCTCGACCTCTTGGGCTCAAGCGATCCTCCCACCTCAGCCTCCCAAGTAGCAGGGACAACAGGTGCATGCACCACCATGCCTTGCTAATTTTTGTATTTTTAGTAGGGACAAGGTTTCATCATGTTACCCAGGCTGGTCTCAAACTGCTGGGCTCAAGCGAGCTGCCTGCCTCAGCCTCCCAAAATGCTGGGATTACAGGTGTGAGACACTGCACCTGGCCAGAATTTTAATTAGAATTATATTAAACCTATCAATTAATTTAAGAAATTTGACATACATTCTTTAAATACTCAGCTTTCCGTTTAGCAACTTCATTTGTCTTTCTTTTGTCAACTTTTACTTTCTTTATTATATGTTCCTACATTTATTCAGGTAGATCCTGAACATTTCAGGTTCAAAATGTTTTAGGTAGTTTTTAGAGACAATTTGCTATTGACAATTTGCAAAAGACTCATTTTCCATTATATTTTCTAACTGGAAATTATTGATACTTAGGACAGTATTAATTTTTTTAAAAAAATTATTTTAACAGTAATTTATACTTGTCCCATCCAAGTGTGTTTTTCTGCTTTTCTTGGTCACAGAGCTACCCAGATTTCCCAAATGCTCTTGAAGCTCAGCAGGTGAAATGTCTGGCCAATGGGATGTGGATAGAAGTGATATTTGCAACTTCCAAGTTATCACTAAAAACATTTGTGTTTTTATCCTGGAACACAAGCTTGAGATGAATCGTTTTTAAGCACAAAGAATTAAACAGCATTCTAGAGCAGAATTTAGCAAACTATGGACTGTGGATCAGATCTGACCTGTAGCCTGACTTTTGTATGGCCCGTGAGCTAAGAATCGTTTTACCTTTTTAGATGGTGGTAAAAAGATAAATACAAAAGGAAGAGAGAGAGAGAGAGGAGATGGGAGAGGGAGAAAGAGAAAATGTGTCAGAGACTATATGAATCTCAAAGCCTATCTGGCTTATTACGGAAAACGTTTGCCAACTCCCATCCTAGGGGACTATTGTCAGGAAGATGGAAGGAACCTGGGTCTCTGAATCACCTTGTGGAGCAGAGCAGTTCTATCATTCTTGAACCACTGATCTCTGGACTAGTGTGACAGGTGAAAATAGATTCCTATCTTATTTAATCCATCATATTCAGGCTCTCCTTGTTACAAGAACCATTTATCTAATTAATCAACTAACTAACCTTATTAGTTTGGACAGTTTTTCAGTTATCTCTTGCAATTTCTAGATAAACTATCATTGGCAAACAATAATAGGGTTTTTTTTTTTCCTCAGTAACAAACATGTTATGTGTTCTATCCTTGTTTTTGGTCTTATTTTTTAATAGCTGGAGGTTTCAGGACAATATAAATTGATAGTGTCAGCAGCATACATCCATGTTTTGTTCTAAATTATAATGGCAATGCCTCTAGCTCTTTACTGACTAGTAAACTATTGCCTTCTGATTGTAGATATTTTTCATTATCCTAAGCATATTCAGAAGAAAAATTGTTCAATGTTTTTTCTCCTCTTTAATTTATCTTTTCAAGTTTTGATATCAAATGTATTCTATTTTTATGAAAGGAATTGGAAAGTTCTCCATCTATGATTGGCTTGTATAGCTTAGAAAGAGCTCTGATTTAAAAGTTTGAGAAAAATTATGTCAGAATAATCCAGCCACAGAGCATTTTTTTCTTCAAAAAAATGTTAATTTCTTTCATCACAATATTCAGTTATCTATTTCTTGAGTTAATTATAACAATTCATATTTTCTTTTAAAATTATTTATTTTGCCACCAAATTATTAACATAGACTTATGTTAATAGGTCTATACACAGCATTCTCTTTAAATTATTTGATTTATTCAATATCTGATGTAATAATTGCTTTCCTATTTTGCTTACTTGTCTTCTCTCATTTTTTGTTGTTTATCAGAATTTTCAGACATTTGTTGCTTTTTAACTTTTTTCCAAAGGGCACATTCTTTGATTTTGTAACTTAATTTTTGTATTTGCTTTCTAACAAATTTATTTTGTGGTTGTGTTTATTTGTATAATATTCTTATTTCTACATTGGTTATTAAGCTTTTAAATAAACTGTATAATTCTTATTTTTTCTTCTTCAATAATAAAAATTTATACTGCTACAAATTTGCATCAGAGTCCAAATCCTGTTAGTCACATCCTATTGCTTTTGAGAGGTAGTGATCTTCATCACAGTATTTTCAGATAATGTATGTTGTAGCTCGGGGTTCTGAGAAAGCAGACACCGAACAAGTACTTGGGTGTAGAAAGTTATCTAGAATGTGATTCTGGGAAGCATAAAAGAGGAAGTAGGGAGAGTGATAATGGGCAGGAGAAAAGCCAGTAAAGAGTGAATTAATAAGCGGTTTAATGCTATGAGCAACAGGAGCTCCATCTCTGAAAAAAAGTTGATAGCATGTCCTGGAAATGTCCCATTGAGGAAAGGGGAAGCTGGGATATGTACCCATAAGCATTCCTGAGGGTGTTAAATCCTCAGTAATTCTAGGCGGCCATGCCTGTGAGCAAAGCACACTGAAGAAATCCTTAAAGCTAAGAAATAAAAAGCCATGGTGGTTTGAGGCAGGAAACTATCACTACTCATGGATGCTGTTTGTCTCAGCTGCAAGTGAACTTAGACAACGGCTGGGGGGCTAAGGATGAGCATCAACAGCATCTGCTGCAATGTGTAATTATGGATTTGCTTTCATTTTTATTTTGGAATGTTTTCCCAAGTGGTTTGTTGGGGCTTCCTTTTTTAAATGTGTATGCTTTTAGATTTTAACACGAGTATTCACTGCACATTAAAATACACATTGTCAGCTGTAATATGTAAGTTTTTCTGTAAATGGAAGAAAGGACAACAGATGAATCTTGAGGAAATTTTACATTTCAGAACAATAAACACTATTTTTTTAGCATAGCTGTTTTACGGATTTCTTTTACTCATCCAATTAGTATCTACTCCAGTGTGTTATTGTTCAAATCGTGTAACATTTTTATGTTTATTTTAAATTTTTTATTTTGAAATAATTTCAGAATCAGGAAAATTGAAAGAAAAGTACAGAAAACTCCTGTATAAACTTTATCCAGATGTAAGGGTCTCTTTCTGAACTCAATTCTGTGTCGTTGATCTGTTTTCGAAAGGTTGATATCCTTTCGCAAATATCACACCAGTTTGATGATTAGCGCCTTATGACAAATTCTGAAGTCAGAAAGTATTAAAATATATATATATAACAAAAAGTCTTCCAATTTTGTCATTTTTTAAGAAATGTTTTTGCTTTTAGTTCCTTTGGTTTTCATATATATATAATATATATACATATAATATATATACATATATTATATATACATATAATATATATACATATATTATATATATACATATATACATATATAATATATACATATATAATATATACATATGATATATATACATATGATATATATACATATGATATATACATATATAATATATACATATATTATATATAATATATACATATATTTTATATATAATATATGTATATAATATATATACATATATAATATATATACATATATAATATACATATATAATATATATACATATCATATATACATATATAATATATATACATATCATATATACATATATAATATATATACATATATACATATCATATATACATATATAATATATATACATATATACATATCATATATACATATATAATATATATACATATATACATATCATATATACATATATAATATATATACATATATACATATCATATATACATATATAATATATATACGTATATACATATATAACATATATACGTATATACATATATAATATATATACATATTATATATACACATATAATATATACATATAATATATACACATATATACATATAATATATATACATATATAATATATACACATATACACATATATAATATATACACATATAATATATACACATATAACACATATACATATATAATATATACACATATAACACATATACATATATAATATATACACATATAACACATATACATATATTATATACACATATAACACATATACATATATTATATACACATATAACACATATACATATATTATATACACATATAACACATATACATATATTATATACACATATAACACATATACATATATTATATACACATATAACACATATACATATATTATATACACATATAACAATATACATATATTATATACACATATAACACATATACATATATTCTATACACATATAACATATACATATATTCTATACACATATAACATATATACATATATTATATACACATATAACATATATACATATATTATATATACATATAACATATATATTATATATACATATAATATATATACATATATTATATGTATATATAAAATATATTTTCGAGACAGGGTCTCAGCATGTTGCTCAGGTTGATCTGAAACTCCTGGGCTCAGACAATTCTCCTTCTTTGGCCTCCCAAAGTGCTAGGATTACAGGTATGAGCCGCTGTGCCCAGCCTGATTTTCATATAAATTTTAACAGAAGTATTTAAAGCTATAAATTTCCCTCTAAGCCTGCTTTAGCTGTATTTGACAAATTTTAATATGTTGTACTTCATTATTCATTTTTAAAATATCTTCAAACGTCTCTCTGATTTTTTCTTTGACCTTTAGATTACTTAGAAAACAGTTGATTAATTTCCAAACATTTAGGGTTTTTATAGGTTTTAGAGTTTTTATAGATTTTATTGTTTTCTATTTTTGATGTAATTTTATTATAATTAGAGAACATACTCTGTGTGATTTCAATCCTTTTACATTTATTGAAATTTTTATTGCACAGCTAACCTTCATGTTATATTGGTGAACATACCATTGACAGCTGAGAATATGTAATCTGCATTTGTTGGTTAAAACTTTCTATAAACATCAATCAAGTCAAGGTGGTTGATAGCATTGTTCTGATATTCTGTTTGTTTTAGTTCATTTTGTGTTACTGTAAGGGAATACCTGAGACTGAGTCATTCATTGTTTTTATAGAAGGGTTTATTTAGTTCGTAGTTCTGCAAGCTGAGACGTTCATGGTCATGGTCCCGGCTTCTGGTGAGGGCTTTTGTGCTGCATCACAGCGTAACAGATCGGGGGTGGACACATTCAAAGAGAAAATCTGAGGGGTGTTCTGGCTTTATAACAACTTCCAGTCTTGAGAAAACCAATCCATTCCCACAAGAACTAACCCAGTCTCCCATGAGCAAGAACCCACTACCTCGAAAGCAACCTCAAGCAATTTGTGAGGTACCTGCCCCCATAATCCAAACACCTCCTGCTAAGCTCCGCTTCCCAAAATCATCACATTAGGGATTAATTTTCAACATGAATTTTGGAGGGGACAAATATTCAAACCACAGCAATGACTTTATTGATTTCTTTGTCTAGTTGTTCTATCAATTGCTAAGAGAGGATTGTTGCAGTCTCACGTTTTCATGGAATTGACTATTTCTCCCTTTAATTCTATCAATTCTTGATTAGCATACTTTGAAACCCATTATTAGACTTAAACACATTTGAGATTGCTATCAATTCCTGAAAAACAAACTCTTTTATCATTACGAAATATCTTTATCTCTGGTAATGCTCTTTGTCTTGAAGTCTTTTTTATCTGATATGAATTCCACTCCACTCAACTTATCATTACTATTTGCATGGTATATCTTATTCTATCCATTTCCTTTTGATCTGCCTACAGCTTTATAATTAGAGCACTTTTGTATACAGTACATAGTTAAGTATTGCTTATCATCCAGTTTGATCATCTATGCAGTTTAATTGGAGGGTTTAGTTCATTAATATTTAGTGCACTGTTGATATGATTGGAATTAGGCCTATCATTTTATTATTTATTCACCATCTGTCCTTTTAAGTTCTTGCTCCCTAGTTCCTCTATTCTTGCCTTATTTTAGATTCTTTGAATTTTAAGAAAAATTTATTTTATTTTTCTGTCAGCTTTTTAGCTTTACTGCTTTGCATATTATTCATTGGACACTATGGGGATTACAATACACACTATAAACTTTTCAGTCCTTTTACAATCAACATTGTATCTCTTCCCATATTCTATGATACAGTTGGTACACATATTACATCTGTAGACTATATATGCCCCCACAAGAATTTTGTGTAATCCGTGCTTTAAACAGATCTATGTAGTGTAAAAGAAAGAAAAAACTTATTTTATATTTACCCAGGTATTTACCATCTCTAATATTTTTTTCCTGAAAATATAAATTTAAATCCAGTATTATTTTCTTTCAGTCAGAAGAACTTTATTAGCATTTTTAGTGCATGTCTGCTGTTGACAAATTCTCTTGATTGTTTTTTATTTGAAAATGCTTTTTGTTTTCCTTCATTTTAAAGGATATTTTCACTGAATATAGAATTTGGAGTTGAAAGCTTGTATTTTTCTTTCAGCAGTTTAAAGAAGTTATTCCATTTCCTTCTGGTCCCCAGAGTTCCTCATGAGAAATCAGTGATTATTCAGAATGTTGTCCTATTGTATGTGGAATGTCATTTTTCTCTAGCTGGTTTAGATATTTTCTTTTTATATTGAGCCCACTTCAAGTACTTTTTCTGCCGATTCTCACTCTTCTTTTCTTCTGGGACTCAAATTACTCATACATTCGATATTTTGATATTTTCCATGGTTTCACGTGGGTTTTTAAAATTCATTTCTGTTTAAATTATTATCTCTTTGGCCTACAGCTTGGATAATTTCAAGGTCACGAACTCTTTCTTCTGTTGTATACAGCATGCTGTCAAGCACATACAGTAATTTTTAAATTTCAGATATTGTATTTTTTACTTATGTAATTTCCATTTATTTCACTTTTTTATGGTTTATAATTCTCTACTGAGATTTCCAATATTTTCGTTTATTTTAAGGATATTTTCCCCTACCCTTGAGCATAATCGTAATAGCTGCTTTAAAATCCTTGTCTGTTAATATGTGGACTTCTGTCCTGTGGTTCTTTAAGCCAGTAGGATGATGGGTTTTTATCCATGTTTTGATAACCTGACAGGACAACAACTGGGACTTGCCCTCAAGCTAAAAGCCTTAAGAATGTGGGACTCACTCAGTTCTCTTCCTTGGTTTAGCTTTTAGTGCTCCTCTAGTATCTGCCTGCTTTTATTTGCTCCCTGGTGCCTTAAAGTAGTTGTTTTTTAATATTTTGTCTCAAGGATATTTTTTATTATTTGTGAAAGTGCTGAGTTTATAGGAGCTAATATATCATTACCAATTAATCACTTTTGACCATATTTTTTGTGATTTTCTAAAATTGGGGATGTCATGCAACTTATATAATGGAATTTCTGTGATTATCAAAAACTTTCAAATTTGAGTAATGTATATGAATAAAATAATTTCATCATTATTTGTTTGAAACTGCCCTTTTACTTACAGACATTATGCCAACCACTAGGGACTATTAGAAGTTTACAGAAGAAACTTAGTGAAAACCACCTACCTGTATAACATATACTTGCCTTTTTTTTCTTTTTTTTCCTCACTACATATCTGTATAATTGATATACTTGCCTTTTTTTTCCTCACTACATTTTTTATTTTACCTCTTTTTAATTCTTCAGTCCCAATTCACCCTCATCTTAAATAGACAGGTATCCTGTCGTTTATTCTCCAGAAAACAAAATCCTAGGTGTTAAATTTGAGGCACTTTATACTGGCACTTACCTCTCCACTGCCTCTACTGAAATACACAGCAAATATTATCAACTTCTACTTCTCTCTTCAAAATAGTACTTGCATTTCTTTTCATTCCCAAAGCAAAACATGTAGTATCTGCTCAATAAATACTCAGGTGAATGAAAGAATCTCATCCATCATTATGCCTCTGTACATTTTTCTTGAGCCACTACTTCAGCCAGAAATTCCTTTGCTAAGAGACAAAACAGTCTTAACTGAATATTCTGCACGATCTTGGCTCTATATCTCAAACCCCAAATTATGTTTAACATTTCTCCTAGTAGATATTTAATTCTAAATATGATTGATAATAAACTAGAAACTAAAAGGCTCAAAGCTTCTTTAGCAGACATTTATTTTCCTCCTTCTATCCTCTCCCAGCTCTTGGTTCATTTAATGTCAGCCAAGGAGGCTTATCCATGGATGATAGATGGTCTATCCAGTTCCCCGAGCAAGTGGGCAGATAAACTGATAATATAAGTGATCCTTAAATAGTTCAGAGGTGAAAGTTCTCTGAGACCTCATTCAACTTGGAGTTACTTGTGTTGCATTTTAAACCCCTCATCTGGAAGAGTCTGTTCCATTATATAGTGTGGAAAGTATTTACTTTCCAGAAACCTGTTCTTTGGTATCAGTTACTGAATTCTTTGCAGCAGGTGGAAGTTTCTTTGTTCTCATCTGACTATGAGGCACCCCACCCTGACAAATGGCCTCTAATAGCCAGGATCAATCATCCAGGCTTCTGTCTCTCAATCATTTGCACTCTGGGTCCCCTGCTTTGATGCATACATTTACTTTTTTATACAATTCATTTTTCTTTAGCTATTATCTCATCTCAATTAATACTGAATTGTTTTAGATTATCCTCTTCTATGCCATAATGTTGAATTACAGAGAGAGAGAGAGAGAGAGAGAGATGATAGATAGATAGATGATAGATAGATAGATAGATAGATAATCGATGTTTATGTATTTAACTAAAGTAATATTTTGTGCTTGCTCACCTTCATACACACCAGTCTGTGCTCATATACAATATTTCTACAGCGCTTTGAATAGGAAATTGAATTGATACAAAGGCTTGTGAGATCAGAATTGGAAAAAACAACTTTAAAGTTCATATGGAACCAAAAAAGGGCCCGCATTGCCAAGTCAATCCTAAGCCAAAAGAACAAAGCTGGAGGCATCATGCTACCTGACTTCAAACTATACTACAAGGCTACAGTAACCAAAACAGCATGCTACTGGTACCAAAACAGACAGATCGACCAATGGAACAGAACAGAGCTCTCAGAAATAATGCCGCATATCTACAACCATCTGATCTTTGACAAACATGACAGAAACAAGAAATGGGGAAAGGATTCCCTATTTAATAAATGGTGCTGGGAAAACTGGCTAGCTATATGTAGAAAGCTGAAACCGGATCCCTTCCGTACACCTTATACAAAAATTAATTCAAGATGGATTAAAGACTTAAATGTTAGACCTAAAACCATAAAAACCCTAGAAGAAAACCTAGGCAATACCATTCAGGTCATAGGTATGGGCAAGGACTTCATGTCTAAAACACCAAAAGCAATGGCAACAAAAGCCAAAATTGACAAATGAAATCTAATTAAACTTAAGAGCTTCTGCACAGCAAAAGAAACTACCATCAGAGTGAACAGGCAACCTACAGAATGGGAGAAAATTTTTGCAATCTACTCATCTGACAATATCCAGAATCTACAATGAACTCATACAAATGTACAAGAAAAAAACAAACAACCCCATCAAAAAGTGGGCAAAGGATATGAACAGACACTTCTCAAAAGAAGATATTTATGCAGCCAAAAGACACATGAAAAAATGCTCATCATCACTGGCCATCAGAGAAATGCAAATCAAAACCACAATGAGATACCATCTCACACCAGTTAGAATGGCGATCATTAAAAAGTCAGGAAACAACAGGTGCTGGAGAGGATGTGGAGAAATAGGAACACTTTTACACTGTTGGTGGGACTGTAAACTAGTTCAACCCCTGTGGAAGTCAGTGTGGTGACTCCTCAGGGATCTAGAACTAGAAATACCATTTGATCCAGCAATCCCATTACTGGGTATATACCCAAAGGATTATAAATCATGCTGCTATAAAGACACATGTACACGTATGTTTATTGCGGCACTATTCACAATAGCAAAGACTTGGAACCAAGCCAAATGTCCAACAATGATAGACTGGATTAAGAAAATGTGGCACATATACACCATGGAATACCATGCAGCCATAGAAAAGGATGAGTTCATGTCCTTTGTAGGGACATGGATGAAGCTGGAAACCATCATTCTCAGCAAACTATTGCAAGGACAAAAAACCAAACACCACATGTTCTCACTCACAGGTAGGAATTGAAAAGTGAGAACATATGGACACAGGAAGGGGAACATCACCCACCAGGGCCTGTTGTGGGGTGGTGGGAGCGGGGAGGGATAGCATTTGGAGATATACCTAATGTTAAATGATGAGTTACTGGGTGCAGCACACCAACATGGCACATGTATACATATGTAACAAACCTGCACGTTGTGCACATGTACCCTAGAACTTAAAGTATAATAAAAAAAAAGATTAAAAACTTTTGTAAGCAAAAAAAAAAGGCTTGTGAGATGTAAATCTTATTCATAGTAAAAGGATTCCTGCATCTGAAGATTGTCCTATAAACCATCTCTACAACATGCATTAAATTCATGTTTTTCTGTTCAGACTCTGACCCAGGTTTTCTAATGTCATGCAGTGTCTTTGCCTCTAGATGCTCCAAATGTCCATCTATACTTCTCACATCTCTACACTATAATTTTTAAGTGTTTTAAGATCCCTTCAAAAACTTTCTCTACAGTCTCTTTCTTCCTCAAAGAGTATATATGTGATCAAACCAACCTCCAAACTCAGCTTCGTTTGGATGAATGATTAAGACTTTTTCATTAGTGTATTTTGTCCCTATTCATTCACAAAATTCTCTTAATTTTTCTTTTGTTTTGTGTTGTTGTTGTTGTCCTTCATATGTATTGAAACAGTCACAAAATAACCAGTCGACTCAGGCAATTTTAAGAACAACCACTTAAGCAATATGTGGTAATGACAGATAAAACAGAACAGGTAAATTAGATGTTCCCTATTTAGCCAATTATTTGTAGATACAAACATAATTCCCTATTCACATATGAAGTCTTTGTTTATTTGCATTAAGGCTGCATGGCCATATCTGTTCAAATTTGCAGAGTGTCATATTTTATTATGATGATCATTGTAAAATAGATTGCTAATATCTTCCCCCTACCCAAAATCTGTCAGAGATATTTTAGGTATCACTGCACCACTAACTCAAGCTGTTCATATAGAATGAAGGTAATCAGAATTGAGAGAAAAAAATAGAAAAGAAAATAAAAACCATTTCCCAAAAGTGCAGGAGCACATGAAAACTTGTCTAGCTAATCATCAGGAGTGTAAAATTTTTATTTCTCAGTTAATAAGCACCACCTGTGTTTATAAGAAGTCTCTGATGACTTGTTGTTTTGTCTCTTGCAAAGAATATAAAATGTTCTCAGACGGATTTCATAGAGTATATGCAGATTATTAATATACTTTTAAATCCCACCATATGACTGATGTAGCCTTCATTGTCTTCTTTCCACTCCCTACTACACACTTTCTTCTTTAATTTTTTTATTGAAATGATATAGTATAAAAAATCATTGGCAACATATAAATCAATTGTCTGTGACATGTTACAGGGAAAAAGAAAACATCAAGATTGCCAATAACAGGCACTCAGTCTCATAAAACTTGTAATCAACTTCCAAGCCAAGGCGTAAACTATAATATATTGCCACAAACCTATAACAATAATAAACTATTTGAATTGCACCTTCACATTCTCAGTCGTTAATAACAAATAAGCTTGAAAAAATTTTGACAGTCATTCATTTTAATGGGTGTCTGCTTGTTTATCAGATTGTGTCATCTGGCATTACAAAATACAGCCTTATCCTCGGAAGGGTATGTAGAGAGAAAGTGTCTAAGCTTTGGGTACTAACTACAGACAATAAGGACGCCATTTGTTGGAAAATTTTAAGAGTAACTTATTCTTTATCTCAGTTCAAAGATTATACCAAGCCTTTCCTTAGTCCTAAGTGAAAATAAAAAAGCAGATCCTCCATCTGATTAATTTTTATTATTAGGACTCCTCCAGGCATCTATTGCTGCAGAAAAGCCACTTCAAAATGGTGGCTTGAAACAATAACAATCACTTATTTTGCTTATAAATCTGTTAGCTAGCCGGGCTCCACTTGGCAGTTTTCATCTGAGGTCTCTCATACAGTAGCAATCAGTCTGTGGCTGGGTCTGAGGGCTGAGGCTGTCTTGAGAGCTTTTCATTCATGTTTAGTGCCTGGGCTGGGAGGATTCAAACAGCTGGGTGCTGGAACAGCTGGAGTTCCTTGGGCGGCTCTCTCTGCCTCTCATCTCTCCATGCGGTCTCTGCATGTGCTGGCCTCAGGGTAGCCAGACTTCTCACATGGTGACTGAAAGCTCAGAGCAATTGTCCTGAGAGGGAGCAGGTGGCAGCAGAATCACCTTTTATGACCTAACATCACAAATCACACTTTGGCCGCGCTCTACTAGCCGAGACTGTCACACAAACCCAGGTTCAAGGGGAAGAAATATACATGCCACCTCTTGAGGAGGAGTCAATGAGGTTCTTAGATAACATGGGAAACAGTGTGGTCAATTATTTTTGCAAAATACACCCTGCCACCTAGAGTTCTGTGGCACACGTACACACTCCAATGCACACACACTCACACACAATAAACAGAATTCTTGCTTGATAATGCAGCGAAATACCACGAGGCTAATAGTGCAAAGTTTCCTGAAATGCTTCCAAAAGCTCCCATAGTTGTGCTGTAGTTACTTTGTAAATGACCATGTTAGACAAATAAAATTGGGTTCATGAAAAGTTGTCTTAGTGCCTTTAATACACCAAGAGGCAGAAAGAATCTCAGAAGGCTCGTTGCTCAAAATAGGGCTTATGGACCAGCAGCATCGCGTCACTGGGATGCTGGTTAGGAATGGGTATGCTCAGGCCCCACACGGGCCTACTGAGTTAGCATCATCCCAGGTGATCTGCATGCACATCAAGCATTGTCTTAGAGGACTGTGCAGTATGGAGTGTTCGCCAAACAAATGTGTCTGTGGAGTCCTACGCTGGGCACTTCCTGGGATTATGGGGAATTCACTTTGGGATCACTGTGATATGAGTGTTCATAGGGACCTGCAGCCTCCCCCACACCATGCCCGACTGTCTAAAACTTCTCCCAAGAGAACTTGATGGCTCAGATCTCAGGCCTGAGAGGAGTGAAAAAAAGGCTCCTGGCACCTAACCATCCAGCTGTCTAAACTCTTCTCGCCCTCCCCACAGCCCACTGGGGCTTAGGAAGGCGGGCTCTTTTCATTTCCCCTACACTATAATCTAATTTATACTTCATTCTTCACTGTACCCCAGTGCCCAGGGCTAGTCACATAGGAGGGAGTCCATCAGAATCTGTGGAATGAAAGAATAAGTGGGCCGGATGCAGTGGCTCACACCAGTAATCCCAACACTTTGGGAGGCCAAGGCAGGAGGATTGCTTGAGGCTGGATGTTCAAGACCGGCCTGGGCAACATAGCAAGACTCTTATCTCTATAAATTTTTTTTAAAAAACCAGCCATGCGTGGTAGTGCATGCCTGTAGTCCCAGCTACTCGGGAGGCTGAGGCAGGAGAATTGCTTGAGCCCAGGAGATCAAGGATCTAGTGAGCCATGATCATACCACTGCACTCCAGCCTGGATGACAAAGTGAGTCCCTGTCTCCAAGAAAAAAAAACGTGGGGGTGGGTGTGGTGGCTCATGCCTGTAATCCCACTGTTTTGGGAGGTCGAGGCAAGAGGATCGCTTGAGACCAGGAGTTGGAGACCAGCCTGTGCAGCATGGGAAGACCCTGTAAGTACAGAAAATTTTTTAAAAAACATTAGCCAGGCATGGTGGCACATGCCTGTAATCCTAGATACTTGGGAGGCTGAGGCAGAAAGATCACTTGAGCTCAGGAGGTGGAGGCTGCAGTGAGCTATGATCACACTACTGTACTTCAGCCTGGGAGACAGAGCAAGACCCTGCCTCAAAAAAAAAAAAAAAAAGAATAAGTGAATGATTGTTAGCAGATGGGGAACAGAGGAAGAAACCAATTCATAGCTATGGGAACGTGGGTCAGGAAGAGCAGCCACTACATCTGTTTCCTTTTCCTTTTCAAGTATACCTGTGCTCTCCCTTGTCTTACTCAGATGTGCCTTCCCTATGTCAGTTGCTCAGCAGAGGACCCAGGACCATTGAAAGAATGACAGTAAGTTTGATTTAGAAGCCTCACTGAAAACTATAGACAGAGGCCTACAGCTTGGAGGCAGTTCTGTCAGACTGCTCCAACACAGTATTGTAACTCATAGTTTATATACAGGTGGTGAAGATTCAGTATGTGCAAATCTCATGAAAGTTTGGGTGTAAGAGTACATCTGGTTATAGATTACTAAAGTACATTTGGTTATAGATTGTGGACGCATAATCACTAACCCTGTCAGATGTTATCTTATGTGTAGGAAAAGGCAAGGCTAGGTCATTTATCTTTTAAGGAATGTAATGACTCAGGCAAGAGACGTGGGGAGGCTGTGTGCTCTATTCTGTTTTGTCTTCAAGGCATTCTTCCAGAGAGCTGCATTTCATCAGAGTTGCGGGTTCAAGCGGAAATGAGCAAATGTGGCTTCTTATATTGGTTACTTTGTCTCACAATAGTCAAGTCTGTATATATACTGGCAGCCTTTTCCCAATTTCCATATTCCTCCTCTATTTTCTCCTCCTCCTCCTGTAAGCGTGTAGCCCTCAAGGTTGTTTTGTTTATTGTGAAGAAATGGGAAACAGGAGGAGGGAGAAGGATGTCAGGGGTTTGAGGGATTTGGGAGTGATCAAGGAAGATATGACCATAAGAAACAGCAACACATAACAAGCTCGGTGCTTGGACAGGGTTGCACGGGGGAGAAAGTCCCTCTTAGAGGAAGTCTGTTCAGAGGCTAAAAAGCAGAGGCCACTGCTCATAATGGGGGAGCATAGGCAACTCTCCAGGAAAATAGGGGAGAAGAGGGGCTCACATGTCTAGTGATGTGACACAGCAGCACAGAGAGGAGTCTCTGGGTCAGGGAGCTCAGAGGGCTCATTGAGAAGAATAGCAGCTTGGGATTTTATCATGGGAAGGCCATGTCTTATCAATAGATGACAGCTGTTGGGTGAGGTTATGCAGGTATGTAAAGCAGGCAGTTTCTAAATGGCTTTAAAATTTGCTTGTTTGAGCTATTTTAAAAATAATTGATGAGTACAAATTTGCATTGGGCACTAGCGAGCATTTGAGCTAATGAGTCTCAGCCCACAGTCAAAAAATTAACAACTGTGGGGCCAGTTCGCAGAGGCTATCAATGTTCACATATATGAGAGAGGAGGACGGTGTCAAACATTCCCCAGCACTGCACTGCGAGGTGGAGAAAGCAGAGAAGAGGTTGAAGTGGCTAAGGGGTTTTTCTTGGATGCTAGGATTAGCTAATTACACATCAAGTAACCCAGCATGGCCCACCCTTTACTATCCTGTAGTGGCAACTCAAGAATCACTGGAATCGATCAAACCATGGAGAAATACAAATTGCTCTCATTTACAGATTCTTTGGGAATGGAAGTACTGTACTAAATGCTATCAAAATAACTATGCTTGTCAAAAAGATGTCATTATTTTACATTTGTTTGATGCTTTACTATAAAATCGAAAATGTCAACCACAATCCTTCTTGCTTAAGAAAATACTGTGTATATGGAAATGGCGTGTATGGTTATGATGACACTATTGATTGGATTTTGGTTATGCATTTTTTTTCAATAAGGAAATCATTGTCATGGAGTTTGTGTTTCTTTTTTTTTTTTTTTTTTTTTTTAGAAGGCAGTATCATTAGTCGGGCACTCAGACTGCATAACCCTTCTTACAACAGGCTCAGTCACAAGGAACCATGTAGATTGGAAAAAGAAACACATTACTGCACACCCATGAAAGGGGTCTTTGTAAAAGCACAGGGGGCAGGGAGGTGCATCTAGATCAATCAGCCTCAAACACAGGGTGAGATATTATCAAACCAGATTTCACTCAAGCTAACAGCTCTTAGCTCTCAAGTTCAACTGTTTTCTAATACATCAAATTTTCCATTAAAAGTCAAACTATTGGTAGCATTTTTGGTGAGGGAGATTATGGAAAATAATTTCAGAATGTTCATGTCCCCTTCCATGGGACAGAGGGAAGGACCTTTCATAGCCAGGTAGCAATTCTAGAAAAATGAAGCCTCTCATGTTGGAGGAAAAATAAACCAATTTTTAATACTCAAGAATACAATGGCTGTTTCTGTTTTCAACCTGGTGGTTTATTTACACTTTCGGGACCATTACAGATCTCCTGCGAGGCAGATGAAGTGGATTTCATTTCTGCTCTTACGATCCATAATAGCTGCACCACAAGAAACAGCAATTCCCCTTCTACATCAAGTTATGCTAAGTGAGGATATAACATAAGTGACTTCACGTGAACATGGGAATTACATAAATGAGTTGTTTAGGTAAAAACCACTGCTAAGTTAAGCTACCTATTTTTTCACTCATGAGGGTTGAATACAGTGACAAACTCATTTGTGGATGTTGGGCAATTTGATCCAAGGTGACCTGTTACTGCCTCTGCTCAGAAATACATATTTGTTACAAATTAATTCCTAATTCTACTTTTACCAAACTCATGACTTTGAGAACAATAATCCTACCTAGTAGCTTGCAAAATCTGTTAGGGTTGGACAAGTTACCTTTTTTTTTTTTTTTTTTTTTTGAGAAAGTCTTATTTGGAAAGATCAATGTAAGAATTCAAACCCTACTGGTTAAAATCATTAGTCTATTCCTAGACAGGTCCTTACTCACTAAGCCATCCAAGGTGCAATTTAGCCATCCCGTGCCCAGGATCCATTCCAATGCCCTATAGACATACAAATCTATAGTGTTTCTTTGAAGTAAGACCTCAAATTCCTCAGGCCAAAACCTCTCCACACAGTTGACTTTGCAAAGAAGCTTATTTACATCAAGGGTGGAAAACATTTTCTTACTTAAATTCTCACAAGATAAATAATTAGGTCTCTAAATAAAGGCTTGAAGCATTTCTGATTTTACACAAAGACATACATCTTCATTAGCACATTCAAAATTAACACCATCATTTAATATCTATATTAAACCTTCTCTTAAAAGCAAGAAACAAGTAGGAGATTGAGTCAGAGTTGTTGCGTCAGCCCCTTCTCAGCCTGTGTCCTGAATTCTCCCCTATCATTCTAGCCCTCCTCTAAGTGCAAACATCCAAGCATGTGAAAGTTTTGCGTGCAGGTGTGTTTCCTGTACCTGCCTCAGTGTGAAGCCACCCTGTTTCTGGCCCTGAGAAGTTCTCTTTCCTTGCAGCAAGATAATGTTTTAAAAAGCTGACTTTTAAACCTCTTGCTGAATTTTTTAATGGATTAAATTCATCATGTCACCAGCTGCTGTGCAGCTAATAGAGCCATAAAACACTGTATTAAAGGATTACCCATGCAAAATTTCCTCTGGTGCTAATGTGAATTTTAATACTTTTAACATTTAGTTCAGATGCGAATGTCCAAGAACAGCTTGTTCAATAGGTTGTTCTATAAAATTAAGTTCCTCATCTCATCAGAAATGCCAGGACTCCATTAAGTTAAAATTTTACAGAGAGGCTACGATGATTCACTGTGCAGCATTTGTGAAGAGAGAGACAGCATCTGCTTCTACATTAACGCTATCTAAAAAAAAAAAAAAAAAGAAGAAGAAGAAGGGAGGAGAAAAGCAAAACAGTCATGAATCCCATAAGTTCATGGAGACTGGGCTGAACAGAAGAAAATGCTAACTTCAGATCTGTGGACGGTCAATTTATAAAAACTGAAAACAATACTAATAATTGGGAACACCTAAATTTATATCCCTTACAAGTCACTTGTCAGAAGGTCAAAAAGTCTCAAAGACACACAAAGTGGCGATTATACAAAATCACATGGATATCAAACTTTGCATAAGAAGAAATGTGATTATCTATATCTAGGCGACAGAAGAAAGAACAGAGGAAAAACTGTAGCTGATAGGGAGTGAAAATAATCATAGGGAAGGATGGTGGAAATTATGTAGCTCAAGTTCTTCATTCTACAGGGGATAATGCTGAGACCTGAGAAGCTGTAGCTTGCCCAAAGGTTACACAGCTAGTCACATGCAGATTGGAGAATAAATCGCAGGTTTCCTGACACCCAGCCCGAGACACCATGTGTCTCCCTTACGTATCTATAAATATATACATATCGATTTTATTTATGTGAAATGGCTTACATATTAAGCAACAATAAAGAAGCAAGGACTAGACAACAATAAGATCAGGATCCTCCAGCGATATGTTGATAAATAAGCTAACAAAGCTGTATGTATTGCGTATCGTTTCCAAAATAGTTCTAAATCAGACCACTTTCAGAAGACTTAACTTGAAATTTTATCTTCTTTGTTTCGTCTCCTTCCCCTTTTTTCCTGAGTGACCCTTCAAATCCTGATTGCAACTCTTACCTGTGCTTCTGAAACATTACAGCATTTAATTATTTGCTAAAGAAATTGCATCTCAAGTGAGGTTACTAAAAACAGTGCAATTTTTCTTGAATGTTGTTCAGTAATTGGGCTAAATGTAATCATCGACAGAGGCTGCAAATTCTCATCACAATTAAAGTGGACATTAGAGTGTGCACCATGCCCTATTTGAAAATACAACCCAAGGATAATTGGTTTTCATGGAAATTCTCCAAAGCCAATGTTCTTCACCCCGACTGAATTTTGTCCACAGCTCCATATTTTGTACTCTGTATGTATTGCTGTTCTGAGAGCCTGTCATTTCTTATCAGAATGAGAAAGGCTAAAGAGATAATATTTCAATAACATACTGGCCTGATCATAAAATAACTCAATGGAAATGTGTAACTGCCTCAGGCAGCTCGGCAGGGTACTCAGCAGTCAGATCATTTCTATTCTGGGTTTTTTTTTATGGTTACATTTTCTGTTATATCAGACATCCCCTCAAGTCTTAGTTATGCTTTTATTCAAAAGGGAGAACCACAGTATAAAGACCTACAAAACTTATTATGATATATTACTCTAAAGAAATAAAAGTCGCTGCCACAGTGGCATATTGATAAGGACAGACCCGCCTCTTTCATTGACCTTTCTCCACCATCTCCCCCACCCTGGGTTGAGGCTGAGCTTCTCAGTTGCTAGGCAACAGGGGTCACAGTTTTCAGGTCTTCAACCTAGTCAAAAAGAAGATGTGATCTTCAGAGAGAAGGCAGATACTCGGCAGCAGTGAGAATTTCAATACATACGGAGGTTTTTGATTTTTGTTATCATGCTAAAGGCTGAAATGGAGAAACTTTGACTTGTCAAAAGATTGTGGGAACAGGTTTTTAAGTTCTGGTGATTAGAATCTATCACTGAAACAATATGAAGAAAATACAGTCAAGCCTCTTTTTTGATAAACGCACTGACATACGGCTTAGGATTTTAGCTGCCAGGAGAATGATGATCAAGACACGTCAAAAACAGATCTTGGGAGATGAATTTGGGGGCTGATTTGGAGATGAGGGCTTTTTGGTTTGGGTTTTTTTGTTTTGTTTTAACATTCCTTCTCAAACATTACTGCATTCTGGCATGTTTTAGAGCAGTGCTGCAGGCAACACAGCCGTTCCTGAAGGTCAGCTGCAAGAAAGCTCATTCCCCACCCCTTTTCCTAGCACCAAGTCAGCACTCCCTTTAAACTTTAATAAAGGGCAGGAGAAAGAACCTATTCCTCAACCGGAGAGGAACACGGCACCGCTATGTAATTGCATTTGACAATATATTCTGTAGGTATGTATTTAACTTCAATTATCATTACTCTAACAACACTTCAATCATGGCAACTTTTTAAACACAGATTTTGGTAGATTTAAAAAAGTGTGAGAGTTAGTAAGAGGGCTTTTGAATTTCCTAATTCATGATCTACTTGATTATTTTTGCCCTAGAAAAAGAGCAACAATTTTTATTTCACCTTATTTCAATACCCACTCACTCTGTAAATAATAGCAGTATCTTGGAGAAGAGAAATAATTATTAACTCCAAAAGTTTTAATTTGCTCAATGTGATGTTTTGAGGGAGAGAAGAATAAAAAAGTGTGTGTGAGTGTGTGTGTGTGTGTGTGTGTGTTTGTGTGTGTGTGTTGGGAGAAGATAGCTAATTATAAACTCCAGATGAATAATTTGAAATCTGGACTTTACAAAGCCAGATATAACGGTTTCCTGGTTTCTTTCACTCTGGGCCATATCTAAGTTCCTATAGCTCCCACCTGATTTGAGCCCTGGCCGCAAGATAGACATCCCAGCTCATATAAATAGCAATGAGATAGCCAGGGGGCAAGTCATGTGCCTGGAGACTGTGGCTGTCAGATAACTCTAATGATTTCTTTGGCCCTTCAGGGTGAAAAATTTACTTCATACTTTTTTTTGTCTAATATTTGCCATTTTCCTTTCCCTGAAGATAACTGTCATTTTTAGATATGTCTGCTGCCTTTTCCAAGTTGTCAGCATCAAAAGAACATAAAACGAGGCAGTTGGAAAAGATGCAGACCCCGTTGCACTGAGTGAGAAGCACAGAGATGCTTTAAAAGGCAGAATTGGGCCGGGCATGGTGGCTCATGCCTGTAATCCGAGCACTTTGGGAGGCTGAGGCGGGTGGATCACCTGAGGGCAGGAGTTCGAGACCAGCCCAGCCAATATGGTGAAACCCCATCTCTACTAAAAATATAAAAATTAGCCAGGTGTGGTGGCACATGCCTGTAATTCCAGCTACTCCAGAGGCTGAGGCAGGAGAATCGCTTGAACCTGGGAGGCAGAGGTTGCAATGAGCCAAGACTGTGCCACGGCACTCCAGCCTGGGCAACAAGAGCAAAACTCCATCTCAAAAATAAATAAATAAAAAGGCAGAATGGGTGAAATGCTTCTCAGCTATTGCTAAGCGTCCTCCTCAGATCTGTTCTGCACCAGGTCCTTGCTGACTCACAGATCCTGCTTTTTGTTCAATCTTAGCCATGACTTCCAAAACTCACAGGCCCCAGAGGGCAGGAAGGGGAAACATGAGTTTCCTTCAGAGTGGCCTCCTGCAATCATAAGGACAATCTTGGATGGTGTTTCTAGGCTTGTGTGGACAGTGGACTGGAACCTGTCCAGAAACTGGCTGGCTGGTCTACAAGGAGGCAAGTACAGAGTCAAGAGTAATAATTTATTTTTTTATTATTATTATTCTATTTTTTCAGACAGAGTCTCACTCTGTCGCCCAGGCTGCAGTACAGGGGTGCAATCTCGGCTCACTTCAACCTCCGCCTCCTGGGTTCAAACGGTTCTTCTGCTTCAGCCACCCGAGTAGCTGGGACTACAGGCATGTGCCACCACACCCAGATAATTTTTGTATTTTTATTAGAGAGGGGGTTTCATTATGTTGGACAGGCTGGTCTCAAACTCATGACCTCAAATGATCCACCAGCCTCAGCCTCCCAAAGTGCTGGGATTGCAGGCTTGAGCCACCACACCTGACCAAGAATAAGAATTTAAAAACTTTCACCACCATTGGATAGAGTCACTATATGCCTGTTGAATCTAATAAAAAAAAAAAAGATCCTATGTATTGTATGTCTTTTTCTATGAAACTCTTCTAGTAATTTTTATAATATATTATATTTTATCAAAGTATGGGCCCACAATGGATTGGACCTTTTTTTTTTAAGTTTTTTTAAACGCTGGCCCTGGAAAAGGACTGTCTTGAGCTAAGATTATTGTATTCAACTTGCAATGGTCCTAGTAAAATTACAATGAACCAGGTCTCTATACAGAAAACTCTTTACAGTAGAGAGGCAGGAGCCTATTGAGGGTCCCAGGGGGAATCTTCTGCCCAAAATCTGTTTGCCTTAAATGCCACAATGCTTGCAATTTTTTTCTTTGAGCTAAGCATTTCTTCTCTGAGTTCTTTTATTTATTTATTTTTATTTTTTTCTTTTTTGAGACAGAGTCTCGCTCTGTTGCCCAGGCTGGAGTGCAGTGGCATGATCTTGGCTCACTGCAACCTCTACCTCCCGAGTTCAAGCGATTCTCCTGCCTCAGCCTCCCAAGTTCTTGAAAGGCAAATCAATGTACATACATTGATATCTGTGTGGGTTCACCATTAGACTGATTTTCACTGAGTGTAGAAGGCAGACGTTGACCATTGTTGCAAGAGGAAAAAAAGCAAATAACAATAATAATAAATAAAATAATTTGGGTTAAGTGTAGGGTTTGGTGGACAATCCAAGAATCTTTGTGCTGACAGGGGTCCTTGTGCCTCCACAGAGCTTTTACCTCTCTATCTATCTCTGCTGCCTTCCACGAGGTTGCATCTCCCCACATTCCCCCCAGGGAGTGGTCTTGACTTCTCCAGAATCTTTCTTACCCTGCTCCAGCCAAGAAAGAACAAGAAGTTCCTTCACAGGACAGCTGGAGTTTGCCCCTCCTAGGACTTTGTCCTTAGATCCATTCTCCACATTCCCCCTGCTCTGTCTGTACCTCAGAGATGGTGGTTTCCAGAATGCTTGTCCTCTTGGCTTCCACTTAGATTTGTTCAATGGGAGGTGCTCACAGAAGACTGGAGTGCAAGACAAAGGGGAAACCAAAGATTCTCTCCTTCTCACTCTACTTTGATGGACACCTCCAGCAGTAGCTACATCTGTCTAGGATTCCAGCTTCTATCAAGCAGTTCCCATTGTGGTTCTAGAACCATCCAATGGAGACAGCTTCTGGGATCTGGTAACACCATCTTTCCCTGTGTCTCTTCAGCCCTTCTTCACATTGCAAGTCTCTGAGCGCCCCCATGGTCCTGTCTGCCTCCTCAGTTCTTCTAATACCTATGTTATCAATACACTAAATTAAACTCTCTCTGTTTGAAATGCCCCAATTGATAGTTATTCTCTTGACTTGATATATGTACTTGATATTCTTACGGGTAAGAGACCTAGTTGTATAGGAAACTATGTAACTAATATCTAGGCATATAGCTTGGGCAAAGAGATTTCTGACAGAGAATAGAGTATGTGCATGTTAATCATGACTACAAGGTTCTCACTGGACTGGAAGCTCCTTGGGCATCAGAATCCTGCCTTGTTTATCCTTGTATCCCCAACACATAATTGGTGCACATTGGAAGTTATTTGAAAAGTTTGACTTTTTAAAAAGCAGAAAAAGGAATGTTTTATTTGAATACTTTTAAATAAAGAAAAAAAATGTGTTCATTCTGTACTGTGCAGAAGTAAGACTACAGTCCTTCATTTAATCTTTTTAAACCACAGAAATCCCTGGACACTGGTTTTTAGACCAATCATTAGCCTAATATTTTGGTGATATAATGAGCCCAAAGGAACACAATTTTCCAATTAAAAAAAACTCAATCAGATTTGCCTTCAAAAAGGAAGAAATTGTTTCAGTAGAATTCCTTGCTGAAACCCAGATTCAGCTAGTCAGTTTCTACCTGGGCAAAGTGTACTTACTTGTAAAAGGTAAATTATCACATCGTAAAACTGTCTGGTGGGGTTCTAACTGTCTGAGGTGTTAAATACCTATGTCACCTTCAAAGAAAACTACTTTTGACATTTACTTCTTAGAAGAAAGGCAGGAGCTAAGGTAGACAGGAGTGGCCTCAGGCAAAATTGGGAAGTCTGGTAGATTGTTCAGTTACCTGCCTCCCTTCTTAACCCCACTCATCCCCTTTCACCTTGCTCTCTCTCGCGCGCTCTCTCTCTCTCTGCTGCTGGTGCTGCTGCGTCTCTCCTCACCTCCTTTAGAGTCTTCATCTACACTGAGCTCCAAGTAACCGATAATAGCTTAGAAATGGCCGTGTCTGGAATACGTACATTTATACAGTAAACAATTAGATCGGTGTTTCTCAAATCTTAGCAGCCATTAGAATCACCTGGAAGACTATTAAAATACAGATTGGTAGGTACCACCCTAAATCCCCTTTAGGCAGTCTGGGTGGGGCACCAGGATTTGCATTTTTTAACAAATTCCCACATGATGTTGCTGCCACTGTACGGGGACCACCCTTGAGAACCACTGAATTTGTGGTGATACCTACCAGGTCGGCTGAGGCAGGTTCAAGTCCTTCTGAATATGGGGCTGCCTGTTTCCACATTTCCCAAACAAGGACAAGCATCAGAATTTAAAGAATAAACCAACAAATAACCAAACTTTTTTTTTTTTTTGAGACAGAGTCTCACTCTTGTCACCCAGGCTGGAGTGCAGTGGCATGATCTCGGCTCACTGCAACCTCCGCCTGCTGAGTTCAGGCAATTCTCCTGTCTCAGCCTCCTGAGTAGCTGGGATTACAGGTGCTCACTACCACACCTGGCTAATTTTTATATTTTTAGTAGAGACGGGATTTCAGCATATTGGTCAGGCTAGTCTCGAACTCCTGACCTCAGGTGATCCGCCCACCTTGGCCTCTCAAAGTGCTGGGATTACAGGCGTGACCCACCGCACCCAGCCCCAAACATTTTTTAAAAATACAAATTCCCCTGGCTGTACCTCCAAGATTCTAATTTGGTAGGCCCATGGTGGCACCTGGAAATTTTTTTAAAGCACCTGATCTGATGCTCAGCCTCAGGCCTTTGCGAACTCTCTGTTGAGAGGCCAGTGTGCAGGGAAAGACCATTACCTGTTACATCAGGTAAACCAGAGTTCCACCCCAGCCCCATTGCTTACCACCAGTGGAACTCTAGATAAATTACTGAAACTCCATAAGCCTCCATGTGTTCACTCACAAAATGGAATCTTTAATAGCCTTAAAACTACCTCATTTTGTCAACTCCTGCCCTGCCTATCAAGAGGGCAACCTCTAACTCCTGATTCCATAAGGGAGAAAGAAAGAAAGACACTATGCTTGTCAATGACATTTTTAATTGGGGGCTCTCAACAAAATTTCAGGGTAGGGGGACAAATCTTCCTAATCTTTTTTAGTTGCAAAATAAACATTTTGCTCATCAATTGCTTCTTTGTGAAGTGGGGCTGCCTGGACAATTAGCATAACCCATCTCATTGTAGATTCCTTAAGTAGAGTAGCAGTATGTTTGCAGATGACTTTTAATAACAGGCTCTGCTCCTGTCATTTTTCCCGCAACTCCTAGCTATATGGTTTAATTGGGGAAAAATCTACCATCAAAAAAACTTAGAAAAAGGTATGTCAGATTGATTAATAAATTTTGCAGCCCCTCTTGCCACAAGAAAATGATGTGACTTAGCAGTTTCCTTAATTTATTCAATAGTTTTCAGAGGTGCTAGACACTAGGGCTATATAGGTGAAGACCAACTCCTCAAAGGGCCCATGCCAATGAGTGTAATGGTCATGTAAGCAAATCCCTCAAATAAAATGTTGTTGGTTCCTGAAAAGAAGCATGTCAAGGGAGCAAGTATGCTTAGGGAGCAAGTATGCTATAGCCTATATAACATGAGGCCAAGCGTGTTTCAAAAAATCACTGGCAGGTCGGGCGCAGTGGCTCAGGCCTGTGAACCCAGCACTTTGGGAGGCCAAGGTGGGTGAGTTGCTTGAGCCCAGGAGTTTGAGACAGACTGGGCAACATGGCAAAACCCCATCTCTACAAAAAAATTAGCCAAACATCATGGCATGTACCTGTGGTCCCAGCTACTCAGGAGGCTGAGGTAGGAAAATCACTTGAACCTGGGAGGTTGAGGCTGCAGTGAGCTGTGATTGCACCACTGCATTCCAGCCTGGGCAGCAGAGTGAGACCCTGTCTCAAAAAAAAAAAAAAAATCACTGGCAGCTCTCTAAAGGATAGAGGGAATGATTCACGCCTAGATGCAGGAAGACCAGTTAAGAAAGTGGTTTCTGAACTTCAGCATGCATAAACATCACTTGCAAAGCTTGATTAAAATACACATTCCTGGGAGCCACCCCAGATTCAGAGCCTGAAAAAGAATCCAAGAACGTGCATTTCCACGAAGTGCCAGGTGACATTGATGCTACTGTCCTTGAGCCACATTTAGTCCACGCAGGAGTTGGGAGCGTGTTGAGATGGCACGGGCAAATGTGTTGAGGTGGCTTGCAATCTGGTCATGAGGGCCTGGAAGGCAGGGCTACTTGTTGGAAAATGGATCACTCACAATACATTCATTTGGACAAACACTGAAGCACCCTTTGCTAGGGGCAACACCAAGATTGGAGGCAAGAAGACTCTAGAAATGTTATTTCTAGAGAAATACTAGATATTACTAGAGAAATGTGGGCTTTACACTCACAGAACTGAGTTCAAATTTCAGCATTGCCACTTACCGACTGGGTGATTTTAAGCAAGTTACTCAGTCTCTCAGACAATTTCTTCATCTATGATATGAGCAAAATAATGCCAAACTCCAGAGATTTTTAAATATTAAAGGAGATGGCATACATATAAGAGAATCTAATACTGAAGCCAACATTCAGTGGGCCCATAAATGGTGTTAGTAAGTACATGGCCTCTGCTCTCTCACCTCACAGAGCCTAAAAGTTAAGGCTATTTTAAAAAGTTAATTTTATACAAGGATGATTTAAGCAAATTCTATATTCATGGTTAGAATAATGTTCAACGGAAGAAGATTTTTTTTTTTTTTTTTTTTTATGAGACAGGGTCTTGCTCTGTCGCCCAGGCTGGAGTGCAATGGTGCGATCTCAGCTCACTGCAACCTACGCCTCCCAGGTTCAGGCAATTCTCCTGTCTCGAACTCCCAAGTAGCCGGGATTGCAGGCGCATGCTACCACGCCTGGCTAATTTTTGTATTTTTAGTAGAGGCAGGGTTTCACCATGTTGGCCAGGTTGGGCTTGAACTCCTGACCTCAGGTGATCCACCCGCCTCGGCCTCCCAAAGTGTTGGGATTACAGGCTTGAGCCACCGCACCAGGCCAGGAATAACAGATTGTTAACAGTCGCCACCTCATAAGGATATTTGAAGTTTAAATGAAATAATGCATCTAAAGGCCCCAACATGTGAATTTTTTTTTTTTTTTTTAGACAAGGTCTTGCTCTGTCACTCAGGCAGGAGTGTGCAGTGCCATGGTCAGCGCTCACTGCAACCTCAAACTCTTGGGCTCAAGTGATGCACCTGCCACAGCTTCCCAAGTAGCTAGTACTGTAGCCACACACCACCATGCCCAGCTATTTTTTTTAATAGAGTCAAGGATCTAACTATGTTGCCCAGGCTGGCCTTGAACCCATGGCCTGAAGCAATCCTCCCGCCTCAGCCTCCCAAAATGCTGGGATTCCAGGCACAAACCACTGGGCCCAGCCTGTATTTATTATTTCGTAGAAACTCAGCAAATATTGATTTATTTCTCCCTTCCTCCTGTTAATTCTAATTGAGGAGATTTCTAGGAAAGTCTCATGAAGTAGATGTGATTTGAGCAGAACTCCAATTCTCCTAAGCCAGGGCTTGCTTTAGTGGGTTTTCCCCAGTGTTTTGAAGGGATAGTATTCTATCAGATTGCCAGACCACCCCAACAACACTCCCCGGTGCTCCTAGACCCTGTTATGTTCAGCAGCACACAGATTGCAAAGCATTGTTATTGTCCTGCTAATAGATGTACCCTACCACCGAATCGCTCCTGTCTCTGTGTGACAAAAGGCAAGGAGAAAACCTGCTGAAGTGTAACATTTAGGATCAGAAACTTGAAAGTGCTTTTTAAAATTCTATCAGAAAGATCATGAAAGCCACTTTGGTCAAACTCACTGTGCATGTAAAGGGCTTTTTGAACTTTTTACCTTTTGGTGATGCTTTTGATCAGCAACACACATGATCTCATTAAAAACATATTATTTAGCTTAAACTTGGAACACTTACCATTTTTTCCAGTAGCCTGGGGCTTGGGGCAGAACAATGCAGTTCATGGCAACATGACATAAAGTATCTGCCAGGATATTGCTGCAAAGGTATGCTGGGAAGGAGTGGATCCTCTGCTCAGACACTTTAGAGAGCTTTGCAAGGTGAGGTCAGCACTCGCCTGACAATGAAGTGAATCCTAATTACTCAGGAATGCTCAGCCTGGGCTGGCTGACACTCAAAGCAATCAATCTTAGTGGAAGAACCAGAGACACCTGGTTTTCAGATGAGACGTACTTTCCCAGGTCCACATAAATAAATGGTCTTGTTTTTCAACTCTCACATCATATTTGGAGCAAAAGTACAACTTAAATCGCAAGACTACTGATTTGTAGCTTAGCTTTCCTTAGTGAACTGAAGGTGGTTGAGGTCTAACAAGGTAAAGAAAGCTATTGTGAATGTGAACACAATGTATAATGAATTATGACCCCTCTTATTTTAAATTACATTTGATAGCTTACGATGCAAGATTATTCAAATACCCCTGTGTGGTGGGTGGAAAATAAATAGAAAACAAAACTGTCCAAATCAAGCAGGTAACAATTCCAATTAAGAAACACTTTAAATCAAGGAAAAATAGATCACCAGGTAATGGTTTGTTTCCAGGGGTGATATATTTCCCAGTTAATGTCAATTTCTCTTTGTATATAAGTCAGCCCCTTCCTACTTCAACAATGGGATTAACTGGGGGAAAATACATAGTTCCTCTTATGATGCAGCCCAAAATCAAAAACCAGCTAGGACCTGATAAAACAAAATGCCCAGAAGTTGGAGGTTCAGAGTAATTTGTGGGTCAGTAAAGTGAAAGGCACTGACTTTTATCTTTCTTGCCTTTCATCCTGCTGACTTGTCACCTCATGTGGCTTCAGACATCATGTCCCAGTTAGAGGAAGGAAATTGCAGGGAAGGACAGTCTCAGCTCACTGCAGCCTCGACCTCATGGGCTCAAGCAATCCTCCCACCTCAGCCTCCTGAATAGCTGGGACTAGAGGTGTGTGCCACCATGCCCGGCTAATTTTTGTATCCTTTTGTAGAGTTGGGGTTTCACATGTTGCCCAGGCTGGTCTCGAACTACTGAGCTCAAGCAATCCACCAACCTCGACCTCCAAAAGTGCTGGGATTTCAGGGGTGAGCAACCATGCTGGCCAGCTTTTTCATCAGGTTATTTTCTTTCATTTCCCTTCAGTTCTTGACGTTCCCATTTTCACTATCCCAACTGCTGACTGGCTCCTCTAGAACCATTTTTAAGGAATACCTATCTGGTCTCTTTTTTAAAAAAAACAAAAACAGAAGCAAAAAACAGGGTCTGGCTTTGTCCCCCAGTGTCCCCTAGGCTGGTGTGCAGGGGCGTGACCTCAGCTTACTGCAGCCTCGACCTCCCAGGCTCAAGCTATTCACCCACCTTGGTCTCCCAAAGTGCTTACAGGTATGAGCCACCACCCCTAGCCTGGTCACATTTTTAAGAACCATTGGTGATATTACCAATTCCTGATTTTTCACAAACAGATGGACAAAATTATTTCTGTGTCTGAGAAGTAATGTGAAGAAGAGATACAAACGTCAGCCGGGCGTGGTGGCTCATGCCTGTAATCCCAGCACTTTGAGAGGCCGAGGCAGGTGGATCACCTGAGGTCAGGAGTCTGAAACCAGCCTGGCCAACATGGTGAAACCCTGTCTCTACTAAAAATAGAAAAATTAGCCGAGCATGGTGGCATCTGCCTGTAATCCCAGCTACCCAGGAAGCTGAGGCAAGAGAATTGCTGGAACCCGGGAGGCAGAGGCTTCAGTGAGCCAAGATCACACCACTGAACTCCAGCCTGAGCGACAGAGCAAAACTCAATATCCAAAAAAAAAAAAAAAAGGAAAGAAAAAATACAAAAGTCCTCAGCTAACTCCAGCACACTTTCTTTAACATAATAAATTACTTTAAAATAAATTTACTAAAATATATCCACTTAGCTAGTGGAATTTTGTTGGGGTTTGAAGTTTTCCCTGAGTTGTTTAAATTGACTCAATCATGAATGAATGACTTTGTAAATTAAAAATTAAATGGACTTTCAAAAAAAATAAATTTACTCAAAATAAAATTACTTAAAAAGAAATTCAAGAGTCTTTACTATTAAGTCTCATGTAGCTTGGACTAGTCTTCAAGTTCAGTGCCTCACCCAGTAGCACCATCACTCAGAGCAACAGAAGTCTCTTAAAAAACTTCACAGTAAATTAAGTACAATTAGCAGAGCAAACATCAACACTACCAGCCCAGGAAAGAAGTAATCACTCAGCCTTCATTCTCAGCACCCATTAAGACTTGAACCATTTCTCGAATCAGTGATCTTTTTAAGTGATCATCATCATGAACGCCCTCCTAAATTAGGGCCTCCTCATTACAGGGCACATAATGATATTAAACTTCAGCCTTTGTTAAGAAGTGGAGGTAATAAAGCTTTCCAAGAAGCGACAGCTTATAGTTTTGATCCAAACCATAAAAAACAGCTAAGTGCTTCCTAATGCTTTCATAAGCTAGGCTTTTTAAAATGTTCCTTTAAGAAGCATTTCCTTGAATGACAGACATAAACGGCTGGAAGAGACCTTTGAAAGCAGATAGTTCTGCTCCCTCATTTAACAAATGAGAACACTGAGGCCCAGACATGTCAGGTGATTTGCACAATGTCCTACAGCCAGTTAGTTGTAGAATCAGCTTAACATGTAGCAAATACAGTCATCCCTTGGTATGGTTCAACAACACTGGGGGTATTGGTTCCAGGATCCCCCAAACTCCCAAGGATACCAAATTCCAAGGATGCTCAAGTCCCTTATATAAAGTGACATATTATTTGCATATTTGCACACCCTCCTGTGTACAGTTACGCACCACATAATGATGTTTTGGTCAACAGCAGACTGCATCAACAGCAGTGTCCCTAGAAGATTATAATGGAGCTGAAACATTCCTATTGCCCAGTGATGTCTTAGACATCCTAACCTGGGCCTGACCTAGTGCCCCAGCACGTGCCTTACATGTTTGTGGTGATGCTGGAGTACACGAATCCACTGTGCTGCCAGTCATGGAAAAGTAGAGCACATGAACACGGTGAAACCCCGTCTCTACTAAAAATACAAAAAATTAGCCGGGCGTGGTGGCGGGCACCTGTAGTCCCAGCTACTTGGGAGGTTAACGCAAGAGAATGGCGTGAACACAGGAGGCAGAGCTTGCAGTGAGCGGAGATGGCACCATTGCACTCCAGCCTGGGCGACAGAGCAAGACTCTGTCTCAAAAAAAAAAAGAAAAGTAGAGCACATGCAATTGTGTATAGTCCATAATGCTTGATGACAGTAATAAACAACTGTGTTACTGGTTTATATATTTACTATACTGTACTTTTTATCATCATCTTGGAGTGCATTCCTTCTACTTATAAGAAAAGAAAAAAGTTGGCTGGGCACGGTGGCTCATGTGTGTAATCCCAGCACTTTGGGAGGCTGAGGCGGGCAGATCACCTGAGGTCAGGAGTTCGAGACCAACATGGTGGAACCTCCTCTCTATTAAAAAAACAAAAATGAGCCAGGCGTGATGGCGCACACCCGTAATCCCAGCTACTCAGGAAGTTGAGGCACGAGAATCACTTGAACCCAGAAGGTGGAGGTTGCAGTGAACCAAGATGGCGTCACTGCACTCCAGTCTGGGCGACAGAGCGAGATTTCATCTCAAAAAAAAAAAAAAAAGGAAAAAAGTTAACGGTAAACCAGTCTCAGGCAGGTCCTTCAGAGGGATTCCAGAAGAAGGCATTGTTACCATAGGAGATGACAGCCCCATGTGTGCCATTATGCCTGAAGACCAGCCAGTGGGACAAGATGTGGACATGGAGGCCAATGATACTGATGATCCTGACCCTGTGTAGGCCTAGGCTAATGTGTCTGTTTGTGTCTTAGTTTTTAACATTTTAAAAAGGAAAAAAAAAATTTAAATTTTAAAAACAGAAAAAAGCTTATAGAATATGAATATAAAGAAAGAAGCCTGGGCGCGGTGGCTCACACCTGTAATCCCAGCACTTTGGGAGGCCGAGGCCGGTGGATCACCTGAGGTCAGGAGTTCAAGACCAGCCTGAACAACATGGTGAAACCCCATCTGTATTAAAAATACAAAAAATTAGCCAGGCGTGGTGGTGGGTGCCTGTAATCCCAGCTACTCAGGAAGCTGAGGCAGGCGAATTGCTTGAACCCAGGAAGTAGAAGTTGCAGTGGGCCAAGATCATGCCATTGCACTACAGCCTCGGCAATAAGAGCAAAACTCCATCTCAAAAAAAAAGAAGAAAAGAAAAGATTCATGTATAGCTGTATAATGAGTTTGTGTTTTAAGCTAAGTTTTATTACATAAGAGTCAAAATTTTTTTAAATTAAAGTTTATAAAGTTAAAAAGCTACCATAGGCTGTTTATTATCGGAGAAAGAAAAAACAATTTTAATAAATGTAGTGTAGCCTAAGTGTACAGTGTTTACAAAGTTGACAGTAGGGTACAGTAACTTCCTGGACCATCACTTTCATTGCCAAATCACTCACTGACTCACTCAGAGCAGCCTCCAGTCCTGTGAGCACCATTCATTCAACAATGGTACACCTGAACACCACTGTACACCACTACAGGCCAGGCGCAGTGGCTCACGCCTGTAATCCCACCAATGGGAGACTGAGGTGGGCGGATCACGAGGTCAGGAGATCGAGACCATCTTGGCTAACATGGTGAAACCCCGTCTCTACTAAAAATTAAAAAAAAAAAATTAACCAGGTGTGGTGACACGCACCTGTAGTCCCAGCTACTCGGGAGTCTGAGATAGGAGAATCACTAGAACCTGGGACACAGAGGTTGCAGTGAGCCGAGATTGTGCCACTGCATTCCAGCCTGGGTGACAGAGCAAGACTCCATCACACACACACACACACACACACACACACACACAAATACTTACCATTGTGTCACAATTGCCTACAGTATTCAGTACAGTACCAGGCTGTGCAGTTTTGTCACCCGGGAGCAAAGGTTTCTACCACACAGCCTAGGTGTGCAGCAGGCTCCACCATCTGGGTCTGTGCAACTGCACTCCATGGTGTTCATTCACACAAGGATGAAATTGCCCAGCAATTCATTTCTTAAAATGTATCTCGTCATTAATCAACACATACCATACTTCAAATCATCTCTAGGTTACTTATAATACCTAATAAATACAATGTAAATGCTATGTAAATTGTTGTTATACTGTATTGGTTTTTTAATTTTTTTCTTATGTTTTTGTCATATATTGTCAATCCGAGGTTGATTGAATCCAAAAATTTGGAACCCAAGTGTATTAGTCAGGGTTCCCTAGAGGGACAGAACTAATAAGGTATAGATAGGATACATATAGATACAGACATAGATATGGGAGTTAATTAAATATTAACTTACAGATCACAAGATCCCACAATAGGCTGTCTGCAAGCTGAGGAGCAAGGAGAGCCAGTCCCAGTCTCAAAATTGGAGAATTTGGAATCCAATGTTTGAGAGCAGGAAGCATCCAGCATGAGAAGAGCCAGGCCAAGTCTCAAAATTGGAGAATTTGGAATCCAATGTTTGAAGGCAGGAAGCATCCAGCATGGGAGAAAGATGTAGGCTTGGAGGCTAGGCCAGTCTCGCCTTTTCACGTTTTTCAGCCTGCTTTATATTCGCTGGCAGCTGATTACATTGTGCTCATCCAGATTAAGGGTGGGTCTGCCTTCCCCAGCCAACTGACTCAAATGTTAGTCTCCTCTGGCAACACGCTCACAGACACACCCAGGATCAATACTTTGCATCCTTCAGTCCAATCAAGTTGACATTCAGTATTACCATCACACCGAGGATACACATGGCCAACTATATAGTTAGAAATAAACATCACTGAGACAGAAGTCAAAAAGCATTTCCACTTTTCTGCTTTTGCTGACTCTAGTAGGCACCAAGAAGAATCCACTGAGTCCAGGTAATTGACTCATTTCCTCATTGTCATAACTATGACAAAGGCACTCCAGATAGGATTATCAGACTTAGCAAATAAAAACACAGACCATCCAGCTAAATTTGAATTTCAAATAAACAATGAATAACTTTTTAGTACTAGTATGTTCCATGCAATACTCGGGACATACTGACACTAAAAGGAATGTTTGATTTTTATCTGAAATTCAAGTTCAACTGAGCATCCTGTACATGATCTGACAATCCTAACTCAAGCCCTTATGAAGATGATAACAAGAAATATTGAGAACTGCTGAACTATGACATTATATCAGTTTTCTAGGGCTCCCATACAAAGTACCACAAATAGGGATGCTTAAAGGACAGAAATGTATTGTCTCACAGTTCTGGAGGCTGGAAGTCTGAGGAAGTCCTATTCCTTCTGAGAGAGCATTTGTTCTATGCCTCTGCCAAGCTTCTGGTGACTGCTAGCAATCACTGGCACTCCTTGGCTTGTGAACACATCACCCCAATCTCTACCTTCCTATTCATGGGCATTTTTTCTGTGGGCATGCTTCTGTGTCCAAATTTCTCCTTTTTATAAGGACAACAGTCATACTGGGTTAGGGCCCACCCAATGACCTAATTTTAATTACATATTTAATGATCCTATCTGCACACAAAGTTCCATTTTTAATTACTGAGAGTTAAGACTTCAATATACAAATTGTGGGGGAAGACAGGATTCAACCCACAACAAATTACTTTTTTTTATTATTTTTTTTTTTTTGAGATGGAGTTTCCCTCTGTCGCCCAGGCTGGAGTGCAATGGCACAATCTCGGCTCACTGCAACCTCTGCCTCCTGGGTTCAAGCAATTCTCCTCCCTCAGCCTCCCAAGTAGCTGGGATTACAGGCACCCACTGCCACACCTGGCTAATTTTTGTATTTTTAGTAGAGACAAGATTTCACCATGTTAGTCAGTCTGGTCTCAAACTCCTGACCTCAAGTGATCCAGCCACCTCAGCCTCCCAAAGTGCTGGGATTACAGGCGTGAGCCACCATGCCCAGCCAACAAATCACTTTTAAATGGCAAAAACCGCAATTACTTTTGCACCAACCTAAATAGCAAAGAGAACTAGATATGGCTTATAACATACTCTTGAGTACAGTAGTCCAGTCCTGGGATTCTGATAACCATCACTGTTTCCCCCTCACTCAGGCTCACGTAATAACTCTGAATCTGTTTCGATGAAAAATATTTCAAAACGAAGCTGGTTTGATGTCTTCGGTTTTTTGCTGTTTTCCAGAATTGTTCTTGGACACTGCTCTCACTGAGCTTATGGTCAGGACTTGATTTCCATGGAGAAGTTTGATTCCCTCCAATACGCTGGCTGCCAGCCCTCCTCACTAAGAAAGGTGACTCTGGAACGGCAGCCTCCTTCCTTCTGAGCCCTTGTCCTATACCTGTGTCCACTTGAGTGGTCTTGTTCTCTCTGACCCCATCAGCTCGGTGAGGCGCATTGGCAATGTGAGGAGCAGGTGAAAGCCCCTCTGTTAAAAAGACACGCTTCCTACTTAAAGTTCGAACTGAAAGTGGACCACAGAGTCGGTTAGTTGTAATTACTCTTTAATTACTTTATGCCCCAAATTATGAGGGCTCCATACAAGGCCAGATAGATCTAATGATTGCTCATTTATCTTACAGATAGTTGCAGAATTCACTTAATATATAAGAAATCTAGTCAGAAATAAACCTCTTTGAGACCAAAGTCTAAAAGCATTTCTACTCACAGAATGTAACTCTAAGTTAAATGCTCTTTCCTCTCCACCATGCAGCCTCCTACTATTTTCTAAATAGTCTAAAAGATGCAGGACTGGCCAGGCACTGTGGCTTGCACCTGTAAAACAAACATTTTGGGAGGAAGAGGCAAGAGGATCACTTTAGGCCAGGAGTTCAAGACCAGCCTGGACAATATAGCAAGATTCCACCTTTACAATATTTTAATAAGCTGAGAGCGGTAGCACATGCCTGTAGTCCCAGCTACTGGGGAGAGTGAGGCAGGAGGATCCTTGACCCCAAGAGTTTGAGGCTGCAGTGAGCTATGATTTGATTATAAACCAATGAAGCTGGTTTCTGTCATCAATAAGACTTTGGACAGTGATTTGCATATGCTTGATGGAGCTATAACATTTGCTTCAAAGTTTGCACCAAGAACTGTAGAAGCCACTCACTAGAATATTCAGACATCTGGCTTTGTACAAAAATGACTGGGGCTGGGCACAGTGGCTCATGCCTATAATCCCAGCACTTTGGGAGGCTGAGGTGGGAAGATCGCTTGAGTCCAGGAGTTCGAGACCAGCCTAGGTGACAAAGTGACACCCCATCTCTCCAAAAAAATTAAAAGGCATGGTGGTATGCACCTATAGTCACAGCTACCTGGGAGGCTGAGGCAGGAGGATCATTTGAGCCCAGGAGGTTGAGGCTGCAGTGAGCCATGATCATGCCACTGTACTCCAGCCTGGGTGACAGAGCGAGACCTTGTCTCAAAATAATAAGAATAAGAATAAGAATAAGAATGCCATCCCAACTACAGAATTGATGGGATTCTGTAGTTCAGAGGCTGTATATTAAGATACCAGAAATTATTTCATCTATGTGAATGCTCAGTTCACTTTTCAAATAAACACTGATTTCTACAACCTGATGTTTAATCAGATGCTCTGCCTAATCAGTATGCATTTGATCTATTTGCAAGAGTACAGTCAACAGTGACCACGAAATGTTACTCTCCACAGTTAACCCTGCCTTTCTCAAGTCTAGATAAGCTTTTGCATTCTAGACTATGGTATGTCTGTCACATGTGTATGGCAGATCCATCTTACAACTCTAGCCCAATAATCTATTTTTGTACTGTCCTTGAGCTTAGGATAGGGTTTCAAGATTCTCATTCTACCTCAGATTGTGCCTTATTCATCTAAAATCCTTGCTGAAGTTTCATTGGGTAAGGGGTATTGTAATTAATACCACTGAAGAAAAAAAACCAGAAATGGTAATTTACTATCACCAACCCAGATGTGAACTTTTGATCTTTTGTCCTAGTGCAAAGATTGCCTTTAAAATCGGAGCCAGAAGAATTTTAGACAGTGCCGCTAAATCAGCCCAATCAATGAGGTAGTAATCTGAAGTTCACCTTGCAGAATTAAACTTGAAATCATACTTTTTTCTACTCCTGTCAAATCCTAATTTTCTTCTGTCTGAAACAGATATATTTTGAAGAAATTGTATTTTTTTTTTTTTTTTTTTTTTTGCTCTAGCTTTGCATAGGCCTTTGGCTGAAAGCAGTCATGCTGTTTTTTAACCTGGCCTGCTGGGATTCTTGAGGTTATGAAGGCTTTTAAAAAGGTTATAATCTTAGAAGTTATAGTATAAATTTGCATTCCATTCAAGTAGAAAATGAAAAAACAGACACTTTTAGAAAAAGAGTAAAATGCATTCATCTGATTTTTTAAAAATAAAAATTGTGAATAAAGATTCTCTTTTGTGTAGGCATATAAAACAAAGTATGCATTTCTGGTTTGAAACTTTGATGTTCTTTATTCAAGATCACTTCATCTTCACTCAAAGAGGCGATATCTTGTTAATGTATCCCCATTTCTAGCACAATGACATCAGTAACGTGTCATATCAAGGGCATAATGTCATATTATATTGTAATAAGTCCTTCCTTCTCAATCTTTTGTCTCTGTGTGTAAGACAGGGTCTCTCTCTGTCGCCCAGGCTGGAGTGCAGTGGTGCGATCAAGGCTCACTACAACCTCAACCTCCTGGGCTCAAGGAATCCTCCCACCTCAGCCTCCAGAGTAGCTGGGACCACAGGACGCACCATCACGCTCAGCTAATTTTTGTATTTTTTGCAGACATGGGGTGTCACTATATTGCCCAGGCTGGTCTCGAACTCCAGGGCTCAAACAGTCTGCCCTCCTTAGCCTCCCAAAGTGCTGGGATTACAGGTGTGCACCACCATGCCCACCCCGGGATGGCATTATTTCTATTTCTAGTCCTTAGTTGTATCTGAATGTAATTAAATATCGTTGGTATAACACAAATGGCAAATGTCTGTGGATAGACATGATGTGAGAAGCACATTAGAGGTGATTGTTTTAATTTTAACGTATTTCCAATCTCCAAACAGAATAATGGTAGCTGATGAGTATTCTTTAGAATAAGAAAAATAAATATCTCCAAGGAGGAAAGAATTGGTAGCTGAGGAAATAATGGTTACGTTTTAAATTCCGTTAATACAGGATTGGGGAAACTCTACTATGTCAATCCATGTTGAACCACCAGGTGGCACACTACTGCCTTCTTTCCACCATTCAACCACAGAAAAAGAAAATGCCGTTGGGAGATGTTGGGTTTCGTTTATTGGTTGTTTTTTACACAGAAAATTCACCAAAGCCAACTTAGCTACATAAAGATATGAAGCTACAAGTGGTTCTTTCTCAGCTTTAATATTTTTATTACTATCAGTAGAATTTATATTGCTTTGCTTTTTCTTTAAGCTTTGAGCCAACAAGACGTAAACACATCAACTAACAGAAATGCTAATAAAAATAAGCTCATTGATTACTCTTTACATGAAAGCAGAAACAACTGGGGAAATAATTTTACCTTTCAGAATACTTAAGGATTACCAGCATTTAATATTCTACACAAGCATTTCATATTTGCAAAGTGTATTGTTATATAAGTAATTACTCACAATAATGAAAGTGGTGGCATTTTTTAAAACCCATATGCAATCTAGGTCAAATTCTGAACATTGTACAGATTTCTCTAGCTTTTTCCAACATTTATTCAATGACTTCATTGGCAAAATAACCAGAATCAACTCAATTTTTTAAATACTTTTAACGGAATTCTCTGTTTATACTGATTTAGATTCAGGAATTGTCATAATGCCTTACAAATAGTCTTTCCACCTAAAAGTAAATACGTCTTTAACTCCAGTTTACTGAAAAAAGTACCCTTTTTGTTTACTGAGGTGTATCAAACACATTTTGGATTTACCTCAGTTGACTAAGTCCTGGCAATCAGTAAATTAACTAGCACTTTAAACAGAACTTTTAATGACCACTGATGAAATGGGCTGCACAAATGAGAATTTAGCTTCTTTCAGTTCTAAAATCACAAGGCAGAATGAGGTGAATTCTAGTCCCAGTTTTGCCACCAGCTAGCTGTGTTGCCTCGGGCAAATTATTTAAACTCTTTATACCTTCTTTCTCTCAAGTGAAAAATTAAATAAAGTGGAATCTTTCTAAGGTTCTATTTTACTTTTAAAACTGTATGATTTTATTTTTATATTTGAATCTTATATTGTGAAGCATAATAAAGTATTTCAAAGTAATTCATCAAAGTAGGAAAAGCTAGGAAAAATTCCTAAAGCAATGACCACCTCGAGTGATGGTAGCAGTGTGGAGACAGCTTGGAGTCTTCTGCATCTCCTCTGATGAGTAAAACCAAGAGCTCTCACCACACAAAGGAAGAGCTCTACACACACCCTTTGCTGTACAATTTCTTCACTTACTCTGGCTCATTGATATTTAGCCACCTCAGCATGAATTCATTAAGCTCTTTCTCTAGCTGACTTGCACAGAATTTTCAATAGTATAGATCTGTTTAACAGATTCCAACTGCTGGAACCCACAATGTAAGGTTCCAGAATGATTGATAGCCATAACTTTAGAAATGTATGTTGTGTTCGGTGAAACTCTGTCTCTACTAAAAATACAAAAAATTAGCCAGATGTGGTGGCGGGCGCCTGTAGTGCCAGCTACTCGGGAGGCTGAGGCAGGAGAATGGCGTGAACCCGGGAGGCGGAGCTTGCAGTGAGCGGAGATTGCGCCACTGCACTCCAGCCCGGGCGACAGCAAGACTCTGTCTCAAAAAAAAAAAAAAAAAAAAGAAATGTATGTTGTGTTCATGTAAGATGGTCCTATAGGCACTACATCCCTTTTCTCATAACGTGAATGAAAACGAGTTATTTTCTTATGTTTGAGTTGCATTATATCTCATGTATTGAGTTTACAAAAGCAAAAATTCCTGAATCCCTCAAAATTGAGAATGACTATACTTACACGAGCTAGACACAAAATCTCTACTAAGTAAACAGACCCACATGTTTTATTTGCAGACTTATGTTTTCATATCTTCTGTTGGGGAATATGTTTCTTCTTTAAACAAACAAGGGCTTCTTTCCCCATTGATTGTGTACTTCTGATGACGTTTTAAAAAAGACTTTCACAAGGCAGGGATGGGTCCTTAATCAAGACTTTAAAATGAGGGTAATAAATATATTTTATTGGTTATAATACCTTTTTCTTTATTAGAAGGATAACAGACTGCTGGTTAACTGGTCATGAAATATTAATTAAAAAGAAAAAATATATGATAGAAGTAATCTCAGTGAGTGCTAACTCATGCTTTTACTGGGATTTTTTTTCTGCATAAAGTTAAAGGCATGTGGACCCAGTCACGTCTCCCACAGGGAAACACCAGCTGGTCTCGTAGCTCTCATACTAGAGGCTCATCCAGTGACAGCAAGCCATGGAGGCTTCTCTGCACCAACATTTGGGGCTCATATTGCATTTGGACATAAGCAGTCAGAAAGCATGCCCAGGACAAAGTGTTCCTGACAGATCTGCCTCTGCCTCCAGGACCAGATAGACCTACCCAAAGCAGTATGCGTGAACACAGCAACTCTGCATGGAACATTCTGTTTTCACCAAGCAACGCAAGACAACAAGAACTCTTTCTGCCCCAGGCACCTATCTTGGCTAACTAGAGCCTTCCATAACTTCCAATGAAATACCCACATTTCTCCCAGATTCTGTTTTTACCCATGCACTTCAACTGCTCCCCTCAACTGGCTAGAAGATGATTTACATCTTAAATTTAAGAGAAAAAGCAGATGTTTTAGGATGGCAGGGGAAAATAATCCTCAAATACTGCCTGTGATATTAAAAATGGAGTTAAGCGAAGTTTCCATAGGCAACTCTGATATACTGATCTCATTTCGCTGGAAGGGACCCTGACAGATAGAGACAGGAAAGTAACCTCACACTCAACTGCGGGGAACAGCAGAGGTGCGAGTTCTGTGGCCACCCTCCGAGGAGGAAGGACTGACTTCAGGCCTCTGCAGCAATCGGCATGGCAACCAGAAATCCCCAACAAGCCACTTGCAAACTTTAACGTGTAGTGAATTACCTAAGGCACCTTCTGATTCCACAGGTCTGGAGCGGAGTGGATGATTCTCAGCCCACACTGGGAATAAGGAGGCCCTCTCCTTCTCTCCCTGAAGCTCTAACTCAGGCTGGCCTTTGTCCAGTAAAGTGAAAGAGAAGCAGAAACTTCACTGAAGCCTATAGGATTTTTTTTTTTAATGCAAACATTAAGGGCACAGTGGCCCATGCTTTTAATCCCAGCATTTTGGGAAACCAAGACGGGAGGATCACTTGAGGCCAGGAGTTCGAGACCAGCCTGAATAACATAGCAAGACCTAATCTCTACAAAAAAGAAAGAGAGAGAGAGAGAGCGGATCGCCTGAGCCCAGAGCGTCCAGGCTGCGGGGACCTATGATCACACCACTGCACTCCAGCCTGGGCAACAAAGCAAGACCCTGTCTGTAATAAAATAAAATAATGAAAAATAAATGTAAACAAATGATTTACTGTGGATACATGATTCTTGGTGACTTCTAAAATTTCGGTCAGCACAATATCATCTACACAATAAGTAAAAATAAAAAAACTTCAACAAAAATTTAAACAACTTTTGAAATAATTGATAATCCCAAGGTGCTGTTTCCCTTTCAAGAATTTTCTCTACTTCCAAACATGAGCAGGATTGGGTGTTTTATTTTTCCCCTGATTAACAATTTATTTTCTTTTAAAAATTATCTAACAGTAAAATTTGCTTTTTCTCTTTTGGTACACAGATCTATGAATTTTAATACACAGATAGATTTGTGTAACCAGCACCAAAATTTGGATATAAAACAGTTCCATTACCTGTCCCCCAAAAATTGGTGGGATTTGGGTTCCCAAATTTTTACAGCTTTCTCTCTTTTCCTAATTCCTCTCTTTGCTTCCACATTTGCAGACAACATTTTTAAAAAATAAAATTAAGTATTGTTTTGCAAAATCATCCAGAAAATTCATATTCTCCTTGAAGTCACAGAAGACAAAAGAGGGCTGAGACTCGAAGGCTCAGGACTACTGTGGCAAAATCTTGAGGTTAACTGAATCTGAGTGAGAAGTATACACAGCCTCCCCGTGTGAACTCCCAGATGGAGAACAAGTTTGCTCAGGTTCAAGAGTGTTGTCCTTGGACCTTCCTGAGGATGGGAAATTCTCTACAATGGTCTCTTTATTGTATTGCCAGAGTCAAACCCAGAAGAAAGTCCAGGCTGTCTCAGAGCCAGTAGTGACCTCTAAACTCTCAGCCTCAAAGTTGGAAGGCAAAGCACCCCGCTGCCTGGGGATTGCATCAGAGCCCCAAAATGGGTCACCGGCAGAAAGCAGAAACAAGTCAGGTAATTTCTTCTGTTTCAGCTTCCAGAGCAATGGAAACTATGGAATCTATACACCCAAAAAGTTTCAAATCACAGAAAAGCTCTCAGATTCTTCAATTATTCATATTAACAACTATGGGTAAAAGAATAAGCCTTCAGGAGATGACAGAATTGCCTTAATTTGGGGGCTATTTCCAGCCCCTGTATACTTTTAACTCCATTCATGCTGAATAGCTAAAGGTCTTTTAATACTGCCTTTGATTTACGGAAGGGAAAAAAAAGATGGTATTACTGAAAAGACCCATTACTCCTGTGCCTCGTCATGTAGTTCAATGTTAAGTACTCTACAAAACTGAATCCTTGGTGGAATGCAATTCTGTAATTCAATCGAGAGATCTTGCTAATGTCCCAGTCTGCAAGAACATAGCTTAAGGGTTTAGGTTTAGAAGGAAACCTTGCAAACCAGAGATGGAATTACAGCCTGCCTCTTCAATCAAGAGATGAGTGAGGGTTGTTGGCAGTGTAATATTAAACAATTATTAAGATTTTTTCAAAGAAAGTGAAAGAATTATAAAGTTACGTTTGTCTCTATGGGAAGGTAAAGGAAGAAGAAAAGACAAAACACCAGATGGGCAAAATGTTGATCGCTGTTGAAGCTGGATGTTTAGAAAATGGGGACTAAGTATACCATTTTTTCTACTTTCCTATGCATTTTTACAATGTCCATAAGAAAAAGTCAAAAAAAAAAAAAAAGATGCCACCAAAAGTACTATGATAGGAAAATAACGCCTCTGAAAACTCATGGAATTTGTAGGTGTTTCTCACTTGTGTATTAAATGTCAATATAAATAAATATTATGTGATAACTTTTGCAAGATTATAGGGCCCTTAATGGGTATAAATGAAGACTTACTGTCAGCACTGGAGTCAGATATCTTCTAAGTGGACTAAGGGAAGTTTCTTATGTAATGAAGGCTGTGCAGTTGTCTCATTATGTATTATTCATACAGACAGTTGCACGCAATATTAGATACAGTCATGCACATCACAACGTTTCCATCAACAATGGACTGCATATCCAACAGTGGTCCTTGAAAGATTATAATACATATTCTTACTGTAGCTTTTCTATTTCTAGACATGCAAATATGTGCCATTGTGTTCCAATTGCCTACAGAATTCAGTAATGTAACATGCTGTATAGGTTTGCAGTCTAGGAACAACAGGCTATGCCATATAGCCTAGGTATGTAGCAGGCTGTACCACCTAGGTTTGTGTAAGTACACTCTGTGATGTTCACACAACCATGAAATCACCTAACAATGCATTTCTTGAGACATATCCCCATCATTAAGCAATACATTACTGTATACACAGTCAGACTTCCAAATAAAAAAATTAGAATGCTGGAGACAGACTATTTGCATCACAAAAGGGCCACTGCCATATTCCTTTAAACACCAATGCATATTAATAATACGGCTCAAGAATTTCTACTTATCTAACAATCTGTTCCTTAGCTCTACCTACAATTATACTCTTCTGGGGAGCATTTGAAAAATACTTACTCCCAGTCTCTCCTCCAAACCGGTGAATCAAGCTGTCCAGATGATTTTAAAATGCATCCAGGATTGAAGGCCACAAGGCTACTGCTCTCAGGAACAGAGCTAAGACTTAGAGTAAGGAGAGTTCTTCAGAACTTATGAGGATAACCCATCAAGATGCCATATTGTTTGGAAACCTCAAACATCCATGCTAACTAGGGAGGTATCTGCTCTGGGGAAATTAAATTATAATGAAAGTCATAGTATGCTTAATGTTAAATAGAATTATCTATGTGAAACTGGAAGAAAAAAATAAAGCCAGATTTCTTCCCCAAACCTCTGACTGATGGACCCTACGCTAGACCTTTCAAATGTAAAATAAATTTAATTTCTGGCCCAGCACAGTGGCTCATACCTATAATCCCAGCACTTTGGGAGGCCGAGGTGGGCGGATCGCTTGAATCCAGAAGTTCAACACCAGCCTGGGCAACATGGCGAAACCTCATCTCTACTAAACATACAAAAAATTAGCCAGGTATGGTGGAACGCAACTGTGATCCCAGTTACTTGGGAGGCTGAGGTGGGAGAATTGCTTGAGTGCAGAAGGTCGAGGCTGGAGTGAGGCATGATCGTGCCCCGCACTCCAGCCTGGGCAACGGGAATGAGACCCTGTCTCAAAAAATAAATACATAAACTTTACAAAACGAAAAACTAAAAACATTTAATTTCTTTAAAGGCATAATTAAACCAATAATTACATTATTATTTCAATAAAATAAATTGTGGTTGCTGCAAGTTATAAAATAGCCATAATCGTCATTGTCACTCTGCAAACATCTCCTACCTCCACCTCATCTGTGCTCCATTTGGGAATCTGTAAAATGTAAAATGTATGTAAGATGAGGCAGCTGGCTTAAACCCACAGTTTCCGCAGGGGAGGGGTAGTTTTCACCAACACCATGGGAAAGGCCTTACCCTGAGCTCTCTTCTCTCTTCTCTCTTCTGACAAGCGATAGTTTTTAACGGTGTGGGCAACAAGTTAAAACCAGACTTGTATCCTTATTGGAATTCTGTTACCACTAAAATTAAGCGTTGGGCGTAGATGGGACCCCCAGTGAAGGCCCAAGGAGCTCCAAGAAGCCCAGCCCCCAACCATTCCCATTCTGCCTTCTCACAGCTTGCCAGCTTTCCAACCCTAAGCCTTTTGGCTTTTGATGTTTATGGTTTAGGTTCATGTTTCGGCTTTAACTTTTAACTTGTTTTTACTTCCTCATAGAATTTAAATGCAGACTCCCAGTGCTGGAAGGTCTGAATTATTCTCTCACCTATGGGCCATGCCATAAGTCCTGAACTCAACCATCAACATCAGAACCTACCATGCAAAATTTCCTTTCTTCTGTATCCAAGACTGAGTCTAACATACCATATAAGTTAGTCCCATTGGGACTAAAAATCCAAAATCAAAATGGCTTTCTGTGGATCTTATCTGGCATCATCCAATTTTTCTATCTCTTAAAACAATTATTTTGTGGTCAGCCTACATCATTCCTAAATCAGCTGCTAGGTGAGAAGTATCAGAGTAACTAAAGAAGTATCTAGAACTTAAGCTCCTCAGCTTGAAAATAAGACAGACTTGGAATGCAGCTAACTCTGACATGTTGGCCAGGTTATTGACCTCTGTGAAATGAAGGAGAGACACCTGCAGTGTCTAAAAAGTGGATTGATGGGAGAATCAAAAGGGATCAGCATCTAATACACTCTCATTAATATGCATCATTAGATACTAGCAGAGAGGTACAGAAATGCACAGAAATGTGGCTAGAAGGGTGTCTTCCCAAACTAATGGCAACTCGGAGATGGGAGACTGAATTGAGATGTGTGAAATTTGACCTGCCAATCTTACTCCGGGTACTCATGTATTATTTGAGCTGCTTATTTGAGCTGCTTATAATAGTGCAGTGAAAATATATTATTGAGTCCCTTTTAAAGAACAGTCTGTCCTCCTCTCTTTATCAGATACTAAATGTAACCACTTATTTACAATGCTGCCAAGAAAATGAAGTAAGCAGGGGGAAAATGTCCTGACTTGTGGTGGGTTGGGCAATGGCTTGAGGACTCTCTAGTACAGCATGCAGTAGGAGGGAAATAAAGACACGGTAAGGAGGCCGAGGCGAGCGGTTCACTTGAGGTCAGGAGTTCGAGACCAGCCAACATGGTGAAACCCCATCTCTACTAAAAATACAAAAAATTATCCGGGCATGGTGGCAGGCGTCTGTAATCCCAGCTACTCGGGAGGGAGGCTGGGGCAGGAGAACTGCTTGAACCCAGGAGGCGGAGGTTGCAGTGAGCTGAGATTGCGCCACTGCGCTCCAGTCTGGGCGACAGAGTGAGACTCTGCCCCAAAAAACAAACAAACAAAAAAAGGTCTGGACTAGACGACCACATTATCATTGGAAATCAGCTCAGCAGGAACTGAGCAAACTGGACATGTTCAACCACACCCTCCCCATCACAGTGATGCGCCTCATGGCATGCGATTCCTTGGAAGAGAGTTAGGAAAAGCTCTAGCTAAAGTTTGGTGGTCCTTGGAACTCTCTTCCAAGGAATCTCACACCCTAGAACTTTGCTTTTGATGAGATTTGCTTAGCTTGATGGGTTTGTTTGTCTAATCACAGGATAGTCTTTTCTATCTTTTTCTCTGTTCCCAGCATCAATTCTTATTTAGGGGAAGGAGGTGGGGGAGCAGGTTCATAAACATACATTTCTTGCTTCCTATGCTCAAGGCTGTCTGTTCTTAAACCAACAGTGTCACCTGTCATACAATATCAGAAGGGGAGACAAGCCCCCCTGGCTTTGGCCTAGCCTGATTTCAGCTGCAAGCAAATAAGAGACCGGTATCAGCTCACCTCTATCCCACTAATGCTTTTGCAGATCCATCTCCCCTCAGAATGGGAAGGCCTCTAGTACAAAAATGATAATGCATGGATGGTACAATCACAGCCAAATGCAAAAAGTCATTGCTGAAATACTTTAGTGTACAGTGATATATTTAATCTTTACAAATACACTGTTTAATCCTCTTCTATAGATAAGATGTGAATTATTATCCGTATTTTACATGTGACCCAACTGAGGTTCAGAGAGATGATGGCTTATTCATTCTCATGCTGCCTGTCGGAGCACAGACAGACTGACATTTTCTTATTCCTAAGCTAGTGCCCATGCTGCTGGATCACAACTGCCCCGTCACTATTCAGCACATACAGGCACTAAGCAAAGCACAGAACTGGACACTGCAGAGGAAACAAGAACAAAAGTTCCTGCAGCAGCTCAAAATCCAACAGGGAGAAGACTTTCATGGGATGAAAAAATAACTGTGATACCAGTACTAAACATTCGAAAATAGGTAAGAAAAATCAATACAGGCCAATAAAAGCTATGGGACCTGAGGATTCAAACTGAGTACAAGGGAAGATTTTTTTTTCAACAAACAGTTCTTCACAAATATTTATCGAGCACCTACTGTGTGTCAGGAACTTTTCTCCAAGATTGAAGACCTTGTACTTTTCTTTTCCTGCCTCTCACAGCATTTGGAGAAACTGGGTGGGGGAGATATGAAAGAATACACCTTGGTGACTTTTCGGGGTCCAGGGAGTGCATAGTTGATGGGGCCTTCCTTCCATGAATGGTGGATGATACCGGGCTGAGACCCAGGATATCGTGCTCAGTTACTCATTTGCACATGGGTCTTTCGTGCCCATCCCCCATTGAACAATCCATATCTTGACCACTCGTGGGACCAGATTAGGCTTTAGAATCTACCTAATGTACCACAAAATGTGTAGTGTCTCCAGTAATTAAAATGGCCATGCTGACGCGATCTGCTTGGTAGTCAGGTAGACCTGTCAGGCTCTGCAGCTGTATTCTTCTGCTTTTTATCCTTTCAAGTCACCGTGGGAAAATAAATCTCAGTGCAACTCCTTCCGGCTCATCAGTCTTCCCAGTTCACCCATCCACATCCACATCCTTTATTTTTCTGTTTTCCTGAGGCAGTTTCTCCTCTCCATTCGGAGCCTGCCCCCAACCAGGGTAGCTGAAGAGGTGATCCCAAAAAGGATTTGGGGTGTTATTTTCTTCAGAGGAATTGTGTTTATTTTTTAAAAACATGTTTTATTTGTTGCTAATTTGAGCAATAATATTTGCCACAGACAAAGTTGCATGCTTAACACTGGGCCCCGAGCTGACCCTAAGTGGTTTTAAATCTAACTCAATTAAGCAATATCACATTTAACTAATTAATTAGCAAGGGATGTGTGCTTACTGTATGCCAGAAATTGCATATAGAAAAATAATTGATCTCATTTATTACATGATCGTTTTTCAAGGAAGTTGTTGTTAAACCCACTCGAATGAAATAGATAACTGAGATCGAAAGAGGTTAAGACATTTGCCTTAGTCTCATACCTTTGTTTCATACACACTTTCCATCACCTCCACGTAGACCCTCTGTTCTGTCAGGCTGGTCTCCTCATTAAGCCATCCATTTCACACTGCTCTTGACCTTTGAGTCCTGTGGTCCATCACCCTGGCTTGGAATATCCTCACAAATGCCTGTTCACACCCCACTCACCCTTTGTGGTCAAGGAAGCTCCTAAATCCTGTTGAACTTCTCTTGACCACTCTAGTCTAGTCCTCAAAGTTCTCCCTCTCTTCCGAACTCTTCCACAGCAGCCAATAGGGAGCCTCTGTGCCATTTCTTTAAAGGACTGTATGTGAGAACTTTGGTGATTAGTTCCATATCCTATATTTTGTACCATTCATAGTGTTGTACACATAGTAGATGATCAATAAACATTTGACCAAGTGACAGATTGACTGTTTCTAAACCAGTCTCCTGCACTGTTGGAGAGCTTAGAAAGATAAAGGAGGTCCTATAAATGTTTATTTTTCAATAAATCTATTTTTATTTTCTTCTGATGTAAGGTAGGAAATTAATCTCCTTTTTGCATACTATCTTTTGCCACACTCTTTTTAAAAGTCTCAATTCTAGATTATACTCTTTTTCATCCCATCAGCAAAAATTTAACCATTTTCATTTCTTGGACCAAATGCAAAATGTGAACTTAGTGACTCCAATTAATTATAGGGAGTTCTTACTAACCAAATCAGGGATTCTCTGTCCAAGAACAAAAAGCTGATGAAAGTCTTAAAATCCACCAACAGCTCCGCCACTTCTTACACTGCCCCATTCATAGCTACAATCAGAACTGAGTTGCCTTTGTTCTCCTAGAAATGATCAGCTGACACCCATCAGATCCGCTGATGTACACACAGGGTTAGGTCGACCAGGGCCTGGAAGATTTCTGCATGCCACTCTTTGTGCAGCCTAACGATACATGATTTTAAAGTTCTTAACCCACCTCTCCTCCCTGCCCCCCAGAACTAATCTATATGCTAATTTGCACTTGATAATGCTGCCCCACAATATGGTAATTGCCGTAATGTTTTCCAGGGAGAACAAAAAAAAGTAGAAATTGAGCCACAGCTTCAGCGCTGATGCCTGTGCAGTCACGAGACGCTCTGCACAGACGGGGTATCAAGCTGGAGCCCACGTCCAGCAATTGGCCACACTGAGGTCAGAATGAAATCGTTCTGGAAAAATTGGAAATGCTCTCCTAGGCCACACTATTTTGAAATGATCCTCAGAAGCGTGATAAGTATCAGAGGCAGCAAGCTGTAGCCTACTGAGTTAAACCTAGCTGCGTTCCCTCACCTGTGTGCTAGGGCCTCAAGATTTACAGAAAATCTCAAACCACTGATTTGACAGTGCAACCTTTAAAACACGGCCAAGCCTTCCAGGGTTTCTGGCTTCTCCATATCACCTTTATGTGCATGAAGCTACTTTCCTTTTTGCCTATTTCCCTACATATGCTCTCAATGCTATTAAGATATCAACTTCAGGAATGACAACAAGAGAGTCCTAATTAAACAGCAGCAGCATGTGCCCTCGAAGGAACAGCCTGAACCCAAATAAGTGGAGCTTGGGACCGGAAAGGGGGAAAAAGACAATGGGAGCTTTGAAATCAGCTGGGTTTAAAGCAACGGGTTTGTTGTGTGTATTTAAAAGGCCAGATGACACAAAGGGCTCTCCGTGCTGTTAGGACAGAGACCAAGCTCTGGATTCACCGAGACAGACAGGTAATAGTCACTGAGTCCTGTGACCAGAATCCAGTTGTAATTGGCCTCAGAGATCACTTATGGCAATCAGGGAAGTAATAGGCTTCTGAATAATTATGAATAATTAGGCACATTTATGAATAATTACACTGATAATAACTATCTAATTCACGCCATTTTAAAATTGTAATTCAGTCATTATGGATTGGGTGCTCACTCCCTTCATCCTCCCTCTGCATATTCATGGCCTAATCCATCCTCCAATCTTACAATGACTGGAGTCCCTCTCCAGGTCAGCACTGGACTCACCTTGGGGACAAAGGACCATCCTGGTCCTCAGGGTTGGAGTTTCCTATCCATTTGATTAATTTGAGAGGACTCTGGACAGTAGAGAGACGCAGAAAGGATATAAGGAAATATTTTCCTAAAACATCGAAGCTTTGCCATCTTGTGACTCATTTATCAATATGCAAATGACTTCAAAGTAATGTCCAGGAGCTCTTTGCTGTTTTCAATACTGATGATAAAAAGAAGGAGCTGCTTGCACATCTCATTGTAGAGAATACCAGTGCATTAGACAAGGGCAGTCTTTTTATAGCATCTTCTGATCGAGTACTAGTCTGCTTAGAAAATCAGGAGTCCTGGCTGGGTGAGGTGGCTCACACCTGTAATCCCAGCACTTTGGGAGGCCAAGGTGGGCAGATTGCCTGAGCCCAGGAGTTCGAGACAAACCTGGGCAATATAGGGAGACCTTGGCTCTACAAAAAAGAATAAATAACAAAAATTAGCCAGGCACGGTGGAGTGCACCTGTAGACCCAGCTACTTGGGATGCTGAGGCGGGAAGGTCACTGGAGCCCAGGAGGTTGAGGCTGAAGTGAGTCAAGATTGCACCACTACACACTCCAGCCTGGGCAACAGAGCAAGACTCTGTCCAGAAAAGAAAGGAAGAAAGGAAGGAAGGAATGAAGGAAGGAAGGAAGGAAGGAAGTCAGAAGCCCCGATTTGGAGATGGAATCTTAAAACGATGTGTCCTCAGGCTTCAGACATAATATGTCCTCACCCTATGGCCATATTCTTTCCTCTCCCATATTCTCTCTCCTTTTATTTCTGTTCCTCCCCCTTTTCTTTCCCTCCCCCGCCCCACCATCCTTTGCCTACTTCTCTATCACTTTCATATCTCTTCCTGTTATATTCCAACAAAGACAATCAAAAGTTAGCTTATATTTTTCTTACTCCAAACATACTGTCTGTGAACTCAAAAAAATTTAAAAACATCGGGATGAGAAATTTTTTTAAAAAGTTAAAAATCAATAATCTCAGCACCAGAGAGAAGCAACACTTTTTATACAGTATTTTAAAGTGTTCTTTTTCTAAACATACTTTACATGACTGAGATTACAAAAACAATTTTGCATCCTGACATTTCCCTGAACATTATAGAATCAGCATTTTCCTTATTGTTAAAAACTCATGTTTGATGGTAAAATTATAAAATATGAAAGTATACATGATCATTAATTCCCTAAACTTCGGCAACTCAATATTTCCCATTTGTGCTATTTTGCCATGCTCTTTTGTGGGGCAGTCTTCTTTTGTTCTTATATCTCGCCACATTCTTTCCTGTTCCTTTCTCTTCCTCTTAAATTAAGACTTGGGTATAAGGAGGTATGCTGCCCCTGAATTAAGACAGGGGAATAACATGACTGGTTTAGTGCACAGGAAGGCTTACCACACACAATCTTTTCAGGTACAAGCAACATTAATATCCCACAGTTTAACTATAAACAAAATCTTTTATGCAGAATTAACCATAACAGAATTCCATCTTGGACCCAACCCAAGGGGGCTCAGTAACTGAAATACATTATGATGCATCCTTTCCTGAGGCTTGATTACAGGAAAATTGAGACATAAATGGCATCCTATTGAGCTTCTGGAATACTAGTTTCCAAATAATTATCAATGGATCCCATACATGAGAATTGCCCAGGGAGCTTTTTAAAAATGTGTCTTCCTGGACTGCACCAAGTGATATTTTGATTTAAGAGATCAGAAGGGAGGATCAGGCTGGGCAGGAAAGAAGGCAGCAGATATGCAGTCTCATGTCTGCCATGCCAAGAATCCTGCATGTAATTTACCGAGGAGCAATGTGGTCTGATGAGTGGCATGGTGAGACAGACAAAGGAGAATGAAGACTCCCGTGCAAGTGACTGGCAGACACGGGGTGATCATGAGAAAGGACACCATGCGGTATGAAGACAGGGCTGGAAGTATGTGGATCAGTTAGGAAATTGTGGTAACCCAGAAATCTAGTTTACAAATGATGAGAACATGAAATGAGGCAGTACCGTAGGGGAGTGGAGAAGCACACTGATATGAAAGCTGTATATGGTAGAGTTAATAAACTCATGTGAATGTTGGATGTGAGAACTAAAAGTCAAAATCAGGATGACCCCCAGTTACCTGACTAGAATGAAATCCAGGGGAGCAGCAGCTGGATTCGGCACAATATGGTGGGAGGGGGAAGGGTGATATACGATGGATGGCCATGAGGAATTCACTCGGAAACAATTTATCCAAAAAAGGAAAAATCCTCTCTTATCATGAGGTCAGAAGTTCGAGACCAGCCTGGCCAACATGGTGAAACCCCGTCTCTACTAAAGATACAAAAAAATTAGTCAGGTGTGGTGGCGAGTGCCCGTAATCCCAGCTACTCAGGAGGCTGAGGTGGAAGAATCGCTTGAACCCGGGAGGTGGAGGTTGCAGTGAGCCGAGATTAGGCCATTGCACTCCAGCCTAGGTGACAGGGTGAGACTCCATCTCAAAAAAAAAAAAAAAAAAGAGGAAAAGTTTTGCTTTCTTCCCCTCATATGGGTATTTGTGTATGATGCAGTGCAATAGCACCCCAGAGAAAGTGAAGCCTTCTTAGGCTGTTGGCTTTTTATGGGGAGCACAATAGAGACAGGCTCTCATAGTACAGATACCCTCTCTCATCTGTTCACTCTATGCTCTGGAGGGGGGGCGATCAAATAATTTCTGTGGGATTTGTTTCCCCAGGTAACCTGAGGACAGAAAAAGCCACACATCTAATCCAGCTGGATGCTGGTTGTAGGTCTTTGCAAGTTCTCTCTCCTGGCGTGTTCAGACATCTGCAGTTCCTTGCATTCAGCAGCTCTAACTAGATCTGATGTCACAATCTCCAAGTCCCAGCAGGATTTCCTGCAGACTTTGAGGAGACTTGACATCCAGAGGAAGAATTTACCACTAAATCCCAAAAATAAAGCCCAGGGGCTGCTCCTTAGGACATTTTAATCTAAGAGTTGGAAGAATCAAATATTTTACTGAAAGAATATGGACAGACTAATTTTTTTTTTTTTTTTTTTTTTAGATGGAGTCTTGCTCTGTCACCAGGCTGGAGTGCAGTGGCACGATCTCACCTCACTGCAACCCGACTCTCTGGTTCAAGCGATTCTCCTGCCTCAGCCTCCAGAGTAGCTGTGATCACAAGCACGTGCCACCATGCCCAGCTAATTTTTTGTATTTTTAGTAGAGACCGGGTTTCACCATGTTAGCCAGGATGGTCTCGATCTCCTGACCTCGTGATCCACCCACATCGGCCTCCCAAAGTGCTGGGATTACAGGCGTGAGCCACCGCGCCTGTCCCAGACTAACTTTAAAAAGAGAGTTAACCAGTGTTTGGGTTTGTCTGGGGGCAGTGTGGGGTTGAGGTTCATTTTGGTTTTTATTTGGGCATTTTATCTCTAAGGCATTGGCTAATTTCCTACTCCAAAAAAGAAACCCCTGAATATTTAAAAGGAAAGGGAAAATAACAAGAGGAAATTCAAGGGGAATTTCTCAGTGGATTTTACTGTATCTCAATTCCCAGTATATTTTCTAGGTGAGCTAAATGGAAGAGACTAAGAAATACATCTTGAAATTATAAAGTTATTAAGAATCATGATTATAAAGATTACTCAGCAACCTAGGAACATGTCCCAAGAAAAAAAAAAAAGCAAGCTATTCAGGTAGAGATTCAATGATTGCAACTATAATTTTAAAGCATAGAAAAAGGAATGGGAAGAAACATCAACAATGTTCCTGTTAGATTCATGATCATACATTTTCCTTTCATCTAGTCTACATTTTGTTTTATAACACGGTCATGGTTTTTTTAAAAAGTGCTTTGGTCAGATGAGGAGAAACTAAGAGGAGGAGGGGGAACCCGGAAAGGTCAAGGGTCTTGCCCAAGGTCATAGTATAACCCGGTGGAAAGAGCTAAAAGTAGAACACATAATTTGTCACGAGAATCACAGTCTCCCTTGAGCCAGCAATGGGAAAAATGCAGCCTCACCAGGCCAGACTCAGTTTTCCTAACTCAGCTATCACCTTTGATGGAAGCCCCCTGTTTGGAAAAGCAGAAATGAGGACCCTTTCCAGAGTAGCCCCAGGGAACAGAAGGTCGAGCCGTGAGAACAGCCCCATTTTTTCTTAGCAAACGGGACTGCACTCACCAAGGGAGTTGCCACTCCACACCATCAACCCCTTTAGAAAAGCCTGGGTCTGTTGACGCAGCAGGCCCCCCTCCTCCCTTCTTGCCCCCATTCTCCCTGACCCAGCAAACAGGGCCATGACCATGTTGTTGTTCTTGTTATGAGGTATTTGGACAAAGCTTCTGCTGCTGTCCAGCAACCCCCGCCCCCTCTGCCCCCAGCTAAATCCAAGTGATTGATGAGGGGAATGCTTTGAAATTTTGAGATGGGGGTGCTGGTGGGCAGAAGGAAGAAGAACACACTTCAGACAAAGAGCAAGACAGAGTGGGTGGCGTTGAAGCATGGGGGACATTAGAATCTGTCAAGGCTGGAGAATGATTCATTGAGGTAATGATGATAAACACTTCATCTCCGAGCATCTATGTGCATTTTACCTAACAATCTCAAGCGTCCATACGTGAAGAACAGCTCAGAGTAAGTCATAGGAACACACCCAAATGGGAATCCCTTAGGAATGGGATCTGAATTGTAAATGCCTGCTGGAATTTCACACATCAAATTACAATAAACAGAATGATATTTTAAGCAGCTTGGTACTTAAAGGGTACCATGCGGAGTCCTGAGGATTTTCTTTTACTTTAGAATTTCGGTCTGTGCCAGTTGGAGCTTTGCATATCTCTCGCTCACTTGGACATTTCTGGTTGTGGATTCTAAAGTGAAACAGAGGTTTCTCATCAATAGCCAAGTCCTTCTCTTGCCACAACATAGTACCTCTAAAGCCAGGTGCCTCTGCAATAGAAGATAATGCCTGTGAGGTTGAATACACATGGACAATAGCCAGATCATATATAAAAATAGAACTCCAACCCATGACCTGCAGCAACCAGCCAAGGAAACCAATCCCTTATCTATAGTAACCAATCCAGGAAGCCAGCCCACTGTCCATCTACAAGTCAGACCATTACCTCTAGCAACCAGTTCAGGAAGTCAAGCAATAACATCGATAACAATTGGCCCAAAATGTCCAGGACTTCATTAATTGTCCCTTGAAAAATTAATCTCTAACTTTTGCTCCCACTTCCAACTTAGGACCAACCAGAGAAAGTCAAATATGTCCTCTTAACTAATCACGGGGGATGTCTGTGTCTTCATCCATTCACGCTGCTATAACAAAAGACTTTAGACTGGGTAATTTACAATAACAGAAATTTATTTCTCACAGTTCCAGAGGCTGGGAAGTCCAAGATCAAGGGGCCAGCAGACCTGGTGTCTGGTGAGGATTTGCTCTCAACTTCAAAGATGGTGCCTTGTGGCTGTGTCCTCCCCTGGCGGAAGGCAGAAGGATGCACTCACTCCCCCAACAACCTCTTTTATAAGGGCACTGATCCCATTTATGAGGGTTCCACCTTCACTACCTAATCACCTCCTAAAGGCCCTACCTCTAAATACTATCACACTGGCAATTAAGTTTCAACATATAAATTTGGGGGAGACACATTCATACCACACACCCTGCTTCTAGTGAGCTGTCTCCAGCTTCCTCAATCAGCACGCGCCTGAAGCCTTTGCTCTGCTCCACTGTGAGGCTTCTCCACTCCTCTGCCTGCATGTGAGTTGCTGACAAAGCACAAGTGATGGTGACCAACTCCCTTGTTATGACAAGTTCTGAATAAATAACCATTGCCTCTTCTCATTTGGTTGGTCTTTGCTTATTTCCACATGCCTCAGACTTTCACTTCCAGAAAGTTTTAATGAGAAAAACTCCATCAAATCAGTCCTTAAGGAGTCCGAGGACATACTGCAGGCCTGAACCTGCAACTCCAGTAGCTTATTTGAGTCAGAATATGGCCTATAGTGACCACCCAAGTCACTGCAGTATTTTTCTTCTGTATTTTTCACTTTAGCCATTGGCTTAACCACGGAAAAACGTACATATGGAAACACTCTCAGGAAGTAGCTTTATATCGTTCTCTGAAATAGGAATTGAAATAAGCCAAGTCTGGCTCAACTAACACCTTGAAATAATCAGATTCTTAGCTATAGGCTTTTATGATCCGCATCAAGCATATTAAAGAGAATTCTGGTACAGAGAATAATAAAACTAATCTTACATATTGTGATTTTTAAGGGTAATAAGAATGCTACTATGAGCCTCAACTTATGCCCTCCACTGACCTGTCATCAGGCCTAAATTTTCTTCATTAGAGACTAATTTCTTTGAGTAAAGCACTCCTCAGGGTCACTACAACCAAAAGACTAAATGCACATCAGAATCACTTGAAAAGTTTTAATGAATAAGGGCTTCCTACACCAGACCTATTTCCTTTCCCAGGGTGTGGTCTCAGAAACTCTCTCTTTTTTTAATTGATAAATACAAATTATATCTATTTATGGTGTACCAAATGTTTGTTGAAAACTGTATGTTTGAAAGATGTATATATTGTGAAATGGCTAAATCAAGCTAATTAACATACGCATTACCTCACATACCATTTTTTGTTGTGCGAACACCTAAAATCTCTCTCCTCCCAGTTTTCAAGTGCACAATACATTGTTACCAATTACAGAAACAATAGATCTCTTCAACTTATTCTTTATGTCTAGCCAAAATTGTGTATCCTTTGACCAACATATCCCCACCCCAAACCCAGTAACCATTCTATTCTCTGCTTCCATGAGTTCAACTTTTTGAGATTCTACATATAAGGGAGATCATGTGTTATCTGTCTTTCTGTGCCTGGCTTATTTCACTTAGCATAATGTCCTCCATGCTCATCCATGTTGTTACAAAAGACAGGATTTCCTCCTTTCTTAAGGCTGAATAGTATTTCGTTGTGTATATACACCAGTTTTTTTAATCCATTTACCTGTTGACAGACACTTAGGTTAATTATACAGTAGTCCATCCTTATCCATGGCTTCGCTTTTCATGGTTTACCTGTGGTCTACCACTGTCTGAAAATATAAAATGGAAAATCTCAGAAATAAAACAATTCGTAAGTTATCAATTGTGCACCGATCTGAGTAGTGGGCACTGTCACCTCTCAAAAGACCCTTGCTCGGCTGGGTGCGGTGGCTCACACCTGTAATCCCAGCACTTTGGGAGGCTGAGGCGGGCTGATCACAAGGTCAGGAGATTGAGACCATCCTGGCCAACATGGTGAAACCCCATCTCTACTAAAAATACGAAAATTAGCCAGGCGTGGTGGCATGCACCTGAAAGCCAAGCTAATCAGGAGGCTGAAGCAGGAGAATCACTTGCACCTGGGAAGTAGGCATTGCAGTGAGTCGAGATTGCATCACTGCACTCCAGCCTAGGTGACAGAGGGAGACTCTGTTTAAATAAATAAATAAAATTAAGCATTATTTACTATTATTATCTATAGGTTTCACTCACTGCTCAGAACTGAATTATAATTTCTCTCCACTATGTATCTGTTGGTTTGCCTGATGACACACAGAATATAAGAAACTTAAAATGATCCAGCCTAACAATTCAAAATTGCAAAGATATGGAACCAACCTAAGCACCCGTTGACCAATGAGTGGATAAAGAATGTGGTATACCAACTTCAAATTATACTACAAGGCTAAAATTACCAAAACATGGTACTGGTATAAAAATAGGCACATAGATCAATGGAACAGAATAGAGAGCACAGGAATAAAGCCACAGACTTACAGCCAATTATCTTCGACAAAGCATGCAAAAATATAAATTGGGGAAAGGACACCCTATTCAATAAATAGTGCTGGAACAACTGGCTAGCCACATGTAGAAGAATGAACACGGATCCCCATCTCCTCATCTTATAAAAAAATCAACTCAAGATGAATCAAAGACTTAAATCTAAAACCTGAAACCATGAAAATTCTAGAAGATAACATCAGAAAAACTCTTCTGGGCATTAGCTTAAGCAAAGAATTCATGACTAAGATCCCAAAAGCAAATGCAACAAAAACAAAAATAAATAAATGGGGCCTAATTAAACTAAAAAGCTTCTGTGCAGCAAAAGAAATAATCAGCAGAGTAAACAGACACCGCACAAAGTGGAAGAAAATGTTTGAAACCTATGTGTCCAACAAAGGATGAGTATCCAAAATCTGCAAGGAACTCAAACAAATCAGCAAGAAAAAAAAAATAATCCCATCAAAAAGTAGGCAAAGGACATGAATAGACACTTCTCAAAAGAAGATGTACAAACAGCTAACAAACATATGAAGAAATGCTCAACATCAGTTCATCGGGGAAATACAAATCATAGCCACAATGAGATACCACCTGACTCCTGCAAGAATGGCCATAATTAAAAAGTCAAAAAACAATAAATGTTGGCTTGAATGTGGTGAAAAGCGAATGGTGTTACCCTGCTGGTGGGAATGTAAACTAGTACAACCACTATGGAAAACAATATGGATATTCCTTAAAGAACTAAAAGTAGAACTAGCATTTGATCCAGCAATCCCACTACTGGGTATCTACCCAAAGGAAAAGAAGTCATTTTATGAAAAAGACACAAGTGCATGCATGTTTATGGCAGCACAATTTGCAATAACAAAGATATAAAACCAGTCTAAGTGCCCATCAACCAGCAAGTGGATAAAGGAAATGTGGTATATACACACCATGGAATACTACTTAGCCATTAAAAGGAAGGAAATAATGCCTTTTGCAGCAACTTGGATGGAGCCGGAGGTCATTATTCTAAGTGAAGTAACTCAGGAATGGAAAACCAAATACCATATGTTCTCACTTATATGTGGGAGCTAAGCTATAAGGACACAAAGGCATAAGAATGATATAACGATATAATGGACTTTGGGGACTTGGATGGGGGGTGATGGATAAAAGACTACATATTGGGTACAGTGTACACTGCTTGGGAATGGGTGTACTAAGATCTCAGAAATCATCAGTAAAAAACTTATATATGTAACCACAAATCACCCGTACCCCAAAAATTAATATTGCAGTGAAGTAATATATACATCAAGGGTCAGTATATATAACATATAAATAAACAATATTTAAGAATTAGAGTATACTATAATATACATATCATTCAAGCTACACTACCAAAAACGTAACTTTTCTTTGATAATTCAAGAATTCAGGATTTTTGAATGCCTTGTGATCATTATTTTGAACATTTATTTTAGGGATTGCATTGTTTTTCTGTGATAGAGATTTCTAGAGAAAAATGCTGAATAACAGACAGCTTTCATATAGGAGTAATAGTAGTAATGATATTGATCATAATATTCAATAATACCATGAGTGCTGACTACATGCCAAGCATATAACTCATCCTTGCCTTACAATCATTTTAACAGACTCTTCTGATTCCCTTTTGTGCTTCAATGCAGATTTCAAGAGACCAGAAGACCTGCCCAGGTCAAGCAGCCAATAAAAGGCAGACATAGGAATTTGAACTCTGACCTATCTTCCCCCAAGCTCTTTTGTTAAAAGCTCTCAAGTTTCCACAGCAAGGTTCAATCTGCAAAGAACTAAAAATGAGAAAAGAAATATTGTATTGATGAGCAAGTAAAAAACGCCCATTTTATAGGAGGAAAATTGCAAGGCTAAAATTTCATTTAAAAAATTTTTTAAAGAAAAAACAGCTAAAATAAAGTCAAATTTTAATTGAAATGATATTTAAAAAGTGTTTTATAATCTATTGAAGACCTTACAAATAACATATTACATAGTCTACTTTAAACGGATATGGAATGTGTAACCTTATTTTTTGTTTTAAAATGGTATTTGAAATAGCGTTAAGCACCCTGCAAGTTCATATTTCTAATGTAATGGCTACATTTCATCTCACTGTTACTTTTATCTTCCTATCTCCAGAGGCTGATGGAAAAAGACGTATTAAATGTGATAGGATCAGTAGAACTTTGAGTAATGTCAAATAAAATGCCTTACGTGTTGTTGCTGTTTTGATTATATGACATCTTATAGACTTTGGTCTCTGCCAGAATGATCAATCTGTCACTTGAGTTATTTGACTATTGATTCATTTTCAGAAATGTGTTGACATAAGTCTTACTGTGAAAAGAAAAGCAGCTCCCCTGTCTCCTGATACCAGATTCCGAGTCTCGGGTCTTTGGCTTTTTGCATGATTAATGTTGTTCTGAACCTAAAGAATCAATAAACATTTTCTGAAGCAGAGATATCTACATCCCTAAAGAGGGTTGCCTATTTAGTTTCCCACTCAATCTACAAAATGCATTACCTTGTAATGAAAGGATCAGGCCTGGCTGGTTGATGTGAATCAGGAAGTCTGTTCCAGTTTATTCTTTTCAATGTGAAAAGTCCTACATTTAGGAGTACACCAAATAGCCCCCCACGGTGGCCTGGAAGAGTAACTACATTTACACATTCCCAAATGACCCAAGTTAAATGTTGGGAGGATTTCATCCTTTGAGGACTCTATGTTGAATACTGCTGCTAATTGTCTTCTTAAGGGAAGAAAACTGAAAGAAGCATGCACACACATACACTTTATATAGAATTCTCTGGAACAGACAGCATCATCCTTAAGGGCTTAGAGATCCACCCTGTTCTAGAAACATCATTCACTAAGATTGAGAAAAACTTGCTTCCCTCTCCTGAAGCAATGTAGTTTGGCTCTTCTGCCTTTTGGGGAGAGAGATATGGCCTTGCTGTATATAAACACAGATGTGTCCCCCACACAAGAGCCCAGGAAAGAAAACAAAGGACTCAAAGCAGTTGATGTGGAAAAGACAAGAGAGGAATGTCTTTGGAATCCTCTCTTCTTCCACACATTACATAGAATTGTCCTCAAGGATAATAAAGCCACAACTTCAATCCTTTGCAAGGTTAGGGCTCCTTTCCAAGTAAAGCAAATGAAATAATGTAAAGGCAAGATTTAATTGTGTGAAGGTAAAACAGGAATTCAAGGCAAATATCAGGTATTATTGACTCCCCTCTGCCTCTGACAGCTACACACATTCAATCACACTCCTTCGGTGCCAAGGAGTGTGACAAGACGGTCCAGCCATGGGTAAAACCTGACACGGATCCACTGTTTCAGTCCATATCGCTCCAGACCCAGGGAAGGACAAGGAAAACTTGATGGCTGAATGCACGGCTGAGCCCTTTGTCTAGTAAAAAGGAAATTCTTGTTGTGACTCTGGTCTCCTGAGTTGGGGTTGATTCACAAAATAAAGCAAGACAAGGAGAATGTGATCTGATAAGCCTCAAATGACTGCCAATTCATTCAGCCTGAATGGGGTCCCCACTGGGAACTTGTCAACACACTGGATTTGAGCTCAAGAGTTCCAAGCTTTTCCTGTAACATGCCACCCAGGGTCCCCAGCTTACAGAGGAAGAATGGGAAAACTTAATTTTCTTAAACAAGATGCCATGGCGAGCTCTGGGTTCAGCGCAGCAATGATTCCAAAATCAGCCAGCTTCTGGGGCTATTTGTGGCACAAATCTTCAGGGAGAATTCTTTCCATGCCTGGAAAGAAGAGAAATTAGCAATCCAACCATGTCATTGAACCAACCTGGGACATTATTTAATACATCTAATTACATGAGAATAATTTCATTAGCACCAGCTTTCATTTGAATATGCTGCAAATGGTCAAAAAAAATTATATCTCCTTCCTGGAACACATTCATAATGAGATTTTGTGGCTGAAGATTTACTCCATATGACAACTACAAGGTACCAAACTTTGAGCTAAATGAACACGCTAAACAAGCAGGCAGTACTTCTTGTGTTCCTAATTATCATTATTTACAAAGTATCAATGAACAGAGTGAAATTCTGTAAAATGTTTGAAGACATTTATTCTAAGCCAAATATGAGTGACCATGGCCCACGACACAGCCTTCAGGAGACCCTGAGAACATGTACCTAAGGTGGTCAGGGCGCAGCTTGGTTTTATACATTTTAGGGAGACATGAGACATCAATCAAATACATTCAAGATATACATTGGTTCGCTCTAGAAAGCTGGAACAACTAGAAGTGGGGAGGCTTCCAGGTCGTAGGTAGATTAAAAATTTTTATGATTGGCAATTGGTTGAAAGAGTTATTATCAATAGAAAGGAATGTCTGGCTTACAAGAGGTTGTTAGAGGAAAGGAATGTCTTTGGAATCCTCTCATCTTCACACACTACATAGAATTGTCCTCAAGGACAATAAAGCCACGATTCAATCCTTTTCCAGATTGTAAAGGTTTCTCTCTTTTTTTTTTTTTTTTTTTGAGACGGAGTTTCGCTCTTGTTGCCCAGGCTGGAGTGCAACAGCGCTATCTCGGCTCACCACAACCTCCGCCTCCAGGGTTCAAGCATTTCTCCTGCCTCAGCCTCCCAAGTAGCTGGGAGTACAGGTGTGCACCACCACGCCCAGCTAATTTTTGTATTTTTAGTAGAGATGGGGTTTCACCATGTTGGTCAGGCTGGTCTCAAACTCCTGACCTCAGGTGATCCACCCACCTCAGCCTCCCAAAGTGCTGGGATTGCAGGCATGAGCCACCACACCCAGCCGATTGTAAAGGTTTCTTAAGGTTTCTTCAGACTTAGGGTCTGTGCTGGTGTTAAATGCTAGTCAGCTTTTCTAAATCCAAAAGGGAGGAGGGCATAATGAGGCATCTCCGCCCCATCTTCCCATCATGGCCTGAGCCAGCCTTCCAGGTTCAGTTTGGAGGGCCCTGGCCTAGAAGAGGAAATCCATTCAGATGATTGAGGGCGGGCCTTCAAATTTTATTTTTGGTTTACGAAAGTATCTTATAACCACCAAGCAAATGTCACTAAAGTCCTATGCACCACTTTACTGAGAAAACATAAGTGAAAGACGTCTTTGCAGAGGCCAGAGATCACTGGATTCCTGGCTCCTTATTAACCATCCATCTCTCTGAAGGTGGAGAAGAGGGCTTGGAAGCAGGAGAGCCCCATGCATCCTCCACTCTCTCTTATTAGGCTGCAGTGACCTGGGTTTCTTGCTTTGGAAGGGCTTTCCACCAAGAGCAGAAAATAAGGCTTTCCCCTCTCTCCTGCTCTCTCCCTCTCCATCTCTCCTCCCCACCTTCTCTCCTTTCTCCTTTCCTCCCTCTTTTCCTCCTTCCTTCCCTTTCTCCCTCCCTCCTTTCCTCTCTTCCTCACTCTCTCTTTTCTTCTTTCCCTTCCTTCTATCCCCCTTCATTCGCTCCACTCAGCACCACCAGGAAGTAGACATTCAATGATGAATCTTACTACCTAATAACGTAAGCATTCTTATTTTAATTTTAGCCCAGGCCAGTCTCAGGATATTTAGCTAAGTGTTACTATAGAGAATGAACTCATCCCATGACACCTTAAAGACTAACCGATGAATATGTCAAAAGGTGGCATACACAGCATCAACTGGCTAGCCTAGGAAGTTGGCAATCGCATCATCTTTCATTAACTTTATTTGACTTGGCCAAGCTGCCCTCTGCCTCTTCAGACCCCTCCTGTTGCCGGTGCCCCTCTGTGTTTTATTTTTCTTCTGCATCCGCTAGAGGCCTGCATCTCTGCCAATCGCCACCAGTTCCCCTAACTACTTAACTGTATCTGGTATCCAGTAGCCCTGAAATGCCATTCTGTTGGAATCAGCAGGAAAAGGACAGCAGTTATAGATGAAGGCGGGCCACCAGTAAAACCTCATTAATACCTGCAGCTTTAGAGAAAGGAGAGAAATGGCCATGCTTCAAAAATGTCAAGAATACAAGATGACAAAAACAGCGTTCTTCTCCCCTAACCCTGCTCCAATCACCCCCCTCCAGCCCCATACCAAGAACAGTAATGGTTTATGCAGAATTACTGCGAGAGAAAAGGCATCCCCAAAAAGAAACCCAAAGGGAAAAAAATGCACTAAATTCCGTCCTTCTTCCCCCATAACTCTTCTGCCACCGTAAGTAAGTTCATTCCGACATAATCTCTAGTAGAGCAAAAAAGAGCTTCAGGTGAAAGGTTACCTACATTTATAATGTCAGGCACCAGGCCTGCCAGGTAAAAGGTAAATGGTAATTTTGTCATTAGCATGCCTGACCCCTTGGCCACACCATATCTCACAGGAAACAGTAAGAACAGCTCACCTGTCAAGATGCAAACGCTTAAAGGTCAATGAGCACAGAAATCTTCCAGAGCTCACAACTGAATTGCTGACACCTTTTATTATTGTCCGCTTAAATAAATGATTCAAGGGGCAAGACAAGGAAAGATGGGCTTAGTGTCGAGATTTACATGAAGGATTCTTGGAGTTTTTGATTCAAAATAATAAAAAGAAAAACCTTTGGCTCTGTTTTAATATTCAGGAACAAGGAAAGCTTCAGAACTTTACAAACATTCCTGGGCTTGAAGGATTTTCGGTATTCCTCAAAAAATTCACGATCGGTTTTTAATGTAATTATGTAAGGAACTCCCTCCCCCGTTTTGCATTTTATCTGATATAGAAATAATTTCTCCATTTTTTCTTCCTTTTTACTGGGGGCAGGAAAGCAGATAGTAAGGAAGTCTTTCGCAGCATTATATGAACATTACCCAATTTAAACAGCAAAAGGGATGAATAGAAATTTTAAAAAATTTTGTTTACAATTAAAATCATAGAAAAATTGCATGTTGGGGCCAGGTGTGGTGGCTCACGCCTGTAATCCCAGCACTTTGGGAGGAGGAGGCAGGTGGATTACTGGAGGTCAGGAGTTTGAGAACAGCCTGGCAAACATGGTGAAAACTGATCTCTACTAAAAATACAAAAATTAGCTGGGTGTAGTGGCAGGCACCTGTAGTCCCAGCTACTTAGGAGGCTGAGTCAGGAGAATTGCTTGAACCCGGGAGGCAGAGGTTACAGTGAGCCAAGATCGCGCCACTGCACTCCAGCCTGGGTGACAGGACACGACTCTGTCAAACAAACAAAAAAAAACTTTCATGTTGCTTTTAAAGCAAGCATGGCAATTCCTCAAATGGTGAAAGATGGTCTTACCCCACAGCCCAGCAACTCAGTTCTAGGTGTATACCCAAGAGAATGAAAGAAAGAACTTGAACGAATACGTGTACACCAATGCACATAACAGCATTAATCATAACAGCCAAAAGGTGGAAGCAACCCAAATGCCCATCAACAGATGAATGAATAAAGATGTAGTCTATCCCTGCAATGGAAAACTATTCAGCCTTACAAAGGAAGGACATTCTGGCACATGCTACAACACAGATGAGCCTGGAAAACATGCTAAATGAAATAGGCCTTTCACAAAAGGACAAATAATGGATTATTCCACTTATATGAAATGTTCAGAATAAGGAAATCTATAGTGGCTGAAAGTAGATTAGTGGTTACCTAGGGCTGGCAGAGGGTGGGGAAGATTGGAGGAAGATGGATGGCACAGGGGTACAGAGTACCTTCTTGGGCTAATGAAAATGCTCTAAAATCTGTTGCGGTGATGGACACGCAATTCTGTGAATATTCTAAAAAAGTAAGCATGGTCAGGCGCGGTGGCTCATGACTGTAATCCCAGCACTTTGGGAGGCCAAGGTGGGCAGATTACCTGAGGTCAGAAGTTCAAGACCAGTCTGGCCAACATGGTGAAACCCTTTCTCTACTCATAAAATACAAAAATTAGCCGGGCATGGTGGCGTATGCCTGTAATCCCAGCTACTGAGGAGGCTGAGGCAGGAGAATCATTTGAACCCAGGAGGCAGAGGTTGCAGTGAGCTGAGATCATGCCACTGCACTCCAGCCTGGGTCAAAGAGCAAGAATCTGTCTCAAAAAAAAAAAAAAAAAAGTAAGCATGATCTATTTGGATGGAAATGCTAATATTGCTAATGGGATAAAGGCAGAATTGCTGGATAAAACACTGCTTTTATTTGCTAAATCTCACAAGTCTAGATAAAAGGGCTCTGATAAGTGCTGCAAAAAGTATCTTATTATTAAGAAAATAATACAAATTTGATAATTTAGAATTTTTCCATATGTTATTAGAGAACTGACAGTTTCTCTGAATTTGTATCTACATAAAAATCAACCTTTTATTCAGACACAGAGATCACTAGCTTTCCACTAGTGCTGGCAAGTTGCAGGTTCCAGTCCGAAGCCTTTACAGATGTTCCTGCCAAGCTGCAAAAAGTCAGGGCTTCCAGCCCTCTGGAAGTATTGTGGAAGGTTAGCTACCTTTCACTAGCTCCTCACTGGTCAGGAAGATGGCTTATCGCACTTAGAATAGTTCCCTACCCTGTACTTAAACAAAACCTTAACCTCTTTTGAGTTACTTTATCACAGCCACTCTTCTGTACCCCACACATTGCCACAATGTTGGTGCCTGAGGCCATTCTAAAAAAAAAATAAAATAAAGATCACTAGAATGCCAAGCAAAAGATGGGGTTGGTCATTTGGAGGTCTATTTTTTAAGCTTCAAAGACTATAAAAATGGGCTCAGGGAAAGAAAATATATGCAGAAGAGATGTGTACAAATAGTCTTAAGTATTTTTAAGGGTGCCAATTCTAATTTTATCATGATAAACCAACTTAAAGCAAAAGAAGATGCTAACTGCAAACTTTACATCTGAGTACCTTCTTGCTATTCCCAAGGAGGCAACCAACTTCCAAGAAAATCTGTTTGTAGCATTATTATGGACTGAATGTTTGTGTGCCCCCTGCCAAATTCCCATGTATTGAGATCCTGACCACCAATGTGATGGTATTAGGAGGTGCGGCCACTTTGAGGTAATCATGAGGGTGGAGACTCATGAATAGGATTAGTGCCCTTATAAAAGGGATCTCAGGGATCTCATTCACTTTCCCATCACGTGAGGACACAGCAAGAAGATGCCATCTACAAGGAAGTGGGCCTTCACCAGACACCAAATCAGCCAGCACCTTGATCTTGGACTTCCCAGGCTTCAGAACTGTGAAAAATAAATGTCTTTTGTTTATAAACTACCTAGCCTATGATGTTCTGTTTTAGCAACAACGCGAATGAACTTTAAAGCAATCAATTACCTTCACAGACATCAATGGGCAGTCTGTCATGCATCAATTGCCCCACTAGATAATGGTGTGAGTGATCCCTACAAAAACAGGATCAGCCTAAGTCTTCCAGGATTTTTCTCCCAAAGGATCTAATAACTCTGCTTCACCCTCATTTGCCAGACTTCCTCCCTTGGGTCTCATGGCCTCCTCTAAACCATCCCATTGGCTGCTCTTTCCTTCCCCACTCAGTACTCATGTCATTTTTAAAACTAACTGAAGAGCGTTACCATCCCACACTATGGGATCCAGTCTGTCTCTCCTAATGAAGCTGAGGTTCTAGGCAAGCCTCATCCTGTCCCTTCTTCTCCTCCTCCCTTTCTTCCCACTTCCTCTACCTTTTCTTCCCTTTCTGTCCCATTCTCCTTCCCACTCCTCTGTCCCATACACCAAATTCCTACACAACTTGTGTAGCTCTCTGAGAACCATTTGTAAAGAATTTACTGAAGTTGGCAGTTAAGGCAAGATACTCAGACAACTAGCATTCTTCCAAAAATCCTTACCACAGGGAGGGGTAGCAGCCTGGGACCTGCTGGTAGGAAAACCTGTTGGTAGGGGGACAGCCTGTGAATAAAACCAATCTTCCGTGTACCCTCTCAAGATCCCCCTTGCTAGGTCAGCTCTGTGATTGACCATCAGGCACCAAGAACTGGGAGCCCCAATCTGTTGGTACTACTTGAAAGTCTGGGCTCTAAGAAAGCTCTGCACAGGGCCAAGCCTGTCCTGAAACGACAGAGATGGACTTCCCTTCAAGCCTACTTTCTCTCTCCCCACATCCTCTTCATTTGGGAGCAGAAGGAAGACAAGGTTAGGACTTCATTAGGCCTCTGTATGTGTGGATCAGTTTGATTATTTTTAAATGTAATAGAGTGGTCTTAAAGAAGCACATGAACAAACTAGTCACTCTCTACTAGAGCCTGGAGTTACCACTAGCAGCAATAGGAAGAGCAACAACCAGTGATAGACGCAGCTAAATCTGATCATCACCAAACCTGAGCAGGCAAGGCCCTATTACCATTTGTCTAAGGGGTAGGATATAACCCAGGTACATTTGGGGGTATTCCCTACCTGTCTGCACAGGTATTAGAGCCCCTTATTTAGCGAATTTCTGGAAAACGTAATATGATCAATAAATTCAAATTCTGAACAATATACCATTTCAGCTGGCTATGAGGCAGCATGTAGACCGAGGAAGAAAAGAGGCTCTTGCGTTTTTCATTACAAGTTTTAGCAATGATTAAAGATAGTTGGAACATTATTTTATTTATTCTGCTTGAATGAATGAAATAAAAATTACCAAAGATTATTCCATGTTACATGGCCTGAGGATAAATTTCCTCATTTAAATCCTAAGATCAGATCAAATCATACTATGCCCTATGACTGTACAATTTTACTTTTATATAATGCAATGATCAAAACCCTTATGTTTGCATTTATATGCAATACATGTAAATATATATGTGTATACTATTATTTGAGCATAAAGAAAAATAAAGATACATTCTAGGCTGTAAACATCTGTTGGAGGATTACATAGGAGAAAAGAATAAGAAAGAAGTACGTGAAAGTTGAACAAAAAAGAAAAAATAAAATCAAAAAACATTAACAAACATGGTATCATTCTATTTATATTATTTTAAATGTTTTAATTTAAATTTTAATAAATTTATATAATTTTATTCATATGGAACCAAAAAGAGCCCGAGTAGCCAAGGCAATCCTAAGCAAAAAAAAAACAAAGCTGGACACATCATTCTACCCAACTTCAAACTACATTACAAGGCTACAGTTACCAAAACAGCATTGTACTGGTATAAGAACAGGCACACAGACCAATGGAACAGAATAGAGAACTCTGAAATAAGACCACACACCTGCACCATCTGATCTTCAACAAACCTGACAAAAACAAGCAATGGGGAAAGAATTCCCTATTTAATAAATGGTGCTGGGAGAACTGGCTAGCCATATGCAGAAAATTTAAACTGAACCTCTTTTTTACACCTTATACAAAAATTAACTCAAGACAGATTAAAGACTTAAATGTAAAATCCAAAACTATTAAAGCGCTAGAAAAAAACCTAGGCAATACCATTCAGAACAAAGGCACAGGGAACGATTTTATGGCAAAAATGCCAAAAGCAATTGCAACAGAAGCAAAAATTGACAATTAGGATCTAATTAAGCTAAAGAGATTCTGCACAGCAAAAGAAACTATCATCAGAGTGAACAGGCAACCTACAGAATGGGAGAAAATGTTTGCAATCTAGCCATCTGACAAAGGTCTAATATCCAGAGTTTACAAGGAACTTAAGCAAATTTACAAAAAAAAAAAAAAAAAAACCCATTAAAAAGTGGGCAAAGAACATGAACAGACACTTCTAAAAAGAAGGTATACATGTGGCCAACAAACATGAAAAAAAGCTCAGGCCGGGTGCGGATTACAAGCTCACACCTGTAATCCCAGCACTTTGGGAGGCCGAGGCAGGCGGATCACGAGGTCAGGAGATCGAGACCATCCTGGCTAACACGGTGAAACCCCGTCTCTACTAAAAATACAAAAAAATTAGCCGGGCGCGGTGGTGGACGCCTGTAGTCCCAGCTACTCGGGAGGCTGAGGCAGGAGAATGGCGTGAACTTGGGAGGCGGAGCTTGCAGTGAGCTGAGATTGCACCACCACACTCCGGCCTGGGTGAAAGAGCGAGACTCCATCTCAAAAAAAAAAAAAAGAGAGAGAAAAAGCTCAACATCACTGATAATTAGAGAAATGCAAATCAAAGCCACAATGAGATACCATCTCACACCCGTCAGAATGGCAATTATTAAAAAGTCAAAAAACAACAGATGCTGGCAGGTTGTAGAGAAAAAGGAACGCTTTCACACTGTTGGTGGGAATGTAAATTAGTTCAACCATTGTGAAAGACAGTGTGGTGATTCCTCAGAGACCTAGAGGCAGAAATATCATTTGACCCAGCAATCCCATTATTGGGTATATACCCAAAGAAATATAAATCATCTATTACAAAGATACATGCACATGCATGTTCACTGCAGCACCATTCACAATAGCAAAGACATGGAATCAACCTAAATGCCCATCAATGATAGACTGAATAAAGAAAATGTGGTACATATACACCGTGGAATACAATACAACCATAAAAATGAATGAGATCATGTCCTTTGTAGGGACGTGGATGGAGCTCGAAGCCATTATCCTCAGCAAACTAACACAAGAAGAGAAAACCAAACACCACATGTTCTCCCTTATAAGTGGGAGCTAAATGATGAGAACGCATGGACACGTTGTGAGGAACAACACACACTGGTTGGGGCCTGTCGGTGGGTGGGGGCTGAGGGGAAGGATGGAGAGCACCAGGAAGAATAGCTAGTATATGCTGGGCTTAATACCTGGGTAACACGGCCGGGCCTGGTGGCTCATGCCTGTAATCCCAGCACTCTGGGAGGCCAAGGCGGGCGGATCACGAGGTCAGGAGATAGAGACCATTCTGGCTAACACAGTGAAACCCCATCTCTACTAAAAATACAAAAAATTAGCCGGGCGTGGCGGCAGGCGCCTGTAGTCCCAGCTACTTGGGAGGCTGAGGCAGGAGAATGGCATGAACCCGGGAGGCAGAGCTTGCAGTGAGCCAAGATCGCGCCACTGCACTCCAGCCTAGGCGACAAGTGACAAAGCAAGACTCCATCTCAAAATATATATATATATATGAGAGATATATAATGATATCTATATCTATATATCTATATCTGGGTAACACGTTGATCTGTGCAGCAAACCACCATGGCACATGTTTACCTATGTAACAAACCTGTACATCCTGCACATGTACCCCTGAGCTTAAAATAAAAGTTGAAGAAAAAAAGAAATTTATATAATTTAAAAAATTAAACAATAAGGCAAGGCAATTTTTTAAAGAGAGTGATTACGGCCCTTCTGTATTTGGCTAAAACTCCTGACATGGTAGACTCTGCGGCACTGAATCGTGACTACCCTATGCTTTTTTCTAGACATTCTCAACGTGTGAGCTGCATGAGTGTGGGGCATGTGTTATATTGTACCCCACCAACATGCCTGGCTCCCGGCACGTGGGTATTCTTTCATTTGACTGAATGAATAACTGACAAGGCACTCACTTCCAATGGATCCTCGTAACAGACCAATAAAGGGAACAGTAGATTATCCTCCTTAACTGAGAAAAGGAAGATACACAATGTAAGACTGCACAGCAACTCTCTGACATAGCCTACCAATTTGATGGATTTTTGAAAAATATTTTCCCTCTTCTAATTTCAGATCCAGTGGAAATACTCATGTCCTGTTTTAAAAAACAAAGTAACTTCATAATGCAAAATGAACAGATAATAAGTGTCACTTTCAGACAAGTTAAACATTCTCATTTGTTTCCTCTCCCTCGAACCTTTACAATCTCTGTTGTTTGGTGTCATAAAAAAGCTAGGAGGTAAACTCTCAGGAATACTTTTCCCCTGAACATAGAGTAAGAAATTGAATTTTCCATTTCAACGCACCATTTGTACCTTCATCATTCAGGATTACACAGTATCCTTAACATAGATAAGAACAAAATTGTTGTAGCCATATTTCACGGTTGCTTTTTAAAGAACTCCTGCTGAATTGTAATCATCTCTCAGTATTGCTTGTGGGTGTCCATTTAATGAGAACCTCTTTACAATTTTCTAGCATATTGTTAATTCCCAAGAATTTATATCATTAAGATCATTAAACTATGTTATTTTCAATAGATTATTAAAGATGATGCTAACAATGCAAATTTACTCCCTGACCCTGCAAAAGAAGTTGATATATGCTATTTCATTATATCTTTATCCTTGCCTTTTTAAAAAGAAGATCCTTATCTTCGTTTACTTTTTTTCAATTTTTTAATTGTTACATTTTTCTACGTAAAAAGATGCCATTTGACTTGGGGAAAAAACCCCTTCAATTTAAATTAGAAAGTTACACAAAACACTAGTAATATTGTTTTACTTCACTAATTACTTAAAAGCAATATTTCCAGTTTCTTTTCCCATCTTCCCTCTGCCTGTAGTGAACATGGCCTCATAAACACAGTCCACAGAAGCAAATATGTTTAGCTGTGTCAGACTCCGTTGGTTCCCAGAGAGCTTCAGACAGGGGACATAAAAAAAGGCGACAGTTTCAGAAGCCACTAAAATTTTATACTTGGCTTTGTGACCAGGATTAACACCTTTTAGCAAAACTCCATAAGAAATGCTGGTTGCTTGCTGTGTGCCCATCACAGCCATGAAAACTCCCCAACACGTCAGCCTTCCTCATAAACAGTAAGTGTATTGTAAAACCGTTTACAGCTGTTGTAAAAATATTTTGACTATTTTACCCAACCACCTGAGTAAGACACCTGATACTAGTTAAAGGAAAAAAAAAAAAGAGAGTTTCCCCTTTTCAATCAAGCCTTCCAAAACTGAGGGTGGGTGGAGAAGAGGAAAGTTCCTTTTCTATTAAAGTCGTATGTTGCTATGCCTACGCAGCACATCTGTTATAAGGTCTCATCAAAACAAAGTGTCTTTTCTTCTCTGGTCTTTATTTCCAGTAGCAACAATAAGCTTCCAGCTTCTGTTTTCCATCTGAGAGAGGTCAAACATTTTATTGGGATGGAGTCCAAGCTACTGTCTGTCAAAAGGAATAGAGAAGCCAAACCATTCATGTAGGACATTTCCAGAGCTGTCCTAACAAAGTTGCTTCCTCCAGGCATGCTGCCCCTATGAGCAGCAGGCTCGAGTTCATACCCACGCCAGCCCCAACAGCCTGGCACCCTTGTGAACACCCACACAACTTGGCCTGCACTTTTCAGCTCTGTGTGCAGCTCCTTCTCTATGTGTCTACCAGACACACTCCACTCATAGTGCCCACCTGAAATCCAGAGATGATCTCTTATTTCACATAGGTATATGGACTGAGAGACTGAAAATACAAATAGAGGGTGAATATACAAATAAGCAGACATATATTTTTTAAAAACTGACCCACAGTCTATGCAACCAGCCCAGGAAACGAACGCATCATCTGCAGGAGCCAGCCCAGGAAGCCAGCCTGAGGTCTACGATGCAGACTTTTAGGAAGTCAGACACTATCTCTAGTAACAATCCAGGAAGTCAAACAAAAACCCTTGAAACAATTGCTCCAAAAGGGCCAGGACTTAATTAAAAACTGACAGTTTTTCTCATTTTTGTCCCTATTTCTGAGGACCAGGCAGAGAAAGTCCAGTTGCACTCTACCAAATCCCATGGGACACCTCACTTCCAGTGAGCCCCCTCCAGCTTCCCGCGCCAGCAGCCTCCAATCAGCACGCTCTCGGAGCCTTCCCTTTCCCCCACTATGAAGCTTCCCCACTCCTCTGCCTGCCTCTGAGTTTCTGCCAAAAGACAAGTGATGGCAGCTGACTCGCTCACAGCAAGTTCTGAGTAAATAAACAGCCTTTGCTTATTCTGATTTGATTTTTCTTCATTTATTTCCACAGGACAAAAATAAAAATTCTTTCCCAATAACTTCTGGTATTTCTTCAAGGGCAATTCTATTACAGGAATAGGCTCAGCTTTTTGAGAAACAGTCTGGTATCCACTGCAAGTATGAAGAGATTACTTCCGAATTTCTCTGGGATTTTCCCAGAAGGCTCTGTGAGGTGAGTGACTTGTTACACTGTCCTGTGGAAAATGTCCATGGGTCCGAGAAGACAGTGAAAGTGTAGACGTTACAGCCCCACTCCCCAGGGACATTTGGACTCCTGTGATAATTCAAAATTTTACCCAGACCCCAGGACTCATGTCAAACTCTATTTCTTCCCAAAATATCTTCCCAAGCCCTTCCAGAGGAGAAGACTTAACCCGAGGGCTGCCTTCCCAGCCTCAACCCTCACACTGTACTTGAAATCCAACCATCCTGGTCCTATTTGTGCCCCTGAATTAAAGTGCATTTTCATCTCTTATAAAATGCCTTTTCCCTAGCCCCCAGTAAATGCTTCCCCAATATTCAAGGCCCAGATGAAATGGCACTTCCTCTCTTTATCTTCCCCTAACTTCCCCAAGCAAAATTACTTGCTCCCTCATCTCTGTTTGCAGAACTGAATGTAAACCTCTACAACAGAACTTGCCATGGGACATCAGAGCAATTTGCTTATATGGCCATCCCCCTAGATGGACAGATACTCCTCAAGGACAGGAACTGTGTCCTTGATATGATGTATGCTCAGTCTTTGAACTGTGTGTACATCATATCTCCATAGCAAGTGAAATTGGAGGGAAGGGAAGGGAAGGGAAAGGAAGGGAAGGGAAAAGAAGGGAAGGGAAGGCAAATGAAGGGAAGGGAAGGGAAGGGAAGGGAATAGAAGGGAAAGGGGGGAGGGAAGGAAGGGAAAGGGGGGAGGGAAGGGAGGGAAAAAGGGGGTAGGGAGAAAGGAGACATGAGGGAAGGAAGAAAGGAGGAAAATGGAAAAGGAAAAAGAGAAGGAAAGGAAGAAGGAAAGAAGGAAAAAAGAGAAAAGAGAAGAAAGTATGGGAGGGAGGGAGGGAGACAGGGAAGAAGGAAGGATGGGAGGGAGGGAAGCAGAAGGATTTTAAGAAGCGCTTAGCACATCCAACCTTTATCATGCCCTTCAGTTTTCTACATAAAGCTCTATTTGCAGGTGCCATTTCTGTTCAGGCACACCTAATAATGTTGTAGTGAGAGTCTAGTATGTAGCATTTGCTAGTAACAGAACAAAATGTGTACACCTCCCTGAAGTTGGTAAGACACAAACACTATCTCTTAGGCGAGTGGACGGTCGGATGAAGAGTCCTGGCTGTGCCCCTCGCCAGCTCTGTGCTGTCTTCCTAAGCTTCCTGGACCCTAGCTTTGGCATCGGTAACATGAGAACACTAACAGCAACTCAGAGGGCTGCTACTGTACAATTAAATTAGACGTGTAGGTAAAAGTCCTGGCACAGGAAAAGCAGTCAAGACATGTTTATTTCTTTGTCTACTTTGATTTTCTCATCTTTATTCAGGCATTCAAAATCAGAATTCAGTAGACCTGGATTGTTTCAGGCACCCAGGCACACAAAAATCATTTTTCCTCCAGAGCTCATATGCTAAAAGCTTTAATATTTTTGAGTGACACCTCCAAAACAGGAAGTTACATTAACAAGCAAACCCATCTTCATGGATGAAACAGAGTCACCAGTCTCAGAGATAAAACACACTCAGTGCTGCTGTCTTAGAAAGCCACTTCTTCCTCTGGACTCTATCCACCCCTTCGTTCCCCACCCCCAACTTCTCTCTACAGGTCAAGAGAAAGGCTACCCAGACACAAGCCTCTCCACTCAGTCAGCTTTTAAAAAGAGCTCTGCATTCCAGTGAGCTGAACCACAGTAAAAACAAAAATATTGCCTGCAGGGAGGATAACAGAGAGGGATTTGGGGCATGAAACAGGCTGCCCATCTGACTTCAGAAAGCCCAGCCGAGCCCTCCAAGGGCAGCTTCGGTGACCCCTCACCCCTCTCCTGGGGTACTTGCTGCTGCTCTGCTTTTATTTATACGGGTTGCCATCAAAGCAAAGGGTGAAAAATGGTTTAGGCAATTTGGTTGAAAGAGGCGGAGTAGGAGGAAGAGAGGGTAGAAAGAGTAATGATAGAGAGAAAAGAAATTAAAACTGTATTAAATAAGACAGGGAAACTCTACAAATAACCAATTTAATTGAGGGGAATAAAGAGGGGAATAAAGAAGAGTGACTCGAAGTTAGATTCTAAACAGGCCAGGTGTGTCCTTGGTGCCCTTTTCCAAAGGCTCTGTTTGGAGTTATTGTCTGTGGAATTTGCTAAGCAAGGCAGAAAGATGGAGGGCTGTGAGGATGTGTGATCACAGGTCACTGAAGACGGCATCAATCTCTCTGACATCCACACACCTGAAACCAGGCTGCAAATACAAAAACAGCCTTCCTGAAACACAGAAGAGGTGTACTGTGGGCTCTGCAGGCTTCTAGCATAATAACCGCCTTTCTCCTCCAAACTACGAAAGGGGCTGGCTGGACCCAAGCTCAGAGCCCACCTGGTTCGTGCTGACCTCATTTTCAGGTATTCCCTAGGAAGTGATGGATGTGGGAAACCCAGCAGGCTGGGAGGCACCAGCCATTTAACTTCAGTTTTGAATGATATTTTTCTTCTGAGTTGGCCCTACAGGAAAGGGATGAGTGGTCCTGAAGTTGTCAATACAATACAGAGTGAAGGCTGGAGGCTCATCAACATCCAAGAAAACTCAAGGCAAGACCCCGCCTCATTTCGTGGAGTTTGTCTTGACTCCAGTAGAGCAGAATTTTCCCTCTTCTGTGCTCCCAGAACATGGAATCCACATCCCTATTAATCCGTCAATCACATGTATTATAATCTATACATTTGCATGTTAGTCTACTTAGTAAACTATGAGTCTCTCTCTAAGGACTGTGTCTCATCCAACTCTTTAACTCCAGTGTTCAGCACAGTACCTGGTATATTATAGATTTTCAGTAAACGCTCATTAGATAAATGGATTAAATTGACCAAAACCTAAAAGAGAGAGACCTCTTCTTCAAGTAGTCCCCACTGACACCAAAAGTAGACATGCTTTGGTGTCAAACAAGTCCAAAACAATTATTGTCCAAACAAATGGACAATAATTAACTCACTTTTATATTTCCACCTGGCAACTTAATTTTGAGAAGCTAACTATAAATAACAACAATTTTTGCAAAAGATGTAGCAAATATTTCCACCTAAATTTATTTGTGCTGCTTCCCAAAGTGGCTGGGATCCCCAGAACTTTAATGAAGAATTCTAATGAATCCAGGCATGGTGGCCCATATCTGTAATCCCAGCACTTCGGGAGGCTGAGGCAGGTGGATCACTTGAGCTCAGGAGTTGAAGACCAGCTTGGGCAACATAGTGAGACCTTGTCTCTACAAAAAATTTTTAAAAAATTAGCCTGGTGTGGTGGTGCACACCTGTGTTCCCAACCACTCAGGAGGCTGAGATGGGAAGATCGCTTGAGCCAGGGAGGTTGAGGCTGCAGTGAGCCGTGGTTGTGCCACTGCACTCCAGCCTGGGTGACCCAGTGAGATCCTGTCTCAAAAAGAAAAAAAAAGGAATTCCAATGATAATTTTCAAACACAATAGTCTCTGCTAATTTGCTGAGGTCAGTCTTTCACTTACAAACTCTTGAATTCCACTCTAACCTCACTGCATTAGAACAGTCAGGGAAAGGATTTAGGAATCCACACATTTTGAACAAGATCTTCAAGTGGTGGTTAGGATCACGCAAATTTAGGTAGTGCTCTGTCAGGGAGTACTAATACTAGAAAAAGCAAGACATTAGGAGCCAGAGGACCTGTGTTCTCTACCTGTCATTTACTAGCTGTATCACTTTATGCAATTATTTAACTGTGCTGAGCTTATTTTCTCATCTGCAAAGGAAGGGAAGTAATGCCTGCCCTACTTACCCAGCAGGCAGGGTTACTGTTAAAATCAAATAGGGTGCTATAAGAAAGGGACAATGTTCTGAAAAAGCGCCATTAGTATAATGAACTCAGCCTCAACCATTTATTCATACATGTACCCTTTTCTGCCTTCAAGACAACATAATCTCTCAAAGTTGAGAATAAGTGGGCATTTCAGCACTTAGCAAGAGTCAGGAATCCCCAGAAAACATGGAAGTGGAATAATTTCTTGATACTATGACAACCCAGCAGCAAAACTACTGCTGTGAGGGATTCTAAGCCTCATGATCACACAACAGTGACAGTCCAAGTGGGGGAGTGAGAGGTCTTTTCCTTCTAGAACCTTCCAAGGGACTCGAGAACACCACCTGCCAGGCTGAGCAGTGAAGGACAGACTCTTCAGTGATGGTAGAGACTTGGGCATGCATACATCTACAGACATGGGAAGGAAGGGGGAGGTTCTGTTGTCTGTTTCTACAAACTGACCATCTGTGACACCGTCATATCTATGAATTACCCAACTAATTAAACTACTTCACTTAGTCTAGTCCGGAAAAATGAGAAAGAAGGTACTCATGATTCCCTCTGTTGGTTTTAATTGTACCATGTATAAATCATGGACTTTGTGAATCTTTGCTCTGTCAGTCTTTCATTTTTCTGTGACAGTTTTTCATTTTCTGTCAGTCTTTTCATTTTTCATTCTCCAAAGAATGTTCCAATTGTTTATTCTTAAATTTGCCTTCTTAAGTCTGAAACCCCATTAAGGTGAGTGACATTTTTTTGTAATGCCACCAGGTAGTCCAGTTCTGAGTATTTTGTTTCATGGAACAGTCAGGAGCTACTCAGGCAGCTGGAGACCTAAAAAGAAATCAACCCAACAAGAGCAGCCCTGCACAGCACCATGATGGAGTGGGGAAGATGAATGGTATTTGAAGACCGTAGTTCCAACAAGGTCAGCATGTAAGGAATCATTTTATGATAACAAGTATTGCCAGATGCAGCAAATAAAAATATAGAACACAGGCCAGGCATGGTGGCTCATGCCAGCACTTTGGGAGGCCAAGGCGGGCAGACACTTGAGGTCAGGAGTTGGAGACCAGCCTGGCCAACATAGCAAAACCCTGTCTCTACTAAAAATACAAAAAAAGTTAGCCAGGCATTGTGGTGCATGCCTATAATCCCAGCTACTCAGGAGGCTGAGGCAGGAGAATCACTTGAACCTAGGAAGCGGAGGTTGCAGTGAGCCGAGATTGCACCATTGCACACTCCAGCCTGGGCGACAGAGTGAGACTCTGTCTCGAAAGATACATGTATAAATATATATGTATAGTATATATACATATAATAGCTATGTATATATATATATATAACAGTTTGTAGAGAGAGAGAGAACACTCAGTTAAATACAAATGTCAGGTACACCATGTAATTATTTAGCATAAGTATGTCTCATGCCCTATTTGGGACACATTCATACTAAAAAGTTATTTGTTAATGATCTGGAATTCAGCCTTCACCGGGAATCCTGACTTTTATGGAGCAACCATAATGATAACAGCGAACTCTCCCTGTCTTCCTTTCCCCTGAGCCTCAGCCATGGTTGCCCATCAGAGAGGTTTAAAGATCCTGATGACCAGACCACGTCCCAGCCCAACTAGATAGAATCCCTGGAGGTGGGACCCAGGCTTCCGTATCTTCATGATTCCAAACCTCAGCCAAATTTGAGAACTACTGTCAGACTTCTGGTGTTTAGACTCTTCTTTCAAAGGAAAAAGCAAATGAGCTAGTTTAGAATGAAATCTGAAGGACAATCACCCATGTATCTATGGGCACTTGATTTATGGTAGAGATGACACTGAAGAGCGGGGGGAAAGGATTCAAAAAGAAAGAAAAGAAGGAAGGGGGGGAGGAAAGAAAAAGAAGGAGAAAAAGAAAGGAGGAAAGGGAGGAAGGGAGGAAAGAAGGAATGAAGGGAGGAAGGAGGAAGGGAGAGTGGAAGGGAGCATTTCTGCCTCATATCATACACAAACATCAATCCAGTTGTATTCTAGATTAAATGTGAAAGGCAAAATAGAAAGACTTTATAAGATAATATAGAAAGAAGAGAAAGATTTTTTAAAATAAAACATAAAGGCACAAACCATGAAGGAAAAGATTGATAAATACATGGCCACATTAAAATTAAGAACATTTGGTCTTCAAAAGACATCAATAAGAGAATGGAAAGCTAAGCCAGAGAGTGAGACAGGCTACTTGTCATTCATGACCAGTTCGTATCCTGAATTTTTTTAAACCCTACAAATCAATAAGAAAAAGATCCGCCAATAGAAAATAGGCAGTAGACTTACCAAGGACTTCACAAAAGAGGCCATGCAAATGGGCAATAAATATGTGAAAAAGTGTGCAACTCCTTTGTAACACAGGAAATGCAAATTAAAACCACTTTTTGAGGTGTCACTATATCCTGCAGAATCACTAAAATTAAAAAGAGTAACATGACCAAGTATAGACAAGAACATATAGCAAGGATAATTCTGACACACATCTGGAAAGAGTGTGCATTGATGCAATCATTCTGGAAGAGATAGTCTACTACTAATGATAAGAATCTGACCTGACGCAGTGGCTCACATCTGCAATCCCAACACTTTGGGAGGCCGCAGTGGGAAGATTCCTTGAGGTGAGGAGTTTGAAACTAGCCTGGGCAACAAAGCAAGAACCTGTCTCTAAAAAAAAAAATCAGGCCTGGTGGCCCACACATGCAGTCTCAGCTACTCGGCTGCTTGGAAGGCTGAAGTGAGATCACTTGAGCCTAGGAGGTTGAAGCTGCAGTGAGCCATGATTGCACTACTGCCTTCCAGCCTAGGAGACAGAGCAAGATTCTGTCTCAAAAAAACAAGCAAACAAACAAAAAATAAACTAATGTAATCTGCTAAAGATGAATATATATATATATACTTTACAACCCTGCAGCTCTAGTTCTGGGTTATAGGCTTAACAGACATGGCTGCATGTGGACATCAGATTTGTACAAGGATATTCATAGCAGGGGACAATCCAAATATCTGTCAACAGTATAATAGATGAAAAAAATTGAAAGAGAGTCACACAATGAAATGTATAGCAATGAAAACAAACCACAGCCTCAAACAACAACCTGGATGAGTCACACACATAAACTTGAGAGAAAGAAGCCAGACACCCAACAAAATAGGCAAAAATACAGAGCATCAGTATCCACACAGAGATGGTAAAAGATAAAGTAAGCAAGGAAGTGACCACCATGAGAGTCTGGAAACCGGTTGCCTTTGGGGAGTAGCCTGGGAGCTGTGATTAGAAAGGGGCACACGGGAGCCTCTAAGGCTGTGCAAATGTTCAATTTCTGGACCCCCAGCAATGGTGATAGGAGTATTTGCTTTATTATATTTCATTAAGCAGCGCATTTATGATTTACGCACCTTCTTCTTTAAGTGTGTTATATTTCAAAATTAACAAAGTTTTATTTAAAATGATGCTCAGGACAAATTTATATGTCTTCCATGAAGACTTCTTGCACCCCATTCTCTGAGCAAGTTTTGCATAAACCAGGCTCTAAAGTGTTGCCGCGCTCCCTCCAGGCCCCTGCCCACCACCTTTCACTCCCACAGGTTTTTCAGGTGAATTCTGGTTAAAAATGAACAGTAGTCAAAGCAGTCCTTTAAAAACGCAAGTCAAGACATGTCATACCTTTGCTCAAAATCTTCCCAGGTCTCCTCATGTTACTCAGAGGAAAACTCAAGCCTTCTCAATGACCCCTAAAGCCTTAAATGATCTGTGAGCGAACACCAGCTCACCCCTCCAGGCCTCTGCTGTCCTCTGTCCAGCCACACAGGACACGTCTGTGCTTCAAACTGACCACAGAGGCTCCCACCTCTCCAGCCACTCCCTCTGTCCACAAAGGTCTCCCCCAGCATTCACATGGCTCCCCACCTTCTGGCACTTGATCAAATGTCACTTTCTCATGAAAGCTGACCCTAGCTGCTTCATTTGGAATCGTTACACCTCCCACTGCATTCCCCATCTCTCTTATCCTGCTTTTTATTCTCCAGTGGTACTCATGACTTCTACCTTCTAATATCATTGACTTTCCTACTGGTATTTGTTGCCTATCATTCCCCACTGGAAGGTAAGCTCCATGAAGGCAGGGATTTTTGTCTTTTTTGTTCACTGGTATATCCCCCACGCTTAAAAGAGTATCTGGCATGAAGTAGACATACAATAAATATATGTTGAGTGAATGAATGAGAAAATGAATGAATGAATGAATGAATGAATGAAAAAATTTATCAAATGCAACTTGGAAAAAGTTAAGAAAAGTAGCTGCCAATAATGCAACGATCTGCAAATTGAAGTGACACAAAGGATGAGATTGTCAAATCAATCTGAGGTGAATTAGAGATTCTGCTCAGTGTCAAGCCTTCCTGGTCATTCTGAGGACACAGGTCATCAAGAGTCATGGGTCAGGCAGAGAGGTCTGGAAGCAGCCAGGTCCTCTCCACAGCAAATGCTCTCCAGCTGAGATGAGGACATGACCTCTCTAAGTGATCTGTAGAGTTCACGTCACTTACAGAAGAGTTCCGTCTCCTATACAGGACATCCATGTTTACTCAGTTTATGTGGTAGAGTCATGCACCATGTGACAATGTTTTTTGTTTTCGGTTTTTGGTTTTTTGAGATGGAGTCTCACTCTTGTCACCCAGGCTGGAGTGCAGTGAGTGCTGCGATCTCAGCTCACTGCAACCTCCTCCTCCTAGGTTCAAGGGATTCTCCTGCCTCAGCCTCCTGAGTAGCTGGGATTACAGGTGTGTGCCACAATGCCTGGCTAAATTTTTTGTATTTTTGGTAAAGATGGGGTTTCAGCAGGTTGGCCAGGCTGATCTCAAACTCCTGACCTCAAGTGATCCACCTGCCTCAGCCTCCCAAAGTGCTGGGATTACAGGAGTGAGCCACTGCGCTCAGCCACCATGTGACAATGTTTTGGTCAACCACAGACCACATATATGACTGAGGTCCTGTAAAATAATGGAGCTGAAAAATTCCTATTGCCTCGTGACATCATAACCATGGTAACATCAAAGCACAGGGCATGACTCCAGTGTTTGTGGCAAAGATGGTGTCAACAATCCTGCTGTGCTGCTAGCCATATAAAAGCCTAGCTCATGCAGGGATGTTCAGTCCAGAATACTCGATAGTGATAATAAACAACTATATTGCTGGTTTATGTATTTACGATACTATACTTTTTATCCTTCTTTTACTTTTGAGATGGAGTTTTGGTCTTGTTGCCCAGGCTGGGGTACAATGGCACGATCTCTGCTCACTGCAACCTCCGCATCCCAGGTTCAAGTGATTCTCCTGCCTCAGCCTCCTGAGTAGCTGGGATTACACGCGCACGCCACCACACCCGGCTAATTTTTGAATTTTTAGTAGAGATGGGGTTTCACCTGTTGGTCAGGCTGGTCTCGAACTCCTGACCTCAGGTGGTTGACCCGCCTTGGCCTCCCAAAGTGCTGGGATTACAGGCGTGAGCCACCGCACCCAGCCTCTTACTTATTTTTAAAACGCTAACTGTAAAACAGCCTCAGGCAGTTCCTTCCAGACGGATCTCAGAAGAAGGCACTGTTATCATAGGAGATGACAGCTCCCTGCATGTCACTGCCCCTGAAGACCTGAAGCAGCTAGGGTCAGCTTCCAGGAGAAAGTGATATTTGATCAAGTGCCATCTAGTGGGACAAGGTGTGAAGGTGGAAGACAGTGACAATGATGATCCTGACCCTGTGTAGGCTTAGGCTGACATATATGTTTGTGTCTTCATTTTTAACAACAACAACAAAAAAAAAATTAAGGAAAAAGTTTAAAAATTTTTAAAATAGAAAAAAGAATAAGAACATACAGAAAAGAAATATTTTTGGACAATTGTACAATATGGTTGTGTTTTAAGCTTAGTGTTATTTCAAGAGTCAAAAGTTAAAAAAATTTTAAAATTTATGAAGTAAAAAGGTGACAATAAGCTAAGGTGAATTCATTATTTCGTGTAGCCTAACTGTACAGTGTTTGTAAAGTCTACAGTAGTGTGAAGTCACGTCCTAGGCCTTCACTTCACTCACCAATCACTCACAGTTTCACCCAGAGCAATTCAGCCCTGCAAGTTCATTTCGTGGTAAGTGCCCTCTATGGGTATACCATGTTTATCTTTTAAACTGTATTTTTACTGTATCTTTGTTATGTTTGGATATGTTTTGACATAAATACCATTGTGTTATAATTGCCTACAGTATTCAGTACAGCAACCTGATGTACAAGTTTGTAGCCTAGGAGCAATAGGCTGTACCATTTAGCCTAGAGGGGAAGTACGCTGTTCCAGCTAGGGTTGTGCAAGCACACTCAATGATGTTCACACAACAAAATTGCCTACCGATGCATTTCTCAGAAGGTTTTCCTATAGTTAAGGAACTCATGAGTGTATTTTCCAGGGAACTATGCTCCAGAAATGCATACATCCCAGGTCAATTGAAGTGAGAAAATATTGATAGATATTGATAGAAAAAGGGCAACTGGAACAGGCAAATGATGTCACATGGGTCCCTGGTGTATTCTGGATCCCACTCAATGTCCCATCTCCTGCTGCCTCCTGTGGCTTCAGTGTCAGGGCACAAGGGTCAAGGGTTGTTGCTCCAAAGAGTTGTGTCCTGGGGATGGCTCTGACTCCCCTGAACAATATATTAACAATTAAATAATTTTTTAGAGTTTTCCAAAATTATGTATGATTCCACTTTCTGGACAAGACCATACTTTGTGTGTTGCCACAATAGGGACATTGGAAACAGTGAAAAAGCAGGTGTGGTGCCAGGCATGACCTTATGCTTGGGTCAACCCCAAATCTTGCAGTTCTGATTTGGAAATGTCCTCACGCCATTAGACAATAAAATTCTTTTTTTTTTTTTTGTGAGACAGAGTCTCACTCTGTCACCCAGGCTGGAGTGCAGTGGTGTGATCTTGGCTCACTGCAAGCTCCACCTCCCGCTTCACACCATTCTCCTGCCTCAGCCTCCCAAGTAGCTGGGACTACAGGTGCCCACCACCACGCCCGGCTAATTTTTTGTATTTTTTTAGTAGAGATGGGGTTTCATCGTGTTAGCCAGAATGGTCTCGATCTCCTGACCTCATGATGCACCCACCTCAGCCTCCCAAAGTGCTGGCATTACAGGCGAGAGCCACCGTGCCCAGCCCAAACAATAAAATTCTTGAAGACAGCACAGTGTCTTGTTTTCTGTTGTATCTTTAGCTCTTATCAGTGTTTGGCCCTTAAATTGCAGGATAAATGGAGGAAAAGGACAAAACTTCCCTGGGCTGTAAGTGCACTCCTCCGTGCCCAGGTCCACAGGCCTTAGGCCACAGAGCAATGTTGAATTCTTAGGATGTGAGCTCAGGGGGGACCCAGCTGAGCCATACGCACTCATGCCTCACTACAAAAAATCTCAAACATGCATATGAAGTACTTCTATGTTGGCTGGGGGGTTTCTAGCAGGGGTCCAGATAGGAGAATTGGTTAGTGGTGCATCTAGTTAGGACTATAAGCCAAAGCAGGTGATGAGTCACAGGAGCACATACCCCTGCAAACCTCTAGTCATTCCCACCCAAAGAAAAACCTTTCATTCCCTTTAAAACCATATAAAACCTGGGCAAGGCCTCCCAGCACCTCTCCCTTCCATTTGGCTTGGAATCACCTCAGAGGAGAAGGAATGCGTAGATTGGTGTGAGAAAGAGAGAAAAGAATGAAATTCCTTTTTCTGCCCCTATGTTCAAAGAGGCACAAGCAGCTAGTCCCTGCGCACATTAAAAAGAAATAAAAAGAGAAACACTCCCACGTGTAAGTTGCTCCTTAGCAATGATGCAGCCATTGCTGGGAATGTCCCTAGCTCTTTCAGACATTGGAGTAACCCTTCAGGAATGATTGCTTCTCGGCACTAATGTTGCCCCAGTGGCAGCTTCAGAAAGTGCTCCCTTACCCAGGGGCTCTTAGGCGAATTGTGTCTCAACTCAAGTTACATGCAGACGCATTTAGGGCCAGTCTTGGGTTTTTGTGTAGCTGCCACAAAGGTTTAGATCAAACAAACATGATCTCCCCAAATACCTGCCTGGGTCCCAATGGATGCCTCAAGCTAGTCTTCATTTCTATGGCTTCAATGTCGATTCTTCCCAAGTTTAAAGGTCATATTCAAGGGTATCATTGTTAGCCTGAAAGTTTACCCTAAAATTAGCCTATTTTTAATTGTCCTGTCTTCTTTACCTAGAATCATGGAAATGAAAGTGTTCCTAGAAATTGAGCCCCCTCTGCTGGGCGTGGTGGCTCACGCCTGTAATCCCAGCACTTTGGGAGGCCGAGGCGGGCGGATCACGAGGTCAGGAGATTGAGACCATCCTGGGTAACACGGTGAAACCCCGTCTCTACTAAAAATACAAAAAAATTAGCCGGGTGTGGTGGCGGGCGCCTGTAGTCCCAGCTACTCCAGAGGCTGAGGCATGAGAATGGCGTGAACCCAGGAGGCGGAGGTTGCAGTGAGCCAGGATCGCGCCACTACACTCCAGCCTGGGAGACAGAGCGAGACTCTGTCTCCAAAAAAAAAAAGAAATGCGCTCCCTCGTTCTACCCCGTCATTGTATGAATGAGGACACGGAAGCTCACTCGAAGAGCTAACATGGCTCACCTGGTATCTCAGAATAAATGGGTGGCCGAGCCAGCCGCAGGCAGGCCTGTGGCTTCTTATTCCCTCTCCAAGGCTCTTGCTGCTGTCAATGCCTTGGCTTCGGTGTAAATAAATTGAATGAGGTACTTCCTAAGAGCAGAGTGAGGGGGATGGCGAGTAAGTGGGTACTGGATTCCTGAAGTAGGCAGAAAGGCACAAAGAAAATGAGCAGACCCAACTCACAAATGTTGCCTGCGGCTAGACCTTTTTACATTTAATATACGATGATAATAATAATAGATCCACTCAGCCACTCTTTTCTTCCGAGGGACCAAATTCACCTGCGCTTTTCAATGGTCAGATAGGAATGATATTCAGGGGCAATGACATTCCATATACATTTTGCCCTTGACGTCCCAGGGTACGCCTTCCTTGAGGGTTATAATTCTTTAGCTGACTTCGAGTCTACTCCTGGTTCTCACACCAATGACTTACACCCAAGAGTGTATATCTATTATAATTGCTACCTAAAGAGAATAAGAATTACAGATAAGTAATTTTCTTTTTCTAATCTAACCCCCTGGAGGCATTTTAGCAGGCGATGACAGGCATTTCTGCTATAATTTATACAATTTCATTTTTCTTAATCATGGATTTTAGTTCTCTTACGTCACCTGCTTGAAATGAAGCAGAACTTTTTGGTCGCTGCTTTTACATTTATCTCACTTGCAAAGTGTTTTAAATGTCCACACAATTATGAGAAATTCAGATTAGCATCTTCTCTGAAATGGCTTTCTCCTAATTGCCTCCAAATCCTCTTAAAACAATTTATAAAGTATGAATTTAGGTGCTTCGGTGGAACACTGTATTTCGAGTACTTAAGTAAAAGTGAAAAGTTAATAAGTGGACATTTACATCTATTTGCCTTGGCAGATAAATTGGTGATTAAGAATGTATACCTAAAATAATTTGTATGGTACAACATAAAAGAACATTTAGGAAATGTTGAGGAGTGGGCTTGGGTAATTCATTTTTGTGGTTCTCATCTTTTTTTTTTTTTGGTTCTCATATCTAACACAATGCCTGATGCATGAAAATATGTCAGTAAATTTTGGTGATTTGCGTTTAACGTATTTAAGATGTTATCAAATAATGCAACATTCTGATAACACCTTTCACCCTCCCACCCACTCCTTCAAAGCCAATTCAGTGCAGCCAGCCCTAAGGAATCCAAGTCAAAGCAGTGCTCCCCAGTGCACAGAGTCCAGACGTTCTGATACAACCCAATATCATCTAAGATCCAGAACTGTGGGTGGCAACATCATTGATGGATCATCGGATCTGTTTAGGTGGTTATTAAACAAGATTTTGTTGAAATCAAATGCAATAATATAGAATGGAATGAAAATGAACAGAACACATCTCCCACGGTAAGAGAAAGCACTGTTTTGTGAAATTATTTATTTCCCTTTGTACAATGGGCTAGGTTATGCTATAAAATGTATTTCTTCCTTTGATTCAAAACAAGTTTGAAAACCGCTACACTAGGTTGAATAGAGTCTCCCAAAATGATATGTCCATATTCTAACCCCTGGAACCTATGAATGGGACCTCATGCGAAAAAAGGCTCTCTGTGGATGTGATTAAGATAAGGGTCTCAAGATGACTAGATCATCCTTGATTATATGGGTGAGCCCTAAATCCAATGACACATGTCCTTATAAGAGAAAGACAGAGGGAGATATGAGATAGGCTGAAGAGAAGGAAGCAATGTGATCACAGAGGCAGAGAGTGGTGTGGTGTGCACACAAGTCAAGGGATACCTGGAGCCACCAGACGCTGGAAGAAGCAAGGAAGGATCTTCCTTTAGAGCCTGTGGAGGGAGCACAGGCATGCAGACTTCTTGATTTCAGACTTCTAGCCTCCAGACCTGTGATAGAATAAATTTCTGCTGTGTTAAGCTACCCAGTTGCTGGTAATTTGCTGCAGCAGCAACAAGAAACAAGAAATACAGTCACTGATCAAAAAAAGACAAAAATTCTAGGTGTTTACAACAACTCCAGAATCAGTCTTATCCCAAACCAGTCTCCACCAAAATCCCAAGGTTACCCAAAACATGAAGTTCATTCTAGTCTAAAGTTCACCAAGATTTTTTTAAAAGTCTTGCCTTTTATGAGAAGCCTAAATATCTGAGGACCCACAATCTGATACAGCTCCAGGAAAGGAAAAAGAACCCCACACATTCACACGCAGTCATCAAAACCAAATAAAGACAATCCGCAGCCTGTTCTCATCTGACAAGGAAATTATATGCAGCTTAATTTTCTATGAAGCTATTATTTTGTTTAATTTTCCTAGGATAAATTTATAATAATAGCAATGCTTCTTCAAACTCAAAGGATGGACTGAAAAATCACTATTTCAGACTTTTCCCTAGCCACTAGGGCCAGCCGAAAAAGGGAACTTGGCAAGGATGAGAAAAGATGGCTCATTTCATAACAATATAATTGTCAATCCGCACTATATTCTTTCCCAGATTGACAAAAAGGAGTGTTATGTCTAGAGATGTAGGTATATTTTACATGAACCTTTAGCAACTGTAAGCTATCCAAGCTTCATGGAATATAATTCAAGCATGATAAAGGGGAAGTATAGGTACTTGTAACAAACCTATTGTAGTCTTCATATCAGCTGTAACTAGTGTTACGAATTACCAAGTACCAACCATAGCTTAAAGCAATTGACTTTCTTTGTTTTTCCTCCAGCTTTACATGAGGACCTTTGTTCATGTCATTTGAAGTAACCAACATCTACATGAAAAACACAAGAGGCAAGACATCCCAAATTTTGTTCACTCAATCATCTTACTCTTTACACTAGTACTAGAACACCTAGTACAATGCTTCGCACATAGTAGTCACTCAATAAGTACACTGAACCTAAATGAATTATGTATTTTGAGAAGGCAGTAAAAACTAGATGTTTGGTTTAACTATCAAGTGTGAAAAAATAGAAGTGGACATGTGAATAATTGTGACAAAAACCAACAACTAGCTCATTGCATTTCTGATCAGTGTGCCCTTTTCCCCTTACATTTAAAGGGAAGGGGAGGGGAGGGGAGGGAAGGGGAGGGGAAGGAAGGGAAGGGAAGGGGTAAGGAGGGAAAGATTAAAGGAAAAAGAACAGGAAGAAAAGAAAGATCAAGACAAGCAAGATTTTCAAACTTCATGTGCCCCCCCTAATAAACTGGTTGAATTTCAAACCTCTCGTCAACCATAATCCCTTCAATCCCCAGCAAGCCACAGCAAATAGAAATTCACTGGACTCTTTCATGCCCTGCAAAGACAAACCACCATTCATCAAAGATATGTTAACATTGATGAATTGCTCACCTCATACTCATGACACTGAAAGTGATTTGTGTACATTAGGGTGTACATTAGGATAACACAGGAAGCCCTCAGGAGTGAACCAAGACAGAGGAGGGATGGCTGGTAACAGGAAGCTCCAAGAGTGGGTCAGGATGGGGTAATCACAGTGGCATCTGGAGTCCAGAAGGAGGCTACCTGCACAGGTGGCAGAATTCGGTGCAGCCATTTCTAAAATCAATATTCCTTTGCCTTTCTGGGCAAATAGTAGGAGACTACTACAAAATTACGGAAACAATCCTATATTATAGCATGCCGCTCATTAGCTTTACTCTTGAACAGGTGACTTAACTTCTTTAAGCCGCAATTTTTCCCTACATGGAAATTATGATAACACCAAGCTTCGGGTTATGATTATTAGTTACTTATGTCCGTTAGTGCACTGGGCACAGTAATTAATATGATACTGTGTCCGGAATCGGTGGGTTCTTGGTCTCTCGCTGACTTCAAGAATGAAGCCACTGACCCTCGCGGTGAGTGTTACAGCTCTTAAGGTGGCGCCTCTGGAGTTTCCTCCTTCTGATGTTCGGATATGTTCGGAATTTCTTCTGGTGGGTTCGTGGTCTGGCTGGCTCAGGAGTGAAGCTGCAGACCTTCGCTGTGCGTGTTACAGGCGCGCGTCTGGAGTTGTTTGTTCCTCCCAGTGGACTAGTGGGCTCGCTGGCTTGAAGAGTGAAGCTGCAAACTTTCACAGTGAGTATTACAGCTCATAAAAGCAATATGGACCCAAAGCGTGATCAGCAGCAAAGTTTATTGCAAAGAGTAAAAGAACAAAGCTTCCACTGCCCTAAAGGAAACCCTAGCGGATTACCAGTGCTGGGTCAGGCAGCCGGCTTTTATTCTCTTATCTGGCCCCACCCACGTCCTGCTGATTGGTAGAGCCGAGTGGTCTGTTTTCACAGGGCGCTGATTGGTGCGTTTACAATCCCTGAGCTAGACACAAAGGTTCTCCGCGTCCCCACCAGATTAGTTAGATACAGAGTATGGACACAATGGTTCTCCAAGGCCCCACCAGAGTAGCTAGATACAGAGTGTCCATTGGTGCATTCACAAACCCTGAGCTAGACACAGGGTGCTGATTGGTGTGTTTACAAACCTTGAGCTAGATACAGAGTACCAATTGGTGTATTTACAATCCCTGAGCTAGACATAAAGGTTCTCCAAGGCCCCACCAGACTCAGGAGCTCAGCTGGCTTTACCCAGTGGATCCGGCACCGGGGCTGCAGGTGGAGCTGCCTGCCAGTCCCGTGCCCTGCACCCGCACTCCTCAGCCCTTGGGTGGTCGATGGGACTGGGCGCCGTGGAGCAGGGGGTGGCACTCGTGGGGGAGGCTCGGGCCGCACAGGAGCCCATGGAGGGGGTGGGAGGCTCAGGCATGGCGGGTTGCAGGTCCCGAGCCCTGCCCCGCGGGAAGGCAGCTAAGGCCCAGTGAGAAATCGAGCGCAGTGCCGGTGGGCTGGCACTGCTGGGGAACCCAGTACACCCTCCACAGCCACTAGACCGGGTGCTAAGCCCCTCATTGCCCGGGGCCTGGCAGGGCCGGCCGGCTGCTCCAAGTGCGCGACCCGCCAAGCCCACGCCCACCCGGAACTCCAGCTGGCCCGCAAGCGCCGCGCGCAGCCCGGGTTCCCGCTGGCGCATCTCCCTCCACACCTCCCTGCAAGCTGAGGGAGCCAGCTCTGGCCTTGGCCAGCCCAGAAAGGGGCTCCCAGGGTGCAGCGGTGGGCTGAAGGGCTCCTCAAGTGCCGCCAAAGTGGGAGCCCAGGCAGAGGAGGCACCGAGAGCGAGCGAGGGCTGTGAGGACTTGCCAGCACGCTGTCACCTCTCAATACCGCACTCAATGAAATTTTACAATTTTGTAAGTGTAATCCTGTACTCAGCTGCCCAAGGATCACTGTAGCCTAGCAGCATCTAGAAAAAGGTGTATTACTAAGTTAAGTTTTATTCAAACACAAATTAGTACGTTTCTTCAGTGAGGATAAAACTGAAAAACCAGGTTTCCTCCAGCCCAGCCTTCAGGCTCCACCAGCTTTTATAAACAAGGACCCCTAACACTGCCTCTCAACTGCTCAAAACCTCAGAGGGGCCAGGCGCAGTGGCTCACGCCTGTAATCCCAGCACTTTGGGAGGCCGAGGCAGGCAGATCGCCTGAGGTCAGGAGTTTGAGACCAACCTGGCCAACATGGTGAAACCCCGTCCCGACTAAATTACAAAAATTAGCCAGGCATGGTGGCATGTGCCTGTAGTCACAGCCACTCAGGAGGCAGAGGTGAGACAATCGCTTGAACCTGGAAGGTGGAGGTTGCAGCGAGCCGAGATTGCACCATTGCACTCCAGCCTGGGCAACAGAGCAAGACTTCGTCTCAAAAAATAAAAAAAATTTTTAAAAAACCCTCAGAGGTTCAGAGGCTTCTCACCTTCCATTTCATTAGGATTTCATTCAAGGCAGTGCAATAGACCGGAAAGAGCTTGTACTTAAGAGTTGGTGGCTCACGCCTGTAATCCCAGCACTTTGGGAGGCCGAGGTCAGAAGGTCTAGACCATCTTGGCTAACATGGTAAAACCCCGTCTCTACTAAAAATACAAAAAATTAGCCAGGCGTGGTGGCCGGCGCCTGTAGTCCCAGCTACTCGGGAGGCTGGGGCAGGAGAATGGCGTGAACCCGGGAGGCGGAGGTTGCAGTGAGCCGAGATCGTGCCACTGCACTCCAGCCTGGGCGACGAGCGAGACTCCGTTCTCAAAAAAAAAAAAAAAAAAAAAAAAGCGTCAGTCAAAACTAGATTTAAATGCTAGTCCTGCCACTTGGTAAGAGGCAATCTCCAGCAAGTCCTTTAACTTCTCTACACCTCAGTTTCCCCAACTGCAGAAAAGCAACAATAACACTTTACAAAAAGGAAATAACAAAAGGGAGAAATAAACTTATTTGGGGACAGTAGTTTTAGGGGTTGAAAACTATGACATTCTCACAAGCAACTCTCAATACATGCTACAAAATAGGCACTCAATAAATTCAAACGTTTTCTTTCTTTTCTAGCCTTATTCCAAACCTCACATCATTTTATCCTGCGTCCCACCTCAAACCAAGGGCTCCCTTTCAAAGCCTGCACCATGGCACCTTGGCAGCGCTCGCTCTGTGCATTCTGCCTGGAGTGCTGTTCTCCATTCCTAAATATCTGAATCCTACCCAGTCTTTGAGACTCAAGTTCCATCCCCACAAAGCCACCCTTCTGCCCAGCAAAAACAATACTCCTCTTTCTGAGCTTCCTAACCTTTGTCTTTGAGCTTCTTGCAACTCTTCACTTTGTGTTTGCAGTCATCACAGCTCTAAGGCCTATATCCCCCAAAAAGTAAATTTTCTAAGGGTGCAGTCTCCATCTGTACCTTCTTTCAGTATCAGTGCCTTACAGGCCTGGTGCATCTCAAGCACTTGAAAAATATTTTTGAGTAAATAAATCAATAACAAATTATGTGCATTCAAAGAAAATTTTATATGAAATATCTATGCTCAATTAACAAATAAGAAATTTAGGCCGGGTGCGGTGGCTCACACCTGTAATCCCAGCGCTTTGGGAGGCCAAGGCAGGCAGATCACGAGGTCAAGAGATCGAGACCATCCTGGCCAACAGGGTGAAACCCCGTCTCTACTAAAAATACAAAAATTAGCTAGGTGTGGTGGTGTGCACCTGTAGTCCCAGCTACTCAGGAGGCTGAGGCAGGAGAATCATTTGAACCCGGGAAGCAGAGGTTGCAGTGAGCCGAGATTGTGCCACTTCACTCTAGCCTGGCGACAGAGCAAGACTGTCTCAAAAAAATATATAATTAGATTAACTATCCGGACTAAGCCAGAGATTCTCTGTCTTCTTCCATTTTACTATATATGTGTAAATAAAGTAATTTGCATGTGTTCCCCAGCAAGTTTAAGAAGGTATCTAATATGGTTTGTTTCTGTGTCCCCACCAAATCTCATGTTGAATTGTAATCCCCAATGCTGGAGATGAGGCCTGGTGAGAGGTGACTGGGGATGGATACATGGGGACATTGGAGACAGATTCCCCATGAATGGTTTAGCACCATCCCCTTGGCGCTTTCCTCAAAACGGTGAGTGAGTTCTCATCATTTAAAAGTGTGTGGCACCTCCCGCATCTCTCTCTTGCGCTTGTTCTAGTCATGTGACATGTCTGCTCCCCATCCACCTTGCACCATGATTGTAAGTTTCCTGAGGGCTCCCCAGAAGCCAAGTAGATGCCAGCATCATGCTTCCTGTACAGCGTACAGAACTGTGAGCCAATTAAACCTCTTTTCATTATTAATTACCCAGCCTCAGCTATTTCTTTATAGCAGCATGAGAATGGACCAACCCAGTATCCAATACCTGCTTTCAATATTCCAAACATTTTAAGGCCCTTCATTTTCTGTAAAAAGCAAATGAATTTAATTGTGCTATTTTCTAGCATTTGACAGCTTTGGGGCTTTGTGTAACAGAAATCAAAGCAATTAGTTATTTCATTAATTTGATGGTGGAAAATTTATCAAAAATATCACCTGTCTTTTGTGAATTGACTGAAGTTTTTTCTCTTTTAATTTGTTTAGGGTCATATAAGTGACACGTCAAACATAACTAAATAATCCACCTTCCTGAAAATGCATCTCTATAAATCCTCTAAAATTTGTTTAGTTTTTAAAAAATCTTTAGCACTTTAAAAAAGCTAATTAGCCAGGCACAGTGGCTTAAACTTGTAATCCCAGTACTTTGGAAGGCCAAGGCAGGTGTGTCACTTGAGCTCAGGAATTCAAGACCAGTCTGGGCAACATGGCAAAACCCCGTCTCTACAAAAAACTACAAAAATTAGTCGTGCATGGTGGCATGATCCTGTAGCCCCAGCTACCTGGGAGGCTGAGGTGAGAGGATTGCTTGAGCCCAGGAGGCGAAGGTTGCAGGGAGCCAAGATCATGTCACTGCACTCCAGCCTGGGCAACAGAGCCAGACTTCGTCTTAAAAACAAACAAACAAACAAATAATCAAAAAGTGAACTCCTTTCTAAGGACAATGCAAAGAATAAGCTAAGTTATGTGTAAGATCAATGATGCCTCATGCTTGCACACTGCCTTAATATATTTTCTCTTTGCCATGCAAAGAGTCTGTGTCTTGGGAAACAGAAACTAAACCTAATGCATTATTACTCTGGCTGCCACTTTGTTCAGGATTTAGAGACAGCCCATTGATAAACAATCATACAACTGTGAGGTTTTTCACAGATATATTATGATTTATGTATCCTGCATAAGCAGAGAATGTTACATTCTGATGATGAAGACACTACCCGCCTGAAATCTAACCCTGTCCTGTTCTGTAACCTCTAACAAAACCTTGCACCTGACAGTGCCTGTCTTTTAAAATTCAGGGCATAATATTTTCCCCATTGTATAAGAATATTTTGAAAGCTGATTTTTTAAAATATGGAGCATTTTGAAAGAAAGTGATCTTTATACTGATAAACCTCTGAGAAATTTAATGGCCGATATCAGTTTATCAGTTCTGCTCTCCAGGACGTTAAAATGCACCCTAACCTCTTCCTCAGTGATGTAAGTGTTTTCTACTAAACTCATCTGATGACAATGTAGCAGGTTACCCAACATGACAGACCACAGGATTAAACTACACACCTATCAGCCAAATTTTAAAACAAAAAAAATAAAAACTAGAAGCTGACTAAAATAACTAAATTGAAAAATTCACTAGAGAAGTTCAAAAGCAGACCTGACCAAGCATAATAAAGAATCACCAAGCTTGAAGACAAATCACTTGAAATTGCTGAATTTGAGGAACAGAGAGAAAAAAGAATGAAGAAAGTGAACAGAGCCAAAAGGACTTATGGGACACCATCAAGAGGACGAGTATGAAAGTTCAGAAGAAGAAAAGAGAGAGAGAAAAGCAGAAATCATTTGGAGAATCGATGGCTAAAAACTTCCCAAATTTGAGAAAAGACATGTAGTTGCAAAGAATCTCTGCAAACTCCAAGTAGGATAAACCCAAAAAGACCCACACTCAGATATATTATAATCAAACTTTAGATACTAAAGAGAAAGAGAGAATCTTGAAAGCAGCGAAAGAAAAGTGATTGATCACATATAAGAGGTCCTCAATAAAATTATTGGTGGATTTCTCAAGAGTAACCTTGCAAGCCAGAAGGTAGTGGTGCAATACATTTAAAGTGCTGGGGGGGAAATCATCAACTAAAAATTCCATATTTGGCAAAGCTGTCCTCCAAAAGTGAGTGAAAAAGCAAGACATGTTAAGATAAACAAAAAGCTGAGGTCATTCATTACCACTACACCTGCCCTACAAGAAATGCCAAAGGGAATCCTTCAAATTGAAATGAAAGGATGCTAGACAGTACATCGAAGCCATCTGAAAATATAAAATTCTCCGGTAAAAGTAAATACATGAAGTAAATACATATAAGAAACAGTATTGTTTTAATTTTGTCTGTAATTTCACTTTTTGTTTTCTATAGGATTTAGAAACAAATTCATAAAAATAATTGTAAATGATAATGGGTACATAATACATAAAGATGTAATTGATGACATTGATAAGATAAAGTTGGTGAACTATAAGAGAATAGAGATTTTATATACAATTGAAGTTAAGTTGGTTTTAATTTAAAATACATTGTTATAACTTTAGAATGTTACAAGCAATCTTCATGGTAACGATACATAAAATATCTACAGAATATACACAAAAGAGGCAGGGTATAATGGCTTATGCCTGTAATCCCAGCACTTTGGGAGGCCAAGACGGGTGGATTATGAGGTCAGGAGTTCAAGACCAGCCTAGCCAAGATGTTGAAACGCTGTCTCTACTAAAAATACAAAAATGAGCCGGGCACGGTGGCAGGTGCATGTAATCCCAGCTACTCAGGAGACTGAGGCAGGAGAATCGCTTGAATCCGGGCAGCAGAGGTTGCGAGCTGAGATCACACCACTGCACTCCAGCCTGTGCTACAGAGTGAGACTCCATCTCAAAAATAAATAAATAAATAAATAAATAAAATAATTTTAAAAAAGAATATACACAAAAGAAAATGAGAAGGGAATGAAAATGTGTCATTACAAAAAATTAACTAAACACTAAGGAAGGCAGGAAATGAGGAACAAAAAAGCTATTAGACATGCAGAAAACAATTACTAAAGTGGCAAATGTAAGTCCTTTCATGTCAGTAATTACTTTAAATGTAAATGGATTAAAATCCTCAATCAAAAGACATAAATTAACAGAATGGAGTAAATTAAAAAAAAAAAAAACCAGGACTCAACTATCAACTCCCTATAGGAGACTCACTTTAGATCTAAAGACATGTACAGGTTAAAAGTACAAGGATGAAAAAGACATTCCATACAAATAGTAACCAAGAAAGATCAGGAATGGCTATACTGGGATCAGAACAATATTGACTTTTAGTCAAACACTGTTAAAAGAGACAATGAAGGACATCACATAATGATAAAGAGTGATTTCACCAAGAATACATAACAATTATAAACATGTATGCAGCAAACATCAGAACTCCAAAATATATGAACGAAATATTGACAGCTTAAAGGAAGAAATAGACCTACAATAACAGTAGGAGACTTTGCTACCCTACTTTCAATAATAAATACACCAGCCAGATAGAAAATCAGTAAGAAAATACAAACATTTAAAGGAGCTAAAAATATTTTACCTCAAAATATGCCGTTTGTCATATTTTGAGAAGGCTATACACAGGGCCTGCAAACATAAGAACAGCCCTGCAAAGCTGTCTATTGAGGGGAAAGGTTACATCTGTAGAGGAAATAAAATGAAGTAAATAACAGATGCAAATAAGCTTTCTCTGAGACACTCCCCCCTTATCCAGATCTACAAAAGATTAACTGAGAGTCTTAAACCTTTAAAGGTCTAACTGATAAGCAAATACCAAGGCTACCATTCATTCTTTCTGAGTGCTGATCCCTGTGACGTTTCATCTCCTTAATAAGATTACCTTTGCCCCATGCCTTTCGTCCTCTTTTCTTCCTCCCATAACCTGGCTTGGCACCATAACCTGTTTTGCTATCTTCCTCCAAGCCCCTATTCTTTCCGTAACCTCAAGAAGGTTTAAAAGCATCAAACATCTGGTCATTTCTTTGAGGTTTTCGTATTTTGTATGACTTCCATGCCCAAATGCACATTAATATATTTATACGCTTTTTTATGTTACTCTAATATCAGTTTGTTTTAAAGGCTCAGGTTAACCCTTCATAGGAAAAATTTAAACTTCCCTTAACTTGAATAACACTATGCACCAACTAGACCTAAGATATACAGAGCACTCCACCCCACACAGCAAAATACACATTTTTCTCAGGTGCACATGGGGAATTCTTCAGGATACACCATGTGCTAGAGCATAAATACGTCTTAATAAATTATAAAAGATTGAAATCATACAAACTATCTTTTCCAATACAATACGATGACACTACAAATCAACAGCAGAAGGAAAACTGAAAAATTCACAAATCTGTGGAAATTAAACAACACACTCTTAAACAAGCAATGAGTCAAAGAATAAATCACAAGTGAAATTAGAAAATATCTTGAAATGAATAAAAATGAAAACACAACATATCAAAATTGGTGAGCTAGGGCAAAAGCAATAATAAGAGGGAAGTTATAGCTATAAATGCTTACACTAAAAAAGAAGATCTCAAATCAACAATCTCATTAAACCCAAAGCCTACATTACCAAGTAAATAATGAAGATTAGAGCAGAGATACATAAAATAGGGGACAGAAAAACAATAGAGATAATCAATAAAACCAAGAGTTTGTTCTTTGAAAAGATCAACAAAATTGACAAAGATTTAGCTATGTTGGCTAAAATAAGAGAGAATTATCAAATAACTAAAATAAGAAACAGAAAAGGAGACATTAATTCAATTTTACAGAAATAAAAAGAATTATAAGTGTACTATAAATAATTGTATACCAACAAACTGGAAAACCTAGATGAAGTAGAAAAATTTCTAGAAACACACAGTCCCTCTCCCCAACTACAAATCTCACTGCACTGGTCCTGATACTTATTGTGATGGTCCTGAATAAAGTATTTTTTACCATGCTTTAGCAAGTATCATTAAATTTGTTTTATTTAACAAGGCAAAAAACATATACACTAAAAATATAAAACGTTGATGAAAAATAAAAGAAAGTATAAATAAGTGAAAAGACAACCTATATTATGGAAGTCATAATATTTTAAGATGTCTATACTACTCAAAGCAACTTATAAATTTAATACAATCTCTGTCAAAATCCCAATGATGTTTTATGCAAAAACAGAAATTTGCGTTTTAAAATTCATATGGAATCTCAAGAAACCTTGAATGACTGTCAAAGCAGTCTTTAAAAGGAAGAACATGAAAAAATGCTCACCATCACTGGCCATCAGAGAAATGCAAATCAAAACCACAATGAGATACCATCTCACACCAGTTAGAATGGCAATCATTAAAAAGTCAGGAAACAACAGGTGCTGGAGAGGATGTGGAGAAATAGGAACACTTTTACACTGTTGGTGGGACTGTAAACTAGTTCAACCCTTGTGGAAGTCAGTGTGGCGATTCCTCAGGGATCTAGAACTAGAAATTCCATTCGACCCAGCCATCCCATTACTGGGTATATACCCAAAGGACTATAAATCATGCTGCTATAAAGACACATGCACACGTATGTTTATTGCCGCATTATTCACAATAGCAAAGACTTGGAACCAACCCAAATGTCCAACAATGATAGACTGGATTAAGAAAATGTGGCACATATACAGCATGGAATACTATGCAGCCATAAAAAATGATGAGTTCATGTCCTTTGTAGGGACATGGATGAAATTGGAAATCATCATTCTCAGTAAACTATTGCAAGAACAAAAAACCAAACACCGCATATTCTCACTCATAGGTGGGAATTGAACAATGAGAACACATGGACACAGGAAGGGGAACATCACACTTCGGGGACTGTTGTGGGGTGGGGGGAGGGGGGAGGGATAGCATTGGGAGATATACCTAATGCTAGATGACGAGTTGGTGGGTGCAGCGCACCAGCATGGCACATGTCTACATATGTAACTTACCTGCACATTGGGCACATGTACCATAAAACCTAAAGTATAATAATAATAATAATAATAATAATAATAATAAAAGAAAAAATATATATATAAAAAAATAAAAATAAAAGGAAGAACAAAATTAGAAGTCTCACACTTCCTGATTTCAAAACCTACTACAAAGTTACAAAAATCCTACCAGTGTGGTACTGGAGTAAAGACAGACATATAGACCAATAGAACAGAACAAAGAGCCCAGAAAAATAACGCCCACATACGTGGTTCAGTTGTGTTTAACAAGGGTGCCAAGTCCGTTTAATGCAGAAAAGACAATCTTTTCAACAAATAGTGCCAGGAAAACAGATATCCAGATGTAAAGAATGAAATTGGATGTTTACTTTATACTATCTCCAAAAATTAACTCAAAATAAATTAAATACCTAAACATGACAGCTAAAATAATCAATATTTACAGAGCATTCTGCAAAGAAAAGACAAAAGTTTTAGAGAATGTGACTATAAAGAAGTCATATGTGGGAGTTTGAGGGTTTATAAAACAGTTTTCATATGATTGTGGTGATGGTTATATGAATGTATACATGTGTTAAAATATATAGAACTATATACACCAAAAAACAAATCAATAAAATTTTTTTTCAGTAACATAGATCCCCACGTTTCATCTATGTCCATCTTATGCATTTTCTCCTAGTCATAGTATTCATATCTAAGCCCTCTCCATTGGCCACTGGAGTGATACTTGCACTTTTCCAGGATAAGAGAATAGCTAATAACCAACTTCACATGTTAGGCAAACACTCAACACATCTTTAAGCAACTGAAGAAAGTTAATGTGAATTACATGTGTGAAAAGGCATTCCACCTTTGGTCTCTCCTAGCTCTATCATTGATCTCCCCTTAGCTTCAGGAGAAGTATGAAGCCAGTAAATATTAACCACCAAACATAGGCCAGAAGCTCCATGTACCAGACTGTGTCTCTTGTCAGCTCTTTCTGAGAAATAATCAGGCCTACATTTAATATACTTGTAACAATAGCAAAGTGCCTCCGGGATATGATGTGAAAAGTATAAGTCAGAAGTCATTTTTGCTTTATTTATTATGCTGTCATTTACTGTCATGTGGTAAAGGCCAAAGAATCTAATTCCCTTCGCTACTGCGATTATAGCAGCTTGCCTTTTTTATGCAGATTTCATATTTAAACATTGCTTACCTGTGCTCTCCTTGTAACCCAGTGTTGCTGATCTGGTCTTCCCACTGTCAATACAATCTGAGTTATCACATGGGGAAAGTGAATTCAACCCACGTCTCCTTGCTGTTACCTTGTCATCTTTTTTGGGTGTCTTCCTAAGATAAAATTGGAATATAGAATATATCTGATATGAATATGTTTGCATTTACGTCTTTCACTATATGTATTTTAAACATACTTGTGTTATTTAGATGTTGACAATGCGGTACCAGGCCATATAGACTCAAGAGAAAAAAATCAATAATAGTGATCCTGTATTTAAAATGCTCATATTCTCTTCATCATAATTTTTTGCATAAATTTTAATTTTTTTAAATATTGCCCTGAAATATTCTCTTAATTACCGAGGTTTTTGGCAGCTCCTTAAATTTTGCAGCTGAGGCAAGTACCTTACTCATCTCACCCTAGCCCTGGATGACAGTACCAAAAATTTAAATGAAAAGTAATGGAATTTCCTTAAGAAACAATTCAGAAGACTGAGAAATATAACTTATTGATTTGGCCATTCAGAATTGGGTTTTACCAACTGTATTAGGTTCCTAGGGTCACTGTAACAAAATACCACAAATTGGGTGGCTTAAAACAACAAAGCTTATTGTTTCACAGCTCTGGAAGGGTCTGAGATCAAGGTGTCAGCAAGGCCACGCTCTCTCTGAGGGCTCTAGGGAAGACTTCTTGTCTCTTTCCAGCTTGTATCGGTGGCTGTCAATCTCTGGAGCTCCCTGACTTGCAGTTGTATCCTTCCACTCTCTGCCTCTTCTGCCTCTGTCACATCATCTTGTTTTTTGTTTTTCTTTTTGTTTTTGTTTTCTGGAGACAGAGTCTCACTCTATCCCCCAGGCTGGAGTGACGGGACACGATCTCAGCTAACTGCAACTTCCGCCTCCTGGGTTCAAGTGATTCTCCTGCCTTGGTTCTCCGAGTAGCCAGGACTACAGGTGCGCACCACCACGCCCGGCTAATTTTTGTATTTTTAGTAGAGACAGGGTTTCACCATATTAGCCAGGCTGGTCTCGATCTCCTGACCTCAGGTGATCCACCCACCTCGGCCTCCCAACGTGCTGGGATTACAGGCGTGAGCCACCACGCCCGGCCACATCATCTTCTAAAGACACCAGGCACACTGGATAGAGATTCTACTCTACTTCGGTAGGAGCTCTTCCTAACTATTAGGTTAATAATAGTTTTTGCCATTATTTTTAATGGCAAAAACCTCAATTACATTTGCACAAACCTAATAATTAAATCTGTAGCAACCCTATTTCCAAATAAGTTCACATTCTGAGGTACTAGGAGTTAGGACTTAAACATATCTTCGTAGAGGACACCATACAACCCATAACACCAACCAAAACAGTTGATGATTTGATGATTCAAGTTGCTTGTGTGAGACTTGTGTGGGGCGTGACTTTACATTGGTAACAAATAAACTAGCTGCACTCTGCCCTTTCAAATGACCAGTGTCCTCCCTTTAACCTCCCTCCTATCCACTTGATTCTCCCTCTCCTCTGGCCTGCTTGCTGCCTACTACCAACCTGCCTATCCTCTTCCGCTCTGTTCTTACCCACAGCACAGCTACTAATCTCGTGTCTCTTCCCAGTTCCATGTTGCTTGCCACCCACATCCAGTTGTCCCCGATGGGTAAAGATCTGGAGGCCTAAATATCCGTTGTTCTTCAACCAGCTCCTTCCAGTCCTCATTCAATTAATCTGAGACTCCTACTCAACTCATCTGCCTAAGCCTTGCTAAAGCCTGGTCCTGGACCTCGTGTGAGGTGATTCCCATACACCATAGCCATTTCCTAATGGCTATTTCCCTCAATGCATGAGGAAAGTCTCCAAAGCCCCTACTCTGAGCTACTATCAGACTCAGGATTCCATGGTGTAGAGGGGGACCAGAGTAGAGAGACGGTGGACACAGAAAAGGCAGCATTTATCTCTCACCTCCACACATTGGCATTCTATTCTTCTTGGGCAGCCACCACCTTAGAGCAGTAAACCATTTGTTTAATCACTTTGCTTTGCTCTGACTGCTAGTAATGAAATGCTGCACTCCCTGAAATAATTTCCTGACTATTTGCTAAGATTCATCTCTGACATTTCATTAAATATGATCATTTAACTGTACAAGTACAAATGCATTTTTAATTTAGCTTACTGCAGATATTACAGATGTGGGGAAATGAATTCCTATTGCTCTAGGACAAATATATCATTCACATATGCATGCCACAAAAGAACAAATTATTAAAAATTACTGAAACTTCCATGAAGATTTATATTTAACTTTTCCATTTTCAATCTCTATGTCATTGTGAAAACACATAGCATGTCACTTTGTCAGCCGTGATTCTATGAAGGATGTGTGGGTGGGTCCACAAGGATCTTGATCAATAGCCTCCATCTCTGTCGTTGACACACGGTGTGGAACTAAAAGAGATGGAAATTGAGTTTCAAATGTGAAGTTAGGAGGTTAGCAGTCTTATCACTATGCAGTAGGCTATTTGCCTTCTCTACAAAAGAAGACAGCAATAGGAAGTGTATCTTCTATCCCATGTACTATAAATCCAACTGTAATTTATGCTAAAGTTTCATTTCATAGAAAGGTACACAAAGGGTAAATTAACGTTCTTGAATGTCTTCTTGGTACATAATTGCCATTGGATTCAAAACTGACTGATGAAAAGACAAGGTTGGCTTCCAGCCTTGAGCTATGAAATCTAGAACTTACAAGTCATAAGCTGACAATTACAGATGGTCCCTGATTTATGGTGGTTTAACTTAGGATTTTTCGACTTCACCGTGGTGCAAAAGCAGTAAGATTTTCAGTAGAAACCATACTTCAAATTTTAAATTTTGATCTTTTCCCTGGCTAGTGACATGCAATATGATACTCCCTCATAATGACATTCTGAATATATTTAAGGTAGGATAGCCTGAGCTACGATGTTCAGTAGGTTAGGTGTATTAAATGCATTTTCTACTTTCAATATTTTCAACTTAAAATGGGTTTGCCAGGACATAACCTCATCATAAATCAAAGAGCATCTGTATTAGCACATAGCATGTCAAGTATTACCACAAAACGTACTTTTATTTCTGTGGAAAGAAATAAACTTACTTTCGAAAAATCTTTAAGGTATGTTTTAGGCAGAGGACCAAAACAAAATAATAGAAGCAATCATCTGAAGCAATTACCTGGAATAAATTTCATTCCAAATGTGGAAATAAGTAACTCATCATTTCTAGATATCAAAAAGTTAAAAGAACTCAAATATCCTTCAAACATAAGACACTAATCAAATAAAAATAAAGAATAAACAGCAGTAAGAAGTAAGTTTTCCTCTCAGCCTACTCTTTTGTGTGTTTTAGTTCCACATTTTGACTAGGAATTCAAAGTAAAAGATTTTATCCGTATACCCAGATTATTCATGTACAGGCAAGTTCTCTGTGTAGTTTCCAAGTCATTTATTAATTTCAAAGTTTGAAACTTGGAAGGGATCTTTGAGATCACGTGGATTACTTTACAAATAAGAAAAATGGGTTGGGCGTGGTGGCTGATGCCTTTAATCCCAACACTTTGGGAGGCCAAGACAGGTGGATCACTTGAACCCAGGAGTCTGAGACCAGCCTGGGCAACATGGTGAAACTCTGTCTCTACAAAACAAAAAAAAACAAAAAACAAACAAAAAAAAACATGGTGGTTTGTTCCTGTGGTACTAGCTACTCCAGAGGCTGAGGTGGGAGGATTGCTTCAGCTCAAAATGCGGAGGCTGCAGTGAACCAAGATCACACCACTGCACTCTGTCACAGAGTGAACTTTGTCTCAAAAAAAGAAAAGAAAAATTGAAGCTCAAATAATTTGCATGAACACAAAACACATCAGCAGCCAAACCCAAACCAAAAGCCAGGGTGCCTGATTCCTGGTCAGCAGTGATCCTCAAGGAATTCCTACAGGCCATAAAGGCAGGCGATATAAGCACCACTTTGCATATGAGCATATCATACTCTACAACCAAAGGGCCAGCAAGCAGCTGAGCAATTGGCCATTATCTGAGTGACGTGCAGCTCATCTGCCCATGACAGGGAAGATTAGAAGGGTGAAGAGACAGCGGGGCGTCACAGGAATTTTACTCATCAGCTTTTCAAAAAAATACCTAACCTCACAGATCTACTGGCTTCCAGTTTCGAACTCAGTCAAAATCTATCATGGTTACTTTTATCTGTCAACTTGACTGGGCCACAGGGTGCCAAGATATTTGGTCAAACATTGTTCAGGATGTTCCTGTGAGGGCCTTTCTAGATGAGATTAACATTTGAATCAGGAGACTGAGAAAAGTAGACTGCCCTCCCAAATGTGGGTGGGCCTCATTCAATCAGTCAAAGGCCTCAATAGATCAAAAAGGCTGAGCTCCCTCAGGTAAGAGAGAATTCCTCCTACCTGACTGCCTTCAAACTGGTACATCAGTTTTTTCCTGCCTGTGGACTCAAACTGACACTCTGTCTCTTTCCCAGGCCTTTGGACACAGACTGGAACTGTACCATCAGCTCTCCTGGTCTCCAGCGTGAGAACTGCACATCTTAGGACTTAGGGTCTTGTCAGCCTTCATCATCACATAAGCATTTTTCTTTCACACACACACACACACACACACACACACTCTACTGGCTCTGTTTCTCTGAAAAATCCCGAATACAATGTCCCTGGTGTCTTTATATTTCACACCATCTATAATTGCTTTTTAAAATTTCAATTTTCTGTTCATGAGAAATGTTAGCTCAGGCAAACATTGTAGAAATACAAAGCCCAAAAGAGTTTGCAGAAATACAAAACCCTGCATGCCAGAGCTACTGGATTACAGTTTGAAAATAGATGCCACATCAATATCACACAGAGACATTCTTTAACTGTTTGACAACGAAAAGTCTGTCATTCTCCAGGCCAGTTTGGTGTGAAACTGACTGACCCAATCATCTTGATTTTTCCCTTCGGAGGAAGTTTTGAAATATCACACAGAGCAACACACCACTTGCAAGATTACTGGCACTGCTTCCATCATTCACACTTGATTTGGATTTCCTTCCTACTAATGAACCAGGAGAGTCTTTCTCCCCCACCAGACCTTTAAGGGGGATGCTTCCAGGTACAGTGAATTGGTGAGAGGCAGTTGTACCTAAGTTTTCTTAGTTTTGAGTGGTAGCATAGGATCCTTTTGCTAATTGATGAATCTATTAGGCCAGCCAGTAAGAGCATTAATCCATGTGCCTGCGCAACACCTCCATTTACAAGTGTTATCATTCTGCTCCTGTGAGAAGTGATGGCAGTGAATAAGGCTGTGTGCCTGGGGGGACTTTGACCGCTCATCAGCAATGAGAGGGAACGCACCCATTTCAAAGTGAAAAGGTTGAAGTGAGGTTATCATTGACCTAGATTTTTTTCCTTCAACCATAGGAGCAAACATGTCATTTTTCAAAACCTGCTAATTCAAATAGACTTTGAATACAAGTGTCAAAATATTAAGAGAATAATTCTGTCTCTTCAAGAATTCACCAACAGCTGGATCAAGAATAGAAGTGAACAACTCTGCTACCATAAATGTTTTTAAGTCTTTTTAGTATGTGAGTTTGCCATTCAGTACAGCATTCAGACATATAACAGTAAGGTTTTGCACTGCGCCTTTAATTTAAGATGTCTGGCAGCAGTTTCTTTTGTCTTCTTCAAGAATAATTGCATTGCTTCGGTTACTTCTAGGGTACTGGAAGAAATTGAACGCCCTGATTGCTCAAATAAATATTTTCCTTTTTATCATGGGTGGCAGAGAAGGAGCAGCTGTATTATGACTGAGGTGTGAAGAGCACAGGTGATTCAACCACCTGAAATGAGACACTGGCTTGGCTTCCTACGGCAATACCCCAAGGAGAAGTATGGTAGGCATAGCTTGACTGCATTTCCATCCTCTCCTCCTAGTTTCTTCAAATGCTGATATAGTTCAAATGTTTGTCCCCTCCAAATCTCATGTTGAAATGTGACCCTAAGGTTGGAAGTGGGGCCTGGTGAGTGGCATTTGGGTCGTGGGGGAGGATCCCTCATGAATGGCTTGGTGCCATCCCCGCAGCAAAGTATGAGTTTCTGGCCAGGCGCGGTGGCTCATGCCTGTAATCCCAACATTTTGGGAGGCTGAGGAGGGCGGATCACCTGAGGTCGGGAGTTCGAGACCAGCCTGACCAACATGGAGAAACCCCATCTCTACTAAATAATACAAAATTAGCCAGGCATAGTGGCACATACCTGTAATCCCAGCTACTCAGGAGACTGAGGCAGGAGAATCACTTGAACCTGGGAGGCGGAGGTTGCGGTGAGCCAAGATTGCGCCATTGCTCTCCAGCCTGGGCAACAAGAGTGAAACGCCATCAAAAAAAAAAGAATGAGTTTCTGCTCTATTAGTTCATGAGAGTTCATGAACGATAGTTCATAGTCGATAGAATCTGGCATGGCTCCTCCTCTCTCTCTTGCTCCCCCTCTCACCATGTGTCATGCCTGCTCCCTCTTCACCTTCCCCTGTGGTTGAAAGCTCCCTGAGGCCCTCAGCAGAAGCAGATGCTGGCGCCATGCTTCCTGTATGATCTGCAGAACCCTGGGCCAAATAAACCTCTTTTGTTAATAAATTGCCCAGCTTCAGGTATTCCTTTATAGCAATGCAACATGGACTAACACAAGTACCAACCAAAGCTTTATAAAGGATGCCAGCGTGACCCATTAGCCAGCCCAGTGAGGCAACGAACAGCGAGCTTCATATAAAAGGAATGCCTGCAGTTTCTCAACCTGTATGAAGTTTGGTCCAGAACTGCCACATTGACCCAGTTGCATCCCAGTCCATATCTTGACTGTTACAGATCTGTGCTCATTTATCACTAGCCCTTCTGGTTCCCATCTCTCCCCAACAAGCTTGATGTTCGAAATGGCTACCTCTCCAGATCTTTGAATTCTGATCTCTCTCCCGCTATGGTGTGCCAGATCCATGAACTGGATCTGAGACTGATAATGACCTTGCTGTTTGGAAGCAACTTCTCAACCTGAGTCCTATGCCTGCAGGTAGTTTCTATTAGAAATGAGTCACTCATCGGATAGCAGGTATGAGTGGTCACACATGGAAGGCAGAGTACTACTAGAAGGGGGAAAGTGAGCTTCCCATCCAAGCATAAATCCCCATAAGGTTTCCCCATCTTCAGCTACCCATAACCAACCTGGAAAATGTACATCAGCAAAAGTCATCTCCATAGGCCTAGCCACCCTCTTTGGTATTCCTTTTCATCCTCCAAAGCCCTGCTTCTCCCATCCCTCCTACAGGCACCAACACTCTCATTACCTTTCTGTCACCTTCTGCTTTCAAGAAAGGATGTAGTGTCAGTTTTTCACACCCCAAAGGGAAACCAGGCTGTGCTGCCTCTGGCTGTGCTGCCTGTGGTAATAATCAGTTACTTGGTGCCCATCACATGGAAGGCCCTGCTTAATGAAAGAAGCAACATGGTAGACAACTGAGGGCACCAGCCTGAGAGTCCAGAGACCTGAACACAGGCTCAGCTGCACTAAGGTGCTCTGTGACTGCCTGCAGGGACTCCAGTTTCCTTACCTCTGAAACAATAGCACTGGGCTAGGTCATGGAAAAGGGATCTATTATTCTAGGCACCTGTGGACTTAAATTTGCACAGTATGTTATACTTTTCAACATATTTTCATTCATTCGTTCATTCAACCTATATTATCTTACGCTTTGTGTCAAAACAGCCTGTGAAGTGCATTAGGAAGATAGTATTACTATCCCCCACATTATAAAGGGGGACTCTGGAGCTCAGTGAGATTACATGACTTCTACCAGCTCACATCTGTCTGAAAAGACATAATATGTGGTTAGGTAGACAGAACTCATGCAGAAAATGAAAAATAATAATAAAAGGTAATATCTGTTTTGTAAGGCAGTAAATACTATGGAATTCAGAGGGACCACCCCACCCTCCCAAGCCCCAAATAACACTTGAGACAACTTTAGTTGGAAAAAAATACTTCCCAATGGCAACATGGGTCCGACAAGGATGGGAAAGCAGGTTGGTGCTCCAAAAAGCTACCTGTGGCAAGAAGAACAAAAGGAACAACGGCTCTCATGAGTGGTTACCATTTTCCTGGATCCATCCTGACAGAGGATATTGCTTTGATTCTGCTTGGAAATGTGTTGATTTGGAAATGATAACAAGTAACTATTAAATGCTATTTCTGGACCACAAATAAGAGGAGTTCCCACAGAGTTCTAGAGTGAGTTTGTACTTATAATGAATAGAAATCAGGGGGAGAGAAAATTTTCACTGACCCAGATTGAGTCACATACTTTGTCATATATCAAGGGTATTTCTGATCACAAGGAGATGCTATCCCAATCTTATCATGACTGCTGTTCAGCTTTAGCCAAAGAAAGTAATCTCACTTTTATAAAAATTACCAAGATACCTAATTTTACTTGGTGGCAATATGGCTGAAGTGCCCTATCACACAAGACTTCGATTTCCCTTTTCTAAAGTAGTTCATAATATAATGTCCCACCTCTGCCCTAATTCTCCCTCTGAGAAATTAAAGGAGGGGGTAAAAACATTCTCCTGGATGACATACACAGCATTTGTGGTTTCCTTCACTTCTCACGCTCAAAAAAATAAAATGTTATACATAAAGGCAATGTTTCAATTATTTTTACAATCCAAGTGCTTGTTTGTTTTTTACTCAAAATTTAATGTGTTACTTTTAATGCATGTTTAAATTTACTTGCCTTAAATTGCATGGCTCAAAGAGGTAGAACTGTGGACATATGATTCCATTGTTATGGCATTTCTAGTGCTACTCGCATACACACAAGTACCTAATGGAGGTGAAAACAAAAATTAATGCCAGTGAAGATGATGATGATGATAATAATGATGATGATAAGGCTCATAATGATTAACAATAAAGTCTACCTCATCAATAACTTCTGCACCAGATATAAGCCATTTTTCTATGGTTTTAGAATTTCTTTCCTTCTTCAGTAATACCAGGTTTCACTAAAAGGCTTTTATCTGCTCTTCAGGATGATTTGATGAGATGAAAGGAAGTAAGTTTTCCATAACTCAGAAGGACTCTTGCTTTATCACACGGGAAATTTAGCAATAAAATATGTCAGGTAGGATAAAAGAGAAATTGCAGAAGGAAAATAAATCATAACAAGCCTCAGATGACCTCCTCTGAGTAAGAGGGCTATTAAAATAGAATTTTTAAAAATGCAAGAAAGTTAAGTTTTGCCAATAGATGTTTGGAACTCAAGCATATCTAAGGAGATGCTGAAGGCAAAGATGCCATCCAATAGCAATAGCTGGTCTGAAAAGGCAGGTCTAGGTCACCTCTTCCCATCACATGGGCCAGAGCTGATTAAATATGACAGGTAACCCTGAATAATTGCTCTAATCCCTCCAGTGAGCCCTCTACCTTGTCTAGAAAAGGACTCATGCCTTAGCCAGCTTCAGAGGCCAGACACCCCTAAACCTGACATCTCTAACAAAGATGCATAAATTTTATTGGAAGCATTATTTGATGTTGCTGTTCAGTGGAGGAAGAGATGGGCAAGGAGGGCCTCAAGTTGGCCACAGATCAGGGTCTCATTAAATGGCTCAGGAGATTGTATTTTCAGGTTAACATGATGTGATGATCAGTTAGTGGAGACTGATAATAGCAAGAAGGGCAAAAACATGTCACCCAGATTTGGGTTGTGGATTCAGCTCTTCCAGAGGGTAGGGGATAATAAGGGTGGTGTGTCATCAAAACTTTTCATGTCAACTAAGGAGCATTCTCTCTCTAAATAAGAAACTGCCAGGTCTGCTTAAAGCTGTGAGGGACAGGGACCTCTTTTCAACCTACACCTTCTCGTTGGAGCTGCCAACTTATTTTAGAGGCCCAGGTGGTGAAATGCTTCATTATCACAAATGATAAAACTTCTTACCCCTTGAGGAAATTGATGTCTGTGGCTTTCCCTAATACTCAAGTGTTTTGCCTCACTACTCAGATAATTTTTACAAAAGCCAAAATAAGTTGAGTCTGAGCAACAAATTATCCTAACTGTTCATCCAATGACAAGCAGTTCTCACAAGGGAAAAGCATTGTATCAAAATATCTGTAATATGCTAGAGACGATAGGAGCTCACGGCTCTAAATCTAAGTAATCCTTTCAGTGTAAGCACATCACCCATGTGCAGCCTTTTCTCTATTACAGAATTTGGCATATTGTATTGGAGCTATTGATTTTTGTGTCTATTTCTCCATAGTACTTGAGCTCCTAGAGGTCTGGAATCCATCTGCTCACCTTTTAATACCTACTGCCTAACCCAATACTTGGTACTTAGTAGGTACCGAGTAAATGTTATACAACCAATTTTTCCTTACAGGCTGAATCAATTACTTTGGTTAGCATGATACCAAGTAATCATTTTAACTAAAATTGTGCTTCTGAACTGGTTTTCATATGATGTTGATACCATTCCTTTTTTGTTTATTCCTCTCTCTCTCTCTTTTTTTTTTTTTGTTTTTTTGTTTGTTTGTTTGTTTGTTTGTTTTTTTGAGATGACATTTCACTCTTGTTACCCAGGCCGGAGTGCAATGCTGCGATCTCAGCTCACTGCAACCTCCACCTCCTGGGTTCAACCGACTCTCTTACCTCAGCCTCCTAAGTAGCTGGGATTACAGGCACCCGCCACCATGCCTGGCTAATCTTTTGTATTTTTAGTAGAGATGGGGTTTCACCATGTTGGCCAGACTGGTCTTGAACTCCTAACTTCAGGTGATCCACCCGTCTTGGCCTCCCAAAGTGGTAGGATTACAGGTGTAAGCCACTGTGCCTGGCCTCCTCTCTTTCTTTCTCCCTTCCTTTTTCCATCCTTCATTCATTCTGTCTCATTGACTATAAGTCTAATGTAAGATTTTCCTTAAGGAAAGAGAATGTCAGAGAATAAAATGAAAAGCAATGGATATTTATGGAGTGACTATTTTATGTTTGATGTGATGCTATTTTTTTCACGCATTATCTCATTTAACCCTCACAAAAATATGGTGAGGCGGCTCATATTACCTCATTTGAGGAACTGGGCCTCAAAAAAAGAAGGAATTTTTGCTTTGTCTATTCTAACACCAAACTGTATAAACTTTCCTGTACCAGACTGCAAATAAATAAATAAATAAATATAAATAAAAATAAAAAAATAGGCAAGTTGCTAACTGGAGTAACATAGAACATGTTCTAAAAAAGGCTCAAAATCCCTAAGATTTATTTTATTATCCAAGTAATAGAACTAAACACATTTTCTGCACCTCTCTTCTAAGGAAACCAAACAATGTTCTTTACATTTGCTTTCACCTTTACAGGCTATATAAATCTGGAAGTTCACAGAGACTTCTATGAAAAAGAATGTTCCAGAAAACACACACATACCCAGACAGAGCCTCTGACCTTTTCTCTAGAGAACATATAAAGATTCTGTTTGCAGCCAGGCATGGTGGTTCATGCCTGTAATCCCAGCACTTTGGGAGGCCGAGGCGGGAGGACCACCTGAGGTCAGGAGTTCAAGACCAGCCTGGTCAACATGGTGAAACCCCATCTCTACTAAAAATACAAAAAATTAGGGGGGCGTGGTGGCGGGCGCCTGTAATCCCAGCTACTCTGGAGGCTGAGGCAGGAGAATCACTTTAACCTGGGAAGCGGAGGTTGCAGTGAGCTGAGGTCGTGCCACTGCACTCCAGCCTGGGCAACAAGAGCGAAACTCCATCTAAAAAAGAAAAAAGATTCTATTTGCTTTTATGTAGGAAGGGAAGGACACATGATGAAGGAAGTGTTCATCTGCAAAATAGTTAACATAACACTTTTAATTATAGAAATGACATGTTAGAACAACCCTAAAATTTGGTTAAAGCTGTTTTTACAAGCACAGCTAACATACAGAAGGAAAATCAATCTTATTTCAGTCATTAAAAAAATCATTTTCCAAAGGAAACATGATTGTACATCCAAAGCTTGAGCCCAGAACTTGGAAGGCTGTCTAATGCCATATCGACTTGGACAGAGACTGTGCACTCACGGAGGCCAGCATGACACGATGGCTCCCTGGTTTAATATGGCCAGGCTTCAAACTCCATTAGGAGCGTTGACAGTCACATAGAGTTATCTCAAGAAAAGCAGATTTAAAAACATAAACCTGAATGCAGTAACTGTGTTTTCTCTTCAGCACAGAAAGACGACCTGGAGATCCCCCACAGCCGGGAGAAGCGCAAGTAACACAACTTTGTGTCTCTGCATAAACCAAAACCATATCCTGGGTATTTTATCTCAAGCAGTGACCAGTGTCTCATCTTTGATGCTACATAACAAAGAGAAGTATGAAAATCTTCAGCCACTCCAACTGGGATGCAACAATGTAAAGAACATTGTTTGGTTTCCTTAGAAGAGAGGTGCAGAAAATTTGTCTAGTTCTATTACTTGGATGATAAAATAGATCTTAGGGATTTTGAGCCTTTTTTAGAACATGTTCGATGTTACTCCAGTTAGCAACTTGCCTATTTTTTATTTATTTATTTATTTATTTTTATTTTTATTTATTTATTTATTTTTATTCTAATGAATCAATTGTAAGACATCCTGCCTTTTGAAGGTGGTGATTGGCTTCCTTCATTTGTGGATGATTACCCTAGACAAACACCGATGATATTAATAAGAGATATTTAATGTATCTGGGCGGGGCACGGTGACTCATGACTATAATCCCAGCACTTTGGGAAGCAGAGGTGGTGGATCTCCTGAGGCCAGGAGTTTGAAACCAGCCTGGCCAACATAGTGAAACCCAGTCTCTACTAAAAATACAAAAAAATCACTGGTGTGGTGGTACATGCCTGTAATCCCAGCTACTCGGGTGGCTGAGTCTGGAGAATGGCTTGAACCCAGGAGGCAGAGGTTGCAGTGAGCCGAGATCGCACCATTGCACTCCAGCCTGAGCGACAGAGTGAGACCTTGTCTCCAAAAAATAAATAAATAAAATAAAAATGTATCCCTGTACATAAATTGAGTGGCTAAAGCTTAGTAGGGTAGGAATGAATCTGGAAAGTTAGGACTTTCAATAATAATTTGCATTTCATGACCATGTAGGTTTTTTTTTTTCAATCTAAAAGCCAAATATTCATGAACTGCTTCAAATAATTTTGGCACAATAAATGAATAGTTAGATAAAATGACTAAAAACGTGAAAAACGGGAAGCAGGTTTCTAGTAGGAAACAGGCCTCCCTGTGCTGTAGGAGAGGTTATTCCTCGTGGGCCATATTTCCATTTCATAAACTTGACTGTAGACTTCCCTCCAAAGAACCTAAGGAAACCATACAACCTCCCCTTATAATCTACATAGTCATAAGTAACATGCAACCGTAAATTTTATTCCCTTCATTTACTATTTTACTAAATGTCACTATTCGCTTACAATGTCAGTGACTGGTGAAATCTGCAGAAAAGACAAAGCTTTTCTCCTTAGGTGAAAGACCCCAATCCCAAATCTTTACTACTTTTTTTGTATTATTATTTTTCTTTTCTATTCTTGAAGCAGCAAATGTTTTGGCCTGTTTTGTGCCTGTCTTTGCACTTTGCTTATCAAGTCATCAGTTGTGCAGAGCTTGCTTTCTAATTTTGCAGTTGTTGCTAGCATAGGAACTAGAGCTGCACCAAAAGATCAGAGCCTGTTTCTGTAGCTGCTGCTTCCTCCAGTAACAATTCTATTAGCATTTTAGAGATAAAGCCTTGCAACACATCGATACAGGGAAAGGAATAAAAGAACACAAAGTAAAGATGAAGTGTGTTAAAATCACTACCAAGAACCAACTCATATATGATACTGATGAATAACATGCAGAGAATTTTAATGAACAGGCATCCAAAGCATTCTGATATAGTGAGATACCAGAATTTAAATGTTATAATGACTTAAATAGGGCAAAATTACTGATACAGTACTATAAAAAAGATGCATTTTGGTGGCTCGACTTTTGCACACTTTTGCTGAAATTATTGTTCACAGTTGTGTCATTCAAGCACCTGTAAACAGGATTTGGATATCCCCATGCATAGTGCTCAGAACTTGTGAACAGATCAGCTCGGGCTGATAAGCATCTTAGCACAAACTGTCCAGGTGCTAAATCCATTTAGTCCACTTATTGGAAAGTAACAAGTAATATTTCTTCAAGGGAAATTCTTCCAATGTGTCTCCTGCTGAGCTTAATGAGATTGAGATAGGAAGCTGGGGAAGGGAGATGGATGAGATAATAGGAAGTTCCCAAGCCAGGTCTGGAGAAAGACTTCTCTTCTTTTTTTTCTTCGTTCCCTCATCATCCTCAGTTTTCCCATCGCTAGCACACCTAAAAGCCTAGGAAGCATTCATTTTCATCAAGAAGTCACCTGGGTGCCAGCCAAAGCAAGTTAACTACTGTTTTCAGATTTTCCATTTGTGTAAGAGATTGAGATACTTTAAAATTTCATGTTTGGTATATTATTTTATGATGTAATAGAGTTATATTTACCAGAATAGACCAGATTATGCTAGGGTAGCAAACTGTCCCCCAAATCTCAGTGTCTTACAGTATCACATGTCTCTTCTGAACATTTTTATTGTCTAAAACACGTCACACGAACATGGGAGATTATGATCTGAGCCCGGGAAAGATGGTGCATATATGTGAACCTTAATAAGAGCTCCTACAGTAATGGACCAGTTGACAAGATTTTAAATGTATGCATTTTAATATTTAAGTTATTATTCACTGAGTTTTTTAATATCATAATTTATTTTTCAATAATTTCATAATTTATTTTCAACGGAGTGTGGATGGAAAGAGCCATGGACTATAGAATATATTATATGGAATATATAGAATATAAAATTATCCATATGTTAAAATAGAGTACTCTTCTGATAACATTTTAGTGTATGTTGTTGACTTCCATTTTTTCAAAAAAAAAAATGGGAATTCTGTTTCTTGATCTTGGATACCAACCCATGTCATAAAAATGAGATTTTGTTAAGCTAATCATATCTTTCTTCTAATAAATCCCTAGACTCTTACAACAGGCCCTCAGATCCATCATGTACATACAGCTCAGTCATCTTCCCACAAAGGGGATTGTGTCATTCCTTTGCTTTCAAGACTTCTGTGGCTTCCCAGTGCTCTTGACAGTGACTGGCTATGGTGACCAATGTTACCATGGTTACGAAGGCCCTTCCTAACTTGATCCCAGCTTCCTCCTTCAGCCTGGTTGCATGACGATTCCAGCTCCACCCACACACGGTACCCCACCTTTCTTTTTTTTTTTTTTTTTTGAGACAGGGTCTTGCTCTGTCACCCAGGCTGGAGTGGAGCAGTAGAGCAATCATGGCTCACCGCAGCCTTGACTTCCTGGGCTCAGGCAATCCTCCCACCTCAGCCTCCCAAGTAGCTGAGACTACTGGCACATGCCACCATGCCCAGCTAATTTTTAAATTTTTTGTAGAGATGGTGTTTCACCGTGTTGCCCACGCTGGTCTCCAACTCCAGAGTTCAACCCATCTGCCCGCCTTGGGCTCTCAAAGTGCTGGGATTACAGGCATGAGCCACCACACCAGCCCCCACGTTTCAGTTTCTCAAAAAAGCTTCCCTCAGGGCCCTCTCACATGCTAGAGTCTCTGATTGACACGTGCACTCCTCCTTTCCATCCCCAACTCTCAAAACCCTTGGTCTGGCCAGCAGCCTCCTGCACCTCCTTCAGCTTGCAGCTCAAGAGCCAGTTTTCACAGGAAGCTTTCTCAGAAAGCAGAGTCTGGGTTCAGCACCCCTGATTTCTACATTGATGCCGGAAGTCACCTGGGTTCCGGCGAAAGCAAAGTAATGACTGCTTTTGGACTTTGTATTTTCATAGAGATGGTGCTTCCTGACACTGAGCACTTCCTCCATCATAGCATTTGTTATGCTGTGTACTCACTGCCTGTTTAACTACCCTGCTTCCCTCATCAGACTCTCAAATGAAAGTGCTGAGGGAACCAATGGCCCAAGGAGGTCTGCGGTCAGTCCAAAGACATCTCAGAGTTCGGGAGAACAGAATTCTCCAGCAGGCACCAGGAGGATGCCACACAGGACCTAACACACTTCAGCAGGTCCCTGTGCAGGGTACAAAGTGACCAGGAAGGAGAGGGCGTCTCAGCTCCCCAGAAATTCATGAGCTTCTCCTTTCATTCAGGTGACATTGTGGGAAGGATGAGTGGGAGGAAAGACCCTGAAAGGGAATCTGAAGTTTATTAATTGAACCAATTTATCTGGAAGGGAAGATTTTAAAGAGAAAAAGACCATCATCTTTACTTGTCAAATGTGTCCTTCTGTCATCTATGAGAATGGAGGCTGACTTATGCACGTTCAACTAAAAACAATAAGGAAAACTATAATTTTTTCCCATCTTTACATTATAGTCTATTAAATTTGACCCTGTTTTATTAATAGGGCATATTATCAACTCGACTTCTCTGTCCAAATGATCATGCATGAACATTATAGAAGTGTGGAGATTAATTAAATAACACCTTAAAGAAATATTGAACATACTTAAAAAAAATTCCTTCATTGTGATCAATTCATGTGATATGTTTAGAATTATCCTAAGGTAACATTTATAGAGTGTCCACAATTTCTCAGTAGAAGCATTCTCCTGTTATGAATGAAGAATATGAGGTGGGGGGAGGGAAAATCATTGTCACACAAGGCCGCACCGCTAGCTGTGGCTTCAAGCCCAGTTATGTTTAATTACAAAGGCCACTCGTCTTCCACTTTTCCAAAAGTTTCTAACAGTAGCTTCTACCTTTAAGGCATGTAGGGTTTTTTTGTTTTAAAGCCTATAATACCGCCTGTAACCCCAGCACTTTGGGAGACCGAGGCAGGTGGATCACAAGGTAAAGAGATCGAGACCATCCTGGCCAACATGGTGAAAACCCATCTCTACTAAAAATACAAAAATTAGCCAGGTGTGCTGGTGCACACCTGTAGTCCCAGCTACTCCGGAGGCCGAGGCAGGAGAATCGCTTGAACCAAGGAGGCAGAGGTTGCAGTGAGCAGAGACCATGCCACTGCACTCCAGCCTGGCGACAGAGCGAGACTCTGTCTCAAAAAAGAAAAAAAAAGCCTATAATACAAGATTTAAAGTTCTACAAATATGGACTGTTATCCATACAAATAAGCAGTGTGATTTTCTAATATGTATATTAGAAAATTATATATATAATTTGATATGTATATAATAATATATATAATAATTTGAAAATTATATATATTTTAGGAATCAAAAGCTTAGTTCTTCTATTGACATCTATGTGACCTTGGACTAGTGATTTAACCCTTTTGAGCCCAGTGTTTCCTCAGTTGTAAAATGAGAGGAATGATCCTGACATCAAAGGATGCTTGAGGCATAGTAAACATTAAATGAACCTGAAGTCCCTTCACTCGTTGCTCCCTGATGGGAGTCCAAGAGGAAAAAGAAATCACTTTGAAGGGAATGGAGGCGGATCGTTATCTGTTAACGCAATGGCTTCTTCCATCCGGATTGCATTGTGATGCTCATGCTGTTGAAATAGTTAGTGTTTCCAAGGAAAGGCAGTTCTTGATTCCTTTCTCCCTGCTCTCATCCCTCTTCAGCTGCAGGATCAGCAAAGATAGACTATTTCTCCCAACCACTGCTCTTTACTGAAGCCCATAGAGCAAAGACAGAACCTGGCTAAATGTCCCTAGAATTCGAGCTAAAAAAGAGGCCTTTATCCGTGTGCCTCTGTTTCCCAAGTGCCAGAACTGCTATGCACAGTGAACTTCCTTTCCATAAATGACAAAATGCATAACCAGAGAGAGGGAGCAACCACGTTACAACACAGGGCAGTGCAGCAAATTTAATGCTGATATGTTCGTTGATTAAACCTTGATTAACCAAATAAAAGTGGTTTTATTTGGTCGTTGTTCAGTGTTGAGAACATTCTTTCCCAAAACTCACATCAAATTAGGCTGACTTGATGATAAAAACATAGTTGCACAGATAATATTAGTCAAGCCTGGGCCATAACAAACATCCGTCACTGTTCAAGATGACAGGCGCTGCTTGTTGGCTGAAATTCTGTCTGATGGTGTTAATAGCAAAGAGAGAGAGAAATTCTTTTAAACTCAAAAAAAGGCCACTCTTATGGTTAAATCAAGGAATCACAATTTTTTTCCTTAAATAAAATGAATCAGACATGAGAATTAGGAATATCAATACAGTATGTTATTTTATATTTGTATTATTCTTACTTTTTTAGAAAAATGCAAGGGCATATTCCAACACATAGATAAGAGGCACTCAAATAAATTAAATGTAAAATATAACTCTCTGGGGTTAAACATAGGGCCTTTGCTGTTAAGAGTTAAGGAAGAGGTTTTCCTTAAAAATGTGTTTGAGTTTCAGAGATATTTGATAATTAACTGTAATAAGAAACAAATAGAACAACAACAGAAACAACAAAACTTCCTCCTAAATAGAAGCAACCTTAATCGAAAGCAAAGTAAGCAATCATAACTGTGATGGTTTAAGTATTCCTACACAGCCCTCAGGAGGTGAGAAGCATGATGGGGGAGGCGGATGGAAATCAAGTTATTTATTTAAGGATTATGACCTGAAATCCATGTTTAAAAAATATATATATATATTTTTTACCTCAAAGCACTGATCCCGGTTAAAATGCAAACATTTCAGAAGGGTTGCACTTCAAGACTTTTATTAGTCATTTACCACTTAGTACAAGCTAGCTCCCAAAAGCAAAATTTGAAAACACAAATGGGCCCGACACGGTGGCTCGTGCTTGTAATGCCAGCACTTTGGGAGGCTGAGGCAGGCAGATCACTTGAGGTCAGGAATTCGAGACCTGCTGGGCCAACATGGTAAAACCCCATCTCTGCTAAAAAATATGACAATTAGCTGGGTGTGGTGGGCACCTGTAATCCCAGCTACTCAGGAAGCTGAGGCAACAGAATCGCTTGAATGTGGGAGGCAGAGCTTGCAGTGAGCCAAGATGACATCATTGTGCTCCAACCTGGGCGACAGAACAAGACTCTATGTCAAAAAAAAAAAAAAAAAGAAAAAGGAAAGAAAAAAGAAAGAAAGGAAAAAGAAAACACAAATATGTAGATGGAGGGAGAGCAGGAAAAGGATGGAGTGAAGGAATTAGAGGCACTAGTTCCTTAAAAGGTTATATCCACAACACTAAGAGGAAATTTATCCAAAATGATATTTGGCCTTCTGAAGGTCAACTTCTTTTTTTTTACATTTTTGCCAAGGCCCAATACAAATGTTAAACGAATTAAACAATTCTCAGATCTTAAAAATCAATTTAATAGTGTCCACTTATTTCTTTCAAATGTGGCTTAAATGAGTGATGAAAAATGCTCACACACTTCCTGACACATTGCACATTACTTTTTATTAGTTGGGCAGAGAAAGCAGAAAGAACCAGAAAATGTCCCCTGGATACGAGAGAAACTGGGTCGGTATGTCATCAAATGTTATCCCCTGAAGGAGTGGTACCATCTCTGCCTTCTTCAGTGCTATACTCCCAGCGCCAAGCACACACCCGCAGGATGGTCTTAGGTAACCTTTGTTACCCATAAACGACCTGACCATCAATTTTACCCCCTACCAAATAACCAGGATTGCATCATTTGGCCGATGAGGAAGCTAAGACTGGGAGAAATTAAAGGATTTCCCCAGAATCGCACAGGAACTTCACAGGAGAGCCAGGACGAAAACACAGGTGCTCCCGATTCTGCAGTGAACCAGCTGAGTTCCACATCCCACCATGCAAATCAATTTGTCCAGCTGGTTGCTTCCAAGTTTACCATAAATTTATCTGAGCCACTTATCACTGACTAATGGACCACCATATTTCAGAAAATCTAAGACACTGTGGGTTGTGACATGCACCCACGTTTTATATACCACTAAGAGAAAAACCACTGCTAACTCAACAAGGACACCATGCTTTCTTACCACATAGACAATCATTTTATGCTCATTAAAAGAGCTTTTTTAGACCTGACTGGGGATAGATTTTATCAGGTATCACCCCTGTGCATGCATTTTGAAGACATGAAATAGATCAGTTAAGATATTCCTAAAACAGGCCGGGTGCGGTGGCTCATGCATCTAATCCCAGCACTTTGGGAGGCCGAAGCGGGTGGATCACCTGAGGTCAGGAGTTCAAGACCAGCCTGGCCAACACGGTGAAAACCCATCTCTACTAAAAATACAAAAATTAGCCAGGCGTGGTGGTGCATGCCTATAATACCAACTACTCGGGAGTCTGAGGCAGGAGAATTGCTTGAACCTGGGAGGTGGAGGTTGCAGTGGGCAGAGATCGCATCACTGACCCCAGCCTGGGTGACAAGAGCGAAACTCCAACTCAAAAAAAAAAAAAAAAGATATTCTTAAAACTTTCTCACAGAATTCCACTCATGTGACTCATTTTTTGACTTACAGCTGTCTTATGTTTACATTTTGCCAAACAATGTCATCTTCAGTACCTTAAGATCATTGGTTTTGCAGCATTTCTTAAAATAAATTCATAAGAGACCATAAAGCCGCCGGTGCTGGCCTCCTGGCCAGCTATGCACAATGCAGTGCAGGACAACTCCACTCCCGCTTCCAGGAGGTTGCTACATTCTGCTAATTCATTGCTGCCCCGACTTCCACCCCAGAACCATTTGTTCATAGATGCTAAGAGAGTGGGCCATATTGTCTCTGGGATTGTCTTCCATGCTCTTGACACCTATCCTGAAGTTTTTGATGTCACGCTTTTTCAGGCAGTGACCATTACAGACCAACAGTGACCCTAAGATGCATCCCAGTATCAGAGATGCTCTAAAAATGTATATGCATTTGGAATCCATGAAATGCTGCACATATTGATTTGCTATTTGTTGTTTATGTCTCTCCACTAGAATGTGAGTGCAGGGACTTTGTCTATTTTGTTCACCCCCATGTCTCCAGCCCTAGAACAGTGCCGGTATGGTAGGCAAGCAACATTTATTGTATACACGACTGGATTCATTAATTCCATTAAGTTGCTAATTTGGTTGGGGGGCGGTTAGTTAATTTTTTTCTCTTCATTAAAAAGCAGTATTATAGGCTGGGCACAGTGGCTCACACCTATAATCCCAGTACTTTGAGAGGTCGAGGCGGGCGGATCACCTGAGGTCAGGAGTTCAAGACCAGCCTGGCCAACATGGCGAAACCCCGTCTCCACTAAAAATACAAAAATTAGCTGGATGTGGTGGCGCATGCCTGTAATCCCAGCTACTCGGGTGGCTGAGGTGACAGAATCACTTGAACATGGGAGGCGGAGGTTGGCACTAGTGCTCTCCAGCTTGGGCGACAAAGCAAGACTCCATCTGGAAAAAAAAAAAAAAAAAAAGCAGTATTATAGTATAATCTTTCTCTCTTTTTTTTGTAAAATATGTTTACACCTAAAAAGAAGTAGAGATAAATAACCTTATATTAAGAGCTGTATATAATTGATTTTTCTTCCTTTTGTTTATTTATACTTTCTAAATTTTCTAGCATGAACATTATTACTTGCTAATTTGATAAGAGCGTATATCTGCACATTATTTTAATTTGTATTGCTTTATTTGTATGTGGTAAAAGGTGAAAGCTTTCTGTACTGCATAGCAAAAATACATGGTGAATTCAATTATTTTTGCATCAACTTTATTTTCAATACGTTAACTTTACAACATCTTGGCAGAAAAATTTCTTTAAAATGCATATCTAAAGCCTGAAGACTGGTTGCGGTGGCTCGCACCTGTAATCCCAGCACATTGGGAGGCTGAGGTGGGCAGATCTCTTGAGGCCAGGAGGTGAAGACCAGCCTGGCCAACATGGTGAAACCCCATATCTACTAAAAATACAAAAATTAGTTGGGTGTGGTGGCACGCATTTGTAATCTCAGCTACTCGGGACGCTGAGGCATGAGAATTGCTTGAACCCAGGAGGCAGAGGTTGCGGAAGCTGAGATCGCACCAGTGCACTCCAGCAAAAGCCTGAAGACAAAAGAAAGAAGACCAAGCTAGGGAACCCTGGGATCAATCAAAAACTCTCTAGGAACCCTGGGCAAGGCCCTAGGTCCTGTCACCTGAACAGGTCCCTCTGTCCTCCCAGGTTCTGTGGTCTTCAGGAAGGGTCTCTGGGCCAAGAAGAAATTCTTTATGTTCTCATGGTTCTGCAGAGGAAGATCATGGGCTGTTGGCAAGTATGAACCATGCTACTCAGAATGGCATATAAAAGCTGAAGGGAATGCCAGCACTTTGGGAGGCTGAGGCAGGTGAATTGGTTGAGCCTAGGAGTTTGAAACCAGCCTGGGCAACATGGCAAAACCTCATCTCTACAAAAATTACAAAAAGTTAGCCAGGCATGGTGGTGCATACCTGTGGTGCCAGCTACTCAGGAGGCTGAAGCACGAGAATCGCTTGAACCCAGGAGGAAGAGGCTGCAGTGAGCTGAGATCACATCACTGCACTCCAGCCTGGGTGACAGAGCCAGACCCTGTCTCAAAAAATAATAATAAAATAAAATAAAAGCCGAGGAGACACATTTCAGTCAGATAATCAGCATCTCAAACTGGTCAACTTCAATCCAGACCAGTGAAGGGATGGGGACAGGGGTAGAGGTTAAATTATGTTTCCCCCAAATTCTTATGTTGAAGCCCTAACCCCTAGTACCTCAGAATGAGATGTATTTGAAGACGGAGCCTTTAAAGAGGTGATTAGGTTAAATGAGGCCATTAGGGTGAGCCCTAATCAAAGCTAACTCGTGTCTTTATAAAAAGAGGAAATGTGGACATGGAAGGGGTGGCAGGGATGCAAGCACACAGAGGGAAGACTGCATGAGGACAGAGTGAGAAGGTGCCATCTACAAGACAAGGACAGAGGCCTCACCAGAACCCAGCCCTGCCTGCACCTTCCTCTTGGACTTCCAGCCTCCAGAACTGTCAGGAAATAAATGTCTGCTGTTGATGCCGCTCGGTCTGTGGTACTTTATTATGGCAGCCTTGGCAAACTGGGGATAGCCAGTTAATGACCCTGGGTCAGCAGGACTCTTCTTTTAACAAAATTTAAACTCGGAGAGTTTATCTGATCCCCCATGGTCCATGAAAGACTGTACATGATTCGCAATAGTGACAGGAAACACAGGCAGAAATGCCTTCTACCTGCAGTGAATTCCAAAGCACTTCTCAGCTTTTATTCTCGAGCTTCTCCCACACCAAACCTCCATAATTTGCTAATAGTTGGTGACTGAGAGACTGATTGAAATCCCCATTTCACCTGGACTCCTTGATGGTCCAAATAGATGAAGGGCAGGTGGCAGAAAGGACATAGTAAATGAGAAGCTTGGAAAAGGCACTGCTTGGTTAATCAGCCCCTTATAGATAGTGCTGAATTCGTTGTACCTAACAAGATGTAACGAAGCTTATTGCATAGGAAAAAGGAGCTGACAGATTATTAGCCTGACATTCTCTATTTGCTAAACGTACAGAACAGATTCATTACCTTTGTCCCCCCCGCCCCTTAACAGTATGGGTTTGATTGCCCTCTTGCCTACAGGTGATTCTCCATCAAAATTAAATCCATCAGCTAGTTCTCAATTTTATAAACTATGCAGGCAGGGGGAGAGAGGAGGTCGGGCGGAGGCTTGCTCTGGGTGGGAGGAAGGTTACCTTTCCCAGGGCTACAACGCCAATCCAAAATTCTTCTAATCCGAGGGCTCTGAAGATACCTGTATTCACGGTCCCATAGTGACACCAGCTGGTCAGATTCCAAACAACAGCTTAGATGGAGAGGAAATGGCTCAGCCCCCTGCACCGCGCTCAGATGATAAATAAACAGCCCTGGCCTCTTGACACTCTGCCTGTTCCAGTTTAAATGACATATGCCATATAAGGCATAAATACATTTATAGAATAAATACATAATACAAAAATGTGTAGATACTTTGGCTGTTACAAGCTCCTCTTCTCTTTCCCAAAAGATCAATGACACTGTTGATGCTTAATTGTCAATTACCGTTTTCCTCCCTAGCAATTACACACCCAGCCCTATGAGCTGGCGCAGATTAAATCGGGAGGTCCTTGCCGGTTTACCAAGGTATGGAAGGTGCGCCATTGGGAGAGAGAATGAGACCTGATGTTCAGTTTGTATGTGACAGATGGAGAGGACGGATTGTGAAGGCCAAAAATACCTCTAGATTTGTCCATTTCAGAGCTGCTGGAGCTCCAGAGTCTCCTGTGAAGGCTTCTTCCCCAAAATGCGGCCTTAGAGATATATTCATGAAATATTCACTTTGGCTCCTGATTTTATATTCATAATCTTGTAGTCTTTTCCTTTCAGGAAAAGGCTCCTTCAAATTGTATAAGCTTCAGACTTTGAAAAGCTGGGATCCACACCTGCAATAATGTATATACTAGATGTACTGGTACAAATGTTGGATACCTACTATATCCTCAGTACTGTGCTAGGTGCTGGGACATGCCCAGGGAAGGAGCAGGAAGCTTCCTACTCGATCAGTTAACCACACCAGCACATAAAATAACTAGCCAGCGTTGCAATGCAATATGTAATTAAAGACTAAATTGTGTAATCCAAATTATGTGCACAGTAGCCTGGAAATTCACAGGGGGAAATAGAGGTTATTAAAGGATGTGAAGCAATTCTGGAATGCTTCACTGAAGAAGTCTTAAGTGGAGCCAGAAAAGTATGGGAGAAAGTAAAAAGAAGTATCTAATCAAGGGGGAGAAGGGGGAGTGAAAGCCTCGAGGTGGAAATGAGGTGTTTTTTGGGGGGTTTTTTTGTTTGTTTGTTTGTTTGAGACAGAGTCTCACTCTGTTGCCCAGACTGGAGTGCAGTGGCGCGATCTTGGCTCACTGCAACCTCCACCTCCTGGGTTCAAGCAATTCTCCTACCTCAGCCTTCTGAGTAGCTGGGATTGCAGGCTAATTTTTGTATTTTTAGTAGAGACAGGGTTTCGTCATGTTGGTCAGGCTGGTCTCCAACTCCTGACCTCATGATCCACCCGCCTCGGCCTCCCAAAGTGCTGGAATTACAGATGTGAGCTACCACACCTGGCCAAGGGAATTAGGTCATTTTTGGTGAGCAAGAATGAGAGCAGCTTGACAGAACCAAGCTGCACTTTGGAAAGTCTTGGGAGACGTTGAACTGAACGAGGTGGGAATCCAGCTACCATGGACAGGGACAGCGCGTCAAGAATTTTGACTTGATTTTGGAATCTCAAGTGAGAAAAACCACACAAAGGTAACTCTGCTGGCGTTTTACACAATGATTACGCACATTTTTCTAACAACTTGCTGGAAATAGAATGAGCATTGCAGCACCATCGGACAGGAGCCTTACTCATTGGAGATGTCTGGACAGTGCTGTGATCATCCTCGCCAGCTGCAGCAATAGCACCCTGGGTCCTACAGCCAGAAAGAAGGATCTGATCATCACCTCGTCCTCATGCTGTGCTGATGAGCCTCAGTGTACAACTACTGGCCTGTTTTGGGAAAGGCAGATAAGTCCCAGGTGCAGAGCTTATGGCACACAATTTTTACCTAAACTAACTTTTATCCACGATACCTACTCCGCTTTCACTGCCTTCCTAACTTCTTGGCTCTTAGAATGTCCCAGCTTCATGCTCTTTTTAAATACCTGTATAAGAAATCATGTCTTTAAATAAGTAGAGGGTGCTTTTCATGTTACCATGTAAAGGTTTTGAAATAGCCCCTGAAAAAAACATAAATATCTCTTTTAGCAGCCTATCAAAATGCCAGACTTCTCGGCATTTTGTGTCATTTCCTGTGGATTAACCCAATATCAATGTCAAGCTTCTTGAAGACAGAAATGATGCCATTTCCTAGCATATCCCAATGCCTCGAATTTGCCTAGCACGTAGGAGTTGCTCCATAAATGTTTGTTGGATGGACGGATAGATGGATGGATGGGTGAGTGGGTGGGTGGATGGATGGATCTTTGGTTGGATACATTTAAAGTAAAATGAAACATCCTGGCTAACACCGTGAAACCCCATCTCTACTAAAAATACAAAAAATTAGCCGGGTGTGGTGGCACGCACCTGTATTCACAGCTACCGGGAGGCTGAGGCAGGAGAATTGCTTGAACCCGGGAGGCAGAAATTGCAGTGAGCCAAGATTGCACCACTGCACTCCAGCCTGGGCGACAGAGGAAGACTCTGCCTCAAAAAAAAAAAAAAAAAAAAAAAAGTATAATGAGAAACTGGAAATATGTATGCATTGGTTCTGATAGGAGTGGACCCATCCCATTGCCATTGTTGTCAGGATCTGGATCAGCAAGACATTGGCCAACTGGGACAAAGAAAAGAATAAGACTCAAAAAGTGATGAGAAGAACCAAATACTCCTGAAGACAAACTTCACTGCTCAAAGTGGCCTGGTGCCAGTCCTTTTCAGGAATTAGATGAAACTGCAGCATCACTGAACCACCTCACAATTCCATTTGCAGACAGGAATGCCCAAGCAGATCCCAACAGGATACTCACCCCATGGAGGGACAGAGTGGGTTGATCCAGCCCACTAATAATGCTGACATTTCTACAGTGCTTTCTTAGGTGCCAGGCTCGTTCTAAGTGCTCTACTTACATTAACTCCTTTAGCCCTCATGACTAACTTTAGAGGTATGTAGTACTATTTTAGAAATAGTCCATTTTACAGTTGAAATGCTGGAACACAGAGATGTGAAGTAGCTTCATCCAGGCTATACTCCTAGTAAGTGGTAGGGAAGGGAATGCCAGGGGGAGCCTGGCCTTGGATACCAGGCTTTTCCCCATCTGCCGTGCTGCTCTTGGATACCAGCTGAGGGTAGAGCAAAGATAGAGGGCCTCGGGCCAGGCGCAGTGGCTCATGCCTGTAATCCCAGCACTTTGGGAGGCTGAGGTGGGCAGACCACAGGGTCAGGAGTTCAAGACCAGCCTGGCCAATATGGTGAAACCCCGTCTCTACTAAAAATACAAAAAAATTAGCCAGGCATGGTGGCGGGCACCTGTAGCCCCAGTTACTCGGGAGGCTGAGGCAGGAGAATCGCTTGAACCCTGGAGGCGGAGGTTGCAGTGGGCCAAGATCGTGCCACTGACTCCAGCCTGGGTGACAGAGCGAGATTTCATCTCAAAAAAAAAGATAGAGAGCCTCAAGTACACAAAATCACTCCACATCCAACCACACCTGAAGCCAACTATAGCCAAGAATCACCAGGTAAATGTATTTTTCCAACACCTACACATAAGCTACATTCTCAAAGAGTATTTTATAATGATTCCTTCAAACAGGTAATATTAGTAGTTGGTAGTCAGTGCAAGTTTGGAACTAAGCTTTCAGAAATGGGAATTTTTAAACCTTCCAGGGACAGCAAGTATGATCATGAGCCCAAATAAAGAGCATGACTTTCATAGTTCATGAGTAAATTTTAATTTTACAATATAAGGTAGAGACTGCAGCACAGTATAGATGAGATGGATTCTCAGACAATATTAAGACATAAAAGACTCCTTTTAGAGAGGTGCACAGCTATGCCAGTTAGCCTAGGCCCTGTGTAAACTCATAATACAAGAAAATTAACCATTCAGTAGTGTGGTCATAAGAAAATACAGTTGAGTTGATCTTAGTCCAGACCTCCTCCTTCACTGGCTTAACAGAGGAAGACCTTTTGGTAGGAATTTTGACAAGGTGCTGATAGCTTCTTAACCCTGTGTTTTGCTTTTTTTTTTTTTTCGGAGACAGAGTCTCATTTTGTCACCCAAGCTGTAGTGCAGTGGCATGATCTTGGTTCACTGCAGCCTTGACATCCCAGGCTCAGGTGATCCTCCCACCTCAGCCTTCCAAGTAGCTGGGACTACAGGTGTGCACCACCACACCCAGCTAATTTTTGTATTTTTTGTAAAGATGGGGTTTTGCTGTGTTGCCCAGACTGATCTTGAACTCCTGGTCTCAAGGGATCCTTCCACATCAGCCTCCCAAAGTGCTGGGATTACAGGCGTGAGCCCCCGTGCCAGGCCCACTGTCCTAACATTATGGGAGAGTCTGTGATTCAAGTAGAACATGAATGCAAGAACAGGAGGTTGACAGGCAGGAAAAGAAAAATGGAGAGTATCATGCTCATACCCTGAGGCAGGTAGAGAGGGGATTGGGGAAAACTGTTGGGATCATTGGATTCATTGGATCGGAAGAAACAGTCTAAAACCTCCTGGTATATTTTTTAAAAGATGAGATCTCCCTCTGTTGCTCAGGCTGGCCTTGAACTCCTGGGCTCTAGTGATCCTCTCACCTCCGCCTCCCAAGTAGCTGGAACTACAGGCATATACCACCGTGCATGCCCTAAAACCTCCTAGTATCCTGTGGAGAAGAAACCAGATGACTCCTAGTATCCTGTGGAGAAGAAACCAGATGACTCCTGTGGAGAAGAAACCAGATGACTCCTAGTATCCTGTGGAGAAGAAACCAGATGACTAAGTTCTTGGTTTTTTAGATCCGGGGATACATGTGCATGTTTGTAACATGAGCATATTTCAGGATGCTGAGGTTTGGGGTATGATTGATCTCATCACCCAGGTAGTGAGCATAGTTCCCAATAGGTAGTTTTTCAATCCTTGCCCTCCCCCTTCCCCTTTTTGGAATCTCCAGTGTTTATTGTTCTCATCTATGTGTTTGTGTATACCAAATGTTTAACTCCTACTTATAAGTAAGAGCATGTGGTATGTGGTTTTCTGTTTCTGTATTAGTTCACCTAGGATAATGGCCTCCAGGTACATCCATGTTGCCGCAAAGGACATGATTTCATTCTTGCTTACGGCTGTGTAGTATTCCATGCTGTCTATGTACCACATTTCCTTTCTCCAGTCCACCATTGATGGACACCTGGATTGATTCTATGTCTTTGCTATTGTGAATAGCACCGTGATAAACACACATGTGCCGGTCTCTTTTGGGGTACATATATTTACCTTTGGGTATATACCCAGTAATGGGATTGCTGGGTTGAATGGTAATTCTAGTTTTAGAAAGAATTCTCCAAACTGCTTCCCACAAAGGCTGAACGAATTTATATTCCCACCAGCAGTGTATAAGCATTCCCTTTTCTCTGTAACCTCACCAGCATCTGTTATTTTCTGACTTTTTAATAATAGCCATTCTGACTTGTGTGAGATAGTATCTCCTCGTAGTCTTGATTTGCATCTCTCTGATGATTACTAATGTTAAACATTTTTCATACGTTTTGGTCACTTGTATAGGCAACCAAGTATTAAATGAGATAAATGAGGCATGCAGGAAATTATTTATTTCTTAATTAAAGGTAAACTTGCTTTTAAAGGTAAAGAAAATATATTGGTAAAGGAAGAATGGGGGGGATGATTAAAACTGAAAAAGTCTTAAAAATTTAAAGGGCTGTCAAATGCAGTGGCTCACACCTGTACTCCCAGCACTTTGGGAGGCTTAGGTGGGAGGATCGCTTAAGCCGGGAGTTTGAGGCCAGCCTGGGCAGCATAGCGAGACACTGTCTCTGGAAAAAGATACAAAAATTATCCAGCCATGGTGGCATGTGCTTATGATCCCAGCTACTCAGGAAGGAGCTGAAGTATGAGGATTGCTTGAGCCCAGGAGGTAGATTCAAAAGCATTTATTGAGCATCTACTTTGTACAAGATGTGTGAGACAGTGAGCATATAGTGAATCTCACAAATGTAGATTGAGTCATCTTTTCTGGTGTAGAGTTTTAGCCCTTGGTATGTTACTCAGTAACTTGCCCTTTTCTTCCACAAATGTCCTACTAAGAATGAATCTCACAAGCATAATGTTAAAGTAGATTGTATTACTGTTCCTACTTGTTTTCTGCCTTCCCTTGTAAGAAGATGATATATCCCTGTCTCTAGCCATGTGGCTTGCAGTGCATCCCTAACTGAGGATTATACTTTTCTGCCCTACTTATGTCAGGGGTGGGCATTTGACTTACTTTGGCTGAGGAAATGTGAGAAGAAGCTTGAAGAGCTGTTGGGTGGTTTGGCCTTAACCCTTTTTTCTCTGCCACAAGATCATTATGCCCCCAGATGGGGGTTGGGGTGGGGGTTCTTCAGCCTGTATTTGAATGAAGGCACACAGATCAGAAACAACTGTTGACCCGTGGCTGATACAGATAGTGAGCAGGAAATCTTCATTGTAGGTGGCAGTTACAATTAAGAGCTTGGTCACTCCACACATGAGAAAATAAATTCTTAAATTATACATATGAATGACTTAAGGTCGACCATGACCTCACAAATGTAGATTGAGTCATCTTTTCTGGTGTAGAGTTTTAGCCCTTGGTATGTTACTCAGTAACTTGCCCTTTTCTTCCACAAATGTCCTACTAAGAATGAATCTCACAAGCATAATGTTAAGCAAAGGAAGCCACATGAAAAAAGTACTTACTAACAGAGGAGTGGATAAAGAAATTGTGGTGTGTCCAAACAACAGAATACTAAAGAGCAATAAAAAAACAAACTACTGATACACAAAATAGCATGGGTACATCTCAAAATAATTATAGGGAGTGAAAGACCAAAAAAAGAGTACATTCCTTATGATTCCACTTCCATCAAATTCTAGAAAATGCAAACTGATTTATGGTGACAGAAGCAGATCAGTGGTGGCCTGGGGAGAGTAGAGGAGGGGCAGGGAGATGGTAGACAAGGAAACTTTGGGAGTGATGGATATGTTCATTATCTTGATTGTGGTGATGGTTTCATGGGTGTATTCATATGTCAAAACTCATCAACTTGTATCCTCTAAATATATGGAATGTATTGTACAACATCATGCCTGAACAAAGCCTTAAAAATAAATGCTTTAAAAAGGCTACTTACCATATAACTATGTTTATATAAAGTTTTAGCAACAGGAAAAACTAATCTATGGTATTTGAAGTCAAGGTGGTGGTTACTTTTAGGATCAGTAACTGGAAGGATTAGAAAGGGGTGCACGAGACGGCGCTTTTTTATCTGGGTGCTGGTTACATAGGTGTGTTCTATTTGTGAAATGTTGATCTGTATGTTTACAATTGACACACTTTTCTGTGCGCAAGTTGCGCAGCAATAAAAACTGCTTAAATGTGCTATTTTTTTTTTAGATGGAATTTCACTCTTGTTGCCCAGGCTGGAGTGCAGTGGCGCAATCTCAGCTCACTGCAACCTCCACCTCCTGGGTTCAAGTGATTCTCCTGCCTCAGCCTCCTGAGTAGCTGAGATTACAGGTGCCCACCACCATGCCTGGCTAATTTTGTATTTTCAGGAGAGACAGGGTTTCTGCAAGTTGGTCAAGCTGGTCTGGAACTCGTGATCTCAGGCTATCCACCTGCCTCAGCCTCCCAAAGTGCTGGGATTACAGGCATGAGCCACCACGCCTGGCCAAATGTGCTATTTTCTTTAAAATATCAACCATCTTAAAAAATATCAAATACCTTCCTCATAAATTATTTATGATGACAGAAAAATAATAGTTGTGTGATCACATTCATTTATTATCTGCTTTTGAAATTCAAAGGCTATGAGTGGATGTGTTCCTGCCAGGGTCTGTGAGAGAGGACAGACCACAGGGCTTGTCAGTCATAGACACCAGGACTGAGCAGTTGCAGGGACAGGTGGAGGAATGCATCAACTAACAGGGTGCCAGTGATTGTCTCCAGATACGTGCCAATTCTGATGCTTCTGTTCTCTCTAGTGCCCTTAATCGGAATTACTGTTGCCAGCGCTCTCTTGCGCAGGGGCATATGGGAAGCTACATATATGGACAAATGGTACATGTGCTCATAAAACAACTGAAAAAGCAGGCAAGCTATGTCAAAGTCCCACAGTTGGGATTATGATGTTGCAGACAGCTGACCTAAGATAAGAAATGAAAATTCCTAGACACTTTTATGAGCCCATCATTTTTACCATTTAATATATTAAAAGAAAGAAAACCCTGTTCCTACTGATTGATTACTTTAATGAATAAATGTACAGTCAATGATTTGGTGGTTGGAATGGATTAAATTTCCCTTGCTGGCAAGGATGGCCCTAAATAAAAATGAATGAAAGGTTTATCTTTTTCAACAATCTCCCCTTATCTCCCCCAAAAAAGATAGAAAATCAGTCTGAATTTCAAATGACTTTGGCCTTTGTGTTTATTTTATAAACTATTACCTGGCCCCTGTGAATGTCCCTGCGGAGTAAAAACAAATTACAGTGTCTCAAATTGTGTGCTCAAGTAATTTTAAAAGGAAAATTTTTCAAAATGTCATTGATCTGTTGTAAAAACTACTACTCTCTTTTCATGCAGAAAGCTTTAAGATTCCCCACTGGACTCTGTCTAATAAGAAAAAAATGAAAATAACCATAACTACCTATGCCCATCATTTAAAATGTGAAAAAAGACAAAAATAAAGAACTGAAAAATATAATTCCACATCAAATGTCCACTGTCTACCAGGTGCTGTGCTACGGACTACATAGATAAGTTAAAAACAGATTTTGGGCCGGGCACACTGCCTAACACTTGTAATCCCAGCACTTTGGGAGGCTGAGGCAGGTGGATCACCTAAGGTCAGGAGTTCCAGACCAGCCTGGCCAACATGGTGAAACTCTGTCTCTATCAAAAATACAAAAATTAGTGGGGCGTGGTGGCAGGTGCCTGTAATCCCAGCTACTTGGGAGGCTGAGGCAGGAGAAACACTTGAACCCAGGAGGCGGAGGTTGCAGCGAGCCAAGATTGCACCACTACACTCCAGCCTGGACAAGGGCAAAACTACATCTCAAAAGAAAAATCAACAGATTTTGTTACCTGGAAGTAGGCTGCTGTTCTAGTAAGATCCTAGAATATATACTAGTGGCTTAATGATCCAGTGGTCGGTAGAAGTCCTAAGGACCCTGAAGAGACCATTCGTAGAATTGAACATGGCCCCTAAAAGGTTGTAATAGAGGGCTCATAAAAAAGTTAAGAAAATGTTGCCAGAAGCTAGAGGAAAGAAAGGGGATCCTTGTTATTTAGTAGCAAAAAATTTAATAACACTGTTGCCTGTGTGTCTTAGTCCATTTTGTGCTGCTGTAAAGGAATACCTGAGAGTTGGTCATCTATAAAGAAAAATGTTTCGGCCAGGCACATTGGTTTACGCCTGTAATCCCAGCACTTTGGGAGGCCAAGGTGGGTGGATCACTTGAGGCCAGGAATTTGAGACCAGCCTGGCCAACATGGTGAAACCCCGTCTCTTCTAAAAGTACAAAAAAAAAAAAAACTAGCTGGGCATGGTGGCGTACGCCTGTAATCCCAGCTACTTGCGAGGATGAGGCAGGAGAATCGCTTGAACCCAAGAGGCGGAGGCTGCAATGTGTTGAGACTGTGCCACTGCACTCCAGCCTGGGCGACAGAGACTCTCGGGGAAAAAAAAAAGAAAGAAAGAAAGGAAGGAAGGAAGGAAGGAAGAAGGAAGGAAGGAAAGAAAGAAAGAAAGAAAGAAAGAAAGAAAGAAAGAAAGAAAGAAAGAAAGAAAGAAAGAAAGAAAGAAAGAAAGAAAGAAAGAAAGAAAGAAAGAAAGAAAGAAAGAAAGAAAGAAAGAAAGAAAGAAAGAAAGAGAGAAAGAAAAATGTTTTATTTGGCTCACGATTCTGCAAGCAATACAAGAAGCATGATGCCAGCATCTGCCTCTAGTGAGGGGCTCAGGCTGCTTCCACTGGTGGCAGAAGGTGATGGAAAGCCAGTGTGGACAGCAGGCACATGGCGAGAGAATGAGTGAGAGAGAAAGAGGGAGGTCTCAGCCTCTTTTTAACAACCAGCTGTCTCAGTAGCAGACAGAGTGAGAACTCACTCACCTCCAAGGGAGGGCATTCATCTATTCATGAGGGATCTGCCCCATGACCCAGTCACCTCTGTTGAGGCCCCACTTCCAACCTTGGGGATCAAATTTCAATGTGAGATTCAGAGGAGACAAATATCTAAACTACAGCACTATGAGAACATGGAAATAGAAAATGTCTTTGGGTGCCAAGCACTGTGACTCATGCTTGTAATCCTAGCACTTTGGGAGGCTGAAGTGAGAGGCCCACTTGAGCCCAAGAGTTCAAAATCAGCTTGGACAATATGGTGAGAGACCTAATCTCTATAAAAAATAGAAAAATTAGCCGGCTGTGGTTACACACCCCTGTAGTCCCTGCTACTCAGGAGGCTGAGGTGAGAGAATCGCTTGAGCCTGGGAGGTGGAGGTTGCAGTGAGCTGAGATCATGCCACTGCACTCCAGCCTGGGCAACAGAGAAAGACTCTGTCTCGAAAATATAAAGAAAAGAAAAGAAAACGTTATTCTGAAAGGGATAATCTAACTGATATGGTTTGGACTTGTGTCCCCACCCAAATCTCATGTAAAATTGTAATCCCGGTGCTGGAGGTGGGGCCTGGTAGGAGGTAAATAGATCACGAGGGCGGACTTCCCCCTTGCTGTTCTGATGATAGTGAATAAATTCTCACAAGATCTAGTTGTTTAAACGTGTGTAGCTCTTCCCCCTTCTCTCTCTCTTCCTCCTGGTCCAGCCAGGTAGGACGTGCCTGTTTCCCCTTCCCCTTCTCCTTCTACCATGATTGGAAGTTTCCTGAGGCCTCCTCAGCCATGCTTCCTATACAGCCTGCAGAACCATGAGCCAATTAAACCTCTTTTTCTTCATAAATTATCCAGTCTCAGGTAGTTCTTTATAGCAATGTAAGAATGAACTAACACATTAGCTAAAGAGATTTCCAAGCAAAGTGGTGAAGGTGATGCCTGGCTTTGTTTGCCACTACAGTAAAATGTAAGTAGAGAAACAAACTAAACTAAATAAAGTAAAGAAAGAATTGTTAATATAAAGGAACTAGGTCTCGCTAGGTTTAAAAATAAAACTGTTTTCCTTCCCTGGCTTTCCAGATAGCAAACAATACAAAAACTACAAAAAGTAAGAAATGCCTTCCAGACCTACCCTACCCTACACACACACAAAAAAATAATAAAAATAAAAAATAAATAAAATAAATTCCAGAGCACTATCAGGAAAGCATGAACTAAAGATGAAGCCAAGGATGTGACGGTAAAACGGTGTGTCATGGTCTCAGAAGGCATTGCCCCTCCAAACGGAAAAAAAGTCCCCGTAAGATGAGTCTTCATGTCATTGTCCCTCAGCTGCCTTACAGGGAGTCTAAGCTAGAGATATTTGGGAAGAGATTTGTGGCTTTTCTAATGGAATGAATTACAAATTGATTCACACAGTAAAATACAACACTTTCAAAGGAATTCCATTACTTGAAAAAAAAAGGGATAGATAGTAAAAAAATAAAATGAAGCTTTTAAAACCTCAAATTTCTGTGAGTAGGAAACAGAGTGAGAAAATTACTCAAGTGCACACAGGGGCCACATTTTATGAAAAAAAAAAAGGATTTCAGAGGATGGAGCCAAGAGCCACAGTGAATCCTAAGGCCTAGTGTCTGACCTAGACATTAGGATTGAGCCCTAATCACGGAACTGGCAACACATGCTGAATTTCAGAGTTGTGTGCCTATAACTGCTGTGTGCTCTTACCCTTTTTTTTCTTTTCACATTTTAGAAAACAGTTCTGTTGACACAATTGACATACAAAACCCACAGTACTTAAATTGGACAATTTGATATGTGGCAACTGTGAAATCGTCATCGCAATCAAGATAATGAACATGTCTCCCTCATAGTGTGCTGTCAACATGTCTTAGTCACAAAGACATCCTTTCATATGGCAGCCATCATTTTTGTCTTGCTAGTAAGCCAAACGAAGCCTCACCATCCTTTCCAAGTGATCCAGATCCACTATCTGTCCAACTGGATGAAGTCTCCTCACCATACCCCAAAACCTGCAACTGCAGAACCCCACACCTGCCCACTCCCCTGCCAGGGAAGTACTTTCCTGTGAGTCTAACACTGAGATAAGGTAACACCTCCCTCACATCTCTGCATCCAGGTGAAAGGTGAGTTTCAGCCCATAGGTTTTACAGTATCTTCAAATCAGACAGCTACTTTGGAAAGAATGTCTTACCTCCCTGGTGAGGAAGCTTAAAGCCCCATAATGACTAAAGTTCACTTTAGTTCTCTCTCTCTCTTTTTTTTTTCTTGAGAAGGAGTCTCACTCTGTTGCCCAGGCTGGCGTGCAGTGGTGTGATCTTGGCTCACTGCAACTGCCACCTCCCAGGTTCTAGCGATTCTTCCACCTCAGCCTCCCAAGTAGCTGGGACCACAGGCGTGTGCCACCACGCCCAGCTAATTTTTGTATTTTCAGTAGAGACCATGTTGGCTATGTTGGCTAGGCTGGTCTCGAACTCCTGACCTCAGGTGATCCACCCGCCTCAACCTCCCAAAGTGCTGAGATTACAGCCGTGAGCCACCGCATGTGGCCAGTTCTCTCTTCACCAGCGCATTACAAGGACATTTCCTTCCCTCAAAGAAGTCTTAATTCAAAAATTATCTACCCTCCACTCCCTTGGTTTTCACCCAACCTGACCCAGCCTTTAGTCTTTGGGGAGGTGAGATGGGGCGAGGGGAGGAGCCAGATTTTAGTTACTTTCTGCTGTTGCTCTTGACAGGAGTGTCCCTGAAAATGGAGATTTTAGGATTCCAACTGAGGGCTAGAAAAAAAAGCAAGTTAGAAACATTTCCTGAAGGAAACAAAGTAAGTGGCTAAGGCTGGATTAAATGTAAACCCTCTAAACTTAGATACTTCTTTTAAAGGGAGTCCCTTCACTCTTTTTGAACAGGAGTATCTACAGTGGCCATTCCATGCCTATCCCACCATTGCATGTTGAGAAAGTGAGACCCAGGTAATGTGTCACTCTAGTTACTGGTCTTCCAATCAAAAGGAACAGTTCTCAAGGAGTTGTTTGAGAGGAACAATATTTGAAGAACCTCATCCTCACTTGGACCTGATTTAGGTGCTGGGATTCTAGACCTTGAGTCACAGCCTGAAGTCGAAATGGGATGAAGCTTTAGGGCAAATGTATTTTGAATGTGTGAAGGATATGCATTGTTGTGGCCGGAAGGTAGATGGTAGCAGATTGCATTTTTCAGAAATGGCTGCAACAATAATTGTAGTCCCGTGTGCCCTTCCAGAATCTTGCCACCACTCTTTCTTTTTCCTTTTCTTTCTTTTTTTTTTTTTTTTTTTTGAGATGAAGTTTTACTCTTGTCACCCAGGCTGGAGTGCAATGGCACGATCTTGGCTCACTGCAACCTCTGCCTCCTGGGTTCAAGCAATTCTCCTGCTTGAGAGTAGCTGGGATTACAGGCATCCGCCACCACGCCCGGCTAATTTTGTATTTTTAATAGAGACAGGGTTTCACCATGTTGGTCAGGCTGGTCTCAAACTCCTGACCTCAAGTGATTCACCCACCTCGGCCTCCCAAAGTGCTGGGATTACAGGCGTGAGCCACCGCGCCTGGCCACCACCACTCTTTCAAGAGGTAGAATCGATTTCCTTTCTTTTTAAATGTGGGCAGCCTCGGTGAACAGCATGTGATAGAAATGACACTGTAAGACTTCCACTTCTGGGTAATTTTACAAATAAATTTTGCAAAATGTCATCGATCTGTATGAAAACGGCAACTTTTTTCTCTTGCATAAAGCTTTCAGATTCCCCCAGTAATCCGCACCAGAAGAAAGAAAAAATCAAAACCATACAACCATGACTGAAATGTGAAAAAGACAAAAATCAAAAATTAAAAGTTCAGGCCTAGCATGGTGGCTCACACCTATAACCCCAGAGCACTTTGGGAGGCCAAGGCAGGAGGATCACTTGAGCCCAGGGGTTCAAGACCAGCCTGGGCAACATAGTGAGAGTTCACATCTACAAAAAAAAAAAAAATTAAAAATTAGCCAGACACAGTGGCATGCACCTGTAGTCCCAGCTACTTGAGACGCCAGGTGGGAGGATTACTTGAGGCCAGAAGGTCGAGGCTGCAGTGAGCCGTGATGGCACCACTGCACTCTAGCCTGAGGGACAGAGCAAGACCCTGTCTCAAAAAAGAAAAAATTAAAAGTTCAAGTTAGCTTTGGATATCTACCATTTATCTGGCACTGTTATAAGACCAGATATACACAGATAAATAACAATCTCTATCCTCATGTAGTTCACTGACAGGCAAAGGTGACATGATATAAGCCATTAATATAACATAATATAAGATGTGCTGGAGGCTGGGCATGGTGGCTCATACCTGTAATCCCAGCACTTTGGGAGGCCGAGGCAGGTGGACCACCTGAGTTCAGGAGTTCAAGACCAGCCCGGCCAACATGATGAAACCCCGTCTCTACTTAAAACACACAAAAAATAACTGGACATGGTAGTGCATGCCTGTAATCCCAGCTCCTCAGGGGGCTGAGGCAAGAGAATCACTTGAACCCAGGAGGCAGACGTTGCAGTGAGCCGAGATCGTGCCCTTGCACTCCAGCCTGGACAACAGAGTAAGACTCCGTCTGAAAAAAAAAAAAAGAAGTGCTGGAAGAGATGGCTGCAAACAACGCTTTAAACAAGAAATAGGAGAGTGAATAGTTCTATCATGGAGAAGACAAAAAAGTAGTTACAGAGTTTATACTGAGTTGAGTGTTGAAGAATAAATAAATAAGATTTTGCCAGGTAGACAAAAACATTCAAATAAAACCTTTGACATAATCAGGACTAGGTTTAGCTATATATGTGGCAGAAAAAAACACACACACACACACAACTAAATGACATAAGCAAAACAAATTTTATTTCTTGATTACATAGAAAAAGCTTGTCCAACCTACGGCCCCGAGGATGCATTGGGACAGCATTACATGTGGCTCAACACAAATTCGTAAACTTTCTTAAAACTTATGAGTTTTTTTGCAATTTCTTTTTTTTTTTTAGATGGAGTCTCGCTCTGTCGCCCAGGCTGGAGTGCAGTGGCGCGATCTCGGCTCACCGCAAGCTCCGCCTCCCAGGTTCACGCCATTCTCCCGCCTCAGCCTCCCGAGTAGCTGGGACTACAGGCGCCCGCCCGCCACCACGCCTGGCTAACTTTTTGTATTTTTAGTAGAGACGGGGTTTCATTGTATTAGCCAGGAAGGTCTTGATCTCCTGACGTCATGATCCACCCACCGCGGCTTCCCAAAGGGCTGGGATTACAGGCATGAGCCACCACGCCCGGCCGCAATTTCTTTTCTTTTAGCTCATCAGCTATCGTTAGTGTTCATGTATTTTATATGTGGCCCAGGACAATCCTTCTTCCAGTGTGACCCAGGGAAGCCAGAAGATTGACATGGAGGCATCTGGCACGTGATGGAGATTGGCATATTTCATCATATCACCCAGGCCCATCCAACCTTTAGTCTTTGGGGAGCAGGGACAGGGGTGAGGAGGGGAGCTCGGTTTCAGTTGCTTTCTGCCCTTCCTGGGGGTTTTCCTAACAATAGAGGTTTTTGGATTCTCACCGAAGGCTAGAAAGAAAGTCATTTAGACACTTTTCTTGAAGAAAGCAAGATTTGGCAACTCTATAGTCATGAGCGAGCCAAGCTGCTTCTCTTGTTTTTCTGCCACATTCGTGTATGGCTTCCTCCTCATCGTCCAAGATGGCTGTTGCAGCTCAAGCCATCACATCTGCTTTCCAGTCAGCAAAAGGAAGAAGGTCAGACAAGGGAGGGCTCGTTCACATGACACTTTGGCTTAAATCCCACTAACCAGAACCGAGCCATATGCCTCACCTAGATGCATAGGAGTTGGGAAATGTAGTCTTTCTTGTGGACAGTCATGAGTCCGTGTATCAATCAGGGGTTCCATTACTAGGGAAGAAGAAGAGAACAGGGGAGTTAGCTGTGCTGGGAACTCAGTCTGATCTGGATCTTCCAAGAGCAGTGGTGACGAAGCTTTAGCATCTGGCCTTGAACATCACAGGGGCCAAGTAGGATTGCAGTAGTATTGCTGGAGTAAATTCAGTTTTCTGCAGATAACCGTAACCAGTACAATGTTTTCCTGATAAAAGGGAAGTGCCTTTTCCCTTTTGCCCTCTTGGCCTAAAAAGGCACATGCAATGGAGGTACAGCAGCCATCTGTCAACCATGAGAACAAGAGCAACATGTTGCAATGACAGAGGCTGAAAACAGAAAGAGCCTGGGCTCTAAAGGCACAAAAGAGCAGCCAAGGACTGCCATGGACTGCCATCAATAGACTTCTTCTTATGCGAAAAACCCCTTTGATGAAGCCAGTATAGTTGAGTTTATGACATAATCAGCCATTAGTATCACAATCCTAATCCTAAGTGATAGACCAAGCTGCCGTAATCCCACACCTGAACCCCGTGAATGGCTTGCAAATTCATTTCCCTGCAGCCATTCATTCTGCCCCACCATCCTTTCTTCACATGACTATCAGTATGATCTTTGAAAGTGTACAGCAAATTACATCATGCCCCTGCTTAAAGCTGCTGAAGGCTCCTCAGTGTATTTGAAATAAAACCCAAAGACCCCATCATGGCCCCTGATGCCCTGGTCCTTACACATCACTCTGACCTCATCCCCTATCTCTCCCCCTCTCTATTCACCAAGTTCTCTTCAACCCCTTTTCAATCAAATTCTGTTGTGCTTCAGAATCTTGTACTTGCTGTACCACAGAAACCTTCTCAGAGGTTCTTTCATGTCATTTGGGTCTCATTTCAAGTGCCACCTTTTTAGAGAGACGTTTCCTGAACCCACCTCCTAACATAAATCTCTGTTTTATTTTCTCAACAGCACTTATCACTACTGAATCATTTAAATTATTTACCGTTTGCTTATTTATTGCCTCTATCCAGAAGACAAAGCCATGCTGCGTGTGGAGAAACTCACCCTTTCAAGAATAAAACTAAATGAAAATATTAATTCTTTCTATTTCAGAGACCTCAGAAGCAAGCCATGCATGCGTAGGGGTGATATAACGAATGGTCGAGGTTTTGAGTCATGTATTACTAAAAAGTAAAGTCACTCCTTTCCCCTGAGTCTCTTCTCCCCAGATTGTGCAGCTGATAATTTACTTTAGCTGAGAACCTCATGAAGTCATTTCAAAGTTCCTCATTCATTTAGGGATTTACAGAGGTGGGTTGTAAAGAGATGTTTGCTCAGTAATGAGCCTTTCAAAAAAAAATAGCTGCAGAACTGGGGGAGACAAATTTCAATGCATGGGAAGGATATTTAAAAAAACGGACCTACACTTCGTAGCCTAAGAAGCAGACAATGGCCGGGCGCGGTGGCTCACGCCTGTAATCCCAGCACTTTGGAAGTCCGAGGTGGATAGATCACAAGGTCAGGAGATCGAGACCATCCTGGCTAATACGGTGAAACCCTGTCTCTACTAAAAATACAAAAAACTAGCCGGGCCTGGTGGCGGGCACCTGTAGTCCCAGCTACTCAGGAGGCTGAGGCAGGAGAATGGCGTGAACCCGGCAGGCGGAGCTTGCAGTGAGCCGAGATGGCGCCACTGCACTCCAGCCTGGGTGACAGAGCGAGACTCCGTTTCAAAAAAAAAAAAAAAATTATGCTACATCTACTCTTGTATGGACATACTATGTTTATTCATTATCAGATGATGGACATTGAGTGGTGTTCACTTTTTGGCTGACCCTTATATTGCCTATAAAATAGAATTTGGGGGACTTCAGGCATCATCCAGTCCAGAAGCTTCTAAATTTGTTTTTAGCAGTGGCACTGTTCTTTAAAAGAAATGTTCTCATTGCTGAAATTGGGTAATCAGTAATAAGGGTTCATTATATTATTGTCCCTACTTGTGTGTATATTAATTTTTCATGTATTTTTAAAAGATTACATTTAAATTTAATATGTAAAGCAGATTGAATGTATGTAGTTTAAAACTGCAAAGTATTCTTCCAATATTTTGCATACTTGCAACGAATCATTTCCAAAGAATCTTGGCAGATGATCTCCAATTGCTTAAATACTTGCAATGACAAAGAGTACTCTAACTTTGAGGCAGTCATAGTTGGATGGCTCTGGTCTGTGAGAAAATAATGTGTATATTGATCCAAAATATGCCCCTTATAACTTCGAGTGGGAATCAGACAATTCCTCCACCATGAAAGTATTTTTATCTTCTTTATTTTTATTTTATCTAGTGCCTTTTCAAAGAATGCCAAGTAACTGGCAGAGTTTGGTATTCTGTATCACACTAACATATGCTACACAGTCTGCTTGAGAGATGCTAAGGGCTATGTTCCCATCTTCTGGGTTAAAAAGATATGAGCAAAATATTTAAGTAAAATTAAGATACCTACAGGCAAAATCTGACAAAGTGTTGCACATTGTGCTACATAATAGATTGAGATTTTTTTTTTAATATCACGTTTCTCCCCAGTTTCACCTGCCTGTCAGCTCTACATCATTTGTTATTAATTTAACACCAGAGAACCTGGGAAAAGCTGCAAGCTAGTGAGCATACACAAATCAGGCACAGAGATGGCAAGTGCTCCTTGGAGATTCTTGTTCACAAACTTTAAGGGAATTTGAAAAATGCCCGCCAATTTGCAGGATGCTTGATATGAAATCAAACAAAGTAGAGAAACACAAGTTACAACTGCCTGATTTAACTGCAGAAACTGACAGAAAGACACAAGCAGCTTGGTCATCTGCGGAATTCCCCGCAGCACTGTAGGAACATATATCTCTCCTCCTGACTCCCTTGGCATCTTCCTCTTTAATGACAAGGGACTTATTCCCAGCATCAGCTGATTCTAAGACACACACGTCTATGTGCATCTCAGCAGGATGAATTGGAGGGGGAAATGCATCTAGTTTGCAGACTCATTTTTACAGCAGTACCCCTTCACTAAGAATTACTTTGGGCCGGCTGAGAGCGGTGGCTCACGCCTGTAATCCCACACTTTGGGAGCCTTGAAGGGGGTTGCGGGGGCTGGATCACCTGAGGTCAGGAGTTCGAGATCAGCCTAGACAACGTGGTGAAACCCCATCTCTACTAAAAATGCAAAAATTAGCTGGGTGTGGTGGCATGGCCCTGTAATCCCAGCTACTCGGGAGGCTGAGGTGGAAGAATTGCTTTAATTCGGGAGGCAGAGGCTGCAGTGAGCCAAGACTGTGACACTGCACTCCAGCCTGGGCAACAGAGCAAGACCCTGTCCCAAAAAAAAATAAAATAAAATAAAAGAACTACTTTGGACCCTACAGTGAAAATTTATATAAAGCATGTTTGTGCCCAGTTAGCCAAAGCCCAGTTTCAGATGAGTAGTCTTCATCCCAATGTTCAAATGCCATTTTAATCACAAAAAAAGTCTGCAAGCAAAATTTTTCAGTGTGAAAAAGACCCTCATCTACTAAAGTTCCTCATAAAAGTCCATCTACTTTCATCAGTATACGTATTATATATATTAGTGTATTTATATAAGACAAATGATGTTGACCATATATATCCACATTCGCTGAAAGCCAAGGATTAAACTTAAAAATTGGCACTGACCATAATGTGGCAGCAACTGACTAAATGCTCACCAGACCACTTCCCTCTCCTTCCCATATCCATCAGATTTCCTGCAGGAAACAGAATCCAACTCTGATGTTTCAAGAGGCTCTAAAGAAAGGACTAGATATAGAAGCATGGAAAGGATTAAGAAAATCAATCCGGGAAGTTGAGATGCCCAGGGACTAGCAAGAATAGGAAGCCATTACCACTTCTAGGTTACCAACTGCTCTCAGATAACACAGCCTGTTTTCTGGTCATTCCACCAATAGGGAACAGACTTCCTCCCAATCAATAGATCAGATATGGAGATTAATGACCCTCCTTTATGCACCAAGAAAGTAAGAAAGAAAGTCTATTACTAACACACAGAGGACTTCTGGGGAAGGGCAGGTGCAAGCTGGCATGAAGCTGAGGGGTTCAAATATCAAGAGGTCAGGAGCTTGGGGTGGGGAGTTCCTTACATGAAGTCCCAGATGTATGATGGTGGGCAGGGCAAGGGTGGATGGAGGCCTAAATGCTGTGAACAGTCAAACATCACAAACAGAGTCAGACTCTACTGCACAACCAAATGCAGGAAGGGAGAAAGGTATAAATACTCCAAACTCATGCTCTCCAATCTCTTAACTGTGCCTTCCACACTGAACCTATCTGGAAGCCAGAAGGTAGGAGACTCTGGGTAATGTCATCCACAGACTCAGTCTTCTGTGTCAAAGAGCAGGGCCAAGGAGAATGGAGAATAAAACTGGGGCACAGGTGCAGAATAACCAGCAGACAGACAGATCAGATCACTTCACTCAGCCTCCCTTTAGCCAGGTGTGTCTTCCTAACTGAGTTTCAGCTAATGAGATCTGGACAGAAGTGATGTGCAACATTTTCAGACCTAGCCCATAATACCTAGTGTAGTTCTCAATGGTCTCTCTCTTGCCTCATCTATAGTTCAAATGACAAGAGCCTAGGGCCCAGAAAGGGACTTTGAAGCCTTAGAGGATGATGGAATCACTAGACTGTAAGTCTGAGTTCCTAAATGACTGGCAATCAGAGACCCACATTGAACCGTGGCACGAGTGTTCTATGTGCTAAGCCTCTGAGACAGTGGAACTACTTGTTATCAAGACAACTATAACTAATACACACGTGAATGTTATGGAGAAAGAAAAAGTCTAAAATGACCTGAAGTTTACAAAAGATTCTAAGATAACTCTTTAAAAGCCATTTTAAAAATTATTAGCAGAGAAACGCCATGAAAGAATAAGTTACCAACTTGGGACCAAAGTTATCAACCTTTGTTTTATAAGCTTTGCCCCTGTACTTCCTGGCGGTATTATGGAAGCTGTGCTCTATTATACGGTAAAAAGGAGAGGAAAATAGCTTTGGGTAGGAAACCAATAGTCCCCGTCACAGATGGGAACACGTGGGGCCCTTCAATATCAGCATATGACTGGCTAGTCCTTAAGCCTATATATAGCTTTGTTTCTCTTTCTTTTTTTTTTTTCTTCCTTTCTATTTTTTGTTTGTTTGTTTTGTTTTTTGGGTTTTTTGTTGTTGTTTTTGTTTTTTAGGACAAAGTCTTGCTCTGTTGGCCAGGCTAGAGTACAGTGGCTATTCACAACCACAACCATAGCTCACTGCAGCCTTAATCTCCTGGGCTCCTGCCTCAGCCTCCCAAGTAGCTGGGACCACAGGTGCATGATACCATGCCCAGCTACCTTTGCACCACTCTAAAACCCATCTTCTTTATTTTTTTCTTTTTTTTTTTTTTGTTGCTGTTGTTGTTGAGACAGGGTGTCACTCTGTTGTCCAGGCTGGAGTGCAGTGGCATAATCTCAGCTCACTACAACCTCTGCCTCCCGGGTTCAAGTGATTCTCATGCCTCAGTCTCCCAAATAGCTGGGATTACAGGCGTGCGCCACCACGTCCAGCTAATTTTTGTATTTTTAGTGGAGACAAGGTTTCACTGTGTTGGCCAGGCTGGCCTTGAACCCCTGACCTCAAGTGATCCACCTCCCTCAGCCTCCCAAAGTGCTAGGATTACAGGCATGAGCCACCGCACCCAGCCCCATTCTCTTTCAACACTCCTCTGTCCCTCTAATATTTCACCCCAATGATTACTATTCATTAACCTTCATTCACTCATTCTAGAAATATTATTGAATGCCTACTCTGTATCAGTTGCATCTCAAGTGATTTAGAGTCTATTTGGAAGAGTCCAAAATGTGAATAAATAGGTGCGATGAAGTATGGCAAATTTCTTTGTAGGGAGCAAATACAGGGTTCAGCAGAACCCAAAACACAGAGTGACCAGCGCTGCCTGGGTTGCAGGTGAGGATAGGAAGGGATTAGGAAAGTCTTCAGAGAGAAGGTGACCCTGAGCAGAGTCTGAAAGGAAGTAGTTCTTGGGGCACATGTCCCTCCAATGGCCTGTGCTGCTCTTGAACAGAAATAATTAGCCTGTCACCAGCATGCTGGCCCCAGGCTGACTCTTCACCTGAAGGATGGCACCGAGGACATGCTCCACCCTTGAGCCTTCCTCCAGAGAGTGTGGGGAAGATGTTCTGCTGCTGAAAATCCTGTGACTTTCTGCTGTCATTGTCCTCAGGGCTGTGGTTGGAGCTGTGCTGACAGCTCCTCTCTCACACCTCCTCTGCAACAATCTCAGTGACACTGTGCAGCAGGGTCCCCAGCATGACTCTCAGGCCAAGATCCACCCAAGCCTTGATGAACTGGAGTCCCCCAAGAAGAGCCTGGAGTTCTAAATTGAGTCGCTGCTGAGTCGGAGAATTAGGAGGCTACAGAGAGGATGTCGGGGCAGACCTCAAAATCTGGGGGATACTTTGTTCTTTTCTAAGGTACTTCTCTATCTGTAATGCTCTGAAAATTCATTTTCTTACCCTTCTTGGAGCCTCAATTGCCTCATCTATAAAATGGGGATAACAATGGTATCTGTTTCAAAGGCTGGTGTGATAATTCATGAGTTAATACAAGAGCTTAGAACAGAGTCCGGCACAGAGCAATGATCAATAAATGTTTGACAGCCAGATGCCGAGAGGGAGGAGAATGAGGACAATGGCGATGATGATGGTGATAATGTAATAAATGGCCACTTCCTGAGCCCAAAGAAGGTGGCTTGGGGGATCAATGAATGAGTGTTTAGGAGACTAGTGAAAGAAAATGATTTTCCTTTCAGTACATTGGTTGCCCATTCCTGACTTGTAGTTTTGAGTCATTTTCATTTGCACTGGTCAACCATCAGATAAGGGTTTTTTAATTTTTGGTGTTTAATGTTTGCTTAAAGATGAGACTGTATAATATCCTCACAGTTCTCATGTTAACTTGTTTTGACCCATTGACCTAGCTTTCAACATCATTCCATATGTTTGCATGATTCTTTATTCATTTGGCAAATGAATGTATCCAGTGCTCACTCTGTTCCAAGGCTGGTGCCCAGTGCAAAGACTCAGTAATAAACAGGATGCAGTCTGTGTGCTCAGTCAGCATGCCGGCCAGGGCAGGCAGATACCAAGAAGGTAGCCTCAGCACAGTGGGGTCTGTCTTGTGGTGGGAGCATTCCCAAGGCTGTTATGAGTGCTCAAATTCAGCCCTAAGAGAGGAAGGGGGGCATTCCTGCTGGAGTGAACCAAAGACAGAAAGGCCCAGAGGCAAGATAACATTTTGGGCTCCCAGGAGCTGTGAGAAGATGGCCAGGGCTGGGGCAAAAAATGCCAGGCAGGAAGTGTCTAGAAGTGAGCATGAAAAAGTCAACAGAGGTCAGGTTATAAAGGACCTTAGCTCCCAGATGAAGGAGTCTGGACTAAATTCTAAGTGCCGTGAAGAGCCACAGGCATGTTTTCTGGAAGGAGTAACCAAATAGATTGGCAGCTAAGAAAGATCACCTGAGGCCAGGCGTGGTGGCTCACACCTGTAATCCCAGCACTTTGGGAGGCCCAGGTGGGTGGATCATGAGGTCAGGAGTTCAAGACCAGCCTGGCCAACATGGTGAAACCCTGTCTCTACTAAAAAAATACAAAAAATTAGCTAGGCATGGTGGTGCACACCTATAATCCCAGCTACTCAGGAGTCTGAGGTAGGAGAATCGCTTGAACCTGGGAGGCAGAGGTTGCAGTGAGATGAGATCACACCATTGCACTCCAGCCGGGGTGACAGTGATCTGTCCCCCACCACCCCGCCAAAAAATAAAAGTTTTTTTAAAAAAAGAAAGAAAGAAAGAAAGATCACCTGAGCTGCAGAGCGGAAGACGGATGGGGCAGGGTGCTAAATAGATATTGGGACCTCAGATGGGAGACCACTGACAAATTTCAGATGGCCTGCGATGGTGGCTGTGCTAAGGCATGAGCAGTAGGGATGGGAGATGTGGCTGTAAAGGCAGCCATCAGGGGAACCACAGAAATCAGAGGAAGTCTGAGCCCAAACACAAATCCAGTGTACAGACTTCTAGCCAGTCTTTCCATGGTGGGGTGGCAGGAGAAGGAGGATTTCTTTGCCATGGGGCTTGAGTCCACTCACTGTTGCCTGCATATAGGACATGAAGGAGGGGAAGAGTCAAGGATGACATGTAGACTTCCGATGTGAGCAACTGGTTGAATGTCAGTCAGTAAGATCAAGACTAGTGCAGAAGGAGCAGCTTGGGGGAAAATAATAGTTCAGGTCAGACATGTGTCTCAGATGCCTAGGAGGCTTTAGAGTCCTCCAAAGAAACAGAACTAATAGGAGATACAAATAGCTATATCAATACCTGTATATACAGATACATAGAGATAGGTGTATATAAATGATTGTAGATAAGAATTGGCTCATACAATTATGGAGGCTGAGAAGTCCAGTGATCTGCTGTCTGGAAGTTAGAGACCCAGGAAAGATGCTGTGATATGGTTTGGCTGTGTCCCCACCCAAATCTCATCTTGAATTGTAACTCTCACAATTCCCACGTGTTGTGGGAGGAACCTGGTTGGAGGTTATTGAATCACAGGGGTGTGTCTTTCCCATGCTGGTCTCATGACAATGAATAAGTCTCATGAGATGTGATGGTTTTAAAAATGGGAGTTTCCCTGCACAAGCTCTCTTCTCTTGTCTGCCGCCACGTGAGATGTGCCTTTCACCTTCCACCATGATTGTGAAGGCTCCCCAGCCACATAGAATTGTAAGTCCCATAAACCTCTTCCTCTTGTGTAAATTGCCCAGTCTCAGGTATGTCTTTATCAGCAGCGTGAAAACGGACTAATACATGGTGGTACCATTCAAAAGCCTGAGAGCTGGACAGCAATGGTGCAGATTCCCATCTGAGTTTGAAGACCTGAGAACCAGGAGCATCATGGGCAAGAGAAGATCAGTGTTCCAGCTCAGCAGTCAGGTCAGGAGTAAATATCACCTTCCTTCATACTTTTGTTTTATCCAGGTCCTCACAGACCAGATGACGCCCACCCACACTGGTGAGGGTGATCATCTTCATTCAGTCCACCAACTTAAATGCTGATCATTTCTGGAAACACCCTCACAGACACACCCAGAAATGGTGTATAACCAGATATCCAGGCATCCTGAAGCCCAGTCAAAGTGACACATAAAATTTACCATCAAAAATAAAGGATGCCCAGAGGCCTCTAAAAATTTTTAGAGGCATCGTTCAAGGACCCTTCCAAACCAGCATCTGCTTACCTGTCTAGCCTGAACAGTTACTCCAAAGAATCATGCTCTCTTCCACTTTGCAGCCTTTGCACATGCAATTCCCATTGCTCAGAACTCTCCCTCAGTTTTCCACCCCACCTCTCACCTGACCAACTCTTGTTCATCCTTCAAGTCTCAACTTGAACACCATGACCTCCTGGAAGCAATCTTTTTATTTTTTTGAGATGGAGTCTCACTCTGTTGCTCAGGCTGGAGTGCAGTGGTGCAATCTTGGCTCACTGCAACCTCCACCTCCCGGGTTCAAGCAATTCTCTGCCTCAGCCTCCCGAGGAGCTGGGATTACAGGTGCCCACCACCACACCTGGCTAATTTTTGTATTTTTAGTAGAGACGGGGTTTCACCATCTTGGCCAGGCTGATCTTGAACTCCTGACCTCGTTATCTACCCACCTCAGCCTCCCAAAGTGCTGGGATTACAGGCGTGAGCCACCGCGCCTGGCCAGGGGCCTTCTCTGCATTCTTATCATGCCTTCCACTTCCTGATCTTTGCCTTATTGCAAAATTTTTCTAGTGTCTTTCCTCTCAAGATACTCTAAGTTTCATGGGGGTTGTTCATCAATGTGTCCCCAGTGCATTGTACAGTGCCTGGTGCATAGTAATGGCTCAATAAACAAGCGTGATAAGTGCAAGACATACATAGATATGAGAGGTATCTATAGAGAGAAGAAAATGCATGCATAGCACCTGCGTCACTTTATTTACTACATATTTAATATCATTCACACCTAAGTTTAAAACCCTACCATATTCTGAAATAGAAAGTTGAACTCTTCTAAAACTGAAAATTTGCAGATGATGGCATTGCTAAGAGCAATCTGATACAGTAACAGTTTCTGGCATATGCAGCTCATTTTAACAGATGCCTGTATGACATACAGAAAGCTGTCAGGCATGCTCCAAAAAGAAAAGCCATCCAGTTCATATTCCACTTGCCAAATTAATTTCATTTGACGTTTAATTTATATCCTAAGGTACTGTAGATTTAAAACTTGACTATGATAATAGCAGATTAGAGAAGTGTTCTATTTGACAAAATCAATTCATCAAGTTACTTTTATTATGAGTAAGGCTGTCTTGATATAGATATTTCCAGATCAAATATGTAGATCATCTAAAAATACATTTATTGATTCTTTCTAATAAAATATAAGCTTTCTCCTCTTTCTTATGTCTAATGTTAAGTGAAGTAAAGCTTGCAGCTGCTCACCGTAACAACAGAGAAAGGAGACATTAGAAAATCAGAACGGTGTGGGTTTAAAAGCCAGAAAGCAGAGTTGAAATTCTCCATCTGCCATAGGGGGTTTAAACCCTGGCCACATATTAGACTCAGCTGGGGATTAAAAAAATAATAATAATAGCACCTGGTCCCACCCCAGATAAAGTGAATCAGAATCTCCAGTATGGCATGGATTTTTTTTTTTAAATCCCCAGATGATTCATGCACAGATCTATTAGTTATGTGAATATGGGTATGTAATTTAATACCCATAGTATATAAAATGGAATGTAATAGACATTTGCCACAATTATGATGTGACAATCCACTTAAAAAAATTAACAGTTTATTAGTTGGAATCAGACTTGAAAAAAAGATTTATATATTGCAATTGGTTGACAGTTCCCTTATAACACTTTCAACTTATAGGTTCACCTCTCTCTGCCTTTTCTTTTTGCTTTGCAATTTACTTGTTGAAACAACTAGATCATTTGTCCTATAGTTTTCATGATCTAGAATTTGCTCATTGCATCTCCATGACGTCATTTACCGTGATCCTCTTTCCTGCTATTATTTCTTGTAAATTGGCTGTTAGATCAAAAGGCTTGGTCAAATTCAGATTCGATTGGCAAGACTGGGCGACGACGTACACCTCTCTCAGAAGCACTTTATGTCTGTTTGTCTCTGTTTTTATGATGTGAATAGCTATTGATAATTGTCACCTAGATTCATTATCAGTAGCTGCAAAATAATGATATTCTATTGTTCTGTTTTTATTAGTTAGAATTCTATAAAGACATTTTTCCTCATCAGAGTTTAGTTTCCCTGAGATACAGTTTACATAGGATAATCATGAAAAGATATATTGGTTTCTTAATGTGTTTTCTTTATCATTTTTCAAAATAATGAATTGGATCTCTAGTATCCTCCAAAGGTAACCAATGAGGATTATTTTGATTTTGTTCTTGTTTTTTTAGTATCATTATGAACTCATAGACTTAAACATATTCAACATGTTTCAATTCATTGCAATTATTCTTATTGACCCTCAACTTGTAATGACTATTATTGACCCTCAAGTGATCTGATCCTACCCTTTGACTCTCCTCATTACTCTTACTTTATTTTCTTTCTACTATAACTAGGTGGTCCAGACTGATCTCCTGCCCAGGTTTGGATTCAGCCAGTCTCCCAAGAGCCCTCATTTCTTTTTGTGGGAAATAGTATTTGAAACCAGAATCTGGGTGCTAGGGTGCTCATTGCTACTGAGTTGTCCTTGTTTCTAGGCCTTTTAAGTAAACAGAGCTAGGTAGGAAATACTTTTCATTTTCTTTAAGATAAAAGCGTCATAAGTTCATATTGATATTACAATTCAAATTCAGGACCAGAAAATTTTGATTTAACCTCATCTACCTTACAACTCCTTCTCTTTTGGGCAACACCAAACACCCAAGTTTCCAGCAACACCACATGATTGCATCTTTGCTTTACTCCATAGTACACATGCAGCACCATACCACTGCTGACACTGCCAAGATGCTAACCAAACCAACAAACAGAAAGAACCAAAAACAGGTTTTCATGAATTTTGTCCTTAAAGCATATCTTACTAAGAGTATACAATTAAATGACTGTGCTATAAAGTCACTTAAAAGAGGTCCACACTGGGTGATGATGTCATCAATTTGATGTACAATATGCTTTGTTCTGCTTTCAGTTTTTTAGGAATTTCTTTTTTAATTTGGTATTTCTATAATTATGTAAAGGCCAAACCTTATTTTAAATATACCACCCATTGGCATTGGATAAATGTTAATTTTTTTAAAAAATGTTTTATTACAAGCAAAAAGTGTACCTAAACACTGAAAATAGATATGTGAATTATCTTAGAGGGTTGGTCTTTTAAAAAGTAGTAGAATAGTCATTCAATTATCTGAATATGGAAAGTAAAACAGATAATTTAGTGCATAACAATCCACTTATACTGAAATTTCTTTTGTATTTTGTTATGTTGATTTGGCAAAAGTTTCTTTTCCTTATGTTTACTTCTGCTGCCAGAGTAAACTCATTAAGTATTCTGGGATAGGGAAGGTGTAACACAGTAACAACATTCCCCACTAAACTTTGATATTTCTGATTCAACGATGAATTACCTTGTAGGATTGTTCTCTTTCTCTCAGGCTAATACACAATTTGTTTATTCATTCTTCAATGTGGAAAATATTTTGCATTTTCACAAATCTTTTGGAAATATTCAACATATACTACTAATTTTCTTTCTTTCTTTTTTTTTTTTTTTTGAAGATACAAGAATGTAGCAAGTTAGTGGGGCAAAGTTATGCACCTTGTTTATTTATATACCAAAACTTCATAAATTATGTAACCAGCTTTCTGGTACTGCAAATAAAGATCATTAATTCCATTGATGGCTGATTTCCTTGAGCTGTAACTATTTGACCCCTATCTGACATACTCCGTGCTCTGTGATCAATCTTTAAATGTGTAATTCTACTGCTAGTGTTGAGCTGTAGATTAATAGCAGAAAAACCAGTTTTTCGAATTCACCACTACAACACAATTAAAATCCTCATGAATTATGCTACACGTTAGAAACTCCTAATGGATTGTGAACTCTTTGCTATTCAATTTGATTGTTCAAATTTACAGATTCCTGAACCAAACTAAGGTAAATTTCAGTTCTCATCATATATAAATTCTCTTAGACTAGCAAATGAGTTAACGAGTTACCGCTGGCAGCCATGTCAATAGACTGCCATTTAGAGATCCAGATCCAGTTTACTGCAGCCACCGAAGCCCGGCCTTGGGGCCCCTCTACCAGTAGCTCCCCAACAGTTCAAGTGGAAATTTGTCATCACTTCTCCACCTATCTCACACCCCGCCCTCAGCCCCGCCCCTCCCACTGGCCCCGCCTCCTGCGCTTTGGCGCGCGCTCTCCACGCCCCTTCCGTTCAGCCAATCGCCGCTGAAGTTTGCAGGAGAGGGACTTCCGTTTCCACCAATGCCGGAGGTTCTTGTTCTGCAGGTCTGGAGTCCGCCAGGAGCTACGGCCGGAAGATGGCGGCGGCCGCAGAGTTGTCGCTACTGGAGAAGTCCCTGGGACTGAGTAAAGGGAATAAATACAGTGCTCAGGGCGAGCGACAGGTGAGAAGGAGAGGCGGCGCGGAGGGAAAGAGGTGGACGGGAGCGAGGCCTGCCGAGTCCTGGCAGGACCCGGGCCGGCCACCCGATACGGGCGGAGCGAGGATGCTGCTACCCGGCTCCCCACGTGTCTGCGCCGCTAGCCGGCTGGCGCCTCTGGGCCTCGGCCCCTGCCATCCTACCTCCTGGAGGGAGGGGGTAACTAGCTCAGGTTGGGCTTGGCCTGAACTTCACCTCCTGGGAAATTGTCATCATCCCATTATGAGGAAACAAAACCAGTTGGAGGAAGGTCCTCACAGGGCTCTTAGACCAACCTGGGATGTATTCGGTAACTGGCTTTTTTTTTTTTTCTGTAATCGCACCTTTCATTCAGTTATTGCGCAGCGACTCCGTGATAGCTAACAGGGTGCCAGGTAGCACCGTGCTGGGCCTGGGGAATACAGCGGTGATTTAGGGGAACATGCTGCCTCCTCTCAGGAAGCTTGCTTTTTGGCCGGGTGGACAAACATTGCAACCATTTTAATTGGAAGAGTGCCACGTTGCACCATAAATGGCAGAGAGAACACCTAAGGAGTCTTGGCCCAATCTTGGGGATTCGGGGAAGGAGTTTCTAAGGCCTTGGATTATCAGTTTATGCGTACGTCCCACAGAGAATGCGGGAAACATCACAAGGTATGAGATTGCCTGGTGAGGCACTGTTAGAACGTTTGTGTTTTATAGTTGTTTGTCGTAGAAGGAATGTATTAGAGAAGGAAATTGGTTGTAGGAAGACTACTTTGGATATATGTTTTTTTCGCTCCTTTGAGATTTTTTCCAAATGATGTTTGTTTTTTGTCTTTAATTTTTTCTCTTCTTCATTTGGTCCATGTGGAGATCTTGTCTAGAAAGTAGTAGTATAGTTTTTATTTAAGTTAACCTGAAGCCTAGAAAGGTTAAGTGTTCAGCCTAAGATCAGCCCTGTGATTGGTGGCAGAGTAGGCGTTGGAGCCAAAGTGGCCTTCTTTTGGTGTTTCCTCTGCCCCAGTGATGATTCCGTCCCTTCGGCCCCTACTCCTTAGTTTAGTGTATATATTATATAATATATATGTAGTATAAAGATAATATATATGGCCGAGTGGACAAACATTGCAACCATTTAAATTGGAAGAGTGCCATATATATATATATATATATATTTTTTTTTTTTTTTTTTTTTTTTTTGAGACAAAGTCTTGCTGTGTCGCGCAGGCTGGAGTGCCATGGCATGATCTCGGATCACTGCAACCTCTGCTTCCCGGGTTCAAGCGATTCTTCTGCTTCAGCCTCCCAAGTAGCTGGGGTTACAGGTGTGCGCCACCACGCTCAGCTAATTTTTGTATTTTTAGTAGAAGCCGGGTTGCACCATGTTGGCCAGGCTGGTCTTGAACTGGTGACCTCAGGTGATCCACATGCCCTGGCCTCCTAAAGTGCTGGGATTACAGGCATGAGCCACTGCGCCTGGCCTAGTTTATATTTTTTAGGGACCATTGCCAAGATATGAGTATTATCTAGTATGAGAAACAATCATCAGCAAATAATTTAAAGCACAACATAGTAAGCACTTTATGGACTGTCGCGGGTGAGCAGCAACTCTCTGGGGCTGGTGACGCCAGGGTAAGAATTTACCAGGACAGCTGTAGGTAAAGAAAAGCAGATTTATTAGAGAAAGTATGAAAATATGTTGCAAGAGTGCAACAGGCAAGTTAGTAAGAGAGGAGCTAACTGCAATGAAACAAAGGCTGGCTGGGGATTTTACGGAATAGTACCTGTTGTGTGCTGAAGAGGGGTTTGTGCGGTACTGATAACACCAAGGTTGCAGTGAGCTAACTTGAGTTTTCTATCAGCCGAAGGTCCAGTGATAGCTGCACACGGAAAGATTGTTGAGTTATTTGTGCAGAAGGGCTGTGTCCTGGACCATGAAGAAAGGCAGACTTGTAGCTTATCGCCCGTCTCTTTTTGCTTTCCCTTGGTCCCCTCAACCTGACTTCTTTTCTCTAATTAGGACTCCATATGGAGTAAAACACTGTTGAGGAGTGTGAAAAAGGAAGTTAATTCTGACTATAAAAATGGATTTATAAACTCATGGAAGAGCTGGCATTTAAGGGATTATGCTTTGAAAGATGTGTAAAACCAATAAATTATGAAGGATTGGGAAGTTTAGGGCAGTAAGTAAACCAATATGAGGAATGATGCAATGCAAGGTAAACCCCAAATTACAGTTTGAGGCCCAACTGTGAAGACTTTCGAGTTCAGAGTGTGGTTTTTAATTTAATTTTAATTAAAGCATTTTAGCAGTTAGCAGCTAGTGAAAGTTTCTGTTTACTTGTATGGGGAAATGGTTGGCCATATGTGATAAGATTCAGCCATTTTTTGGGAAGACAGCTGACAGCAGTGAGCCAGCAATAAGGCATTCTCTGCAACATTACCAATCATAGTTAAAAATTGAAAGCAGTTCAGAGATCCTTATCTAGGATATTGATTCTTTAAGTTATGGTACATCAACACATTGACATACAGTCACGTGTTATTTAAAGACAAGGATATGTTTCAAGAAATGCATTGTTAGGCAGTTTCATCATTTTGTGAACATTATAGAGGGTTCTGTTTTTTTTGTAGTTTTTTTTTTTGAGGTGGAGCTTCACTCTTGTTGCCCGGGCTGGAGTGCAATGGTGCGATCTCGGCTCACTGCAACCTCCGCCTCCCAGGTTCAAGGGATTCTCCTGCCTCAGCCTCCCGTGTAGCAGGGATTACAGGCATGTGCCACCATGCCCGGCTAATTTTTGTATTTTTAGTAGAGACGGGGTTTCTCCGTGTTGGTTAGGCTAGTCTCGTACTCCCGACCTCAGGTGATCTGCCCACCTCAGCCTCCCAAAGTGCTGGGATTACAGGCGTAAGCTACTGCGCCCAGCCTTAGAGTGTTCTTAAACCTAGATAGTATATCCTACTTCACAAATAGTAGGTATATGATATAGCCTATTGCTCCTTCAGGCTACAAACCTGTACTGCATGTTACTGTACTGAATAATATAGACAGTTGTAACAATGGTAAGTATTTGTGCATCTCAGTATACTGAAACATAGAAAAGGTACAGTAAAAATACTTGATTATAATCTTAGGGGACCACCATTGGATATGCCATCCAGAACATCGTTGACCAGAATATCATTATGCAGTGCACGCTATTGCATATGCAGCCATTAAAAGTAATTACTTTGAAGACTGTGGAACCTTAAAATGAATGTAAAAATAGTATGTGTCTCCTAAGAATTGTGTATTTTAGGCTATGTAAAGGAAAGAAAATGGACATTTGAGCCAATAGGACTTTATTTAAACCCTGGCTCTGCCATTGCAAACCAAGCAACCTTGGTTTTTATTATCTGTAAAATGAGGATGAGATGACTTACCTTATCTTAGAAGATGTAATGATTAGATGAGAACGTAACTGGGAATTTTTTTAGAGCATGCTTGTGTTGTGGATAATTTATTTTTACAAATAATTCTCTTTAGAGTTAGTTGTGTCCCCTCCACCCAGCAGTTGTGAGTCATTTGATTTCTCTTTTTTCCCCAAAATATACCATGCATTCAGTACACAGATCTTGATGTTACCACCAAGTTAACACACTCAGGTAACCACCCAATCAAGGCATAGAACATTACTGGCACCCCTCAGAGGGTTCCATACTGTTTTCTTTTAATACATTTAATTTATTGGTGATCTTAAAGATTGTGGTTTCATTTGAATTGAAGAAAAAAGTGAGAAGTCAAGGAGCTATGAATAGTGAATGGAAAGTGGAAAGAATTTTACCTCCTTTACTTTGAAGTTACCTCCTTACTTTGAATCTGTATCCTGTAGAGTATTAATCTCCTTGTATACTTCACCAAGTCCTTTTGATGTAGATGTATGAAAATGCCTTGCAAAGTATAAATCATTATAGAAAACAAGATAGTATTTCGGCCAGGTGCGGTGGCTCACACTTGTCATCCCAGAGCTTTGGGAGGCCGAGGTGGGTGGATCACGAGGTCAAGAGTTCGAGACCAGCCTGACCAACATAGTGAAACCCCGTCTCTACTAAAAATACAAAAAATTGCCGGGTGTGGTGGCACGTGCCTGTAGTCCCAGCTACTCAGGAGGCTGAGGTGGGAGAATCAGTTGAACCCAGGAGGCAGAGATTGCAGTGAGCCGAGACCATGCCATTGCACTCCAGCTTGGGTGACAGAGTGAGATTCCGTCTCAAATGAAAAAAAAAAAAAAGATACTATTTCTGTTTCATTGCTGAAAAGAGCAGCAGTCTTCCCCCAAAAAAATTCTTTTTTCATTTGCTGAAGTCATTGAGATTGTATATTTGTTATTTGTGTTTGGTCAGTCTTCCCATTAGGTAATACTTTCCATTTTCTTTTACATTTCTCATAATGCATTGTGCTTATTTGTGTATCAATAAAATTTAAATTAATTGTCAGTTTCTTATAAGCAAGCAAACCTGATCCTTTATATTGCTATTGTAATAGGGGAAACATGAAGTCAGGTTTATTTAAGTATGTTCACTTTGCTATATAATAGGGCGCAGGTAAACTTGATTGAAATTAATACAGTATAATTAGAGCTTCCATTTTCTCTCATTGTACATAGTTTAAAATTATTGTAGTAATATTATACTGATTATTGTAGTAATATTATACGGATTTTTGCAATGTTATTACCAGTTTCATCATCAAGCACCTGTTACCAAATTGTAAATTATTTAACTGCTATTTTCTAGACTTTCATTTGTATGTAATTTAGTATCTTAGAGTAAAATCCGGGATTATTTCAGAAAACAGTTGAGGGATTTCGTGGTTACTTAGAAGTTATAATCATGATGTGGTCCTTGTTTTTTAAATTCTGTGAACTTTTTTTTTTCTTTTTAAGATTCCAGTTCTTCAGACAAACAATGGTCCAAGTCTAACAGGATTGACTACTATAGCAGCTCATCTAGTCAAGCAAGCCAACAAAGAATATTTGCTGGGGAGTACTGCAGAAGAAAAAGCAATCGTTCAGCAGTGGTTAGAATACAGGGTCACTCAAGTAGATGGACACTCCAGTAAAAATGACATCCACACACTGTTGAAGGTATCGTGACTCCTCTTATAGGCTGAAATGCATGAACTGTTAATCAGAAATCTCTTTCCCCTGAGATTAAAAAGCTGCAGCTGTTGGCCTTCTTCACCTCTTTCCTTCTGCCTCAGTAGTTTGCATCTGTTATTCCCTCTGCCTGGAACAGACTCTGTCCTCCCCCGCCACCACTGTCCCCCTTCAAATCTCAGCTGAGATATGCTGCCTTGGAAACTTCCTTGACTACTTCTCTCTCAGCTGGCTGAGGTTCTTTGTTCTATATGCAGTCACAGCACCCTGTGCTTTTCCTTCAGAACCCTTGTCATAGTCAGTAATTACAGTATTATGTGACTTTTTTTGTTTTTTTAATGTGATGCCCCACTCGACAATCCCGATTCTCTAAGGGGTAAAGTACTTTCTCAGAGGCAAGAGAGAATCAATCTTTTAGGGTTGTAGTTTGAAAAAACTGTCTGATCTGGGAAAGCTCACCTTTCCCTGTTTTGGGAATCATTGCTTTAAATTTTTATTTTCAAAGGCATCAAATAATAAAATAATCTACTGGATATAGCTTCAGAGTTACCAAGAATAAAAAAAATTCCAAATGAAGTTATTTTTGTTAATTTATTTATATAAAAAGAAGGCAGATTTTAAGATTTTGTTGAAGCTTTAAATTTGAAAGAAACTTAAGAGGTTATTCAGACAACAGCATATCATTGTAGGAATTCCTTCTGTTTCTTAATTTTATTGTGATTGTTATATCATGGCAACATAAGTTGTGCAAGAAAGGTCTTCCTTTATCACTTTGGGGAAAATGGTTCAAACTGTATTCTTGATAGATGCCGTCAAGAGAACTGGTACAAAGTCAGATTCAGAGCTTGGCTCTTTGTATGTCTGTCGTGATCAACCATTTATTCTTAATATCATGTTGGTCATTCACAGGGACCCTTCTCTTGTGCCCCTACTATTCACAGCATTTCCAGGGGGAAGCAGTCATATCCTACCTCCAAGTGAATGTGAGATTTCAGGCAAATAAAAAGTGAACACAACCATCTTTTATAGTTTTCCAAGGGAAAGGATAGTAATGAAGTACTTAATTCTGAAAGATAGGAACAGAATTTCAATGAATTGGGTTTATAAGGTTCAAAAGTTATATTAATAGATGTGGTATTAGAAGCATAGAAGTAACTTCCAAAGTGTTATCTCTGAGACATGTAAATATTTAATTGAGAGCCTCTGATTTAAGATGTTCCTGTTTTTGAAATGTATGTGGAGCTGGGCAATTTGCATTGTCTTCCTTGTCTGACCACAGTTTGCTCATCTGCACCTACAATATAAGCACTTGCAGTGCACCAGGATGCAGTTCTAAGGGCTGGTGGTGCATTAGACACAGTTTCTGCCCTTACGGAACTCAGACTGGCGAGTGAGACTGATTGTATATAGAGTGGATTGCAATGTGATTTTGGCCACATGCACAGATGAGAAAAGGGTTGATTTGTTTTGTTTTGCTATTTTAAGACAGTGTTGTTTTTATTTTAAAAGCAGTAAATATTACAGAATTTAGGAAGTACAAATAAGCAAATGGAGGACATTTGAAATATCCATAGTCCCACCAACAAGAGAGAACTATTAATGCTTATGTTTGGCCATCAGATATTTATTAAACCCCTTTTGTGTTTTTTCTGTGCATTTTTTTTTCCTTTTGTATATATGTGTGTATGTATTTAAAAAAAAAAAAAAAAAAACAGGTACCTACTGGGCATGGTAACCTGTTGGTTTTGTTTTGTTTTTTCTTTTTATTTTTTTGAGACAGGGTCTCACTCTGTCACCCAGGCTGGAGTGCAATGGCGCAATCTTGGCTCACTGCAACCTTCACCTCCTGGGTTAAGCAATTCTCGTGCCTCAGCCTCCCGAGTAAATGGGATTACAGGTGCGCACCACCACGCATGGCTCATTTTTTTGTGTTTTTAGTAGAGATAGGGTTTCATCATGTTGGCCAGGCTGATCTCGAACTCCTGACCTCAAATGATCCGCCCACCTCAGCCTCCCAAAGTGCTGGGATTACTGGCGTGAGTCACCTCACCTGGCCAGTAAACTGTTTTTTTGTTCACCGACAGTGTGTTGTCAGCACCTTTTTTACGTCAACAAGTATTCACTTACACCCTCCTTTTAATAACATGTTAGCGTTATATCGTATACAGTTGACCCTTAAACAGTGCAGGGCACTGACTCCCTGAGCAGTTGAAAATCCATGTATAATTTTGATTCCCCAAAAACTCAATTGCTAATAGCCTACTGTTAACTGCAAGCCTTACCTGTAACATAAAGTCAGTTAATACATATTTTGTATTTTATATGTGTTATATACCGTATTCTTAACGTAAGCTAGAGAAAAGAATATTATTAAGAAAATCATAAGGAGGAGGGAATACGTTTACTATTCATTAAGTGGAAGTGGATTGTCATATAGGTCTTTATCCTCACAGTCTTCACTTCACATTGAGTAGGCTAAGGAGGAGGAAGAAGAGCAAGGGTTTGTCTTACTCTCTTGGGTGACAGAGGCAGAAGAAAATTTGTGTTTGAGTGGACCTGTGCAATTCCAACCTGCGTTGTTCAAGGTTTAAGCTGTAATTGTACCACAATTTAAATTATCTATCCCTGGGTAGTTACTAGATTGTTGCTAAATATTTTAGCACATTTCCATTTGTTTCCTTAGCCTAATTTTTTTTTTTTTTTTTTTTAAGAGTCTTGCTCTGTCACACAGGCTGCAACCTCTGCCTTCCAGGTTCAAGCAATTCTCCTGCCTCAGCCTCCCAAGTAGCTGGGATTACAGGTGTATGCCATCACACCCAGCTAATTTGTTTTGTATTTTTAGTAGAGATGGGGTTTCAGCATGTTGGCCAGGCTGGTCTCAAATTCCGAACCTCAAGTGGTCCGCCTGCCTTGGCCTCCTGAAGTGTTGGGATTACAGGAGTGAGCCACCGCACCCGGTGTCCTTAGGCTAAATTCCTGCAAGAGAAACTGCTAGGCTAAAAGCTATATATTTTTAAAGTTATGTTGCTCATTTGTCCTCCAGAAAAGTACATTGTTATAGTATCATAGCATATGAGAGTGGCCTCTTCCACAAAACTAACATGGTATTACCTCTTTCTCCTTCACTACCCCAATTTAATTACCAAAACAAGAAAATTTAAAAATTATTCGTTTGAGGCCGCATGCGGTGGCTCACACCTGAAATCCCAGCACTTTGGAAGGCCGAGGCAGGCAGATCACTTGAGGTTAGGAGTTCGAGATCAGCCTGGCCAACATGATGGAACCTCCATCTCTACTAAAAACAGAAAAATTAGCTGGGCGTGATGGCATGCACCTGTGGTCCCAGCTACTCAGGAGGCTGAGGCAGGAGAATCACTTGAACCCGGGAGGCGGAGGTTGCAGTGAGCCAGGGTCACCCCACTGTACTCCAGCCTGGGCAACAGAGCGAGGCTGTGTCTCAAAAAAAAAAAACAAAAATTATTTGCTTTTTTTTTTTTTAAAATAAAATTATTAATGTGTCATTTTCATACTGCTTATTAGCTATTTTATTATTTTTAAAAATTCACTTACATGTATTCCTTGCCTGTGTTTATATTGGGCTGTATAGGTTTTTATTATTTATTTTTAAAACTCTTCCTTTTAGGATATTATGAAAGGGTTTAATTCTCATTTGTCAAAGTGCCATTTCAGTGGTAAAACCACAATGCTAAGTTTAAATGCCTCATAAATAAGGTAGTATATAATTTCAAAAAGCAGGCATTGCAAAACACTAACATTTGTTGAGTCTAGATGGAGGGTATATAGTTATTTTACTGCTTTTTCAACTTTTTTGTATTATTAGAAAGTTTAATAGATGGAAGGAAAAAGAAAAATCAGGTGGAATTGTAGGGGAAGTATTTAACAGTTTGACAATGGCATCAGAAAGAATTGTAAAAAAAAAAAAAAAAGAGGAAACGAACGTCAGACATAATTAGTTCTCACCTGTGAATATTTTGAATGTGTGAAACTCTGTCTTTTGGTAGGAAAAATTTTCTTTATATCATGAACCCAGAAAATATTACCTAATCATAGTTTATAAAAACTACATTTTTAAGAGTCTTGGCCGGGCACGGTGGCACACGCCTGTAATCCCAGCACTTTGGGAGGCCGAGGCGGGCTGATCACGAGGTCAGGAGTTTGAGACCAGCCTGGCCAACATAGTGAAACCGCTGTCTCTACTAAAAATACAAAAAATTAGCCGGTCATGTTGTGTGCCTGTAGTCCCAGCTACGCAGGAGGCTGAGGCAGGAGAATCACTTGAACCCTGGAGGCAGAGGTTGTGGTGAGCCAAGATCGCGCCACTGCACTCCAGCCTGGGCAACAGAGTGAGACTCCATCTCAAAAAAAAAAAAAAAAAAACAGTCTTTATCACTAAAACATGGATATAGATTCTGTTTTTGGAGAAAATATACAAAACTGGTCTTTAAATACTTCTTGAAATTAAATGAAGATGTATTTATTTTATTTGAAATTAAATGAAGATATTTTATTTCTTATACTTTCTCAAAGTTGATTTCTCTGAAGATATTTGGAGAGAAATCATATCCATTCAACAGAGTACCATAAAATTTAAGTGGTAGTCCCTAATATACCAATACGTTCTACCCTTTCCACCCAAATTTTATTTTGATTCTTCCATGCCTGTCTCATTTGTGTCCATATTCCTTTATGTTCTTATCTGTACCACCTTTAGGGGCTCATATTCATATACCATTTTGAAAATGACTGTCTTTAAATGAAAATCGTCAGAGAAAATGTGTTTACTCTTTATTAAGTGGAAGTAGATGATCATAAAGGTCTTCATCGTTATCTTCATGTTGAGCGTGTATCATGTTAACTTTGTTTGCTAACTCAAAGAGATTAAATTCAATTCTGCAAACATTTTTTACTGATTGCTGAACCACTATATTCCAGATACTCTGGGATGTTGCTATGGTCTGAATGTTTGACTTCCCCTCCCCAAATTTATATGTTAAAATTCTAACCCCCAAAGTGATGGAGTTAGGAGGTGGGGTCTTTGGGGGTGATTAGGTCCTGGAGGCAGAGCCTTCATGAATGGAATTATTGCCCTAATAAAAGGCCTGAGAGAGACCTCACCCCTTCCACCATGTGAAAAGACAGCTGCCTGTGAACCAGGAAGCAAGGCCTTACCAGACACTGCATCTGCCATCACTTTCATCTTAGACTTCCAGCCTCCAGAACTGTGAGGAATAAGTCTCTTTTGTTTACATGCCACCCAGTCTATGTATTCTATTATAGTTGCCCAGGTGGACTAAGACAGATGTGATTTGAGAATCGGAACAAAATGCCCTCTCTATAGTTTAAGGAATTATTCTAGAATAAATGCTGTTGATCACTGGACAGTTTTTTATATCTAGTCCTTAGAGGAGCCTCAAAGAATATTTAATAATAGTTCATATAACTCATTTACAAAACCTCCTCTGAAGGTTTTATGAATTTGTTGTTTCACTTAATTGACTATAATTCAATGTAAATTCCTATTCTACTAAATTAAGTGTTAATTTTAAGGGAAGGCAACATTTTCCATCTCAGGAAATTGACGTATTCATGCTGGTCTGCCAGAAAATACCTCTAACAAAAGTAAAAATAGATAAATTGGACTATGTCAAAATTAAACATTTCTGGACACAATCAAAGGAGACAACAGAGTGAAAAGGCAGCCCATAGAGTAGGAGAAAATTTGTAAATCATATGTTTGATAAGGGGTTAATATTCAGAATATGTAAAGAACTCCTACAACTCAGCAACAAACAAACCGAATATCCTGATTTCAAAAGTGGCAAAGGACTTTAGTATGCATTTAGCCAAAGAAGATATACCAGTGGCCAGCAAGCATATGAAAAGATGCTGGAATCACTAATCATTAGGGAAATGTAGATCACGTTTACAATGAGATATCATTTCACACCCATTAGGATGGCTACTACCAAAAAAAATCCCACAGAGCAACATGTGTTGGTAAGGATATGAAGAAATTGTAACCCTTGTGCATTGTTGGTGGGAATGTAAAACGTGCAACTGCTATGAAAAGCAGAACAGCACTTCCTCAAGAAATTAATGGAATTACCATATGGTCCAGCAATTGTACTTGTAAGTATATACCCAAAAGAATTCAAAGCGTGGTTTTGAAGAGATGTTTGTACGCTCCTGTTCACAGCAGCATTACAGTAGCCAAGAGGTGGAAACAACTATGTCTATTGACACAGGAATCGATAAAATATGATCTGTACATACAGTGGAATATTATGCAGCCCTAAAAAGGAAGGAAATCCTGACATGTGCTGCATGCTACATGGAGGAACTTTATATTCAGTGAAACAAGCCAGTCACAAAAGTACATATAGTCTATATTGCACTTATATGAGGTATCTAAAGTAGTCACATTCATAGAAACAAGGTAGACTGGTGGTTGCCAGGACCTAGAGGCAAGGGGAAATGGGCGAATTATTGTTTCATGGGTATAGAGTTTCTTAGAATTCTCTAAAGAGATTGAAATTGTTGGGGAATTTTTGTATTTTAATGGAAAAAATAAGTGTAACTAATGAGCATGAGTAACAAAATATTTCCAAAAACAAAAAGCTAGACTTTAAAATGATCATAGATGGCACTTTGAATATCATTTTCTAATGTTTTCTTGTTTATTTAAGACTAGTAATGTTTAGCCTATTTTTTTAAAATGAGGTGACTGGCGTATTATTTGTGATTTTGAATGAATATTAATGTCAAAGAGTAAATTTATTAAATGGCAATATTTTGTTTTCTAGTAGCCTAAATCTTTTAAGTCATGATATGATAATTAACTTTATTATTACTGTTTTTTACATTAATATTTATTTGTTTTTTCTTTTTTCTAGGATCTTAATTCATATCTTGAAGATAAAGTCTACCTTACCGGGTATAACTTTACATTAGCAGATATCCTATTGTACTATGGACTTCATCGCTTTATAGTGAGTATTTGTATAGTTACTGGCTTTTTTTTTGTAGTGTTGAGAATGATTTTTAAAACTTTGTCTTGAATTTAGATCAGATTTGCATTTTTGGCTTATCAAATAAAAATGAAAGGAATTCCTTTCAGTTGCTTCCTTTTCCTTGACCTTGATTTTTTTCCTATGCTTCTGCTCTTCTTCAGCAGTGACTTCTCCAGCTACACTTTAGGTTTTGTCATCATCCCCTGGGCCCCATATTCCTACCATTCCACCTCTAGATCTTAACTCCAGTACCCCATCTTCTGTGTAACCACTTGTGATGGTTAATACTGAGTGTCAACTTGATTGTATTGAAGATGCAAAGTATTAATCCTGGGTGTGTCTGTGAGGGTGTTGCCAAAGGAGATTAACACTTGAGTTAGTGGGCTGGGGAAGGCAGACCCAAGCTTAATCTGGATGGGCACCATCTAATCAGCTGCCAGCAAACATAAAGCAGGCAGAAAAACATGAAAAGATTAGACTGGCTTAGCCTCCCAGCCTACATCTTTCTCCTGTGCTGGATGCTTTCTACCCTCAAACATCAGACTCCCAAGTTCTTCAGTTCTGGAACTCGGACTGGCTCTCCTTGCTTCTCAGCCTGAAGATGGCCTATTGTGGGACCTTGTGATTGTGTGAGTTAATACTTAATAAACTCCCCTTTATATATATATATATTCCATTAATTGTGTTCCTCTAGAGAACCCTGACTAATACACCGCTTATCTTAGCTCTTTTAATCTCTTAGTGTCTAATTTCTGTCTGATGTAATTTGACTCCTCTTTTCCAAATCTGTATACTTTCTTCCCCACCCAACCTAGACCCCCTTTTGTGTAACTTCAGCTACGTCCTCTTAGTATCTTCAGCTCCTTTGCTTTACCCTACAGTCACCACCCTTTCCCTGTAAGTTCCCGGCTCTTGGCCAGTCCAAATAAATGTCTTCAGTCTTACATCCAAGATCCAAGCTGAGCTCTACTGGAGAAATTACAACACTGTAGATGACTGCCACTAAAAATGTTGACTATCCATTTGCAGCTGGGCTCTCATACTGGCTCAGCTCCTTTTTTTTCTCTCCCAGGGATACTTCCAAACCTTTACTTCCTTCCTTAAGCCCCTTCCTTCTCCCTCCTCCTTTATCTTTAGTCCTTATCACCGAGCCTTCCTCCATTATTCATCTAGAAAAGTGGAGGCTGTTCATCTGAATCCCTTCATCTTCCAGCCTGCCTGATTGGGCATCCTTGTCTATCTTGTCTCCTTTTCCTGGTCTCAGCCTTGCCTTTTTCCTAGGCCGATCCATTTGTATTAGTCCATTTTCACGCTGCTGATAAGGTCATACTTGAGACTGGGTAATATATACAGGAAAAAGGGTTTAATGGACTTAACAGTTCCATGTGGCTGGGGAAGCCTCACAATCATGGTGGAAGGCAAGGAGGAGCAAGTTGGAGCAAGTCATGTCTTACATGGATGGCAGCAGGCAGAGAGGGCTTGTGCAGGGGAACTCCCACTTATAAAACCATCAGATCTCATGAGACTTATTCACTATCACAAGAACAGCACAGGGAAGACCTGCCCCCATGATTCAATTACCTCCCACCAGGTTCCTCCTGTGACATGTGGGAATTGTGGAAGTTACATTTCAAAATGAGATTTGGGTAGGTACACAGCCAAACCATATCACCATTCATCTGGCCTCTTACCTGAATCTCCTCTCCGCCTCCTGCCTTTTCTGGATCTTGCTCCAGATTGTATTTCCTTTTTTTCTTCAATCTTGCCCACTACCTACATGATCAGTCTCTTTATTTTAAATTTGTTCATGAGCGATGACATGATGCTATGTTCTTGGCACTGTTCTTCATGCTGTACAAATGTTGACTCATTTAATCCTAATAACAGCCATGTAGGGTAGGCACTAATATTATCAGCCCCATTTTACAGATGAGATAACTGAGGCATAGAGAGGTCAAATGTTTTCTTTGAGATTGCCCAAGGAAGTGGTGGAACGAGGTCCAGAAACCAGACACTTTGGCCCCAGAATATGTGCTTTCTTATACCCATCTCTCTGCCTACAAGGTTGGCTCAACTCCCCATCACCCCAACACCCATCTTCCCCCTGTGGAAAAAAAGAACTCATGCATTTTTGTGCATTGTGCATTGTGCACCTCATGTATCCAGTCAATCAGATCCTGATTTCCAGCTCCTAAATGCCTCTCACATGTGTCTTTTCCTATGATCCCAATGACATTTCCCAAGTTCCAGTATTTAGAATCTTTTGTTCATCTAAAGAGGATGGACTATAAGAGATGAGCTTGGTGGCCCCTGGAGCAGTCTTTCTCATGACCATGTCTTTTTCTTTCTCAAAATAATTAACTCAGACAGGCGCAGTAGCTCACCCCTGTAATCCCAGCACTTTGGGAGACCAAGGTGGGCGGATCACCTGAGGTCAGGAGTTTGAGACCAGCCTGGCCAATATGGTGAAACCCCGTCTTTACTAAAACCACAAAAATCAGCCAGGCGTGATGGCGCATGCCTGAAATCCCAGCTACTCCAGAGGCTGAGGCAGGAGAATTGCTTGAACCCAGGAAGAAGAGGTTGCCATGAGCAGAGATCGCACCAAGGCACTCCAGCTTGGGGGACAAAAGTGAAACTCTGTCTTAATTCATCTGACTCCTGCCTCCCTTGCTATCCTCCTTCCTGTCATTCTCTCAGCCACAACATGTGCCCCAGAGCCTGCTGGATGCTGGGCTCTTTCTACCCAGCATCCTTGCATTACTCTTCTCTTTTGCTCCCTGGTCCCAGCCCTTCCCTTCTTCCCCACTTCATTTGCATTTCCCAATGAAATGCAAATCTCTCGGTTCCCACTCATTCCTCCGCTGAATCCCTCTCAGGCTCCTAAACCATATTGAGGTGCTTCTTCCTCTGTGTGTGTTTGTACCTCATATACACCTCAGGTCTAGCTTGTTTCACTCTTACTGAAATTCTTTGAAAATAAGCTGCTTGACTCAATGATTGTAGCGACACATATTTGTAACACCATTGTCTGAGGTAATTCCTGGCATGTGTATGTAGTCACCCCTCCATAAACACTGAATACATTTTTAAACGTATTTCTCTCTGCTTTTCAAGGAGTTGCCTCTATACTTTCTCGCTGTACCTCATCACTAAGAAGGAAATAGGACCAGTGTTATTAGCCTCCTTTTACAGAGAAGGAAACTAATGCTTAGGAAACTTGAGTGGTTTAAAGGCACAGCGCTCAGTTTTTGGAAGGGCCAAACTAGATCTTCTGACTGAAGTGTCTTAATGTGTGGGGAAGCTCTTTGTATTATAAACTATAAAATACTGTAATAATTGAGGCCTGCGCAGGCCCCAACCTGTCCATGGTTTGGGGCTGCTATCTGCCTCATAAAGCAAAGTGGAGGGTTTGTCTTTTGGAAAAACAAAGTCGTTTTCTCCTCTGAAAAAGCCTCCTACATAATTGGCTTTGCCATTTGCCAAGAATAAGAGGGCACAGATTGAGGCCTCTTGAGTCTGGGTTTTCAGTTGAGGTTGAAGAGAAAAGACAGGGATTGTAACCAGAAAATTCAGAATGGAATGCAGTTCCCTCCCGAACTCCTGGGCTTCATGACAGTCATAGAAGTGGATTCCTTTTAGTTTCCCCTCACCCCCCAAACATACCGTAATAATGCATGATACAGTTATTAGTCCCCTACTCAAGCTATAATCCTTCAGTTTGAATTTACTTGACTTTATTCTGAATTGTTCCTCAAAGATCCTCAGTGATTATGTTAAATTCTGTAACATTATTGTAATGGCTTAGAATGATCTTTAATTTAATGTAAAACTATTATGAGTTTTAAATGATTTATTGAGAGCCCACTGTGTATGCCCACTATGCCATACTTGAGAGGGAGACAACAGAAGTATAAAACTATTTTCAGGGGCATATTAATCTTATTGAAGAAATTAGACTGTTTTACATGAAAGCAATTAATGAAGTAGAGAAAATGGAATCCAGTGCTAATCTCTGGTCAGAATATTATGTTATTAATGAATGAGGCAGATAAGTAGAATACAGAATCATAAAATTGTCAGAAAAATATCTGAAGATGTGGATGGCCTTGGCTATCTAAGGGAATTTTCACTGTTCTGGAAAGCTTATGATAAGTTTGATTACAAATATTCTTTGTAAATAGGGCGACCACATGATTTCTCATCCAAAACACTTGTCTGTGAAAGGAGGCCTATTAATAATTACGTTGAGACAACAGGAGTGAAGTAGAATGAATGTTCCCCATACTTACAAAGAATATGATTCAATTTACACAAAATAAGGGACCAAAGAGGATTTGTCTTATTTCTGTTCATCCCCTCTTGGCTTTTAAAACAGTGCCTTGTGCAGCTAAATGCTTATTGAGATTAGCAATATTAAGGCTGGGCATGATGGCTCATGCCTGTAATCCCAGCACTTTGGGAGGCTGATAGATAGCTTGAGCCCAGGAGTTCAAGACCAGCCTAGGCAACAGGGCAAAACCCGTCTCTATTTAAAAAAAAAAAAAACAAAACCATTAACCAGGCATGGTAGCTCTGTGCCTGTAGTCCCAGCTACCTGGGGGAATGAGGTAGGAGGATCTTCTGAGCCCAGGGAGGTCAAGGCCACAGAGTCATGATTGCACCACTGTATTCCAGCCCGGGCAGCAGAGTGAGGCCTGTCTTAAAAAAATAAATCAAAGCAATATGTAACAACTGGTACCAATTTATAGTTCCTATTTCAGATTTTTTAGATTTTTTATCTTTGTAGTGAAAGTGTAATATAAGTAATGTTATTTAAATGTGGAGAAAGTTTATTGGAGCTGAAATACATTGATTACCAGCTTCTTTTATTCCATGCTAGGTTCAATATGTTTTAGTAGCTTTTCGAATTTAAAATGATCATAAGGCACAACTTACCTCATTTCAAAACAAAAAAGCCTCCGAGGTAAAGAGGATTTGCTGCTAAGGTATTTAAGCATCTCTCTCCTGGTGGCAGCCTAAACACAGTCTTTGAACTTGAGGGAGTCTGTACTTGATTTTAGTGAGACTGTGCTGCTGTGAGCATGGCTACCCAACAGGGCTCCAAGAACAATTTCTATCTGAAAACCACATTAACAAACTTGTTGGCTTTTTAAAAAATATATATTTAAATGTGACATATGTTTTGACATTTAACTTTTTAAGCTTTATATTAGGAAAAATACCATCAGTCATCCTTTGTGATGACAGCCAGCAGGCTGGTGAATGTCTGTTCAGACCCACAAGATCTGGCTTGCTGTAGCATCGGGCTGTCATTAAGAAGGAGAGTATTTCTACATCTAATTAAAAATAAAAAAGATGATACTGAAGTGCAACTCATAAACCAAGTGTTTAATTAAATTTTCCTTTCCTCTAGCTTATGCAGGTTTTGCAGTAGGGAAAAGAAATACTCTGAAAAGGAGGGAACTTGTTTGGAATTCCTTTGCCAGCAGAATGAATAAGGTCATAATCCTATAGTGCAAAATATTCATAGTACTAGCTGCAAAGTTATTTAATTACAAGTCTAAGTGCACTGGAGGGCACTTGGTTTTTAGGCAGGTTAGAAGTGTTTCATTCAGTACAGCATGTTAAAGTTAGGGTTACATTAATAATATTTAGCATTCTGTATGTGTTTACATTTTCTAGTTTGGAGTGTATGTCCTCTTCATATATAGTGACTAGGATGTTGTGATTAAAGATATCCTTATCTTTTTCAAAGTGAAATTGAATAGATTAATATGTAAATCACTGTTGACCATCCTTTTGGGTTCCTATCATGAGTCAAAGTATCTCTCCCACTCTAGTCCAAGTGCAGGCAAAGTAATCAAAGAAATAGACACCTTCTCAAGGAACAGGCCTCACAGACTAAAACCTATACAATGGCAGAATTGCACTGTGGTGTTAAATGACATTCCAGTTAAGTTGGGTACAAATACATTCAGATGTGGAATAAATGATTTCTAGGTGTTAAGGTAGGGTGGGTGTGAGGTGCAGATTGGCCACCTGCTGATATTTGCCAGGTCTTCGTGCTTTGTTTGCTTTGGCAATATTATTTATTTTTGTCCTCGTGCATTCCTTAATTTGTTTGTTCGCATTATTCAGTACGGAATACGTAATCAGCACAGTGTACAAAACAGCAGTCAAGGAACCTTCGAGTCATCAGAAAATTCCACTGTATTTTGTTTCACTGTGAGCCCAATTTTAGTCATGGCTGAGTTATTCTAAGATCTGGTCTATCTTAACTCCGTTTGAGGAATATTATGTTGCCTTTCCTTTGTTATACTGCCTGTTAGTGTGGCTGTTTATTATAACACCAGTGACTCACTGCTTTCTTAAAGTGATTTCACTAGTAGATAGTCATCCCTGTGAACAGACTGTTACTCAAGATTATTAAAATCCTTTGTAATATTATGTGCTGCTTGACTGTAAGATTGTTATCAACTGAAATACTTTTGTTCTGAAGTTTGGAGCACCATTGGAGGCATGTGGTTCTTTTATAAGGAAAGGAAAAATAAAAGAAATAACTGCAAAAATAGTCCAGGAGCACTGGCCCTAAAGAATGTCCCAAAGTCGGCAGCGTGATGCCAGTTGGAAAGGTAGCAAAGCAGCGTGTCACCCTGATCTGGAACGGGTCACTTAAAGTGTTTCTCACATGATTTCATGGAAAATTAGTGATTCAGAATATTATCTGCTTGGCTTTAAAGATCAAAGTCATGACAGAGTGCCAATATAAATTAAAAGGAATTATTATTTTAGGCAGAAAGAGCCAAGCACCACTATAGACACACTGGCATGCAGATCAACATGAAGCAGGAAATGGCAACTAGAACAATTGCATTGTTTCCTGTTGTAAGAAAGGAAAAAGAACTTGAGCTAGAAAGGGATGGTGGAAAACCAGTGTTGTAAGTGAAATAGTCCGGGAGATCCCATCAGAAATGTTTTTAAAATCTGTAAATTTGGTGAGGGGAGAAATCTGTTCATTTCTTTGTTTACAGTAAGTTTATATAGGGAATGTCTTCCAAAAAAGTAGCACAGTTAACAAGTCAAGATCACTCATAATTATCTCAGACTCAAAGGGACAAGTTCCAAAGTTTAAACTGTAAAAAGAGGTGAAAGTGGTAACCGTAACCTCATCCTTTTTGAAAAACTCTGTGAGTTTCTGGCAAAAGTTTCCTGAGGGAAAATGTATAAATGTACATTCTTAAAATAGATCATCTAAAAATATTGTCAAATGGATCATCTAGTTAAAAATTATTAGAATAGGGGGCTGGGTGCAGTGGCTCATGCCTGTAATCCAGGCACTTTGGGAGACCGAGGCTGGTGGATCACTTGAGGCCAGGAGTTCGAGACCAGCCTGGCCAACATGGCGAAACCATGTCTCTACTAAAAATACAAAAAATTAGCCAGGTGTGGTAGTATGTGCCTGTAGTCCCAGCTACTTGGGAGGCTGAGGCAGGAGAATCGCTTGAACCCAGGAAGTGGAGGTTGCAGTGAGCCCAGATTGCGCCACTGCACTCCAGTCTGGGCAACAGAGTAAGACTCTGTCTCAAAAAATAATAATAATAAATAAATTATTGGAATAAATTAGGAATTTTTAGAAGCTTTAGGAGCTCTTGGAATAAAAACTATTTTTTACTGTGAGTCTGTTGATAATCCTGACTCTAGAGACTCCAAATGTAAAATGTTTAAGTTGGAGAATATTTATTTTGCTGTGTTCTGTATGTTATTATTTCTTTAAATAATAGGCCTGTAAGCAACTTATACTAGTCCTCAGTGACACCAAATGCTGTTCTGAAATACAAATATCACACATAACATTGCCCTTTTTACCTAGTTTAAAATCTGGGTGAACAACTTGAACATAAACAAGCATTAGTACTCTATTATTTGGAAATGCTTTACCAAATGGCTGAGTGGAGAATTATCTGAAATGAAAGAGCTATGAAAGGACTAAAATGGTAAGAAAGAGGTCAGATTTGAATCATCATATATTTCAGCAGCTGACATGAAATCAAGTTGGAGTAAAACTTATTGTTACATCTGTTTGCTTTAGACAAAGAGATTTGTCGAAGTTGATTTTGAATTTTATTCATTCATTTATTCATTTTTGGTAAGAAAGCTCCCATTTCTTGTTAGATTTGCAGCTCTGTTTATTACTGGTTGAGCTTTTAATAAATTTTTTGAAGTCCTTGCTGAAGTTTATGTATGGTAAAGATTTAGAAAAAGAACAAAATGCTCTTTTACAAAATATTTTTCAAAATATTTTTGAAATATAGACTGATGCTCAGTTTATTCCACAGATTAAGTGCTGCCTATGAAAACACACCTGACAGGTAGATGCTCCTTTCAGTTTGAATCTACCAGTTAGCCTAATGTAATTCTTTCATGTGAAACCATGAATTTTCATAATAAAAATTAAACTTTTACATTAAAAAAGACATACTTGACCAGTTTTCTTGACTGATGTGTTATTTATCTCTGTGCCATGGACTGACTGTTATAGATGAGACAGTTATAGTAACATCCTTCTAAGTAGACACAACCTTACACACCTTAGACAAGATGAATGTTTTTATGTGCTAGAGCAGCTTGTGTGTAGGACTTAAGTATGTATCACTAAAACCTGAAACTTAAACTTTTATGAAACAGAAGCAGTGAAGATTCTCCCTAGTAACAACTTAAGTAAACCGAGCCAACAAATACGAGTCCAAATAAACATTTAATGAGAAAATACTGCCTACTTTTTAATTTTATTGTTAATATCCTTTTGTATTCTGTAATAATTATTGCATGTAGAGTGATTTATCCTTCACCTTTGGTGATCTGGTAACTTAGCAGAATGTTTGTTTGCAGAACAGGTATGTGCTAAATTCTGAAAAGCAAAGGAAGTTCATCTCACTAAAAATGTCTCCCAACAAGCAGGCTACTGGGGAGTTTGTACCGCTTGTAGGGTGGCTGAGTTATTTCTTTCTGCGAACACTCCTGTCAGTGTTATAGAGACTTGCACTATCTGTTAAGTAAATGTGACTTAGGAGAAGGAACTACACTACCCATTCATGGGGTCATGGCTGCAAGTTACTGCCCTACTGGTTTTCTCTTTACCTGATAACTCTCAATAATTCTAAAATTTATCTTAGAGACAAGTCTTTGAGTCACCTGTTTTGGAATTTGAGCCCAGTGAAATGATAAGCACCTGCAGTTTGTATCACATCTCTCTAACCAAATCTCTGAGCATTCTTGTAGCTTGATAGCAAATTGGGTGAACTGCTACATTCACTAAAAGATTGAGTTCAGCTTTATTGCAAACAGAATTATGAAGGTCCGTTCTCATGCATTTACTCAGCCTCCTTCATCTGAGTCACACACCACTGGAAATAGCCCCTCCTTATATTAAGCAATACTGACTTGAAATGGATCATTTCCTTTTTTTAGGTTTACTAAAGAATACCAGAGAAAGAACTGTATCTTAATCTATCTTCCTTTCCAATGAAGTAAAAAACAAATTATTTGATCCAAATCCTCAGTTAATGTAAATTTTGCATTTGCTGAAAACTTGGTATTTCCCAGGAAGCACATCAGGTTTTGTACTGAACATAACATTGAACATGAAGAACTTTTACAAGTCAGTGTTCACTGGGCTGAAACTTTTACTCCTATCTGAATATGTTGGCTTTTGAGAACTCTTGGGGGATTGATGTTGTTGTTTTTCAACTTCTATCTCCTACTTAAGTGATATTAATATTTGTGCTTATGTAACATCTGTGTTGTGTGTGTATGTTTTTAATCTCTACTTAGGTTGACCTGACAGTTCAAGAAAAGGAGAAATATCTTAATGTGTCTCGCTGGTTTTGTCACATTCAGCATTATCCAGGCATCAGGCAACATCTGTCTAGTGTTGTCTTCATCAAGAACAGACTATATACTAATTCCCACTAGAAGCTGTCCATGCCATACAGAAGATCTAGTAAAAACGTTTTAAATGGAAAATGTACTCTGGACCACAGGACTAATGTAAATTAATATACAGCCATTCATTATTTGTTGAAGTTGATAGAATTTTTGAAGTGTAAACTTGTGTCTGAATGTTTTATTTGTTCTTTAGTTGAAGTTTTGCAATTTTTATGTCAAAATTCAATTGCTATTAAACAAGTTGAGATCAAGTTATAAATTAACCTTGTTTTTAATAGATGACATGTATTTCAATAAAAGTTGCAAATCAGGCTTAATCTTAAAATTGGTGGTCCTTTCAATGGTTGACATATTTGGCTATTTATTAACCTCTCTTTCATATTCTAAAATTCATTTTCCCCTTATGGATACTTATGATAGTTTGTTAAGAACTGTGATAAATTGTGCCAAGGAAACTGAAAGGGAAGACAGATGGATTTGTTTTAAAATATTTATGTGAGCTAGTAAATGTGGTTGAAAAAATATTTTTTCGTTGTTTCTTTCTTTCTGTAGTCAGTACTCATTGGCGTGAAACTAACTACTGAACTGCCCTACGGGAAACTGGAGTAAGATACATTCCTCTTGAGTTAATGATTCTTTTTTGTTGTTGGGCTTATTGTAATATGCAGTGGCCAAAAAGAGATGGGAAATTCTTCCTCCTGTAAGGAGGAAAATAAAAACAAAGAGATGGGAAAGTCTTATTGTCCCACTAATTTTGGATTTTTAATTACTAGATTTTTTCTAAACTGAAAGCCAAGTCTCATGGAAAGACTGCTGTTAAAGTGCTGTGTGAAGAACAGAGGCACTTTATTAAAAGATCTGTATATTTTATAACTTGCTGGTTGAATAAATAATAGTTATTGTAGAGCTAAAGACCTTATCTTTACAAATAATGAGAAAAATGGGGTCTTTGGGGGCTTTCCCGTTTAATGCTACTTAATGTTTTGATGTTGATGCTGAGTCTGACCAGTGGACCCTTCAAAGTTCTAGCAGAACTTTAAACAAAGCAGTTAATCATATTTTCTTAATCTCTAAAAATAAAAATTAAGATAATGCTAAATTAGGATTAAAGTAGACAACATGAAGAAAAAAGCCTAATATGTAGCTCTTGGCAATCAGTAAGGTTAGTTTCCTTTCTCTTCTCCAGACAAATCGTGATTTTTTTGTTTATAACAAAATGAGGATTGTAACAGGCCCCCATTTTTGTCTCTAAAGTTACTGAGTCAGGAGACTTAACAGGCCAGGTGTGTGAGCACAGGCACACCTCATTTTACTGCATCTTCAACACATTGAAGGTTTGTGGCAACCCTGCTTCGAGCGAGTCTACTGGCACCATTTTTCCGTCAGCTTGTGCTTGCTTCATGTCTCTGTGTCACATTTTGGTAATTCTCACATGACATTGAATTTTTTTCATTACTCTATCTGTTAACAGTGATCTGTGTCCCGTGATCTTTGTTACTATTATTATTTTTGGGGTGCCACAAGCCATGCCCATATAAGACTTCAGACTTAATAAATGTTGTGTGTGTTCTGACTGCTCCACTGACCAGCTGTTCCCCATTTCTTTCCTTTTCCTTGGGCTTCCCTCTTCCTCGAGCCACAAGAGTATTGAAATTAGGCCACTTAATAACCTAACAGTAGCCCCTAAGTGCTCAGGTGAAAGGAAGAGTTGCACATCTCTCTCTAGAAATGATTAAGCTTCTTGAGGAATGCATGTCAAAACCAAAACAGGCTGAAAGCTAGGCCTCTTGCACCAAACAACCAACTTGAATGCAAAGGAAAAGTTTTAAGGAAATTAAAAGTGCTGGCTGGGTGTGGTGGCTCATGCCTATAATCCCAGCACTTTGAGATGTGGAGGTGGACAGATCACTTGAGCCCAAGAGCTCAAGACCAGCTTGGGAAACATGACAAAACCCCGTCTCTACAAAAATTAGGCATGGTGGAGTGCCTGTAGTCCCAGCTACTTGGGAGGCTGAGGTGGGAGGATCACCTGAGCCTGGGAGGTTGAGGTTGCAGTGAGCCGTGATCATGCCACTGCACTCCAGCCTGGGCAACAGAGTAAGCCCCTGTCTCAAAATACGTCAATAAATAAAAGTGCTACTCCAGTGAACACACAGATGATAGGAAAGCAAAACAGCCTTATTGCTGATAGGGAGAAAGTTTGAGTTGTCTGGACAGAAGATGAAACCAGCCCCAACATTCTCTTAATCCAGGGGAAGACCCTAACTCTCTTCGATTCTATGAAGGTTGAGAAAGGTGAGGAAACTGCAGAAGAAAGGTTTGAAACCAAGCCAGCAGATATTGGTTCATGAGATTTGAGGAAAGACACCATCTCCATAACACAAGTGCAAGGTGAAACAGCAAGTGCTAATGTAGACTGCAAGATCTAGCTAAGATCATGGGTGAAGGTGGCTACACTAAACAACAGATTTTCAGTGTATATGAAACAGCCTGCTATTAGCAGAAGATGCCACATAGGACTTTCATGGCTGGAGAGAAGTCAGTGCCTGGCATCAGAGCTTCAAAGGACGAACTGACTTTCTTATTAGGGGCTAATGCAGCTGGTGACTTGAAGTTGAAGCCAGTGCTCATGTACCATTCCAAAAATCCTAGGGCCCTTGAGAATTATGCTAAATCTTGCCAGGTGCAGTGACTCACGCTTGTAATCCCAGCACTTTGGGAGGCCAAGGCGGGCGGATCACGAGGTCAGGAGATCGAGACAATCCTGGCTAACACGGTGAAACCCCATCTCTACTAGAAATACAGAAAATTAGCCAGGCGTGGTGGCGGGCACCTGTAGTCCCAGCTACTCAGGAAGCTGAGGCAGGAGAATGGCATGAACCCGGGAGGCGGAGCTTGCAGTGAGCCAAGATCGCTGCCACTGCACTCCAGCCTGGGTGACAGCGCGAGACTCCATCTCAAAAAAAAAAAAAAAAAAAATTATGCTACATCTACTCTGCCTGTGCTTTATAAAAGGAACAACAAAGCCTGGGTGACAGAACATCTGTTTACAGTATGGTTTACTGAAACCCACTGTTGAGACACTGCTCAGAAAAAAAGCCTCCTCTCAAAATATTACTGCTCAATGACAATACACCTGGTTACCCTTAGAGCTCTGATGGAGATAAAAAGGAGATAAATACAGTGTTTTCATGCCTGCTAACACAACATTCATTCTACAGCCCATGGATTAAGGAGTAATTTCAACTTTCAAGTCTTATTACTTAAGAAATACATTTTGTAGGCCGGGCACGGTGGCTCATGCCTGTGATCCCAGCACTTTGGGAGGCCGAGGCGGGCGGATCATGAGGTCAGGAGATTTAGACCACCCTGGCTAACACGGTGAAAACCCGTCTCTACTAAAAATACAAATATTAGCCAGGCGTGGTGGCGGGCGTCTGTAGTCCCAGCTACTCCGGAGGCTGAGGCAGGAGAATAGCGTGAACCTGGGAGGCGGAGCTTGCAGTGAGCCGAGATCAAGCCACTGCACTCCAGCCTGGGCGACAGAGCGAGACTCCCTCTCAAAGACAGAGAGACAGAGAGAAAGAAAGAAAGAAAAGAAATATGTTTTGTAAGGCTATAGCTGCCATAGATAGTGATTTCTCTGATGGAGTAGGCAAAGTAAATTGAAAACCTGGAAAGGATTCAGCATTCTAGATGCCATTAGGAACATTTGTGATTCACGGGAAGAGGTCAAAATATAACATTAACAGCAGTTTGGAAGAAGTTGGTTTCAACTCTAAAGGATGATTTAGAGGGAGTTCAAGACTTCAGTGGAGGAAACAACTACGGATGTGGTGGAGATAACAAGAGAACTAGAATTAGAAGTAGAGCCTGAAGATGGTACTGAATTGCCGCAGTCTCTTGATAAAACTTCAACATATGAGGAGTTGCTTTTTATGGGTGAACAAAGAAAGTGGTTTCTTGAGGTGGACTTTATTTCTAGTGATGATGCTGTGAACACTGTAGAGATGAGAACAAAGGATTTAGACTATTACATAAGCTTAGTTGACAAAGCAGCTGCAGGGTTTGAGAGGATTGACTTCAATTTTGAAAGAAGTTCTACTTTGGTTGAAATGCCATCAAATAGCATTGCATGCTACAGAGAAATGTTTTTTGAAAGGAAGAGTCGATTAATGTGGCAAACTTTATTGTTGTCTTAAGAGATTGACACAGCCACCCCAACCTCCAGCAACCACCACCGTGATCAATGAGGAGCCATTGACGTAGAGGCAAAACCCTCCACCAGCAAGAAGATTGACTTCCTAAAGGTCCAGGTGATCATTAATGCTGTTTTTAGCAACAAAATGTTTTTTAATTAAGGTGCATAGATTGTGGTTTTAGACATACTGCTGTTGTACACTGAATGGACTCCAGTATAGTAGAAACGTAACTTTTCTATGGACGGGGGAACTGAAAAATTTGTGCAACTCACTTTGTTGTCATACTTTATTGTGGTGGTCTAGAAAGGAACCCACACTCTTTCACATCTTCCTGTATATTATAACAGATCAAGACAGTTTTTACATGATGTATTTCACAATTCATTGCCCTCAGGCGTATTTTTAGTTTTGTGACATGGTCTTTAAATTAAAAACTGTAAATTTGTATTTGTATGTTCGGAGACCACAGGGTTCAAATTAATTATGGGAGTTGTTATGTGTCTTACAAGGGTAGGTCAAGTCTGTGTACCTTTCATGCTAACCACTGGGTCTGCTATAAGCATGCCACATTATGTCTCACTGCTGCAAATTACACCTAGCCCCAACACTTCTGTCTTCTCCCATCATTCAGCAGGAAGATTGAAGCAGGACAGATAGAGGCAACAGGAAATAGGCCACCAAGCATTCTCATCCCAACGATTTCACTCTTTTCCTTCATTTTAGGTCCAGCAGTGAGGAAAGAGCGGGAAGACAGAGAGGGAGACCACCTCTTTGTCAAGCAACCCCTCTTCCTGCTTCTTCCTGTGTCTTACTCCTCTGAATCCCTCAGTCGGCTAGGCAATTCTTTATTGTGCAAAACATTGATGGAACAGGTATTACTTGGTACCACCAAGTACCAGGACTTCTCGCAACTAACTTAGATCTTGGAGGATGAAGGGATGGTCGAAAGATGAAGACCTGGCTTCTGCAGCCAAGTGTTAGATCATATTCTCAGCATCCAGATCAAAACATTTCATTTCCTTGTAGAATTTCTACTGTGCTTCTTGGGTCATTTCTGTCAGGCACTTGCCTGAAATGCCCTTTCCTTCTCACTTGGTAACCTCTTCAGTATTCTGCTTTGTCAATGTCCTCATGGAAGTCAAGTCTGTCCCACCCCTGGTCCCTGATTCTGGCACTGGCATCATTGTACTGTTTTTGATTATCTGTTTCTTCCGCCGGGCTTAGTAATTTCTTGAGAGCAGAGACTATATTTTCCCTTGCTTCTCCAGCCCTCAGAACAATCATTGGCACACCACAGTCGGTGCTCAATCTGTTAAAAGAATGTACTGTTATTTTAAGTTCCTTTTGAGCTGACTGAGAAAAGTATAAGTGTAAATTACACGTATATGTTACCTGTACAGCTGTATATTGCAGAAAGACCCAATAACATCAGGGTGGGTTGTTTTTTTGTCATGTAAAAGAAGTTAGGAAATTAGCCCACCTTTGGTGTGAAGCATCCAGCTCCTGTTTTTGCTGCTCCATGCTGAACGAGTGGTTTCCATTCTTAAGTTCAACATATGGTCCAATATTAATGTCGGAGCTCCAGACATCAAGTCTGATTAAGACCCAAAGAAAGAGCAAGAGGGGGACAGCAAAAGGCTTCTCTCCCAACCTTGTCAATTCTCCTGAAGGGCCTTTCCTGGAAGCCCTGTTTGGCTGTATCGATTTACAATTTTGGCCACTCCAGCTGGGAGGAGGCCAAATGTGTAGTCGGAGGGCACCCAGAATAAAGTTCTGCTCTGTCAATGAGAAAAGAAGGAAAAGGGATACTGCATAGGCAACCAGCTATCTCTGTCACAGTGAGTAATGCTTAAATGGGAAAATGCCTTCTGAGTGCCAAATGATCAATTGTATAAGATATTTTGTTAATAAATTACTGACATCACATGCATCATCAATTTGCAAAGAACTGGGATATAATACAATTTCCGCTGACTACATTTCACTGACAATTTAATTTTCATGATTCAGAGCTAATTTTAGGATTCTGTAGTATGCAGAGTTATGAAGATCTGTTAATGCTTTTTAAAATATCTGTTAAAACTTTTAATAACAACAATAATAGATAACATTTATTGAGCATTTAGTGTGTATCAGGCACTATTCTAAGTGCTTTAAGTGAATTCACTCCTTTTTTATCCCCTTTTGCAGATAAGGAAGCTGAGGCACACAGAGGTAGGGAACTAACCCAACATCATACAACCAATAGTCAAGGAACTGAGATTCAAACACAAATATCTGGCTCAAACTTACCTGTAAACTACTCTACATGGAGTGCCATAAAATTCTGCTTAATTAACTTGTGGAATCAGTTTTTACCAACCTAGAAAAAACCTGCCCTAGGTATTAGATAAAATAAATGGGTACATAATTTTAAGAATAAATGAGATGCTTGCACCACTCTGGGAATATATGGAAAACCTCTAACTTGTACACTTTAAATGGTGAATGTTGTAATACGTGAATTACAGCATTAAATCATTTGAGGGTGGGGAAGCAGTGGAGTCGAGCACACCAGCCTCACCATGTATTAATTATGAGACCTTGCTCAAGTCACTACACATGGAATTCCTCATATGAAATAGGGGTAAAGACAACTGATCTCGTTCAATTTGCAGTGGGAATATATAAAAATTACTCAGCACTGTGCCTAATATGTAGAAAGTTATGAGTAAAGGACAAACTGCTATGGAAGATTGTAAAATCATAAAGCCAAATTATTAAGACTTTTCCTACCTGCCAATCATCCCTGAGGTACCAACTTGCTCAACATATGAGCCTGAGATAAAAATGGTGGCAGAGCATCCTGGGATTTTGATAAAATATGAATTTACATTACTTACCAGTTTAAAAGTCTCTCACGCCTGTAATCCCAGCACTTTGGGAGGATGAGGCAGGTGAATCACAAGGTCAGGTGTTCAAGACCAGCCTGGCCAACATGGTGAAACCCCATCTCTACTAAAAATACAAAAAATTAGCTGGGCATAGTGGCAGGCGCCTGTAGTTGCAGCTACTTGGGAGGCTGAGGCAGAAGAATTACTTGAACCCGGGAGGCGGAGGTTGCAGTGAGCTGAGATCATGCCACTGTACTCCAACCCTGGTGAAAGTGCAAGACTCCATCTCAAAAAAAAAAAAAAAAAAAAATCTCTGGTTCTCACATTTTTCAAGCTGTTGGAAAAAAGACCATGCTGTCTTTCTTATTTTGTTTCTAATAGATCAATGAGCCAGGTGTGGTGGCTCACACCTGTAATCCCAGTGCTTTGGGAGGCTGAAGCAAGAGGATCACTTGAGCCCAGGATTTGAGATAACAGTGAGCTATGATTGTGTCACTGGATCCCAGCCTGGGCAACAGAGTGAGACCCTGTCTCTTAAAAACAAAGATTGATTAGCCGGGCGCGGTGGCTCACGCCTGTAATCCCAGCACTTTGGGAGGCCGAGGTGGGCAGATCACGAGGTCAGGAGATCGAGACCATACTGGCTTACACGGTGAAACCCCGTCTCTACTAAAAATACAAAAAAATTAGCCGGGTGTGGTGGCAGGTGCCTGTAGTCCCAGCTACTCAGGAGGCTGAGGCAGGAGAATGGTGTGAACCCGGAAGGTGGAGCTTGCAGTGAGCCGAGGTCCCACCACTGCACTCCAGCCTGGGCGACAGAGCAAGACTCCGTCTCAAAAAAAAAAAAAAACAAACAAAAAAAAAAAACAAAGATTGATGCGACCTGTCTAAAACAGAGTACAGCTGTCTTTGTGAATGCTCTTCCTTCTGAAAAGTGAAAGCCCCTTTCCAAGGATTTTCTTTCTGTAATTCCGAGAAGCCTACAGCACTGACCAGTCAATGATAATCCAAATATTATTTAGGTCATACTGTGTAACAGAACTCTGCTAGGCCTTGCAGATAACACAGTGACATCCCTGCCCTCATAAAGTTTACAATCCAATGGTCTGTGAACACATTCCTGAAACAGGGTATATAGAGCACTCTTTGGGAGGCTGCCAGCCACTCAGCATTGTTTGAAAGTAAATAATTAGATACCATTTACTGAGTATTTAATATGTTCTGAGCTCTGTATGGGAATTTTACAACATTAATATGATCTCATGTTAATTTAGGAGCCAGAGAGGAGGCAGAGACTAACCCACATGCTATCCACCACCTCGGTTAGACCATGGCTGAAATGGGAACTGTATGATTTCAGGGTTGAAGACCATCTGTTGCCATGTTCACTGGATTTGATTCAACTGCCCTGATTAGACACATGTCCCTATTCCATGTGGAACTTTTAGGAACAGACCAAAAATTCCAAGTAGGGAAGAATCACTCTTCAGTCAAACATCTGTGAACTTTTTCATTAATTAGAATAAAAACGAGTTTTAAAACAAATAGAAATTATAGAATGGGAACAATGTCAAACAACCACAGCCACGGTTATACCCAAGCATCCAAGAGATCACGAAGTATTTTGTGTAGTTCTGCAGTTGTGAGTCTCTTCCCAAGCGATGACTGTCACAATATGGTAGAAAAGGTGACATAGCTCCAAGAATGATATAATCATCCATCCATGACCTGACTTCCCAGTTAAACACCCCATCTCCCACCCCCAGTTCAGCAAAAAGATTATTCACTAAGGCTTTTAGCAGATATATAGGAATTCTCACGTTTACTCTCAGTTACACCTAAAATTAAGATGGCCAGATATGTAGCAGTTTACTTGCTAGCAGTACTGGTAAACTCCCAGTTACCCCACCCAATTATACCTGAGCCCACGGTTAACCACAGTCAGTAATAGGCACATTAGATCTCCCACAGGGATGAAGAAGGCAGGAAGGGAGGAGTGGAATGAATGTGAACGATCACCCACTGCCAGCGCGTCATACTGTCAGAGCCCCCTTAAAAATGTAATTCATGGCCAGGCACGGTGGCTCACGCCTGTAATCCCAGCACTTCAGGAGGCCAAAGTGGGCAGAGCACCTGAGGTTGGGAGTTCACAACCAGCCTGATCAACAGGAAGAAACCTTGTCTCTAGTAAAAATACAAAATTAGCCAGGTGTGGTGGTGCATGTGTGTAATCCTAGCTATTCGGGAGGCTGAGGCAGGAGAATCGCTTGAACCCAGGAGGCAGAGGTTGCAGTGAGCCGAGATCGCGCCATTGCACTCCAGCCTGGGGAACAAGAGCAAAACTCCGTCTCAAAAAAAAAAAAAAAAGTAATTCATGAGAGCCCTGCTGAAAGTCCATCCAGAATAGCAAGTCTGCCCAGAATAGCTTCAAGATATGTTGATAAAAATTTAAGCAGTTATATTGTTACGACGGAATAGAACTCTATTATAATCAGGTACATGTACATCACACCCAAAGATAAAATACACTATTTGACAAGTGGTCAAATTAGAATTATTGTGAACTATAGCTTTTTCATTTATATTTTTTTCTAACATTTGACTTAATTCCTTTTTAAAAAGTCAGATGTTACATGAACTCTAATATTAATCTAGCTTTGGCAGGGCTTTGGTAGTTTAATGGATTAGAGCATTTAGCTTTTTACCCCAGAGAGCAATATTTCTTCTTTCTCTGTATAATTAGATAATCTGCTACTGCCCATTACCAGGGCACTAAATTTCAAATTCTCCATACACCTGAGCAGGCTGCTACATATCTGGCCATCTTAATTTTAGTCTTGACTTACTGAAGTGGAATTACATTCCTGACTCTTCCTGGAGCACTGGGTGAATTTTATTGCAAAAGTAATGGGGAGAAAGTTACCGTCATATATCTCTCTTGCTGGGCAGAGCTTTTAGATACACAAGGGGCTCTACATCCCACTGCTCTGTGTCTTGTATACTGGATTTATAACACTGTGAAGCCCAGCTCTAGGGTTACATACAGGCATATCAGAGATGAGATGAGGAATCTGATTTTGCAATAATGATTACTTGTAGCTGGCGCCCACATTCCTGCAGGCTTTGCCTTTTTTCCCAATACCGCTAGCAAATAAAACTAATTCCAACGCTACCTAATCTAGCAAAACTCATCTTTCACTTAAGGAAGAGAGGCCAAAAGAAGGTAGGCAGGAAGGCAGGAGAATTTGAGATGCTGGCCATTCTTTGCTGTTATTTCAAGGATTTCTGCTTCCATTATCATGATTCCTTTAGGAATATTTTCATCTTTTAAACTTTTGTTTCTTTGGGGATAATGAAAGCATTGCATCTTTTCCAGCACAGGGAGTTAATTTAATGGCTCATTCGTGCTGTCTCTTCCACTTCAAAGAGGTCAGGTCCCTAGGGCTAGCCAATTGTATTATGGTTCCTGCAGATTTGGCTTGCCATTCCTGCTGGGTGTCATCTGTCCTCGAAGTCTTGCTGTGGATAATTTTTGTTCTCCCCAACATCATCTGCTTGAGAAATTTGTGCCTGGCAGGCCTGTCTGTCCAAGTTAAGCTTGAAATACAGTAGCCATACGACCAATTTGACAAGGCATAGCTCTAAACAATAAGGCCACAGGCTTACTTTGAGCAAGGTGAGAAACTTCCAGCCACCTGATTACAAATTCCAAAGCTTCTTTGGTGCAGTCGATGAACTAGTCTGTTCATGTAATGTAAGTTCTCCTTCTCCCCCATCCCCATTTTTCCTGACCTTCTGCAACACACATACCTCGTCTTAAAAACCCTTAGAAGTTTTAAACTCTTAGACTGACCTCATGAAGTTTCCAGTTCCTGACCATTTTCACCATTTGACTTGAGCCCTGTTACTTGGATAAAAGAACTCTATCATTGACTCTCATTATCAGATGCTGAGGAAACAGGTAATAGACATTGCAATAAAGCACAGGTTCTCAGACTTAGCATGCATGGGAATCACCTGGGGCTTCTCAAACCACAGATTTCTGGGATCCAATTTGAGTTTCTGATTCAGGAGGAGTCTAATACTGCTGCTGTGATGACCATACCATGAGAACCACTGTACTACACCTGTCCAAAGCTTAGGTGACAGGCATACATAGGGCTAGCCGCATGCACACAACAACGCATGCTTTTGTCTTTTTGCACAGCTGAGTCCAGTTTAATGAAGGTGTGCCCAGGGTGGTGGATGGAATGCATTCTGTGTTCCAATGGGTTGGCTTTGTCACCGGAGCAGTTACTTTCTAGTAGCTCTTGCCGTAAGCCCTGCATGTTCTCCAAATGATGGAGCTACACCAGAAGCTTCTCTATGGGGACCTAGCAGCATGTGGTACAGGAAGATTCAGTACTGGATTATAAAATTGCTTCAGCCTAGAAGACCGCTAATGCTAATACAAAGTGTGCTACTTCACACTAAACTGGCTTTCATGCCCAGTGTGCCCTAAGCATTTCCAAAACTTTTTTTTTTTTGAGATAGAGTCTTGCTCTGTTGCTCAGGCTGGAGTGCAATGGTGCAATCTTAGCTCACTGCAACTTCCGCCTCCCAGGTTCAAGCAATTCTCCTGCCTCAGCCTCCCAAATAGCTGGGATTATAGGTGTTTGCCACCACACCCGGTGCTAATATTAAATTTTTTTGTATTTTTAGTAGAGATGGGGTTTCACCATGTTGGTCAGGCTGGTCTTGAACTCCTGATCTCAGGTGGTCCACCCGCCTCAGCCTCCCAAAGTGCTGGGATTACAGGTGTGAGCCACTGCACCCGGCCACATTTCCAAAATGTTATGAGATTGCTACACAGTAATATTTAGTACCTCACCCAAAGAGACCACCTACTCTTTTGTTTTTGTTTTTGTTTTTGTTTTGAGACAGTTTCGCTCTTGTTGTCCAGGCTGGAGAGCAATGGTGCAATCTCATCTCACCGCAACCTCCGCCTCCTGGGTTCAAGCGATTCTCCTGCCTCAGCCTCCCAAGTAGCTGGGATTACAGGCATGCGCCACCATGCCCAGATAATTTTGTATTTTTAGTAGAGACGGGGTTTCTCCATGTTGGTCAGGCTGGTCTCAAACTCCTGACCTCAGGCGATCCGCCCACCTCAGCCTCCCAAAGTGCTGGGATTACAGGCATGAGCCACCACGCCCAGCAAGACCACCTACTCTTTTCTCCTCTTTTGCTTTAATCAGTTTTTGCATTTTTTAAAATTTTGTAACCCATTTCTAAAATAGGTTAGACAAACGAAGATAAGAAATAATGTCAATAAAAGATGTTGCAGAGGAAATCTCATGGAGTGGATTTGATAGAACACAAAATAAACTTAGGAGTCCCTCTATTTCCCACCCTGTGCCTATTATGGTTCCCCTTGATGGGTTTATACTAAGGAATAAATTATAATTTTATTCTTTGTATACATGTAGTTACTCATTTATTTTTTAATTTTCACAAGATTCAATATGGGATTACAGCAAATAATTTCCCCCGAAGTCAGAACTTTACTTCTACTAAATTGACAATATCTCCATGATTTAGATGTCTTGACTCTCAAAAAGCACAGTAACTGGAAAAATCCCTTTACAATCCCATGCTTATATTTGTATATGATATTGATTCTCCAATCTTGTATAGAGGTTATGATGTGAGTACAGCTATTCTTAAAAATGTAAAGGTACTTAATGTATGATTTCATTTCTATAGTATTTTTGAGGTGAAAAAATTTTTAGAAATAGAGGACAGATGATAGGTTGCCAGAAGTCAGGCTGGGGACAGGGAGGAAGGTAAATGTGGCTATAAACAGGAAACTTAACGAGATCCTTATGGCATCGGAACTGGTCAGTATGTTGAATGTTATGATAGATGCATAAATCTACATGTAATAAAATTGCATTAACTTAAACATATACACACACAATGAATACAAGGAAAACTGGTGAAATCTGAATAACGTTGGTGGATTGTATCAACGTCAATATCCCAGTTGTAACATTAGCATTTGCAAAATGTTACCACTGGGGGAAACTAGGCAAAGTGTAAAAGGAAACGCTATTATTTCTTACAACTGCATGAGAATCTACAAATATCTCAATAAAAATTTCATTTTAAAATACAGGAAAAGTCTCGTCAATCCAGAGACAATACAAGACCTTCAGGGAGAGGATAAGTGTCCCATTTTAGCCTCAAAACTCTTGAGATTTCATGGGTCAAAGACCAAGGACACACTCATAGCAGCTGAATGTGCCAGGCAAAATGGCACTGCCAATGTTGCTTCTCAGTCTCCCAGCTGTCTGAGCTGTAGTGTAAAGATTTATATAAAAGCGGAGAGAGAACAGAGGCATATGCTGGACCTCACCATCCCAGAGAACAATACAACTTAATAGTGTATAATCAAATAGCTAGAATACATATTCACAGGCTACAAGCAACAGACTTGCAGAAAAGTAATTGTGTACTTATTCAGTGTTGGCTCCCCTGCAGGCTGCATGAGGAAAGGAAAAGGCTGCATTAGTCTTGTTCACCACTGTATCTTAGCTCCTAGCACTATGCCGGGCACATAGCAGCTGCTCAATAACATATTTGTTGAATGTTTTTGAATGAAAAAATGAAAAGCCCATGTGGCCTGTTAAAGTTAATATAGCTTCTCTCTCCCTTCTCTCCAAATCTCCCTTCCCCACTCTCTCTTCACCCACCACCTATGCTTAAACACATACACAGAGGCAGTTGTTTCTGCCACATACAAGTCAGGCAGTCATTTAACCTCTCTGTGCCTCAGACTCCTCATCTGTAAAATGAGGACAATAATAATAACTACTTCAAAGGCCGGCCATGAGGATTAAATGAATGCATATTTGTAGACCACTTACAGTGTTACCTGGCATGTAGTAAGTGCCATGTAAGTGTTTGTTAAACTGCAGTGCTATCCAAAGTTAGCACAGACTTCAGAGGTCAAAGCATGGTCCTCCTCAAGACTCCCCTTCAGACACCTGCCACAAGCTTTGGGGTTCCCAGGCCACCTGCACTTCTGACCAGCTGTCTCTGTCACATGCCCAGGGCCTGAGCACTGTCTGTTAGGGTGCCTCAGTTCTCACCCATGCAGCTTCTCTCTACACATGATGTTTCATTGCTATTCGCTTTACTCCCTCAGGTTTCACAGAATGACTCATAGAACTCAAGAAAGTGCTTTCCTTACTATTACAGTTTTATTATAAACGACACATATCAGGATCAGCCAAATGAAGAGATGCATAGGGTGAGATGTGGGGATTTCCCCAATAGAAGCTTACGTGTCCTCAAGAACGCTTCCCCCTCCTGACACTTTGATGAATGATTATCGACCAGTAAGCTCACCTGAGCTTCCACGTCCAGAGTACTCACTGGGGTTCCATTATGTAGGCATAAGCTGGTTAAATCACTGGCCACATGGCTGAACTCAGTCTCCAGCCCCAATCTGCTCCCCAGAGGTGGGCCTGCTTATGTGGCTCAAAGCCTAAGCCCTCATGGTTGGCCCACCCTTCTGGCGTGGCCAGCCTCCATTCTGAAATCATCTTGGGCCCTCCATGAGTCATCTCATTAGCATAAACTCAGGTGTATTCCCAGAGGCCCACCATGAATAACAAAGACCCTTCTATCACTTGGGAAATTCCAAGGATTGAGGGTACCTCCCAGGAACCAGAGTCAAAGTCCGGTCAAATTCTTTATTATACAGCATAAGTTTACTGACTTGAACAGTCAGAGGGAGCAAGAAAAGCATTCTAGGAAACAGGTGTCTAAAAAGAAAGGCAGGAATAGTCTGCCACACTCATGGCATAGTAGGGAAACAGCCCCCAGCTGATTGGCTTTGCTATACAGTAGTCCCGCCTTATCTGAGGTCTCACTTTCTGTGGTTTCATTACCTGCAGGACGGTACAATAAGATATTTTGTGAGAGAGACTACATTCACATAACTTTTATTAAATTGTTCTAATTGTTCATCTCTTACTGTGCCTAATTTATAAATTAAACTTTATCATATGTATATACAGGAAAAAACATAGTATATACATGGTTCAGTACTATATGCAGTTTCAGGAAACTACTGGGGGTCTTGGAATGTATTCTCAGCAGATATGGGAGGACAACTGTACTGGAATGCACCAGCCTTGAGCCAAACAACCAGGACTCTGAGTTTAGCTCCAAAGTTCAAGCACCTTCCTAGTCTAGCAGCATCCGCCCTGATCCAGCATGGCGGCAAGAGCTTGTTTCAGTTCACACCCTGACTACACGGCAGGCGCCTTTCCGGAACCGCCAGCTGGGTAGATTAAATTTCTCCGGCGCCCTGTAATGACGCCAAAAAAAAAAAAACCCGGGCGCGCCTTGTAAGAGGGCGGCCGGGTTTGCGCAGGCGCAGCGCGGCCGCGGGTGGGCGGAACTGGTCGGGATGAGTGGCGGAGGGGCAGAGACCCCTGTGGGTTGTGAGGCCGCCCCGGGCGGTGGCAGCAAGAAGAGGGACTCCCTAGGGACTGCGGGCTCAGCGCACCTCATTATCAAGGGTACGGAGTGTCAGGGCTATAGTTCCTGGTGGATCCCAGCACAGCCTCATCTCCCAAGCGGCGCCCTCTGACCCGGGCCGACCCCCGGCTCCCGGGCTGGCGCGCGTGCGTTTGTGCGGGTGGGGGAGTCGTGATCGGTCCCTGCCTTTTTCCCCGCGCCAAATGCGTCCCGCCACAACCAACCAGCCCAACTCCTCGTGTTTCCCCGCTTTCCTCTGTCGCAGCCTGAGCCATCAGGCCCGCCCCCGTCCATTCCGCAAGCTCAGGACCCCTGGGCGCAGAGCCTTTGGGCAGCGTCGCGACGGACGTGTAGTGGAAAGGTTATTGGACCTGGGAGGCGGGAGGCAGTCGTTTAGGAGTTGAGTGACTTCGGGTCACTGGCTTTACTCACTCTCCTACCCGATCTGTTCCTGGTCGTGCGAGGAGTAAGTGAGATACACTTATGAAGGCGCTCTATAGCACCGTAAAGAACCATTCACATTCAGAAATGTCCATGTGTTCTGTGTGCTTTGAGCTGGGAGAAGGTTACAACCTAGATTCCCACAGAATCTGCATTAGGTTTGACTCCTAAAGCTCACAACGCTGTTTGCTGCGTGAAAGTCTTTGACAGTTGAGTTGTAGTCCTTTATATATACCAGATATATACAGTGCTTGTATTCGTATTTTTTCTACTTGACATGCTTAAGAAGATATGTCCTAATAAAATTCATTAAAATAGAGAATTGAAACCTGCCCATCGTATGTCTGCAAAAAAGAAAAATTTGGGGAACATTGCCAGTGAATGAATATGAATAATACATTGTCTTAGATTTAATTTCTCAAGGAATTTTGAGATTTACATTTTAAACTACATAGTTGTAACTAAGAAGAATAAACTGACTCACCAAAAGACTTAAATTCAGACCTTCTTTTCTTAATGACTTTTTCAGACTTATGATAAAGAGACTTACAATGAACATTCACCACCCACCTTAATAAATAAATTACTAAAAGCCCCACTGTGTCTTGCTCTAATTGCACTAGTTCCCCTCCCTCCTCTCAAGGTAGCCACTATCCAGAATTTGGTGTTTATTATTCTTGTGCATTTCTTTATAGTTTTGTTGCTTCTATCTATATCCCAAAAGGAAATATTTTGAATATTTTAAAGTTTTATGTAAATTGCTTTAATCCTTCTGAAACTTGCTTTTTTATTATATTTATTATAAAATATGTGTTATTTTTTATGTTTATGTTGATAAGTGTAACTCTGATGTATTTATTTTTACTTGGTGATTCACAGAATTCCATTGTATGAGTATGGTTAAGGTGTTTTGCATTTTTTCTTTCGATATTACACCTATGCTGTAATAAATATATATAAATGGCCTTATTCATTTGTGCAAGAGTTTTCTAGGCTACATACCTAGGCATGAAAATGCTAGGTATACATGTCTGCAACTTTATTGGATACTGAAGGATTGTTCTCAAAAGTAGTTGTATCAGTGTACACATCCACTGGCAGTGGATGAGATTTCCTCTTAGTCCATAGTCTAAACTGGATTTTAACCTTCATCTCTTGGTGGGGAAGGGAGAGAGTAAAACAAGCTAGAGATTATGGCATTTAGCATGGATTAACCCTGAATTTCATTTTATCTTTATAGATCTTGGAGAAATTCATTCAAGGCTTTTGGATCACAGACCAGTTATTCAAGGTGAAACTCGTTATTTTGTAAAAGAATTTGAAGTGAGTATTTAAACTTATTTTATAAAAGTACTTCCCTAATTGTTAGTGTGTTATTATACAGAAGAGAAATTCCCCAGTTTTAAAATCTGATTTTAGTTCATGTGTTCATAAAATATACGAAGTAAAAATGATGAAGACGTAAAAATTGTTGTTTTTAATGGAATAAGTTCCATACTAAACAGCAGGAGACGTAAGTTCTGGTGCCTACTCTAGGGTATTTAATGTCTGTTGATCTGAGGTTTTTTTAATCTATAAAATGAGATATAGTGGGGGAAAAAAAGGGATTTTAGAGATTGATGGGTCTGAGTTTTTCAGACTCATTTTCTGTATTTTTTTCCTCAATTGAGACATCACCAATTATTCAAGCAGTCAAATTAAAACTTAAGAATTATCCTTGGCTATTTCCTTTCTTACAGATTCCACATTCAGTGACCACATCTTTTAGACGTTACCTAGATGTTTACCTCATAAATGTCCATTCTTTCTGACAGGTTTTCCTGCTTTATCAACCAAGTCAAATCCAGTTTTCACCCTGCTGCCAGAGGAATCTAACATTATTTCACTTTTTAAAACCTTTGATAATATTTCTGTCCACAGGATAAAGTCCAAGCATTGTTCTGTGACCTGGCTCCTGCTTTTCTAGCATAACCACCTGCTACTCTACCTTACATACTGTGTTCCAGCGACAGTGATGCATGAACATGCCCTCTTGTTTCATATTACTGTAGTTTTGTACATGTATAATTGGTTTATTGTGCTTTAAGCAGTAACTTCTCAAACTGCTGTTGGGATGGTAAATGGTGTTGTGATTCTGTGTAAGTTTCCGTTTTTTGCAAATGATACTGACCAATCAGGATGTGCAAACATGCCAAAAAGAGAGAACCTTTTAATAAACCCAGTTGAGGGTTTATTAAAGATAGAGGCCCAGAGCTGTTGCATTAGATAACCATTTCTGGGTGCAAAAGATGCTGTGACTCAAAAACTGCATAATACTTCACAGGATATGTGCATTTTAGAATATTGTCTGGTACCTAGGAATTAACTAGGTACATAACCAAGTTAATTATACATGTTAAGTAACATGTGTAATTGGTTCAGTTAACATGTTAATTAGTGTGTATAATTGGTTTAGTTAACATCTTAACATGTATAATTGGTTCATTGTTCATTAAGCAGTAAGTTCCCACAATCTGATTATACTACATCGTCATCATTTAAAAAAAATTTTAAGTCTTTTTTACCTTTTTGATATTTATTTATTTGTCATCATTATTTATTATTCTTATTAGGAATAAGAATAATAATGTGGGAGACACAGAAAATTATCCAGAGACTATTCCTTTACCGTGCTGCGTAAAGATGATTACCAATTCTTTAGTAAGAAAGTGGAGGCCAGGCGAGGTGGCTCAAGTTATCCCAGCACTTTGGGAGGCCAAGGTGGGCAGATCACTTGAGGTCAGGAGTTTGAGACCAGCCTGGCCAACATGGCAAAACTCCATCTCTACTAAAAAATACAAAAATTAGCCGGGCATGGTGGCATGTGCCTGTAGTCCCAGCTACTCGGGAAGCTGAGGCAGGAGAATCTCTTGAACCCAGGAGGAGGAGGTTGCAGTGAGCTGAGAACGCTCCATTGCACTCCAGCCCTGGCGATGGAGCGAGACTCTGTCTCAAAAAAATAAAAAAAGAAGAAAGTGGAAATTTCTATACAAACTTGCTATAAGATTTATACAGTGTGTTGTATAAATATGTTTTTAAAATTGTATTGAGTTTTACATGTATAGAATGTGGATTTAGTTCTTAAATGTGGGAGTTATATTTTCTTCTTTTTACTTCACTTCAGCAACCACATTATCAGCAAATCTACCTCTAAAACATATCTTAAATCTTTCTACTTATCCTTCTTGCCATTACCCCCATCCCAACCCAGCTCACCGTCAGCCCTCACCTGGCCACCTGCAGTAGGCCCCTACCTGGTCTCCTTGATTTCAGTCTTATCTCTGTGAAATAACCTTTCTCACCCAGTAGCCAAATGGTCTGCAAATCCAGTTGTACCACACCCTTGCTTAGCCTCCTCCTACTTTGGCTTTTCTTTACATGGACAGTGCACTCCAGCTCCTTGGCTGTACTTAAAAATCCTAGATGATCTCTGACCTCTACTTGTCTTTCCGACTTTATTGTACACAACTCTTCACTCCTTGTGTTTCAGCCACAATTCTTCCTTTCTTTTTCTTTAACACATCACGATTGTTACAGCATCAGCAATTCCATCTTCCTAAGATGCTGCTACTTCTCATTTTTCACATGGCTTATTATTTTTGGTTTAGATTGCAGGTTAAATATCACCTCCAGCCCTTTAATCCAAAGCAGTCACCAGTACACTCTATCATGTCACCCTAATTTACTTCAATATATGGCACTGTATTCATTTTCTAAGTCTATGTAATAAATTACCACAAATTTAACAGGTCAAAACAGCTTATAATAACAGCTGATTATATAAAGTCAAACAAAATGTGTTGAGCACTTATTTTATGTGAGGCATAATATCAGGAAGTAATGATATGCCAGTGAATAAGACAGACGTAGTCCCACCCTTCATTCTTACAGTGCTTTGAAGAATGGTCTTTATTATTGAAGAATGGTCTCTGAAGGGCTCAAGAACATTTTATCAGCTAAGTTTGAGTTGCTTTTCTTGAAAAGTGCTTGATCCAGTCTTTTCACACAGTGACCAACACAAGACCAATTGGTCTTCCCTCCGCAGTTGGTCTTCCTGAGGGTTTAGTGTAGCACAGAACCTCAGGCTCAAATGCCTTTTCTGTCTGTTATACTCTCCTCTCAAATTAGAAGGAAAAAGCTCAACATGTTTCAGAGGCTTTAGGTTTGAATATACATCTGCATTATTTGTACTTCTTTTCTATCTTGGCCAAAACAATGATATCAGATAATTAATAAATGTGGTCTTTGGTTAGATAGAGAAGAGTGGCGAAGCAGAGCTGCTGGTACCTCCTGGAAGTTTCATCTTTTCTGTATCATTTGAATGTAGGTTACTTTACGAAAAAATGGCTAGCACTTAAAACTAAAGTTGTTTATATGTTTAAAAAACTTAAGGTATATGGCAACAATTACCTTTTTCTTTATAAAATTTTATTTGTAAAAGAAGGGAGTAAGTGCCACATGGTGGCAGCATTACTTAAATTATTGAAGTCCTCTTAGGCTATTTTAAGCTCTCTTTTTGTTTTCGTTAGTATTTAAGGACAGTTGACTGTCTGTCTCCTGACTTTATACAAACTCGTTTTCCGTTGATTCCAATGAACATTATGGACAGAGATTCATAAGGATCTCATCTTTCAGATGGAATCCTTCCAGTGAGTATTAATGTAATACTATCAGTGGGTAAAGGCATTGTCCTCTGTGCCACTGTCTTTCTAGCCTTGGAGGAACTGTTACGGCCTTTCTCATGTGGAGCAGAACAGAGACTCATGGTAGTCAACAAGTATTTAGACATGCTTATAGAGTATATAGTCCTGTATAAGTTCCTTATTTAGTTTTTAGCAAACTTTATTCATGCAATGCTTTATGGAACAGTTGTTGAATACCTACGTATATCAGTAAGGAATGTGTTTAGTTAATAGTGACAGAGATCTGAAAAATAGTGGATTTAACAAGTGATTAATTTTCTATCACAATATGCAGAGTTTAGAGTTAGCTTAGGGCTGGAATGGTGGCCCTATGACGTTAGCTTTTTCTTCCAGTTTTACCTTCTATCCCCCTGGGATGTTGCCTTTGTCCTTATGCTTACAAGGTGGCATTTTTTGTTTTGTTTTGAGACAGGGTCACGCTCTGTAACCCAGCCTGGAGTGCAGTGGCACGATCATGGCTTACTGCAGCCTCAACCTGCTGGGTTCAAGCAGTCTTCTTACTTCAGCCTCCCAAGTAGCTGGGACCACAGTAACCCGTCCTCTGAATGGAGCTGCATAGCTCCCCTCTCTGTTCTTAGTTGTGTTTGTCTTTGAACTGAGAGACCATTTTCTTGTACATGTAAATTAGTCTCTGCCATAAGGAATGAAATAGTTTCCACTACTCTCTCTTGATTCTTCCAGATTACAATGCCATGGCCGGCTGTTTGTTTGTTTTTTTTAATTTTCATAGAGACAGGGTCTCACTATGTTGCCCATGCTGGACTCGAACTCCTGGGCTCAATTGATCCTCCTACCCCAGTCTCCAAAAGTACTGAGATTATAAGCATGAGCCACCATGCTCGGCCTACAAGGTGGCTTTTGGACCTCCAGCCATTACATGTGCATTTCATGTAGCAAAAAGGAAGGCAGGTAGGAAATAGCCAGCAGTCTCTGTTATAGGCATGTTACCACTCCAAATAAAATTTAGGTGTTGATAGCAAGAGAGAAGGGAATGGAGGCAGAGGTACCAGGCATACAAGACGTGTAAAAATAAATAGGAAACAATTCCTACCTCCATGAAGTTTACCATCTAGGGAGAAGAAAGGCATGTAAACAAAGAGTCATCATGGTGTAATTGTTATAATAAAATAAGCACAAAAGACTTGAGAGCTCAGAAGAGGAAACAACTCGAGAAACAACTTCTAAGAGAGCTCAGGGAAATTTTCATAGAACGGGTGATGTTTGGACTGAAAGAAAAATAAGTGTTAGGAAAAATGAAGCAAATGTTGGTTAAAATTAGAGGCAAAAAGAAAAGTATTTAATAGTGCAGTAATTATAAGAGTTGAGAGGGGTTGTTTTAATTAATTCTAATGTGGGTTAAATTGATGAAGAGAAAATTCCCCCAAAGGCAGCACAAGAATTTCACTTGGTCTCCTGATTCCTTGTTTTTGGTTATAGGTTACTAGAGACGCTGTCAGGTTAAAACATCATTTTATCAGTGTCTGTTCCATATAACACATGATAAGTATGTTTATACACCATATGGTTTTAAATCTTGTGACTGATTTAAATTATATCAGTCTCATTTTCTCTCTAATGCTATCAGATTACATCAGAAAGCAAGCTTTATGAGTGCTGAGCTTTGCGCTGAGAATTTTCACGCCAGAAACAATATACATATATAAATAAACAAATGTTAGTTTATATTCTTCCTTGTGTGATAAGTGTGAACAGTACCCCTCAGTTAAAAATATCAGCATAAAAACAAACGCACACCAGTTGGTGAGTTTAAGGGAAGAGACTTTCTAACGTCTTTTTTGTATAATAGTGTCGTGGGTTTTTTGGGGTTTTTTTTTTTTTTGTCTTTTCTTTTTTTCTTTTTCTTTTTTTCTTTTTTTTTTTTTTTGAGACAGTTTCACTCTTGTTGCCCAGGCTGGAGTACAATGGTGCGATCTCAACTCACTGTAACCTCCACCTCCCAGATTCAAGCGATTCTCCTGCCTCAGCCTCCCAAGTAGCTGGGATTACAGGCATATACCACCACGTCCTGCTAATTTTGTATTTTTTTAGTAGAGAACAGGGTTTCACCATGCTGGCCAGGCTGGTCTTAAACTCCTGACCTCAGGTGATCCAACTGCCTCAGCCTCCCAAAGTGCTGGGATTACAGGCGTGAGCCACCACGCCAGGCCTTTTTTTGTCCTTTAAATTGATTATTAATGGGTTGTTAGAGAGATATGGCTACTAATTCACTTACTGTGTGTAGCTACCAGTTTGCTTGCTACAATAAATAAGCCTTTAAATAAGTAGTTCTCTTAGTAGGTCATGGACTCTTTTAATAATTTTTTTCCCCAGAAAAATGCATAGAGAACATATGTCTTCAATTTGACTACAATTTCAGGAGCACCCTGGAACCCCAAAGCCCATTTATAGGCCCCAGAATAATAACCTATCCTCTGAATGGAGCTGCATAGCTCCACTCTCTGTTCTTAGTTGTGTTTGTCTTTGAACTGAGAGACCATTTTCTTGTACACGTAAATGAGTCTCTGCCATAAGCAATGAAATAGTTTCCACTACTCTCTCTTGATTCTTCCAGATTACAATGCCATCTGGAGAAGGTGGCAGTGGCGGTGGCATAGTTTTATGTTTTGTTTTTTTTCCCCCTCGAATATGTCTAAAAGCAGAGCAATTAGCACAGCAAAACCAATCTACATCTGTAATAAAACCAGGCAACAGGGTACCCGTGATACCAATGGCCAAGTCACCAACAGCTAAAAGACTTCTGTGGTATCAGAACTGCCAGAGGGAGTGGAAAGAATGCAGAGGGACTTGTGAGAGCCTTGAGTGCTAGAAAAAGTCTATATCACGTTTCTGTTTAAGAAAGGGAATTTAAAAGTATGTACAATATATTGGTATATTTCAGAAATATTGTGGGTTTGGTTACAGGCCTCTGCAATGACGTGAATATTGCAATAAAGCAAGTTAAACAAATTTCTTGGGTACCCAATTAATAGAAAAGTATGTTTACACTATCCTGTAGTCTATTAAGTTTGCAGTAGCATTATGTCTAAAAAGCAATGTACATACCTTAATTTAAAAATACTTTCTTGCTAAGGCTGCTAATAATCTGAGCCTTCAGCAAGTCATAATCTTTTTGCTAATGGAGAATCTCATTTCGATGTTGATGGCTGCTGACTGATCAGGGTGGTGGTTGCTGAAGATTGGGGTGGCTGTGGCAATTTCTTAAAATAAGACAACAGTGAAGTTTCCCACATCAATTGACTCTTCCTTCTACAAAGATTTCTCTGTAGCATAAAATGCTGCTTGGTAGCGTTTTACCCACAGTCGAAGTTTTTTCGAAATTTCAGTCTTCTCAAACCCTGCTGCTGCTTTATTAACTAAGTCTATATAATATTCTAAACCTTTTATTGTCATCTCAGTCGTGTTCACAGCATTTTCAATATGTCTTTCTAAGTGTAATCATTTCTGGCTTTTGATTAAAGTGGGAGTTGTGCAACTCTTCCTTTACTTAAACACGTACAGGCCATTGTAGGGTTGTTAATTGGCCTAATTTCACCAGGAGTAGATTCCATCTCAAGAAACTGCATTCTTTGCTCATCCATAAGAAGCAGCTCCTCATCTGTTCAAGTATTATTATGAGATGCAGCAATTCAGTCACATCTTCAGGCTCCACTTCTTTTTTTTTTTTTTTTTTTTTTTTTTGAGACGGAGTGTCGCTCTGTTGCCTGGGCTGGAGTGGTGCAGTGGCGCAATCTTGGCTCACTGCAAGCTCCGCCTCCTGGGCTCACGCCATTCTCCTCCCTCAGCCTCCCGAGTAGCTGGGACTACAGGCACCCGCCACTGTGCCGGGCTAATTTTTTTGTGTTTTTTTAGTAGAGACAGGGTTTCACCGTGTTAGCCAGGATGATCTCGATCTCCTGACCTCGTGATCTGCCAGCCTCAGCCTCCCAAAGTGCTGGGATTACAGGCGTGAGCCACCACACCCGGCCTTCAGGCTCCACTTCTAATTCTAGTTGTTTTGCTTTTTCCACCCCATCTATAATGGCTTCCTCAGCTGAAGCCTAGAACTGCTCAAAGTCACCCATGAGGGTTGGAATCAACTTCTTCCAAACTCCTGTTAATGTTGATAGTTTGACCTCTTCCCATGAATCATTAATGTTCTTAATGGCATCTAGAATGGTGAATCCTTTCCAGAAGGTCTTCAATTTACTTTGCCCAGATCCATCAGTGAAATCGCTGTCTGTGGCAGCTATTAAGAAATTTATTCCTTAAATAATAAGTCTTGAAAGTTGAAATGATTTCTTAATCCATGGGCTGTAGAATGGATGTTGTAGGCTGGGCGCAGTGGCTCACGCCTGTAATCCCAGCACTTTGGGAGGCCGAGGCGGGCGGATCACAAGGTCAGGAGATCAAGACCATCCTGGCTAACACGGTGAAACCCCATCCCTATTAAAAATACAAAAAAATTAGCCAGGCGTGGTGGTGGGCGCCTGTAATCCCAGCTACTTGGGAGGCTGAGGCAGGAGAATGGCGTGAACCTGGGAGGCGGAGCTTGCCGTGAGCCAAGATTGCGCCACTGCACCCCAGCCTGGGTGGCGAGACTCCGTCTCAAAAAAAAAAAAAAAAAATGGATGTTGTATCAGCAGACGTGATAACAACACGCATCTTCTTGTCTATCTCCATCAGACCTCTAGGGTAACCAGGTGTATTGTCATTGAGCAGTGATGTTTTGAGAGGAGTCTTTTTTTCTGAGCAGTAGGTCTCAGCACTGGGCTTCAGTAAACCATACTGTAAACAGATGTGCTGTCATCCAGGCTTTGTTGTTCCTTTTATAAAGCACAGGCAGAGTAGATTTAGTATAATTTTTTATGACCCTAGGATTTTTGGAATGGTATGTGAGCACTGGCTTCAACTTCAAGTCACCAGCTGCATTAACCCCTAACAAGAGAGTTAGCTTGTCCTTTGAAGCTCTGAAACCAGGCATTGACTTCTCTCTAGCTATGAAAGTCCTAGATGGCATTTTCTGCTAATAGCAGGCTGTTTCATATACATTGAAAGTCTGTTGTTTAGTGTAGCTACTTCAGCAATGATCGTAGCTAGATCTTGCAGTCTACGTTAGCACTTGTTGCTTCACCTGGCACTTGTATGTTAGGAGATGTTGTCTTTCCTTAAATCTTATGAACCAACCTCTGCTGGCTTGGCTTCAAACCTTCCTTCTGCAGCTTCCTCACCTCTCTCGACCTTCATAGAATTGAAGAGAATTAGGGCCTTCCTCTCGGTTAGGCTTTGACTTAAGAGAATGTTGTGGCTGGTTTCATCTTCTCTCCAGACCACTCAAACTTTCTCCCTATCAGCAATAAGGCTGTTTCACTTTCTTATCATTCGTGTGTTCACTAGAATGACTTTTTTTTTTTTTTTGAGATGGAGTCTCACTCTGTCACCAGGCTGGAGTTCAGTGGCGCAGTCTCAGCTCACTGCAGCCTCCACCGCCCGGGTTCAAGTGATTCTCCTGCCTCAGCCTCCTGAGTAGCTGGGACTACAGGCGTGCACCACCCTGCTCAGCTGATTTTTGTATTTTTAGTAGAGACAGGGTTTCACCATGTTGGCCAAGATGGTCTCAATCTCTTGACCTTGTGATCTGCCCACCTCGGCCTCCCAGTGGAATAACATTTTTAATTTCCTTCAAGAATCTCCCTTTTCCACTGGGCACAGTTGCTCATGCCTGTAATCCCAGTACTTTGGGAGGCCAAGGCGGGTGGATCACCTGAAGTCAGGAGTTCAAGACCAGCCTGGCCAACATGGCGAAACCCTGTCTCTACTAAAAATACAAAAAAATTAGCCAGGCATGGTGGCGCTCGGCTGTAGTGCCAGCTACTTGGAAGGCCGAGACATGATAATTGTTTGAACCTAGGCGGCAGAGGTTGCAGTGAGCCGAGATCACACCGCTGCCCTCCATTCAGGGTGACAGAGTGAGATTCTGTCTCAATAAAAAAAAAAAAAAAAAATAGAAGTTTCTTTTCCATTCTCATCTTGGCTAAATATCTGGTGCAAAAGGCCTCGCGTTCATCCTGCCTTGGCTTTCAACATGTGTTCTTCACTAAGTGTAATCATTTCTAGCTTTGGATTAAAGTCAGAGATGTATGACTCTTTATTTACTTGAGCACTTAGAGGCCATGTGGGGTTATTAATTGGCCTAATTTCAGTGTGTCACAGGGAATACGGAGGCCCAAGGACAGGGAAAGAGATCAGGGAATGGCCAGTCAGTGGAGCAATGAGAACAGACCCAACAGTCATAGATTAAGTTCATGGTCTTATATGATTGTGGTTTGTGGCGCCCCAAAACTATGACAACAGTAACATCAAAGATCGCTGATCACAGATCACCCTAACAGATGTAATAATAATGAAAACTTGTGAAATTTTATGAGAATTACCCAAATGTGACAAAGGGACACAAAGTGAGCTCATGCTGATGGAAATATGGCACCAACAGACTTGGTTGAAACAGCGTTGCCACAAACCTTCAATTTGTAAAAAACATAGTATCTGCAAAGCATAGTAAAGTGAGGTATGCTTGCGTACACTTAGAAGTATATACATCCGCCGGACACAGTGGCTCACACCTGTAATCCCAGCACTTTGGGAGGCTGAGGTGGGTGGATTGCTTGAGCTCAGGAGTTTGAGACCAGCCCTGGGCAACATGATGAAACCCTGTCTCTACAAAGAATACAAAAATTGGCCGGGCATAGTGGCTTGTGCCTGTTCTCTCAGCTACTTGGGGGCTGAGGCGGGAGGATTGCTTGAGCCTAGGAAGCGGAGGTTGTAATGAGCCAGGATCATGCCACTCTACTCCAGCCTGGGCAACAGAGTGAGACCCTATCTCAAAAAAAAAAAAAAAAACAGTATATACATAATTATATACACATTGACATGTATGCATTTATATATGCATGTATGTACTTAAAACAGTGGTTGGATAAGTTGTTAATAATTACCTAAAGGGAAAGCTATGGAGGAGATAGGGTGCAAAGGATAGGAGTAGAAGCTAGACGTCTTTGAATGTATTTTGTTCTACAGATGTAGTTTTGGAGCTATATAAATGTTTTACATAATTTAAATTTTAAATTTAAAGAGCAATTCCTAAAAATCAAGTAAAATTTACAGAATCAAGCCTGTGTTTTTGGATGTGACATTGCTACTCAGAGAGAAATTGTTCCACGTTCTTTCTTTCCTTTCTTTCTTTTTTTTTTTGAGATGAAGTCTTGCTCTTGTCCCCCAGGCTGGAGTGCAGTGGCGCGATCTCGGCTCACTGCAGCCTCCGCCTCCCAGGTTCAAGCGATTCTCCTGCCTCAGCCTCCCGAGTAGCTGGGATTACAGGTGCCTGCCACCATGCCTAGCTAATTTTTGTATTTTTAGTAGAGATGGGGTTTCACCATGTTGGCCAGGCTGGTCTTGAACTCCTGACCTCGTGATCTGCCCATCTCGGCCTCCCAAAGTGCTGGGATTACAGGCATGAGCCACCGCGCCTGGCCTCTTTCCTTCCTCCCCTCCCTTCCCCTCCCCTCCTCTCCTTTCTTTCCTTTCTTTTCTTTCTTTTGAGGTGGAGTCTCTTTCACCTAGGCTGGAATGAAATGGTGTGATCTCGACTCACTGCAGCCTCTGCCACCCTGGGTTCAAGCGATTCTCCTTCCTCAGCCTCCTGAGTAGCTGGTATTACAGGCGCTCACCACCACGCCCAGCTAATTTTTGTATTTTTAGTAGAGATGGGGTTTCACCATGTTGGCCAGGTTGGTCTTGAACTCCTGACCTCAGGTGATCCACCCACCTCGCCCTCCCAAAGTTCTAGGATTACAGGCGTGAGCCACCATGCCCAGCCAACTCTTCCACATAATTTCAAGGCACGATGATTTGACTTTACATCCTAGTGAAATATACCTTCAAAACAAAAAGTTAAAAAATATATATTAAATTTCTTTTTTTAGTAATCATTTTGTTGATGCTAGTATTGGTATTATGACTTGACTGAATCAGTGATAAATAATTATGTTGGTGTTTTGATAACTGGAAAGAAACAGATAAGACAGAAGAGGGTAATTAGAACTTCTATGGTCTTGAATTTGAGTTTGACTATCAATATGAACTCAGGATATATCTATTTTTTTAAAAAATACGTATTTCCTAGCCTTGTCCACTGAAAAGTTAGAAACAGTGACCAACCCAATAAAAGTGAGCAGCCTTAGTGCTCAGTCTCCGAATTCCATTTCTACATCCCAGTGGGAGTTAGACACCTGCTCATTCCAAGTCCAGAGCAGGAGATGGAGAGGATGAACCTTGAGTATCAGATCATGCCAGAAAGCAAATGAGCTACTAAAAAATACGAGAGTTTTGTCTGAAGCATTCCAGAGCCAGCTTGAATAGGCTCCCACTGGACAAAGCTGGGATAATCTCAGTACCAATTATCTGGTGCAAAAGGCCTTGCGTTTGTCCTGTGAGAAATACTGCGATGGATTGAAAAACTTCAAATATCTCTAAATCTATGAGTCATAGGGATATGTACAAACAAACAAAAAACCTTTCTAATCACCTTTAGTGGATACTAGGAAGCCAACTCATTATTTTTGAAACTGGTAAATACGGGAGAAAGAATCAAGTGTTCTGTTTTGCCTTTTATATGTGAACATTCCTCAGAATAACCAAGTTGTTGATGGGGGCAGTTTTTCTTCATAGAGTATTTCTGCTAGTAAACAAAGACAGAATGCTACCAAGATGCTGTTGAGAGTATACAACCCATGTCTGAAAAATTCTTGCAAACAAAAGACAGAACCCTGAATTTGATCAGGGCTTTAGTTCTAACGACTAATTTACAGGAAAGAGAACAGACGAAGGAGTATGTTAAATTACACCATGGGGATTCATTCAGCAAACAACAGACTATGGGAAACTGTGCAGAACAAATGACTCACTTTTTTCCAACAAATTGCAAGGGAAAAAGTGAAAGGGGAAATCTATTGGTTAAAAAGGACTTAAGAAACATATTAATCAATTGCAGTATATAAAACTCGTTTAGGTTGTGGTTCAAACAAACTGGGGGATAAAAAACATTTATAGGACATTTGAGGGAATGTGAACACTACTTTGATATTAAAAAATGGTTGGCCAGGCGTGGTCAACAAATGTCTTTTATAGAGAGATGGGACAATTCTGTCTCTATAAAACATACAAAAATTAGCCAAGTGTCATAATGTGTGCCTGTAGCCCCAGCTACTTGGAAGGCTGAGGTAGGAGGATTGCTTGAGCCAGGAAGGCAGAGGTTGCAGTAAGCCAAGATTGTGCCACTGCACTCCAGCCTAGAAAACAGAGCCAGACCTTGTCTCAAAAAAAAAAAAAAAAATTACTGTTGACTGTGTGTGTGTGTGTGTGTGTGTGTGTGTGTGTGTGTGTGAGAGAGAGAGAGAGAGAGAGAGGTGGACTTATTGTTTGTTTAAGGCAAGTCTCGTTTTGAAGATATTAATGTATGTTGAGATCAAGCATGGTGGCTCCTGCGTGTAATTCCAGGACTTTAGGAGTACAGGGTGGGAGGATTGCTTGAGCCCAGGAGTTTGAGGCCAGCCTGGACAACAAAGTGAGACCCTGTCTCTACAAAAAATTTTAAAAAAAGAAAAATGAGCCAGGTGTGGTGGTGTGCACCTGTCATCCCAGCTACTGGGAGGCTGAGACAGAGGATTGCTTGAGCCCAGGAGTTCAAGGCTGCAGTGAGCCATGATCACACCACTGCACTCCAGCAGTAGTGTGATCTCAGTGACAGAACAAGACCCTGTCTCTACAACAACAACAACAACAAAAGATACAGGTTGAAATATTTAACAGTTGAAATGATATACTTTCTAGGATTTGCTTCAAAATAATCTAGAGGGAATGAGGTGTGGAGCATTATGGAGGGGAAAAAATCAGTCATGAGAATTGTTGAAGCTTGGAGTATATGAGACTTCGTTATATTATTCTCTCACAACTTTTGTGTAAGTTGTTAATGTTTTATTATGGGAAAATTCGAAAAAGTAAGAAGCTGGCCTTATAAGAATGGCTCAAAAAAAATAAAAAGCTCAGTAACATAACTAACCTATTATTTTTTCATAGTCAAGTTTACCACTCTTTTTTTTTTAGTAACTTCTTGTTTTAATTTTAGATTTGTAGAAAAATTGCAAAGATAGTACAGATAATTCCCATGTACCCCTGTATTAGTCCATTTTCATGCTGCTGATAAAGACATACCCAAGATTGGGAAGAAAAAGAGGTGTAATTGGACTTACAGTTCCACGTGGCTGGGGAGGACTCAGAATCATGGTGGCTGGTGAAAGGCACTTCTTGCATGGTGGCGGCAAGCGAAAATGAGAAGGAAACAAAAGCAGAAACCCCTGATAAGCCCATCAGATCTCGTGAGACTTATTCACTGTCATGAGAATAGTACGGGAAAGACCGGCCCCCGTGATTCAATTACCTCCCCCTGGGTTCTTCCCACAACACGTGGGAGTTCTGGGAGATACAATTCAAGTTGAGATTTGGGTGGGAAGAGAGCCAAACCATATCATTTCACCTTTGGCCTCTCCAAATCTCACATCCTCACATTTCAAAACCAATCATGCCTTCCCAGCAGTCCCCCAAAGTCTTAACTCATTTCAGCATTAATCTCAAAAGTTCACAGTCCAAAGTCTCCTCTGAGACAAGGCAAGTCCCTTTCACCTATAAGCCTGTAAAATCAAAAGCGAGGTAGTTACTCCCTAGATACAATGGGGGTACAGGTATTGGGTAAATACAGCCATCCCAAATGGGAGAAATTCGCCAAAACGAAGGGATTACAGTGCCCATGCAAATCCGAAATCCAGTGGGGCAATCAAATTTTAAAACTCCAAAATGATCCCCTTTGACTCCAGGTCTCACATTCAGGTCACACTGATGCGAGAGGTGGGTTCCTATGGTCTTGGGAGGCTCCAGCCCTGTGGCTTTGCAGGGTACAGCCTCCCTCCCAGCTTCTTTCATAGGCTGGCATTGAGTGTCTGCGGCTTTTCCAGGTGCATGGTACAAGTTGTCAGTGGATCTACCATTCTGGGGTCTGGAGGACGGTGGTCCTCTTCTCACAACTCCACTAGGCAGTGCCCCAGTAGGGACTCTGTGTGGGGGCTCCGACCCCACATTTCCCTTCTGCACTGCCCTAGCAGAGGTTCTCCATAAGGCCCCCACCCTTGCAGCAAACTTTTGCCTGGACATCCAGGAATTTCCTTACATCTTCTGAAATCTAGGCAGAGGTTCCCAAACCTCCATTCTTGACCTCTGTGCACCCACAGGCTCAACATCATTTGGAAGCTGCCAAAGCCTGGGGCTTCCACCCTCTGAAGCCACAGCCCAAGCTGTACGTTGGCCCCTTTCAGCCACTGCTGGAGTGGCTGGGACACAGGGCACCAAGTCCCTAGGTTGCACACAGCATGGGGGCCATGGACCTGGCCCAGAAACCACTTTTTATCCCTAGGCCTCTGGGCCTGTGATGGGACAGCCATGAAGACCTCTGACATGCTCTGGAGACATTTTCCCCATTGTCTTGGGGATTAACATTTGGCTCCTTGTTACTTATGCAAATTTCTGCAGCCGGCTTGGATTTCTCCTAAGAAAATGAAATTTTCTTTTCTTTCGCATTGTCAGGCTGCAGATTTTCCAAACTTTTATGCTCTGCTTACCTTATAAAACTGAATGCCTTTCACAGCACCCAAGGCACCTCTTGAATGCTTTGCTCCTTAGAAATTTCTTCCACCAGGTACTCTCAATGATCTCTCTCAGGTTCAAAGCTCCACAAATCTCTAGGGCAAGGAAAAAATGCCGCCAGTCTCTTTGCTAAAGCATAACAAGAGTCACCTTTGCTCCAGTTCCCAACAAGTTCCTCATGTCCGTCTGAGACCACCTCAGCCTGGACCTTATTGTTCATATCACCATCAGCATTTTTGTCAAAACCATTCAGCGAGTCTCTAGGAAGTTCCAAACTTTCTCACATTTTCCTATCTTCTTCTGAGCCCTCCAAACTGTTCCAACCTTTGCCTATTACTCATTTCCAAAGTTGCTTCCACATTTTCTGCTATCTTTTCAGCCACGCCCCACTCTACTGGTACCAATTTACTGTATTATCTGTTTTCACTCTACTGATGAAGACATACCCAAGACTGGAAAGAAAAAGAGGTTTAATTGGACTTAACAGTTCCACATGGATGGGGAGGCCTCAGAATCATGGCAGGAGGTGAAAGACACTTCCTTCTTTTTTTTTTTTTTGAGACAGAGTCTCGCTCTGTTGCCCAGGCTGGAGAGCAGTGGCACAATCTTGGCTCACTGCAACCCCCACCTCCCGGGTTCAAGCGATTCTCCTGCCTCAGCCTCCTGAGTAGCTAGGACTATAGGCATGCACCACCACACCTCGCTAATTTTTTTGTATCTTTAGTAGAGATGGGGTTTCACCATGTTGGCCAGGCTTGTCTCAAACTCCTAACCTCATGATCCACCCACCTCAGCTTCCCAAAGTGCTGGGATTACAGGCGTGAGCCATCACGCCTGGCCTGAAAGGCACTTCTTACGTGGTGGTAGCAAGAGAAAATGAGGAAGAAGCAAAAGTGGAAACCCCTGATAAGCCCATCAGAGACTTATTCACTATTACGAGAATAGTATGGGAAAGACCAGCCCCCATGATTCAATTACCTCCCCCTAGGTCCCTCCCACAACATGTGGGAATTCTAGGAGATACAATTCAAGTTGAGACTTGGGTGGGTACACAGCCAAACCATATCAACACCTCACCTAATTTCTTTTGTTATTTAATTTTACATTACCATGCTGCATTTGTAAAAGCTAAGAAACCAACATTGATACATTACTGTTAATGAAACACCAGACTTTATTTGAATTTTACCAGTTTTTCTATTACAGTCCCCTTTCTGTTCCAGAATCTAATCTGGGGTACCACATTGCATTGAATGATCATGCCACCTTAGTCTTTGGTCTGTGACAGTTCCTCAGCCTTTCCTTATTTTTTATGACCTTTACATAAGTCTTGAATACTGGCTAGGTATCCAATCTGGGTTTGTCTGTTGTTTTTCTCATGACTAGACTGGGGTTATGGGTATTGGGAAAGAATACCACAGAGATGAAGTACCCTTATCACATTACATCAGTGGGTGCATGCTATCAACATGACACCACTGATAATATGAACCTTCTTGGCTTGGTTGAAGTATTATTGCATTTGCTAGTTTTCTCTAGTATCATGTTGCTAGTTTCCTCTACTATAATGTTAATATTTTTCCCTTTCCCTGTTCTAATCTTTGGAAGCAAGTTACTAAGTATAGCCCACGCTCATTTTGGGCAGGGAGGGTGGTTTTGCTCTACTTTCTGGAATGGAGATGTTTTCGGGGTTCCTAAAACCACCTGCAGGTTCAGTGATTCACTAGAAGAACTCACAGGAGTCAGCATATGGCCATACTTGTGGCAAGCTCTTTTATGGCAAAAGAATACAAAGCAGTGTCAGCAAAGGGAAAAGGTGCTTGGGAAACAGTCTGGAGGAACCCAGGTAGAAGCTTCCAAGAGTCCTCCCCCAGTGGAGTCACACAGGATGCACTGAATTCCCCTTGTGACAAGTTGTGGCAACACATGTAAAGTGTAATCTTACAGGGAAGCTTGCCTGAGCCTAGGAGTCCAGGGGTTTTATTGGGGACTGATCAAGGAGGCATCCTCTGCCTAGCACATTCAACATTTTCAGACTTCCAGAAGGAAAGAGGTATTCAACATTAATCACATTGTTTGTGTAAACCAGGGGTGTCCAATCTTTTTGCTTCCCTGGTCTACAATGGAAGAAGAATTGTCTTGGACCACACATAAAATACACTAACAGTAACAATAGCTGATGAGCTAAAAAAGAAAAAAATAATCGCAAAAAAATCTCATAATGTTTTAAGGAAGTTTTATAATTTGTGTTGGGCTGCATTCAAAGCTGTCTTGGGCCGCTTGCAGCCCGTCTGCCGCGGGTTGGACAAGCTTGGTGTAAACCATTTAGGCACAGTGAACCACTTTTATAATTTATGGAAGGGTTTTATACCAACGTAGGAAACTGTTTACTAGTTAAGTTTCCAGCCCCCAGCCAGGGCCAACCTTATGAGGAGGCCTTTGTTATGATAATAGCATCAGGCCTTCAGTGTTCTTTTCTATATAGGGAAGTATCTACATATTACTTTTACTACCCATTTTTATTTTGAGAAAAAAAAGGAATCAGATAAAAAATACAGCACATAATAATAGAAGCTATATGATAGAATGACAAAATGAAATTTAAGATCAGATCAGGGGTGTTTAATTTCCTTCTAATAAAATATGTGGCAATCTGGACCATTTTTCTGGTTTTTTTAGTATTTCTCTTGCCAATTTTTTAACATTGCTATAAAAATATTACTCATATTGCAACTTTTGGAGCATTTCATAATTTTAAAAATGCCTCTGGGTTATGAGGCATTTATTGCCAAATAATTAGAAGAAAGCTGCATAAATTTTCAGTAATAAGTCATAACCTAACAACCAAAACCTGGGTGGATATCTTAGAAAGTAATTACTAAGATTTAGGCCAGGTGCGGTGGCTCATGCCTGTAATCCCAGCACTTTGGGAGGCCGAGGCAGGTGGATCAGGAGGTCAGGAGATCGAGACCATCCTCGCTAACACGGTGAAACCCCGTCTCTAGTAAATATACAAAAAATTAGCCAGGCGTAGTGGCAGGCGCCTGTATTCCCAGCTACTCAGCGGGCTGAGGCAGGAGAATGGCATGAACCCAGCGGGCGGAGCTTGCTGTGAGCCAAGATAACGCCACTGCACTCCAGCCTGGGCGACAGGGCGAGACTCCGTCTCAAAAAAAAAAAAAAAAAAAAGTAATTACTAAGATTTAAGACACAATATGGCCAGGCACGGTGGCTCACAATTGTAATCCCAGCACTTTGGGAGGCCGAGGTGGGCGGATCACAAGGTCAGGAGTTCGAGACCAGCCTGGCCAATATGGTGAAACCCCATCTCTACTAAAATAAAATAAAATACAAAAATTAGCCGGGCGTGGTGGTGGGAGCCTGTAGTCCCAGCTACTTGGGAGGCTGAGGCAGGAGACTCACTTGAACCCAGGAGGCGGAGGTTGCAGTGAGCCGAGATCACACCACTGCACTCCAGTCTGGGTGACAGAGCGAGACTCCATTTCAAAAAAGAAAAGAAAAGAAAAGACACCATATTTATTAGTCATCTACTTTCTTTTAATAGGAAAAACGTGGTCTTCGAGAAATGCGAGTTCTTGAAAATTTGAAGAATATGATCCATGAAACAAATGAACATACTCTTCCCAAATGTAGAGATACAATGCGGGACAACCTCAGCCAGCTTCTCCAGAGATGTGAGTCAGCAATTTTTTTTTTTAATTGCTTTTCATTTCAAATGAATGCTACACCAAAATGTATTTTCTTGGGTATTATGGGGGGAGGTGGAGAGGGAGAGGGAAGCTCAGTTACAGAGAAAGTGGTTTTCTAGTGATTAATGTGTGTTGCCATTAATTAATCTCCAAACAGCATTAATCTCCAAAGCGAGATGTGTGCATCTGTGGTACACGAGACAATCTGTTTAGTATGTGAGAAAGTCAAAACATTTTTCACCTATTTTTACAAACTTTTTTTTTTTTTTTTTTTTTTTTTTTGGAGGCACAGTCTCACTCTCTCCCAGGCTGGAGTGCAGTGGTGCGATCTCAGCTCACTACAACCTCCGCCTCCCAGATTCAAGTGGTTCTTGTGTCTCAGCCTCCTGAGTAGCTGGGACTACAGGTGTGTATCACCATGCCTGGCTAATTTTTGTATTTTTAGTAGACATGGGGTTTCACCATGTTGGCCAAGGTGGTCTTGATCTCTTGACTCATGATCCACCTGCCTCGGCCTCCCAAGTGCTGGGATTACAGGCGTGAGCCACTGTGCCCAGCCAGGAATCTCGGTTCTTGACTACAATCTGTGTTCCTGTTCTTGGCTACTACTTTTCAAAGTTTATAGTATGCAATTATAATTCTTTACTGTTTAGTAAATGGTGAAGTTTTTTCCTTTGAAAAAACTTTTTATTTATTTTGAGAGGCATTTAAAGGACTAAGTTTGTGTGATTTTGCTTCACTCTGCCATCTTTACCTAGAAATCTTTAACAACACACTGTAATTTAAAATACAAACTAATTTATATAGCACTTTACTAGTTAGAATTTTCACCTGTATTTTTTCATTTTTTTAATCATAACCCAGTAAGATAAATGTTTATCATCTTTCCCACCTTATAGTTGAGAAAACCGAAATTTATAGTGGTTGAACACTCTACATTCTCCAATAATAATTGGAGGAACTACCATGCAAGCCTAGCGCTTCTGCCTCCAGAGCTCAAGTTCCACTTCAGGATGTTACTTCTGTATATCTTGGAAAAGGTAGTAAGAAAAGTCTGCCTTTATTCCTGGATTATCACTTTTTCTTGGATTGCCTCCTACAACACAGGCTCCTCCTTCTCAGTCTACTTTGTTAGTTCCCGCTTGCCTTCAGACTTTTCACCTTGTGGCGCTCTCAGGCTTGGTTCCGCAGCTGCTTTCTTGTTGAAACTCACTTGCTTGGTGAGCTCATACAGAATCACGCCTTTCAATATCATCTGTATACCAATCAGTAATTAAATTCCACATTGTGGTTTTAGCCTGGTCCCATACCCCTGTCTTCCCAACTAAAATTTGAGTCCTGTAAGCTCAGGACTTTTGTTGTTGTTGTTCACTGTGGTATCTCAGGCACCTAGAACAGTGCCTGCTACTTTATAGCCACTCACTAGTTATTTGTTCATTGAAATTAATGAGTGAGCATTTGGCCAAAATCTGTTCCTAATGCCAAGCTGAAATTATTTTCTTTTTTTTTTAAAGCTAATACTACATTTACTTAGCTTTTTAAAAATAACTTTACTTTTGTATTATTGTATAATGTGTGTATTTTGGGGGTTCTTATGGTAATTTAATGCTTTCATATAATTTGGAAAGACCAAATTAGTGTAATTCACATATTCATCACCTTAAATATTTGTCCTTTCTTTTTGTTAAAAACATTCAAATTATTCTCTTCTAGCTATTTTGAATTATATAATAGGTTATAGTAAGCTATAGTCACCCTACTGATATATCAAATACTAGGTCTTATTTCTTCCATCAGACCATATATTTATATCCATTAATCAACCTTTTCTCATGCCCTCCTCCTCACTATACTTCCTGGCCTCTGGTAACTACCAGTCTACTCTCTATATTCATGAGATCCATTTCTTTTGCTCTCACACATGAGTGAGAGCATGCAATATTTGTCTTTCTGTGCTTGGCTTATTTCACTTAACATAATAACATCTAGTTCTGTCCATGTTGCTGCAGATGATGGGATTTCATTCATTTTTATGGCTGAATAATATTCCATTGTGTATATATACCACATTTCCTTACCCATTCATGGGAATTTAGGTTGGTTCCATATTTTGGCTAGTGCTGCAATAAACACATGAGTGCAGATGTCTCTCTCCTTTTCTTTTAGATATATACCCAGTATTGTGGAATTGCTGGATCATATGGTAGTTCTATTTTTAGTTTTTTGAGGAACCTCCAAACTGTTCTCCATAGTGGTTGTACTAATTTATATTCTGACCAATAGTATACGAGAGTTCCCTTTTCTCCACATCCTCGCCAGTATCCATTATTCTTCATCTTTTTAATAAAAGCCATTTTAGCCAGGTGTGGTGGCCCACGCCTGTAATCCCAGCACTTTGGGAGGCCGAGGCAGGCAGATCGTTAGGTCAGGAGATCGAGACCATCCTGGCTAACACAGTGAAACCCCGTCTCTACTAAAAATACAAAAAAGTAGCCAGGTGTGGTGGCGGGCGCCTGTAGTCCCAGCTACTCGGGAGGCTGAGGCAGGAGAATGGCGTGAACCCAGGAGACAGAGCTTGCAGTGAGCCGAGATAGTGCCAGTGTACTCCAGCCTGGGCAACAGAGTGAGACTCTGTCAATAAATAAATAAATAAATAAATAAATAAATAATTAAAAGCCATTTTAACTAGAGATGCTATTTCATTGTGGTCTGATTTGCATTTCTCTGATAATTAGTGATCTTGGGCATTTTTTTCATATTCCTGTTGGCCATTTTATGTCTTTTGAGAAATGTCTCTTTTGAAATAGATCTTTGCCTATTTTTAAAATTGGATTCTTTGGGATTTTTGCTATATTGTTGTTTGAGCTCCTTATATATTCTGATTATTAATCTGTTGTCAGATGAATAGTTTGCTAATACTTTCTCCTCCTGTGGGTTGTCTCTTCAACTTGCTGATTATTCTCTTTGCTTTACGGAAGCGTTTTAGCTTGATGTAACCCCATTTGTCTGTTTTTGCTTTGGTTGCCTTACTTTTGAGGTCTTACAGAAAAAAGTCTTTGCCCAGACCAATGTCCTGGAGTGTTTTCCACTAGGCTTTCTTCTAGTAATTTCACAGTTTCAGGTCTTAGATTTAAGTCTTTAATCCATTTTTATTTGATTTTTGTGTATGGTGAGAGACAGAGGTTTAGTTTCATTCTTCTTCATATGGATATCCAGTTTTCCCGGTCATATTGATACCCAGTTTTCCCAGCACTGGTTATTGAAGAGCCTGTCCTTTCCCCATTGTATGTTCTTGGTGCCTTTGTTGAAAATGAGCTGGCTATAAATGTGTGAGTTTATATCGGAGTTATTGATTCTGTGCCATGCATGGCCTGTGTGTTTTTATGCTGGTATCATGCTGATTTGGTTACTATAGCTTTGTATTAATAATATGCTTTGTAATCAGGTAGTGTGATGCCTCCAGCTTTGTTCTTTTTGCTCAAAATTGCTTTGGCTATTCAAGGTCTTTCGTGATTCTGTATAAATTTTAGGATTTATTTTTCCTATTTCTATGAAAAATGTCGTTGGTATTTTGATAGGGATTGCATTGAGTCTGTAAATTGCTTTGAGTATTATTGTCACTTTAATGGCATTCTTCCAGTTACAGAGCATGGATATCTCTATTGTTGTGTGCCCTCTTCAATTTTTTTCATCAGTGTTTCATAGTTTTCCTTGTATAGATCTTTTACTTCTTGGTTCAGTTGATTCCTAGGTATTTTATGTTCTTTGTAACTATTGTAAATAGGATTGCTTTCTTGGTTTCTTTTTCAGATTGCTTGCTGTTGGCATATATAAATGCTATGATTTTGTATGTTGATTTTGTATCCTGCAACTTTACTGAATACATTTATTAGTTCCAAGAGCTTTTTGGTGAGTCAACAGGTTTTTTTAAATATAAGATCATGTGATCTGCAAACAAAGCTAATTTGACTTAATACCTTTCCAATTCGTGTGCCCTTATTTCTTGCCTAATTGCCCTGACAGGACTTTCAGTATTATGTTGAATAAAAGTGGTGAATGTGAGCATCCTTGTCTTGTTCTGGATCTTATAGGAAAGGCTCTCAATTTTTCCTCATTCAGTATGATGTTAGCTGTGGGTTTGCCATATATGGCCTTTATTATTTTGAGCTATGTTCTTTTTATACCCAGTTTGTTGAGAGTTTTTATCATAAAGGAAAGGTGGATTTTATCAAATGCTTTTTTAGCATCTATTGAAATTACCATATGGGTTATTTATAGATTTGCATATGTTGAACCATCCTGCCATTCCTGGGATAAATCCCGCTTGATCATGGTGAATGATCTTTTTAATGTGTTGTTGAATTTGGTTTGCTACTATTTTGTTGAGGATTTTTGCCTTTACATTCATTAGTGATATTGCCTGTAGTTTTCGCTTTTTTTCTTGTTTTGTCATTGTCTGATTTTGATATCGAGGTAATGCTGGCCTTATAGAATGAGTTTGGGAATATTCTCTCCTCTTCAAGTTTTTTGAAGAACTTGAGTAGAACTGGTGTTAATTCTTCTTTAAATGTTTGCTGGAATTCAGCAATGCAGCCATCAAGTCCTGAGCTTTTCTTCGATAGGAGACTTTATCATGGCTTCAGCCTTGTTATTCATTACTAGTTTGTTGAGGCTTTCTGTTTCCTCATGGTTTGTACTTGGTAGCTTGCATGTGTTTAGGAATTTATCTATTCCTTCTAGGTTTTCCAATTTGTTGGCGTATAGTTGTTGATAATAGTTTAATGACTCTTTGATGTTTTTAGCCTCAATTTTATTTATTTCTGCTCTGGTCTCTATTATTTCTTTCCTTATACTAATTTTGGGTTCCTCGAGGTTCATTGTTAGGTTGTTTATTTGAAGTCTTTCTATTTTTTTGATACAGGCTTTTGCTGCTATGAATTTCCCTGTTAGTACTGTTTTTGCTGTATCCCATAGATTTGGGTATGTTATATTTTCATTTTATTTGTTTCAAGAAATTTTTAAATTTCCTTCTTAATTTCTTCCCTGACCCATTGGTTGTTCAGGAGCATGTTGTGTGTGTTTATTTTCCAAGTTTCCTCTTGTTACTGATTTTTAATTTTATTCCATTATGGTCAGAAAATATACCTGATAATGATCTCTATCTTTTCTGAATTTGTTAAGACTTGTTTTGTGGCCTAAGATATCTGTTCCGGAGAATGTTCTGTGTGCTGATGAAAAGAATGTGTAACCTGCTGCAGTTGGATGAAGGTTCTGTAAGTGTCATTAAGGCCTGGTCGAGTTTGTAGTTGAACTCTCCAATGTTTCTCTGTTGATTTTCTGTCTGGATGATCTGTCCATTACTAAGAATGGGATGTTGAAGTCTCCTGCGGCTATTGCATTCTGTCTCTCCCTTTAGATCTATTAATGTTTGCTGTATGTACTTGGGAGTTCCAGTGTTGAGTACATAGATATTTATAATTGTTACACCCTCTTGCTGAATTTTTGGATAAGGCGTAAGGAAGGGATCCCAGTTTCAGCTTTCTACATATGGCTAGCCAGTTTTCCCAGCACCATTTATTAAATAGGGAATCCTTTCTATATTGCTTGTTTTTGTCAGGTTTGTCAAAGATCAGATGGTTATAGATGTGCGTCATTATTTCTGAGGCCTCTGTCCTGTTCCATTGGTGTGTATATCTGTTTTGGTACCAGTACCATGCTGTTTTGGTTACTGTAGCCTTGTAGTATAGTTTGAAGTCAGGTAGCTTGATAACTCCAGCTTTGTTCTTTTTGCTTAGGATTGTCTTGGCAATGCAGGCTCTTTTTTGGTTCCATATGAAGTTGAAAGTAGTTTTTTCCAGTTCTGTGAAGAAAGTCATTGGTAGCTTGATGGTGATAGCATTGAATCTATAAATTACCTCGGGCAGTATGGCCATTTTCACGATATTGATTCTTCCTATCCATGAGCATGGAGTATTCTTCCATTTGTTTGTGTCCTCTTTTATTTTGTTGAGCAGTGGTTTGTAGTTCTCCTTGAAGAGGTCCTTCACGTCCCTTGTAAGTTGGATTCCTAGGTATTTTATTCTCTTTGTAGTAATTGTGAATGGGAGTTCACTCATGATTTGGCTCTCTGTTTGTCTGTTAATGGTGTGTAGGAATGCTTGTGATTTTTGCACATTGATTTTGTATCCTGAGACTTTGCTGAAGTTGCCTATCAGCTTAAGGAGATTTTGGGCTGAGACGATGGGGTTTTCTAAATATACAATCATGTCATCTGCAAACAGGGACAATTTGACTTCCTCTTTCTAATTGAATATCTTTTATTTCTTTCTCGTGCCTGATTGCCCTGACCAGAACTTTCAACACTATGTTAAATAGGAGTGGTGAGAGAGGGCATCCTTGTCTTGTGCCAGTTTTCAAAGGGAATGCTTCCAGTTTTTGCCCATTCAGTATGATATTGGCTGTGGGTTTGTCATAAATAGCTATTATTATTTTGAGATACATTCCATCAATTTTTTTTAAATTTTTTAAATTATGGCCATTCTTGCAGGAGTAAGGTGGTATCGAATTCTGGTTTTGCTTTGCATATCCCTAAAATTATTGATATTGAGCATTTTTCATATGTTTGTTGGCCATTTGTATATCTTCTTTTGAGAATTGTCTATTCATGTCCTTAGCCCATTTTTGATGGCATTGTTTTTCTCTTGCTGATTTGTTTGAATTCTTTGTAGATTCTGCATATTAGTCTTTTGTGGGATGCATAGTTTGCAAAGATTTTCTCCCACCCTGTGGGTTGTCTGTTTGCTGATTATTTCTTTTGCTGTGCAGAAGCTTTTTAGTTTAATTGAGTCCCATCTATTTGTCTTTGTTTTTGTTGCATTTGCTTTTGGGTTCTTGGTCATGAAGTCTCTGCTCAAGCCAATGTCTAGAAGGGTTTTTCCAATGTCATCTTCTAGAATTTTTATGGTTTTAGGTCTTAGATTTGGGTCTTTGATCCATCTTGAGTTGGTTTTTGCATAAGGTGAGAGACGAGGATCCAGTTTCATTCGTCTACATGTGGCATGCCAATTATTCCAGCAACATTTGTTGAATAGGGTGTCCTTTCTCTAGTTTATGTTTTTGTTGGCTTTGTCAAATATCAGTTGGCTGTAAGTATTTGGCTTTCTTTTTGGGTTCTCTATTCTGTTCCATTTGTCTATGTGCCTATTTTTATGCCAGTTCCATGCTGTTTTGGTGACTATAGCCTTGTAGTATAGTTTGAAGTCAGGTAGTGTGATGACCTCAGGTTAGTTATTTTTGCTTAATCTTGCTTTGGCTATGTGGGCTCTTTTTTGGTACCATCTGAATTTTAGGACTTTTTTTTCTAGTGCTGTGAATATTGATAATGGTATTTTGATGGGAATTGCATTGAATTTGTAGATTGCTTTTGGCATTATGGACATTTCACAATATTTATTCTACCCATCCATGAGCATGGGATGTGTTTCCATATGTGTCATCTGTGATTTCTTTCAGTAGTGTTTTGTAGTTTTCCTTGTAGGGTTCTTTCACCTCCTTGGTTAGGTATATTCCTAAGTATTTTGTTTTTTTTGCAGCTGTTCTAAAAGGGGTTGAACTCTTTAATTTGATTCTCAGCTTGGTTGCTATTGGTGTATAGCAGTGCTCCTGATTTGTGTACATTGATTTTGTATCCTGAAACTTTCTGAATTCATTTATTAGTTATAGGAGCTTTTTGGATGAGTCTTAAGGGTTTTTTAGGTATACGATAATATCATCAGCTACTAGTAACAATTTTACTTCCTCTTTACTGATTTGGATGCCCTTTATTTCTTTCTCTTGTCTGACTGCTCTGGCTAGAACTTCCAGTACTATGTTGAATAGAAATGGTGAAAGTAGGCATTCTTGTCTTGTTCCGGTTCTCAGGGAGAGTGCTTTCAAGTTTTCCCATTCAGTATAATGTTGGCTGTGGGTTTGTCATAGATGGCTTTTATTGCCTTAGGATATGTCCCTTCTATACCAGTTTTGCTGAGGATTTTAATCATAAAGTGATGCTGGATTTTGTCAGTTGCCTTTTCTGAGTCTATTGACATGATCATGTGGTTTTTTTTTTCTTTTTTTGACTGTTGCTCTGTCGCTGAGGCTGGAGTGCAGTGGCGTGATCTTGGCTCACTGCAACCTCTGTCTTCTGGGTTCAAGCAGTTCTCCTGCCTCAGCCTCCCGAGTATCTGGGATTACAGGCACCTGCCACAATACCCAGCTAATTTTTCTATTTTTAGTAGAAAGGGGGTTTCACCATGTTGGTCAGGCTGGTCTCGAACTCCTGACCTCAAGTGATCCACCCGCCTTGGCATCCCAAAGTGTTGGGATTACAGGAGTGAGCCACTGTGGCTGGCCTTTCTTGAGCTCACTGACTCTCCTCTGCTTGATTCATTCTACTGTTGAGAGTCTCTAATGAATTTTTCAGTTCAGCAAATGTGTTTCCCAGTTCCAAGATTTCTGTTTGATTTTTAAAAATTATTTTAATCTGGCCAGGCGCGGTGGCTCACGCCTGTAATCCCAGCACTTTGTGAGGCCGAGGCGGGTGGATCATGAGGTCAGGAGTTTGAGACCAGCCTGACCAACATGGTAAAACCCTGTCTCTATTAAGAATACAAAAATTAGCCGGGCGTGGTGGCGCACACCTGTAGTTCCATCTACTCAAGAGGCTGAGGCAGGAGAATCGCTTGAACCCAGGAGGCAGAGGTTGTGGTATGCTGAGATTGTGCCACTGCACTGCAGCTTGGGCAGCAGAGTGAGACCCCATCTCAAAAGAAAAAATTATTTTAATCTCTTTGTTAAATTTCTGAATTTTTTTCTGTGTTATCCCGGAGATCACTGAGTTTCCTTAGAACTGCTATTTTGCATTGTTGGTCAGAGAGTTCATACATTGCCATCTCACTGAGGTCATTCACTGACTGGTTCTTTGCTTTGTCTGTTTAGGGAGGTCTTCATTCCTTGTTTGCTGTTGTTTCTTGTGGATGTACATCTGCGTCTTGGCATTGAAGCATTAGTTATTTATTCCCATCTCCTCTGTCTTGTTTCTGTTTTTATTGGATACATTTGCTTAGAGATTCTTTGTATTTTACCTGCAGATTTCTTTTTTTCTTTCACTAGGTCACTGCTTCTTTTCAGCACTAGACTGTACCTTAAACCCAAGTCTGCCTTAGTTCTAGTAAACAATCAGAATGCCACTCATCTTGAATGGGGGAGGTCCCCAAAGGGATATCTTGTTAGTGTGGGAAGGCTGGCTAGGCAGCCTCTGTGCCCAGGGGACCTGGGGAACGAACCTCCTGCAGTGTGGTGCTGCTGAGTAGCCACTTTGATTTGGTGTCTCCTTTGGCTGAGTTACAGAGCAGAGTTTCTAAAAGGCTGGGGGTGGAAGTGGCACTTGTCTCCTTTTTCTCTGGCTGTCCTTGAGGATATGTCTGCCCTCGGGTATCACCAGTGCTTTCCATGGGTTAAGGCAGCGACAGTTCCCCTGCCAGGGAGCCCAAGATGATGGGGAAGCTGATCATCCATCATGATCCCTCTTTTAACATAGAAACCATGAGTCAGGGAAATGTCCCATGTGCTTGGTGCCAAGGCAGGTTGGGGAAGGAATGTTACAGAGATGGAAGTCCAATTCTGTTCCTGTCTCCTCAGAGTGTTTTTCATTTCTCTGTGGCCCTGAGAACTGTCTCATCCTCGTGTTTGAGTTCTGGGGGATCGCTGGCGCTGTATACCTGATTTTGGTTTTCTGTTGTGGGGAGTGAAGCTAGCTTGCTTCTATATCCGCATTTTGGAACTGCAAGTCGTGAAATGATTTTCTTATGTGTGTATTTGAGGTTTACTTATAGACACCATAATAGAATGAATTTGTTTCTTTTTTATGTGAGGAAAACAGAACATTGTTAACTATGGTATGTGGCACAAATCTACTTGAATAATCTTTTGGTTAAGAGAAAAAGCACTTGATAAATTCTTGACTTTTTTTTTAAGTCAATATAGTGTCCTAAAACACTGAGACAACAGAGGAAATGGCTTCGTACTGAGTTACAACCAGTAAGTGATGCAAATGTGATAGGAAGGTTCAGAGAAATGGGCCTTCTTGGTGTCACTAATTGTTCAAAAAGGGAATGTTTGGTGCAGTCTGGTGATTGTCTTTGACTTTAGAAAAGCAAGTTTCATAAATTCAGAAAGTAAACCTTTTCCGTTGTGTGCCTAAAGAGTTAAAAGGTGAATTGCTTCAAAGGGACTAATTTCTAAAAGTGGATATTCTGTCTAAACATAACAATCCTGATGAGGAACAAAAGTGCACCTTTGGCAGATGTGTTCTGATTAAAATTTTAAAGGACATAACAAATGACAAAGTAAGTGGCAGAAGCCTGTAACTCTTTTTTTAGGTTGGACTCAGAATCTTCTGAAAGTGATGAAGCTCCTAACAACTGCCAAATGGATTTTAAGTTATGTTCGCAGAGCCAGTGGGGGAAAAAAACAACGCAGGAAATGATAGAAGCACTCCTTGGGAAAGATGATGTAATATTAATATGCCACAGAAAGAAGGCAGAGCTAATCAACTCCTGTTTTTTTTTTTTTAATATTTTCTTTTATAAAAAAACAATGATTGGGAACCTAATTTTCAATACTTAAATATTATCTTTGATATAGCTAAAATTAATGGTTACTGATAAAAACACAACTTTTTGAAAACAAAATTCTTCTCTTTTACCGTATTCCCAGAGGGAGAAGCCTAACATTTCTCTGAAAGAAAAATCACAGTCCCTGCCCTATTGTGGAACTTGTGACCTAGTTGGGGCCGGATTGGGGTGGGGTAGGAAGACATAATTGTAAAACAATTAGACAAACCTCCAATTTCAGCAAAGGCAAGATATTAATAAATGGTAGGATACACACACACCTGATTAAGGAATTTCAAATAGGGAAACTCCCCAGAGGGAAGGCACTAATCAGGAGGGCTTTATAAAGACAGTAAACCTTGAACTGGGCTTTTGAAACAAAACAGTTTAATTAGTGAAAAGAAATAAGGAAAGGATTTTCTTTAGGGATAGTACAATAAGTAGAATATTGGTAACAATGAACAGTTCTTGATTGCTTATTATATGTTTTTTTTTTTTTTCTTTTTGAGATGGAGTCTCGCTCTGTTTCCCAGGCTGGAGTGCAGTGGTGCGATCTCGGCTCACTGCACCAGGTTCGAGCGATTCTCTTGGCTCAGCCTCCCGAGTAGCTGGGAATACAGGCGTGTGCCACTATTCCCAGCTAATTTTTGTATTTTTAGTAGAGGCAGAGTTTCACCATGTTGGTTAGGCTAATCTCGAACTCCTGACTTCAGGTGATCTGCCCGCCACGGCCTCCCAGAGTGCTGGGATTACAGGCGTGAGCCACTGTGCCCGGCCTGACTGCTTATTTTATATGAAGAACTACTCTAAGTGGTTATCATTATTAATATTGAAATGATTGAAGCATAGTATGTACTGTGTTCTCATGTAAATTTTGTGTCACTTCTGAAGCCTTGTTATTAGTTGTTATGTTCATTTTACAGATGAGGAGCTAGGGTGCTGAGAGATAGGAGGACCAACAAGAACAGTGCCTGGCACAAAGCAAATGCTCAGTAAACATTTGACAAATGAATAACTGAGCGAGCAAACATGCCCAAGATCATCACACAACTGAGTGCCAAATTTGACTGACTAAGGCTCACTCTTAGCCTGCACACTACATGTCTTTATTTGGATGAAGTAAGTGAGAACATTTATGAACAGCAAAAAATGCATCTGGCAGATGAAAAGGTTTAAATAACTGAAGAATTACAACTGGTGTCATTGATGAAATAATTAAAGAGGCAGTAGAGTGTTGATAGTAAGAGCCAAGTCTTTACAGCCAGAAAGATCTGATTTCAAATCCTGTTTCCTGTACTTATTAGTTTTATAACCTCCTTGATTGACAGCGTCACTTCTCTGTACCTCAGTTTTGTTATCTGTAAAATGGAATAGTGATCATTTCCTGATAGGAAAGTGGGATTAAGAAGGATAATGCATAGATCTTGGCACTTAGTAAATAATAAATAATTACAATAATTATTACTAGCAGTTAGTTCTTAAGAAAGAGAAATGACTTAATGGAGATGGTCCGGAGGAAGTTGAATCTTGCACTGGCAGCCGGGATAAATTAGAAGTCAAGAGAGCACAGGCAAGAATAGTAGAAAGTTGTTGAAGTAATGTAGTTACCAGGTACTGCAGTGAGAGAGCTGTAGACAATCTGTCATTGGAGTTAGTATTTAAATGCCCTTCGGCTTGTAGCTCAAAGCTCAAGAATTATGGTTGTTCTAATTATGACATCCTGAATATATTGGCAAAACTTATTTTCCCCTTCTGGCCATCCCACCACCACCAAAATAATATCAGTTTTCTGCATAGTTTTTTGAGATCTAAAACAATCCATGTACTCTCCACACACACTCCTCCCCCAGGTATGTGTTTCCTTGAACATAGTCTGCTGACTGAAAACCCATGTCTTTTTCATTTCAGTGCAAGCAGCTAATGACTCAGTCTGTAGACTCCAACAGAGGGAACAGGAACGAAAAAAGGTAAAAGATCATTTAGATAATGGGGCATATAAGTCTTGTGTCTTTATTATCATATTATTAGCAATTGCTTTTGATCAGAAAATTCTCTGAATGCAGTGAGTTTTACATATTTTTAAATGGCTGATTCATTGAAGATGTGTTGAGGAGATGTGGTCACACAGTCATACCATCAATATTTTTATAATTGAAATTGCAGAACTCTCTTTTTTCCTTTTCAACATTTCCATCTTTTCCCTGAAAGTGGTATTTGTCTCTTGGAGGAGAGAGAAAATAGGACTTTTACATGGAACAACAAATAACCACCGGATTGGAGATATAAATCTTTCCTTTGAGCCTGAAGTATTGAGTATATTCTGTATATTTCATCTAGAAAGGGAAGCATTCATGCCTGTGTAGGTTATTTAATGAATAGCCATAGGAGTATTTGAATCATTTGCTGGGCAGTGCTTTGCTTATTTGAATTATATGTTAACTAAATTCAGATGTGGAAAAATAGCACAAGAATTTAAGTTCCTGTGATAATTTGGTGTTTTTCACTTGCAGTTATCATAAAGTGTTTTTGTAACTTATTCATTGCTCTAAACTAATGAAGATACATCTTACACTTATTAAGAAACATTGAAAAGACTAAGTCACTCTGAAAATAATGCCTTTTTGCTTGTGTGTGTGTGTATCGACAAATGTTACTGTCTCCATTTATCTGGAATGTGTTGTGGTTAATCCACAATAATAGTTCACATCTGTCACTGTATAAAAATATAATGGAATAAACCTTCTCAGAGTTTCAGTTTCTGTACCCTCTGCTCAAATCTAAATGTTGATATAAAGTTTGAAAATTCAACAATTTGATAATCGAAAGGACTTGACATTTAAGACAGATGGGAATGCTGCCCAAGGATAGTGGGACCCTGCAGGCCAGTCGGGAAGCAGGGCCACAGCTGAGCTCCTGGATGAAGTGGCAAGGCAGAGCTGTGGTCAGGGAAGTTTGTGTCAGGATGGGGTGCTTGCACAGCGTGCAGAGAGTGCTGGAAAAACAGGCAGGGCTGGGGACGTAAGTGGACCATGTCAGGCTGGACAGCAGATATATTTTTAATTCCTCTACTTTGCTAGGTGCCACGGGGGGTGATCGATTTTGTTAACTTTAGGGCTGTTCCTACACTTAAGGAGCTAAAAGTCTTGGAGTCCCAAAGCACTAACACTATAAAAATAGAGGATAAAGTAAGGACTGTGATCATTACTAAGAACTTTTTGGGATCTTGGCAAAAGTGTAATTTATTAGGAAGATAATGGCATTCAAGCCTGACCTTGAGCAGAGGGAACTTAAAATTAAATTATAATTTGAACAGTTTGTCTTGTCACTTTGAACTATTTCTACATGTGGTGTTGTTAGCCCTGTGTATAGTAGGAAGATGACCAGATTGGGTAAGAAATACCTGGCTTCTTTTATTTCTGGTGTTGGTTCCCTGTACTAGCTAGCTATAAGCCCTTGGACAAATCCTTGAGCTTCCAGCTCCTCGTTTGCAAAATAATGATCTATTCTACTTATCTGATAGATCGATGGGTAAATTGCATTATAAAAATTATTTGAAATGACTTTGAAAATTGTATCTCACTATCAAAATGTAGGGCAGCATTTTTTTCCTGCCAGCTCACTGTTTAAGATGCGAGCGGTTCCTGTGTGAGTAAGAGCCCTGCCGTGGTCTGTTAGAGTCTGTGAAGCACTTGAGAAGCCTTCTCATTGATGATTTTGCAAATTAAAAAGTGCTGTCTGTCCCATGGTTTAAAAAGCAGTGGCCACAAGAAATAAGAATATTTTAATATTTAATATGAAGTACATTTCTTTTCTATTTTTTTTTTTGAGATGGAGTCTCACTCCGTCACCCAGGCTGGAGGGCAGTGGTGCAATGGCTCACTGGCAATCGCCGCCTCCCAGGTTCAAACTATTCTCCTGCCTCAGCTTCCCAAGTAGCTGGGATTACACCTGTAATCCTAGCTAATTTTTATATTTTTAGTAGAGACAGGGATTTGCCATGTTGGCCAGGCTGGTCTCGAACTCCTGACCTCAGATGATCCACCCGCCTTGGCCTCCCAAAGTGCTGGGATTATAGGTGTGAGCCACTGTGCCTGGCCTGAAGGACACTTCTTATAGATATTTTGTCTGGGGATATTTTCAAACTAATTTTTATAGAATATATATTAAAAATTAGTATTTTAAAATATACTGAAACATTGTTTCACCAGAAGTTGGTAAGTCTGTGAGACTTAGTTTGTAAGCAAACTTAGATTTGTTACCCTGATTTTCTTTTCTGAAGATAATTTAATAAATTAACCAACTTAAAGTCATAAACAGATATACTTCTCTGCTCAAAGTAAAAATTCTTTATGCTCTTATTGGAGCAATAAACTTTTAGTCCTGTCTTTATTTCTTTTTTCTTTTTCTTTTACTTTTTGTTTTACTGCCATATGTAGCTTCTTCTGAATCTGTGACATGGCAGAGGTTTCAAACCCCACACATACACATGTGCGTGCACACACACGTATGTCATAAAGGTAAAGTTTAATTTCTCATCTAGCCAATGTAAACAAAGCAAAAGACCTGACCTCTAGCTGCATTTTACAACCTAATGTTAATTGTTGCCCTTGGTTATACTATTGCATACATTTTGTATATTTGAAAGGTTCTCAGAACAAAGATGGGAGTAGTAATGAGATAAAATAGACTACTGCCATTACTCATTAATTCTTTTTTTTTTTTGAGATGGAGTCTCACTCTGTCACCCAGGATGGAGTGCAGTGGCACGATCTCAGCTCACTGCAATCTCTGCCTCCCGGGTTCAAGCGATTCTCCTGCCTCAGACTCCCAAGTAGCTGGGATTACAGGTGCACGCCACCACACACGGCTAATTTTTGTATTTTTAGTAGAGACGGGGTTTCACCATGGTGGTCAGGCTGGTCTTGAATTCATTAATTCTTTTATGTCAAGACAATTTGTGGATTTCTGTAGGAAGTAAACTGATAAGCGTCATACATACAAATCATATTTCCCACAATTGATATCTAAAAGTACATTCAGAAGAACAATAAATGCACATTCCCTAGTTATTTGACATGTCTTAAAAACTACCACTGGTACAAAGTTGCATTTTGGGTATTAGCAATAAGAATAGTGAAATGAAAATATTATTGCCTTATAAAATTCACTGGCTCTTAAAATATGCCACCGGTGGAGATGAGATGGTTAATAATATCTGTCAATAATTTAAATTTAGGTTCATGCACAGGTGTCAACTTTTGAAGCCCTATTCAACCAGACTGGAAGTAATTATGAAGTAAATATGAATGCTTTTGATTCACCTTGTCCACAAATATTTATTAGATCCAGTTATCCGTCTTTATGATTACTTTCATGAGAGCAACAAGTTCACATGGCTTGTACATTGTTTTTAATAGAGTTTGAAAATAGAGTAACATATTGGTACATATTGTTGTATAAAATCATTTTTGGCAGTTGTTATACTGACACTCCTTATCAAAGGAAATAGTTTTTCCTATGTCTCTGTAAGGCATATATAAAATTAATGGCATGCGTATTACTGGCAGATGCTCTAAAAGACCTTTTAGACCTTAGTTGGATTATTCAGAGTTTTCCTGTAGACCAGGGTTTCTCAACCTCAGCACTGTTGGCACTTTGGACCTGATAATTCCTTATTGTGGGTGCTGTCCTGTGCATTGCAGGATGTTTAGCAGCATCCTTGGCCTCTACCTACTAGATGCCAGTAGCACCTCCCCACAACCTGTGTTATAATAACCAACAATCTCCTGGGGGAGAGGGGTGTAAAATGCCCTCCCCTGCCCCCCATTGAAAATCACTGACTTAGACGAATCTCTGCAGAAGTGTGGTTTTATTTTGTAATCCAGACTTCTTTTATAGACCTGATTCTAGACACCTATCTTCAGGATTGGTTTCTATTTCAAATTGTCTTTAATTGGTAGAGGGCAGTGAGTGTGTGCCTGCATGCGTGCTGGTTTATTACTATTTCTTTCTCTGTTGTAACTTAATGTATACATTTTACTAAGTAGAAAGAGATAACACCATTATAGTTCATTATTTTTGGTATGTAGTTATAGGTTATTAATAAATTCTCTTCATTTTCTTTTAAAGTTGGCATTTTCTGAGTTTATCTTGAAGAGTGCAATTGATTTCATTTAAGAAGAGCCCACTGAAACTTGATTTAAATTTTTTTTATTGTGGCAAAATTCATATAACATAACATTTACCTTCAGAACCATTTTAAAATGTACATTTCAGTGGCATTATCTATATTCACATTGTTGTTCAACCATCACCACCATCCATCCACAGAACTTTTTTTTTCTAAATTTATTTATTACTATTTTTCTGAGATGGAATTTTGCTTTTGTCACCCAGGGTGGAGTGCAGTGGTGCAATCTCGGCTCACTGCAACCTCTGCCTCCCAGGTTCAAGGGATTCTCCCACCTCAGCCTACCGAGTAGCTGGGACAACAGGTGTCCACCATCATGCCCAGCTAATTTTTGTATTTTCAGTAAAGACGGGGTTTTGCCATGTTGGCCAGGCTGGTCTCGAGCTCCTGACCTCAGGTGATCCACCCACCTCAGCTTCCCAAAGTGCTGGAATTACAGGCGTCAGCCACCGCACCCGGCCCACAGAACTCGTTCATATTGCAAAACTGAAACTCTATACCCAGTAAACAGTAACTCCTCATTCCCCTTTCTCTCCACCCCTGGAAACCACCATTCTACTTTCTAGCTCTATGAATTTGACTGCTCTAGGTTCATCGTGTAAGTAGACTCATACAACGTTTGTCTCTTTTGTGACTGACCTGTTTCTTTAGTGTAATGTCGTCGAGATTCATCCATGCTGTAGCATGTGTCGGAATTTTCTTCTTTTTTAAGGCTGAATAATATTCCATTGTATGTGTAGACTGCATTCTGTTTATCTGTTCATCTGTCTGTGGACGTTTAGGTTCTCCCACCTTTGGCTATTATGCATAATATTGCTGTAAACATGGGTGTACAAACAGCTGTTCAAGTTCCTACTTTTAATTTTTTTGGATATATGCCCAATAGTGGAATTGCTGCTTTGTATGGTAATTCTATGTAAAAGCCAAGGTTTTTATCTTAAGCACAGTGCTCTTATAACTTTAGCCACTTTTGTTGTTGTTTTTCTAATTTCTTTAATTTATTTTTAAGGGGCAGTTTCCAAGTCATTTTATTCAGGATTTTATGTTTCTTGAATCAATAAATACTATATAAAAATAATGTCAATGTAAAAATGGCTACCATTTTCTCTCCTCTGCTTCCCCTACATGGGTACAATCCCCTGGGCAGCCTCACTTAGTTTTAGGGGCTCTCCCTCCAGATTTGTTCCAGCAAATGAAGTTGAGTGACATAGTCCCTTGAATGATTTCCGGAGAAACTCAGCGGGGATGGGGAGAGCCTCTGGAATCTGGAGGTAACTAGCTTGGGGAAATGAATCAGTGTTTTGGGGGAGAAGAATTGGCCCCTAGGGCAAGAGTCTACCCCAAAGAAAAGGGTGTCTGACATGTTCACAGTTAACTCCTTTTGCCTTAGAAAGTGGTATTTATTCAGAGAAAAAAGCGACAAGATGTCCATGCCATACCCCCATGCCTGCTGCTCCTCTGCCCCTAGCTGGGGCCAGGTAGCAGGACAGCCTCTCAGACGAGGTCAGCAATATTGAGGGGCATCTCCTTAATGGAGATGTTGTAGGTCTCCATGTCTTGAAGGGTGTTCTTGTCTTCTGTCACCATGAACTTTGATTACTTTGGATGGAAATCTTTAAAAAGATATTCTATACTTTTATGTTATTTAAAAAATTTATTAAATGTTACAGAATAATTTTGTAGCAATCAGGCATTATTGAGAATATCAGATTTTATATTATGGTGAGTATGGTGATGTCATTAGGGAATGAGAAAGAGAGACACTGTGCTATGTTTTTGTACCAACTGCCCTCAGATACTGTGTGTTTTAAGTTTTTGTATCTGCCTCCTCTTTGCTATAAGGCTGATGCCTGTTATTCTTCCCTTATTTATCAGCCTTTTCATTTTATAACTTGTAATTTTTTCATAGGGTGTCATCTTAGAAACCAGTTAACTAAGCTGGTTAGAATTGTATGTAATGTAGGTCAAATAGGCTCGGAATCAGAAGAGCTTTTCATGTGCCCTGCAATATTTGTAAATGGACTTTGTAGTATCTTTTTTGTTTGGATGACTTAAAGGTCTTACCACATTCTCAACTAAGGTTCAGATAAATGTTATTTCCAGGTAGCTGGATTTTATTTGTATGTAAAGACTGCAGTATTGTCAATACGTGAATGTATAGGCGACCGCCTCCCCTTTTTTTCTTTACTAATTGTTGTAAAGAATGTAAGAATGGGCCGGGCGCGGTGGCTCACGCCTGTAATCTCAGCACTTTGGGAGGCGGAGGTGGGTGGATCACCTGAGGTCAGGAGTTCAAGACCAGCCTGGCCAATGTGGTGAAACCTTGTGTCTACTAAAAATACAAAAATTGTCCAGGTGTGGTGGTGGTTGCCTGTAATCCCAGCTACTTGAGAGGCTGAGGCATGAGAATCACTTGAACCCGGGAGGCAGAGGTTGCAGTGAGCTAAGATTGTGCCATTGCACTCCAGCCTGGGCAACAGGAGGGAAACTCCATCTCAAAAAAAAAGAATGTAAGAATGCCTAGCAGTTACTATTACAAGTGGGAAACTAGGAAACGATAGCATGGAATGACTATAATAAACTTCTTGATAAGGAAGCGAAACTAGATTTTTATTTGGATTTGGAAGTTGTCACCTTTTAGCTTATTTTCACTCGGCCTACAAGGCCAATAAGCGATATGCCTGATGTGAACAGGCTACTTGAATATGTTTAGCTTTATTCATAATATTCTGAAACTACACAATAGAAATACTGATCTTTGGCAGTATCTTATTCACTAATATACTGCAGTATCTTAAAGACTTCTTGTAGCCAAATGGTTAATAATGGTTACATCAAGGATTAAATTGAATATAGGAATGGAGGGGAAAGTCTGTTGCTCTTGAGTTGTCTCTGTTGTTTGAATTATTACAGTAATCTGCTGCTAAAATTAAATTATTAAAATTAAAGAACAAAAACTGAAATGGCAGGGAGATAAAAGTGGAGTGATCTGCCTTCTAGATGCTTCACTTGTGATTTGTATAATATTTACCTTTTATTAAGTTCCTCAGGCACTGAGCTAGGAACTTGACATGTTCTACCTCTAGTCTTTATAAATATTATTTATAGATGCGGAGTATTTATTTTTCTCATTTTAAAGTTAAAGAAACTTTAAGTTGCTCAGCATCATGCAACTAGTGACAGGTAGACCAGATTTTGAAGCAAGGTTTGTATGCCTGCCAAAGCTACATTTTTCTTTATTGGGCTGTACTGGATAAAATGCATTCTGGTTGGGAAGGGGAACACGGGCTGTTGCCTTGTGGTCCACATCACAAGGTCAGCAGAGCCAATGATGACTTTTCATTTACAAAGAAATGAACAAATTAAATAACATCTGAGTATGCATGTTTAAGATTCTCTGTATTTATTAAAACACAACTAAAGCTAAATATCATTTTGATGAAGTTTATCTGCATTTTTTCTTTTTCTAGTCTGACTGTGGCTTTTCTCTTAGACTGTAACAGTTTTTGCAAAAGTTCCATCAGAAGATTTAATAAACTCTTCGTGCATCTTTTGGAGAATTCCAATCTATAAGGCCGAAAAGTTAAAAAGTAATGCATTGAATTTTGTTTAACCTGTTTAACAAATTTATTGGATGAGTAAACCCCTCCCTCCCTAATCCTCTCTCCCTACCACTGTAATATCTGTTCAGATCCCAAGTGTTTGTGGGACATATTTTAGAGCAAAGTTTGACTATAGAGGAACAGTCAAACATTTTAGAAGAATGTTTGACCAAGAATTTTCAATTGGAAAGAAGTTGACGTGAGTCTGAAGTTGAACAGTCTTGGTGCTGGGGAGCTTCAGATCAGCCTAGCAAAGAGGCTCTCACAAGACTGTTTGTCTTGTGAAAGGGATTTTTAGCTACCTACGTAAAACTTCCTCTGGAAAGATCTGATTTGCACTCTGTGATAGAAAAGGCGTAGAAAAGGCGTAGGTTTGGGTGTCAGAAAGACCTAAATTTGAATCTACAACCAAGCTATAGGTGAGTGACCATGGAGGATAAAAGTGTCCTTAAGCCTTAATTTCTTTGTCTGTAAAATGAGAATAATGTCATCTTAAAGGAGAGGCTTTTAGAAGTAGCTATGCAAAACAACTAGCAGAAATTTGCATTTCATGGGTACTTAGAGCACATTGGCTTATTCAGCCCTTCATCCTGTTTGTCATCCTGACCCAAATGAGAGAGAAAATAGAACAGCAAGAACATGATGAACAGCCTGAAGATGGTTTCTTTTTCCTAGTAGCTGTTTTTCTGGTGGCTGACATCTGAGTTAACCAGCATCTGAGTACACTGCGTGTCCCTTTTTCATTCAAGTGCTGGAATTAACATGCCAGAATTAACAGTGACTTCGGGTGCTTTGTAGGGGTGTGTGTGTGCGTGTGTGTGTGTGTGTGTGTGTTTGTTTTTGAGACGGAGTCTCGCTCTGTTACCCAGGCTGGAGTGCAATGGTGCGGTCTCGGCTCACTGCAACCTCTGCCTCCCAGGTTCAAGCAATTTGACCTTCTAGGTTTTTATAGTTTGCATATCCCAGTTTTTGTTTGTTTAATAGAACCTAATCTGTATCAAAACTTAACTGCTAACGACATACATGTAGAATAGTTGAAATAGGGATATAAAGTTATTTTTTCATACTCTGTTTAGATTTTTGTTGTACATATTCCAAGTTAATCATTGAAATTATACTTTGGAAGGAGGGAGAAAACTAAATTCATACCTTTTTTATTTATACAGCATTTTATCTCTATTACTGTGGTGCTAGAAAGAGAAAGAAAAAACCTTTCATCCTTATATAGCAATATTAAGGAACATCTCAAGAACTGAGACATTTGACATAGATGTTTGAGATGTTGATTTGCTTTAAGGACTAGAACTGACCCAGAGGAGATTTCTTTTTTTTTTTTTTTTTTTTTTGAGATGGAGTATCACTGTCACCCAGGCTGGAGTGCAATGGCGTGCTCATCTCACTGCAACCTCTGTCTCCTGGATTCAAGCAGTTCTCCCGCCTCAGTTTCCCGAGTAGCTGGGATCACAGGCCCTGGGATCACAGGTGCACGCCACCACACCGGCTAATTTTTATATTTTTAGTAGAGACGGGGTTCTGCCATGTTGGCCAGACTGGTCTTGAACTCCTGACCTCAGGTGATCTGCCCGCCTCAGCTTCCCAAAGTGCTAGGATTACAGGCGCGAGCCACTCTGCCCATCCTAGAAGAGATTTCTCGAGTTCTCTTCTAGTGACTAATAATTTATGATTCTTTTTAATGCACTTAAAAATATTTTACGTAAGACAGACATTTTGATTTCTTATAGCAGTGATTCTTTTAGCATATATTTTTAAAAAATTGGTTTTAAAATATCTGCAGTGAAATGGGATTTGAGGAGAAATAGAAATATGAAAAAATACTTGGATTGTGTTTGATTTTATCATGTAAAGATACTACACGCTTTTTTAAAAAAAATTTTTTTTTTGAGACGGAGTCTCACTCTGTCACCCAAGGCTAGAGTGCAGTGGCGCCATCTCAGCTCACTGCAACCTCTGCCTTCCGGGTTCAGGCGATTCTTCCACCTCAGCCTCCCAAGTAGCTGGGACTACAGCCATGTGCCACCACACCTGGCTAATTTTTGTATTTTTAGTAGAGACGGAGTTTTGCCATGTTGGCCAGGCTGGTCTCAAACTCCTTACTTGAGGTGATCCACCCGCTTCGGCCTCCCAGAATGCTGGGATTACAGGCATGAGCCACCATGCCCAGCCCACTTTTAAAATTTAAGAAATGAGAATATCCATGTTTAATTTTAATGAGAGAAGCCTTAGATGTTTCTAATGTGTCATCTTTTTTTGGATATTATAACACAACTTTTTCCTTGTGACTTACCAGCTGATTGTTAGGGTAACCAAATATCAAGAGATAACGTTATGAAATAATTGTCTGGAAAATGTCATGTGACTTTCTAATTTTCTTTTCTCAGATTCATAGTGACCACTTAGTAGCTAGTGAGAAACAGCAGATGCTCCAGTGGGACAACTTCATGAAGGAGCAACCCAATAAAAGGGCTGAAGTGGATGAAGAGCACAGAAAAGCCATGGAGAGGCTTAAAGAACAATATGCTGAGATGGAGAAGGACCTAGCGAAATTTTCGACCTTTTAAGAACTTGAACCACAACAATCACAAACTAATGAGAAGATGTTCACCTCTCTCCTGAAAAATATTCCCACCAGACCGTTTAGCCTCTGCTTCAAGCTTAGCAATATATTCAGTGGCATTCTTATATCAGAAGAAAGAAGTTTCTACTGGTATACTGATTGGATGTTTAAAGAAGGGTGCCACATTTTTCCAGCTTTAAGTGCCTATATATGATTATTTGAATGAAGAGGAGTAGGAAGGAAAATGGAATCAATATACTCTTTGTTAGTCAGAATTGATCATCTTTTCCATTGATTAGCTCAGAGAACTGTAGGTATAGACTTCTTAGAAAGATAATTTCATTCATTTCTATACAGGGTTAACAATAGTTTATTATTGTGGTTTAATGGGCAGGTATAGAAGCTACCTGTCATAGCCTCCTTGGCTGTTGGAAAGATGTATAAAGTGTTACTGCATGAGTAATGTAGACAAAAAAAAAAAAAAAACAGCCAGCTGTCCTTGGAGCAGAGCTCACATTTCAGAGAGGTGAGAGTGGACACATTGTCTCTGCTGTGGCAGAGATGGCCACGCTGGTGTTTGAGCTGCCTCTTGGGAAGGGTTGCACATTTCACGGTGCAGCATAATGCCATGGGCTTCCGTGGATGAGAAGACACATGTTAAGTTTTGTGGCCTTCCAGCACTTACTATTTTCAGCTTTTAAAGCATGGTTAGAAGGAAAAGCTTACCAAAAATATATTTTGACATTTAGTTTTTCCAAGAACTATAATCTTACCCATAGTATTTACCTCATTTTTGTGTCTGTTTTGCTGTGGGTAAGCTTTATAAAAAATAATGTCTATACATGTTTCGACTATTTAATGAGTAATCAACAAAATCTGCCAGGGAGTCCCTCTGGAACCATATAAAGTTCCCGGCTTTGAATGAACCAGAAGTGTTTGCCCACATAGCAAATGGTCCATGTTAAATGTAAATCCTTTTTAGTGTTAATGTCTGTTCTCATAAGCAGGTATATTATGATGAAACATGTACCAGTTCTGTCATCACTGTGATCTTTAAAAACCTGCATTTAACAGTCTAATTTGAGGCTGGGTGCAGTGGCTCACACCTGTAATCTCAACAGTTTGGGAGGCCGAGGCAGGCGGATCATTTGAGGTCAGGAGTTCAAGCCTAGCCTGGCCAACATGGTGAAACCCCGTCTCTACTAAAAATACAAAAATTAGCCCGGCATGGTGGTGCACACTTGTAATCCCAGCTACTCAGGAGTCTGAGGCACGAGAATCACCTGAACTCAGGAAGCAGAGGTTGCGGTGAGCTGAGATGGCACCACTGCACTCCAGCTTGGGTGCCAGAGTGAGACTCCATCTCAAAAAAAAAAAAAAATCTAACTGAAGAACCAAGTTGATTTTTTATTTGCCATAAACCAAGGAAAAGTAAATGCAATAATTTCAAGAGATTTATGGTAAACGAATTTGAGGTATGGATAAATCTTTCACATATTTTTTATTGCTCTTTAGTAAAGAAAGGCACAAGAAAGAAAATATCCAGCTCTCTTGTGTTATCTCAGTGTGGCGACTGCAGAAAATTGACAATGCCTGCCTGTGTAAATGTATGGCTTACTGTCAAAGCTTCATTCTTGGCTGCATGTTGAAAATGTGATTAAAGTTAATAGAGGAGATGAAATAAGTATTTGAGATTTTTTTCAGTAACACTGAACTTCTGCCAACTTTCTCTGTCCGCTACTGTAGGCTTGACAGGCTCATCAATCATTTGCTGGTACCTGGACTAAAAAGCGCACTTGCTGACACCAAGGCATGTTGGAATTTTCTTAATTCAGTGGATGGAAAAAAAAATACTTCCAAAAATATCCCACACATGAAAAGGGAGGGGAGCCTTAAATGAAAATTCCCTTTGTACCGTAGACACTTTTTGGAATGCGATCAATTGCCAACACATCATTGAATGAATGCTGTAACCAAGAAATTAAGATTGTGTGTGTGAAGGGAATATATTCTTAACTGTGGCTACCCAACTTGTATAGCAAAGATTTCTGATAGTTTGTGTTCATCTCATGTGAATAATAAATACTTTACCTTATAAGTTTGTATGTTATTCCATAAATACCTAAGGGACTTCCTAAACCCAAGTGAATTGATGGGCTTTTTGAGCTTTAGACATTAAGATGCTTAATTGTTTCCTTGTAACATTTTTAACTATTCAACATAGCTTCTATAAGAGTTGGTTTATTTACCTTCCTTTTGATATTTTTAGTGGTGAACACTTTTGCTTCTGTTTCCCAGTTGCCAAATCACTTTTGATATGTATTTTATTTATATGTAAAAAACAATTTTAATAACTTCATAATTTGTAACATTTCTTTCCTTTTTTTTTTTTTTTTTTGAGACAGAGTCTCACTGTGTCACCCAGGCTGGAGTACAGTGGAGTGATCTCGGCTCACTGCAAACTTTGCCTCCTGGGTTCAAGCAATTGTTGTTCCTCAGCCTCCTGAGTAGCTGATGTTACAGGCATGTACCACCATGCCCAGCTAATTTTTGTATTTTTAGTAGAGAAGGGGTTTCACCATGTTGGCCAGGCTGGTCTCGAGCTCTTGACCTCAAGTGATCTGCCCACCTCAGCCTCCCAAAAGTTCTGGGATTACAGGCATGAGCCACTGTGCCTAGCCAGTTTGTAACATTTCTGCTGTGTTTATGCTGTTGATCAGAGATACTATGGGTTCTATGTAGCTCATAGGATTATTGTAATGATGAAATGAAATAATGTTTTATAATTTTAAAGCACCATAGAAAGATTTGTTTTTAAGTTCTATGTATTTTTAATTTTTAATTATGATTTCTTTCTCGACTAACATATGTATGAGGCTTTTTTTTCCCATTTCCTAGCGTGTATATTTTTAAATTCTGTGTTTATTGATTCCTGTTTTAATTGAATTTGAATTGTGGACAGAAAATAGGTACATGTAAGACTGATCTGTTAATATTTGTTGAGATTTGCTTTATGACCTAGATTATAACCTGTTTTTGTAAATGTTTCATGATTGCTTGAAAAGTATGCTTGTTTTTTAGTTGCTGGATGTCCATTAGACCAAAGTTGTTAATTTTGTAGTTCAAATTTTTTCTATTTTACTATTCTTTTGTCTTCTACTTGATCTCTCAAACTCTGAGATATGTTGAAATTTTCTATTCTAGTGAACTTACCAATTTCTCCCTGTAATTCTGTCAATTTTAGTTTTATATATTTTTATATATTTTGAAGTCTTGTTATAAATAAATAATTATAAATATATACATAAATATAAAAAATACATAAAATATATATTATATTTATATGGATTATGCCAGCTAGCTAGATTTATAGGAGATATCTTTTTTCATCCTTCTGTTAAACCTTGCTGTTATGTTTTAGATATGCCCTTTAAAAACTGTGTGACTGGGGTCGGGGACGGTAGCTCATGCCTGTAGTCCCAGCACTTTGGGAGGGCAAGGCAGGCAGATCACGAGGTCAGGAGATCGAGACCATCCTGGCCAACATGGTGAAATCCCATCTCTACTAAAAATACAAAAATTAGCTGGGCGTGGTGGCATGCACCTGTAGTCCCAGCTACTCAGGAGGCTGAGGCAGGAGAATTGCTTGAGCCCAGGAGGCAGAGGTTGCAGTGAGCTGAGATTGCCCCACTGCACTCCAGCCTGGGTGACAGAGCGAGACTCTGTCTTAAAAAAAAAAAACTGTGTGACTGGATGTTTTTCTTTCTTTCTGATCATTTGTTAACTAAGGAGTTCAATCCATTTACATTTTCAAAATTACTGATATATTAAGATTTATTTGTATCATTTTGTGCTTTTTGTCCCACCTTTTCTGTTTCTTGCCTTCTTTCAGCTTGAGTTTGTTTTGTTTCGTTTTTCCATTTACTTTTCTTCTACTACTTTCAAAGTTAAACATTTCCCAGTTTCCAAATCACTTTTGATATGTATTTTATTTATATGTAAAAATTAACTTTTAGTGAAGTGCTAAGTAGTTAGAATCTAAAATTAACATCTTTACTCTCTTCCTATACATTAGAGATTTTTGTACAAAGTCTGATTTATCTCTTCAACTTACAAATTGTTGTCTAGAATTCTAGTTCTATCTTGGTTTTACTACAAAAGTAGTTATTTTGTATAGTCAGTGTTTATGTAGATTTACCTAGAAGTTCACTATTTTATTATCCTTGAAAGTTAGCTAGGTATACGATTATAGGTTGACAGCTGTTTTCTCAGTATTTAATAATATTCTGCTGTCTTCTTGCTTCCATTGCTGCTTCTGAAATGACAGTTGTCAGTCTGATCAGTATTTGTAGCTAATCTGCCTTCTTTCTCAGGTCATGTTTAAGATCTTTGTCTTTGGTGTTCTACAGTCAAATGTGATCATGCTACAGTATGTTTAGCTGTATATTTCTTTTCATTGTCCTATTGGGATTGATTGAGATTCCTGAATCTGAGAATTGGTACTTTTCATAAATTCTGAAAAATTCTCAGCTACTGTCTCTTTGAATATTGTATCTCCCTCATTCTCTCTATTCTCTCCTTCAGGAAATAAAATTAGACTTCCGTTTTATGATCTCACTATCCTCTCCATATCTCTTAATCCCTGTTTCATATTTCCCATTTCTCTGTCTCTTGGTGTTGAATTCTGGATAATTTCTTTAAATCTATTTCATTAATGCTGTCTTTACTCTATCTCTAACCTATTTTACCCATCTGTTAAGTTGTTAATTATAGTTATTATATTTTTTTATTTTCAGAAGGGTTGTTTGGTTCTTTCTTAAACTTTCGTGGGTTGTCTGCGATGGTTCCGTTATTCCCTCTTTCTTTTCTTTAAACATATTAAAAGTACATATTTTACATTCTGTACCTGGTAATTTCAATATTTTTTGTGGATCCGAATTTATAGTTTGTTGCTTATTGTTTTTGCTGAAACAAGTTTATGGTGACTAGTTTCCTAATGTGATCAGTCATTTTTTATTTTAAGTTTGCATTCCTCTGAACTTTCTTTTGGGAGTTTTTTTTTTTTAATTTCAAATATAGTCCTACAGAGAAGATTTTTTTTCCCTGCAGCACCAATTTGTTTCTTATGACACTACAAACCACAGACCACTTCAAAATCAGTTTTCATCTTGGATTCCCTGTCTCTCCCTTTTCTACTCCTTAAGCTTTTGCACCCACACACACGTGTGTATGTATACACACTCACAGAATGTGGATTTCAGCCCTAAACACCTGTGACTGTTGGCTTCATTGAGGCATTCCCAGAGGAGATGTTTTTCTCCCTTTATATCTCTTCTTGAATAATGAAGAAGGGTAAATTTAGGTGTTTTCCTAGTTCACTCCTGAGGACAGTGTCCTCTGAGGCTTTACAAGTCCTCCTGCTCATCCAGCTCAGTCCCTGTTATGGACTGGATTTTGTCTCCCCTGAACTCATCAAGTAAAGCTGTAACCCCGTTGTGACTGTATTTGGAGCCAGGGCCTTTAAGGAGTTAGTTAAGGTTAAATGAGGTCATAGGGCGTAGAAGAAAGAACCCAGAGCTCCCTTCCTGCACATAGAGGCAGAGTCGTGAGATCACAGCAGGAAGGCAGCCATCTGCAAGCCGGGAGAGGGGCCTCATAGGAACCACATTTTTCAGGACTTTGGCCTTAGACTTCTTGCCAGCACATCTTTAAGAAAATTAATTTTTATTTAAGCCACCAAGCCTGTGGTATTTTGTTATGGCAGGTGGAGAAGACTGGGAAAGTCCCTCACTTTGATTCCTGTCCCTTACGCAGGTATGGCTCCTAACAACTGGGGCCTTCCTAGGCTGCAGGGATGGGGACGCCTTTAGGGCAGTTATCCAGAGCTCAATTACCCTATAGAATGTCCCAGTCTCCTGAGCTGCCTTCAGTTGTTTTCACTAATTTGCTATAAATTCAGTCAAGAATAATAAATAAAGTTTAAATTTTTTTCTAGCATTTCTGGTGTTCAGTGGGCAGATTTCTCTGTAGAGAAATGGCATGTTAGACAAGTATATGGTGATTTTATTATATTCTCCAAAAAAGAACATGCCCATATTCTAGTGTAAACGATACTTTTTTACTTTTTCAATATTACACTAAATCTTTTATATTAGATTATTTCCTATTATCCATGAACTAATATGATTGTCTCTATTGCTTCTATTGGATTGATCTTTTACTGTTTATGAGCTAATGAAGGCAAGAGTTCAGTAGTGTTCTAAACCTGCGTAACTCTTATCTGAATACCTGATTTTGGAATTTTTAATCTTTAGGACATTATTGTGGTTTGTGAAAATGTCTCAGGCTACTATTATGGGCATGTAGATAGAGGGGGCTTGATCTGTGCTATTAAACCCAAAGTGCCATGAAAATCTGGAGGAGTCACAGATGCCTCCAAGATACATAGTGAATTCTCTTCTTTGCTTTTATAATACATAAACTTTCTATCTGAACATTTCCATCTACTATTTGAACAGTTTCCTACTGTGCACGTGTCTAGAGGTAGTGGGTTTTCTGGTTGCCATTGCAAATGAAAAGGGAGTGGTTTTTATTGCTTTGGAATTTAGCATAATGTCTGCCTTTCCTGAAATTGTACCCTGGAGGCTTTTTATTTTTATTTATTTATTTATTTATTTATTTATTTATTTATTTATTTTTTGCCATTTGGGGCTGTAAGTCTATCTCTCAGGATGAAAAATACTAGAAAAATATTTTAAACATTAATTCAGTCAAAATATTTGAAGCTCCCATTACAGACGATATATTTTCTAGTAGTTTGTTCTTAGTCTTTCAGAAAGGTTTTGTGATTATTTCATAATTTTCAACCCCAATAAAATGTTAATATTTTATTGACTTGGTGCAAATCAAGGTCATACAATGAATGGAGAATGGAAATCAATGATAGCATATCACCTACTGCCTGCTCTTCCTCATTCTGCTCTTTTTCTTTTTTTTTTTTTTTTGAGACGGAGTTTCGCTCTTGTTGTCCAGGCTGGAGTGCAATGACGCAACCTTGGCTCACTGCAACCTGTGCCTCCTGGGTTCAAGCGATTCTCCTGCCTCAGCCTCCCAAGTAGCTGGGATTACAAGTGCCTGCCACCACACCCAGCTAATTTTTGTATTTTTAGTAGAGATGAGGTTTCACCATGTTATAGTTATTATATTTTTTTATTTTCAGAAGAGTCGTTTGGTTCTTTCTTAAACTTTCTTAAACGCCAGGCTGGTCTCGAATACCTGACCTCAGGTGATCCACCCGCCTCGGCCTCCCAAAATGCTGGGATTATAGGCATGAACCACCGTGCCCAGCCCTCTGCTCTTTTTTGAATCTTAACTGCTACAAATAATGCTTTCTTGTGACTGGTCTGGCAACGATAGCAAAACAGCATTTCCTCTGGTATTTTCCTATTTATGTTCCATAAGCAAGAGAAAACAAACTTAGATTTTCAGATGTGATACACTTCAAAGAGCAGTAAGTTAGTAAGTACACTAACATTTGATCCTCACAAAAACTCAAGCTTCAAATTATCTCTGAAGAAATAGTGCAAGTTAATTTAAGGTAAGTAAATACAATACTCATATTTGTATAACATAACTTAGAGCCTATTTTTAAGTGCCTTATATGTAGTTTAATCTTATTTCATCATTATAACCTAGAAATACCCATTATATTCTTTTAGAGGAAGAGCAAAACAGCACAGAAATACAAGGAATATAGTGTTTTGCCCACCTGATGTCGAGCTAGCAACAACACATCAGATAGACTAAATAATACTTTCATGGTTTTTTAAAAATTCCATAAGTGATATCATGAAAATCCATAGTGCAGATGGATCCAAAAATTTTTCTTTATCATTACATCGCTTTCTAAAATGGTAGTCTGATGTACTACAAACATTAATAAGTCAATATGTGAAATTCTGCTCTAAAATATTCTGAATCATTAAAGGTATTTACTATTATTTCGTCATTCTCTGTGTGGTCAGGCTTTGCCATAGGATAAAATATAACATGAGATGATAGATATGTTAATTAGCCTGATTGGATCATTCCACAATGTATGCATATATCAACCCATCACATTGTACCTAATAAATATATACAATTTTTTATCAATTTAAAAAAAGAGCCAAACACAGTGGCTCACACCTGTAATTCCAGCACTTTGGGAGGCTGGGGCAGGAGGATCACTTGAGGCCAGGAATTCAAGACCAGCCTGGGCAACATGGTGAGACTTTGTCTCTACAAAAAAAATAGGAAAAAAGAAAAAGAATATAACATGAATGTAGGTAAGATTAAGATAGAAAGTGCCACCTTGGGAAGAGGCCAGTGCATGATTCAAGGACATTTAGAGCAGACAGCACCAGGCTCAAGTGATGCAGCATTTACTGATAGCAAGAGAGGAGAGAGTGCGTACACAAGATCCAGCCCTTTGCATCAGTCACCTGTGGCCAGCAGGTCCACTCTGCAGCCCATGTGGTCAGTACTGTATTTTTTTAAAACTTGAATGAGGATAGATATGTGCATTCCATCATTCCTTGGAGCAATTGTTTTCCCCTTTTAACTTTAAAAAAGAAAAGTTTGTTTGAGACCTGGCAGGCATTACAAGTTAGCCTCCATTGCAAATATTATTACCATTTATGAGTGTGAAGTTTTACCATAATAGAAGTCAGTGTACGAGGTTATCTGTGTTGTGCTTAAAATTCTCTCTACATAGACCTGATTTTTGACTTTTGTGAAATGGTTTATATTGCTAACATTTACCATTCAGAGAAAATATTCTGTAAATGTTGATTTAATGTAATAGTTTCCCTTAAAATAGAATTTATAGAGAATTTGAAAAGAAAACCACAAGTTAATTCACTTTTTAAAAAATTTCATGTCATCTGAATACTTAAGCTGCTTTGTTGGGAAAGTGTCTTTTTAAAGAAAATAGTTAATAAAATTACAGTAAGATAATTGTCACAAAATAAAAATCTTAGGTGGTTAGTTGTGTATTACAGAGATTTGGTTTTAACAATTATACAACTTATTTAAGTGGGAAACATTAATATTAAATTTTATTAAGAAAAATTTTGACACCAAAAAATCTGTCCTTCACTTAGAATATAAAATGTCTAGCTGAACACCAGCAGGTGTCACTGTGATAACATGTTTTCCCCCCTTTAAACAGTTTTATGTGGATGGGTGCATACCATCTATGGACAAAGATATTTAGGAGATAGTAAATGTAAGTTATATAGCTGAATAAAAATACCAAAATGTAGGAAAAGCCTATGAGTTCCATGATGGTTAGGAATGCTGTATTTTTTTTTAGGAGTGCTGTATTTTTAGGAGAATTGTATTTTTTTCTCGCTTTCTTCATGTCATAAACATAGAGTCTTTCATTATGTAAGTGATGTGCGGTTTTATTAGCAATAAAAATATAGTGAAAAATCCCTTTATATTTGGGCTATGTTGAAGTGTAGAATGGTACAAAAATCATTAAGTTACACCTTGTATAACCAAAGCCAAATTAAGAAACGGAACATTCCTAATAATGTTTTTATATGGGTTTTGAAAAACTTGGCCGGGCGCTGTGGCTCACGCGTCTAGTCCCAGCGGTTTGGGAGGCCAAGGCGGGTGGATCGCTTGAGGTCAGGAGTTCCAGCCTGGCCAATGTGGCGAAACCCTGTCTCTACTAAAAGTACAAAAAAAAGTTAGTTGGGCATGGTGGCGCACACCTGTAGTCCCAACTACTCAAGAGGCTGAGGCAGGAGAATAGCTTGAGCTCGGGAGGTGGGAGGTTGCAATGAACCGAGATTGTGCCACTACACTCCAGGCTGGGTGACAGAGCGAGACTCCATCTCCAAAAAAAAAAGAAGAAGAAAAGAAAAAAACTCTTGGTTCATTCCTGCAAATTAAGGCAGTTATAATTTTTAAATTAATGTTTACAGGCACAAAAATACAGCAATTTGTCGAAAATAGAAATTTAAGAGCTAGTTGTCAGTATTTTTTTCCACACCTAGCATGGAAGCCAGAGTAGGATTTAATAAACATATGAGCATTGTTCTGTGTCAGGATTATATTCCAAAAGGCAGATAGTCAGAAATAGCACTCTATCTTAAAGGAATTTATAATTGAGTTGTGCACATGTAATAATAAAGTAGAAAACCAAGACCGTAACATTACATAATACCACATCAAAGACTATGATAGGCTAAGCAGGCAGCATATGACTAAAATAAGTGAGTCCCAAGTAGGAACTGTCTTTGTGAGTTGTGATCAGGGAATCATTTGTAGTAAAGATAAAACTTGAATGCAATAGGATTTGCGTTATGAAAAGGATGGCAGAATCTTTCCAGCTCAGTCTGGTTCAGTAAGCACCTGTGTTCCAGGAACTAGGGCTAAGAAGCTGACTGAAGCTTGGTTTCTGCCCTTGTTTATCAAAAACACAGGTGGACATACTTTTGGGAAATTTAGACAATAATCCATAGACTTCTTTGATGTTGAAGCAGTAGTGGATCAGTCTGGAAATTGGAAAGTGCACTGGAAATTGGAAATGAGAGAAGACTTGCATTTTGGTCTTGCTTCCATCACTAAATTTGTACAGAGACTTCAAACACATCACATAGATGGTTTTCACATCATTTCCAACTTTAATAATTTGTGCTTATCCTGTAGGTATTGCGACTCTTAGTGTAAGTGGCATGATGGAAGTGTTACTGGAAGGTTACTCTGTGGACTCAGATGTATGACTGATAGGTTGAGGAAATTATTAGCCTGCATAAGGATTTTTTTTTTAGAATGTAGCTGAAAATAGCAATTCCTAGTCTAGACAGGGCAGGGATAGAGATGAAGATCTTGGTTTGGAATTCAAGATTATGGGAATTTTTAACATCCATATATAGATATGTCTATGGACTGTTTATGTTACTTATGACAATTACTGGCATGGCTTCAGATTTAGATAATCTCTATTTCTCTTTTATGTAAAATTGTAATTCTTAGCCCAGAGTGACTGAATTTTTGCTTTTGAGAACACCATTACTATAAGCAGGAAATCAAGAAAGTTATTAAGTGGTCTTTGTCTTTTAGGTAAGTATTTTGCTTTTTATAATCAGTATGAAAATACATCAGGTTTTATTAAGCAGCTACCTCTATTTAAGAATTTCCCATTTCCTTTCCCAGAAGACTGAATTATTCAAGGACAAAGAATGTTTTATGCTGTTTTATATCCCATGCATAGGACATGTGCTGACCACATATTAAAAAGGGAAGTTCATGGGGGCTATGAGGATGCAAAGGCATAAGAATGATATAATGGATTTGGGGGGCTCGGGAGGAAGGATGTAAAGGGGTGAGAGACAAAAGACTACACATTGGGTGCAGTGTACACTGCTCAGGTGATGGGTGCACCAAAATCTCAGAAATCACCACTAAAGAACTTCTCCATGCAACCAGTTCCCCAAAAACTATTGAAATAAAGAGAAAAGAAAAGGGAAGTTCTTGCTGTATTACAAGGCTGATCATGAGTTAGTTTGGTTAAGGAAGATTTGGGTTATCCTTGCTGTTTACATTGCATTTGTGTTTTACAATTGAATATGAAGAAATAAAAGACTAGATGAATGTGTTTCATTGTTTTTAATCAAAACAGTCAGGCTCCTCAATAGTCTGTCATCACCTGGTTTATAATATTTGCTATTTATCTCTGGAAAGGCTTTTAATCTTTTAAAGTAAGCTATATACTGCAAAAGTAGAAACTTGAAATTTTACCTTTTTGGAAAAAAGTTACCCCAATTAACAGTATTTTCCCCCAAAACCTCACTTAGGTCATTTGTTTGGGACTTGGAATGCATCTCACAATAGAAACAATGATGTACATGGTGATTACGCTTTTAGCTGGCCCACAAACACGGTATCATGCCTCAAAATACCATAGTACCAGTAGTGATACATAATGCTCTAAGCTAATAATGAGCCACTATATTTGATGATTTTTTTTTTTTTTTTTTTTTTTTTAAGAACTGTATTCAGAGCCTTAACTTGTGGGACCTGGGATGTACCCATTTGGCTGCAGCTCTGAAAGTCATATTGCCAGGTGGGAAAGCAAAGCAGAATCTCTTAGCTCCGGTCCCTGAAGGAGGTGTCTGCTGTTTAGGACCATTCCCTCTGCGGCTGCAGCCCCAACCTCCTACCAGCCTGCTTCCCTTTCTGTTTACTTACTGCCTCAAAACAGTTTGTTCTTCAACTCACTTTCAGAAAAAGTCTCACAGTTTCCCTTTTATCTGGTGCTGAAGAGATTTTGAGGTTTTTACTAAGATTTTTGACAATAAGGAGAAGCAGATGAGAAGCACCCCTTTCCATCACCACTAGACACACACACAGCTTTAAGAGTGCTTAGGTGACACTGATGGTTCCCTAAACGCATCACTGGATAAAAGCATCTCCATGTGCAGATTAAACGAGCTCCTGTAACATTCTGTTCATGGTTTCCTTAGTGCGGGATGTTCTGTGGGGTAAGTCGGTTCTGAGGTTGCTGCCTGTGGGATTACACTAAGGCTGAACAAATGACTAGTGAAAGTGCAGAGCAGTCCCCAAGGATTTATTTTCATCCCTTCCTTCTTGCCGCAACTGGCCCCTGGCTATCACAGACCTAGGTATCTTATGAAGTGAATTCGGCTCCCACTTGGAGATCCCAGGTCCCAGTGGTATCTGAAATCATGAGAGCATAACAAAATCCCTCTTCTCTTCTGTATCTGGGGTGTGTGTGTGTGTGTGTGTGTGTGTGTGTGTGTGTGTGTGTGTGTGTGTGTGTGTGTGTGTATGTGTCTTATACGGATGTTAGGTTTATTGTGTTAAAATCTTATGTAGGTATCTAATTAAGGCCACAGAATAAGACTATACTTAAGTCCTGAAATGAATAGACCTTACTAATGTTAATCACCTGAGAAAGTGGTGTGTTCTTAAAGAGGACTAGGTGGGTGTGAGAACCTACCTCTCTCTCTCTCTCACCCTCACTCTCCCGCTACCCCTTTTCTTTCTTCTCTGTCTCCCTACACAGTGGGCAGGGGTTACAGATAACCTCTGCCTCACGGAAGTGGACTACAGGTCACACAGTCGTCTTTGTAGGAGCACCCGAACCAGAGATGAGTGAGTTATGCTTTGTAAACCAGATTCTCTAGTTATATTGTATTGTGCAGCCATTTCCATGTTGTAACCCCCAAATTCTCCATGAAACTTTGTTTAAATGTTCTAGCATGATCTCGGCTATGTAGAGGAAGTTAAGCAAGTCACTGTCCCTCAACACCAAATGTATTGGATAGTGGTGGTGGCAGGGAGAAATCTCAAAGGAGAAGGTGGATGTTGTCCCGTGAGGTCTAGTTACTACTCTCCATGTGGACGTTTCCCCCTCCATTGCCCACCTAGGAGCATCTAGACTAAATTTTCATGAAGAAAAGAGCAAGTTCCCTCTGTAAGTGTTAGGGACAGCAAAATTGCAGGCTATAGAAACTGAAAAGTAACTTGGAACACTCATTGCTGAGGCTGACTGACTGGCTGAACCAAGTGTAGACAACCATTTGTAACCTATCCTGCTTCTTGCAAAACAAAACAACATGGATTAAATGTGTACAGAACAGAAATTCATGTTTTGAACATTAATTGTCAAACTATTTTTTTCAGAAGATGATTTAGATTATGCAAAATCATTAATTCAGCATATTATAAATGCGTTATAAACTGCCACCTAACCCCAAGAAGCCTTCCCTATGCTCCCCATTTTCACTTTAGCTACTGCTCCATTTATCTGCTCACGTTTACAGCAAAATGCCTGGAAGGAGCTGTCCGTATTTGCTGCTGTGTCCACTTACCGCATTCTGTATTCTCCCTTGAAGCCTTTCCAGCTTGGCTTTCAGTACAGCTCCTCCCCTGAAACCACCAGCCACCTCCATTAGGCCAAATCCAATGGTCCTGAGTTTTCACATTATTTTTCCACGGCAGTAGGTACAATTGATTACTCTCTCCTTCTAGAAACACTTTCTTCACTTGGCTTTTTGATGACCAGCTAGTCCTGGTTTGCTTTCTGCCTCTCTGGATGTTCCTCCTCTTTCCAACCTCTAATTATTGATATGCCTCAAGGCCAGACCTCCAACTATCTCTTCCCTGCAGATAGTTCCCTGCAGCCAGTCTTAGGATGATTAACTATCAACTCCCCAATTTGTATCTCCAGCCCTGTTTTTTTCTCACATATTTGACCACCTGATTAATATCTGCACTGAGATGCCTAATAGGCATCTCAAACCCCAATATCTGTGCCTCAGTTTCCCCATCTGTAAAACAGGGGTGGTAAAAAGACCAATACTTAACCTCGTAAGTTTGTTTTGAGGATTAAATGAGTTAATATATGTAAAATAGAACCTCACATGTGCTATATTTAATGTTTCCTTTATAACAATTATTGTCATTATCATCAATTCTAGATGTCCATTTGGGAATTTGCTCTGTGTAATCCATCCGTTAAAAGGTCGACAGGCCATGATCATAAGAAATTTAAGCTTCTTAGAATGAAGTCCATAAGAGTTCCCCTTGGACCACTTAGTTGGATTAGACTTTTTTCTGTGGTCTTAAAATACATATTAAACCAAAGAAATACTAGTTTAGTAAATCCTTAGATGGCACACCCATACAGCTGGTACCACAAATGATGTCACATTTCAGGAAGATCAGCTAATATATTCCATGGAATCAAAGGTATTTCTCAGGATGAAATGTGTTTTACTTCTAGTTCCCTTGCTGGTCTTTGAATCAGACCCAAATTAGAGAAAAATTTAGCCTTTCAAATAGGCCTCTGCTGAACGCATTTTGATAGCACTTAATTTGTCGAAGTTATTTATTACCACATTTAGTAATTTTGGTAAAAGTTTCTCACTTCTTAAAACAAATTTTGCTTACACCCTTTCAAAAGAATGTTATTGGTATGTGAGTAGGTTGTCTGGGGCCAGCCTCTTATCTAGAGACCAGATTTTAAAAGTCTGAGTTGAGTGAAGTGACTTAGACTGCATGCCTTTTGTTTTGTTTTGTTTTCATATGCATGTATGGGTCTTGCTAAAACACATTGCTCCCCTCATCTAGGAACAATGCCGCACACATCATTTCCTGAAATAATGGAGTTGGAAGGCAATTATCTACCCACAAAACAGGCTGAAACAACAGTTCCTGATATTCTTCTCAAATACTTTAACTTCCCAAGGAATCCGGAAAAAATAATTCCATGAGACAGTGTTGTGAATGAAGGTATGACATTCCAGTTTCCTTCACTGCAGTCCAGGGACCAGAGGTAATAAATTACCAAGCACTCGGCGCTCTTGAGAGGGGCTCTGGCCATGGTGAGCTGTTGGTCTTTGTACTGCCTTACGGCCTCTTGGGAGATGATGGCCCTGGGTTCCTTTTTGTACACTTTTGGGAAGCATCCCAGAGATTACTTGCAGTTTATTGAACTATTCTTATTTTACAACATTGTTTTCCTTTTACTCCTAAAGAGAATTTGGGACTTCTGTTTCAGACTTTCCAGATAAGAAATGCAAACTTGTAGAAAGAATGAATATTGGCCAGGCGCGGTGGCTCATGCCTGTAATCCCAGCACTTTGGGAGACTGAGGCAGGCAGATCACGAGGTCAGGAGATTGAGACCATCCTGGCTAACATGGTGAAACCCTGTCTCTACTAAAAATACAAAAAATTAGCCGGGCATGGTGGTACATGCCTGTAGTCCCAGTTACTCGGGAGGCTGAGGCAAGAGAATTGCTTGAACCTGGGAGGCGGAGGTTGCAGTGAGCCCAGATTGTGCCACTGCACTCCAGCCTGGCAACAGGGCAAGACTCCGTCTCAAAAAAAAAAAAAAAAAGAATGAATATCTATTTCAGCAAAACATGTTTTGGGGTAGTGTGAGAGTTTTTTAGGCCCCTTGAATGTGGATTGGTAGATACTCCTATGAAGAGGCATCTTTATAATCCTTAGCAGTCTAAACATCACCAAGGTAGCCTGATGGTACCCATGGCAAAGAATAACAATTAGGAAGATTGCTAATGTTTAGACATTGCTTTCTGGAATTCTCATTTGAAAGGAAGTCGGTACTGTAAATTATTTAATCAGGGATGAGAAAAAAATTGAGAATAGTCATCTGGCTGTTGAGCCTGTACAAGGCCAACTAGAAAGCTGTTTGGAAACTAGATTGTGTTTTACATTTCATCTGAATGTTTGAATTTGCCTTTGTGTTGACATATCCTCCCCCGTGAGTGAACGGTATAATAAATTGGATATAAGAGTCACAGGGAGGAATACTGAGCAGATTGAAGAGGGACTTGAGACACTGCAGCATAACTTAGGGGGTTTCATCGGCTGCCTCTGGACATTTTTCCCAGAAAGATAGACCATTCTCTGTCTGGCTTTCTGGGTCTTTGTTAATCCTCTTCCCTGTGTGGAAGCTTAGGTATCAATGTCGTGTCTCTTCATTCCACCTCAAAATCAACTTGCTTGACATTTGCTCTAGTGAAATGTATAACTTTTACAAGTATAGTGTGAAACTGGCATTGAAAACTACTTATTTCAGGCAGCCGGATATGGTGGCTCCAGCCTCAGGAGGCCAAGGCAGGAGGATTACTTGAGCCCAAGAGTTTGAGACCAGCCTGGGCAACGTAGTGAGACCCCATCTCCACAAAACAATTAAAAAATAAAAATGCTTATTTCTGATTGTATCAGAAATTAACCAATTCCTCATAAGTTATGGAAATCGCTAAATTGAGATTTTCTTTCTTTAAGGCATCTTTCCATTTGGCCTGGCTGCTGCCTGGCTGAACGGTGTGGTTGGCCACACGTCCATGTTAGAAAATCCCTTACCTTTCTCATTGTTCTTTGACTCCCACTGGCTCTCTTCAAAACAGGAGACTCAAATTGAGAAGCTATAGGTGGAATGAGTCAATTTGTTTTATTAAAAAGGTAATAGGTCAAATTACCTCTTGAAGAAGAGTCAGTGACAAAAGCTAAAAGCAGAAGTAGGGTTTGTGCCACCATGCCCCGAGGGACAGCGAGTGGGGCTGTGCAGCCTGTGGTGTGGGGAAAGCAGTCCTGGGTGGAGGAGGGCCAGGCATAGGCCTTGCCACATCGTTCATTCTGCGGAATATGCTGGAGCCAGATTTCAGTGGTCTAGGCCTAGTTAAGAACTTGAGAATGAACAGTGTCTGGAGTCTTAAATCAGTTGTCTTCATTGTTTGGCTTTAGTTTATAGCAGTGGAATCATTTTTGGCTTTCTTATCTTGGCTCACTCCCAGGACTGGCTTAACACACTAGTTACCCAATTCTATAAATTCCAGTTACCTTACTAGTCTTCATAGCTACCTCAGAGGGAAATCGCCAGCCATGAATACTCAACTCTATGAAGCTGTCTGTGAAGCACTTAAGCCCTAATGGGCTGGTGTTTATATTTAAGGATAAGTGTTATTAATGTTTTCTGGAATGGTCATTATTTTCTTGGTAATAATGAAATTTGGCAAGATATAGTATAGCTTTGTAAGCGAATACCAATTGTCTGTTAGTCTTCAGTGACTAGGCATAGCACAGGCTTACACAGGTAGGAAAGTTAAATTCAAGTCTGTGAATTTTTAATTCATTGTTACCTATACTGGACAAGTGACAGGTTATGAATTTGTATTTGCCATATACCTTTTTATAAGCATTGTTAAATGTAGAATGAAATTTTTCTAAAGCAACATCTGTCTTAGACTGCATGCAGGGACTGTATCACTAGGCCAGTCAACATGTATCCAGTACTTGGCTAATTACAGGGGGTGTAAATGAGCTATATAATATGTGATTACTGCCCTGTAAAAAAACTTTTGTTGAGGAAGCAAAGGCTAAGTTAAATGAAATAGTTGGGAAACAGTTTAAAACTACATTTTAGAACACTTGGATTTTACAGGAGGAAGAAATCACTGTAGGCTGAAATAGGTCATTGCATCTTCCAAAGAGGCTTCATGGAAGAGGCAGGATGTAAAAGATGAATGGAATGTAATTGGGCAGAAAAGAGACAAGACAGAAACATTTATGGAGCCTGTTTTGAATGCCAGACTCTTTGATAGCAACTTTATACACATAATCTCATTAATCCTGCTGAGTAGACATTTATATCCCTGTTTATACATGAGAATATTAAAGACTGGAGAGGTTAAGCAGTTTGCTCAAGTTTATACAACTAGTGAGATGCTCTTAAGTCATAGTTAAGACGATTGGCTCTGAATTCCAGGCAGTTTTAGATTTGAATCTCAGCTCCTCACTGACTGGCTGCCCTTCGTCTCCTTGTGCTTCCGTTGTTTCATCTGTAAACCGGGAACTTAATAACAGTGACCTCACAGGTATAGAGTGATGAATAAATTACTTAATGAGACAAAGAACTTCACACAGTTTTTCATATACTGTAACCACTCAATATGTGTTTAAAAATATATAGAAAGAGAGACAGATAATCTGACTGAGAGTCATAGCTACATCTTGTCTGACTCCTAAGTCTACATTCTTTGTAGTATATTACCCTGTAGAGGGAGCAGGTAGAAAATTCCAGATGGGAGAATAAGAATAAGCATTTTGTCTGCTAAAGAAAGGTGACGTCCCCTGCATGCCTAAAGTAGGGTTGGGCTGATGAAGTCATAAAAAAGTAATTGGCTAAAGCAGATGGAAGCTAATTATGTAGGACCTTGAAGGGAGAACTTCAGACCAGATGCCACAGAGACCAGGAAAGCCAGCTAGTTCCTAGACGGAGAATAGCATGATGAAAGCATTGCTCTGGGCGGCAAAGAGGGGAAGGGTGGGGGTGCTGGAAGTTTACTTGGGAAACTGCCAAGTAAAGTGTGAGGTAATGTGGTCTTGTGCTGGGGGGAACAAAACCAGAACGTCTAAAGAAAGGACGCACATGGAGGATGCTGATGCTGGCCGCGCCACCACACACAGCTCCTGGACTCTGGATGCTGCCCTCTCTACTAGCAGACCCTGCCCTGGCACTAATGCCACAATGCATTTCTCTGCTATAGACATGCTAAAGCTGAAAGCCAATGTTAACTAAAAATGATTCTGCCTTCTGTAAAATAAAAAGTAGGTGATGTTTTATTCTAAATAAATCACAAAATAAAATGTATGAGAAAAATATAGGGTACCACAGAGTCACTTAAGGTGTAAGTTTTCAGCTCAGCAAGCCTCATATACTGTTTTAATGCATGTGTACAATTTACTAAAGATTTAGCAAATTCACTACACTTCTCAAAAGCCTTGACATTTCTGATTGTACATCTCATTTTCCCCCCATTTTTTTTACATCTTTACCCAATGACATGTTTCCAGCTTGAGTGCAATAATGCCCAATCGTTTTACTTAGCAATGCAGACTAGCACTCTACCTGCTAGGGCATGTAATTATCTACAAAGGTTAATATCTGAACATAAAAAGTGGCATCTATTAGCTGAATGGATCCTGAGCAAATCCTTTGTTTATTAAACTAAAAGCTATCATCTGGAGGTCTTGCTTAGAAGGGCCTGAGTCTGACAAATTGTTAATTAATATTGCATGTTCAGCCAGTAGCTAGAGTATTCAGCCAGTAGCATACAAGAATTACAATGATATAATTATATCACTAATTATGAAAGAGTATATCAGAACGATTAAGAATATGGAATTAGGCCATGTGTGGTGGCTCATGCCTGTAATCCCAGCACTTCGGGAGGCCAAGGCGGATGGATCACCTGAGGTCAGGAGTTCGCGAGCAGCCTGGCCAACATGGCAAAAACCCTTCTCTACTAAAAATACAAAAATTAGCCGGGTGCAGTGGCGGGTGCCTGTAGTCTCAGCTACTAGGGAGGCTGAGGCAGGAGAATTGCTTGAACCCCGGAGTTGAAGGTTGCAGTGAGCCGAGACTGTACCACTGCACTCCAGCCTGGGCAACAGAGAGAGATCCTGTCTCAAAAAACAAAACAAAACAAAAAATGGAATTGCAACCAGACAGTCATGGGGTCCAGTCCTGACCTTATTCCTCACTAACTGTATGAACTTGGCATGTTCTTTATCCTCTCTGAGCCTCAGTTTCCTCACTTGGCTGCCAAAAGGGCTGGATGGGATACCATTTGGGAAGCATTTAGAACAGCATCTGGCACTTTAAAAATGCTTGATAAATGTTAGTACTTAATCATTATATTAAGCATGATAGTTTACAAAAAAACTTGCTCACATATTGAATTTCTTTGAACCTGTCAGTCCTGTGAAATGGACAGGAAAGGTGTTATTCTTATCTGATATTAAGAACTGAAGTTCGTAGAAGGATTCAGTAACTGAAGTTAATTAGCGGCAAATCCAAAACTGAAAATTGGGGGCTGTCTCCCCTAGATTTCTAAACTACACATATAAAATACAAGACAGAGGCAAGAATCCCTGGCCTTTATGAATTTAAGAGAAGGTTCCTGATAGCAGTAGTTTTCAAATGCCAGTCCATGGACAGTGATCCTACAGGACAGAGTTTTCCTGTACGTGTCATTTGGATTCTCAGACTGGATGGTGAAATGAGAACATGAGGGTTAGAGCAGTGAACTTGAGATAGAGTTAAATTCATCCACCTTAAGGAACTGCCTTTTACTATCATGTTACAGCTTTTCTACTTTTTGGTATTGAAATTACCTTATGAAATGATGACAGAATGGTAGCTTTTTTTGGTTAATGTCTCTATCTGAAGTAAGAGAACTTTGACAAAGACCACTTTGGGTCGCAGGTTTTGTTTTAGAAATGTTTCTAGTCCAAAATTGGAGAATCACTGCCCTAGATAGTGATTTCATTATTTTACATATTAGTAGTTAAGTATACCGTAATACTTAGTTTATCTACATTAAGCCATCAAATCAGGCATTTGGATTTTTATCCAATTTTTTTTCCTTCTTTTTTGTTTTTAGAGACAAGGTCTTGCTCTGTTGCCTGAGCTAGAGTGCGGTGGTGTGATCATAGCTCATTGCAACCTTGAATTCCTGGCCTTGAGCGATCCTCCTGCTTCAGCCTTCCAAGTAGCTGGGACTGCAGGCGCATGCCATAGCACCCAGCTAATTTATTTTTGTGTAGAGACAGGGTCTTGCTGTCTTGCCCAGACAACTCTTGAACTCCTGGCCTCAAGCAATCCTCCCACCTCGGCTTCCCAAAGTGCTGCAATGACAAGCGTGAGCCACTGCATCCAGCCCTCCAATTTTAATTTTCTCTCGCTCTCTTTTTAATTACGTAGATCACTGATGCTTATCTTTTTTAAGTAGCAATCGCAGACCATTTTAGGAATCTTTTGGTAACTCCATCCCCCAAAACACGTACACAAACAATTATAGGTGCAAATTGGCTAGTTCACGAATTTGGCGGTACAGAAGCCCAGGGACATGTAGGTGGCACTGGTTGGTTGGTTTATGTAACCCGTTTTCTTTGTTTTTTTTCATCTTGCTTGTTTTCCCTATTAGATGTTAGGGCTTATACAGGTGAGAGTGGTGTTACAGGAGACTGGGCAAAAGGCTTAATGTCAGGACCTGATGGTTACGTAGAGGTCACTGCACCTTGTGCGGTTTTTCAGGCAGAACAGGCATATGATGGAAGATTGTAAAATATTATTAGTTATTTGTTCTAGTTAATATATATGTTAGCAAAGAAGTGAGGAAGAGGACTCCTACATACTCCTGCATACTCTCAAAGGAGAGTATAAATTGATGTAACCTCTTTGGAGGGCGATCTGAAAATATCTATCAACATTTAAAATGCACATACTGGCTGGGTGCGATGGCTCACACCTGTAATCCCAGCACTTTGGGAGGTTGAGGCGGGTGAATCACCTGAGGTCGGGAGTTGGAGACCAGCCTGGCCAACATGGTGAAACCCAATCTTTACTAAAAATACAAAAATTAGCCGGCCATGGTAGCATGCGCCTGTAATCCCAGCTACTCTGGAAGCTGAGGCAGGAGAATCTCTTGAACCCGGGAGGTGGAGGTTGCAGTGAGCCGAGATCGGGCCACTGCATTCCAGCCTGGATGACAGAGTGAGACTCCATCTCAAAAAAATAAATAAAATAAAAAAATAAATAAAATGCACATTCTTAGGCCAGGTACGGTGGCTCACAGCTGTAATTCCAGCACCTTGGGAGGCCAAGGTGGGCAGATTGCTTGAGGCCAGGAGTTCGATACTAGCCAGGGCAACATGACAAAACTCCGTCTCTACTAAAATACAAAAATTAGCTAGGTACAGTGGCACGTGCCTTTGGTCCTAGCTACTTGGGAGGCTGAGGTGGGAGAATCACTTGAGCTCAGGAAGCAGAGGTTGGGGTGAGCCAAGATTGTGCCACTGCACCCCAGCCTGGGTGACAGAGCAAACCCTGTCCCATAATAAATAAATAAATAATAAAAATAAATGCATATACTTGCATTTGTATGTTAAGATGTGTACAAAGGTCTTTGTTGTAACTTTTTACATGAGAAAAATACTAGAAACAACGTAAATTATCCATTAATATGGAACTGGTTAATCAATTGTGTGGTATATTCAAATGGGAATACTATGCAGCCATGAAAAAGGATGGGTTAGCACTAAACATGAAAATATGGAATGATCTCCAAGATGTTATTATGTGAAAAAGAAAGATACATTTTAAAAGGAGAAAACGCACACATGCTTGCATTTGGATATTTCTAGAGTGTATATCAGCAGCTGGTACTGATGACTGCCTCAGGGTAGGGTCTGAGGAATCAAGGGTCTGCAGGTCTGCAATGGGAGGGATACTTACTTTTCCTTTTTCTATTTATTGTAGTGCCTAAATCTTTTTTTTTTTTTTTTTTTTTTTTTTGAGATGGAGTCTTGCTCTATTGCCCAGGCTGGAGTGCAGTGGCGCGATCTCGGCTGACTGCAAACTCCACCTCCCAGGTTCACACCATTCTCCTGCTTCAGCCTCCCGAGTAGCTGGGACTACAGACACCCGCCACTGCGCCCGGCTAATTTGTTGTATTTTTAGTAGAGATGGGGTTTCACTGTGTTAGCCAGGATGGTCTCGATCTCCTGACCTCGTGATCCGCCAGCCTCAGCCTCCCAAAGTGCTGGGATTACAGGTGTGAGCCACCGCGCCCGGCCTGTAGTGCCTAAATCTTTTAATCAGGTCCTTGTATTACTTACTCAATTAAAAAAGGAGCTAGTTAAAAGGAGCTAATTTTAAAAATTACTATGCAATATGAGCAAAAGAGGTCAGTGGATATTTAAATTTCCCAACTGCAAGGACATAAGGCAAAATGAACAGACTTCTTTTTTCCTTTTCTTCTTTTGCCTCATTCTCTAATGTGAGATCAAGGGGGCACCTGATGGAATTAAGAACTGGGAAATGAATAAATCAAAGGAAATAGCTTTTTGCACAGCATGTAGCTAGTCTAAGGAATTTACCACCACAGGCAGTCATAGAGTCAAATATTGTGGCTGGATTTTTTTTTGGAAGTCTGGTCACTATGACCAGTCATAACATTTGTAGTTATGCAAGAAAAGATAAGGATAATCAAATCTGATGGTGCAGGATGTAAGCTGATCATTGCAAAGGAAGGAATTTCTCCCCAGCCTCCCTTCTTTTTTGGCTTCTCCCAGTGCCTCAGAATAACATTACACAATTAGCTAGGTCTGCTTTGAAGAGTTGACAGTACTTCCTCTGAATCATTAGGTATTATCCACAGCCAAGGGAAGGATTCCAGACCTGCCAGAGCAGCAAAGCTCATAACTCTTTTTTTGCACCCAGAGCGATGGCCCCTTCAGTTCCAAGTTCAGCGTTTTGGCAGGACAGCCCTCCTGCTGCTGTGCTCCTCCTGCCATTCCCGGTGAAGAACATGTTCAAAGGGAAATAATGGGTTTCAGCTCTTCTCCCGTTGAGCTGGCACTCTTGTATAAACAACAAACCCAAGATTATTGAGGGACTGAATAGATATTCAGGAAATAATTCATGCTTTTTTCTCTTTCTCTTTCCTTCTTTGGCTCTGACTAGTAATGAATCCCTCCACCAAGGGGTAGACAGAAGACGTAAAAGAAACCAGCACTGACCAATCTCATTTAGGCCCCAGTAACAGGTTTCACATTGTTCTAGGTCTCATTCATCCAAATAACCCAAGAAATACTGTACCCATGTACTGTCTAATATTTTTAGATCAAGAGTAGGATGTATCAGATTGACTTCGATTTGAGCAAGTAAGTAGAGTGTAGAATAGTATAGTATGTCAACATGAGCCAGATAAATTGCATTAAATAAAATCTACTACAGATGAGTCCATTCGATTTCTTCCATGTGACTAGTTCAAAGGCAAAACTTTTAGTGTCCAGTCACATAAATAAGAGGACCTTCTTTTTTAAAAGTTTCTCCCCCATGTTATGGCAGCTGGCAACAGGCAGGCAGGGTATGTCTGTGCACGTATATGCATGCACGGTGAATGCCCTTCCCTTTTCTGCCAGCCAGCAGCTGGATGACTCCAAGACAACACAGTCAGTGATCCCAGGCCCATCTGGTGGCCACACACAGGGGCACAGCCTGTTGCTTGTCCCACAGTCAAGATTCAAAACAGTCACCCAAACACCCAAAGTTCCAGGAGAAAATTTGTATCATTTTTGTTTGGCTAAATTATGTGTTTAAAAGTTCCAACAGAATTTTTAAAAATATCTCTTATTACATTTAATTATAATTTTAAAATAATTTCTTTGCTACTCAAACTCATCGACACCATGTACAACCTTACCTCTGAAGCTTTTTAGGAGACCCATTTCACTTCCAGCATTGTCCAGTAGAACTTTCTGCAGTGGTGGAAGTGTTCTATATCTGTGTTGTCCAATATGGTAGCCACTAGCCGTATGTAACTATTGAGTACTCGGAATGTGGCTAATGTGTCTAAGGAACTGAATGTTTAATGTGACCTAATTTTCATTGACTTATAAGCAACAATGCCACCTGAACTTTAGCATTTCTTATATCCTCAGCCCATTTTTACTTTAGCATCCTAGCAAACATTCAGAAGTGACATGGCCATTTTCTTCCTTCTGGGATAGAGCGTTGGCTCTCTTTATTGTCATTAAGATCTTTGAAAGCAATAAGAAGATATAATTAGCCGGGCATGGTGGCTCACGCCTGTAATCTCAGCACTTTGGGAGGCCAGGAGGGTGGATCACCTGAGGTCAGGAGTTCAAGACCAGCCTGGCCAACATGGTGAAACCCCATCTCTACTAAAAATGCAAAAAATTAGCCGGGTCTGGTGGTGCACGCTTGTAATCCCAGCTACCTGGGGGGCTGAGGCAGGAGAATCTCTTGAACCTAGGAGGCGGAGGTTGCAGTGAGCCAAGACTATGCCATTGCACTCCAGCCTGGGCAACAAGACCAAGACTCGTCTCAACAAAAAAAAAAAAAAGAAAGAAAAAGATATAATTTTGCTGTTTTCACACAGCTTTAGGAAAAGTGACACAGACTTGTCATTATGCAAACGCTACAGTTTTTACTCAAATCCTGTCATGGGGCCTGTGTTGATACCTAATATCCCAATGGTAACCTCAACCTGCAACAGTAGTGAGGCCTTTTTCTCTAAATGGTATAACCCATAATTTTAGACAATAATAAAAGTTTAAAAATCTAATTTTTGCACAGCCAAGAATAACATGGGGTACTAGGAAATTCCATCAGCAAGCCAGGCAACTTCTTGGCATCAGGGATTGTGTCCTTTATCTGTTTCCTTAGTTCTAGCATAAATTTTAATAAGTGCTTCTCAAATGAGTGGTTTAGTATATGAGTGGATGAATAAATGTGTCTCAGAAGTGATGCTAGTAACATAACATTAAAGAAGCCTCTCATTAAAGCTCCTGGTACCCTAGCAGGTATCTTTATTAGCAGATAAGTTATGGAAAGACAATGTAAGAAATAGTATTTTGGACTCATGAAAGAACTCATATAAAAACATTGAAAACTCATCCATGACTAGTTTAGGTAGTTTGAAGAATAAGTGGTACCCTGTGTTTATAAAGTATATGGGTCCAGAAACAAAGTTCGTTTTCACAAAAAAAATTATTTCTCTCTGCATTTATTTATGATGATGCATATCATCTTTCCTGGTCATGCCTTTTCACCTCGCTCTGTCTTTGCCTTATGCTGACAGACACATGGCATAGTCAGCTGCCTCCCTTCCTTGACTCCTGCCTTGTTTTACAATTATTACAGTCAGGTGTATTAAATTACAAACTAAGAGCCTTGCTTTCTGCTTTAAGATGCTTTGCAGGATAACCTCCACTTTTCCTTGTCCCTGTCTCCTTTCTTCATTGTTATCAAAATGATCCATCAGTTTCTTTTCTTTTTCTAAATAACTGATAAAAGTTTATTACATTAAAACCATATATCACTTTTATATTGCATTTGCCTTTTCTGAACGATACAAAGTAGAGGCAAATAGAGACACTTCATTAAAATGTTGATTCCCCATTCCTTTCCCTAAGACCCAGCCCTCCCTCAAATATTCTCTCCCACCCCTTACAGAACTCTGTCCTTAATAAAACACTTAAATACATCATAAATAGTAAATTATGAAAAAAATAGCAAGAATTGTTTCTTCTTGTAAAAAAGAACATGGCAGCAAAGACAGGCAGCCAGAAACTGGCTGGGGGTGTCTAATATAGAAAGTTATTTGGGGTATGGGCTAACCTACTGTCAAGGCAGGGTGGGATAGAGAAGGGATAGAACAGGAATTCAACAATATGCCTGAGATACCAGGCCCCCTTCTTCTGACAACAGTGGAAGGATCAGATGGAAAGCCACAACTCTTGTAGGTGGGGAGGAGAGGGCATATGTAGCCCCCATTTCCAACTTCTCTGCGTGAAGACGGGGGTAGGACATATGGCATAGCAATGACCTCACCGAGGCAAGAATCCACTGTCTCCCCATGAATTTAAGAAAATATTTGCTGGCCTCTTAGATACGGACTGCCTGTTAAACAGACAGAGGTGTCCCCTCTTCACCTTAGCACCACAAACAGGAGAACACTGTTGGAAAAAGATGGGAAGAGCAAAAAAATCTCCTTTGGAGAATGATCTAAAATTCATTTGGTAAGTCTTCATATTTAGAAAAGCAACCAGAATATATTTCAAATTGCAAAACAGTAATAATCATTATAGCCTGGCAGTGAATAGGATTCTGCCTAGGAAGGGCTATGATCTCCCAACCCATGGCTGCCTCATGTTTTAACAAAAGGGGTAAAGATTACCCCACGTCCCACTCTCTCCATTCCTTCAGCCTTAAGAAATTTCATCAAGAGAGGAGGAGTTTAAAGAGGAGCTGCTTCTGGCAGAGCAATCACTACTTTTCTCTACACAAACACCGTGGCTCTTCTGAGGGAACCCTACGGATAGGCATCTCATCAACACTGCTGGATTTTTGATCTGAAACTGGCTTGAAATTTGGTGCTGTGCGCTTTTTCCTTTTTTCAGGGGCAAAAAAAAAAAAAAAAAAAAAAAAAAAGTTGGGAGGTGGTTAAACACCCTTATCCCCCAAAAACCTATACAGAGATTACAGGGGTCTTCTTCCAGGGATCAGAGAGAAAGAACTAAGGTGGGGATAATGTGCCAGCTAGTCTGTCCTGAGGAAATTAAGAGTCCAGTTCCTGGTGAAAGATGAGGGGAAAGAAAACTGCCAAGTCCAGTAATCTCATTTCCAGCATGAAGAATGGGGGTCTGAAAAAAATTCAGTTGTGGAAGCCAAGGTTAGCCAGTTGAAAATCTGTGCCACCCAACTCTGGAGTGGAGGGGATGCTGTGGAGAGGATGGAGTGGTCCTTAACTGTCCGAAGCACTAATGCCCATTTATGAGGACAGAGAAGGAGAGGAGGCTCTTCTTCAGGAAGAAGATGGAGAGCGCACCTTGCTTCTTTTACACTCCTTTTTTGATGACCAAGTAGAAGAAAATTCAACATTGCTGGGGCAAGGGCTGACATCTTGGGATCGCAGAGAGGCAGAATCTTGTTCCAGGTCTTCTGAGGCTTTGCGCTTAATGGGTGAATTCTGACTCTGTACATTCAAGCTTTTCCAAGGTTGTACTTGTAGTTAGCATATGCAAAGTCTTTCCAACTACAGGTGAGAAACTGTGGTCAGTAATAGGTGAGCCCTCACTGATTTCCTCCAAAGGTGGATTCTGAGGTAAAACATCAGGACGACCAAAGTGAACACCTGGCTCCACTTGCACCTTTGTTATCACTTGTGACTTGTGTTCCCCAGAGACCAATGGCTGGTAAGTAATGCAGGAGTTGCCACTGGAGCCCGTTTGCGGAGAGAAAGATAAGCCAGACCGAAACTTTTTGGAAGGAGAAGGCTTCAAGGGGATCTTCTTAAATACTGCGTTGCACATGAAGCGCTGGAACCGTTCAGCGTAGAAACCTGGGCGATGCACTGAAACAGTGTCCCCGTCATGTACCACGGCTTTCCAAGAGTGCTCCAACTTCTTAAGAAATGTGTAAGACTGTAGAATGTCAATGATGCCAATATAAAGCAGAAGCCTTTCCCCTTTACTATTCTGAGCAGGGATGCCACCCATATGGTCATCGGTCTCCATGGTGTCGCCCAGTCGAGCCTCTCCCTGGATGGATTCCATGGCTGTGGAATACAGAGCCTTTTGGGGGGCCAGTCTTTGAGTGTCAACTGACACTTGAAGAGTGTCGCTGCTTAAGGGCTCTCCTTGTGCATGATCTATATTGTGGATTGACAGCAAGAGGCTATAGTCCATTATCTTGAAGCTCTGCAGCACCAAACAGTCACGCTGCACCGTCTTACAGAGAGCATTGTACATGTCAGCATCCAAAAAAAGACCATCAGGGATGTCTTGTAAGAAGTCTAGATCTTTAAATGTGGGAAGAGGCTTCTCTCGCTCTTTCTGGGAAGCCTGGCGTTTGTAGGTTGAGCCTTTGAGGTCATATTTGATATGCATTTTGACGGATCTTGGTAAAAGATTGTTCATCACCACAATCCGAATGTTCTTGCCACCTGCCTGCACACAGTACAGTCCATAGAATTTAGGCAGCAAAGTCCGAGGGTTCTGGTTGAGGTTCAAGTAGTATCCCGGAAGCAGCTTCTGCAGAAACTCCGCCTCTTTATGTTGGAGTGTCTTAATAATGAATTCATCGTCGCTGGACACATAGAACAGGGAACCACTAGCTCCAGAGCTACAGAGTTCAATCAGCGGCTCACTGCAGAGGGAGCACAAGTAATCATCGGGCGGGATACCAAATAGCTCCCGGAAGTAGCGGAAGGCAGCAGGCGCATAGGTCTTGAAACGAAAGTCATTGTAGTGATGAGCAGGGGTCAGGTCGCCCCCTTCACTGGGGAAGAAGATACTCTCCACCACGTAGAAATCTTGCATGAGGACATCACGCTCTGGTTTGGTACTCAGGCTCCCCACAGTGTAAGTAATGCCTAACTGGATGGCACCTTTCAAGGCCGATGAGGTTGTCTTTTTGTATGTTGTCTCTCCTGAGGAATCAACACCTCGATGGCCTGTTTTCTTGATGGGCTTGCCAGAGGCATAAGCCACCTCAGATGCCACGGGGCTCTTGATTCCAGATGCTGAGGACGCGGTACAGGAAGGGGCCCCGGGATCAAAGGATGAAAAACCGACCGCCAACGACGGTTGGGAGGAGGCCGACGCCATCTTGGCAGCCGCCTCCCCGTCAGTCGCCTGGCTCTCTTTCCATCTGCCTCTTCCTGTTCTCGGAGTCGAATCTTCTCCACGTGTCTTTACAGAATCCGCGTTCTGCGGGCCACCTCCCCGCCCCCCCGGGGCCTCCCTCAGACACGTCGTCGAGCCGGATGCTGGACCGGCTGGAGGCCGCACCATTCGCCTGGCATGGGGGAGAATGCCCGTCTCGCACCCCCTCCACAAGTTTAACCGCTTTCCACAGAGGAGACTGTCCCCTTTCACAAAAGAGTAAGCTCAAGAGGACTGCTTGGACCCTGCGTCAAGACCAAGACACATTTGGGAAAAAAAAAAAACGAGACATGAAAAGTCCCAGAGGAGCGAACGCCGCCTCTCTGTCCTCCCTACCCACGACCTGTTTGTCGCCCAACCCAGCCGCTTCGATCCATCAGTTTCTTTCTTTTTTTTTTTTTTTTCTTTTTTTGAGACGGAGTTTCCCTCTTGTTGCCCAGGCTAGAGTGCTGTGGCACGATCTCAGGTCACCGCAACCTCCATCTCCCGGGTTCAAGCGATTCTCCTGCCTCAGCCTCCCAAGTAGCTGGGATTACAGGCATGCTCCACCACGCCCTAGCTAATTTTGTATGTTTAGTAGAGATGGGGGTTTCACCATGTTGGTCAGGCTGGTCTCGAACTCCCGAACTCAGGTGATCCACCCTCCTCGGCCTCCCAAAGTGCTGGGATTACAGGCGTGAGCCACTGTGCCCAGCCGATCCATCAGTTTCTTTACCTATCAACCCATTCCTAACTAAGCCTTTTTTTTTTTTTTTTTTTTTCAAGTTGCACCTAATGACTTGAATGCCCTATCATCTCGGGTCCTCTAGCCTCACTTCTCTCTTAGTATCAGAAACATACTTGAAATTCCAATTCATGTATAGAAGCTTTCTCAAACAACACCAGTGTTATGGAAGAAAGACCTCATAGCTCTAGGAAGTGTGATGACTGATTTAAGAATCTGCTTGTGCCACTAGCTGATTGTTTGATCTTGGATAAGTCACTCAACATCCCTGGGGCTCTATTACTGCCTCTATGAAATGGGAAGAGAGGAGTTTAGGTGAATTTACATGATCCCTCCATACTCTAAAACCTATGGAATTAAGGAATAATATTTATTCCCTACCATCCTGTCAAAACCTATGATAATGACATGCTAATAAATAATGCCGCAAATATATTCTCTAATGAGACAGAAAAATTGTACACTTAATTTATATGAAATTTATTCTGTGTGCTGCTATGCCCCCAGCATACTTTCATGAATGGACAAGTATTTGTGATAATAAAATATTTATAATGGAGATTTGCTTTTGTTTATGGCAGACTAGTCAATTTAAACCAACCTTCCTCAGAGAACAAATTTTTTAAAAAATTTGGTTGGATACATTGGAGTCCTAAGAAGTTAGTGAATAATTATAGTACTGAGATCTGGGAAAAGAAAGAAATACAGAGAGGTGAGCATTTGGGCCCACTGTTTCCTTAGGGACCTCTGCATGTTCCATTAGAGGTAGCTGAGAGTCTGATAAGCTTAGCAGAATTTTTGACAAACTCAGTGGATTAGGGAACAAAAAACTGAGTTTGGGGTCTGATACAGCAATTGTCTGGTAAACTTCCCAAAACTTTGGATTGAGACCCTGAAAGGCTATATAGCATGGGAGTAAATGTGTATAGAAATAGACCATTCCTCACAGACACTGCAATTCAGCTGCGAATCACCTCAATCCCTGGTGGGATCAAGATAATTGAGATGGGTAATATCCCTAGATGTCTGTAAAGAGCAAATTTATATTCCTCTTTGGAGAAATATATTAATAAGATTCTCCTAGACCTTAAATCTCTCTCATTTTTTATGTGTAATGTCCAGAATTCAGGCAGTTATTATTATGTACATAAGGAGTCAAGACAATGTGACTGAATACCAGGAGAAATGATAGACAATAGAAATGGACTCACAGGGGATCCTGCCATATCCCAGTAATGTCATTCTCTTATGCAGATTTTAAAGTAACACTGATTAATATATTTAAAGAAATAAAAGACAAGATTGGCAACTTAAGCAGAGAACTAGAAATGCTATAAAAGAACAAAGTTCTACAACTAAAAATTATGATAACAAAAGAAAAACTCAATGGATAAGATTTATGACAGATTAGAGACAGCTAAAGAGAGAAGGAGTGGAGTAGGAAAATCTGAAGAAAATATCTAGAATGAAACATAGAAAAATAAAAGTTTAGAAAATACATAAAAGAGGCTGGGCGTGGTGACTCATGCCTCTAATCCCAGCACTTTGGGAGGCTGAGGTGGGTGGATCACTGAAAGCTGGAATTTGAGACCAGCCTAGCCAACGTGGTGAAACCCTGTCTCTACTGAAAATACAAAAATTAGCCAGGCGTGGTGGCAGCCACCTGTAATCTCAGCTACTCCAGAGGCTGAGTCAGGAAAATCGCTAGAACCTGGGAGGCAGAGGTTGCAGTGAGCCAAGATTGCACCATGGCACTCTAGCCTAGGCGACAGAGCAAGGCTTCATCTCAAAAAACAAAAACAAAAACAAAACAAACAAACAAAAAGGATAGGAAGAAAAGAAAGAAAATACATAAAAAAGAAAAGATAGGGAATACAGTGAAAGAATGTAACATTTAGTCCTGGAAGGAAAGGAGAGAGAAAATGAGACAGAAGCAACATTTCAAGGGATAATGGCTGAGAATTTTTCAAAATTGATGAAAGACTTAAAGTCATAGTTTTAAGAATCATTGTAAACATCAAGTAAGATAAAAACAAAAATGATAGTAAAATTCTGCTGAAAGGCAAAGAGAAAATTTAAAGCAAACAAAGTGAGGTGGTAGGTGAGGAGAGATTATCCTCAAAGAATGAATCATAAGACTGACAACTAACTTCTTTACAGAAATAATAGAAGACAGAAGAATAAAGTCTTTGAATTTTGGAATTCTATCCTTAGCAAAAAGAACTATCAAGATTGACAAGGAAACAAAGACATTTTCAGGTAAACAACAACTGAGAGAATTTACCAGAAGCATCCCTGTAATAAAGGGAACACCAAAGAACATTCTCAGGCAAGAGAAAAATGACTCTAATTTTTTAGAGATGGGGGATGAAATGGAGAGCGAGAGAAATGGGGTAAATAAATGAGTAAATCCAAATGAATGTTGTTCTTCAAAAAATGATATTAATGCTATGCTTTGGAGTTTAGAAACATAATTGTTTAAAGTCTCAACAAAAATGAGGGATCTAAACAAAATTAAAGTATTATAAAGTCCTTTGCATTTTGAAGTAAAAGTGTTAATGATGTTAGCTTTGTTTTTTAAAATTAATTTTTTTTTTTTTTGAGTAGGAGTCTTGCTCTGTTGCCCAGGCTGGAGTGCAGTGGTCTGATCTTGGCTCACTGCAACCTCTGCCTCCCAGATTCAAGCGATTCTCCTACCTCAGCCTCCAAGTAGCTGGGATTACAGGCGCCCACCACCACACCTGGCTAATTTTTGGGTTTTCAGTTGAGATGGGTTTCACCATGTTGTCCAGGCTGGTCTCAAACTCCTGGACTCAAGTGATCTGCCCAACTTGGCCTCCCAAAGTGCCGGGATTACAGGCATGAGCCACCGTGCCTGGCCTGCATGGTGTAATTACTAAAAAGTAATGAAAAGTAAAGAAATTACTAAAAAGTAATGAAAAATTGTAAAATGCTAGATTAATGGGAGAAAATTATTTTAAAATACCAAGTTAATTCAAAAGAAAGCAAAATGGAAGGGGGAGGAGGTACAGGAGAAGGAACTAGAATAGGCAAGAGAAGCATGAAGCCTAGGAGGGTGTAAACCCCAATATATCAAGACATACGTTAACTACATAGCAACTAAATGCTTTTATTAAAATATTAATAGCTAGGTTTGTTTATTTTAATTTTTTTTTGAGACAGAGCAATGGAAACATACATAGTACAGTTGGGAGTATAAACTGGCACAACATTTTGAAAAAAAGTTTTGCACCATCTACTAAAGCTGAACAGAGCTGTGCCCAAAGACCTGGAAAATTCATTTCTAACAGAAATTGTGTCCATGTATATTATAAAACACATATAAGACTTTATAAGAGCATAATATGTAAAAGCCTCAAATTGGAAATAAATATCCAACAGGAGTCGAGTAGATAAATTGTGGTATATTCATCCAGTGGAATACTATACAGCCTCCCAAAATGAACTAACTCAGCTGCCTACAATAATATAGATATATATATAGATAATATATAACATAATATTGAGTGAAAGAAGTTGAACGTAAAATTAAATATACTATATGGTTTCATTTATATAATGTTGAAAACAGTAAAACTAATACCTGGTAGTGGTAGAAGACAAAATAGCAGCTACCTTTAAGAGACGGAAGTATACAGGGATTGGAAGGTGGGTCAAGGTGGCGCTTCTGGGGTGCTGCTAATTTTCTAACTCTTGACATGGGTGATAGTTACACAGGTGTATTCTCTCTGGATAATTCATTGAGCTGTGCACTTTTTAAAACTATGATTATGTTTATCCAAACTAGTGTTTAATATTTACTGAACTGTATGCTAAATGCTAGAATTAGAAAAACGAATCAGAGACAGTGCTTGGCTTCCAAGAATTGAGAGTCTAACTGTGGACAATGACTTATAGACAATTCACTAACATATTACGAGTGCTATCAAGGATTAATATACAGAATAAGATTAGGACCAGTCCTGCCTCGTAGGATCAGGGATTGGTTTTTTTTAAGGAGTTGACCTGTGAATTGGTCTCATGATTTGCCATTGTGAAAGTCGTCAGAATCAAAATGGAGTCATTTGTGTTAAAAGCCCTGGCAAATAGAGCTGAGGAAGGCCATGAATGCAGGGTACTCATGCATGAATGCCTGATAACAAGAACTACCACAAAAGACTTTGCCAAAACCACAACCTTGTACAAAGGCCCTTGCAACCCTAACACACACAAAAACACTTCTGTGAAGACGTCTGCCTAGCAACTGCCTGTCTAGCCTCAGACTGGCACTATCCTTGCTATTGATCCTTGTAGCCATGGATAATTATCTCAAAACAATTATGTAATCCTCATTTTCCTTTAAAAGCCTTTTAAATTAATCTCCCTGAATTCGCACATACTTGACTATGGCGTGCATATTCCCATTACAACGCCCTATTCCCGAATAAACATAATTGTCTTTTAGAGAGTCTCCCTCTCTGTTTGTTCTTTGGATTGGCACCTTTCCACAAGTGAAAAAGAGGGAGAGGGATGTTGTATCAGTCTGTTCTCGCATTGCTATAAAGAAATACCTGAGACTGGGTAATTGATCAAGAAAAGAGGCTTAATTGGTCCACAGTTCCACAGAGCATGATGCTGGCATCCACTCAGCTTCTGGGGAAAGCCTCAGGAAACTTACAATTATGGCGGAAGGCGAAGCGGGAGCAGGCATGTCTTACATGGCCAGAGCAGGAGCAAGAGAGAGAAGCGGGAGGTGCCACACACTTTTAAACAACCAGATCTCATGAGCACTCACTATTGTGACAAAAGCACTAAGGGCCCTGTGGTGTTAAACCATGAGAAACCACCCCCATGATCCAATCACCTCCCGCCAGGCCCTACCTCCAGCATTGGGGATTACATTTCAACATGAGATTTGAGTGGAGACATGGAGCCAAACCGTATCAGATGTTCTACGTAGAAAGTGCATGAAATGAACAAAGTTTAAAATGCAGGCATATCCACTCAGCCACTCAAAAGACAATGAGAAAACTCAGTGCTTTACAAATTTTGCATCAGTGCTAAAGACTGCTGAGAGGAGGGTCTGCCTCCAGTGGGCATGGGTAAAAATAGAATCAGCAGAAGTTTTCCTTTTTAATCCTAAACTCCATGCCTAGTGCTATGGTCTGAATATTTGCATCCCTTTTTCTGTAATATGTGGATAGGTTTGTTTTGACATGTTGGTAATTTAAATCCCCTGAAGAGAGGAACCTCATCAGAGTGTGAGTCTTACCTCAATCAAAGTCATGTTCACTGGCTGTCATACACATATTTTCAGCGAGTTTTGGCTGGCTAAAGTGAGGTTTAGCTAGATTCTTTAGGCTTGGGTAAGGACTGCATGCTTTGATTGTAGCAGTTTTGTCATTAGTGTCTTGGTCACATGTTGCATTCACATGTTGAAATCCTAAGCCCCTGGCCAGGAGAGGTGGCTCATGCCTGTAATCCCAGCACTTTGGGAGGCCAAGATGGGTGGATCACCTGAGGTCAGGAGTTCGAGACTAGCCTGCCCAACATGGTGAAACCCTGTCTCTACTAAAAATACAAAAATCAGCTGGGCATGGTGGCACATGGCTGTAGACCTAGCTACTTGGGAGGCTGAGGCAGGAGAATCGCTTAAACGCAGGAGGCGGAGGTTGCAGTGAGCTGAGTTTGCACCACTGCACTCCAGCCTGGCCAACAGAATGAGACTCCACCTCAAAAAAAAAAAAAAAAAGAAAGAAAGAAAAGAAAAGAAAAATCCTAAGCCCCAAGGTGACAGTATGAGAAGGTAGACCTTTGGGAGACAATTAGATTACAAGGGTGGACACCTCATGAATGGGATTAATGCCCTTATAAAAGAGAGCTGCCTTCCCCCTTCCACCACATGAGGACACAGTGAGAAGGTGCCATCTGTAAACCAGAAAGCAGCCCTCACCAGACACCAAATCTGCCGGGACCTTGATCTCGGACTTCCCAGCCTCCAGAACTGTGAGCAATAAATTTCTGTTTTCTATAAGCCACCCAAATCATAGTATCCTGTCATAGCAGCTTAAATTGACTAAGACACCTGGATCTTAGCTTCTTTAGAGAGGATTTATTTTGTGTTCTGTAGTAGCTAAGCACTAACAGAAGTAAATATTTAAATTACAAAATTGTGCATATCTTTAGGGGAAAAAGTGAGCACTTCTGTGTCCCCGTTTGCACTCTGCTCTCCAGATGCTGATGACACTTCCCAAAGCACAGCAAGAAACACGCCTACTCCATGGCTTTCTGAGTTTCTGTCTGCTCACGCTGCTGACGCCAGCACTGCCGTCCCCACTGGCAAGCTGGGACATCCCCTAGATAACTCTCCAAGTGAGCGGACGGTAAACTGACGTTGAGAGGAGACACTGCAGTCCTATTTTGTGTGTGCCTCTGCTGTCACATTTAACACAGGGCCGTGTAGTCATCTATTGAGGTGTCTGTCTCTCTGACTAGACTAAGGCTTGTGGTGAGGACCATCTATTCATGTTGTCTGGTTTGCCAAGCACAGTGGGAAGCAAAGGGGATGCCCCACGGGTGCTTAACAGGCATTTGCTGAAATAAAGTACAGGTGGTAAGTGGCCCTAATAGTGCAGCTGTGGCATCAGTGAAGCTGATCTTTAGTTCCATGAGGGAGTGGACTGACAAGAGGAGCATTTGTCATCCACATGAAGACACCTTTTGAGCATGAAAGTAGGTGTCACTAATACATACAGCAGGACAAAACCAGGATTTTCTGGAGGAAGCAGAGGTACGGTCACCTTATGACTGTCAACACAGGATTATTACGAGGTGTCTGTGTGTCACCCTAGGAAGTCCTGTCTCCCTTGTGTTCCCAATCCAGAGCAAGCTCAGGGAACACTCTTGGGCATTCGGGATCTCTGGAAGCAAAGGTTGCCCTGGGACTAGAGTTGGCTTCCTCCACCTGCATTTCCCCAAGAATCCTAATGGCGACACACTGTGTTTTCAACAGTTAAGCTCCCGTCTCATGTGGAATCTGTGGGTTCCTGCTAAATCACCAGAGTGTGGTGTTGGTGCACCTGGTGTGAGCCAGCACAGTGACTCACGCAGGTGCTGAGAGGCAGGGCTTTGCTGCTGCTTGGTTGCTGTGGCCAGTGTTTACTTGACAGCACCACGCTGTGCTTGCAGGGAACACATGTGTGGTACAGCATGCTCTCCCTCTGCCCTGGTCTTCTGCTTCAGGGACAGGACCTTCCCCAGAGCAGGGTTTCCATCCTGCTTCTCTGTCTACATTAGGGGAAAGCTTGCTGTTTTTTATCTCACTCCGGGAACTGGTGAGCCACAGTTGCGGTGGTTTCCCTGATGGCATGGGGATAAGTTCAGGAGACAATAAACGTCTTGGTAGACAGAAGACTTCCTAAAATATGTAGTCTGACAAAAAGGGAGATGAATGACAAAGATATAAATTTGCAATGAAAGAAAACAGTACCCCCAGCACCAAAAAATACTTTCCATGCTATGTAAGTTATGCATAAACACTACAGCCGATTCTCATTTGATAAACTATTAACTTCCCCATTTCTTTGGTAGGAAGGCTGTGGAGTGAGATAAAGCAGGATTGCACTATGGAGGACAAACATCTCGGCATCCAGTACACTTCAAAATGTTTCTTTTTTCTGTTTTCAAGACTGGCTGCTATTTCCTCCATGCCTCTTGTTTATTAACGTGTTGACTCATCTAGAGCCCAGTGCCTTGTTCCACACCAGAGAGATGGACTTGTGCCTCTGCCAAGTGGAGTCGGCTCGAGAGATAACAGCCAGCGACAACAATGGTCTTCCTCAGTCCCTCAGCCAAAAAAACCTTTGGCACAGCGGGCTGAGAATAACTTATCATCAGTGCCCTGGAAGGCTCTGAAGTTCGGGGAGCATGGAGTGGTTGTTTGCCAGACAGAGATAACAGGCAGGATGCCGCAGAGAGCCAGACGTGCTCTGAACTCAGGGCCCCACCTGGCAGACGCAGAAAAGGAAAAAGGGATGAAGCAGCCAATTAGCACGTGGTTTCCTGGTTGCCCGGTCCATGCTGCCAACAGCATCCAACATTCTGAGGTTTGCCAAAAGGATCTCGTTTACTCCTGGGTCACATAAAGAGTACTTAACTTTTCCCCCTACTCCTTGCTGTCATCTTAAGAGTACTTATTAACTTTTTAAAAAAACTAATGCAATCAACTCATCTTGAAGAGTTTGCTCACTGTCCATTCCTCTCAGAAAAAAAAATCCATGATTATCTGACAGGGTGAGGGTTTGATTGTCACATAAATCATTCTCTTGATGGTTGACACATCCTTGACTCTCAAAGGATGGGGTTGATAACCTACAGAGGCAATTGAGAATAGCCTAGGACTGGACCTGCTTGTTTTGAGCTGCCTAAAGAGCCTCTGAAACTAGTGTTAACTGTTCCACTCACTAACCTTGCCTTTATGAGGTAGGAGGTGGGACCCAACTCTGGAGACGGGGCTCAGGCACTGGACCAAATTAAGGACTAGCTAAAACAGGACCAGGGTGGAAGCAGCTTTCCATAAGACATGCCCACCAGTGTGCCATGTCAGTTTACCATTGCCATGTCAACATCCGGGCGTTATCGCTCCTTTCCATGGCAATGATCTGATGACCCAAAAGTTAGTACCCCTTTCCTAGAAATTTCTGCATAAACCATCCCTTAGTCTGTATATAATTAAAAGTGGGTATAAATATGACTGCAAAGCTGCCCTGAGCTGCTCCTCTCCACTTATGGGGTTGCCTGGATCTGCAGGAGCAGTCATGGAGGTATAACACTGCTGCTTCAGTTAAGCTGTTTTTGTCTACCTCCAGCATGCCCTTGAATTCTTTCCTGGGCAAAGCCAAGAACCCTCGTGGGCTAAGTCCCACTTTGGGGCTCACCTGCCCTGCACCATTTAGATGTAGAGATGGGCTACACTGCTTTGCAGGCTTCTTTAGCCCAAGTCATTAGATGCACAGGTAGCCATCACCTTTGAAAGATTCTGTTGTAAACTTGTGATAAAAATGCCTTTCATGGTCTCATAGACATTTTTTATAATAACTAAAATAGTGATTGTTTTCATTACAAGCTCAGTATTGTACTATAAATCACTTAACCGCTAAAGTACAATGTAAGTCCTGAATGGCAACGTCAGTGTTATTAACCATTATTAACTCAAGGACAGTGGGGAGTAAGGAAGATGAGTTCTGTTTCATCATTTTCCAAAGTCACAGAGCTTGTTCTTCAACACTGACTCAAAGCAAATGCCATAGCCTGCCTTGTTATAAGAATTTTGATACATAGTTAATATTTACATAATGACTTACAATTCAACCTGAAAGCTCCCATGTCAGTACTAAGTAACTTAATTACACCATGTATAAATACAGTACTGTCGGCCCTCCCTACCCTTAGGCTTCCCATCTGCAGATTCAACCAACTGTGGATCAAAAATATTCAGAAAAGGCCGGGCGCAGTGGCTCATGCCTGTAATCCCAGCACTTTGGGAGTCCGAGGCAGGTGAATTACAAGGTCAGGAGTTCAAGACCAACCTGGCCTACATGGTGAAACCTTGTCTCTACTAAAAATACAAAAATTAGCCTGGCATGGTGATGCATGCCTGTAATCCCAGCTACTTGGGAGGCTGAGGCAGGAGAATCTCTTGAACCCGGGAGGTGAAGGTTGCAGTGAGCTGAGATCGCACCATTGCATTCCAGCCTGGGCGACAGAGCAAGACTCTGTCTGGAGAAACAAAAAATTTCCGAAAAAAACAATTAAAACTAACAATACAACAACAAATAATAACACATGTAAGAATCAAGGCAGCATAACAACCATTTGCGTAGCATTTAGATTGTATTAAGTATTAGAAGTAATCTAGAGATTTTTAATGGATATCAGGAGGACGTGCATGGATTTTATGCAAATACAGCGCCATTTTCTCTAAGGGATTTGAACAGCCACAGATTTTGGTATCCACTGGAGGTCCTGGAACCAATCCCCCACCAATACCAAGGGACGGCTGTATATTTTTTCCCCCGACCTAACACCTACTCACTTTTGGACAGCACTATAAAATAATCAGCATCATCTCCAGAAGTATTTATCAGGCATCTATCATGGTATTGTGTTAATTAGGTCATCTACTGAAAGGCAGAATGTTCTTCACTTCAGATTTTACAGCACCCTTTTTTCATAATATGTGGATAGGTTTGTTTTTAAATGTTGATGACTTAAACCTCCTGAAGAGAGGGACCTCATCAGAGTGTGAGTCTTACCTCGATCAAAGCCTGATCATACAACCTATTTTCAGCATGTTTCTAGCAAGTTAAGGCGAAGCTTAGCTAGTTTGCTTAGGCTTGGGTAAGGACCACACACTTTGCTTGTAGTGTTCTTAGTCTCTTGGTCTAAGCAAGGCTGTGATTCGCCATCTGAACTCAATAGTGCCGTTTCTTGCACTGGGTGGTTTGCTAATTTCACATAGATAACCCAAAGAAAGTTCAAGATCAGAGAGAGAGAAGATTGACTTACTTGTTATGAGGGGATTTTCGTTCACAGAGCCATAAAAATATAATCATGAATTTTGTGGATACTGCCTCCTTTGGGCCAGCCATCTAGGGGACAGGTGGGAAGTGATGCCATTGTCTAGAAGCCCTAGGGTTGCAGGTGGCTGCTGGCAAAGCGACCCACCATCCATCGCTTGCTGCATCGGGATCAGGGGCCGTTCCATGAGCTGCTGCCCTGAGAGGCCTCGGTGTTTCTGTTATTTGCTACCAGCTTCTGCATAGAAATCACTCTGAGTATTTACATCCTTTGCTATTGTTCCCATTTCCCCCTATTTTCATGTCCATTAAGCTGACACTGTACAGGCTTGATGACAGTGTCTTGTTGTCAGTGGTTTTCTCCACACAGTAAAATGGTGCCCAGTGGGAGAATAAAGTCTCCTTGCTCCATAGAAGGCCTGCACTTTACATGTATATATGAGAAAAAGCTAGTTTCTGTTAGTCTATAATGTATTAAGATGTGGTTAGTGAAAAATTGCCTTCCAAAATTCAGTTAATGTAGAAAATTAAGTATTTTTTTAAAGTTTTCAGACTGCTTATTATAGAATGAAATTGGCCCTTGTCTTATCTCAGCCACTTTACCCCGAATCTGGACATTTTATTATAAATACAGTTCTGCTTTCAGACCACCATATTTTTGGAAAAGAAAATTGTGTAAGGTAAAAGTGATTACATTCAACATATTTAAGGCAAATCATCCGAAAGTTAAAAAGAAGTAAAGACAATCTGAATTCCTACCATATTACTGTATTTTCTGAAATATAAGGTGCACTCAATTTTTTTACGTGCTCCCTTTGCTGAAGCGGAATAATACCTTACAGTGGATATTTATACTCCACTATATAAATATCCCTGACTTATGATGGTTCAATTTAATGATTTTTCAATTTTACAGTGGTGTGAAAGTGATATGCATTCAGTAGAAACTGTACTTCAAATTTTAAAGTTTGCTCTTTCCCTGGACTAGCAATACCGTATTCTGTAGAGTATTCAGTACAGTAATCTCTCTGGATGCTGGGCAGCACAAGTGAGCTACAGCTACCAATCAGCCATATAATCACAAGGCTAAACAACTAATACTCAACAGTGTATTGCATTACCAGAAGATTTTTGCCCAACTGTAGGATAAGGTAAGTATTTGAACATGCTTAAGGTAGGCTATGCTAAGCTATGATGTTTGGTAGGTTAGGTGTATTAAATGCATTTTCAACATCTGGTATTTTCAACTTACAATGGGTTTATTGGGATGTAACCCCATTGTAAGTCGAGGAGCATCTGTATTTCATGAGCGAGTGTTCCTTTTCTCCCCAGCTCCCCCAAAGTCTGTCATCATCTTAAAATTAGTGATGTCTTAAAATTAAAGGAATAAAGAGTTTCAAGAATTAAACAGAGATGTAATTTTTCTAGATTTCCTCAGAGCCTGTAATTTCACATATTAAAGTTTAAAGATTAGGTTTTTTTATTTTTGATTAAGTGGCTGTGATACATATACTTAATGTCACATACAAGAGTGATCATCCTACTCTACATTTCTTGAATAAGATGTAAGCAAAATTATTATCCATTATAACATTTAGAATTCCTTAATTACTGACAGTTAATGACTCAGAATGGTAAGAAATAAAATATAAAATTCAATAATGTTTCCACTTGAAGGTAGGCCTCTGAAATTCCCTGTATATCCTGGCAACTATTGTGTAATGCATATGTGCATATACAAGCAATGTTTTCAGGCTCTATGCATTAGGCCATTCTTGCATTGCTATGAAGAAATAACTGAGCCTGGGTAATTTTATAAAGAAAAGAAGTTTATTGGCTTATGGTTGTGCAGGCTGTACAGGAAGCGTGGCACCGGGCATCTGCTCAGCTTCTGGGGAAACTTCAGGAAGCTTACAGTGATGGTGGAAGGTGAAGGGGGAGCAGGCATCTCACATGGTAAGAATGGGAGCTTAGGAGACCACTATACTTATGACTACAGTCTCATTATAAAAGATACAACTCAAGATCAGCCAAATGGAAGAGACTTATAGAGTAAGGTCTGGGAAGGTCCCAGATGGAGAGTGTCCATGCCCTCCTCCATGGAATCTGAGCACATCACCCTCCCAGGACATCACTGAGTTGTTCACCAACCAGGAAGCTCTACTGAGCCTCGGTATCCAGAGATTTTACTGGGGCCTTACCATATAGATGTGATTGATTAAATCATTGGCCACAAGATTGAACTCAGTCTCTACCTGTCCTCTCCTCTCCCTGGAGGTTGGACTGGCTAAGAATTCCAACACTCTAATCACACAGTTGGTCTTTCTGGTGACCAGCCCCCATCTTGAAGCTACCTAGGGGCCACCATGGATCACCTCATTAGCATAACAATTCGTGTCATTCAGGAAGTTCCAAGGGCTTTTGAAGTTCTGCCCCAGGAACAGGGAATAAAAACTAGATCTATGGTCTCCATTATACCACATTATACAGATTTTGTATAAGATTCTTATTAGTGGCTCCAACTCTTACCTTTCTACTGGCTTACTTACAGGCTACTGCAGTCTTGCAGCATATGTTGCTGTCATCTGAACTTCAGCAATTTTCAAGTTATGCTTAGTGTCATGTCCCAAATTAGCTTCCCAAATTAGCTTCCCAAGTTCCCCATGATCAATAAAAACCACTGCCCTCCTGGACATGAGAGCTCCAAGTTTTAGATTAACCCTTGACTCTCTTTTATTATTAAGATTTTGTATAAGTCTTGTCTGACTGCTAACTGCACTATTTAGATTACTTTCTAGCCTTTTTGAACATACTTCTGCTTAAAAAGTGTTAAAAGTCCCAAAGCAAACAAAGCAGTTAGAATCTGGGTCATGTTAAGCTCTATATACTTCTTTACTTGTCCTTTCTCCCAGAGATTCCAGTATGTCAAGAATTTCTGGGCTAGATTATAGTTGAATTGCAAATACAAATTTAGTCATCCTCAGCCCTTCTGAATCTAAGATCGCCAGTAGTAGTGTTTGAGGGAACTGCTCCCTGGGTCCTCACCAAACTGCCACTAGATATCTTGCAAAGCAGGTTTTTGCATTTAAACCTGGAGGGTGGCTGGGTAGCATGGGAGTGGCAGGAAGACTTGGCAGACAGTAGGTGGTTGCAGGTTACAAACAAGCTGATCTCTTTTTTCCTGGTGGTTGCAGGTTACAAACAAGCTGATCTCTTTTTTCCTTTTCTTTCTTTTTTTTCTTTGTTCATCTATTCTATACATCCCTCAAAGCAACATTTCCTGGCCTACTTCTTTAGTGCATCCACTCACTCATTTGAGCCTTTGTTTATTCATTTATCCAGTCTCGAGTGCCTCTTCCAGGCCAGGTACTGTTCTAGCATCAGGATAGAGCAGTGTTTAACAAAACATGGCACCCATCCTCTGCAAAATCCCAGTCTAGAGGCTGAGGCAACAGATAAGTAAACAGATATACAAGATAACTTTAGATTGTGATAAAGGCTATAAAAACAATGTTAGGCTAAGGTGATAGAGAGTGATGGGAGGTGGTGTGTAGCTTAGATTGGAAAGAAAAGGCCTTTCTGAGGAGGCAGCATTGGATCTTAAGTCAAGTTCTGAAATCAGAGAAATTGGGGCAAAATATGTCCAGCTTGAGTTTGCTATTCACATCAGGAAAGCCTTCTGCCCTGAGAGCCCTGATGTCCTTTCTGGGGGCCAGTGTGATAAAACCACATGATCAGGTTACTGCATCCTCCCCTTATATGGCCCCCAGAAGCTCTTTTGGGGACACAGGTCCCCTTAGTGTCCCCAGGAGAGCTTCTGGGGGCCATACGAGTTTCCTGCTGAAGTGATAGCTCAGGATTGAGCCTTTTTGATGCTGCTCCTTTACCTTCCACGGCTCAGCCTCTCACTGCCTCCCTTTCCCTCTCCCTCCCCTCCTCTCTCTCTTCCTAACTAACCCTCCCTCTGTTTATGTAGGTGGCGACTGAGTCTATTTTTATGGTACACAGGTCACAGGCAGCCCGGCTGCCCTCCGTGAGGCCTTCTGCTTTTGGGCATCTTGGTGGGGAGCACACCAGCACCGCAGTGACAGTGACCTGGGAAGAATGCTGGGAGCCAGGAGCACTCCGCAGGCATTTGCTGCTTTTTTATAAGCAGCCCCTAGGTGACTGAATGCCTTATTATTAAGTCATGCAAGGGGAAAATAATCACTTTCGGACTGAGACCAAATATGAGTATGTTCAGCACCAAAGGCAACTTGCTCAGAATATTTTATGAACAGATATTTTTTTAAGTCTCAACTGTGGCTTAAAGATACACTTTTGTTGTAGTCCTTAATAGTAACTCATCTGAAATACAGGTACGTCCATTTCTAGTCATCTGCATTGATACATCAGAATAATGTGTTTAATCTAACTTAATTTAATAGATGATAAAATACTTGTATGCAAATCCTTTTGTCTAGAAGTTCCAAAATTTCATTCTCACTTCCTGTTCTGTTCCTTCCACTCACCTTGTGCTCACCATTCCCCATGCCATACTGGACCATCACTTCGTATGGCCTGGCAAGGCTCTCTCTCCCATCTTCCCCATCTCACTTGTTACACTGAGAAATGGAAGTGGAGAGAAATAGAAATGTACAGAGCATTCCCAGGGGCGTATCCTAAGGATAAGCTGGGATTCTTTTCAGGTGTTTCTCCTTCGAGCTCCTGCCAAACTGATAGCTATACCCCGATGAATTCACACAGGAAGTTAGAAAGTCAACAGGAATTGCCTCCCAAGCCAGAACACTACCCTAGCTATACTACTAGGGTATCGCCTGCTCTATAAAGACTTTGTTAACCACTCATCAAGAATAGCCTGCTCGTAAATAATGAAAAGTTGCCTGTAGAAAACATATTACATTCAAGAGAATAGTATCAGTGCAAGAAGTAGAAATAAACAAGCCAGCAAGTCCCAAGACTGCTCTATCAACAGGGAATTAAGGCTCCGGGTAGAGCCCCCCACTAGTGTTCCAGGTTCATTCACTCCTGGGGCTCTTGGTTCCAATGTTGGACACTTCTGGCTGTTAGAGGGTTCTTTCTTTTATTGGGCTGAAATTTCTCTCTATGCACTGGAAATAGTTGTGTGCCTGATGGGAGGCATAGCGAGTAGAGAGGCTACAGAATCTTTCATGTGTCGTATCCCTAGATGGAACACACTGATTTCAGTGAAGATTTTTATATCAAGTTTTTTCAAATTCCCTCACCAACGTACTTGTCCTCCTTCTGAATTCTAATTTGTCTCTGTCTCTCAAATTGTGGTGCTCCAACCCTCTTCTTTCAGTGCCCTCTCACTTGCTTTCAACCTCCCGCTTCCCTTCAATCCTGATCCCTTTTGGCCCCTTTTCCTCTGATGGGAATACTGGGATGGTATCCATTAGGTGATACTCCCACCTGAGAAGTTTAGCTGTATGGTACTCCTGTTACGTATTCCTAAAGACATTGATGGTGGATGTGTGGATCTGAATATATATATTTGATGGGGTTGGTAATTCCTGTGTATTTTTCTCTGTATTTGCAAACTCAGGAAGGGCAGGCATAGGACTGTACTAGGAGCACCTGCCTTCCCAGACAGAACTCATCCAAACGTCCCGTGACAATAGTAATAGCATTACATATTTATGTTGAGGGCTTATTTAATAACAGCCACTGTTTTTCTGGGGGGGTGTTGGACAGAGTCTTGTTCTGTCACCCAGGCTGGAGTGCAGCGGCATGATCTTGGCTCACTGCAACCTCCACCTCCCAATTTCAAGAGATTCTCCTGCCCCAGCCTCCTGAGTAGCTGGGACTACAGGTGTCCACCACCACGCCTGGCTAATTCTTGTATTTTTAGTAGAAGCGGGGTCTCACCACGTTGGCCAGGCTAGTGTCGAACTCCTGATCTGAAATGATCCACCCACCTCGGCCTCCCAAAGTGCTGGGATTACAGGCGTGAGCCACCACACCTGGCCAACAGCCACTGTTTTAAAAGCATTACATAGGTTTTCTCATTTAATTTAGCCCTCACAAACTTACAAAGTAGACAGGAAGCTACAGCTCAGAATGATTTCATAGCTGGCCCAAGGCTGTGCAGCCAGTGTGGTGGACCCAGTATTAGAATCCACCTCCACAGCCACCATGACATCCTGCAGCCACGTTTTTGGTTTTTGCTATGGTGTTATCTTAGTCAGTTTGGGTGCTATAACAAAATGCCATAAACTGGGTGGCTTATAAACAACACAAATTTATTTCTCACAGTTCTGGAGGCTGGAGGTCCAAGGTCAAGGGACTAGCAGATTGAGTGTCTGGTGAGGGTGGTGTTTGCAAATGGTGGCTTTTTGCTGTGCCCTCATACGATACAAGGGCAAAAAAGCCCCCTCTTCTGTAAGGGCCCTAGTCTCATTCATGAGGGCACTAATCCCCCTCAGGACCTAATCACCTCTTAATACCATCACATTGGGGATTAGGCTTCAATGTAGGAATTCTGGGGGCACATAAATGTTCAGACCATAGCAGGTGTCTAATATAAATTATTTGTGGATTTACTAATAGTTAAAATAATCAAAACCTAACCTGTCTTCCAGTTTTATCCATTTTGAGTATCTGAAAAATTTTAAGCAAAGACTCAAAATGTTTTTAAGGTCAATTTGTCAAGTTAAAATCTGTGGATTTGGCTATATGAAGGTGTGTGCTTATATTCTTCATGCTTGCGCTCTTAACACGGTTTACACTGTAATTATCACAAGCACATCAAAATTGTGTACATGTCTTTCCTACACGATGAGCTGTAACAGAATGGCTGCTTTTTGTGTTTTTAAATAAACTTTATTGAGGTATAATTTATGTACACTAAGATGTGTACACTTAACAGTTTGATGAGTATTGACAAATGTATAAATCCACGTACCAGCACCCTAGTCGAGGTACAGAACATTTCCATCCATCCAGAAAGCTGCTAGAAGTAGAACCATGCATACATAAGTGGAATCTTTGTATCTGACCTTTTTCACTCAGCCTGTTTTTGAGATTCATCTATGTTGTTCTGTATATCAACAGTTCTTTTATTGTTATTGTTGAGTAGCATCTTATTACTGTATGAACATACCACAACTTGTGTATGCATTCACTCACTGATAGACGTTTGAGTTGTTTCCACCTTTGGCTATTTTGAATTAAGCTGCTGTGAATATTCATAGACAAGTCTTTTGTGGATGTGTTTTCATCTCTTTTTTGCAAAATCCTGGGGGCAGATTTGCTAAATCATACATTAAGTGCATCCTTAACTTTGTAAGAAACTGCCAAACGTTTCCAAAATGGATGTTTTATTTTATATCCCCACCAGTGGTACAGGAGAGTTTCAGTTGCTCCACATCCTTGCCAACACTTGGTATTGGTCGTCTTTTTTTTTTTTTTTAAGTATCAAGTATGCACTGAAAGATACATCAACATTAATACAGAAGAAACGGAGCCAAATCATTTAATCAAAATAATATAATAATATAATTCTGGCTGGGTGCGGTGGCTCATGCCTGTAATTCCAGCACTTTGGGAGGCCAAGGTGGGTGGATCACAAGGTCAGGAGATAGAGACCATCCTGGCTAACATGGTGAAACCCCATCTCTACTAAAAATACAAAAAAATTAGCCAGGTGTGGTGGCACGCGCCTGTAGTCCCAGCTACTCGGGAGGCTGAGGCAGGAGAATGGCGTGAACCTGGGAGGCGGAGCTTGCAGTAGGCCGAGATCGCGCTCCAGCCTAGGCAACAGAGTGGGACTCCATCTCAAAAAAATAATAATTATTATTATTATTATACATCTCGGGAAACTGAAAGCTGGAAACTTGGCAGGGGCTTCCACATTATGGAACAATTTCCATAGCTGCAATGAACTTAAAAAAAATACACTTAAACATTTATAAATGTATGCTTTGCCTGGAAGGAGTCTGGCAAAAACAACAAATAATCTTAAATGTATACATTTCATAAAAGTGGTAATGATTTTTCCCAATGCTTCCCATTCACCTTCACCTTAAAGAGAGTTCTGACTTGGCTCATTTAATTTCTTCCCTTCCTCAGTCACTCAAAAGTGTTCTTCCATTTCTTGGTCACTGATTTGGACATTTTTGATGTCCAGGCAGTAGGAAAAGCAGTCTATTTGAGAGGTAAAAGTGGCATTCGGGCTAGAGCTTGGTTAGAACTAATTCTGAGAATGTTCTAGAAAGAGTTATCAGAGTAGTTGTAAGTATGAAAAAAGCAGACAGCAGAAAATTATTGTGGCAGACTATATACATTACCTTCTCCTCATAAAAACAAAGCACTCATTGTTTTTCCTGAATTGCCTGGTGGTAGATGGGGTGTGTTCTTAACTAAGCACTGCTTTGACAAGACAGAGGGATGTGGTGCTGTCATCTTTTCAATAGGAAATGTATATGTGCATATATTTGTGTATATGTATTTTTCCTATATTGATTGCTTATATACATATTCACATCCTTATACATATCTATGTTTTATAACTTGAACCTAGTTTTTTTCAACTTTATTGAGGTATAATTTATAAAAAATTATATAATTCAAGTTGTACAACATGATTTTTGATACATGTATACATTGTGAAATGATTATCACAAGCTAATTAACATATTCATTACCTCAGATAGTTACCTTTTGCGGGGTGTGTGTGCATGTGTGCGCCTGCAGTGAGAATACTTAAGACCTCCTCTCAGCAAATTTCGGGCATATAATGCATTATTATTAACTACAGTTACTGTGCTGTACATTAGGTCTCTAGAACTTACTTTTTTTTTGAGATAGAGTCACTGGAGTGCAGTGACGTGATCTTCTGATCTTGGCTCACTGCAACCTTCGCCTCCTGGGTTCAAGCGATTCTCTGCCTCGGCCTCCCACGTAGCTGGGATTATAGGCGTGCACCACTATACCCAGCTAATTTTTGTATTTTTAGTAGAGATGGGGTTTCACCGTGTTGGTCAGGTTGATCTTGAACTCCTGGTTTCAGGTGATCTGCCTGCCTCGGCCTCCCAAAGTGCTGGGATTGCAGGTGTGAGCCACTGCACCCGGCCAACTTACTTATTTTGTAAGTGAAACTCTGTACCCTTTGACCAACACCTCCCCATTTCCCTACCCACAACTCCTGCCAACCACCATTCTCCTCTCTGTTTCTATGAGTTGGTTTTTGTTTTAGATTCTGTATATAAATGAGATTATTAGTAGTCTTTTTATTTTTAGCTGTTCTCGGTTCGGTATAATGGTATCTCTTTGTGGTTTTAAGTTGCATTTCTCTGATGACTAAAGATAGTGAGCATCTTTTCATGTTATTTTTGGTCATTTGTACATTTCGGGGGTTAGTGCCGATCTCTTTAGTTTATGGGCTGTGTGGTTGTGTGTTGTTTGTTCCATCGTTGAATACTAAGAGTTATTTATATTTTCTAAATTTAAGTGCTTTGCCAGACTCATTAATTACAAATATTTTCTCCTGGTTGATGGCTTGCCTTTTAATTTTCTCAACAATTAATTCATGTTTGAAAAGTTGTACTGAGCAAAATTTAGCCAGGCATGGTGGCACGTACCTATAGTCCCAGCTATTGGGGAGTTTGAGGGGGAGGATCAATTGAGCCGGGAGGCAGAGGTTGCAGTGAGCCATGATGGCATCACTGCACTCCAGCCTGGGTGACAGGCAAGACCCTGTCTCAAAACAAAAAAATAGTATTTAGTTGCCATGGTGCCTTTATTTCCAGTTCTTCATTGCAACTTTATTGACGTATAGTTGACCACAATAAATTACATATGTTTAAGGTGTACAATTTGATGAATTTTGACATATATACACCACTGAAACCATCATCACAATCAAGATAATGCACATTTTCTTCAGCTTCCCAAAAAACAGTTTATTTTGAAGAGCAAAAGTTTTTAATTTTGATGAAGTCCAATTTATCAAATTTTTCTTTTATGGTAAGTGATTTTTATGTTATTTTTGGGAAATCTGTGAAAATCTTTGCCTCAAGGAGCAAAATTTGTCTCCTATAATTTTACTTAAATTTTCTCATATTTTTTCTAAATAATTGTAACTGTAGTGTTAATTTTCTCCTTTAACCACTTACTGAGTTTTTAAACATTTTCTAAATAGCTTTTTAACCAAAAATTTTTAATTAGCTTTTAATTTTTTAAGTTATGATGAAGTAATGTGTACTTTTAATTATATTTTTCATTTTTATATGTATTTCTTATATATTCAATCTGTATTTTTTGATGAATTGAGCCGTCAAGGCTAATACAGGGATGTCGAAGTGTCTCCCTTTCTCTCTTTATCCCATTACCCTGTGTTGTGAGTTCCATCGCTGTGGTTCTTTCTAATTTGGTCTTGAGGTCTCCACTTTGAGAGTGGCCAAAACCTGGCCCGGTGCGGTGGCTCACGCCTGCAATTCCGGCACTTTGGGAGGCCGAGGTGGGCGGATCACGAGATCAGGAGATCCAGACCATCCTGGCTAACACGGTGAAACCCCGTCTCTACTAAAAACACAAAAATTTAGCTGGGTGTGGTGGCGGGAGCCTGTAGTTCCAGCTACTCAGGAGGCTGAGGCAGGAGAATGGCGTGAACCCGGGAGTCGGAGGTTGCAGTGAGCCGAGATCGCACCACTGCACTCCAGCCTGGGCGACAGAGCGAGACTGCGGCGCACGCGCGCGCACACACACACACACACACACACCACACACACACACACACACACACACACGCCAAAAACCAAGAAGCCACTCTCTGGGAGAGCCCTAACAGCGTGGGGTGGGGGAGCTAGGTTCACGTGTGTCCATCAAGTGACACAAAATGAGGGGATGAAACCAAAATGGCTGAAACAGAAGAACTGTATAACTTACAGATCCCGGAAATGTCAGCGCTACCAACAGGAGGCTAAGGAAAAGTCCAGGGGTGTCAGAGAGCTCAACCAGGGAGAGGGAGCGGGGAGTAAGGGAGGGAGGGGAGTAAAAAGAGGGGAGAGCGAGAGAGAGAGAGGACCTGTGGGATTATGCCTTTATTAAGATCCGTGGACGTTATCCCTTAGGGTTTCCCATGGGGGTTGTGGATTGGCTAATTTAAAAAAACGTGTGCTTGGGCACGGCGACTCATGCCTCTAATCCCAGCACTTTGTGAGACCGAGGCTGGTGGATCACTTGAGGTCAGGAGTTCGAGATCAGCCTGGCTAACGAAGTAAAACCCCCGTCTCTACTAAAAATACAAAAAAAAAAAAAATAGTAGCGTGTGGTGGTGCACGCCTGTAATCCCAGCTACTTGGGAGGCTGAGGCAGATGAATTGCTTGAACCTGGGAGGCAGAAGTTGCGGTGAGCCTAGATCGCAGCACTGCATTCCAGCCTGGGTGACAGAGCGAGACTCCATCTCAAAAAACAAACAAACAAATTAATTAATTAGTTAAATTTAAAAATGTGCAAAAGGGGGAACTTACACCACTCTGGTGTTGATCATTAGGTTTTATTGTGGTCAGCAGCTGTGGGGTGAAGAGCAAGCAGGCTGTATCACAAACAACCACACAGGGAGGGAACATTTTAGCTAGACCAAAGGTGACAGGGTACGACCGGGTTTCAATAACTTACCTCAGACCCAAAATGGATGCCAAAGCAGCAACTATACTAGATAAATGTATGCTGCCCTGTTTTATTTTGTTCTTAACATTCGGCACTGCTTAATCTTATAATGTTGTATAAAGATCTTGTACTTATTTCTTTATTGTACATTAACTGTCTCCCTCACTAGGTTGTAAACCCCATGGGAACAAGGGCATTCTCTGGAACATTCCCACTGCTGGCAACATTTTTTGGCACATAGTAGGTACTCACTGTTGAATGAATTGAAAGCTTAATTCACAGCCTGTGAGCAATGAAGAGACACATCCTAGTTCTTAAGGAGGATTAGAACTTTGTGGTTTTTCTTCCATAAAATGTCTTGAATCTGTATTGTGAATATTAAAATGAAGTTAATAAACTTTCTCTTCAAAGACAATTTTTACAATTGTTTTATGAACCTAGTTATAGTCTACATTAATTATGCCCAGTGTACATTCTTAATCCTTTTCATTCCTGGACTTGTATTTTAAGATCTCTGTTGAATTCAGTATTCAACTTTACATGTTGTCTAACCCTAAAGATAATTTTCCTTCCCGTAACAATAGAAAACATAATCACAGGAAATTCCGAAGAATTTCAGTTCCTAAAGTGGGAGATTGTAAGATCTGAAAGGAAAATGAGCTATAATAAGCCACAGAAGGTGAGAACCTGTGGAAGTTCGGGTTGTCAGTTGGTCTCTTCAGCACGTGAAGCTCTTCTTCGTGTCATCATTTAATATACTTGGTGCTAAAATGACTCTCGTGGAGTAACCAAATCAAATCTGTATTTACTACAAGAAAACTTTCCAACTTCCCCTGCCATTCTCATGTTTAAGAACCATTTATCTTTTTTTTTTTTTTTTTTTTTTGAGACAATGTCTCTCTCTGTCACTTAGGCTGGAGTGCGGTGGTGCAATCTCGGCTCACTGCTTCCTCCGCCTCCCAGGCTCAAGTGATTCTCCTGCCTCAGTCTCCCGAGTAGCTGGGATTACAGGCATCTGCCACCATGCCCAGCTAATTTTTTGTATTTTTAGCAGAGACAGAGTTGCGCCATGTTGGCCAGGCTGGTCTCAAACTCCGCCCACCTCGGCCTACCAAAGTGCTGGGATTACAGGCATAAGCCACCGTGCCCAACTCATTTTTCTTATATTGAATATTGACGATGAAACAAAAAACAACCACTTTTCCTCTCATGGCCCTACTTGCAGGGCTGGAATCTGTGACACTACTGTGCATCCCTGACGCAAGTACACTGAGGTGTGGCCTGATGGCCCATTCTGTGTCACTATCTCTACTCTCTCCAGGAACTGAGCCATACCCATATACATAAGAGATCCAACACCAGATGTCAAAAAGTCAATGTTTATTTAGGAAAGGAAATATGTCATTGAGTGATTAACTCCTAAAAGCAATAGTTAAACTTTTGAATCATTGGAATTGAGCACCACGTTTCTTCTTTACTTTGTAGTTGGGATTATTTACTGGGCACTTGGGTTTTCAATAAGAAAACCACATGGTCGCTGTCAACACCAACAGCTTCCTAAGACTAGTCTGTAAAATTGGCCCGGGAAATTAAGGAGTTAATAACTTCCTGCTCTGAGAGGAGCTTTTGAACCTTTCCGGGGACCTACCGGGGTAGATTCCACTCAGATGTGAACTCCTGAAGGCAGGAGAAGCCTGTGCACATGGAAGGATGCTAAAATCCACAACTACGTGGTGGTGAATGGTGTAGGCTGCTTATAAGGAATGTTTCACTCAAGGAACATACAGTCCCCAAAACCACTGTCATTTAAAAAGCAGAGGCCGAGCACGGTGGCTTATGCCTGTAATCCTAGCACTTTGGGAGGCTGAGGCAGGTGGATCACCTAAGGTCCAGAGTTCGAGACCAGCCTGGCCAATGTGGCAAAACCCCATCTCTACTAAAAATACAAAAATTAGCCGGGCATGGTGGCAGACGCCTGTAATCCCAGCTACTCAGGAGGCTGAGGCAGGAGAATCGCTTGAACCTGGGGGGCGGAGGTTGCAGTGAGCTGAGATGGCACCATTTCACTCCAGCATGGGTGACAGAGCAAAACTCCATCTAAAAAAAAAAAAAAATTTAAAAAATAAAATAAAAAGGAGAGTAAAAATTGGCCCCATCCTTCTATTGTGGGCAAGTTGCAGGATATCTCATTGACCTGACACATAGTAGTATTCAGCCACTGAGGCTGACAGGCACTGGTGAGCTTGCTTGGCTGGTTCAGTTGGTTACAGACTAAGGATTCCCTGTCTGTTTCCTTTCAGGTCAGTTCTCGTGGTTTAGAGGAAACACTCTAACCCGTGGTCACAAGCATTACCTTTGGCCACTTCACCCAAAGCCAAAGCATTTAAACTTCTATTATACAATTATATTCTTGGTTCCATAGAAGGAGACAGTGGTAAACAGCCCATAGAAGCCATTTTCTAAATACTATCCTTTTCCCCCCAGGCTTATTAAGATATGATTGAAAAATAGAAAATTGGCCAGATGCGGTGGCTCACGCCTGTAATCCTAGCACTTTGGGAGGCCGAGGCGGGCGGATCACAAGGTCAGGAGTTCGAGACCAGCCTGGCCAACGTGGTGAAACCCCATCTTTACTAAAAATATAAAAATTAGCTGGGCATGGTGGTGCACGCCTGTAATCCCAGCTACTCAGGAGGCCCAGGCTGGAGAATCGCTTGAACCCAGGCAGCGGAGGTTACAGTGAGCCAAGCTTGTGCCACTGCACTCCAGCCTGGGCAACAGAGTGAGACTCTGTCTCAAAAAAAAAGAAAATTAAAGTGTAAAACACGGTGTTTTGATGTAAGTGTATCTTATGTAATAATTGCCACAAACAAGCTAATTAACATACCCATCACCTGAGATAGTTATTCTTTGTATGTGTGGTGAGAACACTTTAGGTCAGTCTCTTAGTGAATTTCAAGTACACAGTGCAGTGTTATTGAGCGTGGTCACCATGCTGTACACTAGAGCTCTAGGACTTACTCATAACTGAAATTTCGTACCCTTCCATCAACCTCTCCCCATTTACTCCGCCCTCCCCCAGCCCCTGGAAATGACCTTTCTCTGTTTTCTTAAGTTTGACTTTTTTTAGATTCCACATAAAAGTGATATCTTGCAATATTTGTCTTTCTGTATCTGGCTTATTTCACTTGGTATAGCATCCTCCAAGTTTATCCACGTTATTATAAATGGCAGGATTCTTTCCTTTTTTAAGGCTGAATAATATTCCATTATACAGTCTATCCTCTTGGTTTGTCCAACTTACAAGTTTTTTTCTAGAGATAAATGTTTCTTAATGTAGATGAGGGTATTTTAATAGTTACGTAGTAGGAAAATTAGATTGTCTAAAACGTATTTAAGGCTTTGTTAACATATTCATTTGATCAATATAGAGTATTTGTTTGGGACCAAGTTCTAAGAAAACAAAAGCCAATAAGAAATAATTCCGGCCCTCAAAAAATTTATAATGTGATTAATATGCAGTTTAGTTTGTACAGAAGATACAGACTTTTTTGAGAGGAAAACAGTAATCTGATGCCACATGAAATTCAAATATTCTCACACAATTCTACAAGTAAGCTTTTTATTTTTTCCTTCTTATTAAAAATATCAAACTTATTTATCTTGCCTTTGCAAGATAAACAGTAAATATCCATTCTGAAACTTTATTTCTAATAAACATTATAATTTATATATATTATATATCACTGTGTGTGTATAGACACACACACACACACACACACACACACTGATATATATAAATTAGCTCCAAGTACTTTTTTTGGGGGGGGTGGATGGAGTCTTGCTCTGTCACCCAGGCTGGAGTGCGTGGCGTGATCTCGGCTCACTGCAACCTACGCCACCTGGGTTCAAGCAATTATCGTGCCTTAGCCTCCCGAGTAGCTGGGACTACAGGCATGCGCCACTACACCCAGGTAATTTTTGTATTTTTAGTAGAGACAGGGTTTCACCATGTTGGCCAGGCTGGTCTCGAACTCCTAAGCTCAGGTCATCTGCCTGCCTCGGCCTCCCAAAGGGCTGGGATTACAGGTGTGAGCTACCACGCTCAGCAGCTCCAAGTACTTTTAAAAAGGAATCTCAGTTGGGCATCCTGTATAAAAATACAGTTCTGAGGAGTAGTCATTTTCATTAGTGTTTTAGTTTTACATATTCATTGTAGAAAATTTAGAATACACAAACCAAAAAGAAGAAAATAAAATTATTCATAATCCTATCATTCAGACACCACCACTGTTGTTTCAGTATATGCGGTCCAGCCTTTTATAATCCACAATAATAATCAACATTTATGTGCATGAGCAACAGTAACATCTCAGCACGATATAAGCCTCTCACATGCAATGCCTCATGTAATTAATGGGCTCAGGCTCTGATGTATTTCCTGGCAGTTTTTAAATTAATAAATTGTGTGACACTTTTTTTCATTAAATAATCTACTAAGATACCACTTTAAGTAACTGCATAATATTTTAAATAAATGTATTTAATCAAATTTTTTATTTTTTGAACTTTTTTTTGCTATTATAATAAATACTGTTGATGACATGTACTGTTTGCAATCACAAACAAAACAAAACCCAACAAGGAAGAAAATATTTTGTTACCTCCAAGAATTTTTTTTTTTTTTTTGAGATGGAGTCTTTCTGTGTGCCCCAGGCTGGAGTGCAATGGCACGATCTCGTCTCACTGCAACCTCTGCCTCCCTGGGCTCAAGCGATTCTTCTGCCTCAGCCTCCTAAGTAGCTGGGACTACAGGTGCGTGCCACCACACCCGGCTGATTTTTTGTATTTTTAGTAGAGACAGGGTTTCACTATGTTGTCCAGGCTGGTCTCGAACTCCTGACCTCAGGTGATCTGCCCGCCTCAGCCTCCCAACGTGCTGGGATTACAGGCATAAGCCTCTGTGCCTGGCCTCCAAGATTGTTTTCGTAGGATCGATTCTTAGAAAGAGTTCTGAACACCAGGACTCGGGCAATTTTTAGCCTATTAATAGATATTACAAGAGATATTCTTCTTATATTCAGTGTTTATATGTCCACAAGAAAATGGGTTTAACGATTATGTGGTATTTTTCAGTAGTGTAAACAATCAGTTAATTTAGTACACAGAGTGAATGACATCACTCATGGGCTGCCTCTGCAGCAGCCACAAATTCTGAGTTGCCGGGAACTCATCTGACTGGCAAAATTGTGGAACGCTTTATTGGGCTCATGATACCTACTTAAACCACTCAGGGAGGCCATGCAGTTGCCTTTTTTTCAGCTCAAAGGAATAATTCTATTAAGTTTTTATAGGCTTAAATGCCTTATGAACATTTTTATAGTTTAAAACCCACACCGCAACATTTTTCTACATAGGCCCCTTCCTTCACCATAACATGCAAGCTCTGAGACACGTGGCTAAGGAATTATCAAGAAAGATTAGGAGGAGAAGTAAGTCTAGCTGGCAGTGTGGGGATATCTGAATGTGGAGATCACATCTTGGGACCTTATGCCTTTGTGAGCTGTGGGCATCTTGAGACATACAGTATCCACTACCATCCCTGGAAAAGTCCCCAGAGGGTTCTGGATACTCTCAACATTGGCACCAAAGAGAGCATGTAGATCCTCTATGTGTCCTTGCTGTCCAGCAACAATGGGTAAAATACCAAGATCATATGCAGTGTTCATATCAAGCAGTGAGGACATTAAAGAGGTCAATTCTAGGGCCAGGCATGGTGACTTATGCCTGTAATCCCAGCGCTTTGGGAGGTTGAGACGCAGGATTGCATGAGCCCAGGAGTCTGAGGTTATGGTGAGCTATGACTGCACCACTCCACTACAAACTGCACGATGCAGCAAGACCCCATCTCTTAAAAAAAAAAAGTAAAAATAAAAAACTACAGAGGTCAACTCTAATATTCCCTTAACTCAAAAGGAAATTCATCTTTTAAGACCAAGGAAAATGATAGTCTTGGGTAAATATGGAAGAACTGTAAAAATTCCTTCTAGAGAGACAAAAGGAAGAGTACGAAGAATACTGGTAAAGGCAGATTTGACCTCAAGCCTCTGTATGGCTCATGATTTCCAGTTCTCTCATAATTTGGATTGATTGATTGGTTGGTTGGTTGATTTAGACAGGGGCTTGCTTTATCACCCAGGCTGGAGTGCAGTGGCACCATCATGGTCTCAACTGCCTGGGCTCAAATAATCCTCCCACCTCAGCCTCCCGAGCAGCTGGGACCACAAATGGGCGCCACCACGCCCAGTTTATTTTTTTATTATTTGTAGAGATGAGGTCTTGCCATGTTGCCCAGGCTGGTCTCGAACTCCTGGGCTCAAAGGATCCTCCCGCCTCGCCTCCCAAAGTGCTGGGATTACAGGTGCAAGCCATAGCACCCAGCCTCATGATTTGGATTTTATTCTGAAATATGCTACCACATTTATGACTTCGTTTTGTCCCTTTGAGAAAATGATATAGTGTAATTGGAAACTTTAAAAAACTTGTTTTCACAAAAAAACCAAGAACGCAGGTTAAAAAAAAAAACAACAAATTATAACCAAGTATTTGAGTACCTTTCCCTACCTTTTTAATAAACAATTAGACTCATTTATGGGTTCTTCAAAAAAGGAATTAACTGGTAGATGACTAGTAATAGTAGTTCCTTCTTCTTTGCAGAATCAAGCTGTAATAAAAAAGGTAAATATCATCTGTACATTGGTGAACTTATCTAAATTGAAATAATCATATTTCCTCTGTTAGTTAAGAAGGTGGGAAAGTAGTTGCATATTTACTTTGGTCTGCCTTGGACGCTAGCTGAGAGTCTTATTTTGTTCCATATCCTATTACTCATGAGTCATTTATAATGGGCTTCCTGAATTCTTACTGGTACCTACACATTTAAAAAAAGCAATTAGACTCATCCAGGAATATTTTCTTAGGCAACAATATTGTTAAGGCTAAAAAAACTAGTGCCATCAATGTATGGCATTCAATACATGTCCTTTGACTGTGGTTTAAAAGCCTGTGGCTTAAAAATGATTTTTTTTTTGGCCTTGAGGTAGAAATAAAATCATGAATTTAATTTGAGGTAGGACACTTTTCCAGCTTCTGTAGATTTAGCTGGGCCCAAGGGAATATAATTCTTGGTAAAATATTTCAACTCTCAGTATTGTACATTGAGTTATAAATATTGATGTGGCTTTTCAAATAGGTTTTTCATTAAAAATGTGACTTTTCCCAATTTGTCTACTTCTTTACTATGATTTGTACTTCCCTAATTGTATCATATGTTAGAATATGCCTACAATTTTATAAAGAAAGTTATTGATGATAAAATAAGCATAAACTTATTTTCTCACTAACTTTCAAAAAAAAGTGCTATTCCATTAAATGAACTATGACCTGGGTGGTGTGAACTATCAACATGTAATATAGATTAAGTGATTATATTTAATATTTAATAATATTTAGTAGTCCTAAACTTATTCTTACTGTTGTTTATAGCATATATATATACCCTCTATATAATACTGAAAACAATATTTTATTTACATATATTCAGCAAGAACATTTGTCAATCATGTATCAAACACTTACTATATGCTACAAGTCCTTACAAAGAATTTTTTTCTGTTAAAGGATGATAGTAACTTGGAAAAAAGTCTTCCTTGTGCTCTTTTCAGTGGCAATTAAGCATTCAACTTTAAAACGGCAGTTAAAGTTGCTTTAGTTATTTATAATGCTTCCATGTTTAAAGACATCTTTACTAGGCAGAGCGCGGTGACTCACGCCTGTAATCCCAGCACTTTGGGAGGCTAAAGTGGGAGGATCACTTGAGCCCAAGAGTTCCAGACCAGCAATGGGCAACCTGGCAAAACCCCATCTCTACAAAAAATTTTAAAATCAGCCCAGCGTAGTGGCACATGCCTGGAGTCCCAGCTACTTGGGAGGCTGAGGTGGGAGGATTGATTGAGCCTGAGAGTTGGAGATTGCAGTGAGCCACTATTGCGCCACTGCACTCTATTCTGGAAGACCTTGTCTCAAAAAAAAAAAAAAAAAGTCATCTTTACTAACAGTTTTCAAGATACATGGAAAAAGTAGATACAGGTTTTCCAAATTCTTATCATTTTTTACTAATATTTTTGGTGTTTGCCTTTCTTTCAGTTCCTTTAGATTCCTATTGGGTGGCTGGATGCTAGGAAATTTTATGCTTCTGAATATACCCGGTGCTGCTGCAAAATGCCCCTGCCGAAGAGTTCTTCAGTCTCTGATGGATTTCCTTTCAGGGTCTCTCCGTAAAATATACCCATACTTGACTATATTATAACTAAGAGTTCCAAGAAACATTTGGGCAATTGAAAGAAGATAGAATTTTAAAATGGGGGTGGGTGAGCAGCTTCCTAAAACCTGGCTCTCCCTTGCGCATAGCCCTCCTTTGTGGCACGTTCAGGTGAAAGCTGCCTGCTATTCTCCCAGGTAAGGGCAGACGGGGTGGGCCACCTGCCTGCCCCTCATTGCTGTTTCTTAACAAGGAAAAGGACAAGTAGTAAACTAGAAGCAGCTTTTCCACCCTCATGCAAGAGCCTTTTTCCCCTTGGAATGGAAGCAATACCACCTTTGTCTTTAATTCACAAATCTTTATGGAGAGTGGCAGAATTTGTTCGCCTTGGGGAAACAAAAATGAAGGGCCCGATGCGGTGGCTCATGCTTGTAATCCCAGAGCTTTGGGAGGTTGACGGGGGAGAACCCCTTGAGCCCAGGAGTTCAAGGCTAGCCTGGGCAACATAGTGAGACCCCTGTCTCTACAAAAAATTCTAAAAATGAAGAAAACATAATCTCTGCTAGTTCTGAGCTTCCGTTGTCGGGAGGGAGATAGACAATCCACAGGTGACAATGAAATAGTCTCCCAGTGGTATGAAGAGATAGAGAGCAGAAAAGTGTCTGCCCGACAGTGAGGCCAGAAGATCAGGGACCATTCCTGGAGGAAGTCAACAACTGAGTCTCACAGAAGGAGCTGGCCATACGAGAAAGGGGTATTGTAGACAGACAGCAGCCTGCAAAAAGAACTGGATATGAGAGAAAAAGAACCATCCCGGCTCAGAGAACCTGGAGGACTTCAGTGTCTTGGGACTGACAGTGTATGGCTGGGAGTAGGAAGAGCCAAAAGAGGCAGAGGTTGGAGATTGGGAATTTGGGTTTTATTCTGGAGCAGTTGGGCTTTGATCAGTTTTTAGCAATGCTGTGATGGTATGAAATTGGAATTGGAATTTAAAGGATTGGCAGTAGATAAGACTGAATGGTGGGAGATCGGTTAGGGGAAGGATGTAGCTGGAAAGTCAGGCCAGGGAAGCCAAAGGCCTCCAACCAAGGCCACAGATGCAGAGGATGAAGAGGAGAGAAGGAGCTCTGAGAATTAGTGAGGAGTTGGATGGATGGGCTCAGAGCTGACTGGACAAAACTTTGCACCCTTCAGCTGTGGAACTAGGGACTCTCCAAGTCAGAGCGCCCACTCTCAGCTCCATCACTCAAGCCTCCCACACAACTTTCCTCTATCCTTCCGCTTCTCACTTGCCTTTTTCCTTTTCCGTGTTTCCCATCTTCCTGAGTAAAGCTAAGTTATTTATTCAGAGTGGCTTTCAATCTAGAAACTTCAGAATACTGCTTAGCCCCTTCCTTTCCCTCAACTCCACCTGGTCACTGTCATTTATTGGTGTCACTTGGGAGTTTCCCAAATCTGGCTCCTTTCTGTCAAACCACCCCTGCTGCTCTGACCAGGCCTCAGTTTACCTCTTCAGACCTCCCTTCTTTCTATCATCTGCCATTTAAATCCTTGTTAGCCCTGCTTAGTGCTAAGAATGATCAGAGATAGGAGAAAGTGAAACCCATTCCTATTTAAAGATGGGATTTAAGCAAAGAACTAATAATGTTTGGGAATATTTTTTAAAAATAATTTTCTCCATCATTTCTAGTTGAATAAGAGTTGGTCTAGTAACAGAATTATAACAATGTTTTCTAGAACAAACCAAATTATATACAGTAGTGCTTCTTCTAAAATTCCCAATGAGGCCAGGCACGGTGGCTCACATCTGTAATCCCAGCACTTTGGGAGGCCGAGGCAGGTAGATCACCTGAGGTCAGGAGTTTGAGACCAGCCTGGCCAACATGGCGAAACCCCATCTCTACTAAAAATACAAAAATTAGCTGGGCTTGGTGCCATGTGCCTATGATCCCAGCTACAAGGGGACTGGGGCAGGAGGATCGCTTGAACCTGGGAGGCAGAGGTTGCAGTGAGCCGAGATCACACCACTGCACTCCAGCCTGGTGACAGAGTGAGACTCCATCTCAAAACAAAATAAATAAATAAAATAAAATAAAATAAATTGCCAATGAAAAAGCTACCTGTCCTTTTCTATCCTCATCTCCCCCAAGAAAAAGCTAAAATATTTTAATGAGGAATAAAAGATTTTTTAAAAGTCACCCCTATTGTATAAGAAAGTGATTATCCATTCTAAAAAAAGCAAAATGATTGCAAGGGATTACTTTTGATGATGGCAAATAGCTTATTCAAATACTCTACACCATTGCACTTATTCTAAAATACAGATAATTAAAATGAGAAACCATTTCCTAAGAACACTATGGCTAATACTACTCTTTCTTTGCTTTTGTATAGGTAGGGCAAGTTCCTTAAGAGCTCTTGCCAAATAATGTGTTCTATTTAGGGCAGCTACTGATACCAGATTCACTTAATAAGTACTAATCTCTTTTTAACAGACTGTATGTGATACCGGCTTAATAAAATAAGCTCTCATCTCTCATGATAACCCTTTGTTCCCGGGAACTTTCTCTACTTGCCTTTAGGATGTTATATTTGAAGATGTTTATGCTTCAGAATATGTTTAGGAAACTTCTTTCTTGATTGGGAAAGCCTATTCTATATTGCCAAGCAGATGTGTTTCTGGAATGCAAAAACACAGACTATAAGCCATGGAAGCTTATGTAGCTTATCCATAGCAGAAGAATAAGAGTGCCTCCTCCTTCCTCTTAGAATTCAGTTTAAAGACAAACAAACAGACAATATGTGAAGGTATGTGCACTCTTTGTTGAAAGTCATAATACAAATAAGATCCTGAGAAAGGTGATTTTGGAGAACCAAAATTGGTGAATTGCACACATTTGTGAGAATGCAAAGGTGACTTTAGCACTAAGGGACTGTCCAGTTAAGGGGTGGCTGAGGGATAGGATGGGTTGTTATTGAAATCTGGCAAATCTCTGTTGGTGAAGTGTTTCGGAACTCCCAGGAATTTGTGAAGCTCCCAGGCTAAATTGGGAAAGGGGTGGGGGAAGCAGGGAGGTCTCTAGCACACCTGTATAACTTGGCCTACGTTGATCTGAGGAGACCCCCTTTGTATTAGCCCGTTTTTATGTGCTGATAAAGACATACCTGAGACTGGACAATTTACAAAAGAAAGAGGTTGGGTTCCAAGATGGCCAAATAGGAATAGCTCCAGTCTATAGCTCCCAGCGTGAGCGACACAGAAGACAAACGATTTCTGCATTTCCAACTGAGGTACCAGGTTCATCTCACTGGGGACTGTCAGACAGTGGGTACAAGACAGTGGGTGCAGGACAGTGGGTGCAGCGCACCAAGCGTGAGCCAAAGCAGGGCGAGGCATCGCCTCACCTGGGAAGCGCAAGGGGTCAGGGAATTCCCTTTCCTAGCCAAGGAAAGGGGTGACAGACGGCACCTGGAAAATCAGGTCACTCCCACCCTAATACTGCACTTTTCCAGTGGTCTTAGCAAACAGCACACCAGGAGATTATATCCCGCACCTGGCTCAGAGGGTCCTGTGCCCACAGAACCTCACTCATTGCTAGCACAGCAGTCTGAGATCAAACTGCAAGGCAGCAGCGAGGCTGGGGGAGGGGCGCCCACCATTGCTGAGGCTTTAGTAGGTAAACAAAGCGGCCAGGAAGCTCGAACAACTGGGTGGAGCCCACCGCAGCTCAAGGAGGCCTGCCTGCCTCTGTAGACTCCACCTCTAGGGGTAGGGCATAGCCAAACAAAAGGCAGCAGAAACCTCTGCAGACTGAAATGTCCCTGTCTGACAGCTTTGAAGACAGTAGTGGTTCTCCCAGCATGCAGCGTGAGATCTGAGAACGGACAGACTGCCTCCTCAAGATGGTCCCTGACCCTTGAGTAGCCTAACTGGGAGGCATCCCCCAGTAGGGGCAGACTGACACCTCACACGGCCAGGTACTCCTCTGAGACAAAACCTCCAGAGGAACGATCAGGCAGCAACATTTTTCACCAATATTCACTGTTCTGCAGCCTCTGCTGCTGATACCCAGGCAAACAGGGTCTGGAGTGGATGTCCGGCAAACTCCAACAGACCTGCAGCTGAGGGTTCTGACTGTTAGAAGAAAAACTAACAAACAGAAAGGACATCCACACCAAAACCCCATCTGTACGTCACCGTCATCAAACACCAAACGTAGATAAATCCACAGAGATGGGGAAAAAACAGCAGAAAAACTGAAAATTCTAAAAATCAGAGTGCCTCTCCTCCTCCAAAGGAAAGCAGCTCCTCACCAGCAACGGAACAAAGCTGGATGGAGAATGACTTGACGAGTTGAGAGAAGAAGGCTTCAGATGATCAAACTTCTCCGAGCTAAAGGATGAAGTTCAAACCCATGGCAAAGAAGTTAAAAACCTTGAAAAAAGATTAGATTAATAGCTAACTAGAATAACCAATGCAGAGAAGTCCTTAAAGGACCTGATGGAGCTGAAAACCACGGCACGAGAACTACGTGACGAATGCACAAGCTTCAGTAGCCAATCTGAGCAACTGGAAGAAAGGTTATCAGTGATGGAAGATCAAATCAATGCAATGAAGTGAGAAGAGAAGTTTAGAGAAAAAAGAATAAAAAGAAATGAACAAAGCCTCCAAGAAATATGGGACTATGTGAAAAGATCAAATCTACGTCTGATTGGTGTACCTGAAAGTGATGGGGAGAATGGAACCAAGTCAGAAAACACTCTGCAGGATATTATCCAGGAGAACTTCCCCAATCTAGCAAGGCAGGCCAACATTCAAATTCAGGAAATACAGAGAATGCCACAAAGATACTCCTTGAGAAGAGCAACTCCAAGACACATAATTGTCAGATTCACCAAAGTTGAAATAAAGGAAAAAATCTTAAGGGCAGCCAGAGAGAAAGGTTGGGTTACCCACAAAGGGAAGCCCATCAGACTAACAGCTGATCTCTCAGCAGAAACTCTACAAGCCAGAAGAGAGTGGGGGCCAATATTCAACATTCTTAAAGAAAAGAATTTAAGAATTTTCAACCCAGAATTTCATATCCAGCCAAACTAAGCTTCATAAATGAAGGAGAAATAAAATCATTTACAGACAAGAAAATGCTGAGAGATTTTGTCACCACCAGGCCTGCCCTACAAGAGCTCCTGAAGGAAGCACTAAACATGGAAAGGAACAACCAGTACCAGCCACTGCAAAAATATGCCAAATTGTAAAGACCATCGAGGCTAGGAAGAAACTGCATCAACTAATGAGCAAAATAACCAGCTAACGTCATAATGACGGGATCAAATTCACACATAACAATATTAACCTTAAATGTAAATGGGCTAAATGCTGCAATTAAAAGACACAGACTGGCAAATTGGATAAAGAGTCAAGACCCATCAGTGTGCTGTATTTAGGAGACCCATCACATGTGCAGAGACACACATAGGCTCAAAATAAAGGGATGGAAGAAGAGCTACCAAGCAAATGGAAAGCAAAAAAAGGCAGGGGTTGCAATCCTAGTCTCTGATAAAACAGACTTTAAACCAACAAAGATCAAAAGAGACAAAGAAGGCCATTACATAATGGTAAAGGGATCAATTCAACAAGAAGAGCTAACTATCCTAAATATATATGCACCCAATACAGGAGCACTGAGATTCATAAAACAAGTCCTTAGAGACCTACAAAGAGACTTAGACTCCCACACAATAATAGTGGGAGACTTTAACACCCCACTGTCAACATTAGACAGATCAATGAGACAGAAAATTCACAAGGATATCCAGGAATTGAACTCAGCTCTGCACCAAGCAGACCCAATAGACATCTATGGAACTCTCCACCCCAAATCAACAGAATATACATTCTTCTCAGCACCACACTGCACTTATTCCAAAATTGACCACATAGTTGGAAGTAAAGCACTCCTCAGCAAATGTAAAAGAACAGAAATTATAACAAACTGTCTCTCAGACCACAGTGCAATTAAACTAGAACTCAGGACTAAGAAACTCACTCAAAACCACTCAACTACATGGAGACTGAACAACCTGCTCCTGAATGACTACTAGGTACATAGCGAAATGAAGGCAGACATAAAGATGTTCTTTGAAACCAACGAGAGCAAAGACACAACATACCAGAATCTCTGGGACACATTTAAAGCAGCGTGTAGAGGGAAATTTATAGCACTAAATGCCCACAAGAGAAAGCAGGAAAGATCTAAAATTGACACCCTAACATCAGAATTAAAAGAACTAGAGAAGCAAGAGCAATCACATTCAAAAGCTAGCAGAAGGCAAGAAATAACTAAGATCAGAGCAGAACTGAAGGAAATAGAGACCCAAAAAACCCTTCAAAAAATCAGTGAATCCAGGACCTTGTTTTTTGAAAAGATCAACAAAATTGATAGACTGCTAGCAAGACTAATAAAGAGGAAAAGAGAGAAGAATCAAATAGATGCAATAAAAAATGCTAAAGGGAATATCACCACCAATCCCACAGAAATACAAACCAACATCAAAGAATACTATAAACACCTCTATGCAAATAAACTTGAAATTCTAGAAGGAATGGATAAATTCCTCGACACATACATGCTTCCAAGACTAAACCAGGAAGAAGTTGAATCTCTGAATCTCTGAATTCAGACTAATAACAGGCTCTGAAATTGAGGCAATAATTAATAGCCAACCAACCAAAAAAAGTCCAGGACCAGACGGATTCACAGCCGAATTCTACCAGAGGTACAAGGAGGAACTGGTACCATTCCTTCTGAAACTATTCCAATCAGTAGAAAAAGAGGGAACCCTCCCTAACTCATTTATGAGGCCAACATCATTCTGATACCAAAGCCTGGCAGAGACGCAACAAAAAAAGAGAATTTTAGACCAATATCCCTGATGAACATCGATGCAAAAATCCTCAATAAAATGCTGGCAAACCGAATCCAGCAGCACATCAAAAAGCTTATCCACCATGATCAAGTGGGCTTCATCCCTAGGATGCAAGGCTGGTTCAACATATGCAAATCAATAAACGTAATCCAGCATATAAACAGAACCAATGCCAAAAACCACATGATTATCTCAATACATGCAGAAAAGGCCTTTGACAAAATTCAACAGCCCTTCATGCTAAAAACTCTCAATAAATTAGGTATTGATGGGATGTATGTCAAAATAATAAGAGCTATCTATGACAAACCGACAGCCAATATCATACTGAATGGCCAAAAACTGGAAGCATTCCCTTTGAAAACTGGCACAAGACAGGGATGCCCTCTCTCACCACTCCTATTCAACATAGTGTTGGAAGTTCTGGCCAGGGCAATCAGGCAGGAGAAGGAAATAAAGGGTATTCAATTAGGAAAAGAGGAAGTCAAATTGTCCCTGTTTGCAGATGACATGATTGTATATCTAGAAAACCCCATCATCTCAGCCCAAAATCTCCTTAAGCTGATAAGCAACTTCAGCAAAGTCTCAGGATACAAAATCAATGTGCAAAAATCACAAGCATTCTTGTACACCAATAACAGACAAACAGAGAGCCAAATCATGAGTGAACTCCCATTCACAATTGCTACAAAGAGAATAAAATACCTAGGAATCCAACTTACAAGGGATGTGAAGGACCTCTTCAAGGAGAACTACAAACCACTGCTCAACAAAATAAAAGAGGATACAAACAAATGGAAGAATATTCCATGCTCATGGGTAGGAAGAATCAATATCGTGAAAATGGCCATACTGCCCAAGGTAATTTATAGATTCAATGCCATCCCCATCAAGCTACCAATGACTTTCTTCACAGAATTGGAAAAAACTACTTTAAAGTTCAGATGGAACCAAAAAAGAGCCTGCATTGCCAAGTCAATCCTAAGCCAAAAGAACAAAGCTGGAGGCATCATGCTACCTGACTTCAAACTGTACTACAAGGCTACAGTAACCAAAACAGCATGGTACTGGTACCAAAACAGATATATAGACCAATGGAACAGAACAAAGGCCTCAGAAATAATGCCACATATCTACAACTATCTGATCTTTGACAAACCTGAGAAAAACAAGAAATGGGGAAAGGATTCCCTATTTAATAAATGGTGCTGGGAAAACTGGCTAGCCATATGTAGAAAGCTGAAACTGGATCCCTTCCTTACACCTTATACAAAAATTAATTCAAGATGGATTAAAGACTTAAATGTTAGCTCTAAAGCCATAAAAACCCTAGAAGAAAACCTAGGCAATACCATTCAGGACATAGGCATGGGCAAGGACTTCATGTCTAAAACACCAAAAGCAACGGCAACAAAAGCCAAAATTTACAAATGGGATCTAATTAAACTAAAGAGCGTCTGCATAGCAAAAGAAACTACCATCAGAGTGAACAGGCAACCTACAGAATGGGAGAAAATTTTTGCAATCTACTCATCTGACAAAGGGCTAATATCCAGAATCTACAAAGAACTCAAACAAATTTACAAGAAAAAAAACAACCCCATCAAAAAGTGGGCAAAGGATATGAACAGACACTTCTCAAAAGAAGACATTTATGCAGCCAACAGACACATGAAAAAATGCTCATCATCACTGGCCGTCAGAGAATGCAAATCAAAACCACAATGAGATACCATCTCACACCAGCTAGAATAACAATCATTAAAAAGTCAGGGAACAACAGGTGCTAGAGAGGATGTGGAGAAATAGGAACACTTTTACACTGTTGGTGGGACTGTAAACTAGTTCAGCCATTGTGGAAGTCAGTGTGGTGATTCCTCAGGGATCTAGAACTAGAAATACCATTTGACCCAGCCATCCCATTACTGAGTATATACCCAAAGGATTATAAATCATGCTGCTATAAAGACACATGCACACGTATGTTTATTGTGGCACTATTCACAATAGCACAGACTTGGAACCAACCCAAATGTCCAACAATGATAGACTGGATTAAGAAAATGTGGCACGTATATTCCATGGAATACAATGCAGCCATAAAAAATGGTGGGTTCATGTCCTTTGTAGGGACATGGATGAAGCTGGAAACCATCATTCTCAGCAAACTATCGCAAGGATAAAAAACCAAACACCGCATGTTCTCACTCATAGGTGGGAATTGAACAGTGAGAACACATGGACACAGGAAGAGGAACATCACACACCGGGGCCTGTTGTGGGCTGGGGGTAGGGAGGAGGGATAGCATTAGGAGATATACCTAATGTAAATGACGAGTTAATGGGTGCAGCACACCAACATGGCACATGTATACATATGTAACAAACCTGCACGTTGTGCACATGTACTCTAAAACTTAAAGTATAATTTAAAAAAAAGAAAGAAGTTTAATTGGACTCACAGTTCCACGTGGCTGGGGAAGCCTCACAATCATGGTGGAAGGTGAGGAGGAGCAAAGTCACATCTTATGTGAATGGCAGCAGGCAAAGAGCGAGCTTGTGCAGAGAAACTCCTGTTTTTAAAACCATCAGATCTTATGAGACCCGTTCACTATCATGAGAGCAGCATGGGAAAAACCCACCTCCATGATTTCGTCATCTCGCACCGGGTCCCTCCCACAACATGTGGGAATTATGGGAGCTACAAGATGAGATTTGGGTGGGGACACAGAGCCAACCCATATCACCCTTTTAGATGAAAAGTTGTTTATACACCAATGACCCCTGGCTATAGACATGGTATTGGGAATACACATGATAGCAGAATTTGGGTTGTGATGACAGAAAACATAAAGAATGCTGAAGGTCAGAATATTTGGGTTCTAGTTCCTTCTTTTCCACTTGTTAGCGCTATCACAGGAAGCAAGAATCTTGATGTGTTTAACTGTAATTTTTCTCATCTCTCAACACGGAGGATAATACAATTTGCCTTATAGACCTCCAAGGAATGCAGTGAGGAAAGGTCATGGGGGAAGATGGAGGTGAGGGTGCTTTGCGAGGGGACTTTATAAAGACAAGGTGTTGCTCCGTGCCTTGATGAGTGCCTGTGGAGCAACCAGGAGGCCAAGGGATTCCTGTGGAAAGAAAATTGAGGTGAGAAGGAGGGCCATCTAAGAGGATTTTGCTTTATCTCCATTGGTAGAATTTTAAGTAATGAGCATGTTTTAATAGATTACTTGTAATTTTAAAATGAAAGTGTACAGAAATAAAATAGGATGTTTTTTAAGGAATATTAAATCAGTTATAGAAGTTTAATGTAAAAGAAGTGACTCATTTTTTCTTCAACTGTAGTTCCACAATCCATCATTATTCTGAAATCCAAAAAGCTTTGAAAGCAAAGACTTTTTTTTCATATGTTTTCAGCAAGCTTATTTGGTCATAAAACATAATCTTCGCTAATGTGAGGCTAGTTTTTATTTCTGTACTTACACTTTTTGTAAATGTACACAGTGCTAACATGCTATGTAATATACAGGAACTAACTTTTGAAAATCTTAAAATTCTGTTATACCAGATTTTATATAAGGCATGGTGTGTACCTGAATAGGTATATTAAGTTCATGAATAAAACACATGCTCTAGTGGTTTTATTCAGGGTAAATTTATGAGCCAGTAGATTTATTCAGGCTAAATCTATGAGCCTCAGATCTGGTAATATTTTCGAGAGCATAATTCAGTACAACAAACATTTACTGAGCAGGTTCTGCTATGGTTTGCATGTTTGTCTCCTCTATTGAGATTACGTTGAAACTTAATCTCTAAGGTGGCAGTATTGAGAGGTGGGGCCTTTAAGAGGTGATTGGGTCATGAGGGCTCTGCCCTCATAAATGGATTAATCCATTCATGGATTAATGGATCAATGGGTTAATGGACTAATTGGGTTATCTTAGGAGCGGTACTGATGGCTCCTATCAGAGGAAGAGAGATGTAAGCTAGCACACCCAGCCCCCTCACCATGATGATTTGTGTTGCCTTGGGATTCTGCAGAGAGTCCCCACCAGCAAGAAGGCCCTCACCAGATGCATCACCTTGACCTTAGACTTCTCAGCTTTTATAACTGTAAGAAATAAATTCCCTTTCTCTATAAATTACCCAGTTTCAGGTATTCTGTTGTAAGCAACAGAAAATGGACTAAGTTTCTTTGTGTGGGAATATAAAAACTAGCAAGTGGTGATTGCTGCTCCCAAGGAATTTGCATCGTAGTGGGGAAAACACTTCTATTTTAATTTAACACAAGGTATATTGAGCTCACTGCTGTAACAGGATGATAATCAGATCACAAAGATGGGTGAGAGCCCAGGGCCGGGCCAGGAAGGTGACGGAATCCATTCTGCATGCAGCAAAGAGGGAGAGAAGATTGTTTAAAGGCTCAATATTTTCAGTCCTTTTTCTTTCTAAGTAGTACATTGTGTTGTTGACACTCTTTCTGTGAGCACTAAGGGATCCTGTGGATTCAGCATTCCCCAAACATTCCCCAGGGTGATGAGACACACTGAAGGTGTAAAGATTGGGGGAACAGTGCCCAGTCATTCCAAACTATGGAGAGTCGATAGTCTTCCTTACCAGAGGTGGCGCTGTGGCAGAGAAGACTTAGTGCAGGAGTTCAGAAATGCCAGTTGCCCCTAAAAGGGTAATAATGGTAAAGCCCCATTTTGGGGGGTGGTTGATATTGAAATACATTGGTCTTAAAGCCACCGATAGAGTTGTGGATAGTGAAGAAAGACACTGATGATTAAAATGTAATTAAAACCAGTTTTTCCACTAACCCTATTTTGGCCAGACCAAGTGTTGAGATTTAATAAATGAGAGACCAGATAATTTTTTTTTTTTATCTCTTGGTGCCTTATTTATATCCAGGGTGGCTTATGGCTTTAGTGCTTCTATTATTGCCCGCCCCCCCCCCTTTTCTTTCTTTCTTTCTTTCTTTCTTTCTTTCTCTCTTTCTTTCTTTCTTTCTTTCTCTTTCTTCTTTCATTCTTTCTCTTCGTTTCTTTTTTCTTCTCTCTCGTTTTCTTTCTCTCTCTCTTTCTTCTTTTTTTCTTTTTGTTTTCCGTGGAATCTGCCTCTTTTTCTTTTATTTCCACTTTTATGATTACTAGAAAGTCATAGTTCCATAATATGGATATAATAGCATATCTGGAATGACCATGACTCCAGAGCTGCAGGTAGAAACAGCTCCAGGTCATGTAAAGAAGGTGTGTGTCCTTTAATGGAAGATAATTTGAGCATTAAAAAAAAAAAAAATGTCCAGCCTTCCATCAAACACAGGAGAGCAGTTGCAGAATTAGCAGGCAGGAAACACTGTCTTTATGATCCATGACAACTTCAGTAGCTGTGTGGCATGCATGAGCTCTGGTGGCCTAACTGAAAAGCCCTGGTGATTAGCAGTACAGCAGAGAAGAGTGCAAAGGACTAACAGCACAATAGCATAGGCACTGGTTTAAATCTTAGCCTCCAGAGCCCCAAGTTGTGAAAGCTCTAACAGGAAAGGGCTGCAAACTCACATCATTCCACGCAGAGGGAGCTGTGGCTCATGGGTCTGGGGAAAGCTAATGGCTCTTTGTCCTGACCATAATTTCACTGTAGTGGCAGTTGCCAAACCCAAAGAGAAAACGGAGAGGAGAACAACTTTTATGAAACTATTTCCTCTCAAACACACAAAACTTGTCAACTTAGTTAGAGCTGTATTCCTCCTAGGGGATGCCATCTTCTGGGCTGTCAAACCCATAACATTTGTGGGTGGCAAGATGATGTCATCTGTGTTCGGCAGCTTGTAGTAATTTCCACTGTGAGCCCTGCACAGAGGTTGAGATGATTGCCATAAATGGGATCTAAGCTTACAGATGAAAGCCTCACTTTTCGTTTCCATTGAGTTCACAATACTCTTTAGCAGGATGACAATTGTGCTGTCGTCAACATTACATCATGCTATCTCCCTCGAAATGGCATCATTCAAGCGTGTGAGCACAGCTGTGAAAACCAAACAGATTTTGCTGTGAGCTTAGTAAATCCTCAAAGCACATTCTAATTGGTTTGCTTGTTTAAAAGTAATATCAAAAATATAATGTAAAAATTGTTGCTGCTGCAAGTGAGTCAGAGAGAAGTTCAGGAGCTCCGGAGGCCCTGAGAGATCAGGCGTGGGTGCCGTGACTGGGCGCTGTCAGTAGAGCCGCTGTCATGAGTCTTGTTCCTGTGTGGAGGCCCAGTGTGAGCTTGGGTAGAAGTGCTCCTGAACAGCCCATGGAGCAAACGCCGGCCTGCCATGCAAATTCCCCTTAGTCCACAAGGCTGGGGGGCACTTATATCACCAGCTGATAACTATGGGGGACCAAGTGATTATTTCCCAATCTGAAGACAACATTTACTATAGCCGCTATCAAGATCTGCAAGGCTGAGCACCTTTGACAATGAATAATTCCACATCTGGAGAAGCATCCCATCAAATAAATGTAACAACCATATATAATAAGCAGATACTGTCAGCTCACAGTGCAAAGCAGAAGAAGCTTCCTGATGTTGGAATAAAGTGTCAGCAGACAAGATGTTTCCTAGATGAACAGGAAAGGCTGACATGACTGACTGTGGATTAAAATGTGAACCAAAGGAAGGTTTACTTCCTTTATGCTACAAATGGCAAAAACTGCCTAACTCACAGAAGATGCCTAGTTGGTGGCTACCAGAAATGGCTTTACTATACTTTGTGTAAAAAGTGTGTCACTTGGACCTCTGGGACACATACTGGAGAGTCACCGGCAGAGAGTTCTAAGCAGTTCAGGACTTCAGGTTGTTCTGCTTCTGGACAGCGGGACAGTGCTGGAGCTCTCTTAGCTCCTCAGTCTTGTCTTGTGTTATATTAAAAAAGTGCAGAGAGGGGAATAAAAAAAGGAAGTTCACCAGGACAGCAGAAAAAAGGTGCCTCGTGCCACTGCACTCCAGCCTGGGGGACAGAGTGGGACTCCATCTCAAACAACAACAACAAAAAAAGGTTCTCCTTCAAAGAGTTGTGTATCCCTAGGCAGAAGCCATCTAGTTGGAGCCAGCAATGATTCATTCCTGAGATTCACGTCTCCTTCCAAAATGGAAGCGTATTCAGAGGCTCGGTATTGCCAAGTGGGGGAAGATTTGGAGGTGGTTTACTTTGCTGGGGCTGCCATAACAAAGTACCCGAGACTGGGTGGCTCAAACACCAGGGTTTGTTTCTCCTGAGGCCTCTCTGCTTGGCTTGTAGATGACATCTTCTCCCCATGTCCCCACATGGTCTTCCCCTGTGATTCTGTGTCCTAATCCCCTGCTTGTAAGGACACCAGTCATACTGGCTGAGGACCCACCCTAATGGCCTCCCTTTAACTTAATTATCTCTGTAGAAAACCTGAGGTCCTGGGGGTTAGGACTTCTACTTTTCAATTTGGGAGGGGCACAACATAGCCCATAACAGAGAGCATCTTCAGAGTCCATGTCTCCCACAGCTAAACTCAGGCACGCTTTTGGCCTCACCGGACAGGATTGCCGTGGTGTGACTAAGAAGGACAGTTCGAGAATCTCGGGCCAGGTGCGTGGCTCAGGCCTGTAATCCAGCAACTTTGGGAGGCTGAGGCCAGCAGATCATTTGAGGTCAGGAGTTCGAGACCAGCCTGGCCAACATGTTGAAACCCTGTCTCTATTAAAAATACAAAAATTAGCCTGGTGTGGTGGTGCGCACCTATAATTCCAGCTACTCTGGAAGCTGAGGCAGAAGAATCTCTTGAACCTGGGAGGTGGAGGTTGCAGTGAGCCGGGATTGCACCACTGCACTCCAGCCTGGGCAACAGACTGAGACTCTGTCTCAATAAAAAAAAAAAAGAATATCAAGGATGACACCATTTGGGTTTGTCTTTAGAGCTCTGCTGTAAAATTCCATCACTAGCCTTATTTGCATTTAAAAACCACTTATCGTCCTACACAAGGGACAAAGTTTAGAACTGCTATGGAAAAATTTTTTTCCTAGGGGAAGAGTTAATTTCTCCCTTCACTTCTGCCAACAGAAGTTTCCAGGGTGTAGGGGACTTCTTAAAGTCCTTATGAGGTCCTCATTATTGTGTCTATTTTGCAGACAAAAAACTTTGCCAGCAAGTCTTTGGCAGAGACAGCCCTGTAACTCAGAAATTCCAGACTCCTCCAGCCTCAGTGACACAGATGTGAGCCGCTACCACTGCCGACGAGCAGCTCTTTCTGGTGGGGTACCCTGGAGCTGCTCGGCTGAACATAGCAACACAACACATCTCAGAACCCCACAACTCTTCCTTTGATACAAAAGGGCAGTTGCCGCTGTGGGTGTCAGGGTTTGGCTGGAGCGACAAAAATCACATTTATGTTTATGGAAAAATGCAGAGAGTTTTTTTAATTGAGCAGAAAAATTATACTTACATCACTGGGGTTTGTCCATCATTAAATGCATGTGGTATATTTTATATTATGTCTGACCTACGTGTGTGAGGCTGTAGATTCTCCCGTGTTTAAACACTGAGCGAGGAGGCACAACTGAGTAAATACTAGGTATCCAAGACCTGATTTTTTATGAACTTGGCTTCACAGTTCTCCCATTATTAATAAGTCTGAAGACTTAGGATATTACGTTGATTTTGTTACCTGAATGAAATCAGTTCTTAAAGTTTCTTAACCTTTTATGTTTACACATATGGATTAAAAAGAGAGGATAAAGAAGATAACAATGACATAGCCACAGGAGATGAAATATGGAATAAAGGCTGGGTGCAGTGGCTCACACCTGTAATCCTAGGACTTTAGGAGACCGGTGGAGGATCATCTGAGGTCAGGAGTTTGAGACCAGCCTGGCCAACATGGTGGAAATCTGTCTCTACTAAAAATACAAAAATTAGCTGGGCGTGGTGGTGGGCACCTGGAATACCAGCTATTTGGGAAGCTCAGGCAGGAGAATCACTTGAACCCAGGAGGCAGAGGTTGCAGTGAGCCGAGATTGCACCATTGTACTCTAGCCTGGGCGACAAGAGAGAAACTGCATCTCAAAAAAAAAAAAAAAAAAAGAAGAAAAGAAAGAAAGAAAAAGAAAAAAAAGAAATATGGACTAAAATTCTCTAAAAAAAGATTTTTATTTCTATGGAGTTATAACTTCACTAAACAGCAAAGAGAGAAGAAGAGAAAATATACTTGTTAAGTTTTTAAAAATATTTTTCTAAGTTTTTCATAAGAGATTCTGTTTATAAGTAACTTTGAAATTAATTTTATTGTCTTTGATACCAGAAATTTTGACTCAAACAAAGAAAATTTGGATATGTGCATTAAGTGAAATAGATGTATTGAGTGATGCAGTATCCTTTGGAAGTAAAAAGGAATAAACTGATGCATCTTTAGACATTTGAATGTCAAGCACTGATAAGTTGCCTTTTTTCAGAGACAGGTGTTAATTTACTCTGAATTAATGTATATATAATAAGTGGTAGGATATTTCTAAATCAGCTATTTATTAAATAAAATACAATAGGGACTGTGGAGTCTTTCACTGGTTAGTGAAGGTATTAAAGTTTGCTCAAACTTCTTAATTTAAAGCAAATAAATTTACAAATAGATTAATTGTGAAGGCAGTGTCCAGTTTACAGTCCATGTACTCTACAATGCAAAAATAATAAAAATTCCCAATTTTCAGGTTTAGAATGTGCAATTTGGAAGGATCATATAGTTTAAGAGAAAAGGAAGGGAAAACAAAAACTGTTGTAATCACTACACCTAAGATAATTATGCTTTTTTATTTTTTCATTTTGAGACAGGGTCTCGTTGTGTCACCCAGGCTGGAGTGCAGTGGCACAATCTTGGCTCACTGCAACCTCCACCCCCGTGGTTCAACCAATTCCCCTGCCCCAGCCTCCCGAGTAGCTGGGATTATAGGTGCATGCCACCATGCCTGGCTAATTTTTTTGTATTTTTAGTAGAGATGGGGTTTCACCGTGTTGGCCAGACTGATCTTGAACTCCTGACCTCAGGCAATCCACCTGCCTTGGCCTCCCAAAGTGCTGGGATTACAGGCGTGAGCCACCACGCCCGGCCTGCTCTTTCATTTGAAAAAGATGTTCTGGTCTCTCAGGTAAAGATGTTTGGGTTGGGGACACAATTTATTTCTAAACACTAATACCCCAACCAATTCTACATAAATAACCTAAGAAATGTAAATTTAGCAAAAGCCTCTACTTATACAGAAATCTAAGGAAGAAAATCATTAAAAGGGCAGAAAGAAGTCCCACCTTGAGGGTTGGCACAGCCTCCTGGGAAGTGATGGGCAAAGTTCTGTTCCCTGTGAATCTCTAGGTTTGGAGGGCAGAGTTCTGGAGGAAAGAGTGGGCTGCGAGACTCACCTGGGGCTATGGTCTGAATGTTTGTGTCCCTACCAAATTCATATGTTGAAACCTAATCACCAATGTGCTGGTATTAGGAGGTGAGTCTTTACGAGGTGGTGAGATCACGAGGGTGGAGTGCTTGTGAATGGGATTAGTGCCCTTATAAATAGAGGCCAGAGAGCTGCCTTCCCCTTTTCACTATGTGAGGACACAGTAAGAAGGCACCATCTGTGAAACAGCAAGAAGCCCTCCCTAGAAACTGAATCTACCAGCACCTTCACCTTGGACTTCCCAGCCTCCAAAACTGTGAGCAATAACTTTCTGTTGTTTCTAAGCCACCCAGTCTGGTGGTATTATTACAGCAGCCCGAATGAACTAAGATACCTGGAAAGCTCCAGGTGAAGGGAGTCTAGGTATGTGGACTGCCAGAATCCCTGTTTTGGGGGTCAGTGCAGGAACTCAGAGGTCCAGATGACTGCAATTAGTGAAGAACCATGGTTCTGTGGCTCTGGGGAGGGGAACTTATGCTTTTCCCAGTGTAAAGATGATCCTAACCGTGGTGATGAGCAGCCTGGTAAAATTGTGCGGGAGGCTGCAGAGAGAGGACCCCCCACACTGAACAAGAAGCTGCTGGTCCTGGTGGGAGCAGCATCCCTGGATGGGGGCTCACAGAAAGGCCAGTCTTTGTTGACACAGTGAAAGCTATATAGAAATACGAGGCTGAACAGGTAGATACATATGTGCCAGATTGGAGGCCTGGCCACAACAAGCCTGCTACCAGGCAGAGTGGCTTCACTATGAACAGAGGGGCAATGACACAAAGTTCCCTATGCAGCATAGCCTGTGGCTCAAATGCTGTCCGCTGTCCTCAAACGGATCGACGGATTAACGATAATCAGTAAGCAAGAACAAAACTAACATGGTGTCTAGGAAAAGATTCTTTATCATGACATCCCATCAGTAAGATTCAGAGATTCCAGACTCCTGGAATATTTTTGAAGTCTATTTTTGAAAAATATTGTTGGCAAAAAATAAATTTCAGACAGCATCTGCTTTTTACTCTCCATGGCATTCTAGAAATATGATCTCCCTAAAGTAAGACGAACCGTGAGAGGACATGTCAACAGAAGATTCAGCTGAGACGTAAGAAGAACCATAAAGGAAAGTAAGGGGGCACTGAAGAAGTGTTTTAGAGCTGTACAGATAACACTAAAGTTTCAAAATGCATCAGAACCAGTAGAGCAGAATCAACCCTGCCAAGAACTATTTCAGTCATACAGAAGAGAGCCCAGAAAAAAAAATATGCCATAATGCAAAAAACTAATGCCAAAAAAAGGAGAAAAGAATATGAGGTATTTCATGGCCATATGATGGAGATAAAACATGTGGATAATTGGTATTTAAGAAGAAAACACCAGAACAAATGGAATAAAAATTAATATTTAAAGACATATAAAAGTCCTAGAAACCTAAATATTTCCATTAAAATAGTTCACTGGGTACTGGGCAAAATGAAGAGAGTCAAACACTGAACATACCCTGATCGAAGTTGAAATTTATTTATAAATAAAGAACATCCTGAAACAAGGTCATACACCAAAAAAAAAAAAAAAAAAAGAGAGATAGAGAGAGATTGGAAAGGGAAATATAGATTGGTCTCAAATAATATAGATGCTAAAATCAGTGAAGCAACCAACATCTGTAGAATTCTGAGGGAGAAACGTTGTGACCCAAACTTCCTTACATAGCCAAGCTGGTTTTCACCTGTCAAGAACAGAGAAAGCTTTTCAAAGATTCAAGGGCTCATGAGTAAATAGTCCATATATTATTCATGGAGGGAAGAGCTCTCAGAGAAGTAACCTCTTGCTGCTTAAACTATGGACCACGTGCAACAGCATCTCATCACCTGGGAACTTGTTAGAAAACCAGAAACTTCACCCCAGACCAATGAATCAGAACCTGCAATCTATCAAGATCTCCATGTGATTTATATGCACATTAAGGTTTGAGAAGGACTGCTGTAGTAAACCAAGTAATTAATCACACTGTAAAACCCTCAAAACAGTGAAGTCATAGTTGAGGACTGTAGTGAACATTTAACTTAAGTAACCATAGAATCAAATATTAATAAATGTATATTGAAGGTCTACATATATGTTAATATAATTGCAGGGCAATTCTTCCGGTGGCTTTGGATTAACCCAACCTTCTTCGCTTTTTGCTTATGGTTCTCAAGAATAACTGTAGAATGTGCTGAGAATGCAGTATTCTGAGATGGAGGGAACTACCTGAAGCGGCCTGGGCCTTGCTCCTGTCCCTCCGAGGGAGTGTAACACCTTGAGTTATGGAGGAACTGCCCAGGACAGCCCAGGCTTTGTGCCCCTCTCCCTAGAAGCAGGATGTCTTTCAAAGCTTTAGCCTAGTGTGACACATTGCCCCTGAGATATATAATCCAGGGAGGGCTGCCTTTCAGGGTCCCTCAGCTGTGGTGCAAGTGAAGCATGTACCTTCAAAACTCCATCTCTCCAAGCAGCTTTCCTGAGCCTTGGGAGACCAGCTCACAAGAGAGCCTAGGCTTATGTTGCCTCTTGCTGCCTATCTGCAAGTAATAAACTCACTTCATATAACTTGCTGCATGTGAGCGTGTTCTGTCTCACTGGACTCAGGCAAGTTGGCAACCAGTGCACAGTGAACCTACTTCACAATAACATAAAATAGTAACTTGAAAATAAATATTGTCCAAAATCTAACATAAACAGAGAGGAAGAAGGGGTAGGTGACAGGAAATAAAATGAGCCTATTGTGCGGTCTAGTTCAAAGATATTCAAGAGTTCTTATTCTTGGGATGTTGTATTCTTGGAATTGGTAGACATATATATTCGATGATGTTCTTGAAGCTTTTAAAGGTGAATGATGCCAAATTACAAATTAGCTATATAACAAACTGTTTGAAAGGAAGAAAATTTATATAATATAAAAAATAAAGAAATAAAAATGAAGAATGAATCAGAACACATTATTTGTGAAAACAAATGTAAATGGGATAAACTCTCCCTAATCAAAGAAGTAGGCAGATTTTTGTCACTGAAAATAGTTTTATTACTCATCTTTAATATAAAGAAAATAGAAAATACAAAGCAGAAACAAAATGATAGCTCTCCTGAGCTATCATTATACACAAAGAATCATTGTAAATGTTCTGATGATCATCTTTCCAAAACACAGACCAATTAGTTTTTACAAATTACACCATACTATGCATACATTTTTAAAACATACCCATTGAATAAGATGTGCCTAGGTATATATTTTGTTGTTGTTGTTATTTATTTGTTTATTTTTACTTTACCCTAAGCCTTTTTTTAATATATATACGTTAAGTTCTAGGGTACATGTGCACAACGTACAGGTTTGATACATAGGTATACATGTGCCATGTTGGTTTGCTGCACCCATCAACTCATCATTTACATTAGGTATTTCTCCTAATGCCATCCCTCCCCCAGCTCCCCACTCCCCGTGACAGGCCCCAGTGTGTGATGTTCCCCTTCCTGTGTCCATGTGTTCTCATTGTTCAATTCCCACCTGTGAGTTAGCACATGCGGTGTTTGGTTTTCTGTCCTTGTGATAGTTTGCTGAGAATGATGGTTTCCAGCTTCATCCATGTCCCTGCACAGGACATGAACTCATCCTTTTTTATGACTGCATAGTATTCCATGGTGTATATGTGCCACATTTTCTTAATCCAGTCTATCATTGATGGACATTTGGGTTGGTTCCAAGTCTGTGCTATTGTGAATAGTGCCACAATAAACATACATGTGCATGTGTCTTTATAGTAGCATGATTTATAATCCTTTGGCTATATACCATGTAATTGGATTGCTGGGTCAAATGGTAATTCTAGTTCTAGATCCTTGAGGAATCGCCACACTGTCTTCCACAATGGTTGAAGTAATTTACACTCCCACTAACAGTGTAAAACCTTTCCTATTTCTCCACATCCTCTCCAGCATCTGTTGTTTCCTGACTTTTTAATGATTGCCATTCTAACTGGCATGAGATGTTATCTCATTGTGGTTTTGATTTGCACTTCTCTGATGACCAGTGATAATGTGCATTTTTTCATGTGTCTGTTGGCTGCATAGATGTCTTCTTTTGAGAAGTGTCTGTTCATATCCTTTGCCCACTTTTTGATGGTGTTGTTTGTTTTTCTCTTGTAAATTTGTTTGAGTTCTTTGTAGATTCTGGATATTAGCCCTTTGTCAGATGGGTAAATTGCAAAATTTTTCTCCCATTCTGTAGGTTGCCTGTTCACTCTGATGATAGTTTCTTTTGCCGTGCAGAAGCTCTTTAGTTTAATTAGATCCCATTTGTCTATTTTGGCTTTTGTTGCCATTGCTTTTGGTGTTTTAGTCACGAAGTCCTTGCCCATGCTTATGTCCTGAATTGTATTGCCTAGGTTTTCTTCTAGGGTTTTTATGGTTTTAGGTCTAACATTTAAGTCTTTAATCCATCTTGAATTAATTTTTGGATAAGGCATAAGGAAGGGATCCAGTTTCAGCTTTCTACATATGGCTAGCCAGTTTTCCCAGCACCATTTATTAAATAGGGAATCCTTTCCATATTGCTTGTTTTTGTCAGGTTTGTCAAAGATCAGATGATTGTAGATGTGTGGCATTATTTCTGAGGCCTCTGTCCTGTTCCATTGGTCTATGTATCTGTTTTGGTACCAGTACCATGCTGTTTTGGTTACTATAGCCTTGTAGTACAGTTTGAAGTCAGGTAGCGTGATGCCTCCAGCTTCGTTCTTTTTGCGTAGAATTGTCTTGGCAATGCGGGCTCTTTTTTGGTTCCATACGAAGTTTAAAGTAGTTTTTTCCAATTCTATGAAGAAAGTCGTTTGTAGCTTGATGGGGACGGCATTTAATCTATAAATCACTTTGGGCAGTATGGCCATTTTCATGATATTGTTTCTTCCTATCCATGAGCATGGAATATTCTTCCATTTGTTTGTGTACTCTTTTATTTCATTGAGCAGTGGTTTTTATTTCTCCTTGAAGAGGTCCTTCACATTCCTTGTAAGTTGGATTCCTAGGTATTTTATTCTCTTTGTAGCAATTGTGAATGGGAGTTCAATCATGATTTGGCTGTCTGTTAATGGTGGATATGAATGCTTGTGATTTTTGCACATTGATTTTGTATCCTGAGACTTTGCTGAAGTTGCTTATCAGCTTAAGGACATTTTGGGCTGAGACAATGGGGTTTTCTAAATATACAATCATGTCATCTGCAAACAGGGACAAATTGACTTCCTCATTTCCTAATTGAATACCCTTTATTTCTTTCTCTTGCCTGATTGCCCTGGCCAGAATTTCAACACTATGTTGAGTAGGAGTGGTGAGAGAGGGCATCCTTGTCTTGTGTTGGTTTTCAAAGGGAATGCTTCCAGTTTTTGCCCATTCAGTATGATATTGGCTGTGGGTTTGTCATAAATAGCTCTTATTATTTTGAGATGCATTCCATCAATAGCTAGTTTATTGAGAGTTTTTAGCATGAAGGGCTGTTGAATTTTGTTGAAGGCCTTCTCTGCATCTATTGAGATAATTGTGGTTTTTGGCATTGGTTCTGTTTATGTGATGGATTACGTTTATTGATTTGCGTATATTGAACCAGCCTTGCATCCTAGGGATGAAGCCCACTTGATCATGGTGGATAAGCCTTTTGATGTGCTGCTGGATTTGGTTTGCCAGTATCTTATTGAGGATTTTCGCATCGATGTTCATCAGGGATATTGGTGTAAAATTCTTTTTTTTTGTTTTGTCTCTGCCAGGCTTTGGTATCAGGATGATGTTGGCCTCATAAAATGAGTTAGGGAGGATTATCTCTTTTTCTATTGATTGTAATAGTTTCAGAAGGAATGGCATCAGCTCCTCTTTGTACCTCTGGTAGAATTCGGCTGTGAATCCCTCTGGTTCTGGACTTTTTTTGGTTGATAGCCTATTAATTATTGCCTCAATTTCAGAGCCTGTTATTGGTCTATTCAGAGATTCAACTGCTTCCTGGTTTAGTCTTGGGAGGGTGTATGTGTCCAGGAATTTATCCATTTCTTCTAGATTTTCTAGTTTATTTGCGTAGAGGTGTTTATAGTATTCTCTGATGGTAGTTTGTATTTGTGTGGGATCAGTGGTGATATTCCCTTTATCATTTTTTATTGCATCTATTTGATTCTTCTCTCTTTTCTTCTTTATTAGTCTTGCTAGTGGTCTATCAATTTTGTTGATCTTTTTAAAAAACCGGCTCCTGAATTCATTAATTTTTTGAAGGGTTTTTTGTGTCTCTATCTCTTTCAGTTCTGCTCTGATCTTAGTTATTTCTTGCCTTCTGCTAGCTTTTGAATTTGTTTGCTCTTGCTTTTCTAGTTCTTTTAATTGTGATGTTAGGATGTCAATTTTAGATCTTTCCTGCTTTCTCTTGTAGACATTTAGTGCTATAAATTTCCCTCTACAGACTGCTTTAAATGTGTCCCAGAGATTCTGGTATGTTGTGTCTTTGTTCTCATTGGTTTCAAAGAACATCTTTATTTCTCTCTTCATTTTGTTATTTACCCAGGAGTCATTCAGGAGCAAGTTTTTCAGTTTCCATGTAGTTATGCAGTTTTGAGTGAGTTTCTGAATCCTGAGTTCTAATTTGATTGCACTGTGGTCTGAGAGACAGTTTGTTGTGATTTCTGTTCTTTTACGTTTGCTGAGGAGTGCTTTACTTCCAATTATGTGGTCAATTTTAGAATAAGTGTGATGTGGTGCTGAGAAGAATGTATATTCTGTTAATTTGGGGTGGAGAGTTATGTAGATGTCTATTGGGTCTGCTTGTTGCAGAGCTGAGTTCAGGTCCTGGATATCCTTGTTAACCTTCTGTCTCATTGATCTGTTTAATATTGACAGTGGGGTGTTAAAGTCTCCCATTATTATTGTGTGGGAGTCTAAGTCTCTTTGTAGGTCTCTAAGAACTTGCTTTATGAATCTGGGTGCTCCTGTATTGGGTGCATATATATTTAGGATAGTTAGCTCTTTTTGTTGAATTTATCCCTTTACCATTATGTAATGGCCTTCTTTGTCTCTTTTGATCTGTGTTGGTTTAAAGTCTGTTTTATCAGACAACAGGACTGCAACCCCTCTTTTTTTTTTTTTTTTTTTTTTTTTTTTTTTTTTTTGCTTTCCGTTTGCTTGGTAGATCTTCCTCCATTTCTGAATTTTGAGCCTATGTGTGTCTTTGCACGTGAGATGGGTCTCCTGAATACAGCACACTGATGGGTCTTGACTCTTTACCCAATTTGCCAGTCTGTGTCTTTTAATTGGGGCATTTAGCCCATTTACATTTAAGGTTAATATTGTTATGTGTGAATTTGATCCTGTCATTATGATGTTCACTGGTTATTTTGCCTGTTAATTGACGCAGTTTCTTCATAGCATCAATGGTCTTTACAATTTGGCATGTTTTTGCAGTGGCTGGTACCAGTTGTTTCTTTCCATGTTTAGTGCTTCCTTCAGGAGCTCTTGTAAGGCTGGCCTGGTGGTGACAAAATCCTCAGCATTTTCTTGTCTGTAAAGGATTTTATTTCTCCTTCATTTATGAAGCTTAGTTTGGCTGGATATGAAATTCTGGGTTGAAAATTCTTTTCTTTAAGAATGCTGAATATTGGCCCCCACTCTCTTCTGGCTTGTAGAGTTTCTGCCAAGACATCTGCTGTTAGTCCGATGGGCTTCCCTTTGTGGTAACTCAACCTTTCTCTCTGGCTGCCCTTAACACCTTTTCCTTCATTTCAACCTTGGTGAATCTGACAATTAGTGTCTTAGGGTTGCTTTTCTCAAGGAGTATCTTTGTGGTGTTCTCTGTATTTCCTGAAATTGAATGTTGGCCTGCCTTGCTAGCTTGGGGAAGTTCTCCTGGATAATATCCTGAAGAGTGTTTTCCAACTTGGTTCCATTCTCCCCATCACTTTCAGGCACACCAATCAAACGTAGATTTGGTCTTCTCACATAGTCCCATATTTCTTGGAGGCTTGGTTTGTTTCTTTTTACTCTTTTTTCTCTAAGCTGTCTTCTCACTTTATTTCATTAATTTGATCCTCAATCACTGATACCCTTTCTTCCACTTGATCAAATCAGCTATTGAAGCTTGTGCATGCATCATGAAGTTCTCGTGCCATGGATTTCAGCTTCAGGTCATTTAAGGTCTTCTCTACACTGTTTATTCTAGTTAGCCATTCATGTAATATTTTTTCAAGATTTTTAGCTTCCTTGCAATGGGTTGGAACAGCCTTCTTTAGCTTGGAGGAGTTTGTTATTACTGACCTTCTGAAACCTACTTCTGTCAACTCGTCAAAGTCATTCTCCGTCCAACTTTGTTCCGTTGCTGGTGAGGAGCTGCGATCCTATGGAGGACAAGAGGCACTCTGATTTTAGAATTTTCAGCTTTTCTGCTCTGGTTTCTCCCCATGTTTGTGGTTTTATCTACCTTTGGTCTTTGATGTTGGTGACCTACAGATGGAGTTTTGGTGGAGATGACCTTTTTGTTGATGTTGATGCTATTCCTTTCTGTTTGTTAGTTTTCCTTCTAATAGTCAGGTCCCGCAGCTGCAGGTCTGTTGGAGTTTGCTGGAGGTCCACCCTGGGTATCACGAGTGGAGGGCTGCAGAACAGCAAATATTGCAGAACAGCAAATATTGCTGCCTGATCCTTCCTCTGGAAGCTTCATCCCAGAGGGGCAGCCGCCTGTATGAGGTGTCTGTTGGGCCCTACTGGGAGGTGTCTCCCAGTTAGGCTACATGGGGGTCAGGGACCCACTTGAGGAGGCAGTCTGTCCATTCTCAGAACTCAAACGCCGTGCTGGGAGAACCACTGCTCTCTTCAGAGCTGTCAGACAGGGACGTTTAAGTCTGCAAAAGTTGTCTGCTGCCTTTTGTTCAGCTATGCCCTGCCCACAGAGGCGGAGTCTAGAGGCAGTAGGCCTTGTTGAGCTGTGGTGGTCTCCGCCCAGTTCAGGCTTCCCAGCCACTTTTCATTTGACTTTTTCTTGCCTACTCAAGCCTCAGCAATGGCGGATGCCCCTCCCCAAGCCAGGCTGCAGCCTTGCAGTTCCACATCAGACTGCTGTGCCAGCAGTGAGCAAGGCTCTGTGGGTGTGGGACGCACAGAGCCAGGTGCAGGATATAATCTCCTGGTGTGCCGTTTGCTAAGACCATTGGAAAAGCGTGGTATTTGGGCGGGAGTGTCCTGTTTTTCCAGGTAGTCTGTCACAGCTTCCCTTGGCTAGGAAAGGGAAATCCCCCGACCCCTTGTACTTCTGGGTGAGGTGACGCCCCACCCTGCTTCAGCTCACCCTCCATTGGCTGCACCCACTGTCCAACCAGTCCCAATGAGATGAACCAGGTACCTCAGCTGCAACTGCAGAAATAATCCATCTTCTGCGTCGATCACGCTGGGAGCTGCAGACTGGAGCTGTTCGTATTCAGCCATCTTGCTGCTGTTGTTATTTGTTTGTCATTTTTCTGCTTGGGATTCTCTGAGCTCCTTAGATCTGTGGTTTGATGTATTTTGTTAATTTTGAAAATTTCCTTGCAAATATTTCTTTGAACAATTATATCTCTCTTCTGGGATTGTAACCACTCATTGTTAGATCATTTGATATTGTTCCACAGCTCTTCAATGTTCTGTGTGTGTGTGTGTGTGTGTGTGTGTGTGTGTGTGTGTTTTAACTCTTTTCTCTGTGTTTTGTTTGGGTAATTTCTAATATCCTATCTGCAAGTTTATTGATTCTTTTCTTGGTTCTCTCAAGTCTACTGAAGAGTCAGCTAAGTCACAATGGTTTTCTTTCCCCTAGTATTTTCTTTTTTAAAAAAGCGTTTTTAATATATTTTTTAAATCCCCTAGTATTTTCATTTGACTTTTTCTTACAGTTTCCATCTATTTGCTGAAAATGTTCATCTCTTAATGCATGCTGACACTTTCCCCCTAGAGCATCTAACATATGAGTTATAGTTATTTTAAATTCCTCATCTGATAGCTTTAATATCTGGGTTCTTCCTGAGTCTGGTTGTGTTGATTGCATTGTCTCTTGACTTTGGTTGTTTTTATCTTGTTTTCCATGTGTGTCTTCTAATTTTTGATTGAATGCTGGGCATCAGGTATAGAATAACCAACACTATGGTAAATAGTATTTATTCCTGCAAATGGGCATGCCTCCTGTGCTAGCCTATTAGTGTTGGCAATGCTATATCATGAGATATTATATTCTCCTGAGTAAACTACTTACGAGTTGAGGTGGGTTTGAGTTTTGTTGTTGCTATGGTGACCTTCAGTACATCACTGACTTCAATTTTTCTAGCATTACCTTGTGCTTATGATGGAGGCTGGGGTTCCAGGAGATTTTTCTCAGAGCTCCTGCTTCACCCTCAATTTTCAGTCTTACCAGTTTGTGACAAAGACTGGGAGGCCTCTCTCCATGCTCTTGCCCTCTCCCCAGAAGCAGACTGCTGTTGCTTGTTACTTGGTGCTTGCTTGGTGGTGGAGACAGGGAAGGGAGGTTCTCTCTTGTCCAGATCCAGCTTCAGTCTTAGGCAAGTCTGTCTGCCTAGGTCTTGGGAATGGGACTTTCTCAGTGATCCTGCTCTTCTTCCCAGTGACTGCCCAACTGCCTCATATCTGTGCTGGGTCTTGAATAGGACAGTTCCTCGCCCCTCCCCCACATGTTGGAGACCCCTATTCATATTGTCATATATACGATCCTTGACCCAGAACTCTTTCCTGCCCCTTCTCCAGGGGTAGAGGATGTTACTTCTTTTCTTTTTACCCTTTTCCAAGCTCCCCCAAGTTTGCCAGTGCCCTGGAAACCTAAACTATATTTATAGGAGAAGAGAGTTCAGTCAGGATTTTGTGACTTTCCTACAACAACCACCACTCCCGTTCTTCAGGTCCACACCACCAAAGGAGGTTCCCTTGGTCTCATTGCTCTGCTTCCAGACTTTCTCATGAGCATCCAGTGGAGGCCCAGTAGAAGGTCCTGTGTGTGAGTGCAAACTCCCTTTGTGTGTGGAGTTCTCAGGGGTGCTATACTCTTGTGCCAGCCCACACTTGGCCTTTGCTCTTAATCGTAAAGTTTAGCCAAATTCTTCTTACCCACTTGTACAGTCCCAGCATCTCTTCCTCCTAGTCTCTGCTACAGAGAAATCAGTGAGGATGCTCCATCTTTCCTTGAAGAAGCCTGACTTTTCTTGGATTTAAGGATATTTGGTTGCCCCGTGCCCTCAGCTCTTTGATGAGTTCATGAAAAGTTACCATGTTGTAGTATATCTGGTCTTTTTTGTTTTGTTTTGTTTGTAGTTTATTTTTCTGTTATTAGGGTAGGGGAATAATTTTTCCTGCTTTCTATACTCTACGTGGAACCAGACATGGTTTCAAATAGTTTATCTCTTCTTTACAAAAAAAAAAAATCCCTAAAGTCTCTAACAGATGAAGAAATTTAAGCACAGAACATTTTAATCACCTGAAGTTATACAGCCAGAAGGAGTAGTGCTGACATTCAAGCCTGTCAGTCGTCTGATGGCAGAGGCTGCAGCATGAACCACTAAAATACACCACTGTGCATGTTGCACATGGTCTACCTATGCCATTTTTAATTTACTCAATGCTTTCCTGAGGAGTAGCAGTTTGCTTCCCATGGTTTGCTATTATAAACAATGCTGCAATGAAATTGTGAAGTTATCTCCCAAGGATAAAGTCCTGGACCTATTGCTGGGTCAAAATGTATACTTATCTAAATTTAAAATACCTATTGCCAAATAGCAACTAGGAAGAGTCCTTTAAAAATTACATTTAAACTCTTCAATGACAAAATTACAGAAGTTGTATGAAGACAAGCTTATTGCAAAAATTCAAATGTAAATGTTAGTTATATGCACATAACCTAGAAATACTTAACAATTAAGAAAAAACTAGGTATGTCATGAATACATAAAATATATGTAGATTCTATTTTATCATTTACTACCATAAAATATACACAAAGCTATTATAAAAAGTTAAAATATATCAAAACTCATGCATGTAAACACTTACAGACCATACATGGCACCATTCTCAGTCAAGAGACATATAAACAAACATAAAGATGCAGTATTAAATCATAACTGCATTAAATTAACTGTAGCACGTACTGTACTACTATAATAATTTTGCAGCCACCTCCTATAGCTATTGCAGTGAGCTCAAGTGTTGTGAGTATCAGCTTCAAATGCTGTGTGATGCTCATCATCTCCCTTCAAGCAGTTCCTCTCTTCAGTAAATTGCATATCACAGTAAAAAGTGATCTTGTGGTTCTCATATATTTTTTCATTGTGTTTGTTGCAATACCATAAACCTGGAATAACACCAGGGGACCCATACAAAGCACCACTAGGGATGCTGGAAGGGTTCCCAGGAAGCAGAGAAAAGTCATGACATTACAAGAAAAAAGTTGAATTGTTTGATATGCACTGAGGTCTGCAGCTGTGGTTGCTGCCATTTCAGACAGATGAGGCATCTTGTAAACAGATGACATAAACTTATGGTATTGATAAATACAGTACAGTGATGCAAATGTGTTTTCCCTTCTGTATGATTTTCTTAATATTTTCTTTTCTCTGACTTACTTTATTGGAAGAATACAGTATATAACACATGTAACCTACAAAATGTGTGTTATTTGACTCTTTATGTTAACTGTAAGGCTTCTGATCAACATTAGGCTATTAGTAGTTACGTTTTGGGGAGTCAAAAGTTATACATGGATTTTCAACTGTGTGGGGGTCAGTGCCCCTAACTCCCACATTGTTCAAGGGTCAATGTATATACATATATACACACACATACACAATGTGTGTGTATATATATATGTATGTATATATATGTATAGATACGTATATATATATGTCTCTGTGTGTCTTTACTCCTGGCCCACTCCAATCCTACCTCTGTTCCTGTACCAACCACTATTGCTGTCTGCCATGTATAGTGGATATAGGATTTTGAAAGCAGAGAGGAGAGCATTTCAATCAGAAAGCACAGCATGAGCAAAGGAAGAGAGTTGATACAACATCTGGCAGGGACAATAGGAAAGCAAGCCTGGCTGGAGCAGAGTTATGCAATGTCAGAGACAAGTTTGCAAAAGTAGAGGGAGCTACAGAAGCCAGGCAGAGGACTTGTGATATGATATAATTGGAAATACAGAGCTATTCTTTATTTTGGGACAGAGCAGTGAGATGATAAAGCTGTTGTCTCAAGATGATCCTGGCCAGAACAATTGCACACTCTTTGGATGGGAGCACATGGAATCAGGAGTCATGGCCAAGACACTGCGGAGATAATCCGTGAAGGACGTGGTGAAGGCCTGAGCCACATGGTCATATTAGACATAGAGAGGAAGGCGTGGAATAGGACTTCTCAATAAATGAACTGACACGTGACCCACTGGAAGTTATCAACATGTCAAAGAGATAACGAACTTGTGTACTGCGTGTATACAAGGCTGAGTATTACAACTTCTTAAGATAAATGTTTTATAATTTCCCCTGCTTAAATTCCATAGTCAAGTATTATCATTTCTCCCCTACATACACTCTTGCTCTGTTGCCGCTCTCTGCCTTTGTTTTCTCACTTAGCTCAATCATAGGCCTGACTAAATCCAACTGTCTATTGTGTGACTGAACCACACAGCAGAACATACCTGGAGAAAATCCGGGTATGTCACATTGACATCAAGTGGAGCCTCAAGGCCACCAGGCATTAATACCAAACTGCCTTGTTCCTTCCCTCTCCCATTCTCACTGTGACCTCTATTTCAGACCTTCGCTGCCCTCCCCAAACCTCCAGCACTTCCCCTATCTTCAGTGTCAGCTCATGATACTGCTTTCTATTACAGTGGAAAACAGAAGCCACTGGAGGGGACAGGTGCCAGCTCCCACCATTAGCCACCTGGACCCACCTCTCTGGATCTGTGCCCACCCACTGTGCCTGCCCTCCTCTTATCACAGGCAACCACTGGGGCTCCTTGGAAAGCCAACGTCCACCCTTACTCATCAGTGACATCCTCCTGCACTCCCTCCGGCCACTGCTCCAGAAATTCTCCGTCTCCTGTGGCAACCAATGTTTTCTTTATTTCTGGATCATCAAACAATCAAACATGTTGACTTTTCTTTCATGTTAAAAACAACAACAACAAAACCCTCTGGGCCCCTCCCTCTCCTTTAGTTACTATTGTATTCTTTTCCTTTGCTTTATGTGACAAGTTCTCCTGAAGAGTTGTTTGTATTCATTGTTTCTAATTCCTTTCTTCTCCCTCTTGAAGCCACTCCAGTTGGGTTTTTACTACCACCTTTTCACCAAAACTACTATTACCAAAGTCTCCAAATCCAAAGGTGAGTGCTTAGAGCTCATTACACCTGAACTGTCAGCAGGATGCCCTGTCAATGTACTGTCCAAACTGAGACACGTGGGAGGGGGAATGGCTGTGAGTAATGACTAGACCATGTCAGTAGGTGTAAACTGGGATTGCCTGGGGGCAAACCATGATGTATCAGCAGATTCAAAACAGCTTTTCCTTCCCTCTTTTGAAACATTTCTACTCTGGGCCTGTGGACAACAGTAATCAGGTTTCCTTCCTGCCTTCCTGACTACTCCATGCCAGTCTCTTTTGCCCATTCCTCCTAATCTCCTGGTCTTCAAAACAGGGAGATGCCCCAGGACTCAGCCCTTGAACCTCTTCCCTCCTCTGCGCTCACTCCCACAGGGATCTCCTCCTGTCCCAGGGCTTTAAATACCATCAAATGCTAATGAGTCTCAAATTTATATCTGGCCCGCATCTCTGCCCTGGACTTGAATAGCCATCTGCCCACTCTGTATCTGCAGACTTCTCCAATGTAGTATGTTCAACATTGAGCAACTCTTTCCCAAAACCTGTTTCCCATCTCAGATTATAACAACTCAGTGCTCCTAGCCACTCTGGCTGAACGCCTCAGTGTCATCCTTAACTCCTCTCTTTCTCTCACAACCCTCAGCCCACATCTGCTGAGTCAGCAAATCCTGTTGGCACATACATCAAAAGAGCCCGGAACCTGCTTCTCATCACCCTCCCACCTCCGCCTTAGCATGAGTCACCAGTATCTTGTGCTGGGATGGTTGTAATTGCTCCCTGAGTGGTCGCCTCACTTCTATCCTTGCCCCCTTCGCATTCCTCGCTACAGCTCTCAGAGCCATGCTGTGGAAATAATTGGAAGCCAGATCCTGTCGTGTTTCTTCTGAAAACCCTCCGATGACTTCCCTTCTCATTCTATAAGCCAGTGTTCTCATTCTGTACTGCCTTCTTATTCATTCACTCTAAGTCCTTTGCAGTTGCTGATCCCTCGGCTGGAACCAGATATTCACATGTGTTACTCCCTCACGTCTTTATTTGAAAGCCATGTCCCCAATAAGCCTATCCCAACCCTGACATCCCATCTGAACCTTGACACTTCATACCCCCTTCCTTGTCTTGTTTTCTTCTGGGCATCTACCACTGGCTAACATAGTGTTTATCTTCTGTATCTTATGTATTGGTTGTTTCCCCACCTACAATGGAAGTTCCATTAGGACTAGGGTTTTTGTCTATTTCAGTTGTTGCTGATCCTCAGCACCTAAAAACGTGCCTGACACAGACTAGATCCAATAAATATTTGTTGAGTGAATTCTCTTGCAATTAAATGCACACAATGGAAGAGGAGATGTTGCAGCTATAATAAGCAAAGGAAACCAGACATTGATCCTTTCATGTGAAATATGACCCAAACTTCTATATATAATACTTCACAGAGTGTTTTACAGAGGATTAACAACACAAGAGACACCACAAATAAAAAGGAGTCCACAATCAAATAAGTTGAGAAATACTGCATAGGATACTTTTAGGGATTCAGATGGTGCAATCACAAATAAAAATCTCTAATAAATCATTTAGGAAATAGGTTTCTATCTTTTTCTTTCTTCCTCCATTAGCACTTCATCCAGCCAATTCTTAAGTAGTCTTCAAGGCACAGTGTGTTGGCCAGGTGTGGTGGCTCATGCCTGTAATCTCAGTGTTTTGGGAGGCTGAGGTGGGCAGATCACTTGAGGCCAAGAGTTTGAGACCAGCCTGGCCAACATGGTGAAATTCTGTCTCTACTAAAAATACAAAAATTAGCTTAGTGTGGTGGCGGGTGCCTGTAATCCCAGTTATTCCAATGGCTGAGGCATGAGAATTGCTTGGATCCAGGAGACAGAAGTTGCAGTGAGTCGAGGTCGTACCACTGCACTCCAGCCTGAGAAATAGAGTGAAATTCTGTCTCAAAAAAAAAAAAAAAAGGACCCAGTGTATCAACAGTTGACATTCTTTCAGGCTGCCCAGCTTCACTGGACACCTTTCCTGCATTTGTGGAGCCTCTGACCTAACCGCCACAAGTTAGGGTACAGCATAGACCATTGAGCCCTACTGCAGTGAGGCTTCCATTGGAAGCTAGTTTTGCGAAGAAGCAGGGGTCATGCAAAGTCCATCCTGCAGGGCAGCGGTTGCAGAGGTTCCCATGGTCACATATAGTGTCCTGTACCAGAGGTGGGACAGGAGGAATCTGCATGTCGAGGTGGTAGCAGTGGTGGCAGTACTGTGATCTAATTTGAGCAGTATTGTGGTCTAATTTGGGCATTGTTCCTGGCTTCTTTATCTCCTAACCCTAACCCTAACCAAGTGTTCCTCAAACATGTCTCAGTCAGAGCTGTTCTCTTAAGAAAACACCTATTAACTTCCAGCAAACATCAGCATTCCTTTGGTGGTCTGCTCCACATCTGTGCTCTCAGAGCCCTGCTCCAGTCCTCCACAGGAGCACCAGGGACTGAGATCCTGGCTGTGTCTCCTCTAATCCCAGTAATTCTCAACCCTAGGAAGTAGGACAAAGCCATCAGTATTGCTTTCAAGACCTAGATGATTGCAATATGCAGCCAGAATTGAGAACCCCCAGGTAGGATAAACATTTTCCTGGATTCTGAACTTGGAACAGTGTTCTGAAACTCAGGCAGCTATGAAGAGCTGGCCCCTAAGTGCTGCGAGAGGCACGTCCCCATGCCCGTGTGGAATGCCACAGATCCAAGGCCAAGGCCGTCACTGCAGGCCAGCACAGCTGAGAGAGGAGTGGAACAACTCAGTGAGCAACCTGCATCAGGGAGCAGTCTTCTCTCCTGTTATTAAGTCCAGGTGCTAGTGAGCATCAGCTTCTGGACCAGCCTATTGGCCCTGCACCTGGGGACTCTGGGAAAAAGAAGAACTCCTGTAATAGCATCTAGCAGACAAAGAGCTGGGAGAATGAAGGGGCATGAACGAGAAGAGCCAGCACTTGCACGGACTGAATGAGCTCATGGGAGCTGGAGTGAGTGTTCTGTGCACTTTGAGAAACAGCACAGATCATTCAGCTTAGTGGTCATGATCCAGTCAACAAAGAAACTCTCTTTATTCTGCACCCCCCTACCCCCGAGACCTCACAGATCCCACGTGGATTTTGAAAGCTTTCAGCTGCCAAATACCCGAATCTATTATGTTATAATGTAATGTGGGTTTTTGGTGCTTATTAATTGTTTAGTAGGCTGTGTTGCCCAAGGAGCTTGTGAGAGTAGTGAGTAAATATGAACTTTCCATTAACCATTTCAATACACTGAAAACAGCTCTACTCCCTGTGTGACTCCAGCCTGGGAATTCACTTTGGTCTTTTTCTTTAGATTTTCTCTGATGAGAGCAATCCTCTAGCTTTTTCCCCACTTCTCAACAATCACATTTGAATGGTCACATGAGCTCATCAAGAAAAACACAGTTTTTCTTCTTCTTTAGAGGCATCTACCAAGGTGTTCTGACCAAATTAGAACAACAGGATGTAAATGCTTTCAGTACCTCCTAAAAGCAGTACTGTTCGCCCAATAATAACTCAGGATGCACCTGTTAAAGTGGTTCAAATGGTGGCATTTCAGTTTCTGAATGTCCTGGGGTTGTCTTGACAATCTTACAACACATTTGGGTCTTGTGTTATCCTCTGGAGGTGGAAAACAAAAGCTGTATTTTTCCCATTCAGTAGCCATTACTCCCATGTCAGTTCTTATGTGCTCCCTGGGATGAGGACAGCTTCCAACGAGAGGCTTTGCCATGCACCTACAGGGCTGCTGTCAGAAGGGAGTGCAGCTCCTTGAAGGCTGTAGATTTGCGAAAAGAAGGCAGTGTAGGCCGGGCATGGTGGCTCACGCCTGTAATCCCAGCACTTTGGGAGGCCGAGGTGAGTGGATCACGAGGTTAGGAGATTGAGACCAACCTGGCCAACATAGTGAAACCCCATCTCTACTAAAAATACAAAAATTAGCTGGGTGTGGTGGCACGTGCCTGTAGTCCCAGCTATTCGGGAGGCTGAGGCAGGAGAATTGCTTGAACCCAGGAGGCAGAGGTTGCAGTGAGCCGAGACCATGCCATTGCACTCCAGCCTGGGTGACAGAGTAAGACTCTGTCTCAAAAAAAGAAGGCAGTGTAGCAATACTATTTTGCTAGAAGTAGTACTAACTTCTAACAATACAGACCAACATACCTATTGCCTTTTCTGCTTGGGAAAGGCCATGGTTTTGACAGGGTTCTCTCTCAAGCAAGCCATCCTCTGAGGGTAGACAAATGTGACTTTTCATCCATTCCTTCATGCATTCATTCAACAAACAGGTATTGTATTAGTCCGTTTTTGCGCTGCTGATAAAGACATACCTGAGATTGGGCAATTTCCAAAAGAAAGAGGTTTACTGGACTTATAGTTCCAAGTGGCCGGGGAGGCATCACAATCACGGCAGAAGGTGAAAGGCACGTCTCACATGGCAGCAGACAAGAGAAGAGACCTTATGAAGGAAATCTCCCCTTTTTAAAACCATCAGATCTCATGAGACTCATTCACTATCAAGAGAACAGTGCAGGAAAGACCTTGTCCCCATGATTCAATCACCTCCCACTGGGTTCCTCCCACAACACATGGGAATTTTGGGAGTTACAATTCAAGATGAAATTTGGGTGGGGACACAGCCAAACCATATCAGGTATTAAATGCCTGCTGTGTACCAGACATCATGTCAACACCTCTCAGGCCACGGGGCTTACAGTTTAGAGGGAAAGTCTGAGGCTAAACAAAAAATTACACAACCAAATAATTCCCCTTCTGTGAAGGGATATGGGGAGAAAGGACAAGATATTAGTGCAGGAAGCCTAACCCCAGCTGGAGGTCAGGGAATTTTTTACTGAGAACATTGTATTACTCCATTGCTGTACACAAATTCAGTTGTATCTTCACTTTTAGGCTTTCTGAGCTGGAAGCCACGCTGCTTGGCGATGGGAATCTAAGCAGGACCATGTGTGGCTGCTACCATATGAAGCAGCATGTCAGTCCCTTGGGAGGGCTGGGAGTTCAGAGGAAGTGACCCTGAGCAGCTTGTGTGGAGGGGCGGCCGGGTGATGCAGGCAAGGCCGCATGTGAGAGAAGGTGCCAGGCACAGTGAGTCAGTTTGTTTTGGTGGAGTCTGGGAAAGAGATGTGGTTAGAAAGAGGGGTTCCTTCATCCAACACTTGTTGAGCCTCGACTGTATCCAGGCATTTGGGTGCTAGGGAGAGAGTAGTGAATGTGGCAAATCGCCCCTGGCCTTCGAGGAGCTTATTGATGCAGAAGACGGCCACCTTAACCAGCTAAGTCTGCAACAAAATGGCATCAAATGATAAAAAGTGTTATGCAGAAATTAAACAGCATGGCACTAGCGAGAGCCCAGTGGGCAGAGGGAGGCTGCTGCGGAGAGAGGCTTTGACTTGCCAATGTGGAAAGGCATCACCAGGCACTGAGGAGGTGGCGTGGGGGCAAGAGACCTGAGGGTGCAGGGAGTCCAGTCACAGAAGACAGGAAGGGAACAAGCACAGGGCACCACACACAGGGGCCTGAGAAGGGGAATGCTGGGAGGGTATTTAGAATCATCCCAAATGGCTAGAATGTAGGCGAGCAGAGGGCAGAGTAGTATGGGATGAGATTGCATCTTTCCCGAAGGCCCTTGCCAGCCAAGGCAAAGAGCTGGAATTTGACTCTATGTGAAGGGAAGCCCCTGAAGGATGTTAAGCAAAGGAGTGACACGATTCAATTCTAGCTGCTGGATGAAGGATGGATTGGAAGGACTTAAGGGCGGAAACAACATTCAGGAGGCTACTGTAGCAGACAGAGAAGGATGTGGCAGCAGTGGAGAGGAATCAGTCAGTGGGAGCTGTTGCTCAGAGATGGCAATGATTGGACTTGCTGATGGGGAGATGGAGTAGGAGGCGGGGATCAAGGCACTGCAATAAGGAAAAAGGGGAACGAAATTTATAACTCAGAGGCCAGGGGTGGTGGCTCACACCTGTAATCCCAGCACTCTGGGAGGCTGAGGCAGGCAGATCACTTGAGGCCAGGAGTCTGAGACAAAGTTTGCAACTCAGGTTTCTGGTTTGTGCAACAGCGAGGAAGAACTATTTACTGAGGAGGGGAAATCGGAGGACAAGCAGATTGCTGCAGAGAAGCACAAGGTCAGCTTCAGCACACCTGCAGGACAAACAAGAGGAGGCATCCTGTAGGCAGTGAGAGCTCAGAGAGAGGCCTCGGCTGCAAATGTACACTTTGGTATCAGCATATAGATGGTGTTAAAGCCATGGCTATGGATGAGATCACCTAGGGAGTGAGTGTAGAGAAACAAAAGTGGGTTGGAGGCTAAGCGCTGAAAACTGACATCAAAGTTTGGGTTGAAGAGCCTGAGGAGTGACGTGGGGATGGTAGGCGGTAGATCAGAGAAGCAGAAAGGACGGTGGATCCAGATGGGGCCAATGGCAGTTGTACCAACGCTGCTGAGAAGCCCAGGAAGATGAGGAACATAAAGTGTTCATTTGACTTGTCAATGTGGACATCTTCAGTGGCTTTGAGAAGACTTGGTGTGTGGCAGGTTTGAGAGTCAGAGTGGCATGAGCTGAAGAATGAATGGAAAGTGAAATACAGATAATTTTTTTTTTTTTTTTGCTTATACACTGATGAAAATGGTCCAGTAGGAAGGAGTGATGAGTAACTTGTGCAGGAGAGAAAGAGAGGAGCTGAAGAACAAAGCCTTTGAGCAGGGAGCAGGGAGGGCATATGAGATTACTAGGGCTGCTGTAACACCACACACTTGGTGGCATAAAACCGGGTAGGTGTATTCTCTTACAGTTTTGGAGGTCAGAAGGCCAAAACTAGTTGCACTGGACTATAAATTGTCCACAGGACTGCAGGTCCCTCCAGAGGCTCTGAGGCAGAGTCATTTCCTTGCTTTTTCCAGCATCTAGAGCTGCTTTTCCTGGCTCTTGGCCCCTTCATCTTCCAAGCCAGCAGTGTAACATCTTCAAATCTCTTTCTGCTTTTGCTATGTTGCCTCCTGCTATGTAGTCAAATTTCCTTCTGCTCCTCTGTTATGAGGACACTTGTGACCACATTTAGGACCCACCGAGATAATCCAGGGTAATCTCTCCAGCTCACGACCCTTAATTTAATCACACCTGCAAAGCCTTCTGCCATATAAAGAAACAATCAGATGTTTCAGGAATTAGGACCTGGATATCTGTGAGGGGCATTATTCTGGAGGACTGGTCTTTGCTAGGCAGGGATATACTGACTTGCTCCTTTGTGGGCAGAGGGAAAGGCACCTGTGCAGGCGTGTGTAGATTTGGCGGGGGAGGGATAAGGGAGCTCATGCTTTTGGCTTCATTTTTCTTAGAAACGAGATAAAGCTGGCAGCTGAGAGGATGGCGACTGGCAGGGTGGGGTGGGGAGAGGAGAGGAGGGGCAGTGTCAGTGGAAGTATGGAAGCATCTAAGAGAGTGGGGCAGTACACTGCCTAGGGAGAGGTAATCAGTTTTACGGCAGGGGTGAGGAGGAATTTAAGGCTTATTTTTACCAGTGTGAAGGAGACGTGCTGCTTGACTGTGCGATTTTTCTCCAGCAGAGTCTGGCTACCTGGTTGAAGGCACAGGGAACCCAGAGAGACAAAGCTCACCAGCATCTGTGGGGAGAATGTGGCAGAGCAGGAAGTGAAGGGTGAGACTCCATGGGCTGTAACTTGGCCAAGAGGCAAGAGAAGACATAGCAGTCTGTTGGGCTGCGAGGGGACTGTAGAAGATGGTGGGGTGGGTAGCTCAGAGGTCATGATGAGGAAGAATCATTGCAGAAATGGGTTTCTTGAGCAAAGAGATTGCAAGTCGAGGAGGTACTGGGCAGAGTGGATGCCTTCAGATTTTGGAGATGGTGCAGATGCTGATGATGACAGGTGCTAGGGTCTCCCTTTTGGGTGGGAGTTACTGAGGGAAAGGTAGATGGAGCATCCACCTGGATGCTGAAGATGCCAGGAATGAAAGACAGGAAAGGGGTGGCCAGGAACACTGTGAGCCAGGAACCAAAGTCTTCACTGAACCAGGAACAGTGATGTGGAAGAATGACAGGAACTGGCAGGGCAAAGGGTGCCATGCCCAGTGGCATCACTTTAAGGAGAACTGAGGGTTTTGTAGGATTTGGAAGGAGCAATGGGGAACCAGGAAGCCATCAGCTTTACTTCCTGGCTCTGAGGGAGTCCAGGTGTGAAAGAATGAGCAGCCAACACTTGAGAGAGCTCCTAGAACTGTGTTTCAGTTAAAAACGAAAGACACTGATGCTGTAAGAGTATATGGCGATGCTTGTGGGAATTTCCCAACAGCACCGTGGAAGGGTTTGGGGGGTTTGGGAGGTTTGAGGTGTTGGAGAACACAGGGATTAGAGTTTGGCAATAACAGTTATTGGAGAGAATCCCTGGATTTCTAGTGTTGAGTGAGTTTCACAGGGACACAAAGCATGATGCAACCACATCACGGAAGGCCTTGAATGGCTGCCCCAGGAATTAGTATTTCACCCCATAGGCCAAGGCCATGGGGGCAGTGGTGGTGTGTTGGTCCAAGTTTAAGCAGCAGTCTTGGTCAAAGGCAGGCTTTAGGAAAATTAATTTTCCAGCCATGTGAATGAAAGAGACTCTTAGAAAGCTACTGCAATAGGCCAGGCTTAGTCTCCATTCAGGGTATGAACACTGAGAATGCTGGAAGGAAATCATGGTTACAAGAAGTGTGGTTGAATTTTGAGACACAAGGGAAAAGAGCAAGCAATGCAAGATGCCTCCCATGTTTCAGGCTTAAGTGGCTGGGAGAACAGACTTTGGAGGGAGATTGATGGTTTTGGTGTTTGGCAACCCATGGTTAAAGGTTCGTAAGTGGCTGGGCCTAAGGCAGGAGCAGAATAATGACAGGTGAGACAGTGGGCGCGTCCCCTGTTGCCAAGCCAGGAGTTAACCACCTGGGGCTTCCTGGGTTGAGGATAATCAAACAGCAGGCAGGATCCCGGAAAGCAACCCGGTGATTCTCCCTAATTTAGCCTCAGATCCCCGGGGTAGGGCTGGAGCTTTCGATTACCATCTGCTGTAAGGTGTGTGTGCAGGTGCGAGTTATGAGGCGCCGGGCAGGGATGCCTTCTGGCCATTCCACAGGCTGAGTTCAGCCAGAGCAGGCGTGCTGTCATTCATTTTAGCAACCGGGATAAATGAGGGCACAGTAGGACCCCAGCCAGTCCTGCTAAGTGCCTTCTTGTCTAGAAGAGGCCGCTTTGACGTTCTTTCCTCTTCATCCCCGAGTTAAGGCCGGGCAGGGGTAACCAGCAAGGGGTTCACTTGGGAAGCGGGTTTCATCAACCCTCTGAGCCCAGGTCGAGAATCACAGTTGGGCTCTAGCCAAGAATCTGACTCATTCAGGTGCAAACCGCACCGTCTTTTGCCCGACTTCCTACATTCTGCTGACAGCAGCTCTCTCCTTCCTTTGGCCTGAAATCGCGGGGTGCTTGTGTGAGCTGAGATTAGCCGAGGCTGACCGGCCCCTCCGTGGCTTCCCGCTGGCCTCATCGTTACTTCGTGTGTTCACCGCCGTTCCGAGCAGAGCGGGCCCTTGGGGAAAGGGGTGAGGGCCTGGGTTGCGGAGGCGCGGGAGCCTCGCGGGATTGGGGCGAGCCGTCCCGTGGCGGGAAGGCAGGAGGCCGGACTCGGAAGGCTCTCCCAGACTCGGTCCCTCGCTCCAGCCCTTCCCTGCCGGTGCGCGGAGCCGGGCCTCGGGCGGGTAGCGGTCGCGCGCCGGCGCGGGCGGGCGGGGAGAGGAAGGGGCGCGGCCTCTCCGGGGCGGGGCGCGGGGCGGGCGCTGCGAGGGGACCGGCGGCCGCGGCGAGAGCGCGCCCAGCCCCGCCGCGATGCCCGCGCGCCCAGGACGCCTCCTCCCGCTGCTGGCCCGGCCGTCGGCCCTGACTGCGCTGCTGCTGCTGCTGCTGCTGGGCCATGGCGGCGGCGGGCGCTGGGGCGCCCGGGCTCAGGAGGCGGCGGCGGCGGACGGGCCCCCAGCGGCAGACGGCGGGGACGGGCAGGACCCGCACAGCAAGCACCTGTACACGGCCGACATGTTCACGCACGGGATCCAGAGCGCCGCGCACTTCGTCATGTTCTTCGCGCCCTGGTAACGCCGCGCAGGCCGGCGCCCTGCTGCGCACTTGGCGCTTCGGGGGGCGTGGGGCGCTTGGGCGCCGCGGGCGGGGGGTCCCGGACCGGGGGCCACGTGGACGCCGACGGCTCCGGTCAGCGGCGTGCGCGCTGCGGGCGCGGGGCTCGGGGCTCAGGGCTGTGGGGTGTAGTACTGGGGGCGCGGGGCCGGGAGCGCGGGGACCCTGCGGGTTCGGGGCTCCGGCTGGGAGGTGGGGGGGCGTGGGCGCCGCGGCTCGGGGCCGGGAGCCGGGGACTGCAGGGGACCGAGGGCTTGGGGCTCCGGGTCGGGGGGCGTGAGCGCAGCGGGCCGGGCACTCGCGGCTGACGTGGCGCTCGGCGGCCGGGGCGGTGCGGGAGGAGGGGGCGGTCCCCGAGGGGACAGCCGGGAAAAGCCCGCCCTGCGCCGCGCTCCTGAATTCAACCCCCTCTTGCACCTCGGCACCGAGGGAGGGGAAGGTGGGGTCGTCGCCTTTTCGGGCAGCCGGGAATCCAAATGTCACCCTGCGGTCCCTGCCCAGCGCCCCAAACTTCCTGTGCCGGCCGGACGCGCGGCCTGCCCGTGGGCCACGTGCACTCACCAGAGCGGCCTTGCTGCTGCCGCGGCCACCAGGGTCGGCTGGGACACTTAGACCGCGGGCACGTCCCCTTCCAGAGGCTTTAATTGAAAAATAGAACCCAGGAAGGTGTGGTTTCCCACTTTGTGCGTGTTTTGTGGGATAGGAAGGAGTGGTCCAGGCAGAGGAGGGTTGCTGAGCTACCCCTGGAAGACCAAGGTAGTGCGAATTCTGGAACCCCCCCCGCCCCCCCTGCAGCTCAGGATGGATGTACTGTCTGAACGGAGCCCACTGGTCCTCAACTCCAGGCTGTCCTGTCGCCACCCTGCTGCTCTCTCGGGTCCAGGTCACTTGTTATGTGTGAGATCGGGAAAGCCCCTCCGTTGAGCAGATGGTCCCTCTTGCTTTGGTTCTCTGGGCGAGGCTTTGGTGTGGGCCTCGCTGCTGACCTGAGAGACCCCTACGCTGGCACTCATCCCACGGAATGGCTTCCTGTCATTCACACAAGCATGTGCACAGCTTTCCTGCCAGCGCCGGGATGCCCCGAGGAAGGGAAGTGATCACAGGCCAGAGCAGAAAGCCATAATTTTAGGACACAAGACCTTTGAGAGGTTGGAATAGCCTGCAGGTTCTTGTTGCAGAACTTGGTATTCTTCCCCAGAGCTCAGTAGAGGCTCACTTGGGAAAGGGATGTAGGAAGGCATAGAGAAAAGGTACCCTAAGAAAAATGGCCAGTTCAGAAATTGTAGTTTTCAAACTGGGAGAAACGTTTTTCTGTTAACCCTTATTCAGGCTGTTACTGCGTTTCAGTTCATTTGGAGTTAAATCAACTTTTTGGGCCACTGTGGGTTTATTAGCAATGTATATATGAAGTACACTATGTTTCACATTCCTAAGAACCAACTGACTCGAATTTTTAGAACTCCAATGGTTTAGAAATTACTTTGTAACATAAAACAATCAGGCAATATTAACAGTTTCTCTCTGTATGGGAGTATTCTCAGCAACTATTTCAATTAAATATACTACTTAATTGGAGCCCATTTCAGTGGAATACATCTGTCCATGGGTTTTCTTTTTTCTTTCTTCATTATTTATTTATGTTAGAGATGGGATCTTGCTCTGTTACCCAGCCTGAAACCAGTGGTATGCAGTCACAGCTCACTGTAGCCTCTAACTCCTGGGCTCAAGTGATTCTCCTGCCTCAGCCTCTGAAGTAGCTGTGACTACAGGCGCAGGTCATCACACCCAGCTTATTTTGTTGTTGTTGTTGTTGTAGTTGGTAGAAACAGGGTCTTGCTGTGTTGCCGGGGCTGGTCTCAAACTCCTGGCCTCAATCAGTCCTTCTGCCCTGGCCTCCCAAAGTACTGAGATTACAGGCATGAGCCATCACATCCCATTCTTTACTTTTTTTTTTTTAAGAAAAACTGACACGTAGATGTAATAAGTCCCTGCAGTGCCAAAGGAATTTTAAGTTTAGAATCTTTGCAATAAATACCAGCTAGTCCTGGGCTGAGTGAGAGAAAACTGGCACATCTGGGCACTTGGTATTAAGTAAATTCCTTTTCCATTATATGTGGCTTCTAGACATTTAGGTGGATGCTTCCAGAAAAATTAACTGTTTGTGTTTTTTGTTTGTTTGTTTGTTTTGAGATGGCTGGAGTGCAGTTGCACAATCTTGGCTCACTACAACCTCCACCTCCTGGATTTAAGCGATTCTCCTGCCTCAGCCTCCTGAGAAGCTGGGACTACAGGTGCGCGCCAGCACGCCCAGCTACTTTTTGTATTTTTAGTAGAGATGGGGTTTCACCATGTTGGCCAGGATGGTCTTGATCTCTTGACCTCGTGATCCGCCCACTTCTGCCTCCCAAAGTGCTGGGATTACAGGCGTGAGCCACCACGCCTGGCGTATTTGTTGACTTCTTGATAGTCTACTACAGATATTTAAATAGAGATATGTGGGTTTCTATGATGGTATTTCAGTTTGACTTTTAAGAGGGCCCTTTCAGAAAACTGCAGATACTGCAGTAGGGCTCAGGAATAGGCTGCCAGGAAAGAGGCTGAGTGGGCAGAGAGGTCAAATGGGAGGTCAGCAGGGACAAGATCAAGTAGGACCAACAATACCTGGCACAACACCTTGGTAAGTGTAAGGCTGAGAGCAAGGTGGTGACTCTGGAGGGGTCTATGCAAGAGAGGGAAGGAAGTCCTGGAGTGGTGAGCTGAGCATTTGGAGCTCAGATAGAACACTCAGTGGACTCCCCCTCAACACACACATACCTTTTTCCAGTTTCACCTGCCGTGTAATGGTGAAAGCCCACGTGTGATTAAGGGGCTGCGGCCCCTGTAACAAAAACATTGATCTGTGTATTTTTGCCCTGAACTTGGCAGCTGCAGGGTTGTCCTGCTGCTGTAGATTTTGTGCCAACATCAGGTCACAGCTTCTGTATGGCCAGTTTGTGAGTCACCCCAAACCTGGTGACAGTGAGGTCAAGATTTGGACCAGGCAGCTTTGCTCTACTTCTTGGCCACAGGCTACCTTGTGAATGCAGCTGCCTGTCTCAGAGCTGGGTGCTGTAGCCGCAGGGCCAACTAGATAACACCTGTGGCCCCATCACAGCCAGGAGCAAGGGCACGCCCAACTTGGTGATGGCCCAGAATGGTCAGTTTTGATTTAGTGCACCACAAACTTATTTATTGTCTACTCTCATTCTTAATCTAATCTTGTGTTTTCCCAAAAAAAAAAAAAAAAAGGCAGTAACAAAACAAAACCTTGTCAAGATTGCAGAGGAGTTCTAAAGTTCCAGAATGAGCATATCTGATCAAAGTTCCCTAGGGTCAGAACTGCCCCTGACAGTCCCTTAGGAAGGTGTCTTGTTGGACACTGCCCCAGTCAGTCAGTAAGTCCTCACTGCCAGCGTTTCCTCCAGCATTAGAACTATCATGGCTTCTTTGGTTAAACACCAAATGGACTAGTTCTCAAACCTGTGCCCTTAGACAGCAGGGTCACACTTAATGTAGTCGGAGAGATGCTTATGCCATGAGAAGCATGTAGGAACCAAGGCCAGCTGAGGAACAAAAACCTCACATCTCCCAGCTTGCACACACTTCAGGGTTCTGTGGGAATTGCCTTTTTTTTTTTTTTTCTTGTTTCCTTCTTCCCTCCCCCAACAAACTCACCTTGTTGAATCTACAGAAGTTAAATTTGCATGTATAGTTTCATTGTGCTTTTTTTTTTTTTTTTTTTTTTTTTTTTTGTATCTGAGTATCTCATAAAGCAGGGATTCTCTTAGCTGGCCAAGAAAGTGCTGTTTAGGGAAGACACATTAACTTGAAGCAGACTTTTTCAGTGCTACCTTTAAATCTGTTTGTTTTTGAGACAAGAGTCTTGCTCCGTTGCCCAGGCTGGAGTGCAGTGGCATGGTCTCAGCTCACTGCAACCTCCACCTCCCGGGTTCAAGTGATTCTCCTGCCTCAGCCTCCTAAGTAGCTGAGATTATAGGCGTACGCCACCATGCCCAGCTAATTTTTGTATTTTTAGTAGGGATGGGGTTTCACCATGTTGGTCAGGCTGGTCTCGAACTGCTGACCTCATGATCTGCTCACTTCAGCTTCCCAAAGTGCTGGGATTACAGGTGTGAGCCACCACACCTGGCTTAAATCCTTTTTTTCTTAAGAGACAAAAATCTCACTCTGTCACCCAGGCTGGAATGCATTGGTGTGATCATAGCTCACTGCAGCCTCAAACTTTTGGCCTCGAGTGATCCTTCTGCCTCAGCCTCCCAAGTAGCTAGGACTGCAGGTGTGTGCCACCACACCAGGCTAATTTTTTAAAATTTTTTGTAGATGGGGGTCTCACTGTGTTTTCCAGGCCAGTCTTGAACCCCTGGGCTCAAGCAGCTCTGCCTTGGCCTCCCAAAGTGCTGGGATTACAGGCATGAGCCACTGCATCCGACTTAAATGCTTATTTTTGAGGTAATCTGTCAGAAAATAAAAAGTGATTTAACAGAGATTATTAAATTATTTTGAGGAAGAAGTCACAATTCTAAGCGTTGGGTGTTCTTACAAGCAAGTGTGTTTTAAAAAAAAGCAACCCAAATGTCCAACAATGATAGACTGGATTAAGAAAATGTGGCACATATACACCATGGAATACTATGCAGCCATAAAAAATGATGAGTTCATGTCCTTTGTAGGGACATGGATGAAATTGGAAATCATCATTCTCAGTAAACTATCACAAGGACAAAAAACCAAACACCACGTGTTCTCACTCATAGATGGGAATTGAACATTGAGAACACATGGACACAGGAAGGGGAACATCACACTCTGGGGACTGTTGTGGGGTGGGGGGAGGGGGGAGGGATAGCATTAGGAGATATACCTAATGCTAAATAGCAAGTTAATGGGTGCAGCACACCAGCATGGCACATGTATACATATGTAACTAACCTGCACATTGTGCACATGTACCATAAAACTTAAAGTATAATAAAAAAAAAGCATTTTAAAAAGCGATACAGCAAAGTGGTTACATTGTAGGCATCAGTGTGTTCCTACCATATTAAATAACAAACCCATGTGTCATAATGCTATGGGATTGTAGTTGAAACCTGGGATAAAGTTTCTAGGGTTGTCTCATTCAAAATTCGAGTATGGCACTGTAGACATATTGTCCTGAGAACGCAGGAAGAGCTGTGGTCAGCTGTATGACTCAAGGTCTAGTGTTGGGAAAGATGCTGATATCCTCATGAAATGTGAAGCGTGGCAAGAAGCCTGATTAAGATACTATTTTAAATGATGGGTGATTTTAAAATATTTATACATAACTGAATTCATACAATGAATACTATGAATAGACGTTTGCTTATTTCAACCCTAGAAGTTTAGGTGGCCACAAACTTTTTTTTTTCCTTCTCATTGGAGAAAATTGCAGTTGATTAAACTTTGAGATTGCCTTGTGTTTGTAGCTATTTGGTTATATAGTGGAGGAGACTTGACGAATAAAAGTAGCAGATACAGCAGGAAGTGCTAAGCTACTGTCCAGGGGAGGAGTAGAGAGGCTTTCCAGAAGGGCAGGAGAAGAGAATGGGTGCTGAACAGACTTGCTGGAGGAAGTGACACCCAAACGAAACCTGAAGGGCAGATAGATTTAGCTAGGTGGAGTTTAGGGAGGAAGTGTAAGAGAGAATGTGTCCCAGGGCCAAGCCAAGCTATAGTCCTTTGGGAACACTGCAGATGCTGCAGTCGGGCTCAGGAGCAGGCCACAAGGGAGGGAGGGCGGTCTCTGGGATAGAAGTCAAGCGGGAGGTCAGCAGGGCCAGAACAAGTAGGATCCAGAACAACACTTTGCTAAGTTTAATACTGGAACAAGGCCAAGATTTCATGCTGAGAACAGGGCAGCGACTCTGGAGCGATGGGAGCAGGGGAGAGAGGCCCTGGAGTACTGGTCCAGGAGCTGCCATCTGCAGTGGTGTAAAGAAAGGACTGAGAGCCCCATTGCCCCCTGGACAGACCTGAAGTTGTGGGCCAGCTGCCCTATGACCTGATACTCAGTGTGCTTGTACTCTTACCTTGTTCCAGGTGTGGACACTGCCAGCGGCTGCAGCCGACTTGGAATGACCTGGGAGACAAATACAACAGCATGGAAGATGCCAAAGTCTATGTGGCTAAAGTGGACTGCACGGCCCACGCCGATGTGTGCTCCGCCCAGGGGGTGCGAGGATACCCCACGTAAGTTGGAAGGAAGGGGGTACACTTCCCAGGTGGCTCCTAGCTACAAAGAAAGTCCTAGTTAAACTTTTGGTAAAGGAGTGAAGAGATACTAAATTTAAGCAGGCAGTCCCTGTCATTAGGGAGAAACTGCATTTAATGCTGTGTCTGTTTTAGATGGCTTTTATACTTGGATAACCTTTAATTCATCAGTGTTGGGTTTTCCTGTTTATAAGAGAATGTGTTTGCAAGACAAAAATGGCGGTCCCGCCATGCTAGATGTTCACCGGTACATTTTACACAGTGTGCATAGACTGTCGTCAGTTTTGGCTTGCTTTTTCTGGTGACTCTTATTCGCAAACACCCTTCCTATAGTTCCGTCCCGTGTGACTCCCACAGGGCTGTTCCTGTTGGAAAGAAGTATAGCGTCTGACAGACGATGCTACTTACTTCCTTGACAGTTAAGAATTTTTTTGGTTATAAGAAATAGAAATTGAAATGTTCTCAATTCTAGAAATAGAATTGTTCTCTTATTAAACAGAAAGAAAGGACTATTTAAAAGGCTGTGGAGGAACCTCTGAGACCCAGCTTCAGGGGCCTGGGGTCTGTTTTCTGCTGCGCCTCCCTTGAGATGACGGCTTTCCAGGCCTGTATCTCTCTTTGCACAGAAGGGCCCACCACTGACTGGCCCTGCTTGGCTGGAATATTCCTTCCAGGAATAGTCACTGTGGCCAGGGAAACAGGAGCTTATAGCAAGACACATGCCCATTCACGCCATGTGCCAAGTGTTGAAGGGAAAAGCAGTTCTTCAAAAAAGAGAAGAAGCTGTTTCTGAAGGAGGTGGAAGGATTGCCACAGTCACTTCCTTGCTGTTTGTTTCAATTGAGGAATGAAGTCACTTCTATACAGTTTATCGCTTAATGGAGTAATATAGGGGACCATCAATAAAGCATGCAATTGGAGCTTATATTCAAACCTGGGAGGCAGAAAAGTGGAGGGAGCTCTAGGCTTGAACCTAGAAGTCATAGTCAAATCCCAGCTCTACCATTTACTTACCACCCAGCTCTGGCCTCATCATTTAACCTGTAAGTAAGGTGATCCCCCAAACATTGTTACAGGACTTACATGGAATGTGTGTAGACACCAATCTGAGCACACCCAATACATGTTAGGGTTTTCCCTACCATTTGGAAATGTGGGCATTTCCACAAACGACTCTGGAATTCTTGGTCTTTGGTGACTTCTTGCTAATGTACGTGGCATAATTTGGGTTTACTTTAAATCAGATCAATGGAGATAAAATTGCCTACTATCTGTATCTATGTAAAAGCATTAGCTATTCTATGCTTTATAGTATTGCACTGAAAGTGTGGATCAAGAGCATCCCAAAGAAGCAGGTAGTGAGCAGAGATGAGGGTGAAGAAGTGAACTCTTACCTGTTGAGAGCCTGTTGCTTTCAAAGTTCAGGGGTGAGCTGGCTGTGGTGTCTTTCCACTTAACCTGCTGACCATCTGTGGCCTGAGACTGTGCACCCGTGCCACAGGGAAGGTGACACAGGACCTGTAATGGAGCTGAGCGTGGTATGTGTTACGGGGCTTCAGAGAAGGAAGTGAAGGCTTCCACCATAACAGCTATCAGCTGCAGTATCAGCTACTCCATAGTTGGTATTCACCAAAAACCATCACAAATTTAAAAAGTCACAAATTTAAAAAGGCCCGTGTTGGATCATGTGTTTAGATTTTTAATGAGAAGATCTGGTCTCCCCAAGTAAACCATGGGCTGGTTTTGTGTTATTAAAAAGAACAAAAATGAACTTACACCACACTGAACACAGTTTGGGAAGGAACCTCTGTGACCATCACTGCCCTGCAGAAGCTCCGAGAACAGATTATTTTCCCCCCGAGAATGCAGGAGGTGGAATGTGCTGTATGAAATGTGGTCGCATTGGGGCATCTGTAGATTGACTTGAGTGAGCTTTGACTCCTCCAAGACAGTACCCATCCCATAGAGTGGTTGTGAGGCCTGAAGCAGATGATGACTGTACCTGCCTGAGTCCAGGCATGTGTCAGGACATGCAGGACATGAGCTTTCCGTTATTCTTTCCTGGCAAGTGTAACTGGAGTAAAGGATTGGAGGGGCCGGGAGTTTGGGCTCCCATGCCCCCTAGAGATGGCTGGCTGTGCTCAGTAAAATGTTTTGAGGTCTTCCTGTTGGGCCAGTCACGAATCATTACAGCAGGGCAGGACTGACGGGGGGCGAGGGGGGCGGAAACTACCTGTGTTAGTTTCCTAGGCTGCTGTAACAAAGTTGCACAAACCGGGTGGCCAGAAACAATAGAAATGTATTCTCCACAGTCCTGGAGGCCAGAGGTCCTAAATCAAGGAGCCAGCAGGGCCATGCTCCCTCTGAAACCTGTAGGGGAATCCTCCCTTGCCTCGTCCTGGCTCATTGGTTTCCTGGTCATCTTTGGCGTTCCTTGGCTTGTAGATGCATCACTGCCATCCTCTGTCCTCATGTGCCCTTCTCCCTGTGTGTGTGTGTCTGTGTCCAAACCCTTCTTACAAGGACACCAGTCATGCTAGATTCGGGCCCATCCTAGTGACCTCATTTTAACTTGAATATCTCTGTAAAGACCTTGTTCTAAATAAGGTCACCTTCTGAGATTGATGATTATGACTTACACAGATCTGTTTTGCAGGACACAGTTCAACTGATAACACTGTCTACAGTAGTAGAAGTTTCATCATGCTGTTTGCCAAGGCAGTACCTACATGGGGATCTTCTCCCTGCAGTCTCCTTGATAGAGGAGACTCAAGTGCCCATGTAGAGGCTTGGTAATAGCAGAAATCTGGGGCAATACTTTGTTTGGGCTTGTACCCTGTGGCCCAGTCTCCATCACCTCCCTCACCCCTATCGACAGTGAGAATTGAAGTCAGATGCCCCAAACTGACTGGAAGGTCTGGACCAAAAGTGTCCACTCTGTCCCTGGGCTCTGTGAACTTACCGAGGAAGAATCTCAGACTTCTTGGGCAGGTTAGAACGATTATCAGTCCAACAACAAGAAGATATATTTTTTAAATTACTTGTTTTGCAAATGAATAGCAAATTACAAAAAGAAATCATAGGCTAGGACTTACTGTATTTTACTTTTAGCAAAGACACAAGTGTGACAGTCCCTGGTCCTTTTTGATGTCTTGAGGATCCACCCATTTCCCTTCCTGAAGAGCGTTAGTGGGAGACAGAGCCGTGCAGGAAGCAGTTTCTGTTTCCAGGTGCAGAACACACCTTGTGGGAGCCTGGGGAGATGCCAGGCTAGGTGAGGGCAATCATCTTTGATACCGCAGATGTTGCAGTTGCTTATGTTGAACTTTGTGAAGTAGCCGGTGTACTGGCCAAATCTAGTTAAGTTTTGGCTGGTTTTTGTGGTTTTGAGAGTCTGAGCTGCTGAGGAAGCTGGATGTATATTCTGCGTTGGAGACACATTACAGACCTTACCTATGCCCCATCATGCCATCTTAGGTTCTGGGTAAGGCCAGTATGCCGATTTTAATTTCAAAGCCTAATCTAGACATGTGACTTCATTTTAAGGAGAATCAGCCATTTTTTTTTTTTTTTTGGACTGAATGTTTGTGTCCCTCAGCACTCATAGGTGAAATCCTAATCCCCAATGCTGGTAATAGGAGGTGGGGCCTTTGAGAGGGAGTAGGTCATTAGGGTGGAGCCCTCATGAATAGGGTTACATACCTTATGAAAGAGGCCCGAGAGTTCTGTTTCCCCTTTTGCCATGTGAGGACACAGCAAGAAGACACCATCTGTGAACCAGAAAGCCCTCACCAGACACTGACTCTGCTGGCACCTTGATCTCAGACTTCCCAGTCTCTAGAACTAGGCGAAATAGATTCTGTTGTTTCTAAGACACCCAGTCTGTGGTCTTCTGTTACAGCCGTTAAACTAAGACACTATTCAAACCTTCATGTCAGATTTTTACATATGTTGCCGTCTTACAATTCTGATACCGTACATTAGGCATTTACTCACAAAATCCACATATGTGCTGTAGAAGTGGCAGGGGTGTTTAGATGAGCAGGCTTGCCAACAAATGGTACTCTGTATTTCTTTTTTCTTCTATTATAGTCACATTTTTCCCTATCCTTGACACCGTCTATGGATTTTTATCTAGAGTATTAGAGCATGTTTTCCCATGACTGCTGGAGGGATCCAGGAACTGGGAGTGTTAATTTCATCCTCTGGTGATGTCTTTTGCTTACGGTTAAAGGACCTACTCCCGTATCCTCTCTGCAGATTCCTTCAGAGGCCAACATTTGTAGGAAAAAGAAAGATTCCTTCTCTGTGGGAAGGTGAATGGATGGCATCAGTCAATGTCAAGGATGTTCTTATAGCTGGAAACTTGAATTCTCACAGTAACTGGATATTCAGGCCTTGTAAGAGTTGAATACCTGCCAGGTGGCCTGGAAGAATACCTTAATTGCAAAACAACACTGTATCTACTCCAGTCCTAATTTGAACACAGACACAATAACAACTGCTGAAGCCAGGAAAGCCTAACAGTAGCTTGCAGGGAAGGCCCGAGGCTGCTCCTAGGAGCACTGAATACTTGCAGCTTTTGAGGCCTCAGTCACAGCAGTGGGCTGGAAGTTTTCACCTCATTTTAGTTTTCCTTGAATAAAATCAGAAACTTCTAAAAGTTTAGGATTAACTGAATGTATTATCTCCCGGAACGTTATTTTTGTTTCCTTTTTATCAGAGAGGAGCAGATATGTGCCTGGCTGCAGCCCCTTGACAGCTCATTTTCTGATTGTTTCACTAAGTGAGTTTGCTCTCTGATAAGACAACTTTCTTTTTGCTCTGTGTAATCCTTTGTTATTCTTTCAGCTTAAAGCTTTTCAAGCCAGGCCAAGAAGCTGTGAAGTACCAGGGTCCTCGGGACTTCCAGACACTGGAAAACTGGATGCTGCAGACACTGAACGAGGAGCCAGCGGTGAGTGCCTACCTCCTTCCCTCCCTCCCTCCCTCTTTCCCTGCCTACATCTTTGGGGTAATATGTAACGGGGCAGAGGCCAGTTGAGGTTAATGATTAAGGCTGCCATTTTAAAGCAACTCTGCTTTTTTTTGGAGCTTATTGATATTATAGGTAAAGATGAACTTTTACAGAAACTTTTTGGTATGGAAATACCGAAATGTGCACAGAAGTCAAGAGAAGACTAAACCCTGAGCTTCAGTAGTTACCACCATTTCGGTGTTTGTCTTCCCCGCCACCCTGCGCCTTGTTTGGGTGTAGTCAGTCTTCAGGGAAGTCACTTGTGTGGTCTCACACATAAGCACTTACTCCTTGTTAACACTGCCACCCTGCCACTGTCATAGGTAATACAGTTCACAACTGTACCCCAGCATCAGAGACTGACTCTGGACCACCTGGGGTCAGGGCTGGGCCCAGCCTAGAATCTCCTATCCAAGCCAGCACTGGAGCCTCCTCCCATCCCCCCGACCTTTGCCCTCCACCACCTGCAGCCCTCTGGCTCGGGCCTAGCCCGCCAGCTGTACCTGTAGGGTGGATCCTTCCTTTTCTTCTCAGTGCTCAGTCCCTGAGTCTCTAATGGGCTTTGCTTATAACATCATTTTGTACCATTAATACTCTGTGTCTTAATGCACTTCCCATACTAAGGCTAATATCAGGAGATTGTAGACTCTTAGAATATTATGTACTAAAAAGGATTTATAATCCTCCCCCTCCCCAGTTGATGTTGGAAGTCTTCACTTTGTTATAAATCATCATGGTCATAAACCACTGGTTAAGTGTTCCTTTGTGGGTGGTGCCTTCTGATTAATGCCGAGCGCTCAGGCCCCTGGAGGCCGGGTAGACCTGGTGGGTCACGCTGCTGTGTTGGAGAGGGACTGGAAAAACTCCCATGTTCCTACACTGTAGGATCCTGATGAGCTAGGAAGAGCATCTGAAGTCTTTGTAATTTCAATTTCAACAAATACCTAAGACTACCTTCTTGTATCAGCTAAGCGCCCACTGATTTGAAGGTGGTCTGTGGTGGTCCTTTTGGAGCTTTGCCACTTACTGGTGCCATTTTCCAGTGTGTCTGTGCGGCTCTTCCGCTCTGCCCCATCTTCTCTGATGACCTCATCAGAAACTTGGCTGCTGATTCAGTGCTTCTATCCCTCACCTGTAAAGACTCTCAACTCGGCTGGGTGTGGTGGCTCACGGCTGTAATCCTAGCACTTTGGGAGGCTGAGGCGGGTGGATCACCCAAGGTCAAGAGTTCAAGACCAGCCTGGCCAACATGGTGAAACGTCATCTCTGCTAAAAATACAAAAATTAGCCAGGTGCTAGGCGCCTGTAATCCCAGCTACTCGGGAGGCTGAGGCAGGAGAATCACTTGAACCCAGGAGGCGGAGGTTGCAGTGAGGCGAGATCGTGCCACTGCACTCCAGCCTATGCAACAGAGCAAAAACTGTCGTGAAAAAAAAAAAAGACTCTCTGAACTGTATGGTGGAGACTGTTGGTGTGTGATGTATGTCATTGAACCAGAGACTTACCTAACTTTAGCTAAAAGAGAGAACCGCAGACCTCTCAGGAAATCTGCATCTTTGTCCTGGCAAGAAAGCTGAATGAGCAGGTGTGACTTTCATGTAGATTTAAATTAGACATTGTTTCCTTTATGAAAATATTCCCTTTGAGGGGACACGTATATTGGATGGTAGGAAACCAATTTTAAGGAGGAGTTAATAGCCTCAAATAAATTCACCAAAAAAGCCCGTCTTCTATGATGGCTTTATTCAAGAAACCAGCAGCCAGTATCGGGATGGCAGAAAGACCTCATCTCACGGCCCATTTCCCCTAGTGGAGGTGGCGGCCTCACCTGCAGTTTGGGAAGGGCTGAGAGGCCGAGTCCAGGCTCTGCAAGGGATTTTCTGTCTCCTCAGTGTGGGAGCAGGATGGCCGCGTGGAATCCCCCCATGCCACCACAGAACCACAGTCACCTACTTGCCATGTTTTAGTGTCTCCAGCAATAGGAGGCCCCAGATAATTGCCAGAAACAATGACAATGCGCCTTATTGTGGAAAAGTTTAAGTATATACACTTTATACTGGAAACCAGAATTCTCTTAGCTTTTTAAGTGAAAACTTTAAAAAAAGTTCTTTATCTGTATACCTAAGTAACTTAGTACATACATTTTTTAATATTCATGTGGGATAAATTTAGATTTTTTTTAAGTGTTGTGGCAATATTCAAGAAACTCAAAAGACAATTTGTCACTTTGTACATTCTACTGCAATTTTTATATTTCCATGTTTGCTTCTGTATTTTTTCTTGAACAGTTACACAAACATGTTTTATCTCACTAATGATTTTATATATTTATGTGGTCTTTATATTGATCATGTCTTATATTATTTTATCATGTGGACTTGCCATAATTCAACTCTTAATTCTGTCAGTGGATATTTAGGTTATTTATACTTTTTCCATCATCAGTAATGATGTAGGGAACAAGTTTATCTTTGTAAAAGACTTTCCACCCCCCCTTCTTTTGAGTGATATTTTTAGAATATAGTATTCCCAGACATAAAATTGTAAGGCCAAGAATAAAAAAAGAGATCATTTTTATGGCTCTTGATGAATATTGCCAGGTTTCTTAAGCACCATATCAGCTTATGCTGCCACTGTAGGGCGAGAAGTGACCTGCTTCTGGGATGCACTGTGGTGTTCCTGTGCCGGGGGACTGCTCTGGAGTCCGCCAGGAACCCAGGAAGCAACTAGAGGCCCCCCGCACGTGCCATAAATGAACACTTCATACTGAAAGGCCCTTGAACATCTCATGGAGAGTGGCACACAGTATTTTATTTCACCTTATGTGAACTCACTGACTGTTCACTTAGCCATTCTTCCCTCGGGCATTCTTTTGTGTGGGTATTTAGCACTTCGAAAGTCTTGACGCACTGGCAGCAGAAGGGAAACTTTATGATTCTTTATGATTCCAGCCCTGCACAGCTTTGAACTGTCAGCACTTTTAAAGCCTTTAACAACTTAGCTTGATATTCTTTTTAATAGGAATATGAACCCCCAGATAAAAGCTGAGTAATACACACTTAATGTGTCTGCAGCAGAACACTGATTCCATTCATTATCTTTCCCTCATTTCTGGTTACTTTGGTTGGAAGCCACAGCTGTACCTGGTCTGAAAAGTTGAGAAATGTAGGATTGTGACTAGACAGCTGCACACATTGCTGTCTGCTTGGGTCCTGGCAGAAGCATCTTTTGAAAAGCCCCTTTCCCCCTCTTTCTGTACCAGACTTAGTCACATGAATTACATTCTTTCTTGAAGGTGCAGCTTATGTTCATGCCATGGTTTTCTCTCTGTTGCTTTTCAGTCACCTGCATTTTCCTTCTCATCACCTCCTTTTCTCTGATCAGTCTTCCACAGTTGTGTCTTCCTCACAGTTTTCCCTGTCATTTGTGTGAAGTAAGGATAACCAGGCCCTCCTGGTCCCTGAGTTTCTCATTCTCAGCTTTGTCCATTTTGCCACCCTAGTGTTTGTGTGTTTTTTGAGGCAGAGTCTCACTCTGTTGCCCAGGCAGGAGTGCAGTGGCATGTTCTCAGCTCACTGCAGCCTCCACCCCCTGGGATCAAGTGATCCTCCCACCTCAGCCTCCCAAGTAGCTGGGATCACAGGCGCACGTCACCATGCTCAGGTAAATAAAATTTTTTTTTGTAGCGATGGGGTCTCACTCTGTTGCCTAGGCTGGTCTTGAACTGCTGGGCTCAAGCAGTCCTCTTGCCTCAGCCTCCCAAAACGCTAGGTTTACAGGCACGAGCCAGTGCGCTGGGCACTCTGGTGTCTGCAAGTGCTGACCCCTTCAGAATACGTCCATCGGGTGTTGTATTTTGTATTCTTTGTGAAGTATCCAAGTACGTTTCAAAGAAGAGGACAGGGTATAGGGTAAGACTGTCCTTTGCATTGTCTGCTTTGTTTGGTTGGGTTTTGGGGTAGGGACAGCTATCACTTGGCTGCCCTGGAGCCTCAGACCTAGAGCTTTCACCGAGGGTGAGGCTGACGAGGGGCTTTTTGCTGAAGCTTCCAGAGGGCTTGATGAGATCAGTTCCTGACCTGACCTCACTCAGCACAGCAGCATCGTACAAAGGTTCCAGGTTGTTGGGTGAGGGAGGCATCTGCAGGTGGTTCCCCACAGACACAGTCACCTCCTGGATGGTTTCCCTGTGTCTCCACTGACATACCCAGGACTGTTTTATTTCCTCCTGTTAGACACCAGAGCCAGAAGTGGAACCACCCAGCACCCCCGAGCTCAAGCAGGGGCTGTATGAGCTCTCAGCAAGCAACTTTGAGCTGCATGTTGCACAAGGTAAGGAGGAAGTCCTGATGCCAGCTTCAGAGAATCACTATTATTCCTTGGCGTGTTGGGCTTTTCCTTCCTGCCACTCAAGGGCTCTTAGATAGCAGCATCAGTGGCACTGACAAAGGGTCACTCTAGAGGAGCTGTTGGGACCGTTGTTCGGTGCACCTCCTCTTAAACATGAGTTCTCCTTTTGTCTGTGCCCTTATAGAAACGCCGAGTCTAATGCTAAGCACACGTGATCCGCACACTAGCTGGACAGTGCATCCTTGGCTAAGAGTGTTTATTGACAGACTCACCTCGCTTGATTGCTCTTTACTTTATTGCACTTTGGAGATACTGCATTTTTTACGGATTGAGGATTTTGGCAGCCCGGCATCTGGCAGGTCTAGCGGTTTTTCCAGCAGCTTGTGCTTACTTTGTATCCCTCTGTCAGCATCTTTTTAGCAATAAAATATTTTTTAATTAAGGTACATTGTTTTTAAAGAAGTAATGCTGTTGCACACTTCATAGACTATGGTGTAAACATAACTTTGATATTCACTAGGGAACCAAAAAATTTGTGTGACTTGTTTTATTGTGATATTATCTTTATTGCAATGGTCTGGAACCAAACCCACAGTATCTCGGAAGTATGCCTGTGTATTAATGGTAATCATATGCTTAATGACCTCAGGCAGAAACAAAAGCTTCTCCCTGTCTAAACGGAATTTAGATTGGGCACAGTGGCTCATGCCTATAATCCCAGCACTTGGGGAGAACAAGGTGGGATGACTGCTTGAGCCCAGGAGTTCGAGATCAGCCTAAGCAAGACCTTGTCTCTACAGAAGATTTAAAAAAAAAAAAAAAAAAAAAAAGCTGGGTATAGTAGCACATGCCTGTAGTGCCAGGCACTCCTGAAGCTGAGGTGGGAAGATCACTTGAGCCTGGAAGGTCAAGGCTGCAGTGAGCTGTGATCATGCCAGTGTACTCCAGCCTGGGCGACAGAGTGAGACCCTGTCTCAGAAAACAACCAAACAAAACCCAGAATTTAATGACACCGTTATAATATGAATCAAATTAGTTACTCTTTACACTTAAAAGATCTTTCTATACCACATCCCATTTTTTGAAAATGGTCTCCTAATATCAGAACGATCCCCATAAAATTTCCAGTGTGAATACATAAGTCTCCCTTTATTCACACATAGATGTGTTTCAGAAAACTTGGCCCAACACCGAATGACTTGAAAACAATTTTGGCTTCCTGGCTGGCTCCCATTACCAAATGCTACCATGGAGAGAAATCCCCTTAGAAGACTGGGTTGGAAACGTGAGAAACGGTTTGGATTGCCACTGGCCTTGTGACTTGTGCCTGCTGGGAGTCAGAGCCCCTCCCCCACCACACTTACTGTCCACAGTAACTTATCGTGAGGCCTTCAGCCTTTTCCCATTTTTGCTAAAAGTTATTTCATCCATACCAGTGCCCTGACGGCGGAACTTCAGCATGCTTTCCGCTACGGGAATGCATTTTCAGCTGGGATTGTCTTGGGCTCTGAGCAGGATGTGTTTCCCACATCACCTGTTACACACTGACTCCGGCAGGCCTAGCCACCGCCTCCCTAAGTGGGTCACTGCCACAGAGCTGTGTCATGTAGGTGCCATGGTGGCTTCCTGCCCTTGCTGGCTTCCCGTCAGTACTCTGATTAGGTTCCCAGAGAGCCTGTCTCCACCTTACAGCACAGGATCTACCGTGCACCTGCACATGGTTTCAGCCTTGCCCGTTTTTTAATGGAAGTTGTTAACTTTTAAAGGAAGTTTTTCACCATTTTCTTCAAGTGCATTGTTGCTGTGCTGAGGAGGCGGTAGCTGTGAGCCTTAGTGTGGCAGAGTCCTGCTCAGACGCCAGGCACATGCCACTGGTTAGTTCTCTCCCCGGCCACAGCCTGATTTCAGTTTGGTATCAGCCCAATGTCAGGGTAGAACAGCTAAACACCTTCTGTGTCCAAATAATGATGCTGTGAGGGTTTATTTGTTTTTTTCCCCCTAGCCAAGGGGGTGGTTTCATTTTTTAAACTTTTTTTATGATAAAATATAATACAGATCGAGAAAAAAAATGTAGGGCTTAATGAATTTTTATGGAATGGTCACACTGTAACTACTGTCCAGTTCAAGAAATAAAACTGCCAGCCTCTTGTGTCCCATCCAGGGCACAGCCCACCCTCCCTTCTTCTCCAAGAAGGCACTTGCCTGACATTTGTGGAAACCACTTGTATTAGTCCGTTTTCACTGCTGATGAATACACACCCGAGACTGGGCAATTTATAAAGGAAAGAGGTTTAATGGAGAACTCACAGTCCACGTGGCTGGGGAAGCCTCACAATCATGGCGGAAGGCAAGGAGGAACAAGTCACATCTTACGTGGATATCAGCAGGCAAAAAGAGCTTGTGTAGGGAAACTCCCGTTTTTAAAACCATCAGATCTCATGATATTCACTATCACGAGACCAGCATGGGAAAGACCTGTCCCCGTGACTCAGTTACCTCCTACCTGGTCCCTCCCACAACATGTGGGAATTCAAGATGAGATTTGAGTGGGGACACAGCCAAACCATATCACGACTCCTTTTATGGTTTCATCACTGAAGTGCACATTCCTGAGCACTATAGTTTTATATGTGTGTGTGTTTATATATCTTTTAAGGCTCTTTTTTAACCTGCATGTTCTCCAGACATCTCTTTATCTTTCTTGCTGAAGACATAGGTGGTTTGACCTGTAGAGCTCCCCGTGGTCCAGACTTTGCTAATTGTGTCTCTGTAGTGTGGTCTACATGTTTCCCTGATTTCTCTGTTTCCTGGAAATTGGTAGTTGGGTCTGGGGACAGAATCAGTTTAAGTGTGATGTTTTTTGGGGGCACAGGAAGACCTCATAGCTGGTGGGGGCACAGAACGTCCAGTTGTCTCTCTTTGGGATGTGGGTGACCATGACAGGCAGGGCCTGGGTCCATTCATTCCTTAGGGCTGCCAAGTGCCGAGACTCATTCAAGCATCCCTTCATTTTTTAACCAAGAGAAACTCACCCTCATTTATCACCTGGTTATTCAGTGGTACAGTGCATATAGGAGAGGTGGGAGAAATGCCTGATTCTTTCCCTTTATTACAGTTTTCCAAATAATGAGTTGATTGCTGATTGTCCATCAAAGATGACAAATTTGGTTTTGAGTATTGTTATGAACTCATGAACAGAAACACATTTGATGGAGTCCCTTTGTACCAATTAAAGTGCTCATGCCGAATTGAGATTTGCTAAGCAGGACAAAGATCTGATTCTTCAATTAACTCTCTAGTGAGGTCTGACATAAATTACAGTTCCTCTTTCCCCCGTCTCTGCCGTGGCTCTCCACTCCAGGCGACCACTTTATCAAGTTCTTCGCTCCGTGGTGTGGTCACTGCAAAGCTCTGGCTCCAACCTGGGAGCAGCTGGCTCTGGGCCTTGAACATTCCGAAACTGTCAAGATTGGCAAGGTGAGTGAAAGCCCTTATTAAACTGGAAATGGACTGCTTTGGGCTGGATTAATTAGCAGAGCAGCCCATTATTCATTCTGTGTGCAAAGTCGCAAACTTGATTTATTAATTCCATTTAGTGTGCCACTTGATAATTCATTTCACCTTCACAGATGGCAGCCTGATTTTGAGTTTTGCTGGCTTTTCCACAGCCTAGAGATAAATTATGGCCTCGGCTGCTTTGTTTATTTTGAAGAGATGGCCAAATCTGAATTGGCAGCCCCAGAGCCCGTTCTGCAAAGATATGGGGTAGAGCCTTGTAGAATGTTCACTGGACGAACTTGGAGACCGTCCACGTTCGACCTCACCCAAGAGCTCTCTCTAAAAGGACCCTGGCTCTGTGCTCACCCAGGCACGCAGAAGACCCTCCCTCAGTTTGCACTGTGCCTGGGATTCTTTCCAGCATTTCCCATTTTATACAGAGAAGCCAAGAGTGATGTCTGACAACTTCTGTGTAACTGGATTTTCTGGAAATATCCAGTGTAGCTCCAGGGACATCACTTTTATTCTTGTCCACTTTCCAGCCCCCACCAGACACCATGCATAGATTTCGTTTCTTAAAAATCTCATTTTTCTACCTTGCCATGGGGCTGATTTGTATACAAAAGTAATGCTGCATGTCTAGGACTGAATGATGGTTAACAGGATGATCTACTTGGGATGGTGAGATGGTCAAAAGTGTAAACTTGGGGGTTGGGTAGACCTGGCTGGCTGACCTTGGGCAAAATCTCTCCACGCCTCGGTCTACCCCTTTGCAAAACTGAGCTAAGATCTACTGTGTGGTGTCTGGGCAGATGAAAGTACACTGCTTAGTGTGATGCTCAGCATGAGGCAGATGCTTAGTAAATTGTAATCACTTTTGTTGTCAGTTAAACGGATTTTTCACTGTTGCCTCTTAAACGCTGACGATAATATATACTAATTATACGTGTTATGATTATCAGTTTATATTTATTGAACATTTCGGGGAAGTAATTATAAAATAATCTTGTCTACTGTCTTACCCCATTCCTTGTATCCTTACTTAGTTATTGTATGAAATTTGATGGGAGATTCTTTTAGGTTTATATCCATAGAGGATCCTAGCAGACCCAGGCGTGAGCAGACACAAGCCTAGGTGACCATGCTGAAGCCCTTCATCCCTGGCACGTGTGGCTGGGTTACACTGGACCCTTAAAAATGCTTGTCCTCTCCCGACCTTGGGCTGAGGCCTCCTGTACTTCAGTTCCGCACCTTAGCTGCTCTCTGACGGGTATTAGGTGTTGAAATAGTATTTTTACCCCCGTTTGCTGACATAGTGAAAAACAACTTAGTCCTACCTGTTACAGTGCTGGTAGAAAATAAAAAAGAAAGCAATGACTTAGAATAAGATGTTTCATGAAAATGTTGGGCTAGCAGTAGCTTTATGAGATTTAAATGAAAGAAAAAGCTTGAAGAGCTGTGGTTGTTGATAAGTTTATAGAATTAAGGACGGATTATAATCTTGACATCTTTGTAGTCTTACCTTTATTATATACCAACTACTCCTGTTTAGAATGCACTTCTTGCTCCCTGTTGATTTTAAAACCCTCTAAGCTTGGGCATGAGAGTAAATTCTAAGCTGGCATGTGAACTGGTCTGGGTCCCAGTCACCGACAGCCAGGCTAACCCCCTCCCACCACCACCAAATGTCAAGCCAGGGCCCTGACCCTAGCTACCAGGTGCTGACTTTACTTGCTCGAGTTAAAATGTTGCTTCCTAAAAACTGGCATGTTTAACTGAGCTGTTAATACAATAAATCTTACCTCTAAAGTCTTTCCTTTACTCCCTTTAGCCCAGGTATGTTTTAGCGTAGCTTTTAGGAACATTCTCTTCAAAAACTGCACTTTGCTGGCAGAGTTGCTACAGAATCTGGATTTTGAAAAGAATATTTGTAACATACAAAGCGTCCAGTATTCCCATTAGCAAGAAGGTTCATGGAGAAACTGACTGGGAAGTTGATCTGCCTTTATTCTTAGGTCGATTGTACACAGCACTATGAGCTCTGCTCCGGAAACCAGGTTCGTGGCTATCCCACTCTCCTCTGGTTCCGAGATGGGAAAAAGGTACGTCTGCACTTCTTAGTATTGAGAATTCTTCATCTCTTAACCCCATCAGGCTGAGCTACTGAGTGGTTTAATGGGTACAGTGAATTGCCAATCTTGATTGTTAGGGCACTGGTTTGGAGAAATGTGTGTAATGGAACAAATGTCTTTCTCTTAATTGATAAGATTTGGGTTGTGGAGATAAATTCATTTGTTATACTACCTTGAAACATTTCAGTGGCCCAAGTTATCACTAGAATAACCCAGATCTTACAGTCACAGGGTTAACTGTGCTCTGGTCATGAACACAAACCTTCAGGCCTTTGAACCGAGCTAAGGCTTGCACTTGGTCCGGTTCTGCCTCCCTCCGTCCTTCGCTGGCCGATGGTCAGCGGCTCAGAGTTCCCCATCAGCACAACGGCTCGCTGGCAGGCCTCTGCCGCAGACTTCCATGATGCGTAACCCCGTGGAGGGAAGAGGGGCCCGTACAGTTCTCTCACCAAAGCCGAGGCATTCAGTTATCCTCTCTGCATTCCCGTCTAAATATGAACATGCAGACTTTGCACCACAGCTAAGACATCTGGGAGATCTGACCTGGGCAAGCTGGGGTTGGAGGAAGGCTTAAGTGATTCAGAACACCGAAGTGGACTCACTCAGCGGCGTGCCCGTGTCTGGGACAGGTGGATCAGTACAAGGGAAAGCGGGATTTGGAGTCACTGAGGGAGTACGTGGAGTCGCAGCTGCAGCGCACAGAGACTGGAGCGACGGAGACCGTCACGCCCTCAGAGGCCCCGGTGCTGGCAGCTGAGCCCGAGGCTGACAAGGTGGGTGCCTGCTGGAGTCGGGATCCCCATAAGTGGCCCGTGGCCCCCGGCCCCCCACCTACCCACCCTCAGAGGCCTTCTCAAATGCTTTGGACAAAATGACAGTTTGGGGACAGAGGCATTCTGATGGTTGGCTAGGCTGCGTTTTCAGCACGTATTTTTCATCGACTTTCGCATGCTTTCAGGGGTGAATGTAAACAAAAGCTTTCCTTTTAAAAACATGAAATGGATGTGAGACAAATCCCAAGACAATATTTGGTGTCAAAAATCTCTAGAGAATCCTTCCCTTCCGCTTCATTCATTTTAAAGAATGACTATGCTCGGCATGTTTCTGCTATGAAATCTTGGCTGCTGGCCCCGGGGCCCTGATTCTATTCCTGACCTTGCTCCAGGCATTTCCCTTTACCCCTGTTGTAAAGGCCCCTAGAAGACCTGTAGCCAAGAGGGCATCCACAGCGATCAGGCCAGTGACTATCGCTGTAACCTGCCTAGGCAGTCCTGACGCACTGAGGGGCTTCCTTCCTTCACTCAGATAGCAGGAGGTTTTAGATTCGTTTGTTCTGCTTTATCAAGCCCTTGTTATGTCACAGGCACTGCTCTAGGCCACCAGGAAGTAAAAATAAGAGTGGTTTCCTGCCTCTGAAGCATACAGGTCTCTGAGGCAAATGGTGAGAAGACACACAAGCCAATGGCAGGGGGCTGGGGCAGGAATGTGTGCAGGGCTTGGTTGCTAGAGAGAAGTGGGGGCAAATGGGCAAGAAGTGTCCCTAAGGAGCTGATTGATGGGATCTGTGCTGGACAGATAGGCTGGGCAGGGCTACCACTGAGGGGCTGCACCAGCAGAGGCATGACCCGAGAATCAGCCGGCATTTCTGCAGGGCCATGCCTGGGGGAACCCAGTGGGAGACAGGTCAGGGTGTGGTGTAGGATCCCTGAGAGTGAGAGAGAGAGGAGCTGGAGTTGAGAGGCTGTGGGCAGCTGGCCAAGGATTACAAACTGTATCCCATATTCACAGGGAGCCCACGGAGGCTCTGTGCAGATTGGAGTTGTAGGAAAATGACTGGCATGCGCATGTGCCGGAGGTGGGAAGCTGCTGTTAGGCCATTAAAGATGATGAGCCTCATGCTGCAGCCGTGACTGTGCGATGGCGAGGAGGAGAAAGCCAGCATAAGGAGTCCAGCCTGCTGTGCAGCGGGGAGGAGAGGGAGGGAGGGTCCCAGGCGAGTCTGATTCCTGCATAGCTGGTGGAGGATGGTACCCAGCACAGGGGCGGGGACAGAGCTCGAGGAAAGGGATGAGCTTGGTTTTCAAGTTGTTGATCTTCAAGGCTTTCGGCTGTGTAGGTGGCAGTGTCCAGTGGCAGTTCCAACCACGAGCCTGGGGCTACAGCAGGAGGTCTGCACTGGACGAGAGTGCCCGTTATCATCCTCTACAGGTAGAAGTCACGCCCGAAGGCCAGGAATTTGGATTTGGAAAAACCAGTGACGCCACCAACCCCCTCCTCCCTGGGTGGGGCCGCACCGGGCCTCCTCACCCCTACAGCCCCGTCCCTAGTTGGACTCTTGTAGGTCAGGGATGGCCTGAGTGTTGTTTGAAAGTTGATGTTTTGGTTGAAGAAGTGAACAGCTGATTTTGTAGTTGTTAGGACCACATATGTTAGAGGAGTATATGTGTCATAGTGGTTTCAAAGGTCATCCCAAATTGAGTATAATTATATACCGCGGATGTTTTCATCGCAGCACCATTTCTATTTCTAATAGTTTTCCACCATGAAGTGGGTCTTTTCAGTGCGTGCGGCGTCATGTTTCTGGACATAAAGATGGTAGTGTTCCACAATGGCCCCCTTGGCCTCCGTCACTGACATGTTACTCGATGCCAGACTCAAATGGAACAGCCCTGGTACACTTAGCCACGTGATAAATCATCCCATTCCTGCTCTCAGGAGAGAATCGCAGATCCATTTTTGGAGAAACACATAGACGTCATTCTGTAAAGAACTGTCAAGGGAGAATGGCTTTAAAGCAGACTACCATGTAGCACCTTTCCCTTAAATTCTCCAGCCAGAGCTTCCATCAACTTTTTTCACATTGACTTAGAACAGGCTGCTTTCCATTTTTATGTTTAATGTAAAACACATATCATTGCCTTTGCTGTTGTAACTAGGTTCTTTCTGTTGCATAGAGAGGATGTCACAAAGGGTGCTAGGAGAATAGGGTGGCTAGTGAGAAAAGCAGCTGAGGATGAGACTTCAGTGGGTATCCTGGAGACTCCAAGCCTAGAGGTACAGACTCAGGCGTCGGACACCCAGGGCTGCCTGGTCCACACCACAGAGCCCTGGAGAGTTTTCAACCTGCCTCATCCCCAAAAGACAGTCCCACCACCCCCCCCTCCCAATCCCCTGTACAGTGTCCAGCCACCTCCTCACATCTCCCAGGCTTAGGACCCAGGGACTTGTATTGATCTCTCTGCCCTTCAGAGGCTGCCAGCTGCCTTTGTGTGTAGCCTATGAAATGCAGATTGTGTAGGTATTTCTTTGTGACCTTGGAGCCTACATAACTGCATTTTTAAAAAATTACTGATTCGTGGATCTCCAATCCCAAAGCATGGCCCTGCTCAACTTTAAGGGATGTCCTTGAACTGTGGCTTTTCCCTCCCTTGAAGGGCACTGTGTTGGCACTCACTGAAAATAACTTTGATGACACCATCGCACAAGGAATAACCTTCATCAAGTTTTATGCTCCATGGTAAGTGGCTGTTTAATGAGAAACTACTTTGTCCATGTGTACTAAGTCACATCATGGTTTTCAGCTCATCTGCACCCCTCCAGACTCAACGTTGGGCACATGTTACATTTATATGTAGGTCATGTAGGAAATAAGGAACCGTTATCATTATGCTCCTATATTCAAATATGTTAAACTTCAGTGGCCTTAATTACATATGGAGAATGAGGCTAAAGTTATATCAACTTTGGAGAAAACATAAAAATGGAGGCAAATGATGATGGCCATATTCAGTTTAGTGGTATCTGCACTTTTCCAAATAGATGGCTTTTTCTTTTTTGGCTAAACAATGAGTGTCATGATGTAGCTTTGCTCCTCGGTTCTTTTAAGTACTTGGATTTCTTTTGTAGAGAAATCCAGTAGAGTCTGTTAGAGCCTTTCAGTATGCTACGCAGTTTCCTGAACCTGCATGCCACGTGGTCTTGGAGCCCAGAGCAGAAGTGGATTGCAGGTAGTGTGAGATCCAGACAACCTTGGTTCTAAGACTTACTGTAGATGACTGTATAGTAAACTTGGATGTCCTTTAATTCCTTTGAACCCCAGTTCTCTCAGCTGAAAAATGGGAGTAACTTTTTGTCTTCACAAATAAAACAATCCATTTGGAAAAGCAGAGTGTTTAGGACATTAGATTGTTTATCTAAACATGATAAAAGCGTCACTTTTCTTGTTAAACTCCACATGTTCCTGAGCAACTAACCATAGGGGTAAAAAGTTAATAATCACAGGACTTGAACGAACCGTAGCAATGCCTTTCAAATCATTTTCAACATTTAAAAACCCTAAAGCTCCACAGATCAAGTATCAAGAAAGAGGATCCCCTTTGGCTGAAGGGGAGCCATCCATATGGCAGGAGGGAGTCAGAAGAGACAAGGGAACGGAGTCGGGTAGAAGGGAGAGTTTGAACCAAACTTAGTCATGGCCTTGATGCTCACCCCACATCGCTGAAGTACCAAGGAGGCCTTAAAATGGTTTTGAAATTCTGAGACCATAAGCGATCAAATCTAAAATGTCTTTGGCATTCAAGTGACTTTTTAGAAATCGTGTGGCATCTGCCCTGTTCCCTGTTCCTCTGCTCCTGTGCTTTCATAAAGCAGTTAGCGCAGTTCACCGTGGCATGGAAATGGTCTCAGAATCTCAACTTGTTTTCAGACTGGCTTGCTTCTGTCACGTTATCTGAAAGTCTACCTCGGATCAACTTTGGGGTTTTTCGTTTGGGATAGGAGGAGGAAGAGTTAATGTGCACCCAGTGGGAGAATTTGGTGTTTTACAAATTTCTAGGCAATTGTTGACTGTCCCATACAGAAGAAACAGAGCTTGTCTTGGCAGCAAAGTGTAGGTGAATGATCTCGACCCAGGATTTCAACAAAGCTGCCATTTTTCTCTTCTTAGGTGTGGTCATTGTAAGAATCTGGCTCCTACTTGGGAGGAACTCTCTAAAAAGGAATTCCCTGGTCTGGCAGGGGTCAAGATCGCTGAAGTAGACTGCACTGCTGAACGGAATATTTGCAGCAAGTATTCGGTGGGTACTTGGATGGATGCTTATGGGAGCTCTCAGTAGGGGGGCAGATCCCAAGGGAACTGTGCCTCAACCACGATGACTCACTCTGCTCTCATCTTCTCCACAATGTGGTTTTTATGTCCCTTTGAGTTGTTTGGAGAAGCAAGAGATCCTCTCTCAAAGGAAAGGCATTCTTCTTCTCCGCCCGCTTTTTAGTTAGTACCCATGTTTCAGTGCAGGTTTTCAGGCCTTGCTGTCTGAGTATAAGGCCGTGAAGTAACAGACCCCACACCATAGACTGCGGGGCTTCCCACACCGCTACTCTTGATGACTGACCAGTGGTCTGTAGCCTTCGCCATAAATCCCTGAGTCACTCACTTTTCACACATAAGCCAGCATTATAAAATGCAGTGGCTGAATCTAAGAATCATTTCAACATAACCTCCTTTCTGAAAGGGCCATGCCAGCAAGTCAGTCCTGTGCTTGAGTTAACTACTGCCTTCATTCCAAGCTGTTAGCACAGTCTGATGGCCTGGGAGATTTGTCATTTTTTTCTCCTTTGTTATTCAGACACTTTTGGAGCCTTTTAGATGGAGAATAGACGTAACGCAGACATAGTTTCCTTATCATTAAAAGATACCAGTTGTTTTTTTGTGCCCTAAAATTCTTAGAAACGAGTTGCCACTGAAAAATGTATCCTCAAGAGGATCTTGCTCTCATGGTCTGGTCTGCAGACCACCAGGGCATCGCCAGGGAGGTCGCTGGAAATGCAGACTCCCAGGCCTGCTCAATCCACATCTGCATCTTCACCAGATCCGCAGGTGATTGTGTGCATAGTAAAGACTGAAAGGGTCTGCTTTAGGGGAAAATCGTTCCTTTGATGCTGATCTTTAATGATGTCATTTTGAATTCAGAAGTGAACACACAGCCCCACGGCTTTGCTTTCTAAACAGTCTGCTCCTGTTTTAATGGCATCTACACCTCTAAAAATTAGCCACACAATTTTCCAGCCACAACGGTAGGAGTGTATCTGGTTTTATTTAGGAAGCAATTTGCATGTGATCTGGACCGCTGGTTTGCAAACCTTTTTCTTTTTTGTTTTAAGGTACGAGGCTACCCCACGTTGTTGCTTTTCCGAGGAGGGAAGAAAGTCAGCGAGCACAGTGGAGGCAGAGACCTTGACTCATTGCACCGCTTTGTCCTGGGCCAAGCGAAAGACGAACTCTAGGAACACAGTTGGAAGTCACCTCTCCTGCCCAGCTCCCACACACTGCGTTTAGGAGTTCAATCTTACAGAGGCCACTGGGTTCCCAGTGGTGGCTGTTCAGAAAGCAGAACATACTAAGCGTGCGGTATCTTCTTTGTGTGTGTGTTTTCCAAGCCAACACACTCTACAGATTCTTTATTAAGTTTCTCTAAGTAAATGTGTAACTCATGGTCACTGTGTAAACATTTTCAGTGGCGATAAACATTTTCAGTGGCGATATATCCCCTTTGACCTTCTCTTGATGAAATTTAAATGGTTTCCTTTGAGACTAAAATAGAGTTGAGGGAAATCAAATTGCTGGACTATTTGTGGCTCCTGAGTTGAGTGATTTTGGTGAAAGCAAGCACATCCAAAGCATAGTTTGTTAACTGCCCACGAGTTTTGGAAAGGTGGCCTTGTGGCAGTATTGACGTTCCTCTGATCTTAAGGTCACAGTTGACTCAATACTGTGGTTGGTCTGTAGCATGGAGCAGATTTAAATGCAAAAACCCACACCTCTGGAAGATACCTTCACGGCCACTGCTGGAGCTTCTGTTTCTGTGAATACTTCTCTCAGTGTGAGAGGTTAGCCATAATGAAAGCAGCGTTTCTTCTGACTGTGCCTGAGTAAGAGAATGCTGATGCCATAACTTTACGTGTCGATACTTGTCAAATCAGTTACTGTTCAGGGGATCCTTCTGTTTCTCACAGGGTGAAACATTTCTTTAGTTCATCATGTTAACACGAAGCCAGAGTCCACGTGAACTTTACAGTCGGATGTCTTCCCTAGAAAGGGTAGGCATGGAACATTCCACAAGGCTCATTCTCAGTATTGCATTAACGCATAGAAAGATTCCAGTTGTATTTGTCACCTGGGGGCGACAAGACCAGACAGGCTTTCCCAGGCCTGGGTATCCAGGGAGGCTCTGCAGCCCTGCTGAAGGGCCCTAACTAGAGTTTCTGATTCTGTTTCTCAGTAGTCCTTTTAGAGGCTTGCTATACTTGGTCTGCTTCAAGGAGGTCGACCTTCTAATGTATGAAGAATAGGATGCATTTGATCTCAAGACCAAAGACAGACAGATGTCAGCGGGCTGCTCTGGCCCTGGTGTGCACGGCTGTGGCAGCTGTTGATGCCAGTGTCCTCTAACTCATGCTATCCTTGTGATTAAACACTTTTACTATCTCCCTTGGGAATAAGCACTTATAGGACTAAGCTCTAAGACAGGTGTTTGTCCTTTTACCATCGAGCTACTTCCCATAATAACCACTTTGCGTCCAACACCCTTCACCCACCTCCCATGCGCAAGGGGATGTGGATACTTGGCCCAAAGTAACTGGTGGTAGGAATCTTAGAAACAAGACCACTTACACTGTCTGAGGCAGAAGATAACAGCAGCATCTCGACCAGCCTCTGCCTTAAAGGAAATCTTTATTAATCACGTGTGGTTCACAGATAATTTTTTTAAAAAAAAACCCAACCTCCTAGAGAAGCACAACTGTCAAGAGTGGCTTCAGCTTTGCATCACGAGTCTTGTATTCCAAGAAAATCAAAGTGGTACAATTTGTTTGTTTACACTATGATACTTTCTAAATAAACTCTTTTTTTAAAAGTCTGGTCTTTCCTTCAATGTTACAGCAAAACAGATATAAAATAGACAATAAATTATAGTTTATATTTACAAAAAAAGCTGTAAGTGCAAACAGTTGTAGATTATAAATGTATTATTTAATCAGTTTAGTATGAAATTGCCTTCCCAGTACATGATTGTGAAAAAGACATTTAGAAAATATTCTAAATTTTAATCTGAGCCTCACTTTCTACAAGGGAAATCATGATTTCCGTTCATAAACAGCATGCTCATCCCCCTAACACCATTCTTATAAGCTGGGCACCCTCATTTTATTTTCTTTGTTGGTTCTAACCCTGTGGCATGGTATACTGTATAGTAAAAAGGCAGAGAACCACTTTACTGAAATAGCTATTAGAGCCGGCAGTCCAGAAGTTAATGTGCTGGTCAAAGAACCATTCGATAAAGAAGAGGTTGTAGCATTGCCTTCACGGGTTACACGGTTACACACCCCTTGTAGTCTCACCTCAGTGTAATCAGTCTTGGTACCAGCAAAGAGTACAGCAAATGGAGGATTAAGGTGTAGAAATGGTATGTTTTGGCTGAAATAAGTATATTTTCACACCAACAAAACTCCAGCACGAACATATAACAGCAATGACAGACAAAGGCGCCCCACGGAGCCCTGGCTGTGGGTCCTGTGGACTTCTGGGAATGAAATGTGAACAGAGGCGTTCCCCCCACTTCCCCAATTTCTGTTCTCTGTAAAATCTACCTTTGATAGACAGTACGGAACCAGCTGATCCTTTAGCCAAGAATACACTTAACTCCTTTGAGATTATTTTCCCTATTTACTAACACCCCAAGTAGCTTGATCTACAGCTAAAACTAATTTTGGTGGGTTTTTGGGGGAGGAGGGTAGGAAGAGCTTCACGGTCATGTTTCTGCAGTTACCAGACCTTATACTACAGACATCCAAACTCAGCTTGCTACAGACCAACAACTACTCACGTCATTTACCAAGTGAGCAAATTATTAATGAGGTCCTTTAAAATCTTGGGTAATAAGGCACTGGCATGAGATAGTTTCAAAGTCTCATCGTCCCACCTCCAACTGTGCTTCTGTGTTTTTTAAGGCAGATGTAATCTAGGAATCCAAGGCAGAATGTGTGTCCCCAGCATCTGGTTTCGAGTTAGTGGCATCCACAAGCTCTTACAACCATATTCCTGTATTTTTTCAGAATGACATTGGAGTTGTCATCAAAGTAAAGAACCGAGATGGCATTTAGTTTAGTTGGCGCACAGCACGGTTTGGGGACATACTCAGGGTTCATAAGGTGAACCTGTTCCAAAACAGAAGGGGAGAAAGGTACCTTAGAAATGACACCTAGTCTTAGCTTACTCCCACTTATAAAACAAAGTCTCCGAGAGCTCACCAAGGTCTGCACGATCGCGTGGTTGGTTGCATTCATGTGTGCATTGAGTGGGAAGGAGCATTCTCCATCACAGTAATTGGCAGCGTAGCCCTTGGGTGCAATGATCCAGTCCTTAATTTAATGCAAAGGAAGCAACAAAAAGATTAGCATGCACTTCTCACACTATTTGTGCTTTTCAGGAATGCTGTGAAAAGGTATTTTTCACATTGGACAGGCAAGGATACAGATGCAGGAAGGCTTAGGAATTTGTCCAAGTTCACATTCAAGTGGCAATGCTGGGAAGTGAAAGTGGTCGATCTGACCCCAGAGCCCTCGCTCCTTGCAGAGGCCCACAGGGCCTCAGCTGCTACCTGGAAGCAAGTAGGTTGCCAGCAATATGTGCTTGGACCCAAGAAAGCCTCTCCAGGAGCCCAAGTAGTGCCACCTTCATATGGAAGCTACCTTTTATCGCTCACCACCTGTGATTAAAGTTGCTGCCTTTCTTACAAACTAGTGATGGTTCTCAGGTATGGGGCAAACGTGTGCTTTTCTGCATCGTTCAGTGAGCCAGCGTGTAGCCATTGGAGAAGTTAACCATTAGGTAATTTTTTTTCCAACCCTGTCTCAATTAAAATTTGTTTAAATGCCCAAATAAATGTATGTTCTCTGGGCTTTGAAAGGATGAGGTGAGAGTATTGGGAAATGTGGCTATTGATTTTTGAGGGATCACAGAGCTCAGGCACCCTAGGAAGGTGTTGGAGCGCCTGGTGTCCCACAGGCTAAGCTTCCTCTGCCTCACTCCAGGAGCCTGAGCGTTTGGGAGGGCTCCTCAGGACTTCCACAGAAGGAAGCAGCTCAGCCTTCAAGCTCTAGGTGTTTGGTGATGGCTGCCACCATTCAGATGAGACTAAACTGCTGAGAAAGGACCTTTGTCCCCTGTGTCTGGAGAACTCACCTGCCATCCCAGGTCTTGGAAACTCACATACAGCTCATGCTTCCTGCAGGCTGTTTTCAATTCACTGCTGTTGTAATCTGTTGGAGCAGATGAAAAGACGCAGCCATCAACTCATTAATTCCTTCAAGAGAGTTTACCACATGTCAGGCTCTGTACTAGGCTCAGGACAGCCTCCTAGATACAAGTGTGGTCACCCAACAGCTACATCAAGTTCCTGACTGTTGGCTTGTGTCTTATGGAGTCCGTTTTGTCTACCCTGGGGTCAGTACTGGGCGCAGGGTGACTTGAACGGACACCTTTAAGCAACAGAGGTGTGTTGTGAGCCCTGCTGCATGCAAGGCCTATGGAGGCATGGGCCAACTTGCCCAGTACATCCCGGAGGCGCCTGACTGGGAAGGCATCACATTCACATGATCAGACAACGCTACTAGGCAGGATTTGCTGCAGTCCAAACAGGGACCATTTTGAAGCTGCACAGGGGCTTTAAAGAGAGCTGCCAGGCCAGGAGAGTATCCTGAAGGAAGAGTAATGGTGGAGTGGGGCCTAACCAGGAGGCCCAGGAACAGGGCAGAGGGAGACACTCACTGCCAGGGTTGAGCCCTTGTGTGCTAATGCAATACTACTAAGCCAGTGGTTCCTCATGAGACTCGGCTGAAGCGCATATACCCACACCCTGTGCAGCACAGGAGCCACTAGCCTGGCTTAACTTAATCACCAGCAAGAGCACTGGGAGTGCCCCGATTCACTGAGACCCACTGGAGCGACTCTTACGTGACATGCCTTCTGCCTGGCACCATGGCCAACAGACGGTAAGTCAGACATGGCTTTCCTCCTGCAAGAACTTAGTGAATGAAGGGGTGGTGTAAAAGAGACACACAAATAACTCCAATACAAACCAGAACATGGATGCTACGGGCAAAGGCCATAGGCAAATATCACATAGGCAATGGCCATAAGCAAATGTCCCTTCAGAGAAGGGACAGTTCAGAGTGGGAGTGAGAAGAAGAGAGAGGAGTTCTGCTGGAATGGATTTAAGGATGTGTCAAGCAGGGTCAGATGAGATAAAGCTGGAGAAATGAATGGCCTAGGCTGCCAACCACGATGCTTCAGTCTTCCCACCAGAGGCACAAAGTGAGCCTTTGCAGGGTTTTGAGCTGAAGAGCAACATTTCGAGCTGTGATTCTAAAGGATTAATCAATCTGGAGTTGTGTTTGAGAGTTCTAGAGAGGATGGAGAGATGCAAGGAGAAGGCTTTAGAGAAAGGTCATCTAATGTGGGATGTCAGTGAGCTTAGGTCATTTGCAGGCTATCCCTTCCCTTTTAAACTACATAAGCCAGTAAGTCACCTAATTGTTGAAAGCCTGTTTGAACTTGATTTCTAACTTCTAACTCCCAGTCTTCCTGGCTGTGAAGCAGGAGAGAGCATGCAGATTTCATTATTATTATTATTATTATTTTTGAGACAGAGTCTTGCTCTGTCGCCCAGACTGAAGTGCAATGGCATGATCTCGGCTCACTGCAACCTCTGCTTCCTGGGTTCAAGCGATTCTCCTGCCTCAGTCTCCCGAGTAGCTGGGACTACAGGCGCGAGCCACCATGCCCAGCTAATTTTTTGTATTTTTAGTAGAGATGGGATTTCAACACATTGGCCAGGCTGGTCTTGAACTACTGACCTTAAGTGATCTGCTCATCTCAGCCTCCCAGAGTGCTGAGATTACAGGTGTGAGCCACCATGCCCCACCAGATTTCATGATTTTTTAAGGAAAAGAGACAAACAGTAACTCAGGCCAGTGGCCTATACTGGGAGAAGAGATGGGGCAACTTTTTTAGGTGGTTTATATTTCTCAATTTGTTCATCCTCTCCACCTGCCTATGTTACCCAACAGAACCACCCTGCCTGTAACTTCAAGGACCCCAGAGAAGCCCTAGAGGGAAGTTTTCACAATGCAGGACAAGGACTCTCAGTAAAAATCATCAACCAACTATCACCATGAGACAGAAACTTCCTACTGAAAAGAACCCCTGAACAAAAATGGATCAGACACACGAAGTCTCTCAAGAGGATGGCTGGAATGCAAGGGAAGACCCAGAGGACCCCAGAGACTGTGGATAAGAGTCGTCTGAACTAAGCTCTAAAGGAAGAATACCAAAACAAAACAAAACAAAACAATAACAAAACTAAAAACAAACAAAAACTAGAGAAAAAAAGGAAGAATACCTAAAATAATGGAAGGAAGAAAAGAAGGACTAGAAACCTTAAAGCAAAATTTTGGGGAAAAAACATGAAAAAAGAACAGGTAGAAGTAAAAAGAGTCAAATAGAACTTTGTAAAATCATAATCATTGAAAATAACAATGAAATCAGATTAGATATAACATGATCAGATTAAACAGGTTAAACATCAGTTGTCTAATTAACAGATTAAACAGATTAGTTATACATTAAACAGATAAGCATCAAATTACACATAACTTAAGACAGAATTAAGGAATTCAACAGTATATATGAAATCTCTTCAAATATAGCACAGAGTCAAATGGCCAAAATACATGACTCTCTCTTTGTAAAGAGACATGGAAGAGAGAATGAAAAGTCCAACATATTTCTAATAGGAATTTCGGAAGACAGTAATAGGGGAGTAGTAGTATCTGAAGACATAATAACTTAGAATTTTCTAGAACTAAAGAAAGACAAACATCTTTAAGTTGAAAAGGCCCAATGAGTTCCAAGTGGATCGGATAAATTCTTATCTAGCCACATCTAGTGAAACTATATCAAGCACATAAATTCTTAAAAGCAACCCAGAGATAAAAAATTACTTACAAAGAAACACAAAATGGATAGCAAATTTAACAAAAATACACATTAAAAAATTAAATACAATGAAAATGATGCCATCAAACCTAGAATGCCATGCCCAGCTGTAGTGGATATTTACTGCTTTTGCTACCCAGCTTTTGGGAACACTTCACATGTGGGGGAATGCCTAGATAGGTGGGACTGAGAGCCCCATTTCCCACAACAGATAGCTCCCCTCTTTGTCCCCTAGCATCTGAAGTACGGACTCATGACTTCATCAAAGCCAATCAAATGTCTCCACACTGCAGTATATAACCTGAGGGACTGGCTCAAAGGTGAAATCAAGAATGGGTAGTACAGCAGCCAGTGTCTAGGGTGATGACCGCATTGGAGGGATCCAAAGCACATTGTTCCATGACTAGATGTGAGCCTTGATTTCCTGAATTAAGTCTCCAGCCTTTTTGCTGATTGGGTAAGTTCCCCGGTACGCTTATTTTTCTCTCTCATTACAGTCTGCTTCTACTGCATGCAATCTAGAGCACTGTGATAGTTAATTTTGTATCAGCTTGATTGGACTATGGAATGCCCAAGTAGCTGATAAAACTTTTTTTTCTGCGGTGGGGTTTTGCTCTGTCACCCAAGCTTGAGCACAGTGGCACAATCATGGCTCACTGCAGACTTGACCTCCTGGGCTCAAGCAATCCTCCCACTCAGACTCCCAAGCAGCTGGGACTACAAGAACGGGCCACCATAACAAGCTAATTTTTAATGTAGAGATGGGGACTTGCTATGTTGCCGAAGCTGGTCTCGAACTCCTGGCCTCAAGCAAACCTCCTGCCTTGGCCTCCCAAAGTGCTGAGATTATAGGTGTAAGCTACTGAGCCTGGCAACTGTTAAGACATTATTTTTGGGTGTGTCGGTGAAGGTATTTTCTGGAAGAAATAAGTATGTGAGTCAGTAGACTGAGTAAAATAGACCTGCCCTCACCAACACGGGTAGGTATCATCTCCTCTGTTCAGGGCCCAGAGAGAACGAAAAGACAGAGGAAGGGCAAATTCTCTTTTATTGAGCTGGGTCATTGTCTTCTCTTGCCCTGGGAAATCAGAGCTCCCAGTTCCCAGGGCTTTGCACTTCAGGACTTATACCAGCAGCCCTCCCCAGTACTCAGGGCTTTGACTTCCAACTAGGACTTACACCATTGGCTCACCTGGTTCTCAAGCCTTTGGACTCAGACTGAATTACACCACCAGCTTTCCTGGTTCTCCAGCTTGCAGACAGCAGCTCATGTGACTTCTTGGCCTCTGTAATTGCCTGAGTCAATTCCCATAAAAAATCTCCTCATATGTATCTCCTATTGATTCTGTTTCTCTGGAAAATTCTGACTAGTAAAAACCCGGACTAGCTAAATTATTATTCAATAGTTAGGGCATAGAGAGTACAGGGTGGCAGTGTGCTATCTCACAGCATTGACAAGCTTGTCTGGATTTTTTTGTTTTTGTGGGTTTTTAAAAAATTTTTGAGACAGGGTCTCACTCTATTGCCCAGGCTGGAGTGCAGTGGTGTGATCATGGCTCACTGCATCCTCCAACTCCCGGGCTCAAGTGATGCTCCCACCTCAGCCTTCCGAGTAGCTGGGTGTACATCACACACCTGGCCAATTCTTTAAATACTTTGTATAGATGGTGTTTCTCTATGTTGCCTAGGCTGGTTCTGAACTCCTGGGCTCAAGTGATCTTCCTGCTTTAGCCTCCCAAAGTGCTGGGATTACAGGCGTGAGTCACCTCGCCTGGCCTTGTCTTTCTGTTAAGGTATCTTCTAAGCAAAGGAGGAGACTTAGGAGTGAGGCACGAGGCCATCTGGGGTGAGAGAATTTCCTAGAGTGGGAATGACAATGTGAAGGCCCTGAGGAAGCAGCCTGCTTCACCTATTCCAGGAACAACCATGTGGCAGCTGTGATGTGTTTATTAGCAACCCACATCCTCTATCGACCTCCTGAGCACACAGCCAGATGACATTTCCCACTGCAGTTAGCCGTGGCCATGTGCCTGGATTCTGCCCATGAATGTGGGGAAGAAGGGATGTGTGGTACTGCCAGGCCTGGCCCTCCTAACTACCTGCCCCATCAGCCTTCCACTCACTCTTTCCTCTCCTGCCAGCTGGGTACAGCAGGGGAGTCTCCTGAAGACCCCAAGGTCCTAATGCCCTGTGCTCTTAAAGGTGTCCTGGGTTAGATGACAAACTGCATGATCACACTACTTACAGTCTTTGTCTGGAATTTTCCCCATCCAGCCTCATTCTGCTTGTGAAGTAAGCTTCCTCCAAAATACCCTCTCGTGCTAGGGACCAAAATCTCCGCGAAGACCATCTTGGCATCATTTGGTCATGTAAAAAGCAAAGATTTCCACAAACAACTTTCCCAGGTCAAGCAGACATGGGCAGTGTGAAAATAATAAATCAATCTCTGGTCTTTGTCCCCAACTCCTGGCACCAAGCTTTGACAACCCTTGGACTTTCCTGAGTGTCTCTGTTATGCTCCTGAGGCCCTAGATTGTACACGGTGAGCCCCACACACTCTCTAGGACCTCATTAGCTTCAGGATGGGGGCTAGTTACCAAAAAACCCAGGCACAGGATTAGCGGGTTGGAACTTTGGCTTAGCCTGGCCTCTGGCGGGGTGGAGATGGAGTTCAATCATGTGGCCCAATGATTCAATTGTGCAGAGAAATTAAACCCCACATAAAAACTCTAGACAGTGAGGCTCAGTGGAGCTTCCAGGTTGGTGAACATACTGATGTTTCAAGAGGACGGTGCACCCAAAAGGGTGTGGAAGCTCCAACCTTGACCTTGCCTACGAGTCTCTTCATTTGGCTGGTCCTGAGTCATACCCCTTGTAATAAAACTATGATTTTAAGTATAGCACTTTCTTGAGTTCTGTGAATTGTTCCAGCAAATGATCAAACACGAAGGGCAGTCATGTGAACTTCCAAATTTGTAGGCAAGACAGACAGAAGCATGGCTGCCCTGTGGACCTCACTTGTGCCTGGTGTCTGAAATGACAGCAGTCTCCTTGGGGACCTTGCCCTTTAACTTGGGTCTGTGCTAACTCCAGATGTCTATCATCAGAATTGAATTGAGGCCAGATGTGGCGGCTCATGCCTGTAATCCCAGCACTATTGGAGGCTAAGGTGGGAAGATCGTTTGAACCCATGAGTTTGAGATCAGCCTGGGCAACATAGACCCTGTCTCTACAAAATATAAAATTAGCTGGGCATAGTGGTGTGTGCCTGTGGTCTTGGCTATTTGGGAGGCTAGGGTGGGAGGACTGTTTGAGCCCTGGAGGTTGAAGCTGCAATGAGCCCTGATTATGCCACTGTACTCCAGCCTAGGCGAGAGAGCAAGACCCAGCCTAAAAAAAAAAAAAAAATTGAATTGCAGGACACTTAATTGGTGTTGGAGAATTGCTGGCAGAACACAGGCAGAGACGACCACTTCATGTCTGGATTTCCAGTTTCTTTTTTTGCTGGATGGAACCAAGATGACATAGTCAAAGGGCTTTGCTTCTAACTTCACCAGCAGTTCTGGGTTTCTGTGAACCTGCTGTTGATTTGACTCTCTCAATGCTCAACAAAGAGAACCTTCTCTGTAAGAACAGCTATTTCTTTTAGCACCAGACACTGGCATTTTTGTTGATAAGTAAGGATCAGGGCCAGAGACAGGAAAGGGAGGAATTCAACTCTCCTGTTTTTCTTCCTACAGATACTCTCAGGCCATGCTTAAATTTCCTTATAATTCCATGTTAACTGCTGGCAAAGAACACATAAATATTTGTGAAGGTTGATGCTCCTCACAATACTTGTATCTGCCACTCAGGGTCGGTACCCTGGGTTCTGCATGGAATTACACTGACACTTTTTTTTTTTTTTAAAACAGATTGACAGATTACAGAAAAAACTTTCCCCTCACTCCTACTGCCCTTGGTATTGGTTTTGATGAATGGGCTGAAGAGGGCCAGTGGAAACGTATATGGTGACAATTCAACAGGAACATGGTCACTCCAGTGGGACAAAGGGAGGTAACACAGCTTTGCCCGAATGGATTCACCAGTCAAGGGCAGGGCAGAGAAAGGAAGTGAGACAGCTAGAGAGAGGCAACAAACCAAAAACCAGAGAAGCAGACCCAAGATGGAGGAACCCTTCCCCACCACCAGGACAGAAGCTCTCAGTGTGTGACTTGAAGGTGGCCTGTGCCGAATACTGGGGATCATCAGGGAGCTTCTCTAAAGTGCAGAGTTCTCAGCCCAATCCCAGACTCATGAGTCAGAGCCACTGAGATCAGGCCCCTGGCTGTCCACGTGCGCCTGTGACACCAGAACTGGAACTGCTGCCCTCTAGACAAGAGGCTCACACATAGGTAGTGCTACTGCCCTGTTGAGACACAAAGTCTGTCTTGGGACACCAAGGCTCCCCAGCATCCCCAGACACAGCTGCAGTCAAGGCCCAATATTGGTCCTGAGAGACATTTTCAAGGGATCTGGCTTTTTCAAAGTTGAATGCACAGTGAAATCTGGTCCCCCTCGAGGGCAGGGGCACCAGCCGCCCAGAGGCAACTTCCCCCCTCAAGACAAGGCCCCAGATGCTCATCCAGGGCAACTTGGACAAGCAGGGTCCAGCCATAGGTGGGTTTGGGCAAAAAACTGTTGAGTGATCAGGTGACACAGATGACAAAATTCAACAATCATAAAAGCCCCCCAGGATGAATTCCTTCCATAAGCAGAAGGTAACTCCCTGGCCTGCTCTTACGCGGCAGAAACATTTCCCTCGCCAAAGATTTTTGAGCTTTGAGAATATATCAGATGTTAATTGCCTTTAGCAGCACGGCTTTCAGTCCCATTTAATAAACTGCTTCCATAGGGAAACCTTCAGGTACAATTAGTATTAAAAAGCCCAAATCCTTCCTCTCTTCTCCAAATGAACATTACAGATACTTGAACATGGGTTTTAAGTGGAGATTTTTTTTTTCTAGCACCAGAGTTGACTTTTAATTTGTCCTAAAGCCACTGAAGCAAAAACCATGATAAAACATTCTGCTCTCCTTTATAATCCCTCAACACACACACACAAAAAAACTATTTGTAGGAAAAAAATGGCTTTGGACATGAGATTTAAATGGGTTTCATCTCACAGTGTGGGACAGGCAAGTGGGGCCCATGATACAAGAAGCTTCTAAAACTCCCTTCGGGGATGGAGATGAACTCTAAAGATCCAAGACAGGCCGGGCGCAGTGGCTCATGCCTGTAATCCCAGCACTTTGGGAGGCCAAGGCAGGTGGATCATTTGAGGTCAGGAGTTTGAGACCAGCCTGACCAACATGGTGAAACCCTGTCTCTACTAAAAATACAAAAAATTAGATGGGCATGGTGGCGGGTGCCTGTAGTCCCAGCTACTCGGGAGGCTGAGGCAGGAGAATCACTTGAACTCAGGAGGCAGAGGTTGCAGTGAGCTGAGATCGTGCCACTGCACTCCAGTCTGGCAACAGAGTGAGACCCGTTTTTTTTTGTTGTTGTTGTTGTTTTTAATTCCTTATGGAAGGAATTAAAAAAAAAAAAAAAGATGCAAGACAGACATGCCTGTTTCCCCTAAGGAAGGTTCTTCAGCAAGAATCTCCATGATCTGTAGTGGAAAAGAAGGTGGCAGAGACAGGCACCGTCCCCCTCAGAAGGAGAACAGACTTGGGCAGAGAGGTCCCAGCCGTGGTGCCCAAAGCGTGTCCTTTATGAAGCCTTTATGTTTCCAATACTTTGCCTTCATTTTTCCAATACTTTGCCAAAGGGAGGCTTGCGTCTCATTTAGGCCTTCTGCACAATGAAATCAGTGGTAGAGAAACAGGCAGAAGTGTCCCATCCATTCCCAATGGCGGGACCGTGTGGAAGTACCTGCCATTTTCTACTGTAAGACACCGGGGTGTTCCAATCCAGAATTCATCTTGGAATAAAGCATCAGGTCCAGCCATGGCTCTGACATCCCTCTCCCAAGCCCCAGGTGTGTCTTTCATTATCTGTCATTCCTCCAGGTTACCTGGGGGCCAGTACACCTGGGAGGGGCTGGGGGCTAACTTGAAAGGAGCCATATGGAGGTGCATTTTTCTGGAGTCCAGCGGATGGCAGGGAGGACACAGTGATGGAGTCTCCTTGTCCTTGAGACACAACTGAGCTTTCACATCCGAGAGTCCTGTTCTGAGGGTAGTGGTGGAGGGGGCATAGCTCCCTTCCTGGGGGCCATCAGGGGTACATGCTGCAGCTCACAGCACACACACCTCTGGCTGATCCCCTTTCTCTGTCCTCTAGCATCTTCCTGCCACTGCTCCTCCTGTTGCTGGTGCATGTTCCACACGGGCTCTGCTGAGCTCCTACGGTCTGCTCAGTTCTGGTGGGGAGTTCTCATCTCAGTTGCTGGGCCTTGGCCCTGACAATTCCTTGCTGACAGCCTCTGCTCCCCGACCTTAAGTCCTGGTCTCCCCTGGGATGACTGAGGAGACATTCCATCTACAGAAGAAAACAAATGGCAAGGCTGCCGGGGCCCACGTCACGGTGACGGGGCGGGGCATCCTAATCATCCCAAGGCAAACTGAAAACTGCAGAATAGCTCTCTCATCCAGTGCAGTGAGGACAGGGCACCCTTGGCCCCAATAGGAGGCGGCTAGCTGGGCTGGGACTTCCTCACAGAAGCCATGTCCCCAGGCAGCGGCACATGCACTGTACACATTGCCTATACCCCCAATGCAGGGGTCATACCCTACACTAAGCATAACATCTGGGTTAATTCCATCCAGCACCCTTTTTATCTGGCCCTCCTGAAGAGCCACGCACACAGCGAAGTGCAAAGGAGCCCACTGTTGGTTTAGCTCTGAAGCTCAATCCCTATATGCCATGACGGGCCAATGACAGGCAGGCTTCCCTGGCACTGGAGGCCAGGAGAGTCCCATAGGTGTGAGACCCAGAGGAGAAGGGAAGGGCGCAGCCACCATCCTGATTCTCAGGCAGGCATTGTGCAGGGAGGCTGCACTGCTGGGCTGGAGGGCCACCATGCAGCTGCTGCTGTGAGCATGGCAGGGCTAGGGCGCTGCAGCAAGCCTGTGGGCTCCCAGGGCGGGTGTGCCTGAGTCACGGCAGCCAGAGCCAGCCTGGGTCCCAGTGACCCTGCCTGCTACACTTTGCAACTTCAGTAGAGGAGGACAGCGAGACAAAGGGCAAGACAGGGAGAAGGGAAACAAAGGCAGGAGAGAAAGAATGTCAGGGACACCACAGAAAGCAGGAGAGAAGGAGGGAGAGGGAGAGAGGTGGACAGGGAGTTGTCTTCTCACCAGGGCTTCTGCAGAGGGGCCACTCGGCTGCCCTGGGCTGACCCCGCAGGCCCTGCCAGCTCAGCCGGGTGTCCCCGCTCAGCAGGTCACACACAGCCAAGAAAATACCAGCACGGCAGGGGACTGGACAAAGCGGCATGCTCCACGTGTATTTCCCAGCTTTCCTGAGCTCAGGCTACAGACTCTTCCCAAAGGAAACTTGTTTTTTAGAGGGCATTATTCACTACTTTAACTTCCCTTCTCTCCTAGAATGACAAGGATGAGGGCCACATAGAGGCCGTTAAAGTGGCACCTCTGTCTTCATGGGCCTGGCCGCTCTTTCCTTATCTCTGGGCCTTATCGGCCCCATCTTATCCAAAACAAGCCTCTCGCTCCCACTCGCCCAGCAGAATCAATACAGCCATTGAGGAACACGCAGCAGGTGCCAGCTCCTTGTGTCACCGACACTACGGGAGGCCAGGGACCACACTGGGGTTTTGATTTCTGGTGTCAATAATCTCCTAACAGTTGATAGGGTTGGGGTGGGGGTGGACAGTTTGATTTTCAGAGTCTAGATTTTGTTTATAACTTGGATGGTCAACATTGAGAAGCAAGAGTGAGGCCCTATTTTTCGGTTGCTCCAAGAGATTTCAGGATCTCATAAGGCCCCATTTAATCTGGGTGGGACTTTGGTCTCTTTTCAGCCTTTGTCTTGATTCTAAAAGAATATGGAACTGTCCTACAAATAGACAAAGATTTCCTTTAAAGACCTAGCTCTAAGACCCTCTGTGCTCTAAGCACCTTCTATACTCTCTGCCACTTCCTAGACTGAGTCTCCTGGCCCCAGTGCCCTCCCAGGGTTGGCAATGATTGGGAATGACTTAGGCATCTCATGGTACCCGCATAAGCCTCTTCTTGTTGCCTTTCAGAATTGTTGCCATTTGCACATTTGCAAGGAGTGAACCTTGGGAGGAGGTAGAAGGGAACTTTCCAGTCTGTTTCACTCTTTGATAGCCATTATCCTCGAATGAGAGTTGAGCATGATAGAAGTGAAGCTTTTGATTGTAACTTTTTTTTTTTTTTTTTGGTGATTCTAACTTTTAGAACACTATTTGCCATGACTGTCCCCTCCATGTCTATGGAGAATTAAGGTTTGATTTCATATAAGAAGCCCTGAACCAAACTCTACTTAACCAAGACATCTGCAAGCCAAGCTGCAGGCCCTAAAACTTTAAGATCACAATGACAAATCACAATTCCCAACTCTCCTGGAGAACTAGAAACTGCTAGTTCACAGTCCTGAGCTGTGTCTATTCTTCCCAAGCTTTGAATGTCCACAGTGGACCGACCCAGTCAACTCTGGCTATCCCCAACCCATGGAAGCCAATGGTGAAGTAGTGAGGACACTGTAACAATGAGACCCCCAGTCTGGACTGGATTTCCTTGAAATGTATAGCAAAAGATTGCACAGTTATAATAAACTACTCAAACAGTTGTTTTGCAAGAGATGAATCCTGGTTACTTTATGCTGAAAGCCTATTGAATAGTCCCAAACGGGAAGCTTAAAGGACAGAAGATATAAACTATCAAGAAGAAGGGTCAGCAGTATCCCTGAATGTACTAGAGCCACACTTTCCCCCAAGGTCCTTAAAGATACATGTTTGGGGGTGGGAAAAGGAGGGAAGGAGAACTTACTCTAAGAAATGCTGGCCGGGCACGGTGGCTCATACCTGTAATTCCAACACTTTGGGAGGCCGAGGCAAGTGGATCACTTGAGGTCAGGAGTTCGAGACCAGCCCGACCAACATGGTGAAACTCCGTCTCTACTAAAAATACAAAATTATCCAGGAGTGGTGGTGCACGCCTGTGATCCCAGCTACTTGGGAGGCTGAGGGAGGAGAATTGCTTGAACCCGGAGGAGGTTGCAGTGAGCTGAGATGGCACCATTACACTCCAGTCTGGCCAACAAGAGTGAAACTGTCTTAAAAACAAACAAACAAAAAAGAAATGCTAATAGGTGGCATTGGTGCAATGGCAGACTCATTCCAAAGGACAGACAGGGTCTCAAGAGGCTGCTGGGTCATAGATGGTTGGCAGAGCTGGGTAGTGACAACATAAACATCAAGACTGAAAGAGACTACTCCAATTTCACACGAATCATTAAAGTGCAGATAATGTTTCCAAACTGTCATCTATCGAAACAAAGACCAATTCTGCCTCAGAGCAGCAGCAGCAGAGCAGACTTCAGACTTACCAGCTGACTTGAAATCGCTTTAGCTACACCCTCTCAAAAGAGGTCTTGGAAAGATCCTGGAAAATTAGCCCAATGAAAATTTACAATCACCCAATGGAACTTCAAGGCCATTTGTTCATGGACCTTGTCATGGATTGGCCAAGTGGTATCACAGTCCCCCAGAGGATAAAATAGTGAACCCCAAGTGAGAGCTCCCATAAAAGAGGGTGAATGATAACAAGTAGAAGGAGACCATCAAACTGGAGCTACAGAACCTGACAGGTGTTGCAAGAGCAGCAGGCTGGTAAGAAATGGAGGCTGAAAAAGAATTGGTAGATTGGTTAAAATCCCCAATGGGGCAAGGACGGCTGGGACCAGGACTAGTCAAACACGTGTAAAAACAATAAATGATACCATGCAGAGGCTATCCAAGCCCCTGGAGAAGTGTAACAGAGCCAACATCCAGCCTTCATTTAGAGCAGCCAGCTGCAGACAAGCAAGGGCAAGTGAAAGCCATCCAGGGGGACGTTGATCCAAACCACTATCCAGTGCACATGTTTGGAAAGTCCAGCTTGAAAGCCAAGTACAAATGTTTGAGTAGATTTTGGTGGGCGGTGGGGCTCCTGGCCTCTCCCCTGCTGTGCACTAGTCTTGCCGTCTCAGGCATAGACAGCTCAATTCCAAAAATAGCCTCTTATTTCCTTGCCACGTTTCACCCTGATGACAGGCAATTTGATGAATGAATGCTAACTTCTTTACCCAGATGTAGGACGATCCCTGGTGGGCTGCTTCTGGTGGTGGTTGTTTTGGTGGAGAACTATCAACTCCCTGGGAGCACGCCATGGAAGAAGGGGGCAGCAGAGACAACGCAATCTTTTCCTTCCAACTTCCAAAAGATTTACAAGCAGAAAGTCTGCCTGCAGTCATGCCAGAGTACACCACTTTTCTGTTACTGTAACATCTACCTGGTTCATGAAGGCCCAGCAACATCTGGCCTCACAGAGACCCCAAGGGAGAAGAACACCAGACAGCCCATTTCTCCAGGTAGCAAGCCATCTCTCTGGAAATCTTTTCTGGGACAGGAATCTCTTCCTCAGCATGTCCACTCCCATTAATGGAAGAATAGATAAGGAATAAAGAGCCAAAAATATGAAGAAGCGCTTCGGTGGGCCAGACACAAGCAATTTCCCAGATCACTTAGAGGATCTTTGAAGAGAATGAGAAGGAGGGAGCATCCTTCATCGTCATTCTTTCTTGGGGGCCTTTAAATAGGTGAGGCCAGAGAGATTTCGTATGAACCCTTTTGCCTTTGTACTGTTGAAAGGGACAAAGCAAATTTGGAAGTACTGGCTTGGGAGGTGGGCGGGGGGGAGAGCACTGAAAAACAGAGATATTTGCACCTATTACCAATTAGATCAACTTGAATATCCATATTTAATTTAAACTCATCAAACTGAAAAAAAGTTGAAACGGACTTGGAAAATAATAATTGGTTGATATTGCTAAAATCAAAATCAGACACAACATCTTTTCTCAATTTAAAAACATTAGTGTGTGCATTGGGTGGGGGGGTGCTGAATAAAATCAAGTGAAATTTTAATTTTAAAAAGCAATCAACATTTCAAGAGATGCCTCTATGTCTGAGGTCCCAGTACCAAACTGACCACAGTTCATTAATAAATTGAAGCCTACCATTGGCAGACTTCATCATCATAGCCCGAAGGAAAACACTGAGATTATTAACTCTATTCAGCAGGCTGCCTCTGAAGTGAATAAAGGAAAGCAAGCATTTCTTCTCTTTTTCAAAAACCCCAACCCTGACTGTTTCTAGTGGTGAATACAGGAACACCCATGCCGTGAACAGTGGTTCCAAGAAACACCAGGATGACAAGAAGCAAAATGTCACATCACACTGGGTGGTGGATCCTCAAGCTCCACATCCAAGTTACTGGTAAAATAGACAGTTCATTTAAGTCGGAACCCAAAATGGAGACACTGCTTCCCAAAGAAGAAATAGGTACTTTGGGAAGTTGCATTAACTGTTTGGCCACCAAAAGTGACATTTCTGTACAATTACCTGGAAGAATTAATGCATCTTCCAGAATTATTTCACTTGTTTTCCAGGGATCCCAACATATGCCCTGAGAACCTACTTCCTACAATGGCGTATAAATAATCTGAGTGCTATTACGAGCCAGATTTTGATGCTTTTAATTCCAGCAAATCTGTAAGGCATTCATCATCCCCATCTTACAGATGAGTAAACGGAAGCTGAAACAGATTAAATGTGTCCACAATCACAGGGTAGCAACCCGGGAAACAAGTTCTCTGACTGCAAATCCCACTGCCAATCTTCACCTTTATGGTTGATGCTCAAGCTATTTAAATAGCCAAAGGACCCCAGAATTTGCAAGCACCGGCATTAGAGTCAGAAGTGTCTGGGTTTCCATTCAATCCTAACTAGCTATGACACTGGCTGTGGGGAGGGAACATCCAGTCTCCCTTCCTCTGGGCTTCCATGGGTGGACTTCCATGCCACTTCCTAAAAACACACTGGGGAGAACTTTTTTTTTTTTTTTTTTTGTGATGGAGTCTCGCTCTGTCGCTCAGGCTGGAGTGCAGCAGCATAATCTTGGCTCACTGCAACCTCCACCTCCTGGGTTCAAGTGATTCTCCTGCTTCAGCCTCCCGAGTAGCTGGGATTACAGGCACATGCCACCACACCCAGCTAATTTTTTGTATTTTTAGTAGGGATGGGGTTTCACCATGCTGGCCAGGCTGGTCTTTGAACTCCCAACCTCAAGTAATCTGCCCGCCTCAGCCTCCCAAAGTGTGAGGATTATAGGCATGAGCCACTGCACCCAGCCAGGGAGAACATTTCTGAAGGACCACTCAGCTGACACTCAGGCAGCAGAGCTGGTTTCTCTCTCTTGCTCTTTGAATGTGTCTGTTCTGAGCAGAATGGGACTCACCTTATTCCTTAGCTTCCGGGTGAGCACACAGTTCAGGTCTGGCCAATCAGAGCACTCCCCACCCAGCAGTGTGCTTCAGGATAGGGGATGCAACTCCAGCCAAGCCAACCGGAGTCGTGCCCTGGATTTCTGCTGAAGAAGGGCTCTGTCTGAGGTTGAGGTTGCCAAGGATAACAAAATCCTGGAACCACTGGTTGCCTTCCTGGCCACCATATAGAGATAGTTTTACTAAGAATTCCACCAACAAAGAAAAATAGAAAAACAGAAAAAGAGAGAGATTCCTGATTATCATCTGAGCCCATGGATCCAGCCATGCCTAAAGATAGAACCCCTGGCCGGGCGCGGTGGCTCACGCCTGTCATCCCAGCACTTTGGGAGGCTGAGGTGGGCGGATCACAAGGTCAGGAGATCGAGACCATCCTGGTCAACATGGTGAAACCCCGTCTCTACTAAAAATACAAAAAATTAGCCAGGCGTGGTGGCGGGCACTTGTAGTCCCGGCTACTCGGGAGGCTGAGGCAGAAGAATGGCATGAACCCAGGAGGCGGAGCTTGCAGTGAGCCGAGATCATGCCACTGCACTCCAGCCTGGGCGACAGAGGGAGACTCCGTCTCAAAAAAAAAAAAAAAAAAAAAAATAGAACCCCTGAACCTCTCCATTAAGTGAGCTAATGAAATCCATTCTAGAGGGCTGAGTTGACCTTCCTTCCCTTCCAGCCAAGAGCACTGACAAATACAAGTTCATATTACACAAGTGTACCAAGTTTGCTTGTGTATCATAACCCCCCAGCATAACGCAACTAGAAAAAAGAATCTAGGTGCTTCCAGGGTTTTGATGGGAATTTTAAAAAGAGTTGGAGAAATGTAACCAAACAGAAAGATGCTTGTCTGGATCAACAGGCAGTCATGATGCCTGCAGCCTGAGTCTTCTGGTAACAAGTGTTCCACGCTGAGGGCCCTCAGAACCCACGTAGATGTTCTGCGACTGTACGAGGTACCATCGTGCATATGACGCCTACTTGCCTTTGGATTGCTGTGCAGAAGCTGCTCAACATCTGAGACTGTGGACACAACTTTTGTTCTCACTGAGGCCAACAAGGCTTTCTGGAAACACAGGCTCCCCACAAACCCACCTGAAGCACTGGAGACCCGCGCCACGTCCTGGGACTGGGTAGAGCGATTACGACTCTGTTGTCGGCGCCGGCTGGAGGCTGACCTGGTGGTGCGCACGTGGACCTCACTCACTTTGAAGAAAGCCACCATGAAGGGCTGCTTGTCGTAAGGGCCATCTCTGCCCACCAGGCCCGCGGCTCGGGGGTGGATGTGGACTCCTTTAATGCAAATCAAAGCATGCATCTCTTTATTCCACAGAAACTTATTCCTGTAGCTACAACAGTTAAGGGATATTTCCTAGTTTCCCAAGTGCTAATAATTAAGAACGAGTGTGAAGAAGAAGATCATGTAGCCCCAAACCTTGCCTGGCACCCATGGGATGGCACCTTTTGGCACAATCAAAGCACTCCTTTCAAAGTTTCAGAATCACATGAAGGAGTGGCGTGAAGTCCTGGGCTCTCCTGTTTCTGCTAGATTATGAATCTGCAGTTACTCTGCCCTCCCTGGTGGGCAGATCAGCAGTGGGGACCTCAAGCTGCTGGCTCTGATGCTGCAGGAGGAGTGGGTACTGCAAACCTGTTCATCCATCAGGATTTAAACAGATGCGCCTGCCTCTCTCTTACTCGCTGCATCCCCCACAACCTGCCTCTGCCTAGGAAAGCTGTCCTCCCATCGCCATCCTCTTGGAAACATTACCACTCTCCTGTCTCCAAGTTGCCCAAGCCTGTTTTCAATTCCTGTCTAGGAGGCCTCCGGGAAAGGTTTTGGTTCTCAATGCAAGTCATGGGGGATCAGTAGATGAGGCGATCCTGAAGCTGAGGACTTGACTGTCGCCCACGGTTCTATCACAACTGCTGTAAGGGAAATGCATGAAATTGATGACTTGCTGGACATTGGAGGCTTGCGGATAATCACTTACCATCCCTTGTCACCACGCTCAGCTGAAGCCCCATGTTATGCTGCGGAGTCACAACCCACAGATTGCTAGTGGCCGTGATGTCAAATTCCAGCCAGCCTTCTTCTGAGGCCCACACTACACGGGTGTCCAACAAAAACAGGTCAGAATCTCTGAAAGAAAGAAAAAGTGGCCCAGTGAATAGCGCACTGCCCGAAGCTCCTTCCCAGTCTTTCCTGTCTCAGCGTCAGGATAAAAAAATGCCCGAGTCAGATCACATCTACCAGTGAGGCACAAGCACAGTGACCTGACGTAGCTCTGAAAGGCGTGGTACCACCCAGGACACAGGCATGACACAATTAGGAGAGACAGGTACACCTGATAAGGCGCTTCATAGAAATCAGCTTTCACCTGGACACAGGCAAACCCTCTCAACTTCACCAAAAGTCTTGCTAGTGCTGCTTATGACAGATATTTTTGCGAATTAGGATAAATTACAAATAAATGATTTTTTTGAAAACTTTATTTTTATTTTTTAATTTTTTGAGACTGGGTCTCACTCTGTCACCTAGGCTGTAGTGCAGTGGCATTTACATTTTAATACTTCTATTATGTTTTAAAAATTTATTTATGATACTATTAGTGACTAGCTTACTTTATGGCTAATAAGCTATAAAAACAGGGAAAGTAGGAGACGGTGAGAAACAGGATTGAGAAAAGATAAAAATCTGGATCTATATGAGCATTTACAAACTGGGCTTTGCTCGTTTTTTCTTGTTTTGAAATTGGGACTGAAAATCTTCTCGCTTGTTCCTATGAAATAAGGAGAAACAAGAAGCCACATCACACGCCTAAGTAATCATCTACTATTTTAATTAAGGCCTCTGAATGGTCTGCACTGAGTACCCAGTCCTTCCCCGTATGGACGGCGTAGCCGAGGGTGGATGCTGAGTGATTTTAAAGTTCACCCAGCACAGCACTGAGCTACGGCTGGGGTTCTTTGAGGCAAAGTCAGAGAATCCATTCCTTCCATTAGGCCCCTCAGGGAAGACTCTGACATTTTACACAGTTTTTAACTAACATAATCTAGGGGCTGTGGGATGATGGTGTGAGGGTCTCCTTCTGCTCACCTGCATTTGATGATAGGTCAGTGCCAGGGGATGGTCATCTTTGTGTGTTTTAGGGACAATCTGAATCTGCGTACCCATCCTATGGCCACTAGAATGAGATGGCCTGGGATTCCCATGACAGGGAGGGCTATATTTTAGCCATGGAAAGACTCAAAGCTCCTGGTATTGGAAATATTTTGCTGCAATATCTTACAGAGATAGAAAAACGACTAAAATTAAATACTAAGTTTAAGATGAGCATACATTTACATAAGTTACAAAGTGCTTTCATCTACTTCTCTTTGGTCCTTATACCAATCCTAAAAGCCAGGCAGAGTGTCACGGTCTCCACCTTACAGCTGGGTGAACTGAGACTCAGACACAAGGCTACCATCATGTGGTCAAGATCTCAAGCTAATAAGTGAAAAAACAGGACCTAGTTTTGGATTCAAAGAGCTTTCCATAATAACATGCTGTCTCATTGAGATGATTACCAAAGACCACCTGTGATGAATGAATGAACTTCATCTCTAATCCACCAAATACTTATGAGGCCAGTGAAACATCAAGTTCAAGTGGTCAGATTTCTCAGAGGAGGAGCGAACAGTTTCTCCAGCCTCCATGGCCACTTAAAGTGAGAAGGGAACTCTATTGTCGTCTTTTCCAAGTATAAACAGTAGGCACAGCTAAAAGTCGTTTACTCAGCTGCTTAACAGAGTCTGCGGGAGGCCACATTCTGGCCTGCCCGGTTGAAAGCTCTCTCCAATGTGGATGCGTCACACCCCCTGTTGACAAATTACCCCCCATCACTGAGGTAACAACTGTGAGCAGGGAGATGGGGGGGTGTCCATGGAAAACAGCAAGCAGAGATTGGAAGGCCAAGGCTTTGAAGTCAGATGTAAGAGGACATCAATTCTGTTCTGGAAGGTCACAGAAGACCCTTATCCAGCAATAACACAGACAGTACCGACAGCACTGTGGGAAAGTAGCCCTGGTCCCAGAGGAAGCACAGCACACATCGGTGTCACGGGCAGAATGTGGCTGGCACTCTCTAGCATCAAGACCCGGTAGGAATCTCAGGGGTGAGGCTGCCCTCAAGGCGGGGCCCATGAGCGCATGCCGAGTTACCTCTGACGACTAGATTAGGCACCTACATTTTAAAGACTTATAATAAGGATACAGAGAAATACAGTTCAAAGTGTGAGGGTAGCACAGCTGGCAGAATGAGCTTTTACTTTTAAAGATCAGGGTTTGTGATAAAGAAAATGGCAGCCTCGTCCAAGAGAATGTGGGGAATGAGACAAATGCATGTCATCCACGGAGGAGGAGGAAAACAGAGAAGAGGAGAAAGAGAAGGAATGAATTAAAGAGGGAGAACATGAATCAAAAGTTAAACCTGGGGCAAAGGCGGAAGATGAGGATTACATGTCATGACATGAAGCATTCGCACCTACAGAGTCAGTGCAGATTCACGGATGTGGGGAGCCCAGTTTCCATCCCGACTCTGCTACCGAGTCACTCTGGGGCCCCATGAATTTGCGTTGTTCTGTGGCACACTTTTCTAATCGTACAATGAGAACACTGACTGTTCTCACTGCTCAAGAAGCTTGTGAGGTCAACAAGTGCAGTCTAGTGGCTGAGCCTCGAAAGATGAAAGCTCTCTGTAGTCCTACCGCAGCAAGGAAGGCTTGGACTTCAATGTTTAGACCTAGGATGCTCGGGGCCTTTGGAAGGGGAAGCGAGGCAGAGCATGGACTTAAGATAATTGGGCCAAGTGGGATACAGGAACAGCGAATATTGACTGTGTCAACAGCCTTTATTCCTCAGGACAGCCAGAAAAGGCACGACCTATGTCTTCTCTTCTACAGCTGAGCTCCCAGAAAGGGTCTCAAGGTCACATGGCTGTTAAGTGGGGCAAATGGAATTTAATCAGAGCCCAGGTCCTTAGCCGTCACGTATCTAAAAAGTAGAGTCATGAAGCAGACAGGGCAGAGGCTGAAAGTACTGTCCAAGGGCTCAGAATAAAGTAAGGGACCAAAGTCAGCTGGATACAGAAAATACAATAAGATACACAGGACAGGTACAGGTTAAAAATCACCAGTTGGGAAGGCTGGGTGTGGTGGCTCATGCCTGTAATACTAGAACTTTGGGAGGCTGAGGCGGGAGGATTGCCAGAGGCCAGGAATTTGAGACTAGCCTGGGAAACATGGCGAAACCCTACCTCTACAAAAGAATACAAAAATTTGCCAGGCATGGTAGTGCACTCCTGTAGTCCCAACTACTTGGGAAGCTGAGGTGAGAGGATCACCTGAGTCCAGGGAAGTGGAGGTTGCAGTGAGCCATGATCGCACCTCTGCACTCCAGCCTGGGCGACAGAGTGAGACCCTGTCTAAATAAATCAATCGATCACCAGTGGGCCTCCCCCATCAGGGTCAGGTAGGTATGAGAGTGCGTGCAGGAAGGCGCCCGAGATGGCTGGTGTCAGTTGTAGATGGTGGCATTGTGGTGGAGCCCCAGTGACCCTCCCAATCTTGCTCTGCTCCTTCCAAGCAGAATAAGCTGTGTCCAGCATGAGAACATCACTAATATGTTCACACCACCAGGGACAGGAGCTTGAAAAAGGAATGAAGCTTTAAGACACAACTTCATGGGCTCACCCTCAAAGCTTCCAACAATGCAGATATTGAAGAGATGCTATTAATGACAAATCACTAAAACGGTTCTGGTCTGACCCACATGTACTAATGTTTCCTCAGGGATACATGGCCTTCCTAGTCTGCGGACTGTAAAAGTGTAGCCCCGAAGAAGATGCATCTGATTTTGCCATGTGAAAAATAAGCTTTCCCTTCTAAATCTCACTTTGGCAGAGTTGAGAAGAGATGTTCTCACCTAAAATGTGTGTCACTGATAAAGAATCCTAGAGACTGGCCAAAATCATCACCATGCCTAGATTACTTGGACCTTCCTATTGAGGTGACATACTCTCAAGTTGGCAAACCACGAAAGAAAATCTTGAAACAAGGGAAGATAATTTTGAATGCAGTTATCGACTATTTTGTTCTCAACTAACTCAGACCCTACATTTGCATGATGAATACGCTTCCGATCTTCAAGGATGTAACAGTGTTACTCTTCTCAATGTTATTCCAACCTCAGAGCACGATATTCCTCATATTGTGGTCATCCTGGGCAAATGAGGTTCTTAACAAATTAATATGCTAATAAGATATTTCTGGAAAATTTCAAAAATTCACCCCGGCTTTAGAGTTGATGAATCAGAAAGCCACTCACAAAGACTAGTAGAATTGGTGTTTGTGGGCAAGATTTATCCCTGCGTATCCCTCCCATCACACAGCCTCCAAGGCACATGCTCACATCAGTGATACACCACTGGGCTGAGAGACAGAGAGCACTATTGCCAAAATACAGCAGGCCTTTCTCTCCTTTGCCCTCGGAGAAGGGCAGGAGGTGCCTGAGTTCCTGGTGGACAGGCTTCGACCCTTTCCTGACAAACCACACACCCATCAAGGTCACAATGCCGGGGTCAAAGTATAGCAGTGTTTACTACTAACCATTTTGCTAGAAAATGCTCTTGATAAACTGGCATTTATATATTCAAAGTAAGCAGATTTATGAAATACTCAATAAGGTGATTCTGTGGTCTTGTTCTTTATTTCTCCATAACACATTCCTTTGCATTTGTATGTCTGGACTTGATGTTAAATTAAAATACAAAACAACATTCATACACGGAGGAACTGACTTTCTGCAATAAGAAAAATTCATTTTTCAAATAGAATGAAAGTAAAAAAAAAATCCATTTTCATTTTAGAAAATTAAGGAGTCAAGCTCATGCTTTTTACTTTTTCCTTACGTAAGGTACGGTATAGATTATGTTTAAATTTTTACCATTAGAAAGATAGAAAAGGCATCATATATTTGAAAACAAGAGTACTACAAACAAGAGTAAACTGCTGCATACATGTACACATACAAATCTGAGTAACACATACGAATGAACATTATTTGGCTACACTTGCATTTTTTTTTTTTTTTTTTTACAGTCTTTGATATTACTCAGTTTTCACCCAAAGGCTAGCATGGTATGAAGAGATGTTTCAAATATCAAATGCAACTTGATTCTGTAGGGGCTATTTCATCTTTAAAAAACCAACATAAATCACTTTGCTGTTAGAATATTAACATAGCAAACCTTAACATGGTGTTTTCCATGTGACTGTTCTAAGTACTCTTACATATATTAATGCCTCACAACAACCATAAGAGGTAAATACTATTAACGCTATTACAGGTTTATAGATGAAGAAACTGAGGCACAAAGAGATTAAGTGGGCAGGGCATGGTGGCTAACACCTGTAATCCCAGCACTCTGGGAGGCTGAGGCAGGTAGATCACTTGAGCCCAGGGGTTCGAGACCAGACTGGGCAACATGGCAAAACCCTGCCTCTACAACAAATACAAAATGTAGCTGGGCATGGGCTGAGGTGGGAGCATCTCTTGAGCCTGGGAAGTGCAGGTTGCAGTGAGCTGAGATTGTGCCACTGCACCCCAGCCTGAGTGACAGAGCACAACTCATCTCAAAAAAAAAAAAAAAAAAGAGAGAGAGAGATTGAGATTAAGTGGCTTGCACGTGGTCACACAGCCAGCAGATGCAGAGCTGGAATTTGAACCCAGGCAGTTGGGCTCATGTGTTGTATGTGCTCTTTTATCAGTGGTTCTCAAGTGTAGCCTGCATCAGAATCCCCTGGGGGGCTTAACACATGGATTGCTGCCCCTCACCCCTAGGGCTTCTGACTCAGTAAGCTTGGGGAGGGGCCTGAGAATCTGCATTTCTAACAGGTTCCCATGTGATGCTGATGCTGCTGGTCTAAGAACCACACTTTGTGAGCCAAGGACCTAAAGCCAGACTACCTCTCCATGAAATATGAGCAGTATTACCTGTGCCTGTTTTGTGAACCTAGAGTTGAAAGCTATCTGCTCTCAAGATTTCTTGCTCCTCTCCCTAAAACAGTGCAAACCAAATGTAGGCTGCTCCACAAGTCAGTGTGTCTTATGGATTGGCATAACCCTCAGGGAGTCATCGAATTAGGCTAATAAACAGAACTGCAGGTAAGATCGAGTCCAAAGTATCAGTGTTATTAGAAGTCTTGGTTCTATATGTCCAAGGCAGGGTAAGAGGGGGAAAGAGGATGGAAACTTTATACAAATTGACGGCTACCCAGTCTGTTCTCTTTGGCCACATAAACACAACAATGCTTCCATACACTGGGGTATACTCTAACCTTCACTAGTGATCAAGTGCGGAGTTTGTCACCTGTTATTTTTATTTAGTTAGTTTGTCTGTTTATTTATTTATTTTTGAGAGGGAGTCTTGCTCTGTCACCCAGGCTGGAGTGCATGATCTTGGCTCACTGCAACCTCCGCCTCCTGGGTTCAAGTGATTCTCCTGCCTCAGCCTCCTGAGTAGCTGAGATTACAGGTGCATGCCACCACGCCTGGCTAAGTTTTGTATTTTAGTAGAGACGGGGATTCACCCTGTTGGTCAGGCTGGTCTTAAGCTTCCAACCTCAAATGACCCACCTGCCCGACCTCCCAAAGTGCTGGGATCACAGGCGTGAGCCACTGCCCCCAGCCCCTGCTACGTTTTAAACATGTGACATGCAAATCTTACATGTTTTAGTTCTCATCACCAACTCTACATTTCCACTTTCCCGTCCAAGGTGGGGAAATGAAATAGTAAAAGTGCTATTGATTTTTTTTAAAGTTGTTTTACAAAGTAATCTTTTAAAAAAGGTTTTCATTTTTTGTTTTTATGGGTATATAGTAGATGTACCTATTTATGGGGTTACAAAGTAATCTTAACCACTGGCATGGCCTGCCTCCCACAAAGCTGGACAACATAGTATGGAGACGCACATAACCAAAGCAATCTGTTTCTAGGCATGAATAATAAATATATAAGGCATAGTTTCCAGAAATAAAAACCTATTTTCTTTTCTCTTCATGTTTACCAAGTAGAAAGGCAGTTCCCAAAGAACAGCGTCTCCTGCCCACCACCCACTGGCTCTTCCCACCAGCATAAAATGTTTTAGCATTCTTTTGAGTGTATATGATTCTTTATAACTTTAATTCCTCTCCATAACATTCTCTTCTACCCTGTGCCTTACCAAGAACAGAACATAGGCTGAGGAACAAGAAGGTCTGATGGCTCCTTGAGCAGTCTTTTTTTTTTTTTTTCTCCCCAAGTAGACCATTCTAGGTATAAGTCATATGCCCTTGACTAGGAAGATGAAACTAACCAGTTACATAACCTGAACCATGGGTCACTTGTATTATCCCTTTTTCAGGGCAAAGGAACAAATACTGAAGAGCTCACTGCTTGCCTTTCGAGGCCCACACAGAGGGAGCCAGAGATTATCAAGTCAGCAGTAAGATTTCAGGAGTCCCTAAGGATCAAACCTGTGAAAGCCCGACACAGAAAGAGAAAAAGGTGTGGCTGGGCACAGGGATAAAAGGCTTTGGTTTTCTTCTGCCCAAACTATAATAGTGTTCTCCCATCCTGGCTTTCTCAAATTTGCCCTTCTCTTCAAAAAAGAAACCCGTCTCAGGTATCTAAAAAGGGTGAACTTTTGTCTTCATTTCAGCAGGCAACACTGAAAATCCAACAGATTTTATAGAGTGATCAGTCTATAGGTAATGCTTTTCTAAAGAAACCACTCTCCACCATCCTGGAACTGGATCATCTATTGGGTCCAGATCTTGTTTCCAGGACTATGCCATTTCATTACTGAATCAAATGTCAACATTTGTCGGGATTCATTAAAAAGATTTCCAAATGAAAATGATAAAACATATTACACTTCAAAGACTTAAGCTTCTGGTCATGACATATCAAACTAACATTCCCACTTAAAAAATACTGAATTAACTAAAAAACAAACTTGTTTGAAGTTCTCTTAGAGCAACCAAGCAAGGCAACACTAGACGGGTCAAGACCTCAGGGAGAAAGGAAATGCATTAAGGTGAGCCTTGTGTTTGCTGCTGCCTTTTCTTTTCAGGGCATTTGATAATTTATAGTATGAGGCACAGACACCAAGCAGCAAGTGGTAGCGGTCTAGAGCTTTACGCAGTATGACTGGCTCGGGAGAAAATCAAAATTCAAGGCAGCTAGTCTGTGAGAAGAGCTAAAGTCCCAGGAAAAAAGGGGGCTGCATGGAAATAAGCTCATAAAAGTGATCTCATAGATGCTTGGGTCACTTCTATGTAGTCCCTTTCCTCTAGGACTTTGGCTCTTCGAGTCCTGGCCTCCTTGAACTCCAACATTTCTATCTGAGGTATTTGCCAGATATTAAGCTGTGTTTATACAGGATGAGGAGTTGAGAAAACAAGCAGAAAGAAACTGTTTAGAGGCTCAAAAACAAAGCAGAGGGTTTGGCAGTCTCACAGTGCTGAGGAGCTAAAAAATCGAGTACAGAGTCCACCAAGGAAGAGGGGCTCTTGTGAACATTCCAGACTTTTATGTTTTTTTTTAAGACTTTTAAAATTAAAAGAAAAATTTTGAGACAAGTTCTTGCTTTGTTGCCCAGGATAGAGTGCAGTGGTGCAATCATAGCTCACTGCAGCCTTGACCTCCCAGGCTCAAGCAATCCTCCCACCTTGGCCTCCTGAGTAGCTGGGACTAAAGGCATGAGCCACCATGCCTGGCTAATGTGTTTTTTTTTTTTTTGTAGAGACAGGATCTCCTTATGTTTCCCAGGCCGGTCTTGAACTCCTACGCTCAGGCAATCCTCCCACCTTGGCCTCTCAAAGTGCTGAATTAATAGATGTGAGCCACTGACTGTGCCCAGCATCCTAGACTTTTATAGCTGAAAGGGCTAAACTCTAGGAGAAAGGGAAAACCAGAAACAGATAAGCCTTAATACATCCTTAAACCCTGCCTAACCTGGAACAAAAAGAAAAAGGTGATTTGCCCATATTTTGTCTGCCTTACAGAAGAACACTGAATCTAGTCTGGAAGGAGATAACAGTATCTAGAACTTTTTTCTTAAATAATGTCCAGAATTTCATAAATGGAAAATTAGCAGGCTTGCCAGGAAATAAAACCAAATAAGGAAAAATTAAGGGAACAAACAGATAATGGAAATAGACCCATAGGTGATCCAGATAGCAACGTTATCAGATATGGTCTTTGAATCCAGCCTTATATTAAAAGAATAATAAATCACAAGTTGAACTTGTTCCAGGAATATGAGGTTAGTTTAACATTTAATATGGCAGACACATAACATTATAAAGAAGAAAAATTATATGATTGTCCCAAAATTCAGAAAAAACATTTGATAAATCCATGCCATTCGTAATTTTAAAAAACTCTTAGAAAACTAGAAATAGAGAATAATTTCCTTTATCTACTAGTTATCTACAAAAATATTTACAACAATCATCATTCTTAATGATAAAATATTAAATCTTTATCTGAGATTAAAAAATCTGACAGAAATCTGAAAAATTTCAACATTGTACTGGACGTCCTAGCCAGCACAATAAAACAAGAAAAAGAGAAATAAAAAACAGAATTGAAAAGGAAAAAATAAAACTAATATTTATAGATTATATTCACAGAAATTCCAAAAGGTCATGCAGAAAAACTATTCGAATTAACATGTAAATTTGCAAGGTTGCTGGATACAAATAAAAATCAACGGTATGCTATATGTGAGCAAAAACCAATTCGGCACTGAGTTTTTTAAAAAACTAATAATAGCATTTATAACAGCAACAGAAACTTCAATACCTAAAATTAATCTAATAAAAATGTTCAAGACATATAAAAAACTACATTACTGAGAGTTACTAAAGAAGGCCTAAGTAAATACCACATTCTTGAAATGAAACACTCATTATTGGTGAGATGTAAATCCTTCCAAATTGATCTCTAGATTTAATGCAATTCCAATCAGAAGCCCAGCAAGTTTTTTTGTTTTTATTTTTTGTGGAAACAAACTGATTTTAAAATTTATATGGGAATGTGAAGGGCCATTAATAGCCAAGAAAGTCTCAAGAACAATTTTGAGGTTACACATCAGATATCAAGCCTTATTACAAAAATGAAGGAATTAAGACAGTGGAGTATTGGTGCAAGAAGAGAAAAATTAACCCATGGAACAGAATAAAGATCCAAAAAAATGGACTCACACATATATAGTCACCAAATTTATGAGAAAGGTGCCACTAAAGCACACGAGAAAAAGGTAGTATTTTCAATAAATGGTACAAGGTCAATTAGGTTTTCTATTCTTACACGTCTGGTCTATGTAACCTACTTCAGTGGCTTGCCTATGGTCTCAAAAAATCTCCTACTGTAGTTTAGCTTATTCTGCTGAGCTCAAAACTTCTATATCTCACATCGTCTCGGGTACTGACACCATGACTCAAACGTGCAAATCTGAACTCATCTTCATTCCCCTGCTTATTCCTGTGTTCATGATCTCTGTGAATGGTTCAGAGTGCAGTATCGAACTAAAAATTCTGGAAAATGTGTTTTTACCCTTTTCTCTCCTGGGACAATTATATTCTATCTGTAAAATAGGTAAGATTTTGTGAATTCTGTCAAAAATTAAAGCAATAATTCAGTCTGGGATTGTTCCTGGAGACTCCAGCAGCAGCCTTCTGTGCTTGCCTGAGGAAATCTTCCTGTTTTAGTGAGGAGGGAGGGATGAAGGGGGAAGAAAAGAATATAAATTTATTACCACTGAACTATACACTTAAAAATGGTAAAGATGGTAAATTTTATATGTAGCTTTAACTTCAATAAAAATGTATTAAAAACATGAAAACCAAAATTAGCCAGGAATGGTGGCGGGAGCCTGTAGTCCCAGCTACTCGGGAGGCTGAGGCAGGAGAATGGTGTGAACCCGGGAGGCGGAGCTTGCAGTGAGCCGAGATCGCACCACTGCACTCCAGCCTGGGCAACAGAACGAGACTCTGCCTCAAAACAAAAACAAACAAACAAACAAAAACCAAAAACATGAAAACCAACTATAAAGCAGCATTTCCCTCCTTGATTTTAAGATGCATTTCTTCAAAGCCTAAGGATTCTGAAGTTACAATGAAGATATAAACCAAACTCTAAAAACAAATGACAAAAAACATCCTTGCCTATTTCTAAACAGAGGAGTAACCTGGGATATTGCTTAAATGGAACATAAATTTTAAATTTGGTAATTCTTCAAATGTCTCCCAAAAGATTGTACCATGATAGAACATGGAGAAGAAAAGTTATCATACACACAGAATATAGACCATCACTGCCAAGCAACGCAAATGCCAAAACACAGGGAGCAGAACACGGAATTTCAAAACTAGCAGAGACAAGTGTGGCCGATTCATGGACCAAACAGGACCACGATTCAGATATTGAACATGTCTGTTACAATTTCCGGTTGGCTTTCAAGAGATGCTCTTTGACTTCTAGGTATACAAAATTCAATTACAACAGTAAAAGTATGCCTTTAACCAAGTAAAAAAATGTAGAATGATATTCTCTAAAGACCTCAAAATGTCACTATTCATATAAAGGTGCTACAGAACAAAGATCATGAGTGCATGTTGTGAAAAGCATGTACTCATGATGCTACCATGCGTGACTATGAAAGGTCAGAAGTCATTCAGAGCAGTCTATACTCCCGGTGTGAAGTCAGCTTAGTATGTATGCAATACAGAAAAAATAGTAAAGAAGTAAAGTGACAAATATATAATACTTTTGTGTAAATTTATTCCAATCTTTCTTCCCCTCTACTCTCCTCCTCTAGAAAAGCTGTTAATAGACCAGTGGTTGATCAAGAGATCAACAAAGTTTTGCAAAGGTTTTCTGTAGGAAGGCCTTAGACATCAAAGTACCAGAGTCTGAATTCTAACAGACACAGATCTTCACTACCTATGAAAACATTTGCCATTCAAACAGAAGCATCCTTGGGATGTCTGCTTCAAACCTAAGGAAATGGAGGTGTGAGGATGTGTCATAAGGAGGTTGCTTACCTCTTTCTAGTACTTCATCTTTATCTTGAGACTGTACCCACATCATCAAAGTGACTTTTAGGAAGCATAGCAGACAACAGTTTAGGAATTATTTGGTCTTGGCAAAATTCATATGTGCCATACTTTGTTCTCTCAAAGATAACATGTCTGCCCTGTCTATCTGATAGGGTCATGGTAAAACCCTTATAAGAAAATATAAGAGAAGGCCTTTTCCAAACTGTAACTACTATATAAATGCAATTTTTTTACTTGCATCATCACAAGGACACAATGATTTGTAACACCAAATTTTAACACCAAGTCATCTTTTAAACAACATGCAATACCATGAAGTAAAGGTCTAAAAATAAATAAAGTGCAAAGGCATCGTGTGCTACTCAAGCTTAATGATGCAGACTATTGTTGCAGCCTGATGGGTTCTTCTTGCCCATTGTCCAGAAAAGCCAATGCACTGAAAACAGCAGGTATTACAGCAAAGAAAGAGGTTAATAATCATAGGGCCAGCCAACTAGTACAACAGGAGGTATTTCTCAAATATGCCTCCCCGAGAATTTGGAGGCTAGGGTTTTTAGGGTACTTTGACGGGCAGGGAGCTGGGGAACTGAAATCACTGATTGACCGAGGATGAAATCACAGGGGTGTCTAAAACTGTCTTCACATAGCTGAGTCAGTTCCTAGGAAGGAATCTCAGGACGAGGTGGCATCTCGTGGTCTGCCGAAATGCTAACTCTGAAAAATATCTCAAAGACAAGTTCTTTAGCTTTCACAATAGTGATGTTATCTATAGGTGTAGTTAGGCAAGTTATACACTTTGTGAGCCCCAGTTACATGATTCTGGGGCAGTCAGCAACTTACAGACAAGTAAGCTGATCAATGGCAGGTCACTGTTTATGCCTATTCTTTAGCAAAGCCTGATCCCCTACCATAATTCTAACCTTGTCACCTCTTTACAAATATAGTTTCAATTTTCAAACATGAAGGGGATCTGTTCAAGGAAAGGACCACTATGGCCTCTGCACAAGAATGAGCAAGAGCAATTTAGCCAAGTAGAACCAAGATGGAGTCAGTTAAGTCAGATTTCCCTTGCCAATGTAATTTTTGCAAAAACTGTTTCCCTATTACATTGCTGATTCCATTCTAATCTATGAGTTGCTTCAATCAAATCTTCTATGACTTAGACTCCATCTAAGGGCTTATTCTCAACTTTTGAGTGAAGTATCAAGTGTTTCCTTGTTCTTACTAAAAGCACCATCTATTCAAGTAGCCACCTTTTTTCTTTTTAAACTTACCTGGTCCCTTGATTTCTTTTCAGTCAAAGGAACATGTTTGTGCAGAATTCACAGCAAAAGCCCATCTTGCAAGAATCTTCCCTGAGCCTCCCTGGGCCAGGCTTCCTAACTGTCTTTAGTATCAGAAGGCCGACACACAACTTCTGCTACCCCAGCTGAGTGTGTGACTCAGCATTTAAAACCCTGACTCTGTTTTTAATTTTTCAAGGAGGCCAACTATTTTGCAATACAAACACTTGTTAAATGGAGTTAATCCATCAACTACTACAAATTTCACTTAAACACATTGGACAAATACATTTCTTCACAAGCCTGGAAAATTGTTTTCAGACAAGACACCCCAAGATGGTACAGATGGGGAGATCAAACCTTCCCCCGGAAGGAGTCCTGCAGCTGAATCTGGAGGCCTCTGGAAGAACGCTAGGAGGCGGCAGGAGGCCTGGGCTCCTGGCCCACAGATAAGAAAAGAAAATCTCTTCCTGGCCAAACTGGAGCCCTTCAAAAGCATGAAACTCTCCCAGTTCTCCCAGAATTTCCCCTTTCCTATGCACAACAATGAAACACATGCAGGTGCCAAATGCTCCCATCCTAGAAGGCAAAGAAACTACAACTCTCTGCTTTGATAGAGAGTCATCAAAGGTTGGGGCCATTCAGGATTTTATTTTCCAAACTCACTGCTGGCCTCGAGGAAGTATGACACCACCATCCTAAGCACAGGGCAGCTGTTCTTTTTTGGCTGGAGTTCAGTATAAACCTTACACATGTTCTGCTAACTTTCTCTCTCTCTTTTTTAAAACAAATAACAATTTTTTAAAATGCCATGGTCACTTAACTCCAAGCCTAGGGTTTTCACTATAAAGGTTTTCCTGCAGGACGGAGAAAAACATGTATTCCCAATATATTTCTGAGCCAAAAAGATGCCAGTAGGTTATTCTAACCAGAGAAATATAATGAAATAAATAATTAGGCAGACTGAAAATTAATGGCTAAAACAGTTCCAAAGAGTCAGTGAATACCAATTATCTCTGAAGTATCAACAGACAAAAATCTAGCAACAAAAAACGTGCTTTTCAAAAGAGGCCCTCAGTAGTATAGCCACTGAATATATTTTTATTTAGGAGTGAGAATCAGATATCAGAAAACTTCCCTTTTGTTCCAAAATCGTGGCCCATTATAAAATTACCACAATGGATATATTTTACTAATTATTTAGCTCTCCTAGCTATGAATTACCTACAACTATCAGCATGTACGTTCATACCATGAAATGTCCCAAAGCATGGCATCTGTCCTTCCTCCTTCTGTGTTTCCCCATTACAGACTTAAATATGCACAAGGGCTGGATGCTGGCGGTGCTTTCAAAACAAAAATGAACCTTTCACAGGGCAAATTAATGTTCCCTATGAGTTCAGTGTGTGTATTTGTGACAGACCCACACACAGATCAATACATTCAGGAAAAACCAAAGTCATTCTTAAGCCTTCGGAAATTCTTGGGAAATCAATAGACTCACAAGACCAAAAGTGGGAACCTGGACTTGGTTTATAAAACCAAAGCTGACAAATCCCTTATGGAGTCTGGAAGTGTGGAGTTCCCTCCCCCTATATGTTCACTTCCCTTCATTTTTATCCTTGTAGCTGCCATATAATTGCCAGACCATCATATCACCTACTTAATTTCCACCTTGTACACACTAAGAAGTACACGGTAATACTAATCTACTATGCATAAAGGCCTTGATTCTCACTGACTTACTAAACTGACCCCTAAATACTAAGCAAAATCCGAGGTCATTGGCTTCTGTGTATTGGCTTCTTCTATACTAACGACTCTAAAACTTCATCCCTCAGCCCTTCCAGTCCTCCAGCAATTGTTCCATGTAAGTTTTTCTGTATTGCTAGGCAGCTCCACGCACATGCTTCACTGCAGTTCTTTTGTAAAATGGTCCGGCCTTGTTTTAGGAAACAAGAGTAATATAGACGTGGAAAAAGTCTACAGCTCCCTTGTATCCAAATGATAAAAAAAAATACATCACACACAAGCTTACTCAAAGATACATGTGTGTATGTGTATCTTATGTGCACAAATACACAGCCTTGTATTCACTGGAATTATTATCACTTACAAGCATCATATAATTTTAATGTATGAATTTATTTTAGCCACCCTTACCTATCATTCAGAATGAGGACTAAACAATAGTGGGAACATTTTATCCCTAATTATGGAGTTATCTGATCAGAAAAGATGCTTATAATAAATACATTCACTAGCTTTCTTAGGAAAAGACAGCTATTTGGAAAATCAAATAGCAAAAGATCTCACCAGCTAAACACCCCCATTTAGAACACCCACCTCATCGTACTCACATGCTGCCCCTGAACTCCAGGTCACCCTGCACAGACATAGTTGGGGTTATTGTCATGACAAAAGGTGGGAAACAGGGGCCAGCCCCACCTTTGGGGCTTTCTCGAGCCTTCATACCTGTGCTGATGCTCCTGTAAGACTTGATAAATGCTGATAAGAAAAGTTTGGTTTTTAAAACTTCCCATAACACAGTCCTTGTAGATGCGGAATTCTGCAGCCGTCACCGCCTCACCCTCAGGAATCTGGGATAAGTTGAACTTGAACTCTTTGTGGTGTCGCTGACGAGGGGAGAACTCCTTGTCGTACTCCACTATAAGATTAAACAAGAGAGAGTGACAACTATTGTTACTTGACTAAGTGCCACGGGCTTACCTCACCAGTTTCCCCGTTTGACTTCATAGGTGGATTACCAGTTACCCACAGCTTACTTACTAGGGGGATCGGGTAGTGAAAAGACCACTGGCTGGCCCATGAGGAGGAGATGAAAATCCTTCATGTTACCCAAGATTAAGCAAAATTCTTAGATTTTATTTAGTTTAAATACTTTCGCTTGTATACTTATTCGAATGAATTTGCACGAGAGCAAGTTATGAAAACTCTTGGCTTAAAGTTTTCTCATCTGCAAAAATGGGAAGAATATGACTTCACAGGATAAGGTGTGAAAATTAATGAAGCAATGAAGAAGAACCCGTCTGTCCATCCTGGCCCCCTCTCCTCCCAGCTACCCTTCCCTCCTCAGGCTGGTTCACGTGTCACCATCAGCAGTTGACATAACGAAGGGCAGCCCTGAGCTGAACATTGGTGGGGATGGCTGAGGGTGGGGAAGGGGAGTAGGCAAAGCATTTTGCCTGGGCCTGAAGTGTAAAGGGTCTTCACATTTTGCCTATTCAGTGGAAATGTTTATGCCTTCCTCCTACTGGTAGATCCTGAAGGCCCCACAACTCTGAGCGGTGGGGGACTCTCCACAACGGGAAGTTGCTGGAATCCCCATTTAATGTGCATGCAGATGCCACGAAGATGTGGAAGGAAATCACCAACAGAGCCATTGCTATTTTCTCATGGTTTACATTGGAAAAAAAAACCAAAAAACTGGGCGGAAAGGATAGAATCTAAAAGGTTTTTTAATATGGAATCAACCTCTTGTGCACTGAAAGATGAATGAAGAAAACGTGGTATGTGCATAAACGCATTTGTATTTGGTCTTAAAAAAGGGGGAGATTCTGCCACTTGCAACATGGATGAACTTGGAGGATGTTATGTGAAGTGAAATAAGCAAAGCACAGAAAAACAATCACTGCACAACCTCACTTATATGCAGAATCTAAAAAAGTGGAACTCACAGAAGCAGAAAATAGAATGGAGGTTACCAGGAGCTGGGACAATCTCACCACAAAAAATAAAGCCATGTCTCTGTGAGGTGATAAACACATTAATTAGCTTGATAGTGGTAATCATGTCATAATGTATATGTATGAGTAAATCAAATCACATTGTATCCCTTAAATACATACAATATTTGCCAATTACACCACAATGAAGCCAGAAAAAAATACATTTTTAAAATAAAATCTTTTTCCTGCATGAAGACAAATGAGAAATTGCAATTACTGATGATTTTTCAGTCAGATTTTAGATGTCTATACAAAGTCCTGTGTGAGAAAAGTGATATCAAACTTCAGATGCCTCACATAAATTATAATTGCTGTAAAAGGAAAAAAGGAGTGCTCTGTTTCCCACCATAAACCCTTGACTCTTTTCCCCAGAGTCAGGAAACACTTCTGCTTTGCTGTTCCTGTTCGTTTTTCCTTAATGGCAACCAAAGTGAAATCTCATGAGCAAATTAATCCTTATAGCAGAGTTTTCCCAAGGTTTGTGGGTAGAAAAAATATCCAATTATTAGCCACCTCCAACTTCCCACTTTCTCTTACACATGTTGTTTTTCATAATTATCAGAGAAAAGCTTTGGAGATTTAGCTTCTTAAAAAAAAAAAAAAAGAAAAGAAAAAGCTAACTCCCCAGAAGAATCTAAGTCCTCAATAGCATTTGCAGAAGCTAAGTTAAGCCATCTATAGGTGCAAGATTTTTTAAAAAGAATTTCTGAAACTGCCATGTAATTACACAACACATGTTTTAGATTCGAGTTCTTTTTTTTTTTTTTATTTTGAGGGTTAAAAAGGAATAAGCTTTGGCTTCTGTAAAAGCTTGAATATAAGCAAAAAGAAGTCCAACCAGAAAAGTAAACCACAGTTTAGCCCCAACAAGAGAGCAGGTTTTCTAATTAGTGGCTACGCATGAAAAGCAATATTGTTGGGAAGTTCACCCAAGGACACCCACACAGGACGGTGTATCACTTTTCCCTAAAACTGATCTGCCTTTTAAGTTTGATATGTTATCATCGCTTGTTAAAAACTGAAGCAAATATGATTTTCCAAAGAGACTTTCTAAAAAACAGTCACACAGCTTTTCTCTATAGAGCTTTTTGGAGGCCTAATTGTAATATTACTAAATGAAAGTAATATTTTAAGATTCGCTGGAGAGCATGTGTAAGAATTCTTCAAAGAAGTCTTTCAATAAACTTCCTTAGAAAAAAACATAAGAAATAAGATGTAAGACAGTAACTTTAAGATATTTCAGTTATAAGGAGCAGAGAAAGGGACAGACATTTTTAACAAAGGAGAAGTGTGGTGGCTGGTCTTTTGAGAGGTATGCCATCCCCAATAAACCACATCTCCCAGCATCCATGCCCATGGGTGGTCTGCTCCCTTTGGGTGGCTCTGAGCTGGCTCTGTGGCTGGCTCTATGACCTGTTTTGGACCAACATAACGAAAGTCTTCAACAGTGGTGCTGAGTGACTTCCAAGGCTGGGTCATAAGCTTGGAATTTCCTTTCACTTAGACTTCTTGGAATGCTTGTCTGAGGAAAGACAGCTGTCATCTAAGAAGTGTGACTACCCTGAAACTTCCATGTTGTGAGGAAGCCCAAGCTAGCCATGTAGAGAAGCTACACAGAAGGGTGGGAGAGGAGAACAGAGATGGGGTTGGGTGGGAGGAGAGAGAGACAGAACACACAAACTGTCCAGCCTGTCCCCAAGCACCTCAGCTGAGGCACCAGAAGTGTTATGAAGATGCCATCTTGGATGTCCTTTGCATGACTCAGCCCCAGCCACCACCTGGCTGCAGCTGCACAAGAGAACTTGAAGAACCACCTAGTTGAACCTGGTCATTCCACAAGACTGTGAGAGATGGTAACTCGTTGTTGTTTTAAACCACTATGTTTTGGAGGATTTGTCACACGGTAATAGGCAACTAACACAACAAGGGAAAAGGGGATGGGAGGAAGAGAGGAGGGAGGAGAGAGAAGGGAAATCTGACCACACCAGGAAGGGGATAAATTGCATGCAACTTTTAAGGATAAGGATTGTGCAATGCTGGGAGGCAATATGTACGACTAAGGAAGAATCTTGGCAAATGCTCACAGATTTGAAGATGTGAGGAGATAAAAAATCTAAAAATGAGAAAACAGAAGCACAGTTCAAAGCATTCATTTTATTACAACGTAAAATAGAACCCATTGCCTCATATGTGGATTTTCCAATTCTTCCTCCACCAAAACAACATTATCATGAAGTACTCTGAACTTTCTTTTCCTTTATCCTTCTTAGAAAAGATGCACGGCTTCCTTAGTGCCATCCACGAGTCTCTGATTGCCACCCACAACCTTTTAAGCTCTCACGCCCATCCCATTACCGTCTGGTCTTCTAAGCTGCTCCTGTGCCTCTTACCTCAAAGCTGTACCACCTTCCTCACTCTCCTCATGATACCTCAGCCACTGATCACTGAAGTTTGCTCAGAACTCCTCCATTCCCCCCACTCTTTTGCCTGCGACTGAACGTACACAGCTTGTTTGCTAATGTCTCATAGGGATATAAGAAATAAATACAATTAGGTTACTGCCTGTATGTGCACTTGAACACCACAATGGTAAAACAGTAATGTTTCCAATGAGCTCAGCAATTCAAGCTATGAGTGAACACTCCTCAAATGCCAGACAGTTCAAGAAATATGAATGGGAGAGAAAGGGAGAGGGCTGAGTTCCAAATTCAGCCCTCAGTACCTACTTTATACCCATTAGCATTTGGCTTACTGATGATGGGGCCAGATGCAGTCACAATTAAGTCGTAGTTAAGAGTGTTGGTGACATGTCAAACTGAGACACTGGTGTTGAATTCTAGCTTTTTTCTTATCTATATGATGCTGAGTTAAAGTTATGTTAAAGTTTCAGTATCAGTTAAATTGAAATAATAACATTTCTAAAGATTAGGTGAGACAATCTATACAAAATAGCCGAAGCCACAGTGTCAATGCCCCATCAATGTTAGATGTGATAATCATTGGCTGTTATTTGAGAATCCAGGTCCTCGGAGCTTGGAGTATGTCTTTGCTGAGTAATTCAAATTTATTCACGAGTCTACAGATACAAGTGACGGCTGCTCCCTCTAAATTAGCTTTTTCAATTCGAGTGAGGCATTCTGTGAAAGGGCAGTAAGCGAAATCTCACTGAGCATCAGCCTTGGTGGCTGGCTCCTGAATGCAGTGCTGTGTTCTCTGAGGCAATAATTCCTAGAATTTTTAAATTTCAAGGACCAGTCAAGACAGTTTTTGAAATGATAGTGACCTTATGCAAGGCTATCTGCTTCTTCTGTTTGCCGTTGTTAAGGACAATAAAAGCAAAACAACAAACTGCATGCTCTAACTCTACCACTGCATTTCTAAAAGTCTTTTTAATACTAAATAAAATAGGGAGGACATACCGAACAAATGAAGCTTTATAAAACTCACTTCCTTCTCTCCTTTCTGCCTCGGACTATACCAGTGGAAATTTCTGACCTGTCCTAGACCTTTGGCCAACACATAGGAACAAAAGCCTTAAGGAATAAAAGTCACTGGTTTAAGATGTAAAATGTAAATTATGTAATTATACATACAAAAGGATGTATGCAACTTACGGAAGTAATGAAGCATAATAATAAAGCACCAAGGAAACCATCACCCAACTTGAAAACCAGAAAGTGACTGAGACTGTTGTATTCTTTCCTGATTCTCTTCAACTGCTTCTCTCCAAAGGTACCTCACATCAGGAATAATGTTTATCACTCCCCTGCCCTTTAAAACCTAACAATTCTACTACATGTGTGTATCACTAAATCATACACTGTTCTGTTCTCCTCCTTTCCCTCTCCTTTTTAGAGACATGATGGAAGTTGTACAGGCAGGCTCACATGGAAAACCTAGGCCTGGTTATGGTTAAGAGCAAGGCAACCTGTGCGGAGGGTCGTCTGCCTGTCAGCGGGTGAATGGCTCATGTGTCATAGGTGGGCATGGCTGCTGTGCAGACAATGGTGACCAGTAACTCCTCTCCTTCTTCAGCCCTACTTCATAGAGATCTATTAAAAATATGGGCAGTTTCTGACAAGTGTTGATAAGGATTTAGATAAACTAGAACCCTTGTGCTTTACTGATGGGAATGCAAAATGGTGCAGCACTGCAGCAAATAGTGTGGCAATTCCTCAAACAAACATAAAATTAGCATTGATCCAGCAATTATCTTTCTGGATATATATGCAAAAGCATTAAAAGCAGGGCCTTGAACAGATATTTGTACACTCATGTTCATGGCAGCATTATTCACAATAGCCAAAAGCTGGAAGCAACCCACATGTCCACTGACGGATGAATGGGTAAACACAATGTGGTACAGACCTATGATGGAATACTCTTCAGCCTTAAAACGGAAGGAAATTCTGACACACGGTACCACATGAACCCTGAGGACATTGTGTGACGTGAAATGTGCCACCCACAAAAGGACAAATACTGTATAATTCCACTTATATGAGGTACCAAGCCTAGTCAAAGCCATAGAGCTAGAAAGGAGAATGGTATACCAGGGGCTGTGGGAGAGGGGAATGGGAAGTTCAGGTTTAATAAGTCCCCAAATAGTCAGTTTGGGAAGAAGAAAAAGTTCTGGAGAGGAAGTGGTGATAGTGGCACAACCAATGTGAATGTCCTTAATGCCACTGAACCGTACACTTAAAAACTGTTATAGCAGTCAGGTGCAGTGGCATTGCCTGTAGTCCCAGCCTCTTGGGAGGCCGAGGCAGGAGGACTGCTTGAGCCCAGGAGTACAGGGCTGCAGTGAGCTATGATTACACCACTGCACTCCAGCCTGGGCAACAGAGTGAGACCCTGTCTCTGTAAAATAATAATAAAATTGTTAAAGTGATTGGATTTCCTCAAATATCTAAAAAAACTGTCTAAATGTGTTTGTTGAAATCAGGAGCCAGTGTTCACTCATGACACTTGATTATTTTATCTCTTAAGTCTCTTTTAAACTAGCAAACCAGGCATAGAAAGAACTCCATTAACCTGATAATGAGTCTATATCAAAAAGATCCCTACAGCTAAGAACATTCTTTTTTTTTTTTTTTTTTTTTTTTTTGAGACAGAGTCTCGCTCTGTCACCCAGGCTGGAGTGCAGTGGCACGATCTCGGCTCACTGCAAACTCCGCCTCCTGGGTTCACACCATTCGCCTGCCTCAGCCTCCCGAGTAGCTGGGACTACAGGCGCCCGCCACCGCGCCCGGCTAATTTTTTGTATTTTTAGTAGAGACGAGGTTTCACCGTGTTAGCCAGGATGGTCTCGATCTCCTGACCTCATGATCCACCCGCCTCGGCCTCCCAAAGTGCTGGGATTACAGGCTTGAGCCACCGCGCCCAGCCAGCTAAGGACATTCTTAATGGTGATACATTCACATCACTGCCTTTAAAATCAGGAGAGCGGCAAGGACTCTGACTTCCAGTCTGATGTTGGAGTCCATTTCAGTACTATTAAGATTAAATAATAGGAAAAGAAGAGACACACTGCAAAGCATTGGACCTAACGAGAAAGTTTAGAGGGTTGCTTTCATATATTTACTATTTGGAATTTATGTGTGAGTTCATAAGTGAGACTGGCAATGTTCTCATTTCCTATGGCATTGTGTGGTTTCAAGTTATACAAGTTTCCCTTTATCCAAGGGGGATACCTTCCAAGGGCCCCAATGGATGCCTGAAACCGTGAATAGTGCCAACCCTATATACACTATGTTTCTTCCTATACATGCATATCTAGGAAGATACATTTAAATTTATAAATTAGGCATAGTAAGATTAATGATAATAAAACAAATACAACAATATACTGTAGTAAAAGTTATATGAAGATGGTCTCTCTCTCTCTCAAAATATCTTACTATACTATACTCAACTGTTTTCAGACCTCAAGAGCAAACTGTGGAAACCGAAACCATGGATATGGAAACCGTGGATAAGGGGGAACTACTGCACTTTCTCTTGGAATAAGATGGGGAGCCTTTCTGCTCCTTCAAGAAGTAATATACTTCCTGAAAATCTGGCAGACTTATCTGTAGAATCATTTGATTCTGGCGTTTTCTTTTGGGGGACATTTTAAATTACTTATTTTCCTTTAAACATAGAAGTATTGAATCTATTTTTAAGTCTGTTTTCTAGAGGTTTGTCCATTTTTAATTTTTCAAGTTTATGTCCATAATTTGTTTTAAATTTTATTTTATTTCAATAGTTTTGGGGGAACAAGTCGTGTTTGGTTATATGGGTAAGTTTTTTAGTGGTGGGTTCTGAGATTTTGGTGCACCCATCGCCCAAGCAGTGTACCCTGAATCCAATATGTGGTCTTTTATGCCTAAGCCCCCCCTCAGTCTTCCCCCGAGTCCTCAAAGTCCATTGTGTCATTCTTTGCCTTTGCATCCTCATAGCTTAGCTCCCACTTATAAGTGAGAACATACAATATTTGGTTTTCCATTCCTGAGTCACTTCACTTAGAATAATGGTCTCCAACCCCATCCAGGTTGCAGCGAACTATTACCATAAAATTTTTCATAGAATCCTCTCATTATTTAATCTCTGCTGTATCTATGGTTGTTTCTCCTTTTTCATCCTAATACTAATTTGTACGTTCACTTTTCCTTGATCTTACTAAAGATTTTTCTTTTTTTCTCACTACTGCTTTGTTTAATGCTAATAAAGATATTTTAATATAGATCTTTTCTGAATGGTATCTAAGTCTGAATTATTTCAATTAAAATTGTCCAGAGAAAAAGACACTGCCTATCTCAAACTACAAACACAAAAGATAAAATAAAAAGGGGAACAACAGAGAGAGAAAAGAACAGAACAATCGATTTAACATATTTACTTTAAAAGTAATCACATATTCATTATTCCCTCACTAACTGGAGTTACTCTCTGGTTAATTTAGTCTAGATTAGTTAAGGCAATTACAATAATTCTCAATAAATCCTACATTTTCCAAATATTTCACGTTTCCATTTACAGTTACATACCAAACTTGAAATTTTTTTTGAAACATGGTCATTCCATTGACTAATGTAAGCAATTTTTCACGCTATGGCACAAGCTTATTTAATTTTAGGCAACAAAGACATTTCTGGCTGGACTTCCAAGGGTTGTAACGACAGCGGCCTTTTGACTTTTATGTTGCAAGCATATAACCTTGAATAGTAATACAAACACTGAGCTAAACTTTCTAATTCACTTTTGACCAAGATGAAACAAAAGACTTTACCCTCCAGGGTTCATCAAATATTTCTAAGTATTTGTATTCATATTCTATAAGAATCACAAATATCAAGAAGAATCTATTTTTTCTGGTTGCCATGCTCCAAATGACATTTTTAAACTTTATTTTTTATTGTGAATAATTAAAGTCCCACAAGTAGTTGAAAAAACAGAGAAGCCCCATGCACCCTTCACCCAGCTTCCCCCCAGAGTAACATCTTACATAACTGAAGTACAAGATCAAAACCACGAAACTGACATTGGCTCAATACATTCAGGAGACCACACCCACTGATTTCACCAGTTTTCACGAGCACCGTTTGAGTATGTATGTGTATTATTCTATGACCCCTTATGACATGTATAGATCCATGTTACCACCACCCAAATCCAGATCCAGAAATCTTCCGTTGCCACAATAAAACTCTCTGGGGCTACCCTTTTATTCCAAATGACTTTTTAAGAAGATATCCAGTACACGTATCATAAAGAGCTTTAGGACACTAGGCACCTACATATCATTAGTAGAAAGGGTTAATAGTCATTTTTTTCTTAAAAAAATCAGGTTAAAACCATTTTCATACCCAAATATAGGTATTAATTTCACTTTAAATTGGGGAGATAGGCCGGGCGCAGTGCCTCACACATTCCAGCACTTTGGGAGGCCGAGGTGGGCAGATCACCTGAGGTCAGGAGTTTGAGACCGGCCTGGCCAACAAGAGGAAACCTTGCCTCTATTAAAAATACAAAAGTTAGTCAGAAGGGCTTGGTGGCACATGCCTGTAGTCCCAGCTACTCGCGAGGCTGAGGCAGGAGAATAGCTTGAACCCGGGAGGCAGAGGTTGCAGGGAGCCGAGATCACGCCACTGCACTCCAGCCTGGGTGACAGAGCAAGACTCCATCTCAAAAAAAGAAAAAAAAAATTGGGGAGATGCTCAGTAGCTACCACTATACATGTCTCATTATGGAAATTAGTAGTGGACCTTGGCTTCTATGAGGAAGCACACTCAGGCACTTAAGTCAATAAACATGCGTCGGGAAGAAAGATTTCAAACGAATAATCACAGCCTTGATAGAGTTCCATTAATGTCAAATAACCGCATTTTTGCCCCCTTACAAGGGCTGCCTTAAAGAAGCAATCAGACCACGTTTAGTAAAAATCAATCTACACAACATGCCTTTTTTCACATTTGAGAAAAACTGCTACATCTCCAGTCAAAACACAGATAGGCCAGCTTAAAGAGAAAACGAAAGATCCTCCCACACCTCTGATTCCCACTGCAGAGGAACAACAGGCACAATATCCTCCACATGACTAAGAAGAACTCTCAGTCTGTATTCATTCCTTCAGACTCAGCATTCCTTCCTGGGTGATCTGGGTTCTGTGGTCCCATTGACAATGCCATTGTCTTCTGGTACACTGCATTTGCTACAGTGTTTTGTGCCTACTTGTGCGTTTCTGTTTATTCATCCTGCCCGGCTCGGATGCCGCCGTAGTTCATCTGTCTGTGGGTTCCTAGCTCCCATCAGTCCTGGAAAATTCTCAGCCAGTCACTCATCAATTATGGCCTCTCTGCCATTTGTTTTAGAGTTTCCTTCAAAAATGACAATTAGATATATATTAGACTTTCTAATGTCCACATCTCTTAGCAGTAGCTAGTACTGATTTTACACCATTTATCTCCTGATCTCTGGAGTAGATTTAGGTAATATCTTCTATTTACACATTTACCAGTTCTCTCCTTCACTGTTTAATGTGTAGTTTAAATAATCTATTAGTGAGTTTTGTTTATTTGTTTTTTTTTTTTGGGTTGGCACCTCGCTATTTTGCCCAGGCTGGTCTCAAACTCCTGGGCTCAAGTGATCCTACCTCAGCCTCCCAAGTAGCTAGGACTACATGTCACCAGGTGCATGTCACCACACCCTAGTTTTTCCACCTCAATGATTTAAAAAAAAAAAAAAAATTCAAATTGCTCCCTTTTTGTTTGGTTTGTGCTGTCATTTTCAATGGTAAATTGTCATATATTTACTATTATTTATTATACTATCATTCTTTCTGTATTTCTATATTATTGTCTTGCATTTTCTAACTTGGTGCCTGTTCTCCAATATGTGAAATTCTTGGGGGACTGAAATTACTCTCCCGTCACTCTGATGATACACATTTTGGTGGTGTATTTCCTTGTGTGTTTGAAGATTTTTGATTTTTTGGTAGTTTTTAATTGAAATTCATCATGAATGTTTAAATTGGGTTACTTTTTTTTTTTCCTAAAAAAAAAAAAAAAAAAGATCAGCATTTGTTCTTATGAGGAACACCACCAGCCAGAACCACTTTATCTCCCTTTGACGGTCCCGGCTTAATGTGGGAACCTCAGGGACAGCTCCCCAATACCCTGTCCCAGACCCCAAGCTGGTCTCAGGATCAGCGCTAGTGTTGGTCTTTGCATTCACAGAAACCCAACTTTTATGTTTGTTTGCTCATGGAAACTCCCACAGGGGAGTCCTGTAAGCTGTCCCTGAGCCCGTGACACTCATACTTTAGGCAAGTTTGCTTTTGTTTATCCTGGATCTTGTTTTTTAGCAGGAGGCCCTGCAGATGATCTACTCTGCAATACTTCCAGAATTTGAAGTCTTTATCTTTCATGTTTGGAAAATAACATGTGGGACACATTCCTCTCACTCCTAAAGATGTTATAAACTCTGCCTAATGTCTGAAGAGTTTACAAAGCGTTTTCATGCACGTAATCCCATCTGAATTTTTCAGAACAGTCCCAGAAGGTAGGCAGAGCAAATATTATGACCTCCATCAAGTCAACAGGAACCTGAGGCCAAAAGCAGTGAAGTGGCTTCCCTGTGCTACTCAGTTTTATGATCTCACTTATCACAGTTAACAGTGAAAGCTCTCAAATTTCTATCTCCAGCCCAGCGTTCTCCAAAGAGGCTTGTTTTTCTTACTGCTGGGCATACTTCTTCCCCCAGATGTCTCTCGCACTTGCAGCCAACATGCACACAGTGGTACTCACCTTTCCCCCCTCTACAATTAACCTGCCCCTGTCTCTCTAGCTCTGTCTACCCTGCCACCCTAAATTGCCCAATTAATCAACTCTTGTTGCTTTTACCTTCTAGAACTATACTGTCCAATATAGAAGCTACAGCCACGGGGGAGCTATTTAAATTTAAATAAATTAAAATGTAAAATTTGGTTCCTGTCACATCAGTCACATTGAAAGTGTTCAAGAGTCACACGTGGCTGGTGGCTTCCATATTGGAGAGTGCATCGTTGGATGCTTCCATCATCTCAGTGAGTTCTACTGGACAGCATCATTCTAGAAGTGTCTCAAACCCGGTGGGTCCCACTCCCTTCACCACCACTGCTCTCATGCAGAGCCTCAGTCCCACTGCCTCACGTTTTGCCCCATGTCCATCCACTCTCCACACTGCAGCTAGCACCAGGGCCACAAGTCTGACTTGTAACAGGCCTGCCGAGAGCCCTTCAGCCTGTACCCCACAGCCACCTCCCAGCCTCGTCCCTCACCCTTTTCCACCTTAAACTCTACCTTTGAAGGTCTTAAATTGCTCTATTTGTCCCGCCACATTGCCCAAGATCTCGTGACTTCGCCGTCCTCATACAATATCCTTGCCCTGGAAGTGACCTTTCCTTCTCTCACTTCCTGGATTGAGACTGTTACAGAACCCAAATTTTGAAAAGGCTTGGTGCCCCTACGTCATCCTAAATAATTAAAGCCATACAACAAGCGTAGGCATGTCAGTGTTCTTATTTCTAGTTATTAATGCTTTGGTGCAAAATAACACACTGAAACTCTTCGTAAGCATGTTTTCACTCAGTTTTAACAGTTCCTGTTTTGCTACTCCTCTAACCACCTACTTGCAACACGTAATGGGTAACTGTCTTAGTCCATTTGGGCTGCTGTAACAAAATATAGACTAGGTGGCTCACAAACAACACAAATGTATTTCTCACAGTTCTAGGGGCTGGAAGTCTAAGATCCAGGTGCTGGTGAGGGCCTCTTCCCTGGTTCATAGATGGCTGTCTTCTCGCCGTGCCCTCACATGGTGGAAGCAGTGAGGCAGCTCTCTGGGGCCTCTTTAATAAGGACACTAATCTCATTCATGAGGGCTTAATCACCTCCCAAAGGCCCCACCTCCTAATACCATCACCTTGGGGGTTAGGTTTCAAGATATGAATTTGCAGGGGCGTGGAAACAAACATTTGGTTTATTGCAGTAATTCAGCAATATTTTAAATCTTCCTTTAAGATTGAATGCAGGAAGCCTTCCTTAGTTGCCTTCTTCCACCAAACCTCACCCCCGGGTAGTTTTAGTACCCTCAACTCTAGACCTCTATAAGGTCCCATGGAGATCTTCAGCATCAAACCCCTACCTTATATCAAAACGATCAGCTGTTTGCGTGTCTACCTTACCTGCTGGGCTGCAAATCTCTCAAAGGCAGGGTCCATGTCAGGTTCACCTTCATATATCCCATAGAAGGCTTAGTACATGGTGCCCAAGAATGTGTGTTGAATGCACGTGTGAGCCAGGACTGGGTCCTGCTTCGTGCTCTTTCCTGAGCTCTGCAGTATCCCCCATGGGCATAAGGAGGCAGAAGAGAACTCAGGCTTCTGACCCCAGCCCCAGTGGTCTTTCCCCAGGACCCAGGAACAGTTCTCCAAGATGCAAACAGCTAAGCTGGAGAACCTGCTCAACACATCTGTCCGGGTTTGTTTTTTTAAGCAGCAGCACTATTGGCCCAGAATACTAATCCACATATTGCTTTGCATTCTAAATTCAGGATGCAAACTTCAAGCACGTTAAATTTTAAGAAGCCAAGGAAGGAAATTAATCTACTCAAATTACTTCAATTATACTCAAGCCACATCACAAGGTCACCATGCACAGGAAAGTCAGGCCAGATTTCTAAATTGCATCCTTAATTCAAAGCAATAGACCCCTAACACATTCCTTCCTTTATCTTTCATTCTTTTCAATTGAGGTAAAATTTACATAACATAAAATTAACCATTTTGAAGTGGACAATTCAGTGGCATTTTAGTACATGCATAATGTTGTGCATCCACTACCTCTAAATGATTCCAAAACATTTTCATCGCCTCTACAGAAAGCCCATGAAGCAAAAGCTCCCCATTTCCTCCTCCCCCGCGGCCTTGGTAACAACCATCATTCTGTGTTCTGCCTCTCTGGATCTGCCTATTCTGGATATTTCATATGAAAACAATCACACAACATGTGATCCTTTGACTGGCTTCATTTAGCATCACATTTTCAAGGCGCATCCGTGTTGTATCGTGTATCAACACTCCATCCTTATTTATGGCTGAATGACATTCCATTGTATGGATACATGTCACATTTTGTTTATCCACTCATCCATTGATGGACATTTGGACTCTTTCCACCTTTTGGCTATTGTGAATAGTGCTTCTATGAACATGCATGTACTTGTATGTGAGTACGTGTTTTCAGTTCTTTGGGGCATATTACCTCTTCCATTCTCTTTTGCTCTTCCTCTTTGACATGGTTTGGCTGTGTCCCCACCCAAATCTCATCTTGAATTGTAGCTCCCATAATCCCCATGTGTTGTGGGAGGTACCTGGTGGGAGACAGTTGAATCGTGGGGGTGGGTTTTCCCATGCTGTTCTTGTGATAGTGAATAAGTCTCATGAGATCTGATGGTTTCATAAAGGGCAGTTCCCCTGCACATGCTCTCTCTTGGTTGCCGCCATATAAGGTGTACCTTTGCTCCTCCTTTGCCTTCTGTCATGATTGTGAGACCTCCCCAGTCATGTGGAACTGTAAGCCCATTAAACCTCTTTTTTCCTTGTAAATTATCCAGTCTTGGGTATTTCTTCACAGCAGTTTGAAAATGGACTAATACACTCTCCATCTCTCCTTCTCAGCCATTGATTCCTCAGAGGTCATTCTGGAAGGGCTGAGGATGGTCCATCAGAGCTCATTTACAGCCCACCCCAAACACAAGGGGATTAGCTGAACACCCTCACCCCAGGGCTATGTAGGACCTCTGAGCAGAAAGAGGCTGGGGAATCAGTGAATACTGAGTGATAAGCCCAGCACAGCATCTGGCACATAGTAGGCTCCCAATGAATATTTGCTGAGTCTGAGCAGAAACAAGATTTAATCCAGGGGAGTCACAGAGAGACTAAGAGAAGGAAAAATAGACAGAGGTTGTAGACTGATGATAGTCAAAAGAAAAAAGGATACCTCAGAGGTCAGCACTGTAGGAAGAGGAGCAGGGGGAGGAAGACTGAACATGGATATGAGAGAGAGAGGAGAGAGTGAGCTCACGTGAGAGAGACAGAGGGTGTGCTCTTGCCAAAAGAAATCCTGAAAAAGTTGAAAAGTGATGAGCCCTAGTCAAATGGTGACTGTCTCTTTTTTGAAAGTCAGGAGTCTAATATGAAGAGAACACAGGACCATCAGGCTGAAGATGTGAGATCAAAAGGCAGCAATGTCTCTTTTTAGCTGCATCAAATGACTTAACTATTTTCAGTCCCTTGAAGCTTCTACAGAGTGGCCATAAAATCTGGAAACAAAGACAAGAGTATCTTACTGTATATTGGAATGTAGTATCAATAACCCATTTATTATGGATTTGCCCATGTTTACTGATTTGGTGACCAACCTCCCTCTGCTTGTGGGGTAGTAACATCTACATATGAAGAGGCGGGAGGCAAACAAGACCCTGTGACCAAAATGCTCTGCAGACGCCCAACAGTGCTACATGGCACCAGATGGTGTATTTTTATTTGAGACAGTGTCTCCCTCTGTTGCCGAGGCTGGAGTGCAGTGCTGCAATCACAGATCACTGCAGCCTCGACCTCCTGGGCCCAAGCAATCCTCTCGCCTTGGCCTCCTGAGTAGCTAGGACTACAGGCAAACACCACCACGCATAGCTAATGTTTTTCTTTTTATTTTTTTGTACAGATGGGGTCTCACTACATTGCCTAGGCTGGTCTTGAACTCCCAGCCTCAAGCAACCCTCCTGATTTAGCCTCCCAAAGTGCTGGGGTTACAGGTGTGAGCCACTGTGCCTGGCTAACTGCATTCTTTTTAAGAGCCTTACTTATCAGGATCCCTACCATCAAGGTTTTTCTTCATATACACCCTTACCTGGCCAATACATTTTCCTGCTCCCATCAAAATTTCTGGAGGGAGGTAGGGAAGGAAGGAAGGAAAGACAGAGAGAGAGAGAGAAGACATACATAAAAAATCCACAAGATAAAAAATCATCCCCTGAAAAATTGAGAGTCAAACTCCACTGGGCAACAGTTTCTCTCACTGGGTGGCAGCTTTAAATAAACACTAAATCCTGCCTTTCTCCACAGCAGACTTCTGACCATGACGATAGAGCTATTTGGTTTAAGGAAACGTTCAAGTTTTGAAAGTTAAAAGTAACTGAGAGGCCAATTCCTTGCTTTGGTTCCCAGGGTTACTGGGGATTCATATTCCTATTAAATTACACCGCATCAGATGACCTATTATTCGCGGCACAGCACCACTGTGCCAAGCCCTGGGACACGGGAAGAGTCCCTTCTCATGGTTCCGTCCAACCTCTGGTCTGCGTGATGGGCCCAGGCTGGCCTGAGCCCTGGGCAGCCACGGTCAGGACACATCCCTAATCGGGGGCATCTGCACACAGCTGTCCCTCTTCACCTCAACAACACCGAAACGGTAGCCAGTGAGAAAGAAAACAGGCATGCTCCTGCTGAGGGCTAAACTCCCCTCCAATGTATACCCCACAAGGGAAGGCAAGGAATTTTGTTTTGTTTCGTCATGCAGTCCAAGTGCCCGAAACAGTACCTGCACATAGCGGGTGTCCAGTACCTATTTGTTGAATGAGTGAGCCACCCATCCGGACCTGAAGGAGCCACACTTCTCAAGAGCTGGCTGGCCTGGCCTGGAAGCAGCAAGGGACAGACACTTGAATCTTTCCTTGGTTTAGAACCAAGACCTCAGTTCTAAACCACCATGTGATCACAGATGCTGAGCTGTGTGCAGGACATGTGTCTAAATGCCCAGGGGTTCTAAACAAGAGAATGGAAAAATACCACCGCAGGGTGCACAAACGTCTCTGAGCACAGCCGTGCGCTCTGAACACACAAACAGAACAGGGCCATTCCTTTCCTTTAATAGACAAAACTTGGATCCCCACGTCCTTGCAAAAACACAACAAAATGCTTCTCCCAGGACCGTTCTTGGAGAATATCTTTCCTTTTCTGGGGCAACCAGGCCTCCTGGTCCCTTTTGAGCAACAGCTGTGCTGGTGTGTTTAGCCCTATTTGATTGTAAATGTCTAACTGAACAGGCAACGCTTCCTAAATGACCAAAAGCAAGCAAGCTAACAAAAAATTCACCAGGCTCGAGCATTTGAATGTATGATTTAGAAACAAAACAAAACAAAACAGAAAACACCTGTAAGAAACTTAAAAAAGAGTGGGAAAAATAGTGCCTTATCACTCCCATCTTTCTGTTCTTAAAAAATATAAATCACATAACTTCTGAGTTAACCAAATAATCCCTACCTGAACGCTGTCATTTGTCAGGCAGTTTTATTTATAAGACCCAAATTGACTCCAATCTACCAAGGTGCTTTTGGGTGCTTTTACTCACAGATGACGAGAATGATGGATAGGATAAAGTCAGAAAGACAGAAAAAACCGGGAAACATTCAAGTATGACAGATTTGTGGCATGTACTTATTTGCATTTTTCATTTGGTTTTGATTTACTAATTAACAAGTGGGGCAAGAAAAACATATTTGGGTTGAGTTGGAGGCTTATGCTCTCACAGTTCTTCATCTCCACTTCCTGGGGCCTTTGGTGAAATAACAATCTTGGATTTGTTGCTCTGCAATAATTTCCATGTCTAACACGGCCTTGTCATTTTACTGCAGGATTGAGTTTAGGAAATACTGGGCTGGAGAAGGAAATTCTTATCCAAGTATATATCTGAGGGAAGGGAAGGGGGAGCCACAAGGAACAACAAAGTGACCAGCCAAAGGTTTCTCAGTTACTCTCTCTCCCTCCTCTAATTCAAAACATTGTACTTTATTATTGGTGTAGCACCAGAGAGCACATTCTTTGCTCCAGTGATTCACTTCATTTTCCTGAGAACACAATGGAGAGAGTATCTCAGTATAAAGTTACTTGATTTGCCTCCGGATTAAGTCCAAGCTAAACTGCTCACTTAACATTGTTTTCCCCTGAAGCGCAGCAGCAGGTCCGCACAGGGGGCGACAGGGGGCAGGGCGGGCATAGGGTGGGGCTACATGGCGGGTAGCTCCCCCTGCCAAGTCACAAGATCTTGGTTCTTTCAAGATCTCAAATCACAGATTGATGAGATCAGCAAAACAGGCCTTTCCGCAGGTTGGGGAAAAAGTGAAGAAAGCTGTAGATACGGGCAGTAAGCCCCCAAGGAGAGCTGCATTGGTTTCCAGGTTGATGCTGGGCTGTGGTGGATCTGTACCAACATTCCAGCCTCAATGAGGCATAGAAATTCTAAAACATCATGGCTCATAGGGCAAAAGAAGACAAGAGATAGGAGAGGAGTGGAGAGGGGTCTGTCTGGAGATGCCAAAGAGCACCTCCCCCCACAAAAGACAGGAAGCATATATCAAGAAAGAAATCAGCCACGCAGCGTGGATAGACAAACACATAGGACTGTGCTCCCACGAGAGGTGACTGTGTGGCCGTGCATATTTGGGACAAGATCATGCTACATCTTGATTCACCTGCAGCAGACACTTTGCTCTGCTTTTTGCTCTTCCTGTCTGGTATTGGCAATAAGTAGTCAAAAGAAAAGTCGGAATGAGGTAAGTCACAGGTGATTATTCAAACCACCTTTGACTATTAGTGTCTTTCCCACAAAATCTCCCACCAAAGTGATTAGTAATCAGCGCAATTGATGGTCTGAGCTTTGATTTTTCTCTTTTTATAACCTTCAAACGCCCAAAAGTTGGCAGTAAGGAGCCCAGTGCAACATAAGTAGTGAGTAACGTAATTAGCCTGCAGGTCATTCAAACCTGGGCTGACAAAAGGCACTTCCCCAGGCCCTTCCAGGTGTGTGGTCACACTGCCCCTCTGACCTCTGCTGCACCCTGAGGATTAGGAAGCCACCTGGGAGATCAATACAGCAAAGGTGTATGCCACAGAGGACAGTCAGAACAGGAGAAAGTGAACGTGAAACCTACAGCAGAAGAAACGACTAGAAGCGACCTGTGAGTAAGAGAACAGGGAGCTAATCCCTGAGAGTTTTCTGAACCAAGGACAAAGTCCACCCAACCAGACTCTCAGAGAGAGAGAGAATGACACATAACACAGCCGGCCACCACTGCCAACCACCCTCAGGCACCACTGCATGCTCCTGGGGGACCATGGTCTCAACTCACAGGGTACCCAGAGCCCACTTCACCCATGGGGGTCCTCTGGCTGCAGAGCTGGTGTGTGTGACCAGGCAGGGCCAAGGCAGGAAAAGGAAATATTGGCCACTGCGGTGGACAGAAGAGTTATTTTATATAAGAGTCTGGACTGACTTTGCTGTAGTGTGTCCCTGCCTCAAAATGCCAATAGGGAAGAAGACGGGGGAACATTCTGTCAGACAGGCTGCCTTTTGATCGTAGTGGAGTTGCTGACGCCCATGTGGCTGGAAGAAGTGGTGTGTACTTCAAATGACAACTTGGGGAAACACTATGTCTCTGAAAAACACTCAAGTTTTTTTTTGTTTGTTTGTTTGTTTTGAGATGGACTTTCACTCTTGTTGCCCAGGCTGGAGTGCAATGATGCGATCTCGGCTCACTGCAACCTTTGCCTCCCGGGTTCAAGTGACTCTCCTGCCTCAGCCTCCTGAGTAGCTTGGATTACAGGCATGCACCACCAAGCCTGGCTAATTTTGTATTTTTAGTAGAGATGGGGTTTCACCATGTCGGTCAGGCTGGTCTCAAATTCCTGACCTCAGGTGATCCGCCCGCCTCAGCCTCCCAAAGTGCTGGGACGACAGGTGTGAGCTACCACGCCTGGCCTAAAACCACTGAAGTTTTATAAGTCCTCAGAGATGGCCAGATTTTGTTGTGCCATAACAATGTCAATAAAGGCCAAACAAAAACTTAGAAGGTCAGTGTGAATTAAAGTCTACACATTTTCATTCATTATTTCTTTCCTTTCAGAGATGGGGTCTTGCTCTGTTGCGCAGACTGGAGCACAGTGATGCGATTACAGCTCACTGTAAGCTTGAACTCCTGGGACTACAGGTGTGTGCCACCACACCCAGCTAGTTTTCAAAATATTTTTTGTAGAAATGGGGTCTCACAATGTTGCCGAGACTGCTCTCGAACTCCCGGCCTCAAGCAACCCTCTGGCCTCGGCCTCTCGAAGTGCTGGGATTGCAGGCATGAGCACCTCATCCAGCTGAAGTCTGCGCATTTTTCAACGATACAACAGGGCGTGAATCCCGATAGTGAATGCCTGGGATACAGCAGGAAGATTCTTCTGCCTGTTTCATCGACAATGAGCCAGTGGTGTGAAGTGCCTTGGTTAAATTAAATGCCTACTTTTTCCCTTTTTCCCATCTCAGTCTCCTCATCTGGAAAATACTGGAAACACTGACACTCATCCCACCCGAAAGTGAAGTGTGACTCTAACCACAAATATAGGGAAGATCATTGAATATAAGGTTCCAGAAAATACCAACACTCAATATTCAACCACAAATCACTAAATGCAACTAATACTAACTGGATATCTATTATCTACAAGGTATGTTAATAAGCTTTTGGGATTATCAGATTACCCTTTTGGGATTATCAGATTACCTCTGTGTAGTTCACATTTGCATATGAAACAGACTTTAAAATATACTACAAATAGACTGAATGGTATCTCCTATTTAGCTGGATATTCAGTTAGGGCTTCCCCTCCCCTTTGATATCCTTGAGATAAACTAAAAGATCACACAACCTCCTCCCTCTATTGTTTATCAATCAGAAAGGATCAGTAAACGTCTGTGGTCAAAGGTGGGTTGACAGAGACAGAGTCCCTTCTTAGAGGACTCACAATGGCCTCAAGGAGAACGTGCCAAGCCAGATGGAGACCCCTGCTACTCACTGCCTTTGCTCAAAGAGGCTCTGGAAAGATCGCCGGGAGATCTGGGCTAATCAGGAAGTCTAGATCTGTCTTCAGCCAACCACAACATGACTATATGACTTCTTGAATTCTTCTGAGCTCAGGGTCCCCCGACTCCTGTTTTTCTTGGACACCTGCCTCCACGACACCAGCAAACCCTGCCTGCCCTATCTTCAAAATCTATCAGAACCCAATCTGCTCACCACCTCCACCACTACCACTGTGGACTAAACCATCGCCATCTGTTATCTAAACCACTGCAACAGCCACCTAACGTGCCTTTTTGGTTCTACTTTGCCCCTCCAGCCTATTCTCTACACAGTGGCCAGAACGATCCTTTTAAAATATAAACCAGATGATATCATTCCCAGTAGGTAACCCTCAAAAGTCTTCCTCCTCAGAGCAAAAACCTTTTCAGGATATTTTTCACAATCATTAGGGTGGTGCACAAAGCCTAACCCATGTAGGGCCCTGGCTTGCTCTCTGACCTAGCTTCATTCTACTGATGCAGCTTCTCAGCAGGGAAACTCTGAAGGCCCCAGCCAGTCTCCTGCCACAGGACCTTTGCACATGCTATTTCCTCAGTGTAGATGCTCTTACCCCAGACAGCCACAGAGCTTTCTCTCTTCCTTTCTCACATCTCTGATCACATATCATCTCCTTGGAGAGACCTTCCCTGCCCACCTAACACAGCATGTCTGGTCATACTCCATCTTCTTAAAATGCCTGCTTTTTAAAATACATATCTCCATAGCATTGGTCACTATCTGGCATTATATTGAATTTATTAATTTACTGTTACCTCTTCCACTAGAATGCACTTTCATGAGTGCAAGAAGTTCATGTGGTGCCTTTTAATATCCCATGTGTATGGCACATAGCTGATAGTCAATAATTCTTTGAGTAACCTTCTCAAATTTATTTTCTTCATTGGCTAAAGGGAGGTAATAATGACTCATCTGCCTCAAAGAGCTGTCCAATGCTAAAATGAAGTAATATACGTGCAAGCATTTCAAGAAGTATCAAGTACAATATTTGGTAAGTGGAAGGTGTAATTTGTTTGTCCACTGCCTTAGAACAAAGCAGAGTCCACAATTTGGTCAGCCTCATCATCATCTGCAGGAGATGCTCAGGAAATGTTGTTTGGGATGTGTCGTGGTGGTAACTGCAATCCCCCAACTCAGAACATTTTCCATGGAAAAAGAAAGTGAGGGATCTGGGAGAATATAAGACAGAAAAACTTGGGGTTCAGAATGTTACAAGAATGTTAAGCAGGCCTGCTGTAATATGTAATTCTATATTGCAAAACTTCAGAATAGACCAGTACTAGAAATAAAGGAGCCCTATTTACCAGTGTACACACACACACACACCAGCACCAATCCTACTGTAGCATGGGGGGTCCTGCTGAGGTTTCCACAAGGGAATGGCCTGGAGGAACTAGTTGCTATGGCTTAAGATCCAAAACGCTCTTAAGATCCAAACCGCTGCTGGCACTGGTGCCTTCTGGAACTCAGGTTTTTGAAAGTCTCATCACCCTTTTGGTCACTTGTACCATTTTGCCTCATTTTGTACTGCTGTTCCCAACAATTAGGATGGAGAATCTAAAAGGTAGTGAGAAAAAGGAGAGCGTCTGGGTTTCGACAGCACCATAAGAAGAGGATAGAGACCTCAGAGCCAGGGTGGGCTTGAGGGAGGAGAAGAAGGTATTTGTACACACACTCCCAGAATAGAAATAAAACCCACGGAAATAGAGCAGTGAGGTGGCACCACTGCTGGCTGCAATCAGTGCCAGACAAGGTGATTCAGGAACTGGGTTGCAGGCGTGAGGGAAGAGGGGCAAGAAGATTTTAGGGACCTGATCCAGTGCACAAAGGCAACTGCACAAAGATGACAGAGAAAAGAATGCACCCCGATTCTGCAGACCACGTCCCATTTCAAATGCTGGGGCTGCTTAAAAGTCCTTACCGGGTGCGGTGGCCCACGCCTGTAATCTCAACACTTTGGGAGGCTGAGGCGGGCAGATCACATGAGGTCAGGAATTCGAGACCAGCCTGACCAACATGGTGAAACTCCATCTCTACTAAAAATACAAAATTAGCTGGGCATGCTGGCACATGCCTGTAACCCCAGCTACTGGGGAGACTGAGGCAGGAGAATCGCTTGAACCTGGGAGGCGGAGGTTGCAGTCAGCCGAGATCGTGTCATTGCACTCCAGCCTGGGCAACAAGAGCGAAACTCTGTGCAGTCAGTTGATGGTTTCACTGGGTAGAGGGAATGTGGATAGTTAAAATTCATAACCATAAGCCCTATTTTAGGTTAAATCTCATTCCCTGCAACTTTCCCCTTCACATTCCAAACAGCCAAAGTCCCTTTGTATAGACCTTTTCAATGTGGCTTGTGTTGAAAAGTCTTAGACAGTGGAGAATGTCTTGCTTAAGAATGAATATATTGACTCCTGACAGTATGTTTGCAAAGTGGCATACGTGCACTGTCTTACTGTATCTTTATAATCACCACACATGGTAGTCACCATTACTATACCCATTGCAGTTTGGGAGAAAACTGATTCTCAAAGAAGAAAGTAACTTACTCAAGGTCACGTCATTGATGAGGACAGAACCGGGACATGATCCCAAACCCACACAGTCATCATTACACTATGATGCCTACTGATAACTACAGGAGTCATTCTTTAATTTTTCTTTTATTATTTTTTAAGTTTTTTTTTGTAGAGATGGGGTTTCACAATGCTGCCCTCCCGGCCTCAAGTGATCCTCCTGCCTTAGCCTCCCAAAGTGTGGGGATTACAGGTATGAGCAACCATGACCAGCTCATTTCAATAATTCTGAGAGCAGAGATGACAAAAGAGTTGGCCCAAGGCTCAGCAGTCATGGCCACAGTGCAAGAGCCCAGAAGCAAACATCAGTTCTGCCACTCAGCCCAGGTGAAGCCACCCCTGGGTGGGGACAGGAGAGTCCTTTAGGGCCCCAATTCCCACAGTTCTTGGGTTAAACTGCCAGACTTGGGTCAAACTGGAGAGAAGAACAAGGTGGGAAGCTTTTAAAAGGCTGGTGTCATATTCAGCTCAAGAAGGCTGAAGTTGCCCTGGAAGAAAGGGACCACTGGAGAAACAGCCCACAACAGGCAGAATGATGTCTCATAGAAAAGGGGTCCCCAACCCCCCGGGCTGCAGACCTAAGGCACTGGACTGTGCCCTGTTAGGGATTGGGCCACACAGCAGAAGGTGCATGGCTGGCGATGAGCATTCCTGCCTGAGCTCTACCTCCTGTCAGATTAGCCTTGGCACTAGCTTCTCATAGGAGCACACACCCTATTGTGAACCGGGCATGCAAGGGATCTAGATCACGTGCTCCTTATGAGAATCTAATGCCTGGTGATCTGAGGTGGAACAGTTTCATCCCAAACCACCCCTCCTTCCCCACCTGGTCCGTGGAAAAATTATCTTCTACAAAACTGGTCCCTGGTGTCAAAAAGGTTGGGACTGCTGCCTAAGACACATGTGCTAGGGGATAAGGGAAAGATGAAGAACGAGCAACTCAGCTCCTAGAAAAATGTGCTGCAGGCCTCCACCCAGGGCATGCTCACCTGCCTCGGGGAATGAGCGGCTGGACCAGGCTCTGGTTCACTGTCCCCACCTGACTTCCTCCAGGCAGGCAGACAGAAAGATGCTGAGAGCTCCCAGGCCACAAGGCAACTGGAGCGCTAGAAAGGTCCCCAGGCAGAGCTCCCTTTGGTGGGGACAGAAGGGGTCACGGGAAGCAAAAACAGCCAACGTGCAGTCATCAGCAAGTCCTGAGAGCCAGAAAAACTCTTTTCTCAGAGCTTTCCATTTGCGAGGCTTGTGGAGTTTTTGGTCACAGCTTCCCAACAGCTTCCCAAACCACCACCAATGCACCTAGGTGGGAATCTATCATCTTGAGGTAAAAGCTTTAGTCCTGTATTAGGAATGCTACAATACCCAAAGCAATCTCAAAACAAAAGAGAGCAAACCTTTAAAAATTTACTTACAAAATCACATGTATGGGGTGATGCCATTTGTATATGCACACACATTTTAAAAGGTACATACACATACTTTTTAAAAGGCTGAAACAAAATTGTAGTTAGCTGGATGATGGAGTATGAATAATTTCTATTGTCTTATTTTTGGTTATCTCTTTTATAAATTCTTCATACTAAGTACATTCTATTTGTAATAAAACACACATTATTTAAAACAAAAAGTTTAAAAGTATTTCACTTAAACAGACCACCAATATCCCCACTTTCACCAACTCTTAACTTTATTTCTTAAAGAAGTTGTTAAATACTCTCAGATGACTAGAAACATATTTGGAATGCCTCTTTCCATCTGATTAAAAGATTACTCACTGCAGTCCAATTTATGGTAATGCCGCCAGAAAAAAAAAACCCCAAAAAATGCAGCTTCTGTTTCTGTTTGAATATCACAGTATTACCTCAACTCCAGCTGGAAGATGGAAAAACAACACTTGGGATTTAAAGACCATCTTCACTTACATGCCGAGTTTTGGAAGAAAATGGTAACTGGAGGGAAAAAACTTAAATACAACTAAACAGGATTTCCAGAGCAGATTCTTGGTTCCTGTGGTTGGGCTCACGTTGGTTCAGTGACATTACCAGGACCTTCCCAATGAGGCTTAGAGGCCTTTCCCCTTCCCTTTCTTCCTTTCTCTCACCTTACAATCCCATTTTTACTTCTTCTCCCTGTTTATTTCCGTTTCCCAAATTCAAATTCAATTGTTTTCTGGATCTGATAGTAAAAAAAAAAATACTGTTATCAGCCATGCAATCCCTAAAACATTAGCACATAAATTGACCTGGATGAACTTCAGCCAGCAATCTGTGTAAACTACAAGTTACACAAACTCATTGTGGAGACAATGAAGTACATATGCAATTACATCCGGTACACTCAGGTTTGAATTTCATCCGATCATCCTCTCCAGCTGCTAAAACTGGGACAGCCTGGTAAGACTAGGACAAATTGGTCACCCTACTGTCATAGAACATCTCTTCAATAAAGCCTCACATGGTCTGGTAGGCTAGAGGTCACACGTGTATGCATGAACACAGTCACACACTCACATATGTACTCACACACAAAGACACCACACGCCTGTCTGTGTGCCTAAATCTCACATTGCAGCTTGTCTTTTTCCCCCTTTCTGCTCCAGCCAATTTTCACATTCCATCTTGTCATTATGAACAATGTTTCTCCTTCTAATTACTCATGTCCTCATGTCTTACCCTGGTTGGACATGGGATATCCCTCTCTGAAATCGGGAAAGAATGTCTTGCCAATTTCACGTGTTTATAAAATGCAATCATTGGCTCCAAAAGATCTCCTTTCCCCAGATCCTGATGGTCTTTTCCTTTCTCTGATAGTATCAACGTGTCTAAAAGTGATGTGCCTCTGACCTAGGCATTAGGCGTGTGACCTGACAGTGGTATGGGACATCAGATCGTAAGTGGCTACACATCCCCTGTTCGTTTGAAAGCAAGGGCTACGGGGCAAGACTCCAGGACCTCAGGCTCTGGAGGAGGCCCCTTGGTTTGAGCCATGTGCTGGCTTTGTTTGTGATGGAGACAGCTAGAAGCACTTCCCTCTAGGGCCTGTTTCATGATTAAACACCGTCTAGCAGGAAAAGAAATCTCTAAAAGTGCCAGGCCACTCTAAAGAACTTGTCCAGTTATCTATGTCGACAATGTGCAACTTATATAAAGATGTCAGTTACTGCCTACAGCTGCTAGCAAGTTGGAAGGAAAAAACAAAAACACTTTCCAAATCAGAATTACAAGTGCTGAAATATTCCACAAGTTGTGGCCGTAAGTTAAATAACATGATTCTACAGGGAGTATTAAAGATTCCAAAATCTTTACTATTTTTTCACCCCAAGTCCCCTTTAGCAGAGTGGAATATAAAATGTCCAAAAGTATAAAACAAACACGAGGTTGCCACGCTCATCTTGACCTTAAAAAAAGACACGTTTAGAAACGCTTTTTCATACTTGTAGGGCAGTAAGATCAGGAAATCTGGAAAGCTTCTCCGGCTCTAATTCGTGTGTATTTGCTTATTTTTGATCTGCTGCAATCCTCTGTATTTTGTAAATTCTGAGAAAAATCAGCAGAACAAAACAGTCTAAGCCATGGATTTGGTCTATTTTATGCTTTTCAAAAGTTTTCAAGTATCCAGTCCAATTATAAATGTGTTTTTAAAAATGTGTGACCTGATCTAAATTTACCCACCTGTTGGGCCCACAACATGACATCCCAGACAAGCTGACTGATGGCTTGCCATCCACAAACCTCAGTTTTCTCACTTTGCAATGTGAGGCATTTGTACAAGATGATTCCCAAAGCCCTTCGCAACACTACATTTCTATGATTACAGGAGATGTTCTAGATATCTAATATCCTGGTTAGCAAAAGGCTAAATCTAAATTTAAAAATACACTTTCAATTCAGCTTTAAAACATCAGGCAGTTTTTTTAAAATTATGCTTTAAGTTCTAGGGTACATGTGCACAATGTGCATGTTTGTTACATATGTATCCATGTGCCATGTTGGTGTGCTGCACTGGTTAACTCATCATTTACATTAGGTATATCTCCTAACACTATCCCTCCCCCAACCCCCCACTCCACGACAGGCCCCTGTGTGTGATGTTCCCCGCCCTGTGTCCAAGTGTTCTCATTGTTCAATTCCCACCTATGAGTGAGAACATGCGGTGTTTGGTTTTCTGTCCTTGCGATAGTTTCTCAGAATGATGGTTTCTAGCTTCATCCATGTCCCTACAAAGGACATGAACTCATCCTTTTTATGGCTGCATAGTATTCCATGGTGTATATGTGCATCAGGCAGTTTTTGACCTTAATATATAATCACATCATTTTTTAATAATTGAGCATCCTGCACCACCTCCATATAAGTATCCACTGAAAAGGTAAGAAATCCAGTGTTATTTAGTTGATAGAACTTTGAACACCAGAAGACCTGGGAAGAACAGCATATGCCTATTTTCTCTCACATTAAAAAAAGTGATAATCAAAGGAGCTCATTAACACACTTAAAAGCATGTTACAAATTATAAAGTTAAAAAGCAAGGTATTTAAAAAATAGACTGAATGTTTTGAAAGCTGGTTTCTCTCGAGTGGACTGGTGATGAGAAGGTGAGGACATGTATCTTTGTTTGCCTTTGTTTCTGAGTTTATTGATCTCTTTCTTTTCCAAGTAGAGTTCAGAACAACAGACAATCCTGGTTAACTGACGGATCTGATCTTAGTAATTGAAATATTGCCACAATAAAAAAGAACGACCAGCTAATAAGCCATATGAAAAACAGTAGAGTAATAACTTCTGCCTATGTAGCATTCTATACTATTTTCCCCTAATGTCATACTGTTGTTTTTTTAAATCTAATATATTATCCCTCCAAGGGAAAACTGACATTAAGGGTTAAAAAATAAAAGAAAAAACAATCACCACCAAAACAAAGTATACTCTGCTGTGCACTTTAACCAAGTAAAACTAGTTTTTACAGTTTAATTAATAAACAAACCATTAGTCTAAAATAAAGGTCAACATGAACAGAAAGCAATTATGGATGGGGCTTTAACTGAGAGCCCTTCCACCAGAAGGGATTCTCTCAAATTTTGCTTTAACTTCATCTCCCCCACCGGTGATGCCATGGCTGAATGTACTGATATTTTCCCAATTTTACTTCTGCTTCAAATCTAAAGTCAAATCAGTGGAAAATGCATGGGATTTGTGGTCACACAGACCTGGGTTTAAATTCCAGCTCTACCACTTATCAATGAGCATGACCTTGAAGAGTTTTTTTGACCCCCAAGCTGCTTACCTTTAAAACAGGGAGGATATCTGTTCTGTGGATTACGGAGGGGATTAAACAAAGAACCCACAAGTTACACAAATGTAAACTCCATTCTCTTCAACTACTTCTATGTATTTCTCTGTTTCCACTATTTCCTGCTCCCTTCTTAATCCATTTGTCAGAATACATCCTCAATTAATGCTGAACAATGGTGTAAGTGCACACACAAGCCTCTCCAGCAATTTTCTAACCTACTAACTGATGGCTTTGCAACCTAGGAGGCCGGACTTCCTCAGTACTTTACTGTGTGAAATATTCTAAAATAAAATCACAACCCCATCCTGAAGAGTCACCAAGTCAGACTGTAACAATTTTGCCAACAAGCACAGCTTAAGCCATATCAATACACCAGTGATTAGTAAAATGCCCCTGCCAACCATTTGGTTTCCAGCCAGAACTACTATTTATTTCTACAATGCTACTATGTTCTGTTTCCTCTTGCTCTATTTTTGGATAAATGGGTTGTATTAGGAAGTCCAGCAACTGGAGACAAAGGAAAATGTTAACACGAAGCACATCTTTACTGTTAAACACCCACTGTTAATTATAACGGGAATGAATTAAGCCATTTTCTTCCCTTCTTAGGGTTCTAATTACAGTGTGTGGTCTCTATTTTTTAAAATTTGGTATTCTGTATTTTTAAATTTTAGTATTTAAAACTGTTTGAATTTGTAATTCAACTGTGTGATCCTTCTATGATCATTTTAACCTCCAAAATGTTTTCATAATACTGTAATTTCAACCAAGACTAAGGTTTTGCCACTGCCATGTTAATTCTTAGCAGCAAAAGTAACAGTAGGTACTATTTATTAAACATTTATTATGTGCCAAGCACAGTGATAAGCTTTTTATAAACATCTGATTTATTTCTCTCAATCCCATTATTATCCTAATTTACTGATGTGAAACTTGCTCCAATTCTTAAAGCTTATCAGTGGCAGAGCCAGGATTCAAGCCCAGATATTTTTTATTCAGAAGTTCTTGCTCTTAGTCACCCTGCTATTCTGCACACATAGAGGCAGTTGCTGCACATCCAAAAATATCTCCAAGTTCATCAGTGTTTAGGTGCCACAGCACTTGGTAGAGGTCTGGAGTCCTCAGCTTCTAGGAGGTATTTTGAGTAATGACCATAATAGCTTGGTAAGAGAAACCAAGGCTGACCCTTTAAGTCCCAGGAATTCTTGGGCATATCATGAGAGAAGGGATCCCAGAAAAGGAAGAATAATTTTACAAGAGGTGATTTAGGAACTTAGCATCACATAATTTGAATATTTTAAAAGACATTTAAATAGGCTCATTTTATACTCTAAACAGAGAAAATTATTATTATTTTAAGTTCTGGGATACATGTGCAGAACGTGCAGGTTTGTTACATAGGTATACATGTGCCATGGTGGTCTGCTGCACCTACCAACCTGTCACCTAGGTTTTAAGCCCTGCATGCATTAGGTATTTGTCCTAATGCTCTCCCCTCCCCTGCCCCACCCCCACGGGCCCCGGTATGTGATGTTCCCCTCCTTGTGTCCATGTGTTTTCATTTAAATAGAGAGAATTATTAGTTACTACTGATTGAGGAGACTAAGACACTAAGATCAAGCTACATACTTAATGTAGGAACAGAACAGGAACTGGTGTATTGGTCTCCTGACCCTCACATCATTACATTTCTCCTGCCAATGGCTTGAAGAGTGAGAATGAGAGGAAGAGAAAGGTAGAGAGAGATACTTCCTACAATTACTAGTGAAGAATTCAGAGACTGTAACAAAGGATAAGATTTAAAAGGACATTGTACACTGTATGTGAAAGAAGAAAAAAAAGCACTCTAAAACTAAAGAACAGCAAAAGTCTGCAAACAACAGGAAGACAGAAATCGGGGAGTGGAAGAAATACAACCTTATGAATGAAGAGAAGCTAAGAGTTTTTGACATCTGGCTGTTTTAGGCAAATTCCTAAAATGGACTCCTAAGATTTCTTGCCCTAATTCCCAGGAGTATAAACATGATGAGATGTCATGTCCTGATTATCTTACGTGGCAATAGGGATTCCGCAGATATAATTAAGGTTACTAATCAGTTGACTTTGAGTACAATCAAAAGGGAGATTGCCTATGTGGGCCTAATTGAATCTCAGCAGCTCTTTAAAAGCACATAGTTTTCTCTAGCTGGTAACAGAACAGAGAGGCAGAGGGATCCCAGGCATAATGAGCTGTTATTGGCTATGAAGATGGAAAGGGCCACTTGGTGAGAAATACAGGCAGCTTCTAGGATCTGAGAGCAGCCCTGGCTGACAGTCAGCAAGAAAAGGGGGACCTCGGTCCCATGACTGCAAAACTGAATTCTTCCAACAACCTGAAAGGAAGGATTGGACTAGCTGGATGCCCCCAAGCTGGCCACCAGTGGTCGCAACATCTAAGAACAGCTGGGCTTTCCCTCCATAGAGGAAATCAGAAAAGGGAGTGACTGATGGGGCAGTAGGGGTGAGGGGGTCACTCTTTAGCTGGCTACTTATACAAGTGACTGTTTACAACTCAGGTATTCAGAATCAAGGGAATTATAAAGATAAATTGATAAATTGCAAGGAGATGCTATGGAGTATCTATAGAAATTTTCAAATATATATTTTCTATACTGGGTTTTGTTGGTTTTTTTATTTTTTGAGAGAGGGTCTCACTCTGTCACCCTGGCTGGAGTGCAGTGGTGCGACCACAGCTCACTGGACCCTTGAACTCCTGGGCTCAAATGATGCTCCCACCTCAGCCTCCCTAGTAGCTGAGACTACAGGCACATGCCACCATGCTCGGCTAGTTTTTTAAATAGTTTTTTTTTTTTTTTTTTTGGAGAGACAGGGATCTCACTATGTTGCCCAGGCTGGTCTCAGACTCCTAGTGTTAAGCAACCTCTTGCCTTGGCCTCCAAAAGTGCTGGGATTACAGGTATACACCATCACACCTGGCCTCAAATATATTTTTATGTAATGATTTACTTAAAACTCATGTCATTCCACAAAGTATTGGAGGTGTTTTATAAAAATCAAATATCATCATAAAAATAAATGAGAAACTAGAGAAGAGAGAAAACACTATCAGAGATATACAAATTATGTCATGAAGATCCCTTATCTACCATCATGCCCACTAATTTTTATATATATAGATATAGATATATATATATATTTTTTTTTTTTTGTAGAGACAGGGCTTTGCCATGTTGCTCAGGCTGGTCTTGAACTCCTGGCCTCAAGTGATCCACCTGCCTCAGCCTCCAGTGCTGGAATTACAGGCGTAAGCCATCACACCTGACCGAGCATGTTTTTTTTTTTCACCTTTGCAGAAATCACTGAAAACACAGATACGTGGCCAGTTACAGAACTCAGAGAAACGTAGCCCAGGAAAAGCCCAGACCTGGGGGAAATCCTGGTGTGGGTCCTCACAAATGGGACACTATGTCAATAGTGTGGGTGAGGTCCCCACAGCACTTTCAGAAACACAATAATGAAATTCACAGAGCTGTTGAAAATACACCACAGGCATTTATAGTTCTTTCTCAATTTCTTTTTCATGTGTTCTACATATTTTAAATTCGACTTTGATATTTTTCTTCTTGATTTATTTGGGCTTTTTATATAAGAATAGGTCTTTGCCATATTTATCATCCATCATATTTGCAACAAGTATACCAGAGGGTTAATGTGTATATGTTTAATTTTGTTTATATTTTGACGTGTGTTTGAAAATTTTATGTCATCTAATATTTGGGTATTTCTTTACATATACCATATATATAAGAAATATACCTACATGTGTACATGTACATTATACAGTCTCCTATTACTTATAGCCAGAAAGCTTTTCTCCATTGACAGACCAGTTAAAACCATCACCTTTATTTTCTTCTAGTTTGTAGTAGTTTAATTTTGTAAATTTCTGTTGCCCAAAGTCTACTGAATTTCAAATGTGTCTAGGCCAATGTTCATAAGAACTGGAAATGGATAGTATTCTTCAAGCAAACCAAAGGAACCTTTTTCTAAGATTGAAAATTTAAAATAGTTATTATATGGAATTAATTCACTGGGTTCTGAGAACATGCAGATGGATTCACTGATTACTCCCTCTCCCTAAAGTCCTTCCATTTTTCTCAACTCAATTATAACACAATTCTGTCAAAGTATATAAAATGTACAAGCCTTGATCTAACTCAACCCTAACCCAAAACAGCTAAATGTTGAATTTGGAAACTCAGTCTCCTCGGTTTGGGCCCCCCACCCTGCTCTCTCCATTTGAACACCTGCCTATGTTGATACAAAGCTCTGAGCAGAGGCACTACCCTGTTCTAACTATTTGCAGAACAGTAATTTTCATGTATACATTTTTCACTTAGTTAAGAATCCCAGTTTTTTAAAGTAAATATTTTCATCACCAGAGGCTTTTTAACACCCAAACAGAAAATTAGGTGCTTCCATTACTGAAGTTATCTGCAGAAAGCATTCTCATCTCTGCAATAGTTTAACTGGAAGTTTATCGAAGAGAAATGTGAACTCATGTGAATTTAATAAAGAAGGGAGGAAGACGTTAGAGAGACAATGAAGAGGCCTGGAATCAATTAGGTCAAATTATACCCTGTGTTACTTGTGTAACTCCCGTTACAGTCAAATGAAACAGCAAAAAAGAACACTACCCTGAACTTAGGCCCCATTTCAGAACGGAGAGTGCTTCATAAACAGTATCTGAATCAAGTCGTTTCAAAGGGTGGGTCAGAAATTGCCGACTGAAAATGCTTTTCTCCGGGAACGTACATTTGCCCAAACAGTGGCTCAACCCCATAGCAACCAGTGGAAAAGCGGACATAGCAACTAGTTACCATGCCAGTGCTGCATCCCTCCAAATCAGACCTTCCTTCTAGATAGTCTCCCATTTTCTCCCCCAAGCAAGTATTTCCCAACCCAAGACCCCCAGAGGAGCTTGGGAAGGGAAGCCGTGCACCTAGGAGAGATGTCCCGGACTTCTGGGGCCAGAAGCAAGGGGGCCTCGGGGAGCAGTTCTGTTCACCTGGGAATCATTGCTAGTTATTGAGAATGTAGGCTGAGAGGTGTCAGCAGCCTGTGACACAGTGACAGGTGGATGCCTTCTCAAGATGAGAATAGCCCCAATTTACACACTGGCCTTTGATGCCCTTGAGCATGAGCCTTGAGATTTACCAAGTGGGACTGATTCGTCCCAAAGGATGAGCTGTCCTGAGGTAATGGGGCACCTTATCAGGCCATGGTGGGGGCCCTGGGGGCCACATGGGGGTACCTATCAGGCCCTACACATTGAAGATACTTCAATGAGGGCCCAGTTTCAGACCCAGGCTTCAAAGTATGGCTGTGGCGGGGTTTGAATGACAGCCCCACCTGACTCCCCTGTTGTCATACCCACAGGATTGTGTAGCTAAGGATGTTTCCTCTCAGAGACCCCATCGCCAAGAATCAGTGTTGGCCTAGGTAGCAGAGAAGCAAGATAAGAAAAAGCCACATGTAGCATATACTTTGAGTGTTCCCTTCTTTCAAGAACAAATGTATTTTCATGCTTTATACACACAGTTTTAGTAAAATACAATGAATGCAATTATTAAGTATAATGAATGACTCAGAAAATAATCTGAAGGATTCTAAGATCCTTTGGTTAATTTTCACACTTCATAAGCTTCCACTTTGTAATATCCAAGGAAAAAAGATCTAAGACAAATATGAATACCATGAGCTACCCAAGTACAGGGACTTCCCATGTACATGTCTGGAACCAAGTCAGTACCTCGGTAAGAGTTTAATGCATGCAGAAGACCTGGAGGGAAACACAAGAAAAGACCGACCATGGCTGCCAGGATTGGCTCTGCCACCAGCTGCCTCTGGAGCCTTGGGAAAGTCACTTGAGCTATGATTACTGGGCCTCAGTGAGCTCTTTTGCAAATTCAAGATATTGAACTGATGTCTTCTAATACCCCTTGGAGCTTTAAGAATTCCATAATGCTATCTACGTAGCTGTTTTCTTAAACTTTGAGGGCAGGTTGGGGGGTTATCCCACAACTTGAGTGACATCATTTTGCTATTTATGGATAAGATGAACAACTGGCCTGGAGCAAATGTCCAATTCTTATTCTCCAGTGAATCAAAGAAATCTATTTGAATATGACTTTAAAAAATTTTCCTCATCAATACATACAATTAACCAAGAAAATAAGATCCAACTTTAGGAATCTGTAGAGGACATATAAACATATTTGTTTTAAAAAAATGGTTTGAAAACTTTGGGCTAACATTCTCTAGCTGTGCATAATAGGTAACAATGAATGTTTGCTCAGGGAATAAATATATGAATAAGTGGTCTCTCTGTACAAGAGATTTTGGCATTAATATGATCTATTTTAATAATCTTACTCAGTTTCCCTTAATTTTGCTGTCTTTGATCATGTTTTGTTCCCTGGAAAAATTCCTAAGCATTCAAACTGATGAGGCTACTTTGTACATAGCAAGCCTTTTTTGCAAGCTGAACGCAGTATGAATTCATACTCGATCATGCACTGTTCACCCATTGGGCTGTTGACCCTAAAAAAAATCAACAAATAGCATTTGCAGTAATAACCATGTCCGCCTATTTTACAGAGTCTGAAGCTTCCGACTGAATGGTGGTGGGTGGAATGTGGTCAATGGTCAGGAGTATCTCCTGGATTAAATGTTTTCTGGCATTCTTCAGAGGAGGAAAGCAGTTAGTCTGCATTTAATTTTTAAACCGCATTTCATCCTTTTCCGCCTCTACATAGCCACACACAGGAAAAAAAAAATCCTGTTGCTCATGCTACGCATTCTTTTTACAATTCTTCTGGGCTGTTCTTCCATTTCTGTTTAGAACAGCTAATCTTCCACAAACCTGGATTGAGTGCAAGAGGCACATTTTGCACATCCCTAATCACACAAATATAAATAAGGTTTGGACACCATTAACCCCTTGAACAGCAGCTTTTTTTCCTGGCCATGGATCCAAGGAAGGCTCAGGAAACATATGATATCTATTTCCCGCTCATTCTGATGAGTTTATTACAGGTTGCAAAAAGCTACCAGAAAGTTCCACTTAAATAAACTCCAGTCCAAAGTTTTTAAAGGAAGTTATCACTTTTACATTTTTTAGTCAACATATTTAAAAAGCATTTTTTTTGGGGAGGGAGTGGGGGGGGAACTATACACCCATCGGAAGAAATGGAGCCCTCACCAAACCCGTATATTTTTAAAAATTAGCCCTAAATTTTCCTTTTGATCACATATGCTCAGGATCCTTAAGGCACGGAAGTGCTCATGGGAAGCGGATGCCTCTGATCAGAGTAGGTAAATGTTCACCTAGTTTTTTTTTTTTTTTAGAGACAGGTCTTGTTCTGTTGCCCAGGCTGGAGTGCAGTGCCACTATCATAGCTCAATGCAGCCTCCACCTCCTGGGCTCAAGCAATCCTTCTGCTTTAGCCTCCTGAGTAGCTAGGATCACAAAAGCATGCCACCACACTGGCTAATTTTTAAATTTTTTGTTTGAGACATTATCTTGTCATGTTACCCAGGCTGGTCTCAAACTCCTGTACTCAAGCAATCCTCACACCTCGGCCTCCCAAAGCACTGGGATTATAGGCATGAGCCCGAGCCACTGTGCCCAGCCTAACTTTCTGAAGGTAAATAAAATCAGACAAAAGTTTGGTGCTAGTTGGAAATGAAGAAGGAAAGTGTTTCTGGGAACATCCAAATCTTCTTTAGACTTCCCATGTCCTAAGAATAAATGCAAAGTTTAAAATGGACAATTCAGAACTGGCAGTCTTAAGAAGTTAAGTGCAATGCAGAAATTTCAGGCAATTGGTTTTGTTAAGTTTGCAATGGTCCCCCTCAAGAGGCTCTGAGCAGTTTCTGGTAAATGAAATGAGTGGTTAACACATTTCAGAAATACTTCCTCATCCACCTATCGGTAAATCTTCAGATTTTGCAGAAGTTTGTTTTCTATCAACCGAAGTACAAGCTGACTAATTTTAAGTGCAATCTCTTTATATGCATATTTTCTTTTCTTTTAACATTTAAGGCCGGGCGCAGTGGCTCACGCCTGTAATCCAGCACTTTGGGAGGCCGAGGTAGGCGGATCACAAGGTCAGGAGATCGAGACCATCCTGGCTAACACGGTGAAACCCCATCTCTACTAAAAACACAAAAAATTAGCCAGGCGTGGTGGCGGGCGCCTGTAGTCCCAGCTACTTGGGAGGCTGAGGCAGGAGAATGGCGTGAACCTGCGAGGTGGAGATTGCAGTGAGCCAAGATTGTGCCACTGCATTCCAGCCTGGGCGACAGAGCGAGACTCTGTCTCAAAAAAAAAAATGTAAAGACTTTCCGTTAGTAATACAAAAAGAAATGCGATCAATTGCAGGCACAGGCATTTGCAGGCTTATGTCTGCATTCTTTGGTTGTCTTCAAAGTGTACCTGAAGTGCAGTGGAAAGTGAAGGCTGTCCATTCCTCTTAGGGTAGTTTGAATTGTTCTGTCTTCTTTCTGACTGATTCTCTCTAACCTCCAACAGAACAAGGGTTTTCAAACTCAGCATGCATTAGAACCACCTGGAGGGCCAGTAGAAACACAAATTGCTGGGACCCACTCCCGGAGTTTCTGAATTGGTAGGTCTGGGATTGAGCCCCAAAACGTGCATGTTAAACAAGGTCCCGGCTGGGCGCAGCGGCTCAGGCCTGTGATCCCAGCACTTTGGGAGGCCGAGGCGGGCGGATCACTAGGTCAGGAGATCAAGACCAGTCTGGCCAACATGGTGAAACCCCATCTCTACTAAAAATGCAAAAATTAGCCGGGTGTGGTGGCCTGTGGTCCCAGCTACTCTGGAGGCTGAGGCAGAAGAATCACTTGAAACTGGAAGGTGGAGGTTCCAGTGAGCCGAGAGCGTGTCACTGCACTCCAGCCTGGGCAACAAGAGCAAAACTCTGTCTCAAACAAACAAAACAAAAACAAACAAACAAAAAACAACGAGGTCCCAGGAGATGCTGATGCTGCTGGTCCGTGGACCACACTTTGAGAACTGCTGCCCTTTGTATATCGAAAGGATGGAGATGGAACAGGAGGTCTAAGATTCCTGTGGGGCACCATTCTCTTCCCCGACCACAATCATAAGGAGAGTATTACATAAGAGAATGACCCTCTGTTTCCTAACAATAACAGAAAAATTGGCAGTCTGAAGCAAGAGATGCTCAGACTTTTAGAAAGTTGTTTAATATTGAAATGGGACAGCAGAGAAACAGTGGAATCCTCTTGTCAGGAGGTTATTAAAACTAGGGACAACTTTCATTTCGATGGTATGATTTCAAAGGAAGACAGGGGGTATCAACCAACACATTCCTATCTTGTGATAGGTGAAGTTTTTCTTTCCTACCTGCCTAGCTGTGCTACATTAATTGGCCTCTTGACAAGGCATGAAACTTTAATCTTCTTTTAAAAATTATTTAGCAATCCAATCACAGTTCAACAAGATAAGCTATTTTCAGTGGAAAATATTAATTTCGTGAGGATGTATAAAATATTTAAAATTGTCCAACCCAAGAAAAGAAAAAGATAACTAAGAATAGTCCATACTAAAAAAAAAAAAAAAAAAAAAAAAAAAAAAGAAATCTCTGTAATGACTTTGTACTTGCTTTGTTTAAATCACTTGGTTTTTTTTTTTTTTTTTTTTTCTGGTTGTCAGGATCAGCAGAAGTATGTGTTTCTTAGAATCAGAGAAACCATCAATAGCCAGTAGAATACATTCATACAATTACAAAAGCCATAAACATGTAAGTCAAAATTTCAAGTAGGGGAAGAAAAAGTTTAACAATTTACACATTAGAAGAGCTACATAAATTCTCACCAGGATAACGCAAATAATTATAAAGATGTCTTCACATGGGCAATCAGCTGGTTAGTAATCCTAAAAATGGGACATAGGGAATGTAACTTATAGATTGCCTATTCACATGTAGAAGCAATAGGTACTAAGAGAAATCAATTTCATCAAGTTGAGGTGGATCACAATGTATGTGTCACCTGCACTTGAAGACCCTGATCCGCTACGTGTGAGGGTGAGGGAAAGTCTCAGGATGCTGGAAATCCCCAGAGCAGTGCTTGCCCCATGTCCCCTGGGCCCCCAGGAGGCTGGCACCAAGTGGTTAACTTGTTGAGCAGGCTTTGTAGAAAATATGTTCGATGTTAATCTCCTAAAAAACATCCAACCACATTGCTGACCCCACATCTCAGAATGCAGCAATCTTTATGTGTGAAAGAATGCATTCTTTCCAAGTGGACACTTCACACTTCAGCAGTAATGAGCCTGAACGTGGCTGCAGTCATGTGTCATTCCAACCCGAGATAAACAGATTCAAACGTGCCTTCTACGATGACCTCGCTTAGTGTGGGAAGCCTCACTGGGACGTTTTTCAAATCATGGCATACTTAAGATTTTAATGGTCTTTTGATTTCTGTGCTAGAATATTTTATGATCTCTACTGACCCTCAAAATTCTCTTTGTGGGGTTTTATTCTGCTTTACATGGCCCTTACATGGTGCTCTTTTAAAACGGAACAGCTCTTGTACCAAATATTCACAGTTTGTTTTCCCCAGTCATAATGAAATAGGCGCTGGTTGATTCACATTCATTCCTGTTATTTGAAACCTCTACAAAACTCTAATGTGGGTAGATCCGGTTTCCTTCCAAAGGATCTGCTGCATCTACACAACTAAAATTCCATCCTTCCTAAACCATTAAAATAAGACAGCAGGACAGGCTTGCTTCTTTAAATGAACCTAATAGAAAACCACAAAGAATAGCAGCATCTCAGTATCTCTCATTAAAATAACACAAATTTCATTCTACTTTTTAAGGTGACTACAACCAAGATAATAATTGTGTGTGTTGAATAGATACAGATCTCTTCACATACCTGTGTGTCAGTGTGCAGCTCTGTAATCCAAAAGATAACATTTATGAAGTCTGCACTGTATAAGATACGGACAGTGAGCTCAGCGATTATTCTGGCTCCACTGAAAAGATGACAGATGAGCAACCAACAAAGCTCTTTTACACGGCAAAGACCTCAGGGAGGATTCATAATCCTTCCCATCACTCTGTCTACTGAATCTAATAGAATCCGTAGACTAGGGACAAAACATTGAAATGGGCAAAGAAAATTTACATCACATCAACGACAGTATTATATAAATAGGGTTAAACTTTCAACAATAAAATTGCTTAGGATTTAATAGTAATTTGCTTTCTATTAAAGATTTCATCCCTCTGGTGTGACCTGAGAGGGACTTTACAAGCGTCAGGTTGGTTGGAAAGTGGGAGGTTATTTCTGTGCAATGGCTGTGTTTTTTAATACACTAAGAAAAAAAAATCAGTTGTAGAAAGGTTGGAAAATATTCTTAAAATCCTCTAGTCCCATCATGGAAATCATCTAATTTAAACCAATCCAGTACAGAAGGTAGTCTATACATCTATACATGACACTGTATAAATAATCTACTAACAAACTCTCTTTGTGTTTAGAATAGAAGCTGTGTGAAGGGACCGAGCATATTTTTATCTGTGTATTCTTCAAACCCAGCACAGTGACTGGCACGTAAAAGACACCAGATGTTTGCTAAATGAATGAATGAATTTTCCATTCATAGGGAAAGAGAAAAAGACTTCCAGCATTACCCATGTGTCTTCGGGTTCTAAAATCTTCATCCCCATTGAAGTCCAGACTGAATGTGAAATTGGTCATTTAAATGAAGGACTTTGGCGACTGGTCCCAACAGTCATAGAGCTGCCTGAAAACTCTGTCCTGACAATCACTATGTATAAAACCAGCACCTCTAATGAATAATAAAGAAAAAAGCAAAGGAAAGAAAGGAGTGTTGAAAGCCAGTTTGCATGGCCAGATGGCTAATGAGAAGAGGAGGTAATTTTTAAAAATATGTAAGTTTTAAGTGAGAGTTTAAAAAAAAAAAGTTACTTAACCTCTGCTTTAATTTCCTACCCGATGGCTTTGCCTGCAATTTACAGTGTGGGATAATCCTTGAGAGATCAGAATTCCTTAGCTTGACATTTGGGCTTACTACTAAACGGGTCACCCATCCCACTCTAGACGTTTCCATCTCTTATAATGCTCCAATTTAGTGTGTCAGATCCAGCTGGAACAAATCCCTTATTGTTTCCTGCACATTTTCCTCTCATTTAGCATTTTATATTCATTGGAGGGCACCAACTTTGCATGTCAAAAAGTGTGCTTACCTTGGGGTACTGAAAGGGGCACCACGTGGTCCTATGCTCAGAGATCTGATTTCAAGAGGGGAAAATGCAATTATATTGATTACTATAGTACCTGGTAAAAATTAATTACCATATTTCATCCAATCTAAGATGCCAGTGATAGTAAAATGTAGCGTTCATTTATGTAACTGCTAAGAGAGGAAAAGCATGGCCAATTAAACAACAATACACTAGCAATTGTTAGGCCCGACCTGATTTTGGAAGTTAAATGTGAAAAAAAAATGGTGCATCTTGAAATCAATGAAATATAGTGGTATTCGTAAGTTACAAAGGGCTGGCAGAGAAGAGCAATCACATCTGGGCCGAGAAAACTACAAAAGAGAGGCATGGTGAAGGGGATGCCACGTGAACCAGGCCTTGCAGGGTGGGGAGTTTTCTGTAGGTGGAGACAGTGGCATGGATAAAGGCTTGAAGTAGAATGTAAATGTGTAGGGAGTAGAGGTTGCCATTAGGTTGGAGCTCAAGGTGCAGGATGGGAAGAAATGAAAGATTAAGACAAGCTGATGCCAATGAGAAGGCAGTGGGGAACCCCCTAAGATTTGAGTGTTGTATCGTAACCCACAGAGTCCATTAATGTGGTAGTGGTGTCTAGGATGGCATCACAGCTATGCTCAAACCCTTCAGTGGATTTGAGTTGGACCAAACCCAGACTTTTTCAAGGAAGCTAAAACTCTCAATGATCTGGCCGTCACCTCCCTCTCCAACCTATCCCATCGCTCTTGACCATGGATGGCCTAGCCAAGCTTGAGCCGGTCACGGTCTCTCTACCTTGAGGTGGATGTACGCTGCTCCCTCTGCCTGTGCCACTCTTCCCTGGGAAGAAGGGACCTGCCCTGGCCAACCCCATCCGGAGTCTACTATTCTCCCACAGTTCAAGCCTTTGCAGGCTTCCTTCCTAGCACCCATCATAGCTTGAAGTGTTTTTCTTCCCAGGTCGATTTGCTTTTGTCTCCCTCCTTGGAAAGAAAGGTTCATCGGTATAGCAACCATATCTCTCTTAGCATCTGTTGTATCCCACAGCAACTGCAGGGAGCAGGCATTCTATGAGCATTTGGTGAATGAATAAGTGAGTGTCTGACCCCCTCCTTCCCTACCGCATATTCAGCTCTAAGCCAGAAGGCCAGATGGGCCCCAGACCTACTCAGTCTCACCATCTGGAAAGAAGGCAATTGCCTGAGAATGTCTCTCTGGGATGAAGAAACCCTTCACTGTCAGGTGACAATCAAAGGACAAGTCTCAGTCCACCCAAGGACACTGCCACCTCCCTCTCCTTTCAGTGACCTGCTCAGAAAGTGCATAGGTTGTTGTTGATGGCAGTACCCTTCCCTCCTCATCAAGTGACTGCCCTGTCTTCTTCCCTCCCTGATGCAAGCCCATCAGATAGTGTTGTCCTCACTCAATCCTGCCACAAATCCAGTGTCGTGCTGAACACTGTGCCTATTCCATTAATTTTGACTGCCTTATTAAAAACCCCTTACTTGTGAGGATTACAACATCTGGGAAACAGTTTAATAAAGGACAGCTATTGGGCCCATCATTGGTCTCTGAATGCTGCTCCATCGTATGACTGAATGGGCCTCAAGGGAGGGGTAAGGGATCATACCTGTTTCATTACCATCATAGCTGGTGCTGAGAACAGAGGTCCTCAATTAACATTTAATGATTGAATGAGGGAAAACATCAAATAAGACACTCTTCCCATTGGGCTCCGTTATATAATCAATCATACTCTTCTCTTAAATCCAAAATACCTGTAAGCAATAGAGCTTTTTCTTTAATAACAGACACAAAGAGATGAACTGAGTTAGGTAGCAAATTAAATGGCTCACATAAGGTTCTCATCCAGGCTGCATTTCTCTTGAGCATTCCACCAAATGCCTTCTAAATGGCCTGTTGGCAGGTCCTCTGTGTTCAGGAAGCAGATTTGGAATGTACCCTCCGGATCTCTGTCTGGCTGGGGGCACTCCACATCTCCCTGACAGAAGGGGCCTTCTATGAATTTCTGGACAGTGCCTATGTCTCCCTGACCTAGAGCAAGCTGACCGGATTCATCAATTGTAGTATAGGACCATCGGCACCCCATATTGCTTGATATCAGGCTGTTGCTTCTGCCAACAAGAACAGCATCTGTTGTGTCTACTGTAGCTCAGGAGCCCACTAAATCATGAGCAGCACCCCCATGTCTCAGTTCTCCATAAGCCTTGCAAAGACGCAGAAGGCATCTGTGTTCATGCTGCATTCTGCAAGCCACTTCAGCTTCCCACCCACCCCAATTTGGCACACATCTCCCAGACTGGGAGGGAAAAGTGGTGGGAAAATTTTTCTCTGACACTGCTCTATTATCTGGACAGACTTCTTCAGCCCCTGAGCTATTTCACAGAACCCACTGAGGTCACAGGTGATGCCAAGCCTGTGGATGAAACATGACTTGGCAGCACCCAATTGTCCTGGGCCTCAGCATTTGATCACTATGGATCTCAGAGCTCAATGTTGACCAGAAGGAAATGATTTCCTGTTCACCTGGGTTTGCTCTTAAGGATTTATTCAGATCCAGCCTGGCAGAGTCCACCCGAGCGTCACTCACTGCAGGTGCTTCTCTATCGAGTTTCTCAGTGCGTCACCGCTCAGCGATGAAGCACTGGATTGAAGTCCAATAGTATCAGCCAATGCCAAAAACAAGAGGACTGGTCTTCAAGAAAACAGTAAACAAAGCAGTTCGGAAATTATGCAAGAAAACTTTTAAGAGGATTTGGTTCGAGTTAATAAAGGCTGTCTTAAAAAGTTGATGCCATGCCACCCAAAGTGAACGAATACTATTCATTTGTGCAGGAGAGACCATCAATTCAGAAATATTTTGCTTCATTTTTGCCTTCGTTACTACATTCTGGAACTGAGTTACATATCTTCCTCCAAATTAAGTGGCCAGATGAGAACAGTCTCAGTTCTGAAAAGCTTAGATACCTGCGGCAAGCTCTCACGGAAGTACACATGGTGGCACTGACCAACTTGACTGACTGGAGCCAAGGTCAAGGACATGTGCCCCACCCCCCCCCCCCGCTTTATTTTATGACCACAGCCTGAACACCTAAACCCTAGCCAGTTCAAATGACCAATCATTGGCCCTAGAACCCTAGAAAATGTGGGTTAAATATGATTTCTTTAAATTAATGAAGTTTTAATGAATCAATTTATTGGTTGGTTTGTAAAATAAAGTCCAATAAATACTTCTATCATGCTCCTGCATATGGAAATAAGATGGAACAATAAAAGGAACCCCAGGATAACTAGAAGTAAATATATCAATCCATCCCCAAACCCTAGAGGAAAAGAAAGGTGCTTTTATAGTAGGGGAGAGCTACAATCAAACCCCCAGAGCTTAATAAGAAGAGAACAAAGACCTTGCCACCCAGACATGGTTTAGACTGGGCCTCCCAGACATCATGGGCAGGGAAGGGACAGAAGAAGAGCTTTTTCAGGATATAAATGTTAGAGATTTTGTGAGACACTCAGGCTGTAGTGACAAAGGCCATTCTGTGAAGGAGATGTGAGATCTAATGTAACATTTTATGGACATTATTGATTATCTACAAAATTTTCCACTAGAATTATCTGACTCTTTTTTAAAGTCTGTATTTAAAAGCTCTATCCGTAAGAGTTCAAAGAATGTTCTTATTTACTATCTCATTTGTCTCCACTACTCACTGTGAAGTAGGAAAGATAAGGATTATCCCATTTTATAGTACAGGCATCTGAGATAAAGGATTGCAGTAAATCTGACATGTTTGGAAGTGGGTATGTGAGGAGGGAAGAAATCATATGCCAGGGTGGCTTCTTTTAGATCACACACACACACACACACACACACACACACACACACCCCTTCCTTTATCGTAATAACACTCATCTCTTTTGGATGAGAGAAGATATCCTGATAAAGTTAATATAAACAATTCCAAAAGAACCGTGCAGTAGAACTTCATCAATTCAGGACTTCATGATTTTGGAATGTATGCTTATTGATGACACCTGACCCTTCAACATTTGCACCTATCAATAAGTGATCGGTTCCTTAAGCAAATGCAGATGACACCTAGGTCAGGGCACAGGCTCAACTGTGAATGAGAGTAGAGAATAAAATCAAGATCCTTTCAAGTTTTAAAGACTATGATAATACGCTTTTAAGCACCAGAAACATTATCTTTTTTTTTTTTTTTTTAATAAACAGTGTGACTATAAGTCAAGGAGAATAGATTTTGGCTGGTGCTCTTGTCAACTATAAATCATGGCTGCTTATTTATTAAAGTAAGCTGAGTGGTGAGGACTACTCTGCCAGCTCATTACCAGTTGCTGTAGGTATTTCAAAGTAATAGTTCTATTTGTATAGGATGCCTGCCTGAAAGAGACCATAATTTCATCATTGTCTATACTCCTTATTTATAAGGAAGGCCCAGAAGAGTTAAATAACTGGCACACTAACGTTCAGTTGGAATCAAATAGCCCTTCTTTGAAAAAAGAAATCATAACTTTGGTCTTTTCAATAATCTGAACAGGACTTCCCTGAATTAATCTAAGTGACTAGCAGTTTTCTGAATTCTACTTTATAGAGAATTACTGATTTAGCACCTGACCCTGTCCCCTACTTTGATTGACTGAGATGTGGCGACCATCACAAATCCACAACATAAATAAACCTTGAGATGGATAATTGAGAATGGAGTATAGTAATTTTAACAAATTAGCTTGGCACTCCAGCCTTAAAATGAGGTTATTCCATTGAACAAGCTGCTCTCTCCTCTCTCCCTCCTTTGGAGTCATTGCCAGATTTTTGCCATCCAAAACCTTGGAATTTGCAGTAGCCAAAGTTTTCATGTTCTATGTTGGAAAGTTCGAGTAAGCTTGTTACTCTTCGGCTACTGACCAATTAAAACCAGTACATGATGTGGTAAGAGAAAGTGAGTGAGGTCAAGAGGTAATAATTAAAAATGATGTAATGAGATGATCCAATCTCCCTAGGCCTGCCAGAAGGCCCACTGGTGACCACGTTCCGAGTTTCTCTGTATCACTCTGGCATCTGGCCATGGAATCTGTGAAATAAAGTCACCTCTAACCCTAGCAGGGGTTTCTCTGGTTCCTGAGCTGGTTATTACAAAGTCTAAGTCTAAGGGAATTACTTTATAATTTTCCTTATGCTACATGTGGTGTGGTGACGAGGATTATTTTGAAATAGTTTTTCTGAACAGGTGGAGGTCTGTCCTTGTTCCTGCAACCAAAGCACAGTGTGTGACAAGCAGCAGTGCCGAGTGAGTGAGTGTGGAAGGAACATCTGAGGATTGTCCCCATGATGAATGGGACTGGCAAAATGTCACTGGCATTGGGAGTAGGAAGCAGACTGTTGGGAACAGGTAGAACACGAACCCTAAATTAGTGTGGTTTTGCTCATTTGCAAAAATGATGTGAGATATTTGCTGAGATGCTCACGCACACTGTATCAGAAACAGCGCTGGACTGGAAGGGTGGTCACCCAGAACCAACTCTAAGGGGCTGCACGACTGCGAACAGGGACTTGACCTCTTTTTGCTTCAGTTCACCATCAGTAAGGTGAGGAAAGTGGTCCAGACCATCCCTGTGGTCCCCGCTGGGCTCGAAGTCCTCACCCTCTGGTCTTACATCTGGTTCTACTTTGTGACTCATGGCAAGAACTTGGCTGAGTGGCCTAAAGGTATACCCTGTGGCCTTCAAATACAAGAAGCCTAATGGTCTCTACAGAGATATGGACATATGTGGAATATAGGTTGACTTTTGTCATCATTAAATCCAAGACTGGTCTCCTTGGTACTTCACACCCCACCAAACAAGTCAACTAGTTAACAGACTATAAGATTAGACTCATAGAGAGTACTAGAGCATATTTAGCTTAAGGGAAAGAATGACAGAAGCACAAGATCTACAACACAATGGCAGTAGAAGTCACCCTATCTTAGGGGAAGGACAAACCAATGTATACATCTGATCTTTTCAATAACCAGTTTCTACATTTCTCAAAGCATCACGATGGAACAAATTACCAGATAAGATTGTTTAGTAAAAGAAAAATACACATAAAACAAAAAGGTAGAATCTAGAATAAATTTGCTTTCATTTTGAGGTTCTCTAAAACTTGCATCGGTCTCTTCTTTTTGTTGCTGTTATTAATAAAGTCAAGGTCTAAGAGATGAACCAAGCCATCTTCTGGCACATGGAACTTACTACTCATGCAATTTGCACTCCAAGAAAGAGATTTACAGACCCACTGAGAAAAATAAATCAAAAGTATGCTTGTGAATAATGTCCAATGAGAACAGTGGTGTGATGAAATGTCGCCATTTGCAGTTGGATGGTTTATTACTCCCTCTCAGCACCCACTCTTGTTTCTCACCTCAAACACAATTTCACATTGGTATAATTTATAAGCATCAGTTTGCCAAGGTTAATTGCTAACCTTAACTTTTCACTCAATGAATTCTTAGGTGCTTATTAGGATTAAAATACATCACCTCTTAGAATATTAGCTCCTTAGCCTCGGATGCCAAGAGAAAGTTGAAGCGACTATACACTTCATTGCTCGGGATGTGTAACAGCTCATGTTTTGTGTGGCGGATGGGAAGGGGGTGCTGCCCATGTTAGATTTATTTTGGAGACTGAGAACTTAGGGACACATTAAATAGAGCATACATTTAAAAATAAGCACCACCTGAAATTTCCAGCGTGTCATCTCCACAAAGAGTATGATGACGTATATTTGTTGTAGTTACTGCAAAGTTTCCTATTGCTTTACCAAATACTCATTATTGGGTTGGTTAGTCTACATTGAAACATATTACAAATAGGTAGTACTTAATAAAGTATTCTTTCAAGGAGACACTGAGATCTAGATTCTTACAATTTAAATTGACAAACAAAAATAAACCCTAAATCACATGACAAAGAGAAACGCATTGGAGTTCTGTTTATGAGCCTATGATTGTGCCGATATCTGGGAAACAGAATGAATTATCCAGAAAGATTTGAATAGCTATGAATAAGATGATTATTTCACAGAATTAGTTCACTAATTTGGAAATCTAAAGATGTGATTCAATGGTGAATACAGCAACCTTCTTTTGTTTAAAAAAAGTCACTTTAATTTGCTTACAGAGTAAATATTGTATGAAATGAAACTAAAATTCCATTATGTATTGGTTCTACTAAGTAGTAAAAGAGAAAACATTTATTTTATAAGTATCGCTTTTTTTCTGGCAAAATAGAAACTTCTTCACTATGAAGATACCCTCAGAGTTAAGGTTTAGGGCATACGGATGGTTTTTTTCTAATCAGAATGTCCATTATGTACCTGATAAGAACTTAGGAAAAATTAGTTAAAATATTGTGACAGCAAGACAAAGCCTAAAATTAATATTCCCATAGATGAGGAAGGGGGTGATGCTATTTAGCATGCTTAATGCAACAGTGTGGGGAACAGGGTGAAAAAAGTATTCTTCTTCTACCAAGCACAGAAGGGACTTTTCTGCGACAGGATCAAGGTCATCTTGGCCATGAGGGTGGCAGTCTGGCTTCATCCTCATAAAATCTGCCAAAACATTCCTCCCTTGGGCCACCAATGTGTTCCCTCTGGCAATCCAGATGGCACTCTTCTTTTTAAGGACTTCTCTGCAGAATGTGACATTACTGATCCCACTGGCCTCCTCCATTTTTGGGATTCCATAAATGTCTGATTGTGTCCAACCTCCTCCCCAAGATCCTCTCTTCACTGCTTGCTTCTTTGTCTATCTCAAGAACTATTTCATTTTCACCCTGGGTGCTCTCCCTGGGCAATCTCATCTGCCCTTATGGTGTTAACTCTTATTCCAGGCTATAGACTTCCAATCCTAAATCTCTATCATCTTTCTTACAAGATAGATTTGACTCCAACTGCGTACTTGCTATCTCCCAAGGATACCTCAAATTCAACATATGTCAAACTGAACTCATCATCTTTTCCCCCAAATCTACTTTTGCTCCTCACTCTCTAACTCACTTAGAGGCACCTCCATCCACCCATACATTCAAGATGGGTGCCCAGGAGTCATCTTCAACACCTCCTTCCCTACCATCGCTCTCCCCTTTCCAATCAGCGCTAAGTCCCACTTACTTGACTTCCCCGGGGTTTTCTGGCTTTGTCTTCTGCTCTCCATCTGTTCCATCCCTACCTTAGCCCAGGCCCTCATCTCTCTGCTGGACAATGTGATAGCCTTCCTTCTCCAAGTTCTATCCCATGCACTCTCCTCGTTGCCACCCAGCAGTGTACCTAAAAATACAAGTCTGGTCACATCGCTCCTGATTAAACTCCCTCAATGGCTTGTCATCAGCTGTGGGGTTGAATCTAAGTGGCTTCATGACAAACTAGCCCTTTATAGCCAGGACCTTGACTCTATGTCCAGCTACATCCCTCTGCCTTGGGGATCCCTGAACTAACAGGGCTGTTTTACCACTGCCTTGCTTTGTTTCTCCATCCCCTCAGCCTGGAGCACTCCCCAGTCACACTCTCTAGATCATCTTCCTAGGCCAATTCCTTCTCCTTCTTAGGACTTGACTCTGTCCTTCAAGAACCCACACTGACCATCTCAGACCAGGCCAGGGTCCTTCCTTGGGGTTCTGGCTGCCCTTGCACATGCCTCTTTCAAAATCTGAGTGGGGATGAATGAAAATTGCCTGCCTCTGTGTTTTTCCCCATGAAAGGTTACAGACACGGGGACAATGCTTCATTTTCTTTATGTCTGCAAAACCCAGCACACAGCAGGAGCTTTATCTCCAGTGCCTGGCAAAGAGATGTTCAACATGCTTTCCTTCTTTAACTGGGTGGCTGTTATTTTGCAGTTTAATAAACTCTGGAAAAACATAAATGTTTCCTGTCAAGGACTCCTGTGTTCCCATGGATAGTACTGGAATCCTGAGGTCTTGGAAAATTTCTCTATAGAATAGGGAGAGCCTTTCCAGGATTCAGAATTACTATAAATGGGTCTTTTCACACTGATGGGTGTCCCTTAGAAAGTGATCGTTCCTCCATGTTCTCTTCTTATGAGCAGTATGGCACAGTGAAGTCAGACCAACCTGTGTCCAAATCCCTGTCCTACCACTTACTACCCTGGGCAAGTGAAGGCTCTTCCAATTCCCTGCATCGCATTTCCTCACCTTCAACCTAGGGAATACGATCTCCTAAGGTTGTAAATGTGGCAAATTTATTGTAAGGTATCAACTAACATATTACTTTCCCACACCCTTTACATTCTTCTTTTTTTTTTTTTCTTTTGAGACAGGGTTTCATTCTGTCACCCAGCCTGGAGTGCCATGGCACTATCACAACTCACTGCAACCTGGAACTCCTGGGCTCAGGCAATCCTTCTGCCTCAGCCTCTGGAGTAGCTGGGTCTAAAGGCATGAGCCACCACACCCAGCTATTTTTAAAAAAATTTTTAGTAGAGAGGCTATGTTGCCAGGCTGGTCTAGAACTCTTAGGCTCAAGGGATCCTCCTGCCTTGGCCTCCCAAAGTGTACATTCTTGTTTTTACCCCATGACACTTTTCTATTTGAGCTACTAGACATGAAGCAACCCATTATTCCAGAGAGAAATCCTTACAGCAGAACAAGAGAACCAAATGGCCCAACTTTTGGCTTTTGAGTTTCAAGAGTCAAGACCCTTGATAAGTAATAGGTTTGACAGAACACATGCTGAGCCACGTGTACCTCCCTCCACTCCTTCCCAGACACAAAAAGAATCTCCAAGCCAAGGGGCCATAAGGAGCAAGAGTGAAGAGCATCAGTGCCACAGGCCTCCGAGTACGAGCCTTACCCACGGACAGAGCTTGCGAATGAGAGCAACAGAACTCCCAGATAGGCCTGTGGATCCTGTGCTGGGGAACAGGCAGCTGGCAGCTCTGAAAATGCCATGCAGTATGAAAGCAGCAGATGCGAGCCTGGACTAGGTGGCTGGGGCTCAGGCAGAAACACAGACACATCAGCAGGCATCACGGTGGAGGGAAGGCAGTGCCTGGGGACAAGATGAGAAGACTGACAGCCCGTGGATATTTGGAATGATGGCAACTGAGGATGGTCACACACCTCTCACTTCTTTGAAGCCATGTGAACTCCCCATTAATGAAAAGCAACCCCATGGAGGAGGACTAATAAGACTTTGTTTTTTAATAGGCTTTATCTTTTAGAGCACTTTTGGGTTCACAGCTATACTGAGCACAAGGTACAGAGAGTTCTCATATGCCCGCTGTCTGCCTCCCACCAAGCACAGCCTCCCCCATATCAACATCCTGCACCAAAGTGGTACATTAGTTATCATCGGTGGACCTACATGGACACATCATTATCACCCAAAGTCCACAGTTGACATTAGAGTTCACTCTCGGTGTTGTATCGTTTATGGGTTTGGGCAATCGTATAATGACATACATCTACCATTGTAGTACCATACAGTATTTTTACTGTGCTAAAAATCATGTGGGCTCCATCTATCATCCCTCCTTCCCCCAAACCCTTGGCCACCACTAAGTTTTTACCGTCTCTACGGTTTTGCCTTTTCCAGAATGTCATAGTTGGAACTATATAGTATGTAACCTTTTCAGTTTGGCTTCTTTAGTTAATAATATGTAGAGCAAACTCTATATCCCTCTGTAGCTTGAAAGCTCATTTCTTTTTAGTGCTGAATAATAGCCCATCATCTGGATGTGCCAGTTTGTTTATCCATTCATCTACAGGAATATTAAGACTTACCTGAAAAAAACTCTTACTCGACTGAGTTTTCCCGGCATTAACTATATTAAGTTTCTCCCATCAGGCAGAAGTGGGACACGTGAGACAAACCAATTTATAAGATAATAAAGAAATTCTATTTCTTGCAAGTTTGTGACATGAAGATGCATAGTTGCTACATAATGAAAAAATCATGTAACTATTTGAGCATCTGATACATGGTAGACAATAGTTAGTTTATGTTACTAGACCCTTGAGTATGAAACACTCAGCTGCAAAGGGGCTCATCTTTTCTTTGGTTTCCCTCTTGCAGTTTGCCTGCTATGGCTGAATCAAGACCTAGGCTAGTGTAAACTTCCACATGTTGGTTGTAGGGCCCATTGAAACATTTTTCATATCTGACAACCATTCCCTGCCATCAAGTGTCCTCTGTTACTGGCTCTGCCTTGTTGGAATGTTGCTTCCTACAGAGCATCCATGAAAAAATAGAAGGCTAAGAACATTCATTCATTCACTTTCAGATATGTACACACATCTGGGTATACCTGTGTGCCTGTCTATGTGTTTGCATCTGTTTGAGTTGGGTATGTCTGTGTATATTCCTATTTTATGCAGCCATTAGGTGGACAAGACACAATACCTGCCTGCAGTCCAGTGGGGGACACAGGTGAGCACACAGCCCACTTCAATATAGTAAAATACTGTTTAGAAGATGTGTGGTGTGGGAACATCCACCCAGAGGGAGAACTGTGAGGGTCAGTTTTACGTGTCAACTGAGCAAGGCTACAGTCCCCAGGTATGTAATCAAACACTAATCTAGGTGTTGCTGTGAAGGTGTTTTATAGATGAGGTTAACATCCTCAAGCAGTTAACTTTAAGCAAAGGAGACCACCCTTAACAATGTGGGTAGGGGTTATCCACCCAGTTGAAGGCTTTCAGAGCAAAAACGGAGGTTTCCCAGGGAAGAAGAAATTCCACCTCGACACTTTAGCATCACCTCCTGCCTGAGTTTACAGCCTGCCCTACAGATTCAGAATTATTAGCACCCTCCTCCCACAATTATGGATTTTGAATTGTCAGCCTCACGATTAATTCCTTAAAATAAGTTTCCATCCATCCATCCATCCATCCATCCATCCATCCAATTGGTCCTGTTTCTCTGAGTGATACAAGAATCTAACCTGTTCTTATGAGGTCAAGGAAGTCTTCCAGGGTTTTTGATTATTAAGTAGGAGGCAAAGGGTGGGAAAGGATAAAAATAAGTAGACAGATATAAAATATATTGAGGTAGAATGGATGTGATTTGGCAATTGAAACTGGGGATAAGACAACAGATAGGAAGGAATCTAAGATAAAGCCCTTTTTGCTGGCTTAGGAAGCTGAGTACACGGCAGTGTCATTCGCTGGAGAGGGAACACAGAGTGGCAGGCATGGGGGTCACGATGAAATAAGTTTCCTACATGCTGAATTTGAGGGGCTTCTGGGACTTCCACGTAGTGATGTTCAGAGCGCCATTAGGAGAGTCAAAATTTCCAGAGACAGAATTCTGGGTTAAGGGGCAGCAGCTCAATGACCAACTGAAGCGCTGGGAGGAGGTGAGGTTGCCATGAAGATGGAGAAGCAGAGAGGACCAAGGGCAGTGCCTGAAAAATTCTAACATTTAAGGGGCCAGAGGCAGTGACTGTAGAGGTGACAGACAGAGATGGGGTGGCACAGAAGCTAGGGGAAGATGCTGCTCCCCACAGGAAGAAGATGGGTAGCAATGACAGAGTCATGGTGGATGGATGCATCCATGGTGGACAGAGATGGATCAGTGATCCATCTCACCGAAGCAGTGGGAGTGGACGCAAACACAGAGGAGGGACTCACAGGTCTGAAAATGCTTTAGGATCGTCCAAAGTCATTGACATTAGTTAAGTAAGTAGTGGAACGGGATGTGATTTGCTCTGGGATGATGGAGAAGTCACATATTTTAAGAAAGAAGGAACTCTGCCATCCTCTCATGCAAGTGACCATACCCCCTCCACCCTCTGGTGGGGTAAACCAGAGGCAAGGGAGTCGAGGGGAGCAGAAGAGAAGGAAGGGAAGTATGGGCGTAGACAATACTTTTGGATTTTATCTGAGGAGAGGGGAGAGAACACATGTGCTTTAGGGGGAAGGGGCCAAGGGAAGTTTCTGAAAGATAGAGTCAAGCGTGTATAAATGCCATGGGAAGGAGCCTACAGAAAGGGTGGACTCAAATATGCAAATGGGAAGGGAGATAAGTGGATTTGTGAGGCTAGAAGAGCTGGGAGTAGAAATTGACCCAAGAGAGTCAATCATGTTAGAGTCCTCCGTGTGACAAGGACAGACCTGCAAGAAGGAGTATTGGGCCATGTGGCGACGTCCTGTGGAGTGAGAGAACTGGTAGTTGTGTGGTATTCTGTTTTGTTTGTACTACAAAAGCCTCAAGGACCATGATGCTACGGACAAACTCTGCCAACACCAACAACATGCTGTCCCTGCTAGATGCTAGAAAAATTATCACCCAGTAGAAGGGCAGGAGGCAGAGAAGCTTACTTGAAAACAAACTTAATATACACACACCCCAACAAGAACAGCTGTGTATGTGTGTGTCCTTTTTTTTTTTTTTTTTTTTTGAGACAGGGTCTCACTGTGTCACCCTGGCTGGAGTGCAGTACTATCTCAGCTCACTGAAACCTCCACCTCCAGGGCCCAAGTCATCCCCCCACCTCAACCTCCTAAGTAGCTGGGACTACAGAAGTGTGCCACTATGCCTGGATAATTTCTGTATTTTTTTTGGTAGAGATGGGGTTTCACCATGATGCCCAGGCTGGTCTCAAACCCCCGGGCTAAAGAGATCCGCCTGCTGCTGCATCCCAAAGTGTGAGAGTTACGGGTGTGAGCCACTGCACCCAGCCTTGTGTGTGTGTTCTCAAGCCAGCATCAAAATAAGCGGCCCAGGTTCAGAATGCTGACTGTAGCAATTAGTAAAATACAAGTGGTTTCTGGAAAGGAGCAGGGGACATGTATTGCTCACAGAAAATGGACAGAGGGAACAGCCCTAGACAACACCTCCACAGACACTGAACAGTGCCAAGTAGCACTGGCAACCCTGAGAAGGAGCAACACAGCAGGCCCAGGTCTTTGGACACAGAACCCAGTCAGCCTGCTCCTGCAGCAGACCCAGTTATACCAGGCTGAGTTGGTCATTTCATCAAAATGACTTGATTTTACTTAAAAAAAAAAAAAAAAAAATCAGTCTACCATAATCACCAATCCAGAAGGTGTGAAAAGCTGCCTGTCTCTAGGTCCCACAGGCTCAGTGTGGGCTGGCAAGGGGTATCAGAGGGCCTAAAGAGCCTGCTTCATCTTGAAAGGATAGGAGGGTCATTCATTTTTAAAAGGCCAGCCAGGGAGAGTCTAAGAAATCCCATAAGCTGGGAAATAATTAATAACCAGCCCGGAGTACTTCCAGAAAGGAAGCTGTCAAGACACTTTGGAACTGGCTGCTTGGGAGCAAGTGACCCCCTCTCCATGAGACTCCAGGAGCACCTGCCAGCCTGTCTGTCCGTCTGTCCCTCAATATCATCCACATATTTTCACATCAATGATTCATGTGAATTACTGTCTCATGAGTCTCATTCTTCTTTCCGTTTTTCTACCCATGTTTAAACTTCCCCAGTTATGCCTTTTATAATTCTATGATAAAATACAATTTTATTTTTCACAGTATCTTTGGAAATGTTTTTCTTTGACCTTTTCCTCTACATATATGCCTGGTAAAAGTCATTCACTACAAAGAGGGTCTGGAGGAGGCACAGGTGTGGTTGATTCTTAAAAGTAGATTACATTTCCAGAACCTCAGTTTCCATATGAACTCTTTCTTGAAACCGATTAGCCTGAGATTGCTCGTTCAGTTCTCCTTTCTTCCTCCCCTTTACTGACCAGTGTAGTAAAGCCTTTGGGGAGACGTAGGGCTAGGGGTACAGAATCCCTGCTGTGCATGATGAACGAGTTCTGAAGGTCTAGCATACAGCATGCTGACTATAGTTAACAACACCGAGGTGATGGATATGTTACTTGATTCTACTGGATATCTTACAATGTATACATATGCCAATCATCAAGTTGTATACCTTAAACATATACAATTAGTTGTCAACTATACTTCAATAAAGCTGGAGGAAAAAGCTCCTTGGGTTGCCAAATACAAGGAGTAATTTGAGAATGCATTCCTGAGGAAGCGCCTTGGAGAGCAAAGCACAGAACACTTTAAAAAAAAAAAAAAAAAAAAAAAAACAGAGATAGGATGGAATAAGGGGTGGGGAGGGATCTTATTTCTACCAGGTGACAAACTCACTGCCTTTTCTGTCTACATATCTTAGGATTTTAATTCAGAAGCAAGATGATTATTTGAAATGACATGTTAACAAATTTACTTAAATTTTAAAAACAAAGTCACTCCTTCTGATTTGCTTCATCCTAAGGACTGGCTTTGCTGCCATTTGTTTTACAATGATGAACATTTTCCAAGTATGAAGGAGAAAAGTCCACAACTTTGACTCTTTGATAATACACTTAAGGCATATATACAGTGTTACAATTCATAGGATATTACACCCTTTAAAACTATCCAAGTTTATTTTTAAAATTCTTTAGTTCTCGGCATAAAAACATATGAAGGGGTCTACCGTTGTTGAGCCCAGACATATAAGACAGTATTTGAAGGCAGCCAGTCATTTTCCCCATTGTGTACCAGCACACAATAGCATACACAGTGTTTCTTAAGTTACTGATGGTACACACATAGTTTAGCTGGAAAGACTGAAGTATGATCCCCAGTTCTTTCCATATTGGATGCTTATGATGACTCTTGGTTTGAGCTACAGCCTTAACATGCGGTCTATCACTAATGCCCTCAAATAATTACTACCAAGCCTTTGGCCAAGAACACTTAAAGGTCTAAAGGTAATTGAGCCCCTGACAACATGTTTCCAAGGACTCCATCTTCTTCCAGTGATTCAAGAAATCTATTCCAGAGTTGTGCAAAGGCTGCCCATACCTGAGGGTCTGAACTATTCTTGTAACTAAACATTCATCATCAGTTTCTAGTATCTCTAAAGGGTCACATTTATTACACGTGGTGTGAAACTATACTTAAAGTTATATCAGGCTGGGTTGATCGTTTCATCAAAATGACTTGCGTTTCTTTAAAAAAAAAAAAAAAAAAATCAATCTACCATACTCAGCAATCCAGAAGGTGAAAAAGTCATGCCAAAAATAAATGTGAACCCACCAATCAGCAAAAAGGAAGGATGGCTCTAGAAAGAAAGTGCCAAGGTCAAGTGAGTTTTTGTGCAAGAAATCTTGTTATTACTATAAAGAAAGCCATAAACATTCCATAGGAGTTGAGAGGCAGGAATTCAGGGAAGTTATCCTAGTGTCTAGTATTTACTAAATTGAGAATCTTCATTCCAACCTAACATGCAAATATGCTAGAGCTGAATGAGACCATGATCGTTTCAGACAGAGCAGCCACGGCTAAGAAAAAGTGGCCAAGTAGCACACCACACAAAGCAAATGGCACCTTGGTTTGCTAACAGGATTGCAAGCAAATAGATCCCTGCTCTGAGTGAGGAGTCTAACAGATTCCTCTTCGAGCTTTTTTTGCAGCCTGCAACAATTCATCTGTCAAAAAAGTACATGAATGGGAAAAATCCAGTGTCTGGGCCAAGGACTGTGTTGCAACTGTCTAAGATTTTTGAGAGCTGGCCAAACACGCCTTTAAGGATTGTTTTCACTCTCTTGGCTTTGCAGCACCTCATCCCTAAATACTTGATAACTTGTTTTAGAGGTGTAGCTCCTTTTCAGACACTGACTCACTCAGGCGCTTCCAGAGAAGTTCATGCATATTTTTCAGTACAGATGGTGTATCTGCATATGTACAACTGGCCAGAAGACAAATCAACACATTTTCCTAAGAGCCGATCAACACTTAGTTATTCAAGGAATGATCTCCCAAACTCTTTACTTCTGTTCCCTCCCTGATACTGCCCTCTTCAATTGGACTTTTACTTCTTCCTAATATCTTTATCAGAGGATTATTGGAAAAGAAACAAAAGGAGGCTGAACTTACACTCATCACTTTAGTTTACAGAAATGGCAGCTCTGGGGAAAAGGATCATGAGAAAAAAGGATGTGAGAATCATTACCAGGATTTGGGGATCATCTGTGGATCTTAATTATTCCTGCTCTTCCTACCTCTGAAGGTCAAAGATATTATTGACAGCTGGCTGCTGGGGAAGTTTGAAATAGGACACATTTGTCAAATTGCTGTGCCCTCAGGGAAACCCTCCCTGCTTTGACCCTGGATTGAGTCACCTGCATGGGGCTTTTCTACCTGATGTTCCAAGTGAGACTTTATAAGTCAAGTTTTTCCTTTTTCTTTCTGTGTATTCTCACGAAATGCTAGGGAGGGCTTGTCACTGGGGGCTGTCTGTTCTAGGCTGATTGAATCTACAGTTCTGATCCACATACACAATAGTACTTCTAACTCACAGAACAGCAACCTGCTAAATCGATGGCCTGCCTATAGTAACAGGTGCTGGCTGGGAGAATGTCATGGCATAGAAGGCAAGGACTTGTACTAAGGAAGCATTGCCAAGGATGTGAGCTGAAAGGTTTCCAGAGGGAATTAAAAAAAAAAAAAAAAAACAGACTAAAGAAGGGAAAAGCAGCTGTTTGGAAATAAACTGTAAAACATCTGTAGCACACGACCAGAATTCTCTAAGTGTGAGCATGAGGTTTTAAAGGGGCCTCATCTTTCATAAGCAACACTCCAAGCACAGGGCATATGCCGCAGTCAGTCCTCTCCAGTGTTCCCAGTAGTGGAGAGAAGAGGTGTGGTGTGCCCAGATGTGCCATCATGGTGGGACGTCCAGCTTTTCTGGAAGCCACTGAGCACAACTGTCCTTCACCACAGCAAATCACGGAGAAGGAAAAAAAAATCCACAGAAAACTTCACTATCAGGCAATCTTTCCTTGTTGCAGATGGAGCTTAGAGACCAAAGACGCGTGTACCTGCTTTCCCTCTACTAGGAGGCCGGGGCTTCTGCCTCCTGCATTTTCAGGCCTCTTCAGGGGCACATTCGTTAATAAAAGGGCAAAGAAACATTCTGCAAAAGAAACATTCTGCATAGTTTCTCTGGCTTCATTTGCATCACTGCAATAGAATTCAGAGATTTTTTTTTTTTAAATAAAGGTTCAAGGGTCTAAGTAGCTCAATTTATTTTTCAGTAACTAAGTTACCAGAAACTTGTAGCGTGGCTGTATTTATTTTCTGAAGGAGGCTCCAAGTTGGCAAAAGGGTCCTCGGAAGGACATATTTCTTCACGTTCTCTTGATCTCAGTGTGTGGAGATTCGCTTAACAGCTGTTTTATGTACCAGTGTTTTTTCAGCCATGTCCTCCCCCTCCATAAACAGACTTTTTTTAAGGCAAAAGAAGTCTGCAAGACACAACAAAATACTAAGCTGCTCCTCACGTTCCTTCTAGCAGCAGACATAGGAAGGGTCTAAAATCAACATGTTGCACGACCTCCATTTATTCCTTTAATAGCTTCAGACCAAATTGGAGTTGAAAACAAAAGTGCCTCCTTCTCCTACTATGTCAGTGAAGGACGCCTTTCCCAGTTTCTCATCACTCAAAATGACAGGCTTGACATTAAATCCTATAATAAAACACAACCAATCTTACTGTGTCTGACAATTCTGAGTTTCTAACACCAAATAACTCTTCTGATTTACAAAGGAAGCTACAAATAAGCACTCAGTTATGACACATGAAAAGAAATTGAGAGAAACAAGCAAATTAGCCACCACACTCCCAGCTATATTAATTACAGCAATAATTCCTTGCATTTTAAAATATCATCTATTTGAAGAACACCCAACTTAGTAGACCCGCTATCTTCTTTGCTTCTTACGACACTAGTGGGTAGAAGACAAGTACTAGTCACTTTTTATAAAATGCTAAAAGCAGACCACCATAAAAGCTATCTGGTGTACTACTACACACCTTCAACCTTGAGGGGCTCCCTGCGTCTAGCTACCTGGAACAGGTGCTTGGGACTGGGAGATCAGAATTCATCTAAACTTTCTCATCTCCATGACTACACTTCTTGGTTTGCAAGCATTGGTTACCCCTTGCCAAATGGGAAAAGTTCTAGGGGCTTCCCCTTCCTGGAGTGAAAAGTACACCTCAAACTGTAATAAACACAAAACCTTCTTTCACTTCCTCAGTGTAAACTCTGCAGCCCCAGCAAGGAGGAGGTGACTGTGCAATCCCAAGGTAGAAGGCTGCCAAGCTCCGTTGGGACAGCTGGTCCCTCCTTTCCTCAGCTGCTCCTATTAGCTGTAGGTTAGCATCCTACTGAGAAAACAGACCACTTCAAAGTATGGTCCAAGATCAACTTACTACACTTCCTTCTCTTTTGTGTTTGATCTTCTCCCTTGCTCATATAAAACATTGTCATTTAAAGTTCAAAGGAGTTTGCAAGAAAAAGTGAATTTTGCCAAATGTGTTAATTTTTTTTTTTTAAAAAGCAACTCTGGAAAAAATATCTGAATTGAGACATGAATTTTTTAAAAATTTATCCTGGCACAGAGAAGCTTTATTTTGCAATAACACTTGTGATAACACTGTGAACACTTTACTATCACATGATCCGAACACACACTCAGACGCATACACACACTCAGATGCCTACACACACTCAGACGCCTACACACAGACCCATCGAGCACTATGAAAAGACAGTCGATTCATCTGGAAAGAACTGGCACTAAAGATTACTTTCATACTTTCATATTCCTTAAAAATAGATAGGATGGACTTAGATAATAAGCAGGGTGGAGGTACAAGAAGATAAGTCATAAATTTAATGATGAAATGTAAAATAATGTCAACAATCACAAAAGGAAACTGGGAAGAAGGAGACTATTTTTGGTTCCTATGTGAAATACAGAGTAAGCAGGCTAGAAATAAATGCATCTAACACTTCTATATAATATACAAGATGATTTAAGCAAATTGCTAAAGAATGTTTAGATCCATTTAGATGATTTTAAAAATTGAACTTAAAAAGATTAATGAAAATAGAAATAGAAAGCATGTTGGGGAAATCAGCCATGGCTTTAGCCTCATTCCCAAATACACATCTTCCTATCCACAAGGATGAAACTCTGTAGGGCTCATCCTGAGGGCTCATGTGTGGCATTTGGAGGGCAACAGTGACCAGAATTCCACAAGGCCTGCAAGATGTTTTGAATGAGGGAACATTTAATGTCATTTGTTAGGAGACACAAACCAAATAATAAAGGACAAGGACCATGCTCATTCCAATGGGAAGAAGAGGTGAACTCCCTCTGCTGACTATTGGGGAATGGACTGAATGAGGAGGTCTCTCCAGCCAGAAGGAGTATTGAGGTCATCAGGCCTCAGAAAACAATATGTACATAATCTCAGGCTGTGAACAAGAGAAAGGAGGGGGAAAACATGAAAGTCAATCTTAACAATTTTTGCAATACCTCTTATTTGCAGACCACTGGATTTATGTTATTGCGCCCTTGGTACGATTTATCGTATGTATCTGATAGTTCTTACAAATTGTTTTGAGTTGTAAACTCCTATACCCTTTATTAAAATGGACCTAATTAAATGAAAAGAAACCACATTTCTATATAAAGAAAATAAGTGGCAAAGAGGAATAAAAAATAATTAAGACTTCTCAGACCCAGAAAGATGGAACCTTAGAAGCGACCCAATAAAAATATACAGCGTCACAGAGGACAGGAACAGCAACTGATCCGGACACTTTACATGTTATCTCATTTAATTTTCACAACAGTCTTATGGGGAAGATAGTTCCACTTCACATTTTCAATCATCCATTCTCTCTCCTGGAGAGTGAGCTCCTCTGTCTCCACTGGATCCTTCCCAGGGAATATTTACATACACTCAGATCTCTGCTTCTCTAATCATACAAATGCCACAAACGCTTCTTTGCTGTGCATCCTCTCCAGTGCAGACCTTTTCTCTCTCCTCCCCTTCACAGCCAGATTTCATAAAAGCTGTCTTGACCCTATGTCTGCATTTCCCTATCTCTTATTTTTACTCTGATCGTTTCCTATTTGACTCTTGCCTAGATCTCTCTACCAAATGGATCTCAATGATCAGTGACCGCCATGTTGCAAAGTTCAATAACCAAGTTTCAGTTCTCATATTTTAGGATCTCGTATTACCAAGATCTCAGCAGCAGTATTTTAAACAGTTAATTGCCTTTCCTCTTGACAAGCCCTTTCTCAGAACTCCTGGTTTTCCTCTTACCTCTCTGGCTGCTCCCTTTTAGTTTCTTCTCCAAACTCAGTCCTGGGCTGTCTTGCCTGCTCTATACTCCTTTCCTGGGCAAGTTCATCTATACTTTGTTTTCTTTTTCTTTTTTCTTTTTTTTTTGAGATGGAATCTTGTTCTGTCACCCAGGCTAGAGTACAGTGGTGCGATCTTAGCTCACTACAACCTCTGCCTCCCGGTTGAAGTGATTCTCCTGCCTCCCAGGCAGCTGAGACTACAGGCGTGGGCCACCTCACCTGGCTTGTTTTGTATTGCTAGTAGACAGGGTTTCACCATGTTGGCCAGGCTGGTCTCAAACTTCTGACCTCAGGTAATCTGCCCGCCTCAGCCTTCCAAAGTGCTGGGATTACAGGCGTGTGCCACCATGCCTGGCCTGCTTCAGTTACTTTGCACACACAGAGCACCAAGTCCTATCCCCTACCCCACCTCCCTTTCAGCCTCCAGAACTCTGTCAACCAAAGCCTACTCAAGAATCCCCCTCTGATGTCTCAAAAACACCTCAAACTCAACACGAGCATGCCCCAATTACAATCTCCCTCCACCAACCTGGTGTGGGGGGCTTCCTAGAGTTCCCTATCTCAATGAAGAAGGTGCCCTCCTTCCAGGTTGGCAAGCTGGAAGCCTGTGCATCTTGCCTCCCTCGGGCACTCCTTCACATCTTATCCATTGCCATGTCTTGTTGGCAGCTTGCCCCCTGAATCTCTCTCAAGTTCATTTGCTTCTCTCCACCTCCTCTGCCATTCAAGCCACCACCATTTCTCAACCCAGCTACTAAAAAGCTTCCTAAATGGGACCCCTGTGTCCACTCCATCCCTTCCAAGTGTGATCAAGGCAGCCCCTATCATCTTCACCACAGTTGCTTAAAACCGTTTCATGACTACTCACAGCTCTTGGAAAGAAGGTGGAGACCCTGAATATGACCTGAAAGATCTCGCACTTCTCACCTATCTTTTCGGTTCTCCAAGAGTTTCATATTCCCCCACTGACATGGGGCCTCTGACCAAGCGCCATTTGTTCCAGGAAACCTTCCCAGACCTCCCAGTCTTCCTTATTGGCTTTTGCTCGTTCAGGGAACCTCACTCAGTTTGTCATGATACTCAGAACTATGATCACTTGATTGATAACCATGTCTGTTTTTTATTTAAGTGTATCACTGGGCATAGTTCCTGACACTCAATAGGCACTCAGTGAACACTGGGATGAATGAATGAATGAATGGAGAGACTCAATTAAATAATGTGGGGAGACAGTGAGTGACAGAGTACAAGCCAAAGCCAGATCTAACAAATGCTAAAGGCTATCATACTCTTTGCTCTAAACCACACTGCCTCCCACAGCCAGGGCTGCTGTGTGCTTGCTGAGGCTGAATCTGTACAAATACAGCAAAAATAGACAAGCTCACTAAGCCTCAGCCCACATCCCCAAGGAGCACACCTTGAAGCTGACAGAGACAGTGGCATGGTACATATGAACGAGCATGGGTTTTGCCATTTACTGGCCATGGGAACTTTAGCACATTACTCAATCTTTCTGTGCCTCAGCTTCCTCATCTGTAAAGTAGTAATAAAAGTAAAGATACTACTTATTTTGCAGAAATCTGGTGAGGAATAAGCAGAATATAAACAGTCTCTTGGCTACTGAATACTAAATATTCAATAAGAGGGGACAAGAAGTAACCATGGACATAGCTTTAATGATAGTGTTAGGGCAAATAAAGGACAGCAACATGATGCACTGTACTGTTTGGACTAGGAAGTTGTTAAGAGGTACAGATTGAAAAAAAGAGTTGTTGGCTGGGCTCAGTGGCTCATGCCTGTAATCCCAGCACTTTGGGAGGCCAAGGCAGGAGGATCGCTTGAGCTCAGGAGTTTGAGACCAGCCTGGGCAACATGTTGAAACCCCATCTCTACAAAAAATACAAAAATTAGCCAGGTGTGGCAGGGGCTGCCTGTAGTCCCAGCTACTTGGGAGGCTGAGTGGGGAGGATGGCTTGAGCCCCGAGATCAACACTGCAGTGAGCTGAGACTGCACCACTGCACTCCAGTCTGGGCAACAGACTGAGACTGTCTCAAAATAATAATGATAATAATAATAATAACAATAAAATAAAAATAGAATTGTCTGTGTCACATTTAACAAATATATATTGATCCCTTACTAAGTTAGAAGCTGTCTGAGGGACATACAAAAAAAAAAATGTATATTAAGTCAAGGATTAAAAGAAACTAAGTTTGAAGAGTCTCCCTTGCTTTTTTTTTTTTTTTTGAGATGGAATTTTACTCTTGTTGTCCAGGCTGGAGTGCAATGGCGCGATCTCGGCTCACCACAACCTCCGCCTCCCAGGTTCAAGCAATTATTCTGCCTCAACCTCCCAAGTAGCTGGGATTACAGGGGCCAGCCACCACATCCGGCTAATTTTTTGTATTTTCAGTAGAGACGGGGTTTCACCATGTTGGCCAGGCTGGTCTTAGGCTCCTGACCTCAGGTGATCCACCTGCCTCGGCCTTCCAAAGTTCTGGGATTACATGCATGAGCCACCGTGCCCGGCCTCCCTTGCTTTTTAAAAAGAATTAGAAGTGCCACTGTGGTGGGTGAACAGTCTAACACCCACTAGGAGATGCAGAATTAAACTGCTCACAGAAACACAAGTGCGAGAACATTTATTCCTGCTTCCCTAGAATAAGCCTGGACCAATGAGCACTACGGTGAAATGAAGGAAGCACGGAAATAAATGAGTGTGTGTGCTATCTAGAGCCTACTTCACTCAAACACATGCTCAACCACACAGCCATGGAGTAAGGTACAGTGAGGTGAACCAGAGCTGTAAATTGGTTTCCCAAAGGTGGCCTGTGGTTTCAGGGAAGAAAGCCCATACACACCCAAACACACTCACCAGACACCACAAAAAGACACAGCAAGCCCCAAGGAGGTACCAGGAAAAGGCTGTTTCTCATCAATCCCTTCCTGACCTCAGATGGCATCTCTTTGCTATTTGAGTACCCCTCTCCCCCTTCACTTTGGTTTTCTTGTCTCTAAAATAAGGATAATGGCCTCATGAGAGCTCAGTACAGATGAAATGAAATAGTGCACCTGAGAACACTTGGGCAAAGAGAATGTTCTATGTAAGAGTAATGGCATTTTTATTATCATTCTTAATAAGTGCACTATTGGCTGGGCGCAGTGGCTCACGCCTGTAATCCCAGCACTTTGGGAGGCTGAGGCAGGCAGATCACTTGAGGCCAGGAGTTCAAGACCAGCCTGGCCAACATGGTGAAATCCCGTCTCTACCAAATATATAAAAATTAGCCTGGGCATGGTGGTGGGTGCCTGTAATCCCAGCTACTCAGGAGGCTGAGGTAGGAAAATCATTTGAACCTGGGAGGTGGAGGTTGCAGTGAGCCAAGATCACACCACTGCACTCCAGCTTGGGATGTGCAGACAGAGCAAGACTCCATCTCAAGAAATTAAAATAAATAAATAAATAAGTTTACAAATTAAAATCTTACTAGAGCTTAAATCCACCCAGGTGTAGAGTGGAGGTAATAACTTCAGCATCCCCCAGAGGGCACCATGGTTGCCTGGCACTGGGGACACTTCAATAAAGTATTGGATTTCTTGGGCACCCACCACAAATATTTGCTGGGCTATAGCCTGGGCCACAGGGCAAGAATGGGTCCTCCTACTCGGCTCCTTGGAGAGACCCTCAGGATCCAGAGCCGAGTCCGGAAACACTGCTTCCCGAAAGGCACAGTTGTATGGCACACCTAATGCAACACTAAAATCACAGGATTTGAATGCCTACCTGTTTGAGGCAGTAGACTGTGAGCTTGGAGAAAAAGAAGCTGCACAGCACTTGTCCTCAGTGTATAATCTTGTTGGAGAAATAGGATACGAATACAGGAGAAAATAATCAGTGAGGCCAGATGAGTAAACACCAAATGATGAATAGAGGTAACAGAAACGATAGACAGTGCCCTCCGGGAATGGGAAGGATGAAGGCCAAGTGGCAGAAAGGTGGTGTCTGGTGTCCAGACTCGATTCCAGTTCTGCCACTGACTCATTTAGTGACTTTCAGAAGTTACTTCATACAGACTCCAGCAAAAACAGTGAAGGTGAAGACCAGATAACCCCAAACTCTTTTCTAGGTCTGAAACCCTAAAATTATGACACAGTTCCAGTTTCTCCTTCAAGTCTACCCTGTGCCTCAGTTTTTGAAACTTGAAAGTTTACCGCCACAGAAACAATGTCTAGGAAGCAGCTCCCCACATGTGCTCAGTTCGAAAGAGGCAGAATCCTCTTGTGGCCAAGGGATGGGATTTGGAGTCAGACTCACGTGGACTCTGCCATTGCTGGCTGTGTGACTTTGGGCAAGGCACTGAACTTCTTTAAAACCTCAGTCTCCTTATCTCTAAAATAGGAATAACAGCAACTACCTCAAGGATTGAGGAAATTCGATGAGAAAGCACTTTTAAAGAACAGAGTACGATGTTTGGAACAAGTACCCTCAATACATGTGAGCTGTTAGTAATATTTGTTTTAAAGTTCTGCACCCATACACACTTCTTTCTCTACAACGTGCATTTATCCTGTGTATTCCCACTGCTTTGAGAGGAAGGTGTTTAAAAGATATGTCACGCCTTTTATTACACACCTCTCCCTACAAAGTTTCCTACTGTGCTCTGATGGTCGCCGACAGTCAGTAAACAGTAATTTAAAATAATTTCCAAATGGCACAGTCTCCTTCTCCAGGGAAATGCACTTCTGCCTGGGAGTATGTAACCAGACTTCTGAGCTAACAGGTAATGTTCCTTATATAAAAGTTATTAGCACTCATTTTGGGAAAGGGGGAAAAACAGAAGGGCAATGCCATCACTATTCCTTAAGCCAAAGAAAACATGAACTAATGTATACAGTGGTGTCCCGGACGGGGGCTCTGAAGAGTGTTTGTCGCTTGGGAGAGTCCCACTGCTGCCCAAGCCAGCAACCTCCGAGAAAGGTCACTCCCAAAGTGGTTCCAGCTCTAAATATAAAGGTGTGTTTGTGCAGAGGACTAATTTGGTAGTTCTGATGTGTTTACTGGGGTTTTATGCCTTACTTTCAGCTTTTTCTCCCTTTTTTTTTTTAGTTAGTGATGCCAGAAAGATAGAGGTCTTCATTTGGTTTATGTGTTTGTTTTAATATTCACCTAAGTCCTCTCCCACCTCCCTTCTCAAATCTACAAACACCAGAAGTCTTCTAAGAAACATGGCACTTCCTTCTTACCCAACTGGCCTCAAGGGAGTTCAATTTCCTCTGTATCTTCAATTCTCCAGTCTCCATACTGGAGCCAGAGAGGAGGCATTCCACTGACACAGAGGTACTCTAAGGGAGCTTTAGAATACTTGGAAGAAAGTATTCATGTATTACTTGTAACATTCTGAAAACCACAGTGCATAAAAGTGCATCCACTCCCCTCTCCCTTGCCTTGAAGGCTGCCTGTTTGAAGTATGTGCCTGAATGTGCACGTCTGTTAAAGTCTGTCAGCTGAAACACACGTGAAGGCCACCTGCCACCACTAGGGCTAATCCGAATGACTCAGCCAGCACCTCTGACCTCCTTCCCGTCACCACATGCACAGATCCAGAAGGCACCTGCCAGTTCCAAGGATGACCTTCTCAGGTGGAAGATATCCTTGCTAGATCATGGCATATGAACTCCACTTCCCCATGGGAGCCCTAAGGGCTGTGATTTAGAAGGCTTAGGAGCCATTCTCAGCTCTATACCACCAAGTTTCTCATTATGTCCTCCCCATATTGTAGTAATGTAGGTGCTTGATCTTCAAAGAAAACATTTGGGCATAGATAGTTGAGTTGTAGCCAGACTGAGCAGTATTCCTAAGAACCCAATTCTCACCCTACTATATGTCTTCTTTTATATCTTCTCACCTTCTCTTCCTTGCTATTATTGTAAGGTAAACTGGGGTACAGATCTAAGAAGCTTCCCATATCAATAAAAATGTTAAAATACTATCTCTGCCTGTGATCCCAGCTAGTTGGGGCACTGATGTGGGAAAATTGCTTGAGGCCAGGAATTCAAGGTTGCAGTGAATCATGATTGCACCACTGCACTCAAGCTTAGGTGATAGAGCAAGACCCTGTCTCTTACTTACACACACACACACACACACACACACACACACACAGTATTTGTACCTAATACTCTCTTAATTTGACAACTACCAATAGTAAAGTTGGGGAATGACACACATAGGAACAAGTTTTAGAGAACCAGTGACTCTGAGGAAGCCACCCTAATGACTAGATGGTTGACTGACACCATGAGGTTCTTCCTCCTAGAAGACTGGAAATGGGCACATGACTTGCCGACTAAATAAAAGATTTGTTGGGCACCATCATTTTTATTGGAGACCCATGAAAGAAGCTATACATCTAAGCCAGACAACTTTGCTTCATGTTACTGTTGATTCATCTTTTACTATATCAAAGTCTCTATAAAATCTCCTTTAAATGTTCCAGTCCAGGATCAACTAGATAAAGCCCTTGGGCCAAAGTGAGAAAACTGAGGGAAGGGAGGCAGTGGTGGAAGTTCTGAGCTCAATGTCTGCGTGTATAACTTGGGCAACTATCTCAGTGACTAAATTCTTTAACTCAGCTCTAAATTCTGCTTCAACTTAGGTGACTGCCCCTAAGAAGTCAAACAATTTCCAAGCATTGCAAAATTTACCTTCTACTCTCTCTCTCTTGCTTATAAAGCAAACATCATCTAGTGTTTTAGTTCATTGTTCTAATTAAAGAAAAGCACAGAAAGTGTACTTGAAGTGATGTTTCATTCCAACGAGATCAACTGCATTCAGGGTGGTATGGACGCAGATGAAGTGCTGTTTCATTCTAATGTAAGTAGAATGAGTGCAAGTAAAGTTATTTGAAAACAAATATAATTTCTTCTTAGAAGATAGAGAATGGTGTATTCTTTGCTACCCCAAATGTTTAGTTTTGGAATCACAGAAAATAGATTATAAATACTGAACTAAGTCATTGGAGTTGATGAAGAACATTAGCAAATTTATCTCCAACAATCAAGAAGAACTAACCTGACCCCAGATGCCTGGAAGAAAAAGAAATTTTGACATGGGAAGCAAGCAATGGATAGGGTAACAGAATCAGAGAGCTGACCTTACCACATTCTACAACTGGGGACATGAACCTGGTCCCTTGACTACTTGACAACAGGCAGGCGGACACACAGACTAATGAGCACATCTTCCTCCTATTTTAATCACTAGGAGATAATTACAAACATTATTTTTACATTACAATAAACATGGATGTATTATGGATAAAAAACAAAATCTGCATGATGCTTTGAGAACACGCAGGAGATTATTGTTAAATCACAAGCTCGTGGTGAACACCATGGGTGTTCTGTATCTTTCCAAAATAAAAGTTTGGTCTCCACAGCCATTCAGGACCACTTCAGCAGCTCTGTGACCTTCAACATTCACTGCCAAGGTCATCATCCTTGGAGCAAAGGAGAGAGGATTTATATGTCCTACAGATCTCCAGCTTAGCCAAAAGGCCACAATTTTGTTAACACCTTGTGCCTTATCTCAAACATTCATCTTAATTTCCATTATATTCCTCAATATAGCTGCTGTCGTTTGAAGGTATCCCCCAAAGTTCATGTGTTGGAGACTTAATCCCCAATGCAACACTGTTGAGAGGTGGGACCTTTAAGAGGTGATTAGGTCACGAGGGATCTGCCCTCATGAATGGATTAATGCCATTATTGTGAGAGTAGGTTAGTGAACTCAGGAGTAGGTTCTTGATAAAAGAGTAAGTTCAGCCCCCTTCCTCTCTGTTTCTCCTTTGAGTGTTCTCTCGCCATTCCACCTTCTGCCATGAAATAATACAACAAGAAGGCCCTCATCAGATGCCAAACAGATGATGGTGCCATGCTCTTGAACATCCCAGCCTCCAGAATTGTAAGTCAAACAATTTTCTTTTCTTTATAATTGCCAAGCCTGTGGCATTCTGTTATAGCAACCAAAAAGGAACTAAGGCAATATCCATGTTTGTTTCAATAAGGAAGGAAAGCTGAGGGTCCAGGAAAATGTATTGTGTTGATCTTTTTTTTGACGGAGTCTCACTCTGTCACCCAGGCTGGAGTGCAGTGGCATGATCTGGGCTCACTACAACCTCCGCCTCTTGGGTTCAAGAGGGGCTTCAACCTCTCGAGTAGCTGGGACTACGGAATGTGCCACCACACCTGGCTAATTTTTGTTCTGTTTTGAGACATAGTCTCCCTCTGTCACCCAGGCTGGAGTGCAGTGGCGCCATCTTGGCTCACTGCAACCTCTGCCTCCCAGGGGTTCAAGCGATTCTCCTGCCTCAGCCTTCTGAGTAGCCGGGATTACAGGTGCCCAGCACCACGTCCGGCTAGTTTTTGTATTTTTAGTAGAGACGGGGCTTCGACATGTTGGTCAGGATGGACTCAAACTCCTGACCTCAAGTAATCCACCCTCCTCAGCCTCCCAGAGTGTTGGGATTACAGGCGTGAGCCACCACACCCAGCCTGCTATGCTTTCTTGGGTGGAAGGCAGAGAGCAGGAATGAGAGCAAGCAAGCTGAGAATTTTCTCTGCCTCCGGGCTGAGGGAGCCACCCAAACCCTGCCGTGGATTGAGCACCATGTGTCTCTCTCTCTTCATCAAAAAACACCTTATTCTAGCCTCTAAGACCCATTCCGTGAAGTCCAGGTACCACTGCTAACTGCGGTCCACTCCCACCTCGGCCCAGGACTACACCTCCTCCGGCAGGTGAGGCTGGAATGACCACGTCTCTCTGGAAATAACAGAGGTGATGGTCAAAGATGTTCAGGGCTCCCGGCCCTTTCATACATCCCCAAGGAATAACGACTAACTGGATAAAATGCCATTATCCAAAAACTCCAAACAGCCTGGGAAAACAGGCTCACCCAGAAGAGAGAGAAATGAGGAAGAGAACCTGTCCCATTAACCCTAGCCTAAACAAGATGACCAGAAGTCAGGTAGTCAACACGTGGAAATCCCAAGCAATCTAGGGGGCTGCTTCTGAAAAGGCCCCATGAACATGGTTCAATTAAGCTAGAAGGCTTCCCTTAGAATATTTAAATTTTTAAATCCTGTGCTTAAATTTAACCATTGTTCAAATTTTTCTTTATCCCTTTCCTTTTAAAACTTTTGGATACTTTTTCTGAAAGAAAATACATTGAATGGAAAATAGCTACTGTGCACATTCTGCTATTGTATGAGTCATTTGCATATCCTTTCTGAGCCTATGTTTATGCATGACGTAGAGATTGGCTTACTTATCCCTTCCCCTATTTCTGATTTTGTCTATAGGATACTCTCCACAGTGACCTCTGCCTTCCAGTCGCTCCCTAGAACCCTGCCTAATCACCTTCACTAGGAAAATGCACCGTGGCGAATGAACACTTAACAACAGGTGTTCGCTGCTCTCCTGGCCCTTCCCTAATTCCTTTTGGAATATGGGAACTCATCTGGCTTTGCCTAAAACGGCATAATCTACAGAACTAGTTCTCCTGGGCTGTATACATGTGTGTACATGGAGAGGAAGGGCAGAGGCAGGGTCACACTGGGGTGTTAGGTGCACCATTCGGGAGCAGGTACAAGAAACAGCACTACAGAAACAGCATCAGGCATCAGTTGGGCAAAATTTCATAACAGAGCATCTGCTACGTTCATCTAAGCATTTTTCTTCTGCCATTTTCCTGACTGTTAATGGCACATAGGGCCCTTGGAGGGCCTTGGAAGAGTCCCCTCCAAGACTCTGGAAATAAGAGAAAATTGCCCTCGGAAAATTGCATTTTAAAATCAACCCATAATGAATTAAGATAAATTAAACCACCGCAAGGAGACAGAGTGGTTCCCAGGCCTGTCAAGCATGAAAGTAATCAGATCAAATGTTCAGCAAAATAGCTAAAGAAGAAATGTGAGAATGGGAACACCAACTAGGGGAGGGGAATCTGTCACCTGCCAGCCATGGGACCTTAGATAGAAGGGTCCAGAGACAAAGACAGGATACATTCTCCCCAAGCGGTGTCCAGAGGGAGAGGAGACTTAGCCTCATGGATTCTGAGAAGAAATCCAAATTTTGGAAGTCTCATTGATTCTTGCATCCTGGTTCTGGTTTTGCCTAACCAGCTATTGGTTATAATTTTACCCCCGTAGCACTGGCCCTGAGGGAGAGGACACACTGGCAGAAAGGCATGGTGCTCGGTCCCATTGGCAGTTGTCATTCTCATTGTAAATCAACAAACTGGCATTGAGTTTGGGATTTGGCTTGCTTTGGCCCCATCTATAGGGAGAGAGTGTTCTGGCTGTTTGACTAGAGTGGTCTGGTCCCCTCGGTCCTTATAATTTCATCATAAATAAATAATTTCATTACTGACAGATTGGGCTGTGGGCCTTTAAGACAGGCTCTAAATTGACCAATGAAAAGATCCCAACAGGTATAATTCTGTATGTGAGAAAGCAAGAAAAGTAACGAACAGGACCATGCCTTTTCCGTGAACAATGACAAGAAGACACAGGGTGTCTCGTTAACTGGAGGCCACTCTGTTGGCTTAGGACCTGAATGAGTTTGGTTACGCACATTGAGAGCAGAGTGGTCTGTAAAACAGAGGGAGGGGAGTGTGGAGTTCCCACGGGTGACCCTAAGAAGTTGAAGCATGACAGCTAAAAGGGGTTTTGTGTGTGTGTGTGTGTTTTTTTTTTGAGACAGTCTTGCTCTGTCACCCAGGCTGGAGTGCAATCGCGCAATCTCGGCTCACTGCAACCTCCACCTCCCAGGTTCAAGCAATTCTCTCTGCCTCAGCCTCCCAAGTAGCTGGGATTACAGGCACCCACCATCACGCCTAGCTAATTTTTGTATTTTTAGTAGAGACAGGGTTTCACCATGTTGGCCAGGCTGGTGTCAAACTCCTGACCTCAGGTGATCCACCCGCCTCGGCCTCCCAGAGTGCTGGGATTACAGACATGAGCCACTGCATCCAACCTAAAAGGACTTCTAAGGAAAGGAATGGCTGATGCGCAGTTTTGGGTTTCTGCTATACAGCCTGCCCTGCACCACCCTCTGTGTAACACCCCTCCATGCCCTGCCAAAGTCTTCAGTAGAATGCTGCTGAGAGGCCAGCAAATATGACCATGAAACCTCAACACAGACTGTGGGGCCAAGATGCCTGGGCTCAACGTCCGCTCCACCATGCACTTACTGGATAATCTAGGAAAAACGTTATGTAACTTCTCTGCCTCAGTTTCCTCATCTGCAAAGTGTGGATAATGACAGCAATTACCTCATGTGGGTACTATATATATATGGTATTATTATGAGGGTTTTGTGTGAAGGAAGGGTGATTTCACATCTGAGTCAACTCAGTGCAGAACAACTCTAGACACAGCAGCAGACACCAAGGCAGAGGCCAGTAGAGTCCCACAAACATCAAATTAGCAGATGTTCTGAGGACATGGACTGGAGATTCAATGCAATCAGCTTAAGGAGCTGGACAAGCCCAGCTGACATCTAGATTCCAGTAACAGTAATTGTTTAGTAAAATAGCTAAAGAAGAAATGTGAGAATGGGAACACCAACTAGGGGAGGGGAATCTGTTTATTAAATGTTTATCAAACATTTACTATGTGTCAGGTACACATCTGTTTTTCTGCAGCAGCTTAACTGACCAGTATGATTTTAAGTAGAATTAAATCCAAGAGAAGAGGAGGTAAAAAAATAAAAATCAGAGCAGAATGAGGATCTCAGTCTCATTTCTGTTATAAGCAAAAACACAGATTCTACTCAGTTATACCCAGTCTTGAATTTCCAACGAGCCAAGGAACTGACAATTATCTCAAATAATACCACTCAGTTCCTAAGAATGCTGAAACTCAATGACTCTCAATGCTGGCAGAATGTTTACAAAATCCTGATGCCCAGGCCCCACCTACAGAGATGGATTCACTCAATAAGGGAGGCCTGGGCATCAAGATTCTTAACGCTCCACAGTGACTGTAATGCAAGGCAAGGTTAGGAGTCACTGCTGTGATGAATTTCAAATAATAGGGATCACCTGGTGTAACTGCTGACTGCACAGATTTCCCCAGCCCCCTTTCCTAGAACTTCTGAGTTAGTAAATCTGGAAAGGAGCTCAGGAATCCTTACGAGCACCCCAGGTGATGTACAGAATCAAAAGCTTCAGAAAACAAGGAGCACTTTTAGGGCGGGGTGTGGGTAATACCATAAAATCAACAGGGATGTTAAATTGACAGTAATGACTCCAAGTACACATATTTACGTCTATTAATCCAGAATCCCTCCAGTTGAGGTTTTGTTCCAGTCCCAACCTATGTCTAGGACTCAGATGAAGACAAACGGTGAAAAAAATTCCCAGTTCCGAGACTATGCAATCTTTACAGAGTAGGTCACAAGACCCAGAGACAGAACCAACTGTTACATGTGGTTCCAGTCATTCCTTAAGGGATTTTTCTTTCACTATTATTTGAACCAAACCACCAGGACCTAGTATTTAACAATGATGTAAGCTGTATTCACATCACTGAAGAAGCATTTAGATATCAATTCACTTGAAAGTATGTTCAACCGCTTAAAAACAGGATGTGGCTTATTTTCCTATTTTAAATCAATCTTATACTGTATCATTTAAACTGCTCCACTGCATTTTTTTAAAAAAGGAAAAAGGCAGTTTCCATGCTCACTCTTGAAGTTTACAAGTGGTTATATAACCGTGATATCAAAACCTGACAAGCAGCATTTAAAAAGGGGGTGAAGGGAGGTGCGGGGAGGTGGTGTTGGAGGAGGGGACATAGGCAACCTCATCTGACTACATCCAAAGATGCTAAAATAGTAGTCTATTAAAATAATTATATATGACGACTAAGGGTTTTTGATGCAAGGATGACTCAACATTAGAAAATCTGTTTACACAAGTCACTGTTTTCAAGGATGCCTGTTGTCATTATGATCTATTTGACAAGGTCCTAGACAATGAAAAGACAAGAGTTATGAATATTGGAAAGAAAAACTATCTGCATTTGCAGATATGCGGTAGGACTCAAAAATTCAAGATCAACCTCTTTGCATCACAGATTGTCTTGTTTGACTTTTAAAAATAATTGTGAAATTACAATTTACACATTGTAACACGAATTGTTTTTCTAAATTGTTTCTTCCCCCTGAAATTCCAAAACCCTAAGGCAACTACCATAAGGGTTTTCCCATGCTTGATTTATGTGTGATCCTTCCAGTTAAGTCTTTCAAGTCTTAAATTCAAAGGCCAGAAAATGCTGAAAAACAAAAACCCTGCAGAGGTCTTAACAAGGGCGTAAGGTCAAATACACCTGTGCAGAACTTGACCCCCACTCAATGCATCTGATGCAAAAGCCAGGCGATAGCAAACTCTGCTGTATGCTAGAATCACCTGGGGAGCTTTTTTAGACTTGCTGATGCCAAACTCCCACCCCCAAGGCATCCTGATTTGGATGGCGTGTAACTTGGGCATCAGGCTGTTAAAAGCTCTCTAGGTAATTCTAACAAAGTTTGGGAGCCACTAGCTGAAACAATTCTCAGGTTGCTCATCATTTTGGCCAGTCTGGGCTCTGAAGAGCTGATCAGCGTAGTTCCGCTTTGACCTTCCCAACAGCTAGCTCAATTGCCCTACCTTTAGCCAGTCTCATTTAGAAATTACCTGGGACATTTGCAAAACTTCTTTGCTTTGGGTTTTGTTTTTCCTATCTGCATTAGCATATTAACACATCACATACTCAATGAATATGTTTAGTTTTGGGGAGAAGTGTATATTCCTTTTGAACCGTTGTATCTAGTCAGCAAAGCTGTTATGCAATGTTGACTGCAATATATCATTTCTGGCCCTGGAAGTAACAGCAATTGGTTAAGGTTCAGTCTCTGGCCTCCTGGTTTTATAGTTTATAAAATGGTAGAAAAGGACACACATAACTAATATATGACAGATCATGGCAAGCTGTGATGAGTACAACAAGAAAGCCACAAAGTGTTAGGGGAATTCAAGAGAGGGAGAAATGTTTTTACCGCTCAAAATAATGATGCAGGATTGATTAAATCGGCACTCTTAGAAAGCTGTTAAAATAAACAGGAACCCCTTGTGTCCCTGTGCAGACTGGGCAGAAGTGAGAAAAAGATGCCAGGCTGGGTGGAGTGACTTTTTTCAGAGGAACTACTACAGTCAATAAGAATGGGGGGAAAATAAGAATGGTAAACACATATGTTGAGGACGCTGAGGTGAGGCCATTTCGAGGCTTGAGACCCATGCTCAGAAACAGGTGGCAAATACCAGAAGACAGCCTTGGGACATAGATGCAAAGAGACCAGAACCCATGGGGCAGAAACACCCAGAGGACCCAGCTCTGCCCAGGGCAAAACAGAGACTCAAACTTACCAGAGCAGAAACCTCCATAGGAACCAACGCCAGGGAAACCTTGAATCCTAAGTGACGAATTGCTGGAGGCTCAGCATGGACAAGACTGAGAGTGAAAAACTCCAGGGCGACCCAGTCATGGGAGGGGCATGCTTTCACAAGTTTTACTTCCAGGAGCTGGACCAGGTCCTCCAAGTGAATGTGGGAGAAAAATCCTTTCATACTTCACAGTGGGAGAGGAAAGGGAATGGTTTGCAATATACCAGAGCACTCCGTCCTTCTTAACAAGGCCTGCCCTCAGGAAAAACTAATAAACCAGAGCCAAAACCACCTGGGGGAAGGGACATGCGTACTTCCTGCCCGCTTTTGCCTCCCCAGGAGAGAAGGAAAATACCTATCTCCAGCCATCCTGTCCCACCCAAGCTGGGAGAAAAAAACCTGAGACCCACTGAGCCCAGGGCACAGGGTCATTAAAGAAAGAAGCTGAGCCCAGGGCACAGGCTCATTAAAGAGACCCAGATCTAATCACAGACCACAGAGGGCTTCCCCTCCACAACACCTTACCTCCACTTCACCAAAGGCCTAGCTACAGCAGTTCCTTTCACCTAGGATATCATGTCCAGCTCTCAACAAAAATTACAAGGCACACTAAAAGCAAAAAACACAAGAGACACAGCAAGCACCAAAAGCAGACTCAGACGTAGCAGGGCTGTTGGAATTATCAAATCAGGAAATTAAAATAAGTAGGACTAACTGCAGGTACAAAAGAGTTGCCAACTGGTTCCTGGATAAGAAATTATCTCTGGCTTGAATGAGCTCATAGTATGAAATCTTCACCCTAAGATAAATACAAAAAGTTACAGATTTGTATCTGGAGAAAAACAGCTGAGAACTAGGTTTCCTGAGAAGCTCGACGCTCCCCCCTCACAACCTACTGCATCCAAATCTCCGTGGTGGGGCTCAGACCTACACTTTACGAAGCATCTCAGGTGCTCCGATGATCATGCAGGGTGAGAATACTGCTCTATGCCAAAAGAAACTCAAAGAGACCAACCCGGAAAACACACATTCGAACTGTACCAACAGAAATGAATGACTTCATTGGAAGATTGTTGCTATCTTTTATAAAAAGCACAATAAGCAAAAAACATCTTTAAAAATTATACTATTCCATATCCATTTGATTTATACCTTACTGGGCCAATCCTAAGTGTCTGAAGGTACTTGATTCTTTTTGATTTTGTTTGACTTTTTAAAAAATAGTCTTTGAAAGAGAGCAATCAATTCACCAATAGGATAGGAATGATAGCTAAAATGTCTTCACATGTACCATGAAGACAAGATATGCCTTCAAAATATAGAACTGATTTTATTTAATGTAGGCTATTCTTTAAAACAAGTCTACACTTAGGAGCAAGGAAATAGTCTATGAATTACATACCTTCTAATTAGTGTTTTCTTTTTATTTATTTATTTTTTATGAGACAAGATCTCACTCTGATGCCCAGGCTGGAGTGCAGTGGCACAATCTTGGCTCACTGCAACCTTGATCTTCCAGGTTCAAGTGATTCTCCTGCCTCAGCCTCCCAAGTAGCCAGGACTACAGGTGTGCACCACCACATCTGGCTAATTTTTAAAAACATTTTTAGTAGAGACAGGGTCCCACTATGTTGCCCAGGCTGGTTTTCAAACTCCTGGTCTCAAGCAATCCTTCCACTTCAGCCTCCCAAAATGCTGGGATTACGGGTGTGAGCCACCACACCCAGCCTAGTGATTTCTTATAATCCACTTTATTTAGCTCATTATTAGAGGTAGATTGTAAAGCCACTCAGAAAATCAGCAGACAAGATACAGTCCTCAACATTCATAGGATCTTTCTTCCATCTGCCAAATAAAAAACAAACAACAACAACAAAAAAACTGGAAGCACACACTAAATGCAGAAAGAATCTCCCCTTTAAAAATTGTGACTCATTGTAAAGACATTAAGTTTATCGTGGCCGATGGAGAAATGCCATTTCCCTGCCCCTCAAAAAAAGATGTCCACATCCTAGTCCCTGGAAGCTGTGAATATCTTCCAGTAATGCTTAAGGTAAGAGTTTTGAGATGGAGAAAGGATCTGGATTATCCAGCTGGGCCCACAAAGGGAATGCAGCAGGCAGGAGAGTCAGAGAAGGAAATGTGGTGATGGAAGTGGGAGTAACGGAGAGAAATCTGAACTTGAAGGAGGGTATCACAAGCCAACGAATGCAAGCGGTTACTAGGAACTGGCAACAGCGAGGAAATGGATTCTTCCCTAGAGCCTCCAGAAGGAACACAGCCCTGCCGGCACCTTGATCTTAATCCAGTGAGGCTCATACCAGACCTCTGCTTTACACAGCTGTGAGAGAATAACTGTGGATTGTTGTAAGCCACTAGGTTTGTGGTAATTTGTGACAGCAGCCACAAGAAACATGCTTGCCGTCTACCAGCATGTGCTAAAAGAGGGTCAAGCTGATGAGTGATAGAGAAGCAGGAATCAGGGTGGTCCCTCCCCCGGGAGATGATGCTGCTGACATGGAGAGAAATGTACCTTGGTTAATGTGTGTTTTTGATACACTTACGCATCCCTTATTAATATCAGGTGTGGTCACAGGGCAAGGTAACCTAACTACACCAAGCAAGGATTGACCTAGCTTTGTATTGTTTTGTTTTTGAGGGGAGTCTTTTTTTCTTTACCTGTACTGCTGAGAGTTGTTAGATTATTACATCGTCCCTCCTACAATCCTGAGGCAACAAATAAAATAATAAATGTGCTCAAACTGGGGTTTCCCCCTCTCTGGGAAACGAATTTAAACTTTTGGGGGAATAAATCCACAATCCTGGGCTCATTAGCATCCCTGCACCAGCCAACTCACCCAACCAATCAGAAGGCAGAAGTATCAACCAATCATTGGGAAACTCGAGGTCTACAAGTCTTGGGAATGGTCCATGCCTGGGCAGTGATTCACTCAAAATGACACTGCAAGTGGGAGCAGGGAGGAATATAACTGCAAAAAGCCAAAGTTCAAACTTTCGACCAGTCTCCCACTATGGAGAAAAAATTTGGCAAGGAAGTCAACGAATTACCTGCACAGCGTAAGTATTTAGTAAATGTCTATTATATAAATGAAGGCATGAAGGGAAGCCTCAAGCCATCAACTGCCAAGCTAAGAAGATCTCCAGGTATAAAGTAAATCCCTCCTTGACCTCACTCCCCTACTCTCCCTTGGGCCTCGTCCTGCATCAGCTACTGCTGAGGGACCTGCACTTCCGGTAATAAAAATGCGAAGAGCAGCCGGGCATGGGGCCTCATACCTGTAGTCCCAGCTACTCCACAGGCTGAGATGGGAGGATGTCTTGAGTCCAAGAGTTTGAATCCAACATGGGCAACATAGCGAGACCCTGCCCCTAAAAAATTTATTTTAATAAAAAGAATTGGGGACTGGGAGGCAACCAAAAGCCAGAGGTCCATCATGGTGCAGAAATCTGACCTCCATATCACACCATCAGAACGAACATCTGATGTGCAAATGGCAGGTCCATCACAATAGCACGTTCTCTACACAATATAGATATTACCTAAGTTTTAGCTGTAAAGAGAGAAAAGAGACAGGAGTAAGGCCCAAAACTTCGTCTTAGCAGTAATTGATAAAAATTAGCAATAATTGATATAAATACAAGCTGCTGGACCCATGAGTTTCTAATGTCTTTTACTCCAAGTTGCAGATTATTTTAAAATTAGTAGAGAAAAAGATACAAGTTCCCTTCCACCACCTCCAGAAAAAGGCAGCCAAGGTCTTGTATGTTAAACAAAGGTTTAATTTGAGGAAAGCAGATGAAATTTCAGAATCCTCTTCCCTCCCAACCTTCCCACACTCATCATTCTCCATGCTCCAACAGCCTCAGCTGAAAACACAGAATGGCCTCTCCTGGAATACGGAGGAGACACATGGTCCCGGTCCTGCTGCGCCTCGCCTGCTCCTCCCAAGCCCTGGAACAACTCTCCCCTGCTGCGCTCTCACTGGCAGGGCATGGCTGTTTTTTCACCATTTCTGAAGACGGATCCTTCACTCAACAGCTGTGTTTGTTTACAGACCTAGAAATGAACGCAGGACACATATGCTTGATCCAACAGAGTTTTTCTTTTGGCATTTTCCCCTCTAGACTACACAATATGTTGGTCCTTGTAGTGCAATTATAACTTGCCATTGATGTGAGCCAAGAGAGCGGGTAGAGAGAAGGTCACCATGGAGGGCAAACTTGTATTATTTGCTCCACATTCTATAGACAGATTTTTTTTCTTTCCTTTTAGCGGGGCCAAGGACTGCACCTGCATTCACCATCTGAGCCTGCCATTTCCTTAAAATGGAGGGACAGTGTCTCCACTTCTCAGAGGGGTCAGCGCAGTAAATAGCCCAGTGGAGTCCATCAGAGGTTCTGCCCAGCCATGATAGGACAAACCCGAATGTCAACACCCACAAACCACACTTTCATATCTGGCAAATTGTCCCCTGTAGCAAATAGCTTTTAGCATGAAACCCGTCAGCCTCTTTCTTTTTAATGGGTGTTTTTAAAGAATAAGGATAAAAGGCTAGGACATAAAAGGCGATGGGATGTTTTCTTGAAGTTTTTCTGCGTAGAAAAATACTTTTTCTTCTTGCTTTGTTTTTGGTGTCTTTTTATTCCCATAACAGTGCCTCCCCACAACTTTTAAAATAAGAGGATCATCATTCTGTAAGAAAACAGAATTTTACCATGACTTTTTTCATGAATACTTACAGGCCTCTTGTTTCAAAGTAAAGGGGTATCTTGTGCTTTCATTTCTTTGAGTTCTCTTTCATACTATTCCTCCCCTGGGGTTGGCTGCAGACAGTGGAGGCTGAAAACACGGGAGAACCTTCTCCAAGTTCTAAACTCGCATCTGAGATGCATGCTTTGTACTTTAAAACACAGGTTTCTAAAAGCTAACCTATTTACCAAGACTTGCAGAATTCACAGGAGTATCTGCAAGCAGAGTGTGGGGATGCAAAGGCGCATAGGAGTTTAGAGGTCAGGTGGAAAGCTGGGCCCCTGCCGCACGGCCACGTTTTATGGGCTGTGGCTACATCTCACAGTCGTTAAAAGGCTTCTCCTCCAGACACCCAGGATACCGTCATTGCAAAACGGACTTCAGCTGGCTGCACATCTGCGTCACCCGGCAGCTTAAACATCAAGCCAACTATTAAGATCCCCTCTAGCAACATACTCCTATCCCCTGGAGAAGAACTGCGAGAATATGGACAGAAAATCAATGTGTTGATAAGACATATTATGGCCACTGGAAAAACGCTTAAAATGTGTGGACACACACTCAGACATGCACATTGAGTTGCATCATTTTATTTAATCAGAATATAAGCATTGTTACAGATGCAATCATGTTTAGAGCTAGAAAGAATATTTATTTAGTAAGCTGGGGATGAAGCTTATATTTCTATAGAATTTATGTGCCATTTTACTCAGCTAGCACTTAGGACACATGTATGTATGTTATATATTTGTATATTGTCCCTGATAATGTCATAAACTCCAAGAGGGCAAGGCTGACTGCATGAAAGTTTGAATTCCCCCACATCATGCCTTAGCAAAAGTCAGTGCCCAGTACTACTGTGAAAGACTATTAAAGCAAACCTTCAAGATCACTAAAGCAGACCTTCAAGTGTCAACCCAGGAAGTCACTGGCTGAATTTGGATGTGTCCTTTGAAAAATGACATATAATAACACTGCATTGACATTTGACCACTCACACCTTGATCAAGATACAACCCCTTCCTTTTAAGAAATCCAAGGTGGGCCAGGTGCGGTGGCTCAGACCTGTAATGCCAGCACTTTGGGAGGCTGAGGTAGGTGGATCATTTGAGGTCAGGAGTTCGAGACCAGCCTGGCCACCATGGTAAAACCCCATTTCTACTAAAAATACAAAAATTAGCCAGACATGGTGGCAGGCGCCTGTAATCCCAGCTACTCGGGAGGCTGAGGCAGGAGAATTGCTTGAGCCCAGAAAGTGGAGGTTGCAGTGAGCCGAGATCACGCCACTACACTCCAGCCTGGGCAAAAGAGTCAGACTCCGTCTCAGAAAAAGAAAAGAAAAGAAATCCAAGGGGAGTAAGACACATTCCTTGTCCTCAAGGAAGTTACAGACAAGTGGGGGCAATGAGACAATAACAAATGACAAATGACAACTGAGCGATCAGAAAGTACAAAGAAAATGCTGTAAAGACTTTGAGGAAAGGGAGTCTCTAAGTCTACTCTGAAGATATCAACAAAGCCTTTTTGAAGGAGCCACCATTTGAGATGGGCCTTGAAGGTTGGCCAAGAGCAAGTAAAGAACAGCCAGTGTCAGCAGGTGCCTGAGATACTGACCAACACAGACAGGCAGTGCTGTGTCAGTGGCCACGTCTGTGTCTTGTGTTCCGGCCATTCCGTCCTTCCATCCACCCCTGTTGGCTCCATGGCTGCACCTGGTAATGCCCCAGCTGCACTGGAATTTCTCTATGCTATTAATTGATCACCCTGAGTCTGTTACAGAATATTATGTGTCCTTCTCAATCTTACAAGAAGAGAAATGCACTTGGAATTCTATGTTAAAATAATATACTGTGCTCCTTCTGTCTACTGCCCAATTATATTATGCTGGAACACTCTACTGGAAAACTTACTATCATCACCAGCCAAGTGCTGAAGGGCATAATGTTTTGATTGTCAAACAGGTTGTACATGATGCAAATATATGACTTAAGAAGTGATTTCACAAACATTTTGGTAACAGTAATCTGACTCATAAGCTCCAACAGAGTCTCATAAAACAGCTGTGTGTATAAGTAATCCAAAGATAGTCTTGGAGAAATGTGACATAGAAAAGCATAAAATAAGAGAAGAAAGCTTGAATCTTGAAGAGGATATTGTATCGCGTTGTAACAATAATGCCGAATATATAAGGCAAAGGCCAAATTGACCCTCGTTCAACTAACATGTGCTATTGCCATTCAGATCTGCTGGAGTTGTTAATCCAGGGAGAAAGAACAATGTCTGCAATGGCTTATATTTTACAAAATTAACTGGAGACTTTCTACTCACTAATTACAGCACGAGGTGAAGAAAACTCATTTTGGAGGCCCCGCATAACAGCACTTAGTTTACAGAGATGTTTCTGATGCATTCAAAACTTTACTTTAACTTTTATTCACCAGACATCTACTTTCACATGTTAAAACACTATGGTCCGGCCAGGCACGGTGGCTCACGCCTGCAATCCCAGCACTTTGGGAGGCCAAGGCAGGCAGATCACCTGAGGTCAGAAGTTTGAGACCAGCCTGGCCAACATGGTGAAACCCCATCTCTACTAAAAATACAAAAATTAGCTGGGCATGGTGGCAGGCGTCTGTAATCCCAGCTACTTGGAAGGCTGAGGCAGGGAGAATCGCTGGAACCCGGGAGGCGAAGGTTGCAGAGAGCTGAGATTGCACCACTGCACTCCAGCCTGGGTGACAGAGTAAGACTCTGTCTCAAAGAAACAAATAAATAAATAAATAAGTAAAACTATGGTCCAAGAGAGCTAAACTACTTGCCCAAAGTCACCCAGAGCAGCAAAGTCAAGGTGGAGAGACGGTGTGGTGTTCCTCGCTCTACTCTGATATAAAGTAAATAATTACTTTAATTCACATGCAGACTGACAAAGATATTCAGGAAAAGGAACAAATAAATTATAATTTCACATTTCCTGTTTCAATTTCACTAGTCTATCATACCACCTCAAAAAATAAACTTGAAGGCCAGGTACACTGGCTCATTCCTGTAATCCCAGCAATTTGGGAGACTGGGGTGGGAGGATTACTTGAAGCCAGGAGTTCGAGGCTGCAGTAAGCTATAATCATTGCACTCCAGCCTGGGTGACAGAGCGAGATCCTTTATCTTAAAAAAAAAAAAAAAAAAAAAAGTTGAAAAATAAAAATTAAGATGTGAAATTCTGCTTTCTTAGATAAAATTAAGAAAGAGGCCAGGTGTGGTGGCTCACGCCTGTAATTCCAGCACTTTGGGAGGCCAAGGTAGGCAGATCACCTGAGGTCAGGAGTTCCAGACCAAAGGTCAGGAGTTCGAGACTAGCCTGGCCAATGTGGTGAAACCCCATCTCTACTAAAAATACAAAAATTAGCCAGGCGTGGTGGCTGGCACCTGTAATCCCAGCTACTTGGGAGGCTGAGGCAGGAGAATTGCTTGAACCTGGGAGGCAGAGGCTGCAGTGAGTTGAGATTGTGCCACTGCACTCCAGCCTGGGCAACAGAGTGAGACTCAGTCTCAAAAAAAAAAAAAAAAAAAAAAGAAAGAAAAAAAAGAAAGAAATTAGTCTTTAAAATTCACTTATTTTTTTTAAATTCTTTTATTTCACTCAAGCTTTTAAAATTTGATTTGTTTAGTCTCACGTGTTCATTACTTAAAACTCAAAGCAGGTTCAAGGCAAGAGTTTAGGGTTATAAGGGCCTTAAAGAGCATGTGTTTTGCTGATGAGGCAAAACTAGGGTCTGGAAAGGTTAAGTGAATCGAAGGTCACCAGCACCTTAGTGTCAGAACCAGGACTAGAACCAAAGTGTTCTGGATTTCAGCAGCTGAGTGGTGGCTGAGGACCTCAAGGGGAAAAAAGCTGAGTTCTAACTTTCAACAGCATTGCTTGCATTTTTTATCCACTCATGTGCACAGAGGTCCCCTCCACCTGGAACTGCTCAAGGAACCATTTGGCCAGATTCTGTGGCAATGTATGACCTTCCTGGGGACGCCAGGTTCCTGGTAAGATTGATGATATTACTAGTATCAAGCATACATACATACATACATGGTAATGAGGAACTTAAAGGATATGCAACTTCAAGAATCATCTCCTGATTCATTGAATGTCAAATCCCAAGACAGCAGCAAGATATTCTTTAAGGGAAGCCTTCCTTGTACCATCTAACCATTCAGGAGATAATTCAATGGCTGTCCTGAGCAGGCACTGTGCTGGACATTGAAGATATAAACAAGCATAAGACAGTCTCTGCTCTTAGGAGCTCTTGGTCTAGTGGGAAGCACAGATGAGTAAACAGACCACTCATGTTAGTCTTCCACGAGGACCTCTATTCTACCACAGCTGCACCGAGTCCCCTCCAACCACAAATGCATCCGTGGACAAGAGAGCACACAGAGAAGGGGACAGTGGCTCCACCTCGTGTGCATGTGAGCATGTGGAAGTGGGTGGAGAGAGGGTGAAGGGGTTTGTGGTTGGGTCAGAGAAAAGATTGGATGCCAGAATTGCGAGGCACAGCCGGACCCAAGGGCTGCGTTTTTCTTCGGTGTCAGGCTTGGCAAGCTGCCTTCTATGACTGATCCTCTAAGGCATCTTAAAGCTTCACCCTTTAGCCACTGCCACCACAGCTATTCAAAAGAAGTCAAAATTAACACTCAAATACCACAAGGCACTGTAGGGAAGAGAGGGGTTTTGTTGATCTTGTTTTAAATAGGCTTGGTTGCAAACCGTAGTTGTTGGTATGGCAATTTTCCAAACACAAATCTAGTAAGGTCCTGCAAGGACCCAACAGAAACCCAGATGGATTTCTTTGTCTTGGAAAAAAATGCCTGGTGGTGAGTTTTGAGCCAAAACTCACTGAATCTATTCCTGATTCTGCCAGTTATTTCTAACCTTGGTGACCATCATCATCTTTTTATCCAGCTCCTTGCCTGGATAGCTGGGAGATCACTTGTCTAAGTCTGGTGGCTATTCAATCTGCGAATTCACATTCTCAGTACGAATTCACAAAGATGCTGGGGCCTGTATGGACTGTCATCTTTCCAGAAAGAAGCTGGGCTATAACATAAGACAATATGCAAAACGTTTGCGGAAAATGTTATATTTGATTGGCATCTTCCCCATGCAGGGGCATTCTTCTCTACCAGCAAGAGTAATCTACTATAATTCTGTTTCTCATCTGCAGAACTTTGATCTAGAAAAGGAGCCACTTCTAGGGAAATGCATCACGAAGGAAACTTGTGAAGATAATTAGAGGCAAGATTCTAAAATATGCAGACTTTCAGAGTGGTCATTTTAGCAGGGTCAGAGAGTGATGATGAACAGTTATGACTGAAGCTACGAAGGGCATGCAGTGACACACAAGATGGAATTTTCTCACTGCCCTGAAATTAGGAATAGACAGGGAATCTGCAAGGAAATGGGCATTCCTGATCTATGAAGATGAAGCTGTGGATACATTGTATAATTATGAAAGAACACTCACAGATTACCAGGTAGGGTGCAGAGACGTAGGGAGAGCAGTCTGGAAATGATGCAGGCACCATATCTGAAACTAGTCTTATCTCAGCATAAAGAATTTCCTTATCAAGGGATCAAAGCAACTTTGGGACTCACAGTTGCCATAGGTACTAGGTTGAATAGTGTCCCCCCAAAATTCATGTCCTTCCCAGAACCTCAGAATGTGACATTATTTGGAAATAGCATCCTAGTTGATATAATTAAGATGAGGTCATACTGGAGTAGGGTGGGCCCTTAATCCAATCTGACTAATGTCCTTATAAGGGAAGAAAAAGAGACACATAAGCAGGCATAGGGAGAACGTCCTATGATGGCCGAGGCAGAGATGGAAGTGATGCTTCTACAAGACAAGGGATGCCAAGGATTGCCAGCAACATCAGAAGCTAAGAGAAAGGCATGAACAAAATCCTTCCTAGAGTCTTCAGGGGGAGCACTACCTGCTGACACCTTGATTTCAGACTTCTAGCCTCCCGAATTATGAAAGAATAAAGTTGGTTGTTTAAAGTCATCCACTTGTAGCTGATTTAGGAAACTAACACACTGTGCTATGTATTTCACAAATGGAAGGATACTTATATGTTTACGTGGCAGCCCAGGGAGAGGGCTACCAAATAGGGTCCAACAATCTCATTGAGTTTAGAAGACAGAGATTGGAGTTTGGGGAGGCCAAGCCATCTAAATTTTCAGGGCTAAATACTGGAAAAGAGAATGCTACATAGAGAGAGAGCTCCAAAGATCTACAGAGGGGTCTTCTCTGACCTTTGGCTGAGTTCTGAACTGCTTGTGTACAAAGAAAACCTCCAAGGCAGGGAAAGAACTATGGGAAAGTAGCAGGAAAAAAAATTTACCAGTTTACACAAGGCTGGGGAAAGTTTGTGTGCTGGAGAACCACAATGTAGTCACCTCATAATATATGAAGTATTAGGTAGAGTTCTTAAAAGAATGTGTCTTAAGAGGGGATAAATTAATCCTAAAATAAAGGCCTGTCTGAATCCACCATAACAAAGCTTGAAAGCAAAGTTCAAAAGGATCAAATTGATCTGCAAGTTACTTCGTTGCACAGAAGAATAAAATCTAACTTTTTAAAAAGGAATATAACAAAATCCAGCACACAGCATCTTTGCATGCTCACTTTTTAAAAAGGAATATAACAAAATCCAGCACACAGCATCTTTGCATGCTCAAAAATTAGTGAGCATTTGAAGATGTAGGAGAATAACTCGTAACTAAAAGAAAAATCACTCAATAAAAACAGACTCAGAAATAACAGAGGTAATAGAACGACTAAGGCAAGGACCTTACAATTGCTATTATAAATCATAAATATATGCTCAAGAATACAAAGAAAAGCATGAGCATGAGAAGGAAATACATAAAAGACATTCAAAATAAGCAAATGAAACTTTTAGTCAAATGAAAAATGCATTAGATGGTATTAACAGCAGTTTAGATACTGAAAAAGAAAATACTAGTGAACTTGATGTCATAGCAATAGAAACTTGCCCAAATGAGACAACACAGAGAGGAAATAAAACAAAACAAAACACTGAAGCGTGAGATATAAAGGACTCCAGCATATGGGTAATTTGAAACCCAGAAGGAGGTGACGATAGGGGAAAGCCAAAAAGTGACTTGAAGAAGTAATGACCAAATTTTTCTGAATTTAAATAAAACTATAAACTCACAAATAGAAATTCAAAGAGCCTCAAGCAGAAGAAACCTAAATAAAACAACACCAAGGCACATGATAAAACCATTTCTGAAAACCAGTGATAAAGAGAAAATCTTAAAAATCAGCTGTATAACAGAAGACAATTTATGTACAAAGGAACCAAGATGTCATCAGGCCATCCAGGGTGGAAGTCAGTAAAACACTATCTTTAAAGTGCTGAAAGGGAAATAAATACTGTCAATCTCAAATTATAGACCCAGTGAAAATCTTTCCACAATACAGATAGAGAATTTTTTCAGATAAATAAAAGCTGAGGGGATTTATCACCAGTAGACAAGTATTACATGAAAAGTTAACAGAAGTTCTTCAAGCAGAAGGAACATGATTCTAGATTTAAAAAAAAAAAAAGTTGATCTACAAAAAGGAATAAAAAGTGCGAGAAATGGTAAATAGGTGGGTGGACATAAGAGATTTTTTCTCATTTTTAATTTATTTAAAACATGATTGACTGCTTGATGCAAACACTAACAGGGTATTATGGGGTTTGTAACATAAACAGAAATAAAATATATGAAAACAATAGTACAAAGAACAGAAAAAGGAAATTGAAGTATACTGTTGTAAAATTCTTACGTTCTATGTGAAGTGGTAAAATATTTAAAAACAGACTGTGGTAAGTTAAGCACATATACTACAAACTTTAGAGCAACTACTAAAAATAAATAAAACATAAAGGTATAAACCAGTAATGGAAATAAAATAAAATCATAAAAAATACACAGTCCAAAAGAAGGCAGAAAAAGGGGCGAAAGGGAACAAAGAACAGATGGGACAAATAGAAAACAAATAGCAAGATGGTAGATTTACACCCAGACACATCAATAATCACATTAAATGTAAATATTCTAAACACACCAATTAAAAGGCAGAAATTGTTAGATTGCTTCAAGAAATAAACAAGACCTAACTCTATGTTATTTATGAGAAACCCACTTCATATATAAAGACTAAAGACACAGATAAGCTAAAAGTTAAAAAGGTTAGAAAATTAGTCCGGGCGCAGTGGCTCACGCCTGTAATCCCAGCACTTTAGGAGGCCGAGGCACGCAGATCACGAGGTCATGAGATGGAGCTCATCCTGGAGAACACGGTGAAACCCCATCTCTACTAAAAATACCAAAAAATTAGCCGGGCGTGGTGGCAGGTGCCTGTAATCCCAGCTACTCGGGAGGCTGAGGCAGGAGAATGGCTTGAACCCAGGGGGCGGAGCTTGCAGTGAGCCGAGATCGCACCACTGCACTCCAGCCTGGGCAACAGAGCGAGACTCTGTCTCAAACAAACAAACAACAACAACAACAACAAAAAGGTTAGAAAATTATGCCATGTGCACACAAATGAAAAGAAAGCTAGAGTGGTCATATTAATTTCAGACGAAGATGACTGCTGAACAAAGACTATTATCAAGGACAAAGAGGGACACTATATAGTGCTGAATAATCAAGTTCATCCAGAGACCTAACAGTCCTAAATGTGGATTTCCCAGGAATAGGGCTTCAAAACACAGGAAGGGGAAAAATAAATGACAGAACCGAAAAAAGAAGTAGACAAATCCTTAATTATAATTGGAGATCTCAACATCCAGTAATTGATAGAGCAAGTACAAAGACAGCCAATAAAGACTTGGGCTGGGCATGGTGGCTCATGTCTCTAATCCCAGCGCTTTGGGAGGCCGAGGAGGGCAGATCGCTTGAGCTCAGGAGTTTGAGACCTAGGCAACATAGAGAGACCTGATCTTTCCAAAGACACAAAAATTAGGCATGGTGGCATGTGCCTGTAGTCCCAGCTACTGGGGAGGCTGAGGTGGGAGGATCGCTTGAGCCCAGGAGGGAGAGGCTGCAGTGAGCTGTGACTGCACCACTGCACTGCAGCCTGGATGACACATTAAGACTCTGTTTCAAAAAGAAAGAAAGAAAGAAAAAAAGACAATAAAGAAGAACACTATCAACTAACTTGACCTAACTGCCATTTATTGAACACTCTACCCAATGACAACAGAACACATATTCTTTTGAAGGGCACAGGAAGCATCCACCAAGATCAACCATATTATGGCCCTAAAATAAGACCAAAATTAAAAATGATTGATATCATACAGTGTTCTCTCATTACAACAGAATTAAACTAGAAATCAGTAAATCCCCAAATACTCTGAAATTAAACAGCATACTTCTAAATAATCCACAAGTCAAAGAAGAAATCACAAGGGGAATTTTAAAAATATTTTGAACTGAATGCAAATAGAAAGCACAACATATCAAAAAAAATTGATGTTAGACGAAAACCTATATCCTTTAATGCTTATTTAGAAAAGTCTGTATAGCAGAGTGATGAAAGTACTTACAGTTCTAGCACTCAGAGTAATGTTATTTTGTAGATTTCTGGGCAAAGTCTCACTGCCATTGGAAGTATGACTTCTCTCCTTTACCTTACCTCCCCAGAATAACTCAAGCTCTTTGTAATATGGGTGCTTCTGAAACAATGATGGCCCTGCTGGGTTACCTCTGTGCAGAAGGAAGGCTGTGGGTTGGATCAGTGCTTCTCGAACCTTACTGTGCCTATGAATCACCTAGGGGTCTTGTAAATGCCGGTCTAAAGGTGCCTGGGATGCTGCATTTCTGACACGCTCCCTAGTGAAGCAGCTGCTGCTGGTCCACAGACCACATTTGGGTAGCAGGGATACATACATTTCATTTCAACCAGGAACAACAATTCCCACCAAATCTGTTTTTTCATTTCCTCTTGTACACTCTCCCCTCTCTGGAGAAAGTGCTGAGCAAAGGTCAGTGGGTGACTGGGGCGAAGTCACTTTAGAAGAGACAGGGCTTACCAGTGACCATTTGATCAATTAAGTAGCAGGTGCTTGATTGAGGTCAGGGTTAGCTTTAATAAACATTACTTAAAATGTTCTGAAACCTTTCTTTAATGTCTAAAATTACTTTGGACTCCAACCGGTATTTTTTTTTTTAACATCAGCATTGCTCTTACCATTATATAATGTAAAATCTTAAAATGAGGCTGGTTCTGGGCTTAATATTACCAGCTTCTGCAGCGTGATAGGCTGACTCCTGGCTGACCCAGTTTCTTGATCCCTGGAGGCTAGGTGTAGGTGTTTATTACGCCCAGCAGATAATAAGCTGGCACTACCACAGCCCTATAGAAGAGCCAAGAGAAAAGGGGGAAAACACATGGGCAGTGCATCAGGTAGCTATTCTGTGCAGATATCTAAATTATAATCCATGGCTCTGAAAGGAGGGCTGTATTCAGAACCATAAAAATAGTCTACACTTTTAGGGCAAAGATTTTTGTTCACCTGTATCTTTCTCACCTCCAGATTGCCACCTCCCATCCGAGAAAGCTCAATGATGGAACACTAAAAGCACCTTCCTGAAGTTATGGCTTTCTGGCACACACAACAAATTATATAGCATTAAAATGACCTCCTTCTAAAAAGCAAAAAAAAAAAAAAAAAACTATGTTGAACTCCATAATAATATGAGGTACATATTTAGAACCACAGACAATTCCAGTTACAAATTCATTTCTACTAGGACTTTAAAAACTTTGATAAGATTAGTTGAATGGCATTAGATAGACTTTTTTAGTTCACTCATCAAGCCTATACAAAGGGAGAGTGAGTGCCCCTTATATGTCAGGGAAACCACCTGGAATTAAGAGTTTGAGTAATTCATTTTCAGGACCCAGATTACACAGGTCTAAAATGAGAGTCACCAAGCTACAGCTCATGAGCCAGCCACCTAGTTTTATAAATAACGTTTCAATGGAATACAGCCATGTCTGTTTGTTGCAGTATTGCTTCTGCACTGCCATGACAGAGTTGAGTAGCTGAGACAAAGATCACATCTGCAAAGCTGAAAATATTTACCATTTGGCCCTTTAAGAAAAATGTTCCAACCCCTGCTCTAGAAGGATGACCAAGGACCAATAAGTTTTAAGGAGGCAGAAAATTACTCCACTGAGTAGAAAGCTATCAACTATCACAGTACAAAATTCAAATGAAGTGTCTTTGTGAAGCAGTGAGTTTCCTGTAGCTGGAAGTGTTTAAGAAGCTCTTAAAGGATCCCGGCTTAGAACTGTACTGAAGGAGATGTATGCACCATTCAAAGGTACACCATTAAATCACTTCTGAGATTCTGCATCATTTTATGTAATCAATTACTCAGAGGTCCAGATTAGACTTCTTGAAAAATAGTCTCACTTGACTAACAAAGAAAACATCTTACATTCTAACTAAGAAAATCAGGCTCTCTAAGGAGATCCCTGGGCATCTTCTGATTGCCAGTTCATCTGTAATTGGCCCAATGAAGTGACTCCACTGGACAGAAGCCATGTCTAATTCTGCAGCCATTATAGGTCTTAACATGCTATGGTTGTTCCATAGAGATTTGTAAATATAATTTAATGATGTTTCTGTGTAATTCAGATTGCCAGATCTTTCTGCAACCTTATAGAGAATGCCGAGGCAGAAAATATATGTGTCAACCCAATTATATACTCTGAAATATCTGCTGCACTGTTAGGTATTGTATCCTAGAAATTCAGGTGCATGGGCTAGTGGAAGACTAAAGTAAGGCTTAAAAAGATATCAAAGATTCATCCTTGTTATTCATTTCTTAACAAAATTGCTTTTATAATAAACTAAGCATTTGGGATGGGTATTTTTTGGAAGTTTCCCATTAAAGTGTTTGACGTGTCTACTACATTTTAGTTAGGGAGCCCCATGAGATTGATCTGAGCTCCATTTCTTTGCCAGAGGAACACACTTTGCAATTCTCAAGCCAGTTCTTTCTTTGACCAATTTGGCAGAGCAACGGGCTGGGTTTGCAGGTAGTAGAGCAAGCACTCTTAGTAAAACGTTCATTTTTATGGTGTTGGCTTCCACCTAAGTATCAGCGGGAGGCAATACCACTTGGTCAAGTCTGCCTTCAAGCTACATCAAAGGCTCTGAGCTTAATATGGCCGGGAAGAGAGTAATCCAACAACATTTGAAGCTTTGGGTTGTAGCCAAGGATAAGTAGGTTGAGAATTTTAGCTCTCACTCTAAATTAGAGTCACTTAAGCTGTATCCTGAGATGGATCCAGCCAACATCACTGCTAATACAGTTCAGGACAAGAAGCGAGGTGGGTAGAATTACAGCTCAAACATCTCAGAATGGGGCAGAAGTGGACAAGAGTGAGGAGGTTATCTTATATTTAGTCATAAAGTGTTTGATGACCATGGAAACATGACTTAAAAAGAAATAAAAAATAGCCAAGTTATTTAAAATCTTGCCATTTTAAATCTTTCAAATAAAGGTCATTTTGTTTTTTAAGAATAGGGAATAAAAAGTCAAAGAAGACTTTTAACTTTTTTTAAAAAAATTTCAAGTTCCAGAACCAGCTGGAAAAATCTCAAGATACATACACCTAGTCATGGCTGCTATATTTATATGGGTCATTTAATTAAGCGGCAAAAAGACAGGTAACACACAAGCAAACCATCCAATAAAAACAAAAGTTATTGTTATTGCAAAAGTCACTGTGAGAATGTTAAGCTAAAACACTGCACTGCACAATTTCAGAAACTCCAAAGAACAAAAATATCTGCTCAGCTTTCAGTTTCAGATCTCCTCTGCTTCCTCATCCTGCCCTTATCGTTTCCTCATTGATACTCCCCCAAACATATCTCTATCATAGTACCTCTGTAGTTCAGAAGTTCCATGTATCTACACATCAGCCTCTCCTTTGGAACAGCATGCTCTTAGACGAATGTGGCCTTAGTATTTCAGGATCCTTGGCACCTGTCAAATCAGCCAGCGCACAGTAGGCACCCAGATGTTCAAGGGCACACAACATGTTAAATGTTTGAGCTAGCATGCTCAAATATTGACGTTGAATGTTTCAATGTTGATGTAGATCTACAAATGGCATTGACAGTGAGTAAAAGCACCCTCAGGGTTCATGGCACCCACCCTTAAGCATCCTGTCTCACCCACTGTGCCCATTGCCAGAATCTGTGCCTCTGTTTCCACCAGTTCTATAGTCTGAAGTGCACACCCCTGCCTCTTTAAATCCTACCAACCCTTTAAGGCAGTACTTCTCAAAATCTGGCCCATGAACCACTTGATTAAAAACCATCTGGGATGCTTCTTAAAATGCAGATTCCTTGGTCCCAGATCAGACATACTGAATTGAAATCTCGGGGAGTAAGCCCCTCCATTGATTCTGATGCCCATTATCCATGAACCATACTTTAAGAAAGTTTAATGTCAAGTCAAACCTGGTAGTGATGCCTTCAAAATGAATCAACCAGGTGATGTCACGGTGTCCCATCTGCACTCAGGGCTGTGCATGACACATAATCACTTGGCAAAAGACTCCAGCCCCACACACATGGTGACATAATACAGGGTGTAGGCTCATCCTCAGAGGATAGTCCCAAAGGCATGACCATAGAGATAGGTGTGGGACCTACTGGCTCCCATGACAACAGGCTATAGTTCCTTTGACCATTTATTATTGATTTTGAGCAGTAATTTGTTTTGCCCCTGCCTCGTTCTGAAAACAGATCTGAGACAACTTATAGAAATACCATTTTATGGAATAAACATTGAACATATGTGGAAATAGGAATGAAGGGAAAATGGGGCAAGAAAATAAGATACGGTTAATATAGGATAATAAATACCATATGATAAAGAGAGGTTGATCCGACTTTCGAAGTGACCAAAGAATATAGAAACATGATCATTTATAAGAGTCTCGATATTCATAAGATAAAACAACAGTTGGTTAGAAAAATACTGAATTTTCCTGATACTGGCAATCTGAGCTAAGCACAGCTTCATACTCTGCAAATCATATTGGTGACGTGGAATCCTGATCTCCAACCCTCCCCGGTGGAGGTACAAGAGTTCATCAGCGATTGCCTTTTGTAGCTGAAACACACTGTGGACAATGGAAATCTGCAGGAAAGCGCTAAGCTCTTGTCCCGGAGGGTAGAATACTAGTAGCATCAATGTGGAAGATCAAAATGGTGGTACTACAGGTCTTTCCTCTTTTACCAAGACGCCTGATGCTGCTAAATAATACAGGATTTCCCGATTTTTTGCTTTGACAGATTCATCCTCTACTGATTCCAGGATTAGGACATCATCATAACATAGCAGGAAATTCACAATCCTAGAGATGGGGGTGTGGTGAGATGCAAGAACATTAGAGGACTATGGAAATTATGGGAGCATGAAATTCTGAAATTGCACAACTAAGGAATTGGAAATGTTTCTCAGGACATGATGATTATCTGGACACTGGCAATGAATCTTCATCGTTCACCTTGGTAAGCTTAATAATAGGAAACCTCTCCACCCCAGTCAGAAGCTGACTGTAGGAACTGAGCTTATTCACGGGATATTTGTGGTCCTCCAAACTGGCATAGCTCCCAAGGGTCCTATTTCATTTTCCCTGCATTGACATAATGCTTCAGCTTCATAGGTTTCTCTCATAAGCATGATCTGCTCAAGTGCCAGAGGGTCCATCATATATAAGTGCTTTCTAGAACTCAGAAACCCAGTAAGTGCTGCCTAAACTGTTCCAGTTTTCTTTTTGATGGTTTCCTGCTCTTAGCATAAGACAATGATGTCTGAAATAGTATGACAGGTATGGAACATGAAGATCTTTTTAATGGCCCCTTATTGCAAACAACTCTAATAAAAGCTTCTAACTACTGAGTACTTAAGACGTACCAACCACTGGGCTAGGCTCTTTACATGTATTATCTCAATCCTCCCAACCACCCTGAGAACCCAATGCAGTTATTTATTTCCATTTCACAGTGCTAAACTGGAGCACAGAGAGGAAAGCTCACCTAAAACCAAACACTCCCTAAGGGGTAAGGCCCATATTCAAACACAGTCTGACTCCAGCACCTGCCAATCAAATGCCAGCATCCCAGATCACTCCAATTTAAAAGGTTCAAAGGGAACAAAGCCCTGTATAAATAACACTGTATTCATTTCTTATTGCTGCCTTCAGAAACTGAGCAGCTCAGAACAACACAAATGTATTCGCTCACAGGCCTGCAGGTTAGAGGTCCATAGCCTGGCACAGCGGCTCATGCCTATAATCCCAGCACTTTGGGAGGCTGAGGCAGGAGGATCGCTTGAGGCCAGGAGTTCATGACCAGCCTGGGCAACATGGAGAAACCCCATCTCTACAAAAAAAAAAAAAAAAAAAATTAGCTAGTCAAGGTAGTGCATGCCTGTACTCTCAGCTACTGGAGAGGCTGAGGTGAGAGGATCGCTGGAGCCCGGGATGTTGAGGCTACAGTGAGCCATTATTGTACCACTGCACTCCAGTCTGGGCAACAGAGCAAGACCTTGTCTGAAAAAGAAAAAAATGTCCAACAGGGGTCTCCCTATGCTAAAAGCCAGGTGTCAGCAGGACTGTGCTCGTATCTGGAGGGAAAAGGGAGGATGTTTCCTTGCTCATTCAGGTTGTTGGCAGAATCCAGCTCCTCACAAGTACAGGGCTGGGCTCCCCCATTTCTTTGCTGGCTGTCAGCTCAGGGCCCTTCCCAGCTTCCAGAGGCCACTGCATTCCTCGGCCTGGGGACCCCTTCCTCCATCTTCAAAGGTGCTCGTGTTTCGAGTCCCTCTTGCCTCTTCTTCCTTCAAATGCCTCTGATTCTTCTGCCTTCCTCTTCTCTGTTTATAAGGGCCTATGTGATTAATAATCCAGGATAATCTCCCTATTTTAAGGCCAGCTGCTCAGCAACCATAATTCCCTTTTGCCATATAAGGTGGCATATTCACAGACGTAACACCAGGAGGCAAAGCCCACGGGGCTGGAATCCTGCCTACCGCGAACACTGACATCAAACATCTAAACTTCTCTAAATCATCTCCCATACACAGGGCGGCCCTTGTTTTTGTGAACCGAAGTAATGAAGTTTTGTGGATTGTACTCAGTAAATAAAACTTTCTTAAGAGCCAGGCCTTATGGGATTCGTTCAGAAGGTAGAAAGGAGGAGAGTGTGTCACCAGTTTGAACTGGCACTGCCAAATCTCCATCCCCAGGAGATGACAGCTCTCTCTCACGCTACCTGGAACAGGTGTGAGTTGGCCAACAGACTAGAGCAAACCAGGTGGAAAATGAAGCTGGATTTCAATCTGGTCATTTCAGGTGGCTCAGCACCTGTGAACAAGGCCCAGCTCACTGATGAAGTTTCCCCGTGGGCCAACTAGCTTCAAAGACGCGAATACCATCTGCACTGTGACGGCAGATGACACTCCTAATTCTAAGCAACCAGCTCACAAAGGTGTGTTTTTTAATTGTAAGGAGGAATGAGGGAAAGAGTTCCAGGAGGACCAGGTTAAGTCTATTTAAATGTCTATTTAAATCGTAACCTTTCAGATTTTAGTTACTGGAATTAGTACTTTTTCCACAAATTCGTGCGATTCACGAATTTGTCACCTAATTGCCCCTCTTGGTTAAACAGTCTAAATTTAATTGCAGGAAAGAAAAAATGTAAACTATTTTAAAATTTCAAAAAGACCCTCAAATGCTATAAATACAGATTAAATGGTGGGGGGGGGGGGGTTGTCACCTAGACAATTGCAAAAATGCCCCAGTTGGTCTCCCATTTCAGGCCTCTTCCACACTGCAGCCAGGAATATCTCTCAAAGCACACATCAGTCATTCCACAGTCTTACTAAAAAGTTGTAAATAGTTCCTCATCGCCTACAAAATAAAGTCCAAACTCCTTAGACTGGCTTCATTATCCCTCAGCAACTGGCGTCAGCGTACCTTTGCAATCTCTTCTTCCCCTGCCAAGTCCTGTGCCAGCACCAGTAGCCACTCACGCTCGGATTCAGGCACCTCAGATCGCTCACGGCTCCCACAGCACCATCGAATCAGCACTGCCCCTGATGCATTTCTTGGGCAGTAATGCCTTTGCCTCTATACCTACCGAGGGAAATCCAAATTCTGTTTCCACACTCAGCCTGAATGTCATGTACCCTGAACTTAACCATACCTTCCTTGGTGCTCCCTCAATATTCTCTCTCTCTCTCTCTTTCTCGAGACAGTTTTGCTCTTGTCGCCTAGGCTGGAATGTAGTGACGCAATCTTGGCTCACTGCAATCTCAGCTCACTGCAACCTCCACCTCCTGGGTTCAAGTGATTCTCCTGCCTCAGCCTCCTGAATAGCTGGGATTACAAGCGTGCACCACCGTGCCCCGCCTTTTTTTTTTTTTTTCTTCACCTCTATCATAGACACCATCATGCTCTGTTTGGGCCAGCCATCTGTGCATCTCCTCCTTCCCTCAAGCCAGCTGCCACATCTTCCTGTCATTTGTATCCTCATCCTGCCCCCTCCCTACTGCAGCCAGTGCTCACCGCAGTGCCTTGAAAGGGATCAATAAACACTGGACAACCAAATTAATTCTGTCATGTCTAACACTGAAGACACTCCCTGAGTTTAAAAACCTTTTATTCAAGGCTGGGCATGGTGGCTCACGCCTGTAATCTCAGTGCCTTGGGAAGACAAGGTAGGAGGATCACTTGAGGCCAGGAATTAGACACCAGCCTGGGCAACATAGTGAGACTCCATGTCTACAAAAAAAGAAATAGCTGAGTGTGGTGGTATACGCCTGTAGCCCCAGCTACTCGGGAGGCTAGGGTGGGAGGATCGCTTGAGCACAGGAGTTTGAGGCTGCCTTGAGCCATAATTGCACCACTGCACTCCAGCCTGGGTGACAGAGTGAGACTCTGACTCAAAACCAAACAAAGCAAAACAAAAACCCCTTCATTCAGGGTGTGTCAAGTAGTCCTTAGATGCCATTTTTTTAGAGACACACTGTCACTGCATCTCCCAGAACATAACACAATGCAGCAACAGGACCTATACACTTTTTCCTTCATAGGCTATTTGAAATCCTTTTATAAATAGATCTTTTGGGCATTCCACAAAAAAAAATTATGAAAACAATGAACACAGTTGCATTTCTGGCAATGGCCAATAAAATCCTATTGGACTGACCCTCCCACAGATTAGAAACATAAACTCTGGCAAAAACGATTTTTTAAAAATAACACCCAGCTACCTGAAGGCGCTGGAGATTGACCAAAACTAGGCACATTCTGGGCACTGACACTGGAAGCAGGAAACAGCACGGTATGTATTTCCCAATTTCATGACTTCTGGCTTAAAGGGAGGGCCTGGTCTGCACCAGGCTGGCCAGCAGGAATGCCAACAGGAAACCAACAGTCTTTCTGCCTGGAGAATCAGAGAACAGATCTGGGGCATCCCAGAAAGGAAGGGAACCTCGGAAAGGAAAGATGAAGAGAGGTATGGTCCTAAATTCTGGGTGACTCCTGGACCACCCATGCTCAGGGCAGATAACAAGCAGCCTGAGGGAACTTTCTAGTAATGTTCTGTATCTTGACAGAGGTTTGGGTTACAGTGGTGTATACACACACCAAAACTCATCAAATGGTATGCTTAAGAAATGTGCATTTCATTGTATAGAAATTTTACCTCAAAAAACTATAAACATTGAACTTTAATGGCAGGCAAACAGAATTATTTAGAAAGCAGTGTACTGATGTCTGCAACTTTTTTTTTTTTTTTTTTGGACATGGAGTCTCACTCTGTTGCCCAGAGTGAAGTGCAGTGGTGCGATCTCAGCTCACTGCAACCTCGGCCTCCTGGGTTCAAGTGATTCTCCTGCCTCAGCCTCCTGAGTAGCTGGGACTACAGGCGCCTGCCACCACACCAGGCTAATTTTTGTATTTTTGGTAGAGACAAGGCTTCACGTTTGAGACCAAACTCCTGACCTCAGGTGATCCGCCTGCCTCCGCCTCCCAAAGTGCTGGGATTACAAGCGTGAGCAACTGTGTCCGGTGATGTCTGCAACTTTACTTGGAAATGTATCAAAAAAGAAAAAAGATGGACAGCTGAATGGGAAAATGGATGGATGAACACAATAGATACCTGATAAAGCAGATACAGTAAATGCTAATCATAGAATCTAAGTGGAGGGTATAGAGATATTTGCTGTAAAATCTTCCCCTTTTTCCATATGTTGAAATTTTGTTCACAATAAAATGCTGGTGAAAGTTAAAAGATGCATCACAACTTGGAATTTGCTTCCTCAAAAAGGTGTGGAAGTAAATCACAATATTTGTAGAAATCAACATGAAGGAAGCCAGGAATTCATTGTGGAATTGTAAACAGAAAGCACTTAGGTAAGAGTTTAGTAAAACATGTTTGCTGCCCAGTAGGAAAAAGCAGCATGTACTATAGTTGAACCTTAGAGAATCATGGAAATAAATTCTTCATCTCAGTGAAATGTTCTGGTGACATATTTTATTTGTGTAGTGTTAACAGGGTTACCCCGGTCATCTCTGGGGTTAGTGATGCTAGGTGGCACCTCAGGAAAAGTTGTGATTCTGAGTTCAGCTTCCTATGAGCCAGGTCTCAAGCACCAAGGGGCCACGAAAACATCACGCTCAATGAGAGAGGGAGGGAGAGCATGCATGCAGGAGAATAAACAAGCATTTACCCTGCCCTGAAAACAAAGTCCTCTAGGTGAACAAGAAATCAGAGATGCCCAATCCATTGGCTTCAGAAAAGAGCATCTCATGTCATCCAACACTGAGAGGAGAATAGCAGTGCCCTAGTTAGATTGCATCCTACAGGCACAAGATAAATGATTCTAATAGAAGCCAGCCAAATGGGAAAAAAGGGCACAGATATTTCAATTGTCAAGACACATTAACCTTGTCAACCCTGAATAATGCAACATTACATACTATTGCTCGTTCCTAAATACAGCCCCCCAAAATAAAAAGCAAAACAGCAATAAACTACTTATTTGGGAGGGGGGTAGAGGGAATATACACTATAGAATACACCTTCCTCTATATCTGCGTGTACTTCGGAAGTGTAAAATACAGAAGATTACCACTTGGTAGGACAGCTGCATCTGAAATTATTTTCATTTTTCCCTTGGCTACATCCTTGAAGTTCATGGAATAAAATGTGAAAGATATTTGCTACTTCTGTGGTCTATGTCAAGCCATCTCTCTCTCTCCTTTTGCTCCATCCTAAGACTACACTATATCCTGGAAATGAAAGTGTTTATATCTCACATACTCTGGTAGGGAGTGCAAAATTTAAGTGGGATAAGAAGGGGGGGAAAGATCTCTGTTCCAGGACCTACCTGTCTCATTATACATAATTTAAGTACTGAAGGGTTGTTTAATTTTAAACAACTTTTATAGCAGTCTATAAAAAGAGAAACATCACATCTTGTATGTGCCTACTCTGATTTGACATTTTTTCCAACCTATTTGGACGCACTTGTGCCCACTTAAGCAGGCTCTCCCGGATTGGCCACTCAGGGTTTAATTCTGCCTGATTCATTTTACCAATGGTCTGGAAATACAGTGAAGCAATAATGCACATCTGTTTCGGGCAATGAACCAAGAGACCACCCGCCCCCTGAGTAAAGGTATCTCAATCCTGCCCATGGCTTTGATCAGTTTTCAGTTTTTAAATGCTCCCTGTTGCCTAGTGGGGAGCTAAGTGACTTTGCTTCAATAGACATTATGTCACCCCTCAGTCCTTATGTAAACAGAATGTCTAACACCTTCACAATGTATGCCAGGCCTGCCAGCCTGAAGTGGAAGCTGACAAGATAAGTATTTTGCAACGGCACCTGCGTGAAGAGTCGTGCCTCCTTGCATGCATGAAAGCTCGAAGCTTTGTGCCTGGCACAGCCAGGAAATTTAAATTTAGACTCAGTGGCATGTCTTTCTGACTTGTATTCATACTTATTACAGTCATAATGACATCAGATAGAAGGAAAATAATATTTCTTCTTCCCAAAGCCTTTAAAAAAAATTTAGAAAGTCACAGAACATAAACCCTGCAAGAAGGTAACTTCTCTTTTCCCTTTTTATAACCACTGCCACATACAGAACTTAATAAGCATTTCTTATAATAGCACACATGCTTCACAGTTTATAATTCTCTCATTCAAATGCTTGATGTTATTTGTAATGAGAGAATGGAAGGAGACGGCATACACCAGTTTTATTTTTGAGAAACTGACATTTATTCAATGTACACTTATTGAGTATCAACTAAGGAAAGGCACCATGCTAGGCACTTGGGGGGAGGAAGGATGTGTCAAAGATGAATAAAACATTTTAATAGGATAGGAATCAGAGAAGTCAGCATTGAAGGTGATTCACCAAATCCCACAGCTGAGGGGTAGCAGAGCCAACACTGGAACTTCAGACCTCCAACTCCTTTGTTGAAGCCTCATGCAGCTCAGCTGCAAACAGGCATCAGAAATTAGAATGCTGCTCTAGGCTGGGTCTGGTGGCTCATGCCTGTAAGCCCAGCACTTTTGGAGGCCAAAGCAGGAGGATCGCTTGGGCCCAGGAGTTTGAGACTAGTCTGGGCAACATAATGAGACCCCCATCTCTACAAAAAATTAAAACAACTAGCCAGGCATGGTGGTACATGCCTAGTAGTCCAGCTACTCAAGAGGCTGAGGTGGGAGGATGACTTGAGCCCAGGAGTTCAAGGTTGCAGTGACCTATAATCGTCCACTGCGTTCCAGCCTGGGTGACAGAGAGGCCCTGTCTCTACAAAAATAATAATAATAATAATAATAATAATAAAGAGTGCTGCTCCATGCCTCTTTGCATAGGACAAGTCCCCTGTCATTTGGCCCCAAATGTTCTTCTCAAGAGCCATGGCACATGGGTAAGCAAATTTTAGAAAGCCTTTCTTGACGAGATGGCATTTGAACTGGGGTTTAAAAAACAGAATTGAGAATGTGGCAATGGGCAGTTTCACTAGGTAAATGGGCAAAAGCACAGAGCAGAGTGCGCTGGCTGGATAACAGTATATGGAAAGATGAGTAGAGGAGATGGACAGGGTGGACCTCAGAGACATCAGCTTAATCTAGTGGCCACAGGAGCCAATGAAGGTGATGGAGGAGGACTAACAGATCACACCTGCACCACAGAAAAGCCAACCTGTCAGTGCAAAAGTCAAGGCCAATGATTATAAAGACCTTCTGCAGGGAACTTAGGGACAGATGGAAAGGAGGATGGGAAGGGAAAATAGGAGTAAGAGATTTCAAAAGCAGGATCACTAAGCCTGGCAACTGACTTGATGTGGGCATGAGGGCAAAGATTGAAGTCAAGCCTGAGTAACTACCACTGTGGTTCCCAAACCTCAGTCACCGCTTGTTAAAATGCAGATTCCCACACCCAAATCCCCAGAGTCAGGGGTGGGGTCCAAGAAGCTGCTTGTTAATAGATCTGTGCTGATCCACAAACTTTGTTGCCAGCTTGCAATGAGAGTACAGAAATGGAGTGTTTAGATAGTTTAATAGCAAGTTGACTGACAACTTTCTACAAATGGAATCTAATGATTAAAAGTTGAGGCTTGATTTTGAACATATTTCGGGTTTTTTTTCATGTCATTTTTCTAGTTATGCATTTGTAATGAATTTTTGTGGACCCAAAAGTATGGGTCCACAAAAATTTAAAAAATTTGAAAAACCAAGTGGTTGTTGCACAAAGTTTGAGAAAAGCTGTGCTGCATGAGTCTGGGATGGGACCACACTTCGGGCATGCTCTGAACAGACGGGTCATAAGAAAGAAGGCAAACACGTGAGGAGGCACTCACAGCTGCGGGACACCTCTGCAGATGCATCTGACTTTCTGAACACAACAGCTACCACCAGGCCACAGAGCCTTGGTGGCAGGTCACCTGGGAGCCTGGTACCTGCCCATCATCCTGACCTATGGCCACATGTTATCTCTTTACTCCTGCAACTGGGTGTGACCTCCTCCCTACGCCCAGCTCCCTGCCTGTGTCCTGTCTCAGCCCAGTGTGCAGGTCTCATGCCACATGCCAACCCTTCTGAATCTTTTGTTGTATTTCAGAAAATATCCCCAAACACAGCAGCAGTCTTCGAGACAGGAAAGGAACCAAGAGTGAGCAGGCAGTGTTGTAGAAACTAAGGAGAGGATGTTTTAGAAGCGCTAAAAAATAGCCCAGTAGGGAAAAAAGCATCATCAACATGATCAAGCCTTTTGGAAACGAGGATGAGGACTCAGGACAGTCATTAGCTGCCTTCAACGAAACACTTCCAGCAGAGGGATGGGGATGGAAGTCAGACCACAAGGGCAGAGGAGACAGGGGGAAGGAAAGAGTAACCTCCCCGAATGGTGGGCAGTTAGGGGACAGTTAAGTTATTTCACAAAACTGTGCTATTACATGACTGGGTGCTATTTGGAACATTCAGTTAACATTACTCTAAATATTAGTTTTCTCCAAAAACCTCCAAATTCTCCCCTATCTTACTATCTACTAGTTCTTACTGTAAAAGTAAGAACTGTTATGTATCTGCAGCTGTAAAAGTGTAAGTATTTGCCTTGCTGAGATAATAGGATAATAAGTGACATCAGCCATTCTTCAAGGCAAAAGGCCATAAAGAAATACAGTACTTGTATTTTTGTGCAGAAAAAAATGCAATTTCTATTTAAGCTTCCAGAACATTTGGAGAAGGATGAGCATAGGGAAAATGTCAAGGGTAAATTGGAGTCTACTTTCCTAGAGTTCTTGGATTTGTGCCCTAACCAAACTGCCCAAATTTAAAACAGAAACACAGGGAAGCATCTTTGTGCTGTGTTCCGGCAGGATCAAATCTTCTAAATTTCAGTCTTTAGAAACAAAATGCTGACAGGGTCACCACAATGCAAAACTACACCCAGACACTTGCTTCCAAAATTAGAAAAGAGGTCTGCCTATTTTTATTATTATTTCCCAAAATCAATGTGGAAAGTGAGATATAGGGTAAAGGTCAATCACAGTTGCCAAGAGCAGGCTTGACCCTGTGAAGATTTGACCCCATGGTTCTCTGATCCAAGAAAACCAGCCATGAGGATCTTCAGCAAATTCCATTCTTAAGGATGTTCAAAGCCCATAAGAGAAAAGCAAGAAGAGCCAAGGTGTCGATGAAAGATGGGACTTTGCACAGCACTTCCTGTGTGTTGGGAGTGATGATTTCATTCCCTAGCATAGGAGATTCTTTAAAGTGTAGCTCAGAATGTGTTCACCATCTTCCCTGCCGTGATGGTTGCAGCCGTGCCTACCTATGTCTAAGCTTATCGAACTGTACACTTTAAGCTGTTCCTTATACGTCAATGTGTCAAATTAAGCTGCATTACCAAAAAATTTAAAAAGAATCGTCTGGGGAATTATCTAGCCTGGGGTTTCTCAACTGTGTTCCAGGGAATTAAGAGCCTTTAGCAATGAGGGTCCAACCAGGAACAGAGAACCTTCTGCAAGAGTTTACAACAGAGGGGATTTAATGCAGAGAGCTGGTAGCACAGAAGCGGGAGGGCTACGCGGCCAAGCAGGTCATGGTGAGGCAGCCCATGGATTGGCAACTGCAGGAAGCCACGTTCCCTCTCATGAAGGAGGGAGGAGAGCCAAGGGGTCCCTAGCATAAGGTGTGGACCAGAGAGAGCTGGAGCCACAAAAGAGCAGAGCAGCTGGAAACGCAGCCTCCTGGGGTCCCTCCCCTGATCTATGAGGACAACAGGAGAAGGTTCAGGAGTGGGTGTGGAGGCAGAGAGGCCTGGGTCTGACACAAGGGGGTTTCAGCCAAAAGGGGTTAGAGAGTAAAAGTCAGTTCAAACTCTGCTGAACCAAGTTAGCAGGAATCTTTATTTCTGGCCTTGTCAGGGCATTAACAGGAGAAAGATTTGTAAACCTCAAAGAGAGGAATAGAATAGAAAGTGCTTCTACAGCCTTTTCTTGCAGAACATTTTGGAAAAGTAGTAACTTTTTGAAAAATGCTGATCTAGCCAATACAGTTTCCAGGCAAGGAAAGAGACCTAGAAATTTGGTTAAGTGGCTTGAACAAGATATTACAAAAAAGAAAAAAAAAAGAAGAAGATATTACAAAAAAGAATAATACTAAGAACTAGAGCCCAAATTCAAGCCTCCTGGATCTTAATCCAGTTCTCTTTCCTCTATAATAAACCAATCATAAGCATGTTCCAGCACTGTCAAGAAAACCAGCTACTTAACCATTGTAGTGGGTGAAAATGAATCGTTTCTGTGGTAGGAAACTCCCAGACTCCATGGATGTGTATAATCTGCTCTGCTAGATCCATAGCAAAGGCTCCAAAACTATAGGTAAGAGCACATACGAAAGCGGAAATAAGTGCAATGGAGTTGCCAATTTTATTAATGGGAGGAAAAGAAGAGAAAAAAAAAAGGGAAAACAAGACAGAAAGGGACTCTAACATCCACTGGATACCTCCTTCACCCCTGCAGCCACGTGGGATCATCTTACAATGATGACAAGTATGTGCATGCATAACAACAGGGTCAAACAATCTCAACAAATCAAGAGTTGGTGTTAGGAGGCTCTGCCCTAAACACACCCCATAAAAATGCAAAGGCCTGCTCCATGGCCCTTGGGGAGAAAGGCAACTCTCCAGGTATCTTTGGCTCCAGGCACCTATGGCCTTCTCACTCTTCCCTTCATACACCTTAGTCCTGCCCATGGATATCACTTTTCTTTTTGCTCCATTAAACAAACACCTATCCTCCCACAGAGAAGTATTAAACGACAGCACATCCTAAGTCAGATGTTATGAGACAAGGCTGAATTTCTCAAGCCCAGAGACAGTGCCATGGCCCCAAGCTCTTACCTTTTTTTTTTTTTTTTTTTAGATGGAGTCTTGCTTTGTCACTCAGGCTGGAGTGCAGTGGTGCAATCTTGGCTCACTGCAATCTCTGCCTCATGGGTTCAAGCGATTCTCCTGCTTCAGCCTCCCAAGTAGCTGGGATTACAGGTGTGCGCCCACGCCTGGCTAATTTTTGTATTTTTAGTAGAGACAGGGTTTCGTCATGTTGGCCAGGCTGGTCTTGAACTCCTGACCTCAAGTGATCTACCCTCCTCGGCCTCCCAAAGTGCTGGGATTACAGGTGTGAGCCACTGCGCCCAGCTCTCTTCCCTATTTTTAAGAGGTTTCCTCTGTAAGGGAGCAGAATAGGGTGGGAGATAACAGGTGGGCAATTTAGCTAGAATGCAGTAATACCCCACTACAATGAGTAATTGACATGAAGAGAGACGGAGAGAATTCACTAAATGTCTCACCTGCACAATACTTGTAAAGGAATAAACACAAATCCCTAATATCCCTCAAACGAATTGCTCTTCATTTACCACATTTCTGTCTCCATTATTGTCTTCTCATATTTATTTACCATTAACCTGTGTAGCTCTTTTTCATAGAAAACAGTCCAAAGGCAAATAAGTCTATTCAATATATCACTTACAAAGACCTCTGGATTTATGGAGTCTCTATTAATTTAGTTTTACTCTGATCTAAATAGTCTCTCCTGAGGAAGCCTTTTAAAGTCCCCTGATCCTGCCTCTAGGGCCAGTACGATATTTTTGTCAGTTTCTCAATTCTAAAGTCACATTAAGTTTTAATATAAGTTTTCAGAAAGGAAGGAAAAATATTTAACCTCTCCCCTAATAACCTCCCCAAATTTTAATAATTCACAAGCACAGAATTCCTATAATTCTTGTTCATTCTTCAGGCTTCTTTATTTTACTCCCCCAAATCCTGCCTAGCATGGATCAAACAGGGCACAAGCCAGGGAGAAATTTAATCACTCATATCTCTGCCTGAGGGATTGTCTAGGTACTATGGTGACAGACACCTCAGTGAAACTATGTGGAGGAAAAAAGATTTTTAAACTCCTAGACTTAAAAAGAAAGAAAGAAAAAAGAAAGATTTCTGATGGATTTGTGGTCAACACATAGAAGCACTATAAAATAAATCCCACATTGTCACAGACAATCAAAATTACTTCTTTAGGGACCACTTTAGTAAAACCCCAGAAACAAAATATTCTTCAACTGAGGTATTTTGTAATTCTTTCCCCAAACTCTGCATATTTTGAATTTTTATACTTTCATTGACTTGTTTTTCCTTGTTTAATGTACAGCTTCTCCACGGAGGATTTGTAGGGCAGAGTAGTTTCACAACTCCTCGGCATGATACTATAGTGGTGGATAACGTCATTACACATTTGTCCAAGTCCACAGAATCTGTAACACTACGAGTGAACCGGGATATAACTATAGACTTTAGGTGACAATGATGTGTCCATATAAGTTCATCAACTGCAACAAAGATAGCAAACTCTGCTGGGTGATAATGGGGGAGCCTGTGCACCTGTGGGGCAGGGGGTACATGGGAAATCTCTGCAAAATTTTGCTCAATTTTGCTGTGAACCTCAAACTGATCTTAAAAAAAAAAACCCCTCTCTTTCTAAAAAATATACAGCTTCTCCGTTGTTAACTTATTCTGATATGGGAGTCTACAAATAAAATCCGAATAAAAATCAAAGTCAAGTAAAAACTTTTAGTCCTTAATTTTGTAGTTTACAAAACTCAGTCTTTGGACTATTTAAACGTAATTCATAGATTTAAAAGGAGGGAGGGAAAATAACTGGTCTCAGAGAATAAGCAAGGCTAATATTATAAAAAATCTCCTGGCCTAGTCAGCTCTTACCAATGATATGGTTCACTCATGCTCTGCTGAGACACGAATCAGAATTTTTTTTTCCAGCCCATGTTCATGTACAGGAAACCAACAGGACTGTAAACACAGGAACAACAATCAACAAACGCAGATGTTCTGGACGGTGAAAGGGCAAGCGGCAGGAGAGTGATAATAAGGCCCGTGGCGGATATCGGAGGTCAGGGTGGAGCGGGCTCCAGGGCTCTGCCTCCGAGGGGGCACTGTTTTCTGCGCGCTGTGAATCCACTCCACTCCACTCCTCCCGGTGGCCAACTGAGCTCTTTGGTGATAAGAAAACAATCTGAACATATAATCGGCACTGTGTGGCAAGGATGTTTCAGGCCTAGGACAATCCTGACCTGGCCAGCAGGAGGATCAGTCATCAAGGGCGTATGCCTATGAATCTGAAAGTCAGGAAGGCTCTCCCACTTGGAACCAGAACCTCATCCTGCAAAAATGTTTGAAGGAGATTCTTCGACCCAGTCATCTGGGACTGTGTTTGAGATAACGAGACTATGGGGACCCATCAAGGAATTAACTGATGTAATTTAGATATCATCTCTATTATGGACCCAATCTCCTTAATAATGGAGATGGGAAGGGCAGGAAGAGAATCAGTGGATATCAGTGGAACAATGCCGCTCAGAGCAACGTGGTTTTCAACTCAATTTCGGAGCAGAAAACAATTCCTTGGGGTCAACAGTCCTTTGGATATTTATAGATATACATAGCATTTTCTTTTCTAAAAGTAGAGTTCTTGGAGAAGATGCTATCCACTAAGAGAAAACCCCAACAATTCCAGATTTGGGCTTCCTCGGCTCTTCCAGGGTTGTGCTCTTGCCTGCTTTTGTAATTTCTCCTCCATTATCCACTCCAGCCTGGCCAACAGCCCTATTGCTCTGATGCACTAGGATCTCTGTGTGTTTTCATGGATTGTCCCTCAACCTTAAAAGGTAACAGCAGTAAAGAGAAAATGGTGGTGAAAACATCTAACAAATTTAACTACGAACAAACAGATTAGATGATATGCAAGAACTTTTCAAGCTCTAAATTCTATGATCTATGGCGAACATACATTCACCAGTCATCCCAAACTCATTTAATCAATAAACCCCAAATGGGTTTTCTGTTGCTGGGGCATACATGTCCCCAGAAAAACCATGTTAGGGATGGTGGCTGTGTTCCCAGCCTGGCTTCAGACTAACTTTATGCATAGGGTGCTGAAATACTATATATTCACACTGGAAAAAAGTATAGAGAACAAAATCTTCAAAACACTAGTGACTGAACATAAAATCTGATAACTTTCAGTGACCCACAATGTGTTACTGATTTCTAATGCTTGTAGTAAAAGGTGAACAGGGGGAATGCAGGTTCTGAGAATTTCTGGTACTCTCGAAACTTCAGAGGTTAATGGCACTGAAAAATTAGAGTTAACTCTAATTTTCACTGAAGTGGTGATGGCTTTCCTCCCTCTTCATACAACTATCACCTCTGTCATATATTCCAGGAGAGACTAGTACCGTTTTCTGACTCACACATTTCCAGTGGGTAGAAGCTGGATCAGAGATGGGAGTGAGGGTGTTGAAGAGAAGGTAAGGGTATGATCAGAAAAGAAAGTGTATTTGAATAAAGTTAACTCCGCTGTCATGATGAAAACAGGGAAAGAACAACATAACGCACTGGTTCCTTGTGGGGAACACAGGAGAAGATGCCAGCTATCCCCTATATCTGCCCCCCAGGTGACACCCTGCGGCTGGAGCAGCCCAGCTGCTGGGCACATGGCTGGGTTGTGCTGTGGCCTCGGGAGGGTGGGACAGGATGGTTAATGCGTAACAACTGTTTACGTGAATGGGGCCTTGGTAAATTGTCTATTCCTCTTACGGAGTTTCTGTAGTGATTTCTACTCCTTTTACTCAGATATTTATGAAAACTCCTAGTGAAAAACAAAATGGTCTAATTAAAATATTGTCTACTTTTCTTCCCACTACTGGAAGCACCAAAGATGGCAAAATGACTAAAATTCTGAACAGAAGACAAAGAAAAACAGAATAAAGATCAAAGTAGAAAAATTAAAACTGTAATGACGTTGTGCTAAGTTGAACAATAGTCATTCCTGGCCGGACGCAGTGGCGTGAGCCTGTAATCCCAGCACTTTGGGTGGCCAAGGCAGGCAGATCACTTGATGTCTGGAGTTTGAGACCAGCCTGGTCAACATGGTGAAACCCCAGCTCCACTAAAAATACAAAAAAAAAAAAGAAAAAATTAGCCGGGTGTGGTGGCAGAGACCTGTAATCCCAGCTACTCTGGAGGCTGACACAGGAGAAGTAATTGAACCCAGGAGACGGAGAGGTTGCAGTGAGCCGAGATCTTGCCACTGCACTCCAGCCTGGGTGACAGAAAAAGACACTGTCTAAAAAAAAAAAAAAAAAAAAAAAATTCCCTAGAATAGTTCATTTTTGATATAAGATGGGAAGCAGAAAGTGAAGGACTGGTTTGTGAAAAAGTTACAGAAAGCTGCTTAATGATGCAAGACATCGTACCCTCTTCATTTTCCTTGTCTAATTCACCTTCGTAAATAGGTGTGAGGCAAAGACAGCAGAGCTGCTATCTTTTAGTTTGCTACGTTTGATATACTACATTTGATAGCCAGTATTTAGCCAGTATTCATAGTCAAGTATCAATTTGAAATCCAACATATAAAGTAGCTACTCTCTGAAGACACAGAGAGGCAACAAATTATTATATGCTAAAGAAAGCACTTAGCATTGTTTTTGTATTTAAACAGATTCTTATCCCAGGGAAGCCCTCCTCCAAGCTGATCAGCGGTAAGCTCTCAAATAGAGGAACTAACCATGATTCAGCACATTTAAAAAGGATTTATACCCATTCTTAGAAGGACAGCCAGAGGAAACACCATCTGAGGTCTGAACAATAGTATCTGCTTGCCCTTTGATCTTAGTTTAAGAACACTTTGTACAACTGTTTTTTGTTGAAATGCCACTGAATTTCAAATTTACTCTTCGTAATCTCTTTAGAAGAACATCTACTGCTTCTTTGAATCACACACTTGCAACCAAATTCTCCAAACTGTTTTTGCTGTGAGTAGCTTGCAGGCATGGATTTATTTTCTGCTAACAAAAATCTTCTTAAGTACAGGTAGCTTAAATGAAAAACAGTACTACTGATGCTACGTTTAGGAGAAAGAAATCGTGCATTATATCTAGTTACAAATACAAGTAGGGAGTATTCCATTTTTCTTCTTATTTATGTTTCCCAAGAGTAATTTTGTTCAGAAGATTGCCAGTATTTTTAGCACAAGTTTCTTGCTGCTTGTACTAATATATACTGATTCCCTTCCCTTTTCTGAGCATAATTTGAGTTTTTTACATTTCCATTTAATCCTAGCATTTGGAAATAAATACCTTGTGAATTCAAATAAACAAGTTAAATCTGAAATGCAGATATTTAATTAAATGTTTTTACTACTCTCAAATGTAATGCATATTACAAATTCATACACATATGGGTGACTAATAAAAAAGGTGTATTAATAAAGCACGATGATTTACCTCAAATACTGTGAACCTCCCTGTCCTAAATGTCTTCACTTTAAACATTTTACTCAATAAAAATCAGGTATACCCTTTCTAAATAATCACATCTTCCAGATCAGTAAAATATGAATTTGAAGCATGGGCTATGTCTATATGTTCACTAATTCAGCCTTTTCAAAGCACCTTCCATGTGGTCAGCATTATGTTAGGCACTTGGGCTACTGTGGTGGGTTAGTGTGGTTTCCGCCTTTGGAGGCTGACATCCTACAGGGGAGACAAACACATGAGTAAGCAAATTTAACGAGAAAAAAGAAAAACTTGTGATAAGTACAAGGAAGGAAATAAACAGAGTGCTGTCATGGTACAGAAGTGGGTGGGATGGAGGCATGACCAGTTTATATAGAGTGGCAGAGAAGGTCTCTCTTAGGTGAATTTTAAGCTAAGACCTGAAGGATACCTCTCCAAGGTCACCAAATTGGCAGGGATGCTGAATAGGCTGCCAAGACATTTTTAGCATTAGAAAACAAATAGAAAATGGCATCTGTGGCCCTGAGTTAATGCAAGTTCACGAGCTCACCCAGGCACTCTGCACACCAGCAGCCCAGGCAGCAGACGGTTAGCACTTAGAAGGTGACACATCCCAGCCTATTCACCCAGAAAGAGTCTGAAACAGTCAACATAAACAACAATGAGCTGGTTGGATGACCAGCACTTGCGCTATGAGAGAGAAATTTATCCTGTTGATTCATACTTCCTGATAGTCCGGCTGGCTTACAAGGCTCAGGGTGTTTCAAATGTATTTCATGAGTAAATTATTCCCCCAGTCCCAGGGAAGTCGGATGTTTACAACTATGTAATACTTTCCCTTGTACTTCGTTTGTAATTTACTTAACCTAGTAGGTATAAGAGTACTTTAAAACACAGCGCTGTAATGTTTATCTTTCTGTAGATTCTTTAATAGATGAGTCAGGTAATGTGGCAGTTAACATGGCATTGACACCAATTAGGAAATCTGTAATTCTCTAGCATCCCTATATAGAGAATCCAACATTGGTACGCAATAACTTTCTTAAATGAACTGTCCTTCCTATGTTCAGAGTCATGGCGATCAGATTTTACCCCATTCTAGCCTCTGATGATGAAATACCCCTTTCCTACTGCTAAATGGATTAAGATGAAATAGAATTGCTTCATTGGCAGGTGGCATGGCTTGCTGCTTGGATTCTACTTACCTGCAAAAGGTTTTCTCGTCATACTATCAGTATAGAGTCCAGAGCTGGACCTACAGTAGCTATAACTTGTACAAGGAGCCCAGTGATGGGAATATGAGGGGCTTGGGATAGAATTCCCATCCTAGAATTCTCTTTCAGTTCCATGTCAGCCTGTCCTGGGGCCTGGAATTGCACTATTGGGTGAGTTCTGAAAATTTTTAGGGGATTTTTTTATATCTTTCAAAATCCTTTATGAAAAATGTCAATATCCCTAGGGAGATACTATATTAAAACATCACCCTAGCAAGGATTAGTTGACAGCCAGCTTTAAGCAGTGTGACTCAGAGGCAGTGTGCCCCTGTAGCCCATGAAAAGTCAGAGAAGCAAGGAATAAGGGGAATTTGGGGGTCACTAAATACAGTAAATGTGACTGTACTTTACAAATTCGCCTTAGGCCCAGCTCTTGAAATTTCAAATACCATCTAAGGCAGTGGTTTCCAAACACTGACATCACCTAAGATCTTGACAAAACAATGACACTGCTGGGCATGGTGGCACACTCCTATCTTCCCAGCAACTCAGGAGGCTGAGGCAGGAGGATTGCTTGAGGCCAGGCGTTTGAGTCCAGCCTGGGCAACGTTGGGAGAGCCTCTTTATTTTTGTACAAAAAAATACTGCTACCTGGTTTCCACCTCCACACATTCTGATTTGATACGGAGTGCCACCTGGGCTTCTGGATTTTTTTAAGGCGTTCCCCACCACCTCCCACGTAACACCCAGGTGATTCTAATGTGTAGCAATGTTTGAAAGCTTTGCTCTTCATCTCTCACTGGGACAATGTATCCATTTCCTTCAGACATTGGGATCTCCTGTGCCAGTGTTTCCTGAGCATGGTAGCATATTAGAAAAACCTAAGGTACTTAAAAAAAATGATGCCTGTGTCCCACCCTCAAAAGATTCTGACCTAACTGATCTGGGCCCTCGAAGCGGCCCTAATAACCCTAGATCTCTAAGTCCCCTAGATCTCTAAGTCCCCCGGGTGATGCTACAGGGCAGCTAATGCTGAGAACCTCGGTCCAAGCCCAGGAATTGTTTTCCCAGGGACTGTAACACGATTCTCTGTGAAGTAGCCAGGAGTGCCAGTCTTCCTCCCCTTTGTCCAGGTTAGGACTACCCCCAAAAGGCAATAAAACATTTCCCCAGAGCTGCCAGGAAACCTGGAGGCGGGGTGGAGGCGGGGTGGGGGCGGGGGGTGAGGGTGGAAGGAGAGGAGAGGAAGAGAGCAAGGGGAGGAATTTACTAAGTCAGAAGCAGCAGAAAAGTTAGAATAAGGAACAGCGCTGGTCCTCTGCCACCCTGGCCCCCACCCACTACAAATTTTATTGACTGGCATGATAATTTCCTTAGAATGCTTCCTGGAGGTGGCTCAACCTTGGATTTGGTTCCAATAAATTGTGAAAATTCTTGTCCAATCAGAACCCCGGGCAGTGCAAGCAGCCAGATTGGCAGGCCCTGAGCCTGGACTCCTGTGAGATTCTGTTTCACGAATTTCCCAGGAGGATTTCTGCACCACTTGGATGCCAATCGCCCTGCCTCCACACCCTCTCTTGGCTCTTAACCCCCACGTTCTCTCCCTCAAAGCTCAGCGGAGTTGGGAATCATGGATAGGCTGGTAAAGAAATCACCCAGATAGTCTAGGCGGGAATCATTCCAGTAAGTAATGCCGTTAAAAGACGAGCGTCTTTGACGTGGCTGGGAAACCCGTGTGCTCCTTTGGCGAGTGTCTGCTCACCCACTCTAGGGCCTGGGCACAACCACCGTCTCACATGGGAAGGAGGCCCGCGAAGACCCACCCCGCCGCGCAGCTGCACCCATCCCGGGCGTAGCCACTGCACCCATGATCTGTCCGCTGACAGCGCGTCCCTCCATCCTATGTCTGCGCTAAACTAAGTCAGCTCATGAATGAAAAGCAGTGCAAACCGGAGGCACTGACTCCGAAGAAAAGTCGTCTTTGCACCCTTCTCGTTTACAGATGAGAAAACTCAGGGAGGTGGGAGCGGGGAGAAAGAGCGATGTGACTCGGTCCGGGTTTGCCACAGAACATTTGTGGCGGAGCTCGATTTAGCCGCCCTTGAATTTCCATTCTGTTGCCTGGCAACCGGTTCAGAGGAGCTCAGCGCCCAACCCCGGCCCCTACCCCGCACTCTTTCTCTGCCCGTGCAGCTTGGGCTGCATTGATTAAAGGTTCAGCCTTTGGGGACAATGGCCAAGGGCACATGTGAGCGGGGGCACAGGATGGATTACCCCAGTTGAGCTTTCATCCCGCCCCAAACAGGAGCGAGCCCCGCCCGGCCGGGATCCGAGCGCCTTCCGCGGTGCTTTCGGGACTTCCCTCTGCAACCTCCCCCAGTGCCGTGGATACCTCTAAACATACTTGTGCCAAGTTTTCAAAGTTCCCAGCCGCTGTCGGATTCCCTAAAAGTCTCGGTGGGAAAACTGCACTCCAAGTTAAGGGGCAAAAGAAGGCAGTTTAGAGGGAAAAATCGTACTGAAGAGCCCTCTTCCCAGGATGGCCACACTCGGGCTGGACTTTTCTGCTGCAGTTGAGTTAACCTGGCCAGAGCTGGGCAGGAGTGAAAAAAAGCGCGGAACGTGCTCAGGGTGTCCTCAAATACACGCCCGCTGGGGACAGCGCTCCCGGAGCCCCGCGGCCCGGCCGGCCAGCCGTCTCTCGGGGTCTCGGCGCGCAGCCCTGCCCGCGGCGCGGGGAAGCGCATGTGCCGCCCACCGCCGCGCAGGTGGCGGGAGCACAGTCTGCCTGTCCCCGCGTCCTCTGGCGCACCAGGCAGGACCCGCGCGCCGGGAGCTCCTCCACCCCCTCACTCCATCCCCTGGGCCCGAGACACTGAAAAGGGGGAAATGTTCTCGTCATTACGTTACCCCAAATCCTTACCCAGGTTCACAAAGCTCATGACCATGTCCGCGTCGTTGAGGAAGGCGCTGTCCTGAGCGCTGGCCAGTGGGGACGCGCCGCCGCTGCCAGGTCCGGGGGCCAGAAGGCTCTTGCGGTTGAGCGGGTGCGCGGCGCCCGGGGGCGGCTGCCGACGCTGGGACGAGCTGGCTGCTTCGTGGGGCCAGGACTGCTGCCTCTCCCCCTCCGACGCCCCGTCCTCGTCGTTGTCGGCGGATAGGGCGTTGTACAGATCCAGCATGAAGAGGGGCGCGGACTTCAGTCTCCCGGGAGGGGGCTCTCCGCGAGGCAGCTGCTGCTGCTGCTGCTCCTCCTGCTGCCGGAGCGCCGGGGGCTGCGGTTGTTGGAGGCCGTGCAGGGGCCGGGGCCGGTGCGGGAGCCCCAGCACCGACAAGATCTCTTTCTGCATCTCCCGCTTCTCCTGCGTCTTGAGCCGCCGGTAGAGGAAGCCAGAGGAGGACTGCGGCGACGGCGGCGGCTGCTCCGTTTGGCCGGGGCTCCCGCCGTCCCCCAGCAGCTGCCCCCCGGCGGCGGCGGCCGCGGCAGCGGGCAAGGGCGGCCGCAGCGGCGGGGGCCCGCAGCAGCTGCACAGCAGCCCCCACCACCAGCACAGCCACTGCGCCCTCCGCCCCAGCCCCGGCATCCCCGCCCGGCCGGGCTGCCCCCGCGGATCCCGCGAGGCGTGGAGCGGCGGAGCGAGGCCGGAGCGCGGCCGCTGTGGCCCTTGGCGTGAGCAGTCCCCGCCACCTCTCGGCGGGCTCGCTTCCCTTTCCTGGCCCTCAGTCCTTATCTCTCATGGTCGTCCGGGGCGCCCCCAGTTGCCCAGGCTAGAGGGGTGGCGAAGGGGCGATCACCAGGAGAACCGCTTGGAGGGGAGGAAGGGGAGCCTCACAGCCTCGCGACAAGTCTCTAGAGGCGCGCGGTCCAGGCCAGGTGCGTCCGAGTCCGGGCTGCACTGCAGCCTGCGCCCTGGCTCCTGCGAGTCGCGGCGCGGTCACTCTGGGCCTCGCTGGCCGCACACGTGCGCTGCCCCGCGCTCTCCCTGCCGACTGAGTGGGACCCGGGGCAGCGGGGAGCGGGGCCGCTCACGAGCTGCGGGAGATGCCCAGCATCACCGTGGCGCACGCCCCTCCCCGGATCGCAGGGCCACCATGAAGTTTACCCCGGCGCAGGGCCCAGGCTGCGGCGACAAGGCGTCCCGAAATGCCAGTCTGTTCCGCGAGGTTTAACTTCCTTCTCGCTCACGAACTCCGCGCCCCTGAGCTCTCCGGCACCGTCGCTCCCCCTCAAAATCTCCGCGCGCCGCACGCCTCCTCAAGCGGAGGCGGCGAGGATCTTGCTTTCCGTTCGGCGGTCGCCCGGATGCCCCGCAAACCCGCTCGAAGAAAGGATGGGATAGAAGGGGGCTAGTGCACCGAGCAGCGACCGCGGCAGCGGCGCCGGAATTCGCAGTCTCCCGCCTCTCCACACCGCGCTCCCCGCAGCGGCCAACGTGGGCTTTCTGCTGCGCGCCGGGCTCAGGTACCGCACTCCAGCCCCGGGGACTCCCCGCCCCGCGGTAACCGACAGGCTGGCAGCCAATGGGAACGCGAAGCTCGCGGGCTATTTAAATGGCCCCGCCCCTTCTTTCACCCTCCGTCTCCCGAGAGGCGTAGCCTCCGCAGCGCGTAGGTTTCAACACCCGGGAATTCTTGGAGGCATGCGAAGAGCCGCGAGGTGCCAAAGGCGAAGAGGTCATCGCTAGTAAGAATGATCTGACCAATACCCCGATCTGAAGCTTTCTCTTTTACCATCATTTAAAAGGCCTAAGTTGATGCTTTAACTAAATAAAAATGATAACGGCGATTAAATCACTATACTGCCAGAACTGAGGAAGAAAAGAAAAATGATAGCTTTTCCATCCCTTCCTTAGTTTCTCTTATTGATGTAATGTAGGCGTTTAGCGGACACGTGGCTTTCCACGGCAGCTGCTGGAGGTTGGGACACACCCTCTGGGGAGGCTACTCACAAACTGACCACAGAGAGGGCCACATGTAACCCAAGCCAGCGTCCTGAGGGTTTGGGGTCGGATGTGTTGACTTATCTGTTCATTTGTGCTTTGGTTTGGCTTCTTAAGCTAGCACCTAAAAGAAAGAAGGTGTAATCAGACAATATATTAGAAAAGGCGTCCCCTGTCTTCTTGGAAATGTCTTGATTCTCCAGCTTATCTATTAATGTTGCATTTTAATATTGAAATACAATGTGACTTATATGGTGCAAGATAAAACTTGAAGAGAGGTGATAAAGATAATTCCAGGAAGAGCAGGGGGCTTGGCATTCATTCTAAATGGTCAGGACAATAGACAGGGTCCTGAAACACAGGTTGCTGTGGATTTTAGACAAGATAACACCACCACCAACACCATTTGCCAATGAGGACGCAAATTCATTTGCCTTTACCCTGCCCAAGAACATCCAGTCATCTATGGATCGTAGAAGCAAATTCACGTAAAACATGAAGGTTTTTTACTTGGTGAAAATTGTGTGGAGTTGAAAATAAAAACTGCAATTTTCTGACTTGCCAGCCTTAGTCCAAATGGTCCTAGGCATTTGAGAGTGAAGTCAAATAGATTATAGACTGTGGGATTCATGAATTAATGATATCATAGGCTTTCTGTTGGTCCAAATCTTATAAGCATTCCTATCCTATTTCCAAGAATCTATTTCTCATGGGTAAATAGAGACCACCACTGACTCCAACCACCCACTGAGTCCTTCTTTCTAGTTCTGTCTTGGCCCAGACACAAGTGGTCATTTAGAAGGGTCTTTATTTCTACAAATATCTGATAGCTATTAATTTCAGGGCACAAAACTAAGCACCCCTGAATGCCAGTCTTTAACCATCTCTACAGGGATTTCTTCCATCCGAAAAGATAACACGATACTTCGTCTGAGATACCAGGACCCTTAGAATTCAAGAGCCCCGTCACTTCTTTTTTCTGTATGGAACATGTTAGGGACATAAATTCATTGCAGTGCCCACAGCAGCCAAGAGCTCTGCTCAGAAGATCTGAAATTCCAGCAAATACACCTAGGCTTCCTGCCAAGAGCCTCCTTTTTTAAACCTAGTTGCACCTTCTTCATAAGACTTCTGGTGAGATGCAGGCAGAGTAAAAGACTTTCTACCTATGAGGGCAGTGGGGAAGACACAGGAAACTCAGCATTTCAAGCATGGACGAGGGCACCTTGGTGGGGCTATGTCATTTCAAACACAAAATCAAGGCGTGACCCACCTATTGTAGAGATTGAGCATCCCTAACCCAAAAATCTGACATCCAAAATGCTCTAAAATCTAAAGATTTCTGAGAGCTGACATGATGCCTCAGATGGAAAATTCCACACCTGACCTCATAGGATGGGACATGGTCAAAACACAGTCAAAATTTTCATCCACAAAATTGTCTGAAATATTGTATTAAATTACCTTCAGGCTATGTATATGAGATATATATGAAACATAAATGAATTTCATGTTTAGACTTGGATCCCATCCCTAAGATATCTCATTATGTATATGCAAATATTCCAAAATCTAAAAACCTGAAATTTGAAATACTTCTGGTCCCAAGCACTTTGGATAAGGGATACTCAACTTGTGTATGCATCTATGGAGTGGACCTAGTGCAGAACGCACACACACACACGCACGCCATCTCTCCCTTTCCTTAGACACTTAGAAGTAGATGAGTTCATGTGACATGAGTCTAAAGTGACTATCAACTAAACATCTGAGCAGCAACTCTGATTCAGGTCTGTTGCAGGCTCCTCACCCCACCAAGATGGATTCTCAGTTTCTGTCGAATGGGGCTAGAATGAGGAGGTATCGAGAGTACCTCCAGGTGATGAATATGAGAACGCACATCTCCCTTAAGAGCCAGAAGAAGCTCCTAAAAAAGATGTGCAGTGAGACATTACAATGATCATAAGGACAGTGACATCCAACTGAGGATGTGCTCCTCTTCTGTCCACTATGGCTCCCAATATGTGCACATCATGTTTGCGGGACACATGCAGGCAAGCCCTTGTATCCATTGGGACAAAGGGGACAGGAAAAGAGATACAGTCCTAGGATTTTAATAACCTCGGAATTGGGACTACTGTTTCTCCAAGCCAGTTGGATCTCTAGGTGGATAAAAATCCCCTAACCCCCACCTTGTCTACTCCCTGCTTCTGGGACCCTTCCCCATTAGACAGCCCCAGTGCTCCCCTGGAAGCCTCAGGACAGGGAGCTAGACAACGTCCACATGTGATTCAAGAGGAGGAGGCATGGGGTGGGTGGAGTTGGAGGGACAGGAGCAGATCTGGCTTTGAAGTCCGCTGGAATGTATAAACCGACTTGATAAAATTAGAGGTAACTTCGCCCCCTGCAGGACACCAAAATATTACCGCCCCTTCCTCTGTGGGCCCGGGACAAGCTTCATGAAGTTCTCTGTGAGTGTTTCTAAAACATCTGAGTGGAAAGAGGAGGAATTCGATCAAGAAGCCGGATGTGGGAGCCAATCCACATCAAACATCTGGTTGCTTGGCTGACATTTCATGCAGATGGCCTTCAGTTTTCTGGCAACAGGTTGCCTGTCCCACCCCCCTGCCCCACTTAATGAAGAAATGAGGAACCCTCACCTTTTGGTTTTTAGCACAGGTTCATCCCATACTTCCAGTGATAGTGGGACTAGGACGAGAATTCTGTCTCCAAGTGTTTATTAAGGCACCATGTAATTCGCACAACAAATCCTTTAAACCTGTAGTTGTCCTTGTTCCTTATATATTATGAGGGTTTCTGTTATACATTTATAACACACTTGACCAAATAGTTTCTATTTTGTAAACATGCTGTTTATTAATATGACATATTAAACACATATTCTATATTACATTATTAGCAATAAACTGCAACTTCAGTCTTGGGTTTTATATTAAATTTTACATTGGTCCCTTTCAACTGCATTTCCTGAAGATGTAAGTTGCTGCTTTTAGAATTAACTTAATAAAAATATCTTGGCCAGGTATGTAATAGCAACACTTTGAGAGGCTGAGGCGGGCAGATCACTTGAGCCCAGGAGTTGGAGATCAGGCTAGGCAACATAGTAAGACCTTGTTTCTATTTTAAAAAATACAAAAATTAGCTGGGTGTGGTGGTGCACGCCTGTAGTTCCAACTTCTCAGGAGGCTGAGGTGGGAGGATTGCTTGAGCCAGGGAGGTGGAGGTTACAGTGAGCCGAGATCACCAGATCACACCACTGCACTCCAGCCTGGGTGACAGAGCGAGACCCTGTCTCAAAAAAAAAAAAAAAATCTTGTAAACTGTGTAGCTGTCATGTTTAAAAGACTGAGGTCTAGCCTCCTTGAATTCTTGAGAAGTTCCACTCCAAAGACCAACTTTTTATCTTTACTATTAGCATAAGGACCTGAGTACTTCTTAATGTTAATTTCGAAGTATAATAATTCGATCAAATTTTTAAAATATCGATTTAGAGTTGAGTGAAAAGAAAATAGATAAATGGTTGTAGAGTATGAGAAATGAAAATTTGCAAGTGAAATAAGTATTGCTTCTGAAAGCTACACCTGTAAGACAGCCTTCAAAAGTCGTGTCTCATCCAAAAGTCTGTGGTAACATTTACATTCAGTCACACTCCGCTTTCACTGTCTACTCAAAAATGCTGGGCATTCACACTTCAAAATATCATTCAAGTCATCATATTTTCCTACTCATGAAGGACATCTGGTGGCAAAGTGAAAAACTAATACATAAATCTGTTTCCAGAGATTTTTTTCCACACCGTAACCCAAATAGCAAATCTGTTACTTGTACGTGTTTCAAACTTTTCACACAAGCTCAGATCTCTATGATCCTAGGATGTAGGCGGTCTACATAATATTAAGCAACAGAGTATTTCGAGACATCCAGATGATTAAATCGTTTATGAAATTTTCATTGAGTAATTAACATGTGCAGACTAAGTCTTCAATTTTTTTTTCTGAGCAAAACAATGCTTAACACATTTCCATGACTAGTTTTACTATCCCTGAAGAGTTTTATTCCAAGAAATGATTGGACACTTAGTTCAACTGGGGTGCATGAGGCTCCCTGGCCTGTGCTGGCCTCTGAGCTTCAGTCCATCTTGTGACCCCACTCTGTACCTCCTGTCCTGGATGTGTCTCTGTGTCACTAGGAGGTAACATAAAAATATGACATTATCCTGTTGGTAATCCCCTTAACTAGCAAAGCTGTAACCAGTGGCACGTGGAGCCAGGGAAAAGCACACTGGTGGTAAAATCAGGTTAAAATGAAAGTCACTGACAGCTTTTTAAAAAGAAGAGAAAGGCTAATTACCCAGTCTTCATTCATTCATTCAACACATCTTTCCATGCCTATGTGCCAGGCAGTGGTCTAGGTTTTGGGATACCAAACAGAAATCCCTGTCCACATAGATTCTAGATGGGGAAATGGATAGTAAACAAAATAACTAGGAATGTATACTGTGGTAGGATGTTGGCACTCATGATTTTTGCCCCTGGTTTTGAAGGGGAAGAGGTCACAGGCCAGGGAATTCAGGCGACCTCTGGAAGCCAGCAAGAAAACAGCAACCCCAGTCTTAATTCTGAATTCTCTCAACAACCTGAATAAGCCTAGAAGCAGATTCTTACTCAGAGCCTCCAGATAAGAGCCAGGGCAGGTGACATCTTGATGTCAGCCTGGTGAGACCCAGAACGAAGAAGGGAGCCTAGCCTACTGGTCTTCCAATCTGCGGGACACTGAGACAATGAACTTGTGTTGTTTTAAGCCACTAAATGTGCGATATTTTGTTTTGGCAACAATGGGAAACTAACACATATAGTAAGGTGATAAGTGCTGTGGAGAAAATTCAAACAGGGGGAGGGGCTAGGGAGTGTGTGGATGGTCAGGTAAGGCATCACCTCCTGACAGAAAAGGCAGCACTTGAGCAGAGACCTGACAGAGTCTGTGGAGCCAGCCATGGGGATACCTTCAGACAGAGCTCTCTAGGCAGTAGAAATGGTAAGTGCAAAGGCCCTGTGGCAGGGGCATGCCTGGTGAGTTTGAGAACAACAAGAAGGCAGTGAGGCTAGAACAGAGAACGTGAGAGGGAATAACAGTAGGAAATTGGATCAGAAAGCCAAGGGAGGGTGAGAACTGGGGCCAAGGTGCTATAGAGTTCTGGACACCAGACACCTTGGAGAAGATTTGGGCTTTTAAAAAAGCGTGAGATGGCACAACATGGAAAAATCTCACAAACATAACAGTGAGGAAAAGAAGCCAGATAAGAAACAACACATACTGTAATTCTATTTCCATAAAATTCAAAAACAGGCTTACCTAATCTAGAAGACAGCGTAGTGGTTCCCTTTGGAGAGACAAGTGGGAGTATTAATTGAATGACAGCACATGGGGTTTCCCAACAGTTGGTCTATTTCCTTACCTGGGTGGTGGTTATACAGGTATAGTCAATTTTAATCATTTCGTGAGTGCTACACAGAGGCTCTGTATGCTTTCTGTATGTATGTTACTTTGCAATAAAAACTTTGGTTTAAAAAAATAAGTATGAGAACAACAACAAAGTGTGAGATGGGAGGGCTGTTAGATGGTTTCGAGCGAGAAGTGACAGGAGCCAACTTAAATTTTAAGAGTCTCTCAGGTCACTGTGTTGAGAACAGACTATGGAGTTGCCAGGGCAGAATCAGGGACACTAGTCAGGAAACTGTTTATGCTTAGACAAAAAAAATGATAACGGCTCATAGGGGACCTCATATGGAAATAGTGAAGGGAGAGAAAAGTAGTTGGATTCTGGACACATTTGAAGGTAAACACCGATGATAAGAGGATGTGCACATTGCATGGAAAAACAAGGCATGCAACAACTTCTCCTTCTGTAGAGGTCCTTCCCACTGCACAGAGCCTGGGGTAGTAGTGTGAACTGACTATGGCTGAGGAAGATCGTGTTCATGCACTAATGATTTTGGGTTAATATACTGACCATGCCAAAAAGTAGCCTGGAGAAGCTTTGGCATCAGCACCCACGCTACAAAAGCCACTCATAATACTCATAATAAACATTCAGAGGGCGTGCTACGAAAGAACAGCTTCAAGACAAGTCCCCTAATAGCCTTCCCACAAGATTCCCTCTGTAGTAACATAATAGCTCCATCTCTGAACATAAAATTTCTTCCAAGATATGAAGTTTAGCCAATAAGTATTCATTTTCTTTTTTTTTCTTTTTTTTTTTTTGAGACGGAGTCTCGCTCTGTAGCCCAGGCTGGAGTGCAGTGGTGCGATCTTGGCTCACTGCAATCTCCACCTCCCAGGTTCACGCCATTCTCCTGCCTCAGCCTCCCAAGTAGCTGGGACTACAAGTGCCTGCCACCATACCCGGCTAATTTTTTGTATTTTAGTAGAGATGGAGTTTCACCGTGTTAGCCAGGATGGTTAAGTATTCATTTTCAAAGGACTCCTATAAATGTATCCTGGATGAGTTATTGAAGCAAAAATGAGAACTTTAAGAAAAAGCTAATAGAATTGAAATAAAGTATAGAGTTTACTTAGTAATACTATATTAATGTTGATTCATTAATTATGATGCAAAATGTCATGTTATAATAATAGGTGACACTGGGTGTAAGATATACAGGAACTCTCTGTCTCTTTGCAATTTCTCCATAGATTAAAAATTATGCTAAAATTAAAGCTAATTTTTTAAAAAAGCATTCTTGTAGCTTTAATCTTAGGATGTAATAATTAAAGCTCAGTTACCTCCTTTGCTGTAGAAAGTAATACATGCTTGGGCCAGGCACGGTGGCTCACATCTGTAATACCAGCACTTTGGGAGGCCGAGGCAGGCAGATCACCTGAGGTCAGGAATTCAAGACCAGCCTGGCCAACATGGTGAAACCCTGTCTCTACTAAAATTACAAAAATTAGCCGGGTGTGGTGGTGGGCACCTGTAATCCCAGCTACTTGGGAGGCTGAGGCAGGAGAATTGCTGAAACCTGGAAGGCGGAGGTTGCAATGAGCTAAGATCATACCATTGCACTCCAGCCTGGGTAACAAGGGCGAGATTCTGTCTTAAAAAAAAAAAAAAAAAAAAAAAGTAATACATGCCTTTATTCCAATTAGATTAGTAATGACAAAATTATATCACTAAGTTTTTACTCAGGATTGAATTTATTATTTTATATTAAATCAATTATTACTAAAGCCAAGCTTCTTAGTTCCCAATTTACTGTTTCCTTACACATTGTCTCAAGCAACTTAGTGTTGAGTTTTTCCATAACTAATTTTTAACTCAAAATTATGGGATTACCTAAATATGTTAAATTTCGTGTCAACTTTTCTTGCCTTCCTGTAAGTTACTTGCACGTTGTTTTTAGGATTCCACTTTGATTGATTGATTGATTGATTGATTGATAGCATTTTTTAGTTATCTTTTTGTATAGCTTTCATACTGGTTGCTCAGGTTACTAAAATATGCATTTGTGACTTATCACAGTATATTGGTATCAACATATTTGTACATATTTCTACTTCAGTTGAGGTTCAATTCACTTAGTTCCCTTTACTTTCCCACTATTAAATATTATTATCTCATTGTCTTACATATAAGATGGTGTTATATTTTTGTTTCAATCATCATATATGATTTTTTTTTGAGACAGGGTCTCTCTCTGTCGCTCAGGCTGGAGTGCAGTGGCATGCTCATGGCTCACTGCAGCCTCAACCTCCCAGGCTCAAGCTATCCTCCCACCTCAGCCTCCCTAGTAGCTGAGACTATAGGCATGCACCACCACACCTGGCTAATTTTTGTATCTGTTGTAGAGATGGGGTTTTGCCATGTTGCCCAGGCTGGTTTCAAACTCCTGAGCTCAGGTGATTTGCCCAAACTTGGCTTCCTAAAGTACTGGGATTACAGGCATGAGCCAGCATGCCTGGCCTAAATATGATTTCTAAAACTCAAGAGGAAATTCATATTCGATTGTATGTACCAATATTTCTGCCCTTTAAATTCTTCCTCCTTCCTTCCTGATGCTCCAAGAGTCTTTCTTTTATCGTTTTCTTTCTGGTTGAAGAATTCTCTTTAGCCATTCTTTAAGGGTAGGTACACTAGCAACAAAGTCTTTTAGTTTTCTTTTGTCTAAGAATTAGTTTATTTCTCCTTCATTCTTGAAGGATAGCTTCACTGGATATAGAATTTTCAGTTGACAGTTGTTTTCTTTCAGTTCTTGAAAATGTTTTGCCACTTTGTTTGGCCGCCATGGTTTCAGATGAGAAATCTACCATCATTCTAATTGTTTTTCCCCAGGAAGTAACGAATTGTTTCTCCCTGGCTGCTTTCAAGACTTCTTTACTTTTAGTTCCCAGAAGTTTAATTATGACGTGTCTTCACATGGATTTCTTTGGGTTTATTTTGTTCAGGATTTGCTCAGCTTCCTGAACATGTACGTGTGTGTTTTTCAAAAAATGTGGAGAGTTTTCAGCCATTATTTCTTCAAATACTCTTTGAGTCTGATTCTCTTGCTCCTCTCCTCCTGAGACTCTGACAGTAAATTGTTGCATCTTGTGTTATTGTTCTACGTTCCTGAGTTTCTACTGATTCCCCTCAACACACACTGCCCCTCCCATCTATTTTTTCTTTGTTTTTCTGATTGGACGAATTCTATTGATATGTTCTGAAGTGCACTGATTCTGTTCTCCGTCATCCTACTCTACGATTGAGCCTATCCAGAAGATTTTTTTCCTTCTGTAATTATATTTTTTCAGCTCTATAATTTCCATTTTTTTAATTGCTTCTCTTTCTTTGCCGAGATTTTCTACTTTTTCATTTGTTTGAAGACAATTTGTAATTAAATGTGGCAGCATTTTTATGACAGCTGCATTAAAATTCCTGATGATTTGGATAATGTGGGATAACGCCTACATCTGATTGTTCTTGGTGTTGATGTCAGTTGATTGTCTTTTTTTAAACTTTATTCTTTAGAGAATTTATGTTTATAGAAAAATTGAGAGGAAGGTGCAGAGAGTTCCCATATACTCCCTGCCTCCCCTACATGTATACCCTCTTCCATTATCAACATCCTGCACCAGAAGTTACAACTGAGTAACCTACACTGACACATCATAATCACCTAATGGCCATAGTTACATTAGGCTTTATTCTTGGTGTTGGACATTCTACGGATTTGGACAAATGTGTAATGACACGTATCCACCATTATAGTATAACACAGAGTAGTTTCACTGCTCTAAAAATTCTCTGTGCTCCACCCATTCACCCCTCCCTCCTCCCCACCATCTGGCAACCACTGATCTTTTTACTGTCTCCATAATTTTGCCTTTCCAGAAGGTCATCTAGTTGGAACAATACAGTGTGTAGTCTTTTCAGATTGGCTTCTCTTACTTAGTAATATGCATTTAAGTTTCCTCCATGTCTTTTCATGGCCTGATAGCTCATTTTTTTTAGCACTGAATAATATTTCATTGTTTGGATGTACCATAGTTTATTTATTCATTTATCTAGTGAAGGACATCTTGATTGACTCCAAGTTTTGGCAGTTATGAATAAAGCTGCTATAAACATCTATGTGCAAGTTTTTGTGTGGATATAAATTTTCAGCATCTTTGGATAAATACCAAGAAGTGTGATTGCTAGATCATATGGTAGGAGAATGTTTAGTTGTGTAAGAAACCATCAAACTGTCTGTCAAAGTGGTTGGCAGCAATAAGTAAGAGTTCCTGTTGCTCCACAGCCTCACCAGCTTTTGGTGTTGTCATTGTTTGAATTTTGGCCATTCTAACAGGGATGTAGTGGTGTCTCATTGTTGTTTTAATTCGCATTTCCTTGATGACTTAATGATGTGAAGAGTTGATTGTCTTTACTCATTAAAGTTGGGAAGTTTTGGTTCTTGGTATGAAGGTGATTTTTTATTGTATCCTGGATGTTTTGTCTATTATGTTAACAGTCTCGGAGTTCTATTTACCTATTGTATTTTATCAGGCAGTTGTCCTGTTTAGGTTCAGTATGCAGGTCCTGGCCTAATTTTGTGGGTGATGGTTCCAAAGGCAATTTAATTTCCAGAGGCTTTGTGTTGTTATCTTGGTCTGCTTGGTTTTTCTGCTGCTGTTGGGGTTCCCACTGATTCCTGCTGGTGCTGCCTGAAGAGAGAGAAGGGCCTTCCCTAGCCCAGGCCACCAGGTGTCTCTTGATGGGAGAGGGGAGTCAGGCCCTCAGGGATGAGGGGGCTTCCCTGGAGTCAGCTTCTAAACACCCAGATAATTTACTGTCTAGGGAGAATTTACTATCTACAGATATTATTAATTGCAGTAAAATTTTAGTCCCAGGACAGTTTCCTCTAATGACTATGTAATGAATGCAGTCACTATTTCTCTGCATTGATGAGTACATGCTGATTTTTCCTTTTACTTGAATAAAATACATTAAATATGCCAAATCTACTCCAATAAGATCCATATGGTGGTATATTCCATATAAATAGAAACTACTGTTTGGGCTTTTAGACGGTATTATTTTCCCAAATTTCCTATGGAGGCTTGTGAGTTTACTCTATAAACAAATGAACGGGGTAGAACAGGTAACACATAGCTAACTTTTAAGTCACTCCTCAGATATCCAGTCTGATTTGTACAGGTGAGAATCCACCACACCCCACTTTCCATCTAGCCAAAAATCCAGACTGTAAGCTCTGTTGTATCCCAGCACATAGCACAGTGCCTGGCACACGAAAAGGTGCTAAACAAATATTTGTTTAATGATGGAATTGTATTCATTAAGCCTTGAGTAGAGAAACAGAACACATAGGCCATCTTTCTGATGGCATACTTTCTCTACCATGAGAAGGCTGCAAAATGTAGGAAAGTGTGTGCATTTTTAATGATTAAACTACATTGTATCCAATGATAATAAATAATAAATTATCTACTAAACATAACAAAAATATCAGGACTTTAAAATTACATTATTCTCTTCCTATACAGACATTAGCATGGGATGACAGAAGCTAATTTTAGCAGTCACCTCTACTGCTTAAATGTGTATAAATCACACTCCTAAAAATGAGACTTTCATACCGAAATAAAACTAAAATTTGCCAATACACCTCAGAGCAAAATGTTATTTAAGGATTAGTAAAACATTTATTTTCCTAGCATGTGAATAGGACACTTGTTCTCATAATTTTCCTTCACGTCCTTCTCCAGAACTGAATCTTCTGGCATCTGGAAGAGATTCTTTCAAATGCATTCATACACCTGCTTCAAATTCAGACTCCCCAGCATTGGTAAAAGGGAGCTCTTCCAGACGATGCCAGAAGGATGGTGCTGCGGTCACCAGGACACACTTTGCTAAGGAAAGAGTGGGGTCTGTCCCTGTCATCTGAAATGAACTAAAGGGAAAGAAAGATGCTACTTGAATCCAATTAATAAAGTGATGTTATTATCACTTACAAGTTTAGGAAAGTGTGTGCTCCATGTCAACCATTTACAATAATTACCTTTGCCCTAGGTCATTTTCTCTTACCTTTTAGTAGAGGCACTCAAGAAACATTCTTTGTAAGACTATGTTCTTTCCTACTGTAAGTATGTTTCACTCAGCAAAATCTCAGGGCCTCAAAGGGGCACTTCCCAGAGAAGCTCAGACTTGGCTTCAGGTTGCTGCAGGTTCCAGAGGGAGGCAGCTGGCAGCAGTCGGGGGCCTGGGTTTCATGCCTGAGCCAGGAAAAGAGTTTCCTTCTTCTCATCCAAAGGCCAGAAGAGGGCTGCTGTCAAGGACCCTCAGAGCACCATTAGGCAAACATGCGTGAAGCACCTGCTGGGTGGACCCCAGGCACTATAAAGCAGGCTTGGGGTTTTAGTGATGAAAAGATAAGGTCCCTGACCTCAATGAGTTTATGGGCTATCATGGAGAGGGATGTACAAGGAACTCTCAACACCATAGCAACTGCTCCAGTGGAGGCACGTAAAATATATAAATAATATATAGAAGAGGCGAATCCGTGGGTCAGTCTGGGAAGGAATCTGGGAAGGCTTCATGGGCTGGGAAGGTTGTTAAAGAGGCAGATTTGAATTGAGACCTGGAGCACGAATGTAAGACTGTGAGATTGTTTCTTTACTCAAATATTTTTTGAATACTTTTTAAGTGCTTGATGCTGGGTATACAAGTGTGAACAGAGCAGGCTTGGTCTCTGACTTTATGGGGTTTACAATCTAATGAGGTAAGCAATAAATAAACAATGAATAAATCTATCATTACTTATTTTGGTAAATGCATGAGCCAGCCATGGGGAAATAATGAGGCAACGCATTTGAAGCTGAAGGAATAGCATGTGCAAAGGCCTGGAAATGATAGAGATTTGGTGGGCTTCAGAACTGCTGAAAGCTAATATAGCTAACACATAGTAAGTGCAGGGTGAATGGGGTGATCTGAGGCAGGGATGATCAGCAAGAGACATATCATACGTGACCTTGAGAAATTTAGATTTTCAAAGGATGGAGGGATGGCACGAAAGGGTTTTCACTAAGAGAAATATAAGCCAATAAATTATTTTAAACTATCCAATTGGCTTCTTTGCAGAGCGAATGTCAACGGAGAGCTACTCTAGTGAGCCAGGTGACAGAAGATGGCTTAGATTAGAATGGAAATAGTGGAATATATTGGACATATATTCAGAAAATAGGGAAATTACAGGACTTGGTGGATAGATTGGAATGGAAGACTGAGGAAGAGGAGGAACCAAGGATTTATACTTGAGCAAACAAGTTGGCTGGTAGCTCCATTTATGGAGGTGGGGAATTCTAGAAACAAGTTAGGGAGAGGGAAGTTAGAAAACCCGGAAGTTCTATTATAGACATTCAGTCGGAGGTCCCTTTCAGATATCCAAATGGAGTTATCAAGTAAACAGTTAAAGAACCCATTCTATAGTTCAGAGGATGTATTGACTGAATAAGTTAACTTTAGGTTAATCCACATCTAAGTGGTTCTTAAAACCCCAGAAATGAATGAGGTCACTTGTGGAAAGAGGGAAGACACAGGCTGAGCCCTGGAAAATACCAATATTTAGAACCTGGATAGAAGGGAAGCCAACAAAAGAGTCTAGAAGGGAGTGACCAGAGTCATTAGAAAAAAAATATGTAGCCACATAAGTGTGGTGTCATGGAAACCAAGAGAGAAGGAAAGAAACGGCCAACCATGTTGAATGTCATCAAGGACAGATGAATGCTCTTTGGATATAGCAACATAGAAATCATCGGTGATCTTGACAAAACTAATTTCAATGAAGTGATGAGGCAGAAGCTTGATTAAGGCAAATGAGTGAATGGGAATTGAGGTGTTGAGAGAACATGTAAAGGCAACTTGTTCAAAGAGGTTTACGTACAAGGGAGCAGAATAATGAGATGATAGCTTAAGGAGAACAAGGAGGCCTAGGGACATTTTTATTTGTGACAGGTGAGGGCAGAAAGAAGGGCAATTTGTCAGTGATAACAACAGGAAAGAAGACAATGGCTGAAGATGAAGAAGATTTGAGACTTAGTTGGAAAAAGATAAAAGAAAACCTTACCTCCTATTAAAGAATAGGAGGCCAGGTCACTGGGTGAGACTGGGAGTTATGGAGAAAAGAGTAGAGGGAAGGGAGTGGTATGGGAGAGAGGATTTAGTAGCCACTAGGATGACCTGCAGTGATCCCCACCTCCTGTTATTCATGAGTTTGTGCAATCTCCTCCTCTTGAGTGTGGGCTGGATGTGCTAACTTACTTCTAATGAATAGAACGTGGTAGGAGTGATGGGATGTCCTTTTTGAGATTAGGTTATGAAAAAAATGTGACTTTTCTCTTTGGCACTTTCTCACTCACTCATTCTGAAGGAAGCTAGCCACAATGTTGTGAGCTGCCCTGTAGAGAGGCCCACCTATTACAGAGGGAGACCTTTAGCCAACAGTCAGCATGGAGCTGAGGCCCTCAGCCCAACAACTCATGAGGAACTGAATCCTGCCAACAACCACATGAGGGAGCTTGGAAGAGATCTCCCTTCACTTGAGTCTTCAGATAAGACTGCAGCCCAAGCTGGCACTGTGACCACAAACTCATGCAAGACATGGAGTCCTAGAATCTCAGCTGAGCTGCATCCAAATTCTTGACTCTCAGAAACCATGAGATAATAAATGTTTGTTGTTTTAAGCTGTCAAATTTTGGGGTGATTAGTTATACAGCAATAGAAAACTAATATAGAGGAAAAAGCAAAGAACAGAAATCTTCAACAACAAGAAATTCAGTTAACTAAAGAACTATTGACAAACAGTATTAAATAACTGGTTTATTTAGAAGTATTAACTTGGGGGGGTCAAAATGTAAATCATGTTATATTTTTCTCCAATCTATGCATTCAACTGTACTCTCTCTCAAATCCCTATTTCCCATCTCTTAACACATTGGGGAAGATTTAGTAAGTTGCCACTCACTTTCAGTTTAAAAGTCTATACTATTTAACCGTCTGATTTCTTCATTAAAACATCTAAGATTTTGAAGGAATATCCCAAACCCATTGTTTGGGCCACAACTTGGGTAATCAGTGCTGTAAACCACAAATGGTTCACAGAGGGTATCTCACAAAATAGTACAGCTCCTTATTTTTTAAAATTCTGCCAAAACAAAGCAAAAATCTTATGCTACTTTTATTTTCTCTAGAAGGCATTTAAAGTACAACTATAAGAAAAATATTTAACTGTATTATAAAGTTGTGTGTTTCTTAATTCTTGATAGCCTGCCTTTAAAAAATGCTGTGATTCATCAGAAAATGCTGGGAATCACTGAGTTTGATCGGCTGGTGCATGAATCCACAGCTTTCCATCTGCTTACTGGTGAATATAAATGTTTCTTAATTTACTATTGCCTCGATGTACATCTTGATTTTGATTTGATAATCATTCATTTATATTAGATATCTTGTTCAAAATTTCAACCCTTTTGATATGTTATTCTTCCTTTAATATCTCTTATGTTTAAACGGATATTGCTATGGTCTGAATGTTCATGTTCCCCCCAAATTTTTATGTTAAAATTCTAACCTCCAAGGTAATTGGGAGTGAGGCCTTTTAAAGGGAGGTGATCAGTTATGAGAACAGAGTCCTCATAAATGGGATTAGTGCCCTTCTAAGATAGGCCCGGGGGAGCTCATTCACTCCTTGGACCAATTTAGGACACAGCTAGAAGGTGTCATCTATGATCCTCATTAGATAAACGCAAACCCTCATTAGACAAAAATCTGCTGGTGCCTTGATATTGGAATTCCCAGCCCCAAGAACTCTGAGAAATATATTTCTATTGTTTATAAGCTACCCAGTTTATGGTATTCTGTCATAGCAGCCTGAAAGAACTAACACAGATATGAATACATTTGGAATGATTTCTTAGAGGAATTAACTAGTCAGTGAGCCAGTATTTCACTACATTAGTCCAAGTTTGCAAAATATCCTGTGTGTCCTTGCTAATTTTGTATCATTTTATCATATCAGTATGTTCTGATTTAAGAAAGCCTAGGATAGGTTGGCCTATAGAAACTCTCAAGCACCAAAATCATTTAATTTTATCTTTCCAAGTCCTTTCTTGATGCCTAAAACTCTGTGTGTGTGTTTGTATGGGTGTAGGGCACATGCACACATGTGCAATTTAACTCTCTTCTTCCGTTCTATACCCTCCCATGCCAGCACCTTGACGTGGACAGAAGAGTGTGATCTAGTCATGGAACATCTGCTTCTCCTCCCTCTCCTGAGTCTGCCTCTGGCAGGAATGAAGACTGGAGGAAACATACAGGAAACCTGAGGTTATGCTGAGCATCTGTTGTCCCACTAGTGATGGTGATGGGATGCATCTCTGGTCCACTCTGGTTCAATCTGATGCTGGTGCCCTCTACTGATATGGTGGTCTCTACAAATGCAGCATGTGTGGTTTTAGGGGGCGAGTTCAGGCTCACCTCTGCCTTCCCCATCCTTGATGGCCCCTTCAGAAAGGGGCAGCCATGTGTCTGGTTCTGACAGTGGCCCACACTCTCAATCTCCTCTCAGAGTTGGACCTGCTTTTGCCTCAGATAGCTCCTAATTACTCTTCTTTCTGTTTCTCACCTAACTTCTGTGCTCAATACCCATAGAAGTCACTGAAGTCATTTTCCACGTACCCCAAAGGCCAAAGAGAACTGAAATGAGATCTCCTCTTCATTTAAAGCAGGGGTGTCCAATCTCTTGGCTTCCCTAGGCCACACTGGAAGAAATTGTCTTGGGCCACACATAAGATATACTAACACTGGGCTGGGTGCAGTGGCTCACGCCTGTAATTCCAGTACTTTGGGAGGCCAAGGCGGGCAGATCACGAGGTCAGGAGATCGAGACCATCCTGGCTAACACGGTGAAACCCCGTCTCTACTAAAAATACAAGAAATTAGCCAGGCATGGTGGCTGGCGCCTGTAGTCCCAGCTACTCGGGAGGCTGAGGCAGGAGAATGGCATGAACCCGGGAGGTGGAGCTTGCAGTGAGCCAAGATAGTGCCACTGCACTCCAGCCTGGGCAACAGAGCAAGATTCCGTCTCACCAAAAAAAAAAAAAAAAAAGATATACTAACACTAACGACACTAACAATAGATGATAAGTTAAAAAAAATTCACAAACAAATCTCATAATGTTTTAAGAGAGTTTACAAATTTGTGTTGGGCTGCAGGCAAACCTGTCCTGGGCCGCATGTGGCCCATGGGTTGGACAAGCTTGATAAAACACACTAAACTGTGTGTTTTTTACTCCCTCTCCTGGCAAGGGCTATTCCAGAAAGGCTCATGTCTTAGAGTTCCAGGCAGAGGAGGCATCCATTTCTACATACGTACATGTGTACTCCTAAACTCCCAGGACACATGTCAGGCTCCCCCAGGAATCCCTTCCCCAGGCTCCCATCTGCTCTTTGGCAGCACAAGAGTGGGCCAATAGGTTTCCAGCTTCATGGGCATGCAGTCAGAGAGCGTGACACCAGCCTTCCCTTCTTGTGATTCATCTCTGCAAGTGATTCTCTTGCTGCTTGCCATACACACTCGGCTTTAAGGGCAACAGCCCTCCCTACTCCATGGTGAGGAAGTGGAAAAGCCATACATTCCCCCACCAGACCAGTGACTACTGACTCCAATGATTCCCTCTCTCTACCCTCCTTGGGAACACAGGGAAAGATAAGAGTCATGGCTGAGGGTTGTAAGGAAATTGTGCAGACTCTTTAGTAATCCTTGATGGGGTGTCTGGCTCTAAATGTGGGCAGTTTCTGGTACTTATTGTTTCTCTAGCCTCCATTTTGGACCTCCAGGTACTGAGCCAGGAAAATGGCAAATGTTTCACCAAGTGTGACAAACAAGCATGGGAAGATATTCCAGGGGATGGGAACGGCATATGCAGAGACCAAGAGGCATGCAAGATCATAGTTACTGAGAAGTAGATCAAAATGCGTCATTGGCAAGGGCTTGAAGACCTGGGTCCCAAGTGTAGGCCTGGTTGTAAAGACACCTCTGTGTCCTTCTAAAAGGGTAAAAATTATGTGCCATAGGTGAGACAGAGTCACTGAAGAATTTCTTGCAAAGAGGTGACAAGACAATTTGCATGCTAGAAAGGTGATTCTATTGACATTGTGGCGGGTAGATTATGGAGATGAATCTAGAAACAGGAGGGAAGGAAAGAAGGGTGTTACTAATGTTTCAGGTGAGAGGGGAGAAGCCCCTGTACTAGAGTGATGGCAGTTGTGTTGTGGGAAGCAAACAGAGGTGAGGGGTGTTTAAGATACACACTGGATGAGGCTTTGTGATTAATTACATGTACAGGAAAACAGAGAAGGAGAAATTGAAAATGATCCATTGGTTTCTGACTTGAGGAACCTGGTGAACAGCAGTGACATTTGCAAAAACAGAGTTCAGCAGACGATGATGAGGTCAACTTTGAACATATGAAGTTTGAGGCCTTTATAGAACACACACACATGGAGCTGCCTAGTTAGGCAGGAATAGCCCTCAGGGTCAGCCTGGCTGGAGACATGAATTTGACTCAGGACAGTTTCGAGGGACCTATGATTTAGGAGTGAGAGGAGGAAGGGGAACCCACAAAAGAGACTAAGAAGAATTTGCCATTGAGATAGGTGGGAAACTAAGGAGAGAATAGGCCCATAGAATTCACTAAGCAGGAGACAGCGCAGTGGAAATAATACAGGACAAATCAAGTAAGATGGCAGTTGGAGAGTTTCCACCGGCTGTGGCCACCAGAAGGTCATTTGAGAGCCTGGGGAGTGCAGCTGCAGAGAGGTAGAAGCTGGCATTTAAGGCGCCGAAGGGTTCATGGGAAGGGAAGAAAGAGAGAGGCAGAAGAAGTAGAAGGCCTGCTGTGAAGGAAAGAAAGAGATAAGAAAACCGGAGGGGGGCACGGTCAAGGAAGGAAGGTGTGGGTGGGCAGGTGGTTCCACTTTAACTCAGAGAAGTGACCTGAGAGTGACTCCGTGAGCTTCCTGCAGCTCTGTGCTCAGAGATGATGGTGAGTTCCAGAGAGGCATACTTCTAAACTGGTCATGGGACTCACTGTACTTTACTTAGCAGCCTTCTGAACTATGTAACACTGCAGTGGAATTTAGCAGCCAGAAACTAAATCTCCAATGTCTAAATTCCAGTTCTTTGTCTCCATCTCTGCCTTTGCTCCCAACAAAAGAAATACAGAAGCTAGGAAGGCCATGTCAGTGCTGTGGAAGTGCCATGGATTCCAGGGGTTCCCCTTGTGGCATCATATTCACATTGAATGTTTTGATAGAAATCATAAGCATTTCAGAAAGCATGCCCAACTCAATTATTAATCATCTGAATCAACCAATAACTCTTCCAATAGTCTCCCAAAACTAGATGAACCCCATACACTGCACAGCTAAATGCTGCTGAGGAAAAATACCCAGTACGGGGACTGGTGTCAAGATCATCTTCACCCATTTCTAATGACACTGACTAGCAAGCTTTCTCTTCATCTCCACACGAAGGCCATATCATCGATCCAGACAGCCTCAGTCTGCCCAACCCCAGCTCTCCTCTTGCCCTTCGCTCTGACCCCACTTCATGCTTCCTAAAGGCGGGGAAAAAAAAACAACCATTGGAATGAAATGTCCTCATCCTCCCAAACCAAATCTGTAAACCCATCTTCTCCGCCTTTCTTTCTTGTTACCACAATGGAAGTGTCTCTCTTATCCCAGGAGCAGCATAAAACAGTGTAAAATGCTCTGCATGCATTCTGGCCACATCTTCTTGTGACTGCCCAGGGGCTTTCCTTCTTTGATTAGCTGACAGCGTATGTCTGTCTCAGATTCTTTCTCTTACACACCACCACCACCACCATCATCAATCCCTCCTTCACTGATGAATGACTTTCATTATTGTGCCCAGATACTTTAGTATGCTCCACTTTCAAGATCGTCCCTTCAGGCCAGGCATGGTGGCTCAGGCCTGTAATCCCAGCACTTTAGGAGGCTGAGGTGGGAGGATGGCTTAAGCCCAGGAGTTTAAAGCCAGGCTGGGCAACACAGGGAGACTCTGTCTCTACAAAAAATAAATAAAACTAAAAACTTAGCCAGGTGTGGTGGCACACACCTGTGGTCCCAGCTACTCGGGAGGCTGAGGTGGGAGAATCACTTGAGTCCTGGAGGTCGAGGCTGCAGTGAGCCATGACCGTGCCACTGCATTCCAGTCTGAGCAACAGAGCAAGGCCTTATCTCAAAACAAAACAAAACAAAACAAAAAAACACCTTCCTTCAATTCCCTGCCCTATGTACACCCTGTCTTTAGTCTGTTCAGGCTGCTGTAACAAAAATATCCTAGAGCTGGGCGCAGTGGCCCACGCCTATAATCCCAGCACTTTGGAGGTTGAGGCGGGTGGATTGCCTGAGGTCAGGAGTTCATGATCAGCCTGGCCAAGATGCTGAAACCCTGTCTCTACTAAAAATCAAAAAAAAAAAAAAAAAAAAAAAATTAGCTAGGCGTGGTGGCAGGCACCTGTAATCCCAGCTACTAGGGAGGCTGAGGCAGGAGAATCGCTTGAACCCACGGGCCAGAGGTTGCAGTGAGCCGAGATCGTGCCATTGCAATCCAGCCTGGGCAACAAAAGTGAAACTCCGTCTCAAAAAAACAAACAAAAAACAAAATATCCTAGACTTAGGTGGTTTCTAAACAACAGAAACTCACAGTTCTGAAAGGCACGAGGTCCAAGATCAGGGCACCAGCGGACGCCTCGGTGTCTGGCGAGGACCTGCTTCCTAGTTCGTAGCCCGCCATCTTCTCACTGCCAGCACACACGGTGGAAGGGACAAAACAAGTTGCCTTGGGCCTGTTTTATAAGGTTACTAGTCCCACTCAAGGGCGCTCTCCCTTGCAACGTAAGCACCTCCCAAAGACCCCACCTTTTAATATTATCACCTTGGGGGTTAGGATTTCAACATATGAATTAGGGAGGAACACAAACATTCAGACCGTGCAACACCCTCTCCATCTTTCCCGTTCACTTGACAACTAAATTCCTATTAAGTGGGTCTGCAAGTAATGTCTCCACGTCAACTCACCCCAACTAGCTTCCACCCCACACCCTGTTTGTCAGGTCCAAGAGCTGCTTTGGAAGCTTCTCATGGCAATTAACACACTCCACCTCTCCCTCGTTCTTAAAATACCCTCATGGCATGGTTTTGAGGGAGTCCTCCTCTTCTAGGTCTATCCTATCCCTTCTTCCAACTCCTTGCCCCTCCTTTTTCCAGCAGCAGGCATGATGGTCTTCAAATGTAAACTGTACCCCTCCTCAAAAAATGTTAATGGCCTCCCCACATTCAGCAGCCTCAAAAGCATTCATCATCCGCTGTGCTCTTTTCACATCTGGGCTGCTTCCATCTCCTAGAGGTCCCAATGTCTCTGCCTCAGGCACTTGGCACACTTTGTTTGCTCCATCTAGAATGCTCTTCCCTCGCCTCCCCAACCCTTCACCCAGCTGTATCCTACTTCAAGGCTTAAATACTACTTTCTTCAAGAGGCCTTCCCGGTCTAAATTGAGTTCCCAGGTAATCATCTCTCATAGCTCCCTCTAAAGTTTGTTTTAGTATGTACCATCGATTTAAACATTTATCCATTTGTGTGTGATTGTTTAATGGGCATCTTGCTGAGAACTCCATAACCTTCAAGAGGGCAGATGATACCTTTCATACAACTTATACCACGTGCATTTTCACCCCAGAACCCAGAATTATTTGTGGCTCCCAGGAGTTACTGAACAAATACCTGTCGAATAAAAGAAATTACTATTTTGAAATAAAATTAATTTGCCGAATAAAGTGAATAATTATTTTGAAAAACCTTGTCTAATTTTAAAATTCAATTATATTCTATCATATCATTTGCAAAAAATCCTGTTTTCAGAAAAAAATGTCAGAAAAAAATTCTTCCTTTTTCTGATCACAAGTCCCTATGATGTCATGGAACAGATGTAACCCAGCTAAACACACAGGCAGACAGCCCTGGCTCTGCCCTTTGAGTCAGAGTTTTCTCATTTGTAAAACAGGAGTAACAATCATACCTAACTAGTACTAATGGAATTATTGTGATGATTGAATAACGAAAAAAATAGGAAACATGCTTTGCAAACTGGAAAGTGCTAAGTAAACATAATATGATGATGATGCTAAGTTTAATTCTTTAGAAAAGGATGTTTTCCTCATTAGTTTTTCTTAAAAAGAAATAAGCCAATTAGTTGCTTAAGTACTGCAAAAATATGTAGACACCACCTGCTTCTACTTGACATCTATTTTTTCAATTCATTTAGGAATACACACTGCACATTCCATTGAGAAGAAATTGAGACAGGTCTCTATTTTTTAAAAGGAGCATTTTTAAAGCAATAATTGGATCAGCTTATTGAGAACATCATGCTGGGATATGAATTCACATAGAATTTAACTTGTTGACAAAAGCAAGAAATATCAAAAGTCGAATGAACAAAGATCTTAAACAAAAGGATTCCTTTGTTACGGTTAGACTAAGAAGCTATCTAGCTCCAAAGTTCAGGGTATTTGGGAGAAAAAATAGGGCCTGTTTCCTTGCAGGAGTCTTTTGAAATTGTAAACTTTTTAAGCCCTAAAAGATGGTTACATAAATATACATCAGCCTCTCTTGGAGAAGAACTTAGTTATGAAACTGGTAAAAAGTCTAAATAAGTGAATTTTTTAGTTCAGCCACCGATTATCCAAGCAAGTTTCACTTGAGGAAATTGTCCACACCCTTTTTACTCACAATCCCTGCTTCTCTTCCCTTAAATGCCTCATAGAATATTCCTGCTTCAACCAAAGAGGGGAGCATTTGGAAATCAGATTATTTCTAGTCTTATGTAAGCTTTAAAGGGTATCAGCCGTTTCTTTCGAAAACTATGTTTTATACATGTTAGTATGCCTAACATTACATTTCTTCTAAAATAAGGTATTGATTTAGATGTGCTTTTTAAAAAATAACTTACTAATTCAGAAAGATTATCCTTCAACGGTATATATTCATTCCTTTATAAAGCTGACAAAGCCACTCAATAGACTAGCATAATAGTTTATTTTTGCTGACATTTTTCCTGTTTTACACGACCATGGGTATACAAGCCCTACCACCATCTCCAGGTATCCTCTTGATGTCTAAAACATGCTTTGTAACTGTTAAATATGTGATTAAACTGTCAAAAGTATATGGAGGCAGCTGCATAAATTTTGAAACCAAAGTCAAAGTTCTATTTGTTCTATGACTGTGTGAGTGTTGCAAACTTTACAGCATTATGGAAAGTTAAAAACCCCACCCCAACATCTTTTTTCAAAACTTATGCTATAGTAATTTCTTCCAAAAACTAGTCACTTATTAACGTGTTCTGTTTCTAAGATGAAATGATATACATATTTTTAAAACATTTTATTGAAGTATAATATACATTCAGAAAAATACATAGGTAGTAATGCACAATTTGATAAACTTTCACAAACTGAACACACATGTAACCAGAACCTAGATCAAGAAACATGACCAGCCCCTCACACCCAGTTCCAGCAATTTCCGGGAACCCATCCCAAGAACAGCCACCATCCTGACTTGCAACAGTCTAAATTGGTTTTGCCCATTGTTAGGGTTTGGATTTGTGTCCCTGCCCAAATCTCATGTTGAGCTGAAATCCCCAGTGTTGGAGGAGGGGCCTCGTGGGAGATGACTGGATCAAAGGGGCAGATTTCCCATTTCTTCTTCTCGTGACAGTGAGTTCTCAGGAGATCTCGTGGTTTAAAAGTGGGTAGCACCTCCCACTTCACTCTCTTCCTCCTTCTCTGTCGATATAAGATGAGCCTGCTTCCCCTTCACCGTCCACCATGATTGTAAGTTTCCTGAGGCCTCCTCAGCCATGCTTCCTGTACAGCCTACAAAACTGTGAGCCAATTAAACCTTTTTTCTTTATAAATTATCCAGGTTCAGGTATCTCTTTATAGCCATGTGAGAACAGACTAATACACCCATTTTTGCATTTCATATGAATGGAATCCCACAATACGCTGATTTATGTCTGTTTGGTTCAATACTATATTTTATACATCGAAATAATATGTTAACCTCCAGTGCTAACCTCTATAGCACTGTAATTTTTATTTTATTACAACACAATATTTCAATGTGTTCCAGGAACACAAGAATATTCATTATTATAGATAACATGTCAGTGTTTATTTGTTTATAGAAAATCAGTAAATAAAACCAGTTTATTAACATGTGTTTCAAAGTTCATTGCTTTGCCAAATTGAATTTTGGCAATTTAAAAAATAATCTAAAAATCATTATACACATAAAGATATAGGAAAGATTTTATTTTTCTTGAAATAGGTACAACTTCAATTTGTTCTAATATTCTCAACATTTCTCTATATTCTCAGTGTTTTCTCTCATGACATTTTGTGATCTAAATGATTTTAAGATTTATAAACCAAATTATTTGGAACAGTCAATTCTTTAGATCAATTTGTTCTCCAAAGCAGGTTATGACGTGATTCAAATGACATACTAAACCTGGAAGTGAATCCCACTTTTGCCACAAATTAGCTGTGTAACTTTAGGTAAGTTCCTTAACCTCTCTGTGCTACCTTCTGCATCCATAAATAAGATGGTTTCTGCAGGTTCTCCTAGCTCAAAACATTCTAGTTCAAAAATATTTTCAAGTAAGAATTTGCCAAAAACAAGAGAATCAGGAAACAAAAGTTTTCAGGAAACAAAAGGAAACAGAAGTTCCATCAGTTTACTTTAAAAAGGAATAGCTGCTACCATGTGCTGAACTGGTTCCTGGACCAATCCACAGTGAGACACTCATTCAGTGGAGCATCTTCCATTTTCCCTGTACAGTAAATGCTTGAAGGTAGCTCCCAAGAATGTTATACACTTTCCTTATGGAGGTGTATAAAATTCCCTATCGCACCCAAAGGGTATCACAGAAATGTATTTCCTTTTGGGCAACATCTTTGCTATTGAAAGGAAACCTCCAAAATGGTGTTTCCACTTTTTTGTGTGTGTGTGAGATGGATTCTCGCTCTGTCACCCAGGCTGGAGTGCAATGGCATGATCTCGGCTCACTGCAACCTTCGACTCCCAGGTTCAAATGATTCTCCTGCATCAGCCTGCTGAGTAGCTGGGATTACAGGTGTGTGCCACCATGCCCAGCTAATTTTTGTATATTTGGTAGAGATGGGTTTTCACCACGTTGGCCAGGCTGATCTTGAACTCCTGACCTCAGGTGATCCACCCACCTCAGCCTCCCAAAGTGCTGTGATTACAGGCGTGAGCCACTGCGCCCAGCCTGTTTCCACATTTTAAACTTACCTTTAAGTACTCAAATGAAGAGCTGTGTCTATGAATGGCATTTTCTGTATGGCAAGCCTAAGCAATGGGTATAACTATGGGACACAAAAACTTGTAATCCAGAAGACCACCAGGATGACTAAATAGTAGAAAGAAGAGCTTTATTGGTGATATCAGTTGCACGCTGGAAGAGAAAGTCTCCAGCGTGGACCAAAGATGCTCTTTCTTCAAACAGGGGAAGGACAGGTTGGGTCTCATTCCTCTGAGAGTCTGTATTACACAATAGAGTCATACATATTCAGCAGGTTTGGGGGAGAAGCTATACATATTTATGAGGAGAGCTAAGCACAGGAGCAATGAATAAACAAACATGTAATATACATCCCATATTCACTTTGGGGCAAAAGGTGAACTATAGGACACAAAGACAGTGTGTGTGCAGCCTCTATAAGCTGGCTGAAACTGGCTTAAGGTCTGCAATTGCTCATCAGAAAAGAATGTTTGTAAGGCCTGTCCTCTGTCCAATCAGAATAGTAGTGGTCTGGATTGCAAATTGGAGTTAGGATAATTTGCCCAATAGCTCCTATTGTTAGGGAGTTTAGCAAGAGTGTGGATTTTCTTACAGGAATTTAGAAATTTGCAAGGCCAGCTGGGCCCTAAGCTCTCAATCCATAGGTAAAATTTTTTTTTTTTTTTTTTTTTTTTTTTTGAGACAGAGTCTTGCTCCATCACACAGGCTGGAGTGCACTGGCACGATCTCAGCTCACTGCAACCTCCACCTCCTAGGTACAAGCGATTCTCCTGCCTCAGCCTCCTGAGTAGCTGGGACTGCAGGTGTGTGCCACCGTACCCAGCTAATTTTGTATTTTTAGTAGAGACGGGGTTTCACCATGTTGGCCAGGATTGTGTCGAACTCCTGACCTCGTGATCCACCCACCTGTGCCTCCCAAAGTGCTGGGATTACAGGCGTGAGCCACCGCACCCGGCCAACTTTTTGTTTCTTTAATCTTAAGGTCCTTCTTAATTGATAAAAGAATGTCTACTTTGGTCTCCCAGATCACAATCTCAATTTATTTTCCCAAAGAGAAAACTAATCAGGTAAAAGTTGATTAATGATTAGCAAATAACAAAAAACACTTTAATACTTTAGTCCTTAGAATCCTTAAGTCTAATCATAATGCTTAAAAAAACAGCACTTTATATTGACGATAATGTAGTTCTTCAGGCAATAAAAAAAATTTAAAAAATAAAAGCACTTCATAGATAAGGGACAAATATTATTTTTCTTCATCTCCCTTTCTTATGTTCCCACAAATGGGAAAACTGGAGTTATCTTCAAGTTTACATGGTAATTTAAAAAATGAAAGCAAAAATCTAAAGGATGTTGATAAATATGCTAATATATTGCCTGTTGAAGTCCATGCCTGTTTTCCATTCGGTGAGGTCTAAGCTTATGGCTTCATTTTGTGAATATAAATTGGTGAAAAACAAAAACAAAAGCAGAACCAGTCAATATGGGCTTTCTGTCATCTTCAAATGGGGAACTGGAAACGTTTAAATCAATCCCCAATCCTATTTTTGGTTTATTTGAGGGAGACATATATCAACACAGATTTTTTTTTTTTTAACCTCTGAAAAGTAAGTCACTACTTACGTAAAACAAACACCCCAGAAAGGAAAGCTCCATCATCCTCCGCCTGCAGTGGGATTTGGGGAAGTGTGCTGACGCAACTCAGATTTTCATTTGCCAAACAACGACTGAGCTCATCTGTACGGAGTTGGTAAATTAGAAAAGGTAAACTACAAGAAATGTTGCGTAATGACACCATAAGAAAAAAAAAGTCATTTCTGAGTTTGCTGTTCTTTAAACTCTTTGAATTCTTGCTTCAGCGGCTCTGTTGAGTCACAGCTGTGATCCATGTTGGCATGAACCAAAAATAACATGACTAACTGCAAAGGTTACAGGGTTTTGGCCGGCTTTTTACCGCCACACAGCAGTACCTTTCTGTTGAGTGGAAATGTAACATTTAGCTTGTAAGGCAAATTTTTCTCAAGCAGGTTCTTATTCAAAGTTGTTTTAAGTCTTCCCAAAGCGTTGTTTCTGCTCTGCTGAAAGCTGGAGTCAGCAGACTGCTAAGGTCTGAAAGATACAGAATTTAAAGGACACACTTATCTTAGTGCAACTTCCTGTAAACATCCTATGCCTGACAAGACCACTAATGGAGAAAATGAAGCACGTTACTTAAGTAACATAAAATGAGTACTACATCTGACTTCCATTAGCAAACATAAACCCTTTTCAGACTCCTTTCCCCTTCTTCCCCCTCCTTCCCCCAAAATGGCACTACGGACTGCTTCACTTTTTCCAATCATACAGTGATATTTGGAAAGTTCCATTTGCTTCTGTTAAGAAAAATACAGAGAAGGAAAAAATACATAATAGCCATCTATCATCTTGTATGTGAGGCTGCTTGGTTATGGGATTCTCCCCTCCCCACCAGAAAACTCTGTGTGTTCTGTGAATAATTTAGGTATCATGGTGATAACCCTATTTTTCTCTAAATAAATAACTTTTATATTCAAGTAATTTTTTGTTTTGTAATCTCTCAACGAGGGTTTGGTTTGCCCTAATCGATCTTTCATTCATTTTTGTCATTTGTTCATTTTGTCACTTATTGGACAAATATTGATTAAATGCCTATCATCCTATAGGATGACAGTAGTCAGTGGCACCAGACATAGTCCTTGCCCTTGTGGCAGGGGATTTAGTAGGAAAGACTGACATGAATGAAAGAATCACAAAATAAGTTTGACAAAAAAATTGGGATAAACACTCCAATTTTGTTTTGACAAAACAATTGGGATAAAGGTTCCAATAAAGGGGAACAACACACTTTAATAGAACATAAGGGGCCTGGCACAGTGGTTTATGCCTGTAATCCCAGCACTGTGGGAGGCCAAAACTGGTGGCTCACCTGGGGTCAGGATTTCAAGACCAGCCTGGCCAACATGGTGAAACCCCGTCTCTACTAAAAATATAAAATTAGCTGAGTGTGGTGGCACGTGTCTGTGATCCCAGCTACTCAGGAAGCTGAGGCAAGAGAATCGCTTGAACCTGGGAGGCAGAGGTTGCAGTGAGTCGAGAGCACACCATTGCACTCCAGCCTGGGTGACAGAGCAAGACTCCGTCTCAAAAAAAAAAAAAAAAAGAACATCAGGTTAAGAGGGTTGAACCTAACCACCTAACCAAGGAGGTTAAGAAAGGCATCTCCAAACAAGGAATATCTGAGCAGAGATTTAAAGGGTGAGACAGAATTAACTGGGAGTGAAGAGGGAGGAAGAGCCATCTATGTGGAGGACTGCTCTTTTCTGATGGGGAGACCCTGCGCAGGAGAGCATGGGTGCATTTGCGGAACTAGATCTGGGTAGTCCAAGGGGCAAAGCAGAGGCCAGAGTGGGTACAGGGCCAGGAGTGAGGCTGGAGAGCTGGGTAGGACAGAGACTACCTAGGGACTAGGCACCACTACTCAATTATTTTAAGCCTTTCTCTTAAGAAAAGCAGGAAGCCATTAAAGGTGTTTTAAGTAGTGGGTGACTACCAGATTTCAGTTTTATATTTGCCACACAAACTAATGGTCGAGTCACAAAAAGAAAGAAAAAAGAAAAGAAAAACCCAGCAAAGACCCAAAAATGAATTCTGGGCTTAATTATTCATTATTGGTAGGAATATCCCCAGCAACACATTACAAATAAACTTGGCACATGTGAGGCTCCTAGCAAGGACAGACAATGATTCTTCTTTTCATGGTCAGAGAAAGTTGACCCAAACCCTGGTCACTTTGCCATTAGTCATGTCAGTTTTGGTCAATCCCAAGCCACATGTTTCCAAAACACTGGAGGTGCTCTGGCAAGAGAGATCCAAGGCCATCAATAGGCCAATGAACCCAAGTGGCCTCAGGTCTTGGGTGTCTCTGAATGGAACACCTGCAGGGAAATGCAAGCGTGAGAGCAAGTCCACAGAGCCCAGGCTAGTGGGTGCTCATCAGGACGAAGGCACTCAGGTGCTTCGTTTTGTCTTGTGTGAAAGAGCCTTCAGATGTTCTAAAGTGAGACAGTCGGCTCGCTATGGCAGACCTCTAAGTTCTACCCTTCCCAAGCAGACTTCCTCAGGAACCTCCACAATCAACCTGTGCAGGTCCCAGCATCCGGATTATTATCAACACCTGGGAAGTCTTTGCTTTGAGTGCCTTTCTCTCTCTTCCTTGCCCAACTCCTACCAGCTAAAGCCTCCAAGACACGCCCATAAGATGTCCTGCCATTGAGAAAAAAAATAATAATAAAAACTGAGTAGAGTTCTTACAAGGAAAAAGTGCTTTTTAAGATTTTTTAAAATATTTTAAGAATGAGAAGGGGGCCAGACGTGCGTGGTTGCTCCTGCCTATAATTCCAGCACTTTGGAAGGCTGGGGTAGGAGGATTGCCTGAGCCCGAGAGTTCAAGACCAGCTTGTGCAACATGGTGAAACCCTGTTTCTAATTAAAAACATACATATATATGTATATATTGTCATCTGATTCTCTCTATATATACATATATAAACAAATATATAGATTTGTATGTATTGTCATCTGATTCTATATGGATATATATTTATATTTATTATATAAATATATTTATATATAGTCATCTGACTATATATTATATATACTATATATATATATCTTCTCTATACAGAGTATATATACTACATATCGCTCTGTATACCCTATACTATTATCAGATGACAATAGCTGTACCAGGCTCTCCTTCTCAACCCCCATGCACAAAGCCAGGCCCTGCAGTAGAGCCCAATGCAGCCGTGAAATATTAGGAAAACACCCGAAACCTAGCAAGTGCTGAAAAGATAATGACTGGAATGCCCTCAGCGCAGTGCCTAGCACTTGGTACGGAGCTACCATCATTACCATCATTGTTGCTATTAAAAATTGCTCTCGGCTAGGTGCGGTGGCTCATGCCTATAATCCTAGCGCTTTGGGATGCTGAGGCGGGAGGATCGCTTGAGCCCAGGGGTTCAAGACCAGCCTGGGCAACATGGCAAAACCCTGTCTCTACTAAAAATACAAAAAATTAGCCAGGCGTGGTGGTGCTCACCTGTGGTCCCAGCTACTTGGGAAGTTGAGGTGGGAGGATTCCTTGAGCCCAGGAGGTTGAGGCTGAAGTGAGCCAAGATCGCGCCACTGTACTGCTGCGCTATACCCACTGGGTGCAGGAGGCACAGTGCTGAGGGCCCACGGTACTTAGAGGAGTCCACAAAAGTGTTTTTATTTCTTTCAAAATCAGAAGAAAAAAAGTAAATTTTTAGGCCAAAGGCTTTGTCTTCCTATGTCAGCCTGGGTGATGGAATGAGACCCTGTCTCAAAGAAAAAAAAAAAAATTGCTGTCTCTGAGTGCTGCCTTTGCACTGCTCGAAGGTAAATACCCTGATGAACCTGGAAGTTGGACTGAAGGAGCATGTAGCCCATGTCACCTGTCCCACAGCACAGAATGAAACCAGGTCCAGAATCCAGGCAGGAGCTTTGCCTCCCAATAAATTACTATCATCAGGGGTGTGTTAGGACTCTAGTGGGCCCTTGGGCATTTCTGTCTTCCTAGACCTTTCCTCCACCAAAAAAAGAAAATAATGTACATGTATAAATTATAATTTGCAGCCACATTGCCATAGACAAATATATGAATCTGACATATGAAGACCAAGCCTTTGGCCTAAAAATTTACTTCTGTTCTTCTGATTTTGAAAGAAAGAAAAACACTTTTGTGTATTCCTCCAAGTACCGTGGGCCCTCAGCACTGTGCCTCCTGCACCCAGTGTGCAAGCAGGTCCTGACTATGATGACACCTTTGCCTCTCAGAAACATGCTTCCATGTAGCAGTGTGCCGGTGACCCCGGGCACCCAGGACTCCACACACACCACTGTCACAATTAGTGTGAATGTCACACAGTGTGAATGTTGCTGTGGCACTTCCCCATTATTCCGAGAGCTCTAGGAGCACAGAAACATCTTCTGTGCAAATTTTCCTCCTTATCACTTAGCAACATGCCTAGCACTAAAGAGGAACTCAGTAAGTGTTCATTAAATGAGTATAATTCTGATGAGTGCAGTGGGAGGATCACTTGAGGCCAAGAGTTCAAGACCAGTCTGGGAAACAAAGCAAGACCCCCCGTTTCTACAAAAAAAAAATTAAAAAATTAACTGGGCATGGTGATGTGCACCTGTACTCTTAGCTACTCTGGAGGCTGACAACGGAGGATGGCTTGAACCAAGGAGTTGGATGCTGCAGTGAACTATGATTGCACCACTGCACTCTAGCCTAGGCAAATGAGCAAGGCCCTGAATCTTTAAAAAAAAAAAAAAAAAGTGTAATCCAATAAGATGGATGTAGGAAGACTGGGAAACCTTGACTCAAGGTTCAGCACCATCCTGTGTAGACCTAACTCAGCAGACTGATGACCAATGGGTCTAGAGTGAGAACTCACGCTGCAACACTCCACAGCTGGGCAGCTTTGGGCAAATTTCCCAGCCTCTCCAGGCCTCAGTTTCCCCACCTTTAAAATGAAGGATCATGGAATTGTGGTAGGAGTCAAAGGAGATCATACTTGTGGAGAACTCAGCGTACAGTCCTAACACGTCATAAGGAATAAGGAGTCACTACATGGTAAATATCATTGCCTTTTAGCCAGAAGAGATATAAACATATCTGTGCTATTGTGTCGTAAAAATAGAGTGGGATAATGAAGGCTGAAGGGCTTTCTTAATTGTGACGAATGAGAGAGTGTTAGGATGGATAACGCATTAGAAGACCTGAATCTCTATCCCAGCTCCAAAGCTGACCAGGTAGGAGACTTGAAAGAAAGTACTTACCTTATGAAGCCTCATTTTATTCGTCCACAAGATGGAGATAATGCCTGCCTCAGAATGTGGCTTTGAGGATAAAATATTGTGAATGTGAAAACAGAGTGTTGTAAAGTCCGAGGTACTATTAAAAGTTACTGCACAGCTGTTGCTCTTGGTATCCAATCCATAAATCCATAGTTTATGCTTAACAATGTCAGTCATCGATCCCATCTTTTTCCTCCTCTTCTGTCAAACTCCTTTGGGTTTTAGCACTAAAGCCAAATTCCTTAATAAAACCTCACTGTTTAATGGGGTCTACCTTGGGGTTTTTCATGTTCTTATAAGCCCTTAACTTTTGGCTAACCTGAGCCACTTACCCCATATACTTTATTATTATTATTATTTTACTTTTTTTTTCTCTCCTATATACATTTTGCTAGTCTCTCAAAATGATCCTGCTCCTGTGGGAAGTTTGAGGGCACTTGGGGTGAGACCCTCCTGAAATTTTCCAGTTTTCAAACCCACTAGCCCCAGCCTGTATTAAATGACCTAACCTAATAGGCACCAACCATGCTACTCACGCCCCCTTCCCTGGAGTAGATACGCATAGATTTCCTGCCCTTTTCTAAGTCCATTGTTCTAGGTTTAGAAGGAAGTTGTAAAACAGACAAAAGCTCTGATAGATGTACCCTCAAGGGTGAGACTGAAAGGACTCCTCGCTGCTAAATAGACAGTTTCAAGCCCCCAAAAGAGTCATCTCTGACTTTGCTCTCAGACCTCAGACACTGCCGCCCAGGCACCATGACTCACCCTCCCGGAGGAAAGGGTGGGGATTTAGAGAGTCAACAGAGAGCGGGCACCTGAGTCTGAGAAGCTTGGGAATGTGCTATCTCGTCTCGGGGAGGCGGCCCCCTGGCTGCTGTGGAGATCATCAGCACAGAGATTCAGGTTTGAAAGAGATCATTGTGGACTAGTTCTCATGAAAGTCCTTGCCCAGTTTAGCTTTAAACGCCAGAAAAATGTGCCTGTGATTCAGCAAATACCTCCTTGGGGTTTTATGGCTGCAAATTTCCGTTGGAGCCACGTAGAAGTAAGAATTCTCTTCTTACCCCTGTCATCTGCTTCTCCCCCTCCTGACACTTTCCCTCCACACTCCACACCTGAGGACCATGGGAGGAGCTGGGGATGGCACTGGCAACAGATGTCTCGCCCATGGAGGCATTTCCCCAATAGGCTGCACCCCAGAATGATGGAGCACCTTGGAGCAGGATCATGACCCAGGGCTGAAAATCCCCTTTTCACAGTGCCTGCAATGGGGGCCATCTTAGCCTCAATGCTCTAAGAACTACGGGTCCACCAGGCCGTCATCTCACCACACGGATGGGCCTGGCAGCCTTATCTGTGTTAGTGAATTATGCTCATCCCAAGGTGGACACCTGACCCAGGCTGGCCAAATAGGAATGAGGAAGCAGAAATCTGAGACAGCTGCCGGGCGTGGTGGCTCACGCCTGTAATCCCAGCACTTTCTGAGGCCGAGGCGGGCGGATCACCTGAGGTCAGGAGTTCGAGACCAGCCTGACCAATATGGTGAAACCCCGTCTCTACTAAACATACAAAATCTTAGCCAGGGGTAGTGCTGGGTGCCTGTAGTTCCAGCTACTCAGAGGCTGAGGCAGGAGAATCACTTGAACCTGGGAGACAGAGGTTGCAGTGAGCCGAGATCGTGCCATTGCACTCCAGCCTAGGCAAAAAGTGTGAAACTCCGTCTCAAAAAAAAAAAAAAAAAAAAATTCAAAGAAAGAAAAAAAGAATTCTGAGACAGCTAGTCAGTGGAGAGAGGAAGGAGGGGAAGGGAGGAGAGGGGAAGGAGGGGAAGGGAGGAGAGGGGAAGGAGGGGAAGGGAGGAGAGGGGAAGGAGGGGAAGGGAGGAGAGGGAAGGAGGGGAAGGGAGGAGAGGGAAGGAGGGGAAGGGGGGAGAGGGAAGGGGGGAGAGGGAAGGGGGGAGAGGGAAGGAGGGGAAGGGGGGGAGAGGGAAGGAGGGGAAGGGGGGAGAGGGAAGGAGGGGAAGGGGGGAGAGGGAAGGAGGGGAAGGGGGGGAGAGGGAAGGAGGGGAAGGGGGGAGAGGGAAGGAGGGGAAGGGGGGAGAGGGAAGGAGGGGAAGGGGGGAGGAGAGGGAAGGAGGGGAAGGGGGGAGGAGAGGGAAGGAGGGGAAGGGGGGAGGAGAGGGAAGGAGGGGAAGGGGGGAGAGGGAAGGAGGGGAAGGGGGAGGAGAGGGAAGGAGGGGAAGGGAGGAGAGGGAAGGAGGGGAAGGGGGGAGGAGAGGGAAGGAGGGGAAGGGGGGAGGAGAGGGAAGGAGGGGAAGGGGGGAGAGGGAAGGAGGGGAAGGGGGGAGAGGGAAGGAGGGGAAGGGGGAGGAGAGGGAAGGAGGGGAAGGGAGGAGAGGGAAGGAGGGGAAGGGGGGGAGAGGGAAGGAGGGGAAGGGAGGAGAGGGAAGGAGGGGAAGGGAGGAGAGGGAAGGAGGGGAAGGGGGGGAGAGGGAAGGAGGGGAAGGGAGGAGAGGGAAGGAGGGGAAGGGGGGAAGGGGGGGGAAAGGGAAGAAGGGGAAGGGGGGAGAGGGAAGGAGGGGAAGGAGGGGAAGGGGGGGAGAGGGAAGAAGGGGAAGGGGGGAGAGGGAAGGAGGGGAAGGGGGGAGAGGGAAGGAGGGGAAGGGGGGAGAGGGAAGGAGGGGAAGGGGGGGAGAGGGAAGGAGGGGAAGGGGGGGAGAGGGAAGGAGGGGAAGGGGAAGGGGGGGGAGAGGGAAGGAGGGGAAGGGCGGGAGAGGGAAGGAGGGGAAGGGGGGGAGAGGGAAGGAGGGGAAGGGGGGGAGAGGGAAGGAGGGGAGAGGGAAGGAGGGGAGAGGGAAGGAGGGGAAGGGGGAGGAGAGGGAAGGAGGGGAAGGGGGGGGAGAGGGAAGGAGGGGAAGGGGGGGAGAGGGAAGGAGGGGAAGGGAGGAGAGGGAAGGAGGGGAAGGGGGGGAGAGGGAAGGAGGGGAAGGGGGGGAGAGGGAAGGAGGGGAAGGGGGGGAGAGGGAAGGAGGGGAAGGGGAGAGAGGGAAGGAGGGGAAGGGGGAGGAGGGGGAAGGAGGGGAAGGGGGGAGGAGAGGGAAGGAGGGGAAGAAGGGAGGAGAGGGAAGGAGGGGAAGGGGAGAGGAGAGGGAAGGAGGGGAAGGGGGGGAGAGGGAAGGAGGGGAAGGGGGGGAGAGGGAAGGAGGAGAAGGGGGGGAGAGGGAAGGAGGGGAAGGGAGGAGGAGAGGGAAGGAGGGGAAGGGGGGGAGAGGGAAGGAGGGGAAGGGGGGAGAGGGAAGGAGGGGAAGGGGGGAGGAGAGGGAAGGAGGAGAAGGGGGGAGGAGAGGGAAGGAGGGGAAGGGAGGAGAGGGAAGGAGGGGAAGGGAGGAGAGGGAAGGAGGGGAAGGGAGGAGAGGGAAGGAGGGGAAGGGGGGGGAGAGGGAAGGAGGGGAAGGGGGGGAGAGGGAAGGAGGGGAAGGGGGGAGAGGGAAGGAGGGGAACGGGGAGGAGAGGGAAGGAGGGGAAGGGGGGGAGAGGGAAGGAGGGGAAGGGGGGGAGAGGGAAGGAGGGGAAGGGGGGGAGTGGGAAGGAGGGGAAGGGGGGAGGAGAGGGAAGGAGGGGAAGGAGGAGGAGAGGGAAGGAGGGGAAGGGAGGAGAGGGAAGGAGGGGAAGGGGGGAGAGGGAAGGAGGGGAAGGGAGGAGAGGGAAGGAGGGGAAGGGGGGGGAGAGGGAAGGAGGGGAAGGGGGGGAAAGGGAAGGAGGGGAAGGGGGGAGAGGGAAGGAGGGGAACGGGGAGGAGAGGGAAGGAGGGGAAGGCGGGGAGAGGGAAGGAGGGGAAGGGGGGGAGAGGGAAGGAGGGGAAGGGGGGGAGAGGGAAGGAGGGGAAGGGGGGGAGAGAGAAGGGGAAAAGAGGAGCAGGGAGGGTAGGGCAGATGATGATCTGGGTTCCTGATGATTCTCTGGTTCTTGACTCCCACCCCTCCCCCCATATCCAGCAGCTTCCCTGGCCTCAGGCTCTATGAGACACACCTGTATCTGTGTAATAAATTCCCACCCTTGTTTAAGCTAGTTCGGGTTGATTTCTGATACATACAACTATTGTAGACATTGAGTTGCCTCCTGACATGTATTTTCCCTTTCTTGGCGACTACCTTGATTTCACTGTTATCCACACTTCTCAGTGCCATTCACATGCTTCAGGAGAAGGGGACTGATTTCAGAACAATACATTTACTCAGGCTTAAGTTAATCAGTATAACCTGATCCCCCGACTGCAGCTGAAGTTTTAGAAATGGGCCCATCTGCCATGGAAGCCAGCGGGATGTGGAAAAAGGTTTGATGTGGTCTTCTGGAAGCTTCCAGAATGACTGCTGCACTCACTGGGTCCTCATGAAGAAGCATGAAGACCAGAGAGTTACTGACAGCCATATATTAACCACAAAGAGATGACACCACGAAGGCTAAATGGAAAGATGAAAGAGAAGCCTTGTCTTGGAAGATGTCATGAAGCTGCCAAATCAAACCATTCCCAAAGTTCACCCTCCCTCAGACTATTCAGTTACGGGATCCAATAAATCCCTTTAACTAAACATCTTAACTAAAATCCCTGAGACACGACTCCAACGCACATGCTTCCAACTGCAACAATCCAACCCACCTAAGTACATTCTGGGAGAATGAAAAATAAAACAGGAAAAGAGTGCTTGACTGGAAAATTGGAGGCTTCCAAGATACTGGTCCTCCTCCACCACTAATTACCTATGGAACCTTAGGCGAGCCATGTACCTTCTTTGAGCCCAGTCACTCCTTTGCAGAATGAAACCGATTAGACTTCCAACACTAACATTCTATGACTTTATTTGTAGACCCTTAGTGCCAACTTGTATTGAGTCCCATAGGGGTAGTTTATAATTTCATCAGTGAATCTTGCCAAGATCTCATCTTGGAAACTAACAACAATAAACAACAGAAAAAAATTTTTTTTGCATTAAACTCTCACTGTGAAGAGTGAGAAGTGTTAGAGTTGGAATTCTAACAACAAAAGGTGGAGAGAGGAAATGAGTGAATACAGTGAAGAATCTTCTGGCTGAGCCCTATTCACAAAGGCCAGTCTTTTGAGTAGTATTTTTGAGTTATAATAACCAAGGAATCCATGGTTTGGTGGCCCCACTGATCACACCCAGCTTGAGGGCATCCTTCACTTGAGCTGTGTGGTTGGGGCTGACTCCGGTCCATCAGGCTTGTAAAAAGGATCCAAGGGTGTAATATTTAATTTAGGTTTTGAATTTGTTGATCTTTTAAAAGTTAGTATTTGTTATTGATATTATTTTTCAAGACATTTTTTGATTGTCAGAGATTGTTTTGTTTTTCCCTTTTGTGGCTTGGTTACTGTTAAGAAAATAAAACCTGCCCCAACCCTGAAACTCAGAACTGATACTCCAGGTTCTCTCACTGGAAAGAATAACAAAAACAAAAACCAGCATAACTGACTTCCACAACAAAGAGCATATTTAAGATTGTGCGCACACACTCACACAAGTTCGTAAAGGATCTTGGACCCAATTATGCAGGAATCAAGCTGGGACCCGACCTGCCATATGGATTTACTTTTACTGGAGGTTTCCAAATATTCAAGTTTACAGCAGGCTTCAGTACCATATTTTTCAAGAAGTCTCTTCTCCCCACAGCTTTAAATATAACCGAGCAAAAGTTAAGCCTGATCTCCAAAGAACAAAGCAGGAAAAGTTCATAGATCATCACTGGGTGAAGTACCAAGGATGTATCGTATGACAGGATCAGGGTGTCAGGCCAATTTTAAGACTGATGTCTACCCATACTACGAAAAATAATACTGGAGAAAAATATAATTCTGGAGATCAGAAAGAAACAGTATGGTGTGCATTTCCCAAATGCGTTTAGATTAGCTTTAAACAACAACAACAAAAAGGCTATTTGGTTGGCCAAAAATGTATTTCAAACAAAAAATATGTCAGAGTTCTCTCAAACTCTCAGACTTCATTTGAGACCTAGAAGTAATCATAGTGCTTGACCAGTCTAGTCTCCTTATTGTTATTTGGCATATCTATGCTGCTTTACACACAAAACTAACTTGAAATATAAGTAAATCTATCAAGAGCGCAATATTCAATACTGTATGATTTTATCTGCACCCAGTTAAAAAACAGACATAATCTCTAGTGTTGGAAGTCAGAATACTGGTTCTGGAAGATTAAGAGGGTAAGGGAGGGGCTTCTGGTAATGTCCTATGTTTTTTTCTTTTTTGGTTTGGTTTTTGAGACAGGGTCTTATTCTGTCGCCCAGGCTGGAGTGCAGTGGCACAATCGCAGCTCACTGCAGCCTCGACCTCCCTGAGCTCAAGCGATCTTCCCATCTCAGCCTCCCGAGTAGCTGGGACCACACGCATGTGCCACGATGCCCAGCTAATTTTTGTATTTTGTAGAGACAAGGTCTCTCTGTGTTGCCCAGGCTGGTCACAAACTCCTGGCGTCAAGTAATGCTCCCAACGCCACCTCCCAAAGTGCTAGGATTCCAGGAGTGAGCCACTGTGCCCAGCCTTTCTCTTGATCTGGGTGGCAGTTGGTTAAAGACATGACAGTTGTAATAGTTCATCAAGCTTTACAGGTATGATCTGTGCACTTTTATAGGTATGTTATACATCAATGTAGAAGTCTACTTCAAAAAAAAAGGAACATAGATAACCAAATCTAAGTCAAAAAATGGAGAAATAACAACCTGTTTTGCTTTCAATCTAATACAATAATTTAGAAAGACATCAGCCTTTTATTCACTTAATTTATGTACAATACAATTAACTTCTTTGGTGTGTATTTCTGTGAATCTGACAAGTGCGTGCAATTAGAACACCATAATCAAGACAGAACAGTTCCATCACCCCCCAAATTTCCTCACACTGCCCTTTTGTAATCAACCCAAGCCCCCATGTTGGACTCCTGGCAACCACTGATCTGTTCCTATAATTTTGTGTTTTCCAGGATGCCATGTAAACGGACTTGTACAAAATGTATCTTTTGAGTTTGGCTTCCGTCACTTAGTGTGAAATTTGTCTACGTTGTTACATTAATCAGTAATTTGTTCCCTTTTAGTCCTGAGCAGTATTCCATTATTTGGACATGCCACGGTTTGTTTACCCACTCAACAGTTGAAGATATTTGGGTTGTTCCCAGCTTTTGATGAATATGAATAAATATGCTAGACACATTCACGCACAATTTTTATATGAACAAAAGTTCCCAGTTCTCTTGGGTAAACACCTAGGAGTGGGATTGCTGCATTGTGTGGTAAATGTGTGTTTAACTTCACAAGAAACTGCCAAAGTGTTTTCCAAAGTGGTTGAGCTGTTTGCGTTCCCACCAGCAATGAATGAGACTTCCAGTTGCTCTGCACCCTTGTGAACCTGTAAGATCGTCTTTTCTCTTTTTTAGTCATTCTAATTGCTGAAGGGGTCATTTTCACAGAAATCGTTTCCTGAAGATTCTGCTAAAGGTATGCATGGCAAGTTGAAAATTCTGGAAGAGATAAAATAATTCAGCTGGTTGACTGAAAGTATTATGCTTCCTTGTAAATAATTAACTTATTTTCAAAAGTAAAGCTTTAATCTGATTTTCTTTAATAATTGATACTGAGTATCTTATATTCATTGGCCATTTGTAGTTCTTCATATATGAATTCCCTTTCCCATTTTTCTATTATTTTAAAAACAAATTTAAAAGAACTTTTTGTATAGTTTATGGAAATCAGACTGTTTATTGCCATTATGTTGTAAATACATTTGTTTGTGCTTTTACTTTATGAAGATTCCTGCTACAACGAGTTTTTTTAAGTCTATAGTCAAATTTATTATTATTTTCCACTGTGGTTCCTGAGTTTGGTAGTATGGTAGAAAGCTGTTTTCCACTCAAAGATTATTCAAAAGTTGTCACCAATATTTCCTTTTTTTTTTCTTATGACTTCACTTTCTTCTGTGTAAACACTGTTCTATCTAGAATTAATTTGGGGTTCATAATTAATTAAAGTAAGAATCTCAACCTAACGAGATTAAAATTAAGTAAGAAAAAAATTCACAGGTAACAGCTGAAAAACATTTTTTAAGATTAACAAAGGGATAATTTAAATTTAGGTTTGTAAAATCACTTTCATTTGATGCCACATTCCAACTTTATAGTCTTTTAAGATCTTTTACTTTTTTCAGTTTTAATTAAAACCGAATGTAATAGAGACTTCCTGGGGAAATGTGATATCAATGCCTGCTCTTAACTTACATATTTGAATGTAAATGTAAATTTATTTTTAAAAAAAATTTTTAGAGACAGGATCTTATATGTTGCCGAGGCTGGTCTCAAACTCCTAGCCTCAAGGGATCCTCAAGGCTTGGCTTCCCAACGTGCCAGGATTACAGGTGTGAGCCACTGCTCCTGGCCTTAAATGTAAATGTAAGTGGCATAGTTTGATCTTTAATAGCTGTAACAGTATCTTAATACCATTTTTTTAAATTAAGAAAAACAAATTCAAATGGCAACAACCTGATTCCGGTAAATATAAATTCCAATGCATAGTGTTATTCTATAAAATAGATAAAAATATTCCCATCACCAGTTGTTAAATAATTCATACTTCTCTCCACTAACTTGAAATGCCACATATATTATATACTAAGTTCCCATTTGTTCTTGGTTTATTTCTAGATTTTCTATGATTTTTCCTTAATCAGCCTATGACATGAATACTTTTGCAATTTCAACACAATACACTTTTAAAATTGGAAGAGACTGTCATTTTTATATTTTATTGTGAAAATTAACAGATACAGAAAAAGTGCATATGATATGTAAGAACATTTAAACAAATAGTTGTAAAGTCGGACACCTGGGTAAATACCACCCAGGTCAAGCAATAGAACTAAAATTTATTTTTTTAAAGTTGTCTCTCACAGACTTCCTATTTAAAATAAGAGCTATCATCTAGTTCTGATGGTTAGGCAACCCTATTTTTAGTTATTCAGTAAAAGTTTGAATGTAAATTGATAATGAAACTACCAAAGCTCCAGTGAATATAAAGTACTTGGTTAATTTTGTTAACTTTTATAAGTAAATGGAGTTTAAACTTCCTTATCATTCCTTATTATACAAATACAAATAATTATTTCTTATTACACAAAAAGATTTTTCTAAATAAATCCATCATGTAAAGAACATTTGAACTTGAGAAGAAACCCTTTCCAGGTGTTCAGAAGCATTTGTTTATTTATAAATGGTGTAGGACTGTGCTGTCCAACAGGGCAGCCACAGGTGGATATTTAAACTTAAATTTCAGTTAATTAAAATTAAACAAAGTTGAACATTTAGTTTCTCAGTCATACTAGCCACATTTCAAGTGCTCAAGAGCCACATGTGGTGGTGGCCGCCATATTGGATGGCACAGATACAGTACATTTCCATCATGCAGAAAGTTCTATTGCATAGCACTGGGTTAGCCCCTCCTTGGCTTCCACAAACCATTTGGGGTGTCTTAAAACACCCAAATATAAGATGTCTTGAAAACATACAAAAAAACATAGCAAAGAGAGATCAGAAATTATATGAGAGAGAACAAATAAATCTGATGTACAATTGAGCACTACATGTTGTTCTAACCTTGTTTAGCCAAAGCTAAACAAACAAACATAATATTCAATGAATCACATAGCTCTCTTTAGGCAGAAGGAAGCATATACTTTTATTTGGTAAGACATACTGTTTTTTGGCAACACTATTTGGCAAGAAGATATTATGGTAGCCTTCTATCAGTGTAACCCAAGGGTGGTTGGACCATTTAGGTGGCCTCTGTTCAACTTGAGCATGGCTTGAGTTTGGCTCATCAAAAAAATACCAAAAGTCACTGGTAAGTGGTGTCTTTTTGTGAGGAGATGAAGAAGGGGATAATGTCACGTAGCACATGGCAAAACCTCATCCAACTGCATAATAGGTATCTCTGTCCTTATCCATCCCAAGGCTTCTTTTCCAGTGGCCCTTAACTAGGTTTCTTTTCCTCCTGTTTCTCCACTCTTCACACAGCTTCCACAAATCCTCTTTATTGGTCCAAGCAATTCAGCTCAGTGCCCTCGCTTGCAGACCTCACTCAGCAAAACAAAAGCTCAGCGGGGAGCCAGCTGGCCACCAAATAACTCCACCAGCCTCCTTCACAGGAGCTTTCTGTTTATCTTACCATGTAAGAAATACTGAGCAAACATTTTAATTGTTTATTGTTTGTTTTTTGAGACAGAGTCTCCCTCTGTATCAAATCCACCCAGGCTGGAGTGCAGTGGCACGACCACGGCTCACTGCAGCCTCAAACTCCCCAGGCTCAGGTGATCCTCCTACATCAGCCTCCCAGTAGCTGGAACTACAGGCACATGCCATCATGCCCAGCTAATTTTTGCATTTTTTGTAGAGATGGAGTTTTGTCATGTTGCCCAGGCTGAACCATTTTGAAAAATGCCGTTGACTGCAATTTTGAAGACAATATGGAGAAAAAAAAACACACACATACTGAGATGACATTCAATTATAATTTAGTCAAAGCAATTCTTCAGAGAATTAAACTAACTTGTTCCAGATATTTTGCTTTCTGGTCAACTTACTAGCAGTCGAGGCAAAACAAAAAAACAAATAGACATATGGTGATATGTTTCTCCTCTGGAAGAGGGAAGCATCCACGTGTTTATGGGAAGACATTCTCTTTTCTAGCTCTACAGCCAGTGATATCTAAGGCTCAGGGGAAACGACTTGCCCAATCACAAAGATCATTAACTTACAGACCTGGGATTCCAGTATATGTCTGTCTAAACAATCCCTTTGCCTCCCTTCTTGACCACAAGCGTGACAGAGAGAAAGGAAAACAGAAGTTCATCATGGTGGCTTCCAAACCTAGCTCCTTCTCAGAGTCCAGTGAGGCCAATATTAGTCACTGTAATAAACTCCCCCAGAGTGACAGCCCTTGTTGACACTGCACATTTCAGAGGAAGAAACATAAAAGATATGGTCCCATACTTTTCACCCTTCTTGACAGAAGGAAATTAATCAGCAGTCTCTTTGGACACTGAAATTATAAGCAGAGAACTGGGAAAGACCCTCAAGCTCATGCCCTACAGCTTCCTGCCCCTTTCAGAGGTCACTGGGGTCAGAGATGTTAGGAGATTGACTAGCGAGTTAGGGGTAGAATCAGAACAAGAACCGAAGTTGGCCTGCAGCTCCAGGTATTTAAATCAGAAGACACAAACCATTGGCCCATACTAACTATATTTTTATTTGTTTAATTGCTTGTTAAAGTTTTTAAATTGGGAAATTTCATTCCCAGAAATCTGCATTTCCTTTATTTTTAAATTTATTTTATTTTTTAAGAGATGGGCTCTCATTCTATCATCCAGGCTGCGGTGCAGTGGCATGAACATAGCTCCCTCCAGCCTCAAATTCCTGGGCTCAAGTGATCCTCCTGTCTCATCCTAGTTGAGATTACAGGCATGAGCCACTGTGTCTGGCTTTTTCTTTTTTAAATTGAAAGATTCACCAACATGGATAATGGCTGCCTCCCTTAAGTGAGCTATGAGCTCTCCGGTTCACTACAGTTGCCAAACGTTTCCTCCTTATTCCACCTGCTGGTTTCATCCTTCCGTGCCCCACCTGGCCCCTGCAGCCCTGTGGGTTTACAGGCTCTGGTTGAGATAACTAGTACATGCTCACCCTTATCAATCAGCCAGTAAGCTTTCCATGCTCTGGAACTACGTCTGATTTATTTATTTTATTTATTTATTTAAATGTATTTACTTTTTTTTTGAGACGGAGTTTCGCTCTTGTAGCCCAGGCTGGAGTGCAATGGTGTGATCTCAGCTCACTGCAACCTCCGCTTCCCAGGTTCAAGCGATTCTCCTGCCTCCAGCCTGTAGCTGAAACTACAGGCGTGCACCACCACGCCCAGATAATTCTTTGTATTTTTAGTAGAGACAGAGTTTCACCATTTGGCCAGGCTTGTCTTGAACTCCTGACCTCAGGTGATCCGCCTGCCTTGGCCTCCCAAAGTGCTGTGATTACAGATGTGAGCCACCGTGCCTGGCCAGATTTATTTTTGTAACTTCAGTAACGAACAATGCCACATGATCCACAATTAACGCACATTCATTTTTGAATGAATGTTGAATGAATGATGGATTGACAATTAGTTAAGGAAGGCAATGGGAAAAGGCACAGTATTCGGCTCACAGTTCTGCCCGCTATCCTGAGCTGCTAATGTGATGGGTGACAGCAGCATCCACATAGACAATCTAGAAGTCTGCCCACCTCATTGGTCCCTAATCACCTCAGCTCCAGCCACCTTCACCTCCACTTCACTCCCTGCCAACTCTACCCACACCCAATGTCACACACAAGACTTTGAGATTCCTTTGAAGCATTAAATAGCCAACATCTCCTCCCTCTGACCAAAGTGCTCATCTTGTGAGCCCTGTCACCCCCTTGCTTCCATCATGCCCAGTCTATAAACCTGCAGGGACAGACCCTCAGTTCTCCATCACCCTCTTGTCTCCCATCAACACTCTTGACTACACATCGTTCTTTGACCAGCCCAGATGCCATGCACCATGTCACCCAACCTCAAGATGTTTTTCAGATTCAAAAGCAGTACTGTGGTCTGATAATTTCAGAGCACTTTTCACAAACATTTTTAGGGTCCAAAATGTGTAATTTAGCAACTTTAAACAAATACTCTACTTTGAGGAGGTTTTTGCTCTGCCTTTTATCTCTTTGGTTTTGTTTTCTTGTGCACCATAACTTTTTCTTTCTTGAGCATAAGGTTTGCATTGTGGTGTGTGTGTGTGTGCGCATGAGACCCACCAGATAAAGCACTATGTTAACCTTACTGAAAACTGTGGGTACATCATTCCTAGGGCAGCTGTTTAGAAGACTATAACTACTGTACACTGGGCTTTCCTGCCTACTGCAGAAGCATTACATTCGAGAATGCTGAAAACTTAGAAAGTCAGCTTTAGAGGCAAAGATATCAACCACAAGGGAATAACATATAATTCTACTATGTAGTGAATATTGTATTTCCAAATAAGTAAAATGCCACAAGTGGGAAGGAGTGACAGTCGAAAAAAATCCAAATTTCATTAAAATAGCAGTTGCAAATAAAGCTGAATTAACTTTGACAGTCATACTTGCATGAAAACATCTGTTCTTACATGTGTGTCAAGATATCCAAACATCTAAAACTGAAGTATGAATGATCCATTGTTTAATCGGCAAAAGGGCAAGCTCTTTTGTAACGTAAATGAAAATACAGTATAAAAAAAGGCAGGAAAAAAGAAATCTTTGGATAAAAATTCAAACATATACACAGAGACTTTGCCAAAGATCAACAAGAGAACAAAAATCCTGAGGAAGAAAGCGGCAAGATGAGGAAAGGCCATTCAGTGGGTCAATTGCCCAAAAACAAAAATAGAAAAGAAGGAGGGATCAGTTAAACAGATGGAGTTGGCAGGGACCTCTGCATCCAGGAGTGAACAGGAGGACTGTAACCTTCCATAGTTTCCCTACTAGAGCCACTCACCAGTACTATTCAGTGTGCTGCAGCGTAAGTCTCGCTATCCAGGACTGTTGCCCTGCGTGAAGTTTGCTTGCAGTATGACATTTCTGGGGCTGCCATGTCAAAAAGGCATACAAAATGCTAGGAGTTGCTTAAAACAGACAACAAATCAGGCAGGAGGCAGGTTGAAAAGAAATAAAGAAACCAGGAGATGAAATTCCTTGTAGCATTATCTTTCCGGTCTAATAGTAATGAACGTTTCATTATCACCATTCTAATAAATGGCAAAGAATATATGTTTCGACTCCATTTGCTTCACCATCTATGCTAGCCAAAAAATGAAAAAGCAATTAAGTCAACAATTAAAGCCAGAGATAATCCTGGCTCTCCCATTTCCAACACTGCCTTATGATGTGATATGTCCTGCTGGAGAAAAAAAAAAAAAAAAAACCCAAAATTAAAAAAAGGATCATCAACGGCCACTCCCTTCAGAGCCATTTCACCCAGACGTGTCCCAAACTGCTGCTGGATGGTCAAAATCCCAGCAATGGGCAATCAGCCAGGAGGAGAGCTCAATTTCCCCACCACAGGCTGCATCAATAACAGGCTTGGAAAACCACTTCCAGGGGAGACCCTAGCAAAACGAGGAAACACCTTCAGAAGCACAGGGTCTGAGTAGCAGCGACGTCCCATCACCACCTTTGTCAGAGATGTTCAAAACAGAGTGACTCCATCTTGAAAGGGGGCTGGGTAAAATAAAGTTGAGACGTGCTGGGCTGCATTCCCAGGCATACTTAGTCACGGGATCAGATAGGTCAGCAGGACTGGTATCACAAGATACAGGTCATAAAGACCCTGCTGATAAAACAGCGGTGAAGAAGCCGGCCAAAACCCACTAAAACCAAGATGGTGATAAAAGTGACCTCTGGTCATCTTCACTGCTCATTATATGCTAATTATAATGCATTAGCATGCTAAAAGGCACTCCCACCAGCACCATCACTGTTTACAAATGCCACAGCAACATCCAGAAGTTACCCTATATGGTCTAAGAAGGGGAAGAACCCTCAGTTCCGAGACTTGCCTGCTCCTTTCCCAGAAAATTCATAAAACATATAATCAAGAAATAACCATAAACATACTCAGTCAATCAGCACTTAGTGCTGTTCTGTGTATGAAATAGCCATTCTTTTGTCTCTTTACTTCTCTAATAAACTTGTTTTTGCTTTATTCTATAGACTCACCCCAAATTCTTTCTAGCGTGACATTCAAGAACCCTTTCTTGGGGTCTGGGTCTGGACCCCTTTCCAGTAACACACTCATCACCATTTGCCATTTTTACAGCATGACCTTGTGGCTGAACCAGGTCAAGAGTAAGGAAGCTGTCCTATCCCCAGCCATCCCCAAGTTCTGTCTAACTGAATGAATATGTCCCCCATCCCCCTCCTTCTGTTTTCTGATTGATCTGTCATGTAACGTCCTCTCGTGCCCTTCCTGGGAAACGTTTACAGCGATTTAGTACAGTCTCTGTGTTCTGCATTTTTCAAGACCCTCTGCAAATTGCCAACACTTACCATTTCCTTATTCCCTTCCCTTTTTCTCCACACATGCCCTGTAATTCAGCTCTTAAATTAAAATAAATTAAATTAAATTAATTTAAATTAAAATTAAATTAAAAGAGTAACACTTGCTCTTTCCCGAACACACACTGAGCTTCCCTCCGTGGAGAAGCTCTGCTCCTGCTCTGGCCATAGGTGAATTCACTACCCTTTGAATGTCATTGGACTTTCCTTTTTTTAGCTCACAGCCCCTCCCCCAGTTCTAAGAACATGACCGTCCCAATATGAAGGACACAGTGCTGCCCTGGAGGAGTTCTGGAACCTTCCAGTACTCACTTCATGTCCTGTCTTCCACCCTTGCTAAGGGTGGGCTCCTTGAGGACAAGAGCAGATGGCAGCCTTCATCCTCACATACCTCAGGCAGATGATGGTGTGTCTTGCACATAGGCGCTACTTAATAAATATTTGTTTAAATGTTTATGGTTGAACCGGATTGAATTGTAAAGTAGGATTTATGTGGTTTAAGCTTTGAGTAACCTAAGCTAGTTTCACAGAGTCATAGAATGCTTGTACCAGAGACAATATAAAGACCATCTAATTGACACTCCTCATTGCGCAGATGAGGAGACTGAGGCCTAGGGAGATTACTGACTTGCCCAAGGACGCACAATTAGAGACAAAAACCTGAGACTAAGAACAAGTTCCCTAGGACTTAATTCTGACAATCCTATTGCGTATTAAAGCACAACCTTGATATGTTAATTTTAGAATATCTATTGAGGAATTGATTTCTCAGCAATATATGGAGAGCCTCCTGGGTCCCAGGCACTGCGCTAAATGCTCCAGGGGTGGGAACCCACAAGAACCCCTGGATATCTCCTGCCTTACAAACATGTGAATTGAAACAGTTGGCCAGGCACGGTGGCTCACGCTCGTAATCCCAGCACTTTAGGAGGCCGAGGCAGGCAGATCACCTGAGGTCAGGAGTTCAACGCCAGCCTGGCCAACATGGTAAAACCACAACTCTACTAAAAATATAAAAATTAGCTGGGCGTGCTGGCATGAGCCTGTAGTCCCAGGTACTCGGGAGGCTGAAACAGGAGAATCGCTTGAGCCTGGGAGGTGGAGGCTACAGTGAGCTGAGATCGCACCACTGCACTCCAGCCTGGGAAACAGAGCAAGACTCCGTCTCAAAAAAAAAAAAAAATTGAAACAGTTATCTGTAGGAAAGCAGAAAGTAGACTGTCATTCGCCCAAGATCCCGCGCTGCAAGGCTGCATGGCACCTCAGAGATCCTCATTCCTTGATTCAGTGTTACTCAGTGTTTATGGTTTAACTAACCATATTTCTTCTGTATAGGCAAATTTCATTTTATTCCCCCAATTGTTCTTTTCTGTGCCTTCTGAAATATAAGCAATGCCTACATTGCTGTCTGCTTTTACTTTTAACTTCTTTAACACTGGCCCAAGTGACAGCTGCATACTCGATATCTTTTGTCTTTAATGTGGATGATAAATAGGACTTGAATTTCTAACATTATGAGGTTTATGATGGGCCATTTCAACTTAGAAGATATACACTGTCTTCCCACCTTCTAAAACAAGGAAAGAGAAGGAGTAGCAAGAATGATTTGAACTCCTAATCTAGCCTCCCCCACACCCCCTCATTTTTAATCTTCTCAGATTTATTATCTTCTAACATAATACAGAAAAGAATGGAACGCTTCCTAAAATGCATCCTAGACTGGATATCTGCAAGTTGACCTCTATTATGTGTAATTCTTCACTGTTTCTTACTTTTGTTTCATTTGGACTCTTTCAACAGACATGAGCACTTTTTGACACACCACAAGGACAGCTACATGAGCAGCGTTAGTTCTTCACAGGACATTGTTTCTCCTATGTACCTTAGTAGGAGGTAAGACCTCATGCAATACAAATCACCTTCAGAAAGCTGACATTTTATTCTTTGTGCAACCTTACTTGTTCAAATATCCAACAATATCCCAAGTATGGAACATCACACAGAGCGTCAGGAGTCCAGCCAAACTTGGATGGAGAGGGGTAGGTCAGAGACGGTGTCAGTCATATTTTAAATGTTAATTTCTTCCATTGGCTTGTGTCCTAAATGCTATTTAATATTTGTTAGCACCAATTTCCTTTGTCTCTGGGAAGGTACTGAATGTGTACCTAACATGAACTGAATTCCTTATCAGAGGTGAAATAAGAGTTAGGAGGAAGTGAGAATAATCCTCTCCATAGATTTGAAAGTGAACAGTCCTAAATTCATTACTGGACTAGGGGTTCTGCCATCGAAAAGTGTTTGCCTGCTGTGCCCTCAAGCGAAGAACCCAGAAGTGGGGGGCGGGGGTACCTCAGAAAGGACTTATAGAAAATAGGAGAAGATGGAAGATGGCTGACGACAAAGAAATAATGAATTCCGTCATCAATTGGATTTGTGTTTCTCAAAGAACATTTTGTATGTGGATGCATAATTCTTAATATTTTTAGATGCAAATTAGTAAATATTGTCTGTTTTCCTTTGCTCGAAAATATGTCTCTATTTTGATTCCCCAGAGAAACAGACCCAATAGAATGCAGGAAAATGATAGGTAGATAGGTGGATGGATAGATAGATAGATAGGTAGGTAGGTAGATAGATAATAGATAGATAGATAGATAGATAGATAGATAGATAGATAGATAATGGATAGATAACTTTAAGGAAATGACTCATGCTGTTTTGGGGGCTAGCAAGTCTGAAGCCTGCAGGGAAGGCCAGCAGGCTGGAGACCCAGAAAGGAAATAACAGTGCAGCTTGAGTCTGAAGACAGCCTAGAGACAGAAATCCTTCTTCCTCGAGGAACCTCAGTCTTTTCTCTTAAGGACTTCAACTCATAGGATGAGGCCCACCCATGTCATGGACAGTCACCTGCTTTACTCATACTCTACTGATTTAAATGTTAATCTATTTATGAAATACCTTCACAACAACATCTAGACTGCTGTTTGACCAACTATCTGGGTACCATGGCCTAGCCAAGTTGACACATAAAATTAACCATCACAATATCACAATGCTCAACCTGAGGTTCTCTACAAAAAGTTAGAACAGAATTATCTTTTGTGTAATATCTTATAATTCAAAGCATTTTACATTATTGTTTTGATCTTTGAAACATTATGGCATGAAAATCTGCAATTAGAACCTCTTGGAAATTGAAAAAAAAAAAAAAAAAGAACCTTTTCCAAAAGTTTAGGTTCTTTGTCTGGAACTTGTAATACAATTGCCACTGTTAATGTAACAAATGGTTTTATTTCACCTGCTTAATCCATCATGTGCCTGAAGATTATAAGACTTGTGGTTCTCTTTCAGGTACACCTAATCATTGTGTGTAACCCTATGTCTAAGGAGAAATACATTCTAATCCATGAATCAAAACACCAGTAATATCCTGCCTGGGCTGGCCTCCCCATAAATGAGTTGTGACTGGGGAGACTCAAGACAAACAGACATAGGAAGGGTGATGATCATGCTCTTGGTCACCTGTAACTTGTTTGCTCTCTATATTTGCATAATTATAAAAAGCAACCACTCTACGTTTTCATTAGCTAATATTCTGTAATCCAAACAATCCTGGTACCCAAGTATTCATCCCAGGGCACAAAGGAAAAGCATTCTACAAAGAGAATCTTGGGGCCAGGTGCAGTGGCTCACACCTGTAATCCCAGCACTTTGGGAGGCCGAGATGGGCGGATCACTTCAGATCAGGAGTTCAAGACCAGCCTGGCCAACATGGTGAAACCCCGTCTCTACTAAAAATACAAAAATTGGCTAGGTGTGGTGGCACGCACCTGTAATCCCAGCTATGTGGGAGTGTAAGGCAAGAGGATTGCTTGAACCCAGGAGGTGGAGATTTCAGTGAGCCAAGATCACGCCACTTCACTCCAGCCTGGGCGACAGAGCAAGACTCTGTCTCAGTCAAAAAAGAAAAGAAAAGAAAAAAGAGAACCTTGAGCCATGTGTTTTCATATAAAGGTTCTTTGTTAAGCTAGGGCCACCTGTCTAGATAGAAGTAGAGTAGTAGTTTAAAATGGAAGAATAGAAGCACTCAGTTGTGATGTGAAAAATTAAAGTTGTTTTTTGTCTTTGAATACCTAAAAGCATGGAAATAAGGACAGAAGATCTAAATGGTGTAATGGAAAAGGAAGCCTACACATTTCAACTATGCACCAGCACAGTTACTGTTTTACTGGGATGGAGCCAAAAAGAAAAGCTTCCAAACTGATAATAGCGGCAGATACAATGCTATGTATTTATCAGATCTCATTTTATTTTCCTTTTCCCAGCCCACATTCCCCAGCCTGCTAGCAGTTAGGGACGGGTGACCGGGTGCTACTTGTGAGGACCTATTGGAAGTTACAGAAGCCACATTCAGGCCCAGCAGTGACCCACCCCACCCCGGACCGGCAAGATTGTCCACAATCTGCGATCTCATTTTCTTGGCAGTCTCAAAGGCCACACATTTAAGATTGCAATGTCAGGAGATAAAAGGACCCTGGAGCCCTGAGATGCTTCTTGATAAATAGTCACCAAAGAAAAACATCTGCCCAGCATGACATGAGGAAGACAAACCCTTTATCACCAAGCCACTGAAATAGGTGGTTTATTTATTAGTATAACCTATCCTGTCCTGATAGAATATATCACCTAATTCTTGTTATCTGACTGTAGAAAGGAATCAACATTTTTAAAAGTACTGTATTCTGAAGTAAATTTGTCATGTGGAACATTATTCAGAGAACAGCAAATAACCGTAACAGATCACATAAACTTCACAGCAGCATCGCCACGCATACAGAAGCCTCCTTCATTCAGCCGTATCTTGCACTGGCCAAACGTTCACTATGCCATTCAGTTCCTCCACAGCCCGGCCATTTCCTCCCTCTCTAGCCTCTTCTTGCTCTCTCTGCTTCTCATTCTGTTTCTAGAAATGCCAAGCCACCTGTGGTTCCCTGCATGAGCCCCACCTTTCATAACTCTTCTCGTTCTACTCCTCCTGCCTGGACCTTTTTCCTCAGCCATCCTTAACTGGTCCATCCATCAAGATTCAACCAGAGGGCCAGGCGCAGTGGCTCAAGCCTATAATCCCAGCACTTTGGGAGGCCAAAACGGGTGGATCACCTGAAGTCAGGAGTTCGAGACCAGCCTGGCCAACATGGTGAAACCCTGTCTCTACTAAAAATACAAAAAGTAGCCAGGCGTGGTGGCAGGTGCCTGTAATCCCAGCTACTTGGGGGGCTGAGGCAGGAGAATCACTTGAACCTGGGAGGCAGAGGTTGCAGCGAGCTGAGATCGCACCATTGCACTCCAGCCTGGGTGACAAGAGTGAGACTCTGTCTCAAAAAAAAAAAAAAAAAAAAGATTCAACCAGAGAAGTAGAATCATTCAACGTGATCTCAAACAAAGGATTTATTACCGGATTTTACTCCCCACCCCCACCCATGCAATTGTAGGAGCTGGTTCAACAGTTTACGCACACCTGTTGTTTCTGCATCTGGCTCTGGGCCTGAAGTCAGCAGGGTAGGAAGTTAGGGAGGAAAGAGGCTTGAAGTGGGGAGAGCCAGGGCAAACCAGAACTCACCTGGGTAAGCTGGGAGCCCGTGCTGGTCACTTACAAGGGAAGCTGGCACCTTCCATCACGGAGCTAGACACACACCTGGCCTAGGAGTCAGAGACGTCGAAGGCGCCGCCTCACCTCAACAAGGGAAGTCTGTGGATCTGCAACAACAAGTGTGAGCTACCTGGCCCCACACTGACACAAGGAGCATCTACACAGCTGCTGCCTGCCTTCTACCATCCAGACCTCGTGAACATTTCTCATGGGGTCAGTCTGAGCCCAGAGCCATACAGGGAAGGGAATTCTGGGAAATGCAGTTCCAGCTTAGTTCATTGGAGAAGTCCGAGGTCACCACCTTGGCTGACTTCTCCTGGGTCCTTTAAGACTCAACTCAGACCGTACCCTCCTGGGGACATTATCTTCAGCTCCAAGATTATGCTGATTGTCCTTCCTCTGTGCTGTCTTAGCATTCTGTACACACCATCATCACAGCATTTAACGCCTAATATTTAAATTGCTTATTTGTGTGTCTATCTTTTCAGCTGGACTATAAGGTTCTTGAGGGCAGGGCTATGTCATATTCATTTTTCTGTCTCCGGCAGTGTCTGCACATAGTAGGTCTTTAATAAACATGGAGCAGAACCGTGGGCATGCATGCCTTCAAGGGTTTACTGCTGTCACTCCACAAATGAGGATCATGTGTAAAAACCTAGGTGAAGAGTGGCAGGAAAATTCCCATATCCTCTCTCAAGCGTACCCTAGAGCATATCTGTAACACACTCAAGAGGGTTACAACGGGGAACAGCCACTCTGACTGCGGCCTGAGGATGGGTGAGTTTGGAATAGAAACTATTATTGAACATTTCTTAAATGCCAGGCATTAAATATTTCACATGCTTGGACTCATTTTGATTCTCACAAGAATTGCATAAGGTGGGTATTATTACTCCCAAGAAGGATACAGAGCTGTTAAGTAATCTGCCCACAGCTGGTCCAAATCACAGCTGGATTTCAAAACCCGCGCTCATTCTGCTGCCCTGCGTTTCCGCCCCAGCCCGGGCTGGGGACTGCAGGTGGCTGGAGTGACACTGACTCAGAGGGGCCTTACACTAGAAGTGAAGGAAGTGGCGCCATCAGCTGGTGTTTTAAAAAGGCCAGAGGTGCTTATAAACAACCCTCCCTTCACGGCCCCACCCTCCTCCCACAGGGGCAGTCAGCAGGGTGGGGCCAGGCCGGCGTCCAAAACACCACTCCCCACCCCTGCACACCCCGAGGCTACTCAGGCTTCAGGCGGGCATGCCCTCCCCTCCAGCTTCTTCCTCCCTCCCACTGCTTTTGCTAACCCTGGCGTTCCCTGAAGTTCCACTGCTGAAGGCTGCCTGGGATAATCACGCTTTCACCAGAGCCCTCCAGGAATGCCAGGGAGTGGACGCTGGAGACCCTAAATACCCCTGAGACTGCCTGACACTCTTCCCAAGCTCTTCTACGGTGATTACATGGTCCTTCCAATTGATCGGCTTTCTGAACAAGCCTGATCCCTTTGGGAAGACCATGGAGAGCAGTGTGCTGGAGTGGTTCTTGGACTCAGACAAGCTTGAGTGCAAGTTCTTGCCACGCTACTTACTGTGTGATCGCAAGCAAGCTGCTTAACCGTTCTGGGATACATTAGCCTCATCCTAAAAACAGAGACAACACCCCTACCTTCGGTGATTGGTAGGGTACATGCAACGGAGGCACGGAAAACCCTTAGCACAGAGCCTGGCCCGCCGTGGCTGCTGTCACTGAGGTCATGTTGTGGCCGCGGCTGCTAAGAGCACTGTCAGCATGGGAGAGTGGGCTCAGCCCGGTTATGAGTCTCCTGCTCAATCACGTGGCACACAGGGGACTCAACAATGCAGCTGCAATGCAACCACTCCCATTTCTCAATGTGAAAAACAAGCCCTGCTTCTTCTTTTGATCAAAAGTGATTCATTCATTCACTTGAACAGCTACTGTGTGCCAACCACAGGGACCCGCACTGGAGGTGGAGAAATATCTAAAGATATTGAAGACGTCTTTCCTGGCCTCAAGGAGCTTTCGGTCTAAGTTTTCCTTTAAAGAAAGGCGTTTGGGCTGTGTTAATAAGGGGTTAACAGCAGCTCTCTCTGCCTTTATGCATTTGCAGCTCAGCAGCAGTAAATTCTCATCTGAACTGCAATTGACCCGGTGCACACAATCATGTTATTCATATTCTTATAAACAGAGGGTACAGTATGTATAATTTCCTAGATTTCTGGGAGGGGATGTATCATAACTAAACTCCAACTTTTCCTTTGGAGAAACAGTCCCATTTGTTTCTGGTTAGCTTCAAAGCAAAAACTAATTTTTTCCTTCTATGTGTCAGTAACTTGAGTGAAATTTGTCACTTGTTTTTATGAAAAATTCTTTGCCATTACCTTCATTGCTTGAAATAAAAAAAAAATTGAAAAGAAAAAAAAACCACCCACTACAACTCACACTCCCTGCGTGGTACAAGGCACTTGAAACGCAATGACAGAATGGTGGTGTCATTTCTAGTCATGGAAACTAACAAGAGTCCCCCGGAATGGCCTCAAATTCATCCGTCAAGAATCTATTTTCTAGTACCTACTATGAGAGCAAGACCACTGGTGACATCTTGTTCCAATTTAAGCAAGGTTGAGCTGTGGGCCAGCTCCTTCAAATCATAACCAGCACAGAAATTGCCTCCTACCAAAAAACCACAAGGGTTAGACTCTGTAAGAATGAATCCCAGAAAAGTTGGAACTCTCAAGTCCAAGCATATTTCTGAAGCAATCCGGTCAAGAACAGCATTTTCTTTTTCTTTCTTTGGAGGATTTCTTGTTTGTCCTAGGATGAAGTTGAAGTGTGGTTGGGGATGAAGGAAGAGCAGCTTTATTTTGCTCCAAAAGAACTAACAACTCCTTCACCACTTTACCTTGAGCCAGAGCTATTTAGAAAATGCTCAATCTATTTTTACCTTTCTATATATGTATTTAATAGAGATACCATTTTATTAGTAAATTAACAAAAACATGAGCTGACGCTCTCTCAGCGGTGACTCATTGTGAACGGGACGTTTCCCTAGGGGCATAGCTATCCCCAGGGAAAAACCTCCTCTGAGCTGTATTTTCTACTGTGGGGCATGCCTTACTATAGGACTAAGAGAATTCTGACGTTTAGGGAGGTTCCCTGTCTACATCCTGAATTCCAAACGTTATTATATGCACCATGGCTTTGAAGTCTGTTTATTTGACCTCTTTAAGTTCAAGTAGCCAAAGATCGAGGCAACAAATAGGAGTGGCCCTGAGATGATTCGAAGATGTTGGGTACACCCAGGATGAATGAGGAGCAGTCGATTCACATTTAGGATCCACAAGAGTAATGTGTGTGTCACTGTGGGGGAGGACAGAAGAGGTGGAGGAGGGAGGGAGGGTGCTGAAGGCAGTGGTCCGTGGTGGCCACCATGACCTGGGGCTACCTGCAGTGGCTCCTGTAATGGAGATGGGGAGCACTGGTTGTAGGGAACCAGCTGGCTCTACAGACCCCTGAGATGGCCAGTAGTGCAATTGGCTGAATTATGTCCCCCCAAAATTCATATGCTGAAATCCTAACCTTCAGTGCCTCAGAATTTGACTCTATTTGAAGATGGAGCCTTAAAAGAGGTAATTAAGTGAAAGCGAGGCCATTAGGGTGGGACTTAATCTAATCTGACTGGTGTCCTTATGAGAAAAGGAAATTAGGACACAGACACACAGAGGGAGGACCAGGTGGGGACACAGGGAGAAGATGGCATCTATAGCTGAGGAGAGTGGCCCGGGGAGGAACCAACCCTACCAGCACCTGGATCTCAGACTTCCAGCCTCCAGAACGGTGAAGAAATAAAGTCCTGTTTAATGGCCCCAGTCTGTGGCCCTGGCAAACTAGTACAATTAGCTACTGGGATTTGCAGAGCCAAATTCTCCTGGAATTGCTGCCAAACTTCAGATGTTTCCAAAATTGTCTTATATAAAGCAAATTGAGAAAAGCCTTTCTTTGGGATTTTAAAATTAGGGAAAATGGTAGTATTTGAGAAGCTTTATGATCACTTATTTATTTCTGCTTTTTCCTCACCTCTCTCCTTGTCGAATATTGGGCCTCCACCACCTCAGCTTCCTCTCTCCCCCGGCCCTTTTGAATCCTGGTCACCTGGTGTCATCTCCCCACCATACCTCTGAACATGCCACAGGTCACCAACAGCACCTCTGGGCCACCTGCAAATGCTTACAGCATTTGACCAAGTTATTACTCCTTTTTTTCCTAATTTTTAAACAGAAGAAATACTTGTATTCTGCAAAGAATTGACACACTGCAAAAACATGGAGTTAAAAGTAAAACCCAAACCTCTGTTTCTTAACCTCTGCCTCCTTAAAACAGTAGCTGTCAACCAGGGACAATTCTGCCCCCAGGAGGACATTTGGTAATGTCCAGAGACGCAGTTGGTTGTTATATAACTGGGTAGAGTGGAGTGTGCTATGGCATCTAGTGGGAAGACGCCAGGGAAGCTGCTAAACATCCTACAACGCACAGAGCTGCCCCCAGCACAAAGAATAATCTGCCCCAAATGTTAATCATGTCCACATTTGAGAATCCCTGCCTCGGGGTAACACAAAAATGTGCCCTACTCTTACCTTTTGTGTTACTGCATTGGTGTTTTCTTCTATGTTTTGTTTTTGTTTTTGTTTAGAGATAGAGTCTTGCTCTGTTGCCCAGGCTGGAGTGCAGTGGTGCAATCATAGCTCACTACAGCCTCTAGTTCCTGGGCTCAAGCGATCCTCCCACCTCATCTTCCCAAGTAGCTGGGACTACAACTGTGCCAGCACACCTGGCTACATTTTTTCATTTTATTTTTAAATTAATTAACCAGACAGACAGAAACTTTTTTTTTTTTTTTTGTAGAGTCAGGGTCTTGCTCTGTTGTCAAGGCTGGTCTTGAACTCCTGGCCTCAAGGGATCCTCTTGCCTAGGCCTCCCAAAGTGCTGGGATTACAAATGTGAGCCACCAGGCTGAGCCCTGGACTGAATTTTACCCCTTCAAAATTCGTAGGTTGCAGCTCTAACCCCCAATGTGACTGTGTTTGGAGACAGGCCCTTTGTGGAGGTAGTTAAGGCTAAACAAGGTTATACGTCTGAGGCCCTAATCCAATAAGACTGGTGTCCTTATAAGAAGAGGAAGAGACACCAGGGATCTCTGTCTCCACACAACAAGGAGAAAAGGCCAAATGGGGACACAGTGAGAAGGCAGTCATCTGCAGGACAGGAGGAGACACCTCACCAGAAACCAACCCTGCTGTCACCTTGATCTTGGACTTCCAGCTTCCAGAACTATGAGAAAATACATTTCTGTTGTTGAAGTCATGCAGTCTATGCTATTCTGTTATTGCAGCCCAAGCTAATACACCTTAGCTTGTCTTCTCTCCGTGTCTTCACATGGTCTTCCCATTGTGTGTGCACATTTCTGTGTCCTGATTTCCCTCTTGTTGTAAGGACACCAGTCATATTAAATTATGACTCACCCTAATGACCTCTTTTTAACCTAATTACCTCTTTAAATACCCTATCTCCAAACAGTCACATTCTGAAGTTCTAGGGGTTAGGGCTTCGACGCATGAATTTAGTGAGGAAGGGAGCACAATTTAGCCCATAGGAGGCAGCATCTAAAGTAACCCCACAGGAGCTATCACAAGGCCGGGTACATACCTGCTCTGTGGAACTCTGTCCATGAGTCCAGGCCATCCACAGTCATATTCTCATACCCTTTCGAATTTTTAGGCATGAATCAAACATCAGTCCACCATGGCCCTTCGGCTCTGTGAATTAAATGTCCAGCTCCTTGAGGATCCCATTAAAGCCCCCCTCCCTGGCCTGGAAGTGAGGGAAAGGGAGGAGGCATCTCCATCCCTTCCCCACCAAGTGTGAGTGGAAGCCACAGAGTGCTAAGCACTCTCTCCAAACACCTTCTGTGATTTCAGACTTCCTGGATAACTGCCTCAACTCTTTGATACTCTTGGATAGACACGTGGCCAAAAGTTACAAAACTGCTTTTTGGAAATCTCTTTTACAATTCCCACATAGTGATCTTCCTTTGGCGGGTCAGAGAAGTGGGCATCTGCTATAGTGGTGACCTAGCTGAATCTGAAACAGAAATAGTTGCACTTAGAATCCACTTAAAAGTATAGTCCTTAGGATGTCTTCAGCGGCAAGTGGTAGAAAATCCTAATTAGCATTGATACAACTAATAAGGGGCTTAATATTTCACGTAAGAAGCACCCAAGGAGGGCAGCTCTAGGCCCATCAGGGCGTCAGCTCATTTCTGTGATTTTCATGGCTTCATGTGTTGGTTTCATCCTGAGACTGGCTGCAAGATGGCTGTAGCAACCACTGACATATTGTGTAGACAGAACAGGGGCTGCTGATCATTGTGCAGAAGTCACCCCAAGGACATCTTCTCAAGTCCCATTGGCCAGAATAGGGATACATGCCCTCCCTTGAACCAGCCACCTACGAGGAGAATGGGATTGCCATGATGAGCTCAGTCTTAGGATTTCTACCTCCTGCATACTTCCAGAGCGTGTCCAGAGTGAGATGAGATGATCAGCTCTACTGCCCCCACCACCCCAAAATACAGACCTGGGGAGAGCCTGTGACAGCTCACAGGACTAATCAGGTAAACTAGAGCCACCTTACACTCTCTAAGGCTCCCACCCTGCTTCCACTTTAAGGAAGCCAAATGAGGGGGAGAGAAGAAGCAGTACCAGCTGGTGTTATTTTGAAGGTATATTGACTCCTATGCATTTAGAGGAGGGTCTGATAACCAAAAAACATTGATGCTGAGATGGGAATTTGGAGCTGGATCACCTCCTGCCCAGCTGCCAATGAGGACCCCACTGTAGGTAGTAGCAGGAGGAGCACAGATCGTCCCAGGTCCAAGATAGCCACTAAGTCAGTGAAGCTTTCACCAGAGGCACACATGGTGGCATACCAGTGAAGGCGAATGCAGGTGTGTGCTCAACTCAGTGCATGCACATTTCTAATAGATGATTTTTCTAGGAAAATGTAAATTGCGAAACCAACCTCAGAAGAAAAAAAAATGACAGACTTACTACCATAAGAGGAATTAAGACGTCTGTCAAAGAGCTAACCAAACTGGGGTGTGTGCACACACACATACACACCCAGAAAAGCTCAGATGGCCTCACAGAGACCTAAATCTGTAAGGATTAAATAACCCCCAAACCTATTTAAACTTTTTGGAGCAAGTACAAATAAGACAACATCCCAATTCTTTTTTGTAAATGAAGTTTCCCTGCATTCGTATAAAAATCTGTTTAAGATACTAGAAGAAAACTCCAGGCCAATCACACATAGGAATATTGATGGAAAAAAAATTAGTATCAGGAAGTCTATTAATGTAATCACACATGATATGATCTTGCTATAAAACACAAGCAAATCAACTGAAACATATAACAAACAACACAAAAATATTACAGAAGGTGGCTAATTACATACAAAGAGACCAGTCCAAAAAGTGTCAGAAGAAAATTCTGTTTTCTAGTACAGTTATGCACCACATAATGGTATTTTGGCCGATAATGGACCACATATACAATGGTGGTCCCATAAGATTTTAATACCATATTTTTATCCTACCTTTTCTACGTTTACATATGTTTTCATATACAAACACTTAACGTTGTGTTCCCATTGCTTACAGTCTTCAGTACAGTCACATGCTGTACAGGTTTATAGCCTAGGAGCAATAGGCTGTACCATACAGCCTAGGAAAGTAATAGGCTGTACCATCTAGGTTTGTGTGAGTACACTCTAAGATGTTCCCACAATGACAAAATCATATTTCTCAGAATATATACATGTCTATAATTAAACATGAAATAAAAAACCGTTGCCTAAGCCAAGTTCAAAAGGTTTACTCTTTTGTTTTCATCTATAGTTTTGTAGTTTTGGATCTAAATTAGTAATGTCAAAGATATTAGATATATATAAACAAAATTTGTCAAGTAAGATTTGAACAGATGAGAAAAGATACACTGTTTTGGAACAAGAAACCCGAATTTTATTAAATATCAATTATCCCCAAATGAATCTATACAGTTACTATAATTTTGGCTGTGCACAGTGGTTCACACCTGTAATCCCAGCACTTTGGGAATCCGAGGCAGATGAATCACCTGAGGTCAGGAGTTTAAGACAAGCCTGGCCAAAATGTCAAAACCCTGTCTCTACTAAAAATACAAAAAATTAGCTGGGTGTGGTGGCGGGCACCTGTAATCCCAGCTACTCAGGAGGCTGAGGCAGGGAGAATTGCTTGAACCCAGGAGGCGGAGGTTGCAGTGAGCTGAGATCACACCACTACACTCCAGCCTGGGCAACAGAGCGAGACTCCATCTCAAAAAAAAAAAAAAAAAAAGAGGTTACTATAATTTCAACAAAAATACTAATCAGAATTTTTTAAGTACAAGATAAATTGCATTCCTATGATCCTGAATGGGTTGTATTCTTTTTAATGTGCTGCTGAATACCCTTTGCTAATATTTTAGAATTTTTGCATTGATATTGTTCAAGAAATTTGGATGAAATCGTAACTATAAGGACAATGGAATCAGATGGTTATTCCCAAGGTCAGTTCAATTCTGGAAAAAAGATAATGAAAAGCTGAAAATGATAAAACTGGCAAATAAAAGTTAAGTGTGACAAAGACAGTTACATGGTGAAACAATAGTCTTTTCAACAAATTTCCAGTTGCAGGCAACTGGAAATCCACATTCAAATGAACCAAGTGGGACTCTTGCCCCACATCATATACAAAAATTAAGGCAAAATGGAACATAGACCTAAATGTGAGATCTAAAACTACAAAACTCTCAGAGAAAACATAAATTTAGTAGGCAATGGCTTCTAGATATGACATCAAAAGCACAAATGACAAAAGAAAAAATAGATAGACTTCATCAAAATTAAAAACTTCTGCACACCAAATGACTCCATTGAGAAAGTGAAAAAGCAACCCATAGGATGAGAAAAAAAAATTGCAAGTCATATATCTGGTAAGAGACTTGTATCTAAAAACTTCTATGTATACATAAAATCTCTTACAACTCAATAATAGAAAACAGCCCAAATTTGAAATGACCAAAGGATTCAAATAGACATTTCTCCAAAAAAAATATATACAAATGGCCGGGTCAATGTACACATGAAAAGATGCTCAATATCATTAGTTATTAGGGAAATGCAAATCAAAACCACAATGAGAGACCACATCACACTTACTAGGAGACTGTACTCAAAAAGACAGACAATAACAAGTGTTGGTGAGGATGTGGAGGAATTGGAACCCTCATACACTCTGGGGAGAATGTTAAATAGGGCTGCGGCTTTGAAGTTTTTTTCTTCCAACTTTTATTTTAGATTCAGAGGGTACATATGCAGGTTTGCTACCTGGGTATATAGCATGATGCTGAGGTTTGGGGTACAATTGATCCCATCACCCAGGTACGGAGCATAGTACCCAATAGTTAGTTTTTCAACCCTTGCCCTCCTCTCTCCCTTCCCTCTCTAGTAGTCTATTTGTTTCCATCTTTTTTTTTTTTTGGAGACAGAGTCTCACTTTCTGACCCATGCTAAAATGCGGTGGTGTAATTGCAGCTCACTGCAGCCTCAGCCTCTTGGGCTCAAGCAATCTTCCCACCTCAGCCTCCTTAGCAGCTGGGACCACAGGTGTGCACTACCATGACTAGCTAATTTTTTATTTTTTGTAGAGATGGGGTCTTGCTATCTTGTCCAGCCTGGTCTTGAACTCCTGGGTTCAAGCAATTCTCCCACCTTGGCCTTCCAAAGTTCTGGGATTGCAGGCATGAGTCACCTCACCTGGCCTGTTGCTATCTTTATGTCCATGCATACCCAATGTTTAGCTTCAATTTATAAGTGAGAACAGGCAGTATTTGGTTTTCTGTGCCTGCATTAAATTCCTTTAGGATCATGGCCTCTAACAGCATCCATGTTTCTGCAAAGGACATGATTTCATACTTTGTAATGAATTTCATTATTTTTTATGGCTGCATAGTATTCCACGGTATATATGTACCACATTTTCTTTATCCAGTCCACCACTGATGGACTCCTAGGTTAATTCCATCTTTGCTGTTGTGAATAGTGCTGCAATGAACATGTGGGTGTATCTGTCTTTTTGGTAGAATGATTTATTTTCCTTTGGATATATACCCAGTAATGGGATTGCTGGGTCAAATAGTTTACGTTTTAAATGATTAAATGGTTTATGTTTAAGTTTCAAGTGGTTTATGTTTTAAGTTCTTTGAGAAATCTCCAAACTGCTTTTTCCACAGTGGCGGAACTAATGTGCATTCCCACCAACAGTGTATTAAGTGTTCCTGTTTCTCTGTAGCCTCAACAGCATCTGTTATCTTTTTACTTTTTAGTAATAGCCACTCTGACTGGTAAGAGATGGTATCTCATTGTGGTTTTGATTTGCATTTCTCTAATGATTAGTGATGAGCATTTTTTCATACGTTTGTTGGCTGCTCGTATGTCTTCTTTTGAGAAGTGTCTGTCCATGTCTTTTGCCCATTTTTAAGTGGGGTTATTTGGTTTTTGCTTGATCAATTGTTTAAGTTCCTTATAGATTCTGGATGTAAGACCTTTGTCAGATGCATAGTTTGCAAATATTTTCTCCCATTCTGTAGGTTGTCTGTTTTACCCTTTTTTTGTTTTGTTTTTTTGTTTTGTTTTGTTTTTTGAGATGGAATCTCACTGTTGCCCAGGCTGGAGTGCAGTGGCACAATCTCAGGTCACTGCAACCTCCACCTCTTGGGTTCAAGCAATTCTCCTGCCTCAGCCTCCCAAGTAGCTGGGACTACAGGCACCTGCCACCATGCCCAGCTGATTTTTGTACTTTTAGTACAGACGGGGTTTCACCATGTTGGCCAGGCTGGTCTTGAACTCCTGACCTCAAGTGATCCACCCATTTTGGCCTCCCAAAATGCTGGAATTACAGGCATGAAACACTGTGCTCAGCCTGTTTACTCTTTGATAGTTTCTTTTGCTGTGCAGAAGTTCTTTAGTTTAATTACATCCTATTTGTCAATTTTTGGTTGTGTTTCAATTGCTTTTGAGGACTTAGTTGTAAGTTATTTCCTAAGGCTGATGTCCAGAATGGTGTTTCCTATGTTTTCTTCTAGGATTCTTATAGTTTGAGGTCTTACATGTAAATATTTAATTCATCTTCAGTTAGTTTTTGTAAATGGTGAAAAGTAGGGGTCTAGTTTCATTCTTCTGCATATGGCTAGCCAGCTATCCCAGTACCATTTATTGAATAGGAAGTCCTTTCCTCATTGCTTCTTTTTGTTGATTTTGTCAAACATCAGATGGCTATGGGTACGTGGCTTTATTTCTGAGTTCTCTATTCTGTTCCATTGGTCTACATGTCTATTTGTACTATACTGTTTTGATTACTATAGCCTCATAATATAGTTTGAAGTCAGGGAGTGTGATGCCTCTGGCTTTGTTCTTTTGCTTAAAATTGCTTTGGCTATTCAGGCTTTTTTTTGGTTCCATTTGAATTTTAGAATAATTTTTTCTAGTTTTGTGAAAAATGATGCCTGCAGTTTGATAGGAATAGCACTGAACCTGTAAATTGCTTACAGCAGTATGGCCATTTTTATGATATCAATTCTTCCAATCCATGAGTGTGGAATGTTTTTTCATTTGTGTCATCTATGATTTCTTTCAGCAGTGTTTTGTATTTGTCCTTGTAGAAATCTTTAACCTCCCTGTTAAATGTATTCCTAGATATTTTATTATTTTTCTGCAGCTGTTGTAAATGGGATTGCATTCTCAATTTGGCTTTCAGCTTGAATGTTATTAGTATAGAAATGCAACTGATTTTTGTACAATGATTTTTGTATCCTGAAACTTTACTGAAGTTGTTTATCAGTTCCAAGAGCCTTTTGGTGGAGTCTCTAAGGTTTTCTAGGTATAGAATCGTATCATCAATGAGGAGAGATAGCTTGACTTCTCCTCTTCCTATTTGGATGCCTTTTATTTCTTTCTCTTGCCTGATTGCTCTAAGACTTCAAGTACTATGTTGAATAGTAGTGGTGAGAGTGGGCATCCTTGTCTTGTTCCAGTCCTCAAGGGGAATTCTTCCAGCTTTTGCCTGTGGGTTGCTGCTTTGAAAAACAGTTTGGCAGTTCTTTAAAATGCTAAACATAGAGCTATCATACGATCCAGCAATTCCACTTCTTGGTATATACCCAAGAGAAATGAAAAATGTATGTCTACATAAAAACTTGTACGTGAATGTTCGTGGCAGTGTCATTCACTAATAGCTGAAAAGTGGAATCAAATGTATACCAACTGATGAATGAATAAGCAAACTGGCATATTCATTCAATGGAATGTTATTTGACCAAAAAAAATGAAGTATTGATACATGCTACAACATGGATAAAACTTGAAAACATTATGTTCAATTAAAGAGTCACAAAGAACCAAATATTATATGATCTCATTTGCATAAAATGTCCAGAAAAGGCAAATCTACACGGTAGGAAGTGATCAGTTGTTGCCGGAGAGTAGGGGAAGGAGTGAACAGGGAGTGACTGTTAATGGGTATGGGATTTCTTTTAATGTGGATGAAAATGTTTTTAAATTAAATTGTAGTGATGATTGCACAATCCTGGGACTATACTAAAAAACATTAAATTGCACACTTTAAATAAATGAATGTGTGCTTTGTGAATTATATCACAATAAACATGTTAAAAGGAAAACAAGGCCAAAATATAGAGATTCTCCTCTCCTGTAGTGGAGAGGCAGAGAAAGCTAAACTAGACTTGGGGTTCACATTATAATAGTAACGGAGCTCAACAGAAGGTTGAGCACCAAGGCAGGTCACCTCCATCAAGGTCGGGGCACGGTCTGAGAAACAACAGGACCCTGATACATGAGATGAGGACATCTGAGTTGATGCACCCAAAACTCTCACATCTCCAGATTTCCCTAAAGCCTCTGAGCCCTCAGAGTGGCTCACCTCTCTCTGCTAAGGGCTAGCACTCCCCACATGCTTGAAAACTACACAAGGGCTTCTTTCCACAAGATAACATCCTCCCCTTTCCCACTGAGAACTGGTCCCATTTCCCCTTCTTGCCACTGAGCCAAGAAGCAGGGTTAAGTCTCTATCTCACAGGGCTGGGGATGTGCTGGGTCTGCTAAAAATGGAAAGAAATTGTACCAATGAGGAGCAGCAGTACCTCACCTTCATGTAATATCAGAAGGTGGGAGAACCACTGAGGCTGAATTCCGAGGGTGCATTATCCAGGGAGTCAGAACTCAAGGCTGGATGAGGGTTTATTGGTTTGGGATCCGCCTTCTGGGATACAGGATTTAACATAGTGGCAAGGATCCAGGAGATGGTGCACACACACCCTGGAAGCAATGAAAAAAGCAATGGTCCACAGTGAGTGAGGTAGAAATGGCAGAGCCTCCATGGCAGATGGCGGCCAGGGGGAATGAAAAGCTCAGAGAAATGGGTGTGCTGGGGTGAGCTCTGTTATGGGAGAATCCCAGAGGACACACCATTCTCCCAAGCACTAAGGATCTTGCTGGGGCAATATGCTCCATGGCACTCTGGAGATCAATGGTGGTGCTGAGTACATGCTGACACAGAACTGGGTCACTGGTAGGAAAGGGGTGGTGAGTTCCCCCCGCACCAAACAGAGGCCAGGTGGTGGCATGTCACTGTCCAAAGCCACGTGGATGCAATGATCACAGTGAGTGGCAGGTCAGAAGGGCAGCCAGGGATCCTGACCCACAGAGAGTTAGAGAAAGAATTAATAGGACACAGTATTCCTAGAAGCCAAGCAGATGGGCAGCCACAAGACACAACTCAATCTGCACAAACAAAAGAAATCAAGGATGGATGAGCTGGAGGCTGAGGACAGTTGCCCCCAAAACGGTCACGATCAATTTTTCTGTTTCTAGACCTAAGACAATTTTTAGACCCAGGAACCCTTGATGAATAGAAAGCCTGAGTCCAAAGGGAGAAGAATGCTGAGCAATCATAGGACGTGTACATGGTAATGAGTCTCCCAGTTCTTCCAGAGGGACCTGCAGCCATTTACTCAGGTAAATGGACGCTAGAGAAAGGGGAATGGTCAAACATCCCAAGATGTTTGTTTCAGGGTCCAAGTTGATGTTGATACCCAGTAACCCAAGGTGGCATCATGCCTACTCACTGTTAGAGAGGGACACATGTGAAGCCTTGGCCTGGCTCTCAGTAGTGCACTGGTTTCCAGGACCCACTCAGGGGTCATTTCCCCGATATCTGAGTGTGTAATTGCAATAGGCTTACCTGGTAGTCTCTTCTGTCTGTTCCTTGGCCTATGGGGTGAGAGCTCTCCTAGTAGGGAAGGCAAAGTAGAAGCTTTAGAAACTGCCCCTCCCCAGACAACAATAATGTACCCCAGGGAGAATGACTGAGATTATTGCCAATCTTAAAAGACCAAAGGGTCTTTAAGCAGATTTAACGCGGCCTCAGGTCATGACACGTGGCCTTTCACCTGGCAGATGTGTTCTTCTCTATCCTCATCAAAAAAAATAGGTTTAGGCCAGGCGTGATGGCTCATGCCTGTACTCCCAGCACTCTAGGAGGCTGAGGAGGGCAGATCACCTGAGGTCAGGAGTTCGAGACCACCCTAGCCAGCATGGTGAAACCCCGTCTCTACTAAAAATACAAAAATTAGTTGGGCATGGTGTTGCACATCTGTAATCCCAGCTACTCAGGAGGCTGAGGCAGGAGAATCAATTGAACCCGGGATGTGGAGGTTGCAGCGAGCAGAGATCGTGCCACTGCACTCCACTTGGGAGACAGAGCAAGACTCCATCTCAAAAAAAAAAAAAAAAAAAAGACTTAGAAACAGATGGCTATGGTTTGACTATTTGTCCCCTCCAAAGCTTATGTTGAAATTTAATCCCCAATGCGGTAGTATTGAGGTGGGGCCTTTAAGAAGTGATTGGGTTATAAGGGCTCTGCCTCATTTAAATGGATTAACCTATCCATAAATGAATGGACTGATAAACTGATGGTTTACTGGGTTATCATTGGGATGGAACTGGTGGCTTTATCAGAAGAGGAAGAGAGACCTGAGCCAGCCTGCTCAGCCCGCTCACCATGTGTTACCCTGCACCACCTCAGGACACTGCAGAGAATCCCCACCAGCAAGAAGGCCCTCACCAGACATCACCCCTCGACTTTGGTCTTCTCGGCCTCTGGAACTGTAAGAAATATATTTCTTTTCTTTATAAACTACTCAGTTTCAGGTATTCTGTTATAAGCAACAGAAAATGGACTAAAACACATTCACTTGGAAGAGTGAATCATGTTACATTTATGGCCTTGGTACAAGGCTATGTTAATGCTCCCATGTCCTGTCACAATAAAGTCCGAGGAAACCAAGACCAGGTAGGCATCCTGCAGAACAGCACCCTGGTCCACCATATAGATGATGTCATGCTAAACGAACTGGATAAGCAAAATGGGCACATGAGCAGAGTGGCAGGGGTGGAGGCTAAGCACATGCCCAATGGCACAGGCTTCCATGTAACAAGTAGATCTAGCTTTTGCCATACTGAATGGCAGACCTGCCAGCAGCAGCAGAGAGACCAATGCTGAGCCCCCTGATGTGGTGCTATCCCTCAAGGTGACTAACCAGCCTCTTCACAGTGAGTTTACTACTGGATCCCTTCTGCCCAAGAAGGGACAATGATTCATTTTAGCAGGAACAGACACATATTATGGATATAGGACAGTCTTTTCTGCTTGTAGGCACTCAGTCAATGCCATGGCCCAAGAGCTAACAGATGGTTACATCCAGCAGCACAGGAGTCCACATAAGAAAAAGGGATCCTCTAAGAAAGAGGGATCCGCTTTATAGCAAAGGTGTGTGGAGTGAGCACTTGGCTGTGGAATCCACTGGCCAAAGTTTGAACTGTTCCACTGAGAAGCTGCTGACCTGAGCGAGGAATGCTATGGCATGTGGAAGACAAAACTGATGTGCCAGCTTGGAGGTAATATCTCATGAGGCTAAGTGGCATCCTCTCAGCTGCAGTGTACACTTTAAACAAGTGAGCCTTATATGGTGCTGCATTTTCAACTGAAAGAATACATAGATCCAAGAACCAAAGGGCAGAAGTGGGGTTTCCCTAGTTTCCATCACTCCCACCTGGGGAATTTGCTCCTCCTATCCCTGCACCTCTGGGCTCTGCAAGTTTAGAGGATCCCAAAGGCGGAAATGTTCTCCCAGTGGATACAGCAAGTCCCATTAAACTCCAAGCTATGATTGACAACTGGGCCTGTTAGACACGCCCCTGCCAAAAGATTGGCAGGTGTGAAGAGGGGTGACCATCCTGGCAGGGGATATTAATCCTGATTGTCAGGAGGTTTGGCCATCATGATACAACAGGATCAAGAATAAATAAATCTATCTGCTTGGACATCTTGATCCCCCCTTGATTTTTTTTACTTATATGAACAAATGCGGCAGCTACAGCCTAAGAGAAGCATGGTGACCAGAAGTTCAGATCCTCAAGGATAAAGGGCTGGGTCATGGCCCCAATTAAGCTACAGAGACCAGCAAAGGTGCTAGCTTAAAGGAGGAATCTCAAGAGGAGAGTAGAGGAAGATGTCAATGAACATTAGAACAGTGTTAAAGGCAAGAGCTGCAGTTTATTCCACTGACTTCCATCTTCTAAATTTCCCAGAGGCCCTTTGGAATCCTGGAGGAACTACACCCAGTCCTTATACAAGAAAGTGCCTGGGAGCGGGCTGTGGCGGATGCTGTGACGTGCTGCCCAGACCCCTCCAGCCCACACAGCGATTCCCTCTGCTGAAGAGAGGTGCTTTGTGTGAGGTCACACCACTTCCTAGAGTGCCCCAAATCCAATGATTGATTCTTATATGCATACAAAGGCCCAGCCCCCTCGCCCCAACTAGGGACAACTCTGAAGGCTCATCCCAGGTCCAGAACAACCTAGAGGGCCGTTGAGATGGCAGCTCAGCTCAGCTTCTGCCTCCACTCAATCCTGACTCCTTCCCTTCCAGAGTGGTGATCCCAAGAGCAGACCCAGTAAACCCCCCATACACTCATCTCCATCGAGGAACCCACCTTGTGACAACGGAGTCTTCATCTTCTCTGACATGTACCACAAATATAATAGTCATCAGTCCCCTCTTTGTGCTGTCTCCCAAGAAACAGCAGGAATATGTGCTCCATCAAAACCCAGGAAAGAGCCTGGGATCCAGGAAGCAGGAATCCGCAAAGGAAAGAGGTGAAAGGAAGCTCCAGCGGGCATCTGGGAAGAGGGCCTGGGGAGTGACCCACTCATTTTGGAGCTGGAGGATAAAGAGGGGCATCTCCAAGGGGAAGAAAATGCAACCCATAATTACCTGAAGTGCTTAAGCATGTTGAGAACATACTAGGCTTGCATAGCTCCAGCAGGGAATTTGAAGCCATAGGAACCTATGAAACCAAGCAAATGAACAGAATAAGAAATAAAACAACTATTAGCATCTGAGAAACCAAAAATGACACAAGAAACAAAATAGAATCTGAGTTCACCACTTGGCTGGGTAGTGAACTCAGGAATATGTATATTTGCTTGCTTGCTTCTTATACAGCAAACACTGGATATTGATATAACAAAAAAATGAAGCTATTAGGAAAATAGAGAAGCTAGTTTGTATGTGTGGAGGATGACATGACAGGGCTAACTCCTACTTTCTTCACTCAGAAGCCAATAGATTATATTTAAAGTTGAAAAATAAAACAGAAAAATACAATAAGCCCGGTTTTTTTGTTTGTTTGTTTGTTTGTTTGTTTGTTTTAGTGACAGAGTCTCGCTCTGTTGCCCAGGCTGGAGTGCGGTGGTGCCGTCTCAGCTCACTGCAACCTCAGCCTCCCGGGTTCAAGCAATTCTCCTGCCTCAGCCTCTTGAGTAGCTGGGACTATAGGTGTGCGCCACCATGCCCTGCTAATTTTTCGTATTTTTTAGTGTAGTAGAGACAGGGTTTTGCCATGTTGGCCAGGCTGGTCTCGAACTCCTGACTTCATGTGATCCACCTGCCTTGGCCTTCCAAAGTGCTGGGATTACAGGCGTGAGCCACGGCACCCAGCCAAGCCAGTTATTTTGACAGAAAAAAAGAAACGTCATGAGAAAGAACTGAAAAGATTGGAAGGAGCAGTGAGAAGAAATTCAGGGAAGGAAGGGGAAGAAGGAGCTGTTCTTCTCGTTGTAGGTTGTGTAGACCTATTTGACTTTTCATAACTATGTACATGTGTTACTTTAAGATAACAAATATTAACTTTTTAAAAGTACAAGAGCTGCCGGGAACGGTGGCTCACACCTATAATCCCAGCACTTTGGGAGGCCGAGGCGGGTGGATCGCTTGAGGTTGGGAGTTTGAGACCAGCCTGCCCAACGTGGAGTAACCCCATGTCTACTAAAAATACAAGATTAGCCGAGCATGGTGGCGCATGTCTGCAGTCCCAGCTACTTGGGAGGCTGAGGCAGGAGAATCACTTGAACCCAGGAGGTGGAGGTTGTGGTCAGCCGAGATGGCACCATTGCACTCCAGCCTGGGCAACAAGAGCAAAACTTTGTCTCAAAAAATAAATAAATAAAAATAAAAATAAAATAAAAAATAAAAGTACAAGAGCTCCATAAATAATTGATGGACCGATTAACTGACTTGTCTAATATAGACCAATGGTTTATTTTCTTTTCAATAAAAAATGCCAGGAAGAAGGAGTAGATTCTCTCACCACCAAATAACTCACAACTTTTCCCTTCCTGCTTTCACCATAGCCCCGACCTCCCATGACCAGCTGAGCATTAGGAAGCAAGCCAAAGCCAGGGCCCCGAGTCCCTATAGGGACTCCCGCCTCCCAAGATGATGACCCCAGCATGCTGGTGCTTCACTGATTTATTTAAGAGACGCTCAAATCCAGTTTTTTCATTCAGAAGCAATTATTCTTTTTTTTCTTAAACATTTCTTTTGGAAATGTTCAAACATGCACAGAAGCTGGGCATGGTGATACCCACCCATAGTCCCAACTACTCCAGAGGCTGAGGCAAGAGAATTGCCTAAGCCCAGGAGCTGGACGCTGCAGTGAGCCATGATCATGCCACTGTATTCCAGCCTGGGTGACAGAGCAAGAACTCATCTCTTAAACACACACACACGCGCACACCCATGCAAGTGGAGAAAACCCCCATTTACCTATTTCCCACCTTAAACAATTACCAACATTTGCCTAATTTATTTGCCTTCCTACCCTCACCCTACCCCATTTATTTTACCTGGAATTTTTTTTTTTTTTTTTTTTTTTTTTTTTTGAGACATAGTCTCATTGTGTTGCCCAGACTGGAGTGCAGTGGCGCCATCACGGCTCACTGCAGCCTTGACCTCCCAGGCTCAGATGGTTCCCCCACCTCAGCCTCCCAAGTAGATGGGACTACAGGCATGCACCACAATGCCCAGCTATTTTTTAAATTTTTTTGTACATCTAGAGTCTCTCTATGTTGCCCAGGCTGGTCTTGAACTCCTGGGCTCAAGTGATTCTCCCTGCCTCAACCTCCCGAAGTACTGAAATTAAAGTCATGAGGGACCACGCCCAGCCTGCAAGAAACATTTTAAAGCCAATCCCAAGCATTATGGTATCTTACCCACAAATAGTTTAGTATGCATCTCCAACTGATAAAGACCTTTTTCCCCCCATAATCACCATGCTGTTATCACACCTAATAAAATTAGCAGTAATTCCCTAATATCATTTAATACCTGACTGCAATTACCTTTTGCTAACTGCCTCGAAGGTGAGATTTTGCAGTTGTTTTGTCTGAATCAGGATCCAAATAAGGTCCACACGTTGCATTTGATTGTTATGCCTCTTAATTCTCTTTCATTCTCTAACAGCTCCTTTCTGTGTGCTTTCCATGTATTGACTTGTTGAGGAACGTAGGTTCTTCATCCTGTAGGATGTGCTACATTCGGGGTCTAGCTAATTGCTTCATTGCACCATTTAACCTGTTCTTCTAGCTCTTGTGTGTCCTGTATATTAATCATAGAGTCTAGATGTCTGAGAAGATTCAGGATCAATTTTAAGACAAGAATACTGGCCAGGTGATGCTATGTATATACTTCCTATTGTGCCACCTTATGATGCTCATAGTTCTGGTTGCCCCACTATGAGTATTGCCAAGGCTGGTCATTAGACTCACACGGTGTCAGCCTCATCTCTCTGGCATACAGTTCTCTACCCACGTTCCCCCAAAGACTTTAGTATCTGTGAGCATTGTTTCCAAAGATGACCACCAGCAATTGCTCCCACCTCTGGCCCCAGAATCATGGGAACTGGTGACACATGTCCACCTGGATTCAGAATTGCCCGCTAGGTGCTTCCCATTCTTCCCTCTTTGGAGCAGGAGTGCCTACTCCAGTCTTACCATTGCACATTGGGTATGTGGATGGGGAAATAACTTGTCCTCTTACCTCATAGGTCTCAGAGCAATACGAGCTGCACATGAGGGCCTGATTTAGATGACAAGATCCTGGACTTTGAGCTGATGCCAAACTGATGCCAAAATGGAGACAGTTGTAAGAGGGGGTAGTTGTATTTTGTATGTGGAATGGACACGAATCATTGTGGCCAGAGACAGACAGCAGTAGATTGTTCCCAGGGAGAGCCATTTTACATCAAGAGTGAGAGTCTATTCTCCCCACCCCTGTGAATCTAGACTGACTTTGTGACTTGCTTCAACCAATAGATGGTGACAGAGGTGACGATGTGTCACCTGTAGGTTTAGTCCTTAAGAGACCTGATAGCTTTGATGGCTTCCGCCTGTGCTCTCATGGAAGCCAGGCATAGGACAGACTGTTGAATGTCAAGAGGCCACCTGGAGGAGAACTGAGGCTCTGTGTTGACAGCAAGCACCAAGGCCCCAGATCAAGAGTGGGGCCACTGTGGACATTCCAGCCCTGGCTGGGATCCCAGAAGAATGTGGTTGCATGAGTGACCCCAACTGCCACCATGTGACGGTGGTTTGTGACGTATCCATGGATGGCTGAGGTAGCATCTATTGACGACTGTGCCTAGGCTCATTAGGATTGTAAAATGTGATTTTCTAATTTCTTCTTCATGTAATTAACTAGAAATCTGCTATTTAAAAAAAAATAGCAGCTCCATAGATAATTCCAATACGCTTCTGGGGGTACTGATCTAGGCAAACACAGCTATCTACCCCCAATAGCTATTTGTTTACCCTGAAAGAGCCAATAGAAGAAAGGACAAACACTTGATACTTTCCTTTCCTTATGAATTTTAAGAATAATGAATCAGTGCTCTAGTAATTCCAATTCAACACTGAGGTTTGGGTGGTTTTGCTTTTATTGTTTGTTTGTTTTGGTATCATTATGAACCATTGGGTGTTTATGTATTTAATATATTTCAGCCCACTGCTGTCATTATCCTTATGGATGCTCCAGTTGTCCCTTCTTTGGCCTGGGGGAGATGCCAACCCCAGTTGGCACTGTGTACTTGTGACATGACCCCATTAGTCTTGATAGCTTCCTTGCTGTCTGGTATAACAAGTTGCCCTGGGTTCACCAAATACATTTCCTGCCCCAGACCTGGAACCAGCCATTTCTCCAAGGAGTCTTAGTTCCTTTGGTGGGAAGTAGAACCTATTTATTCTTAATTTACATTCAATTCCAACAAACTTAGAAATTAAATTTCCTAGCCCCAGATGCTTAGAAATATTACATTAGAAATGGGCTGCCATAGACATATGCTTACAACTATGAGAAGGACAGCTAAGAGCCTACTGATAGGAAAGAAACTGGAAAAAAATTACGAAAGGCAGACATAAGAACTTAAAAATGTCAGCAGCCGGGCATGGTGGCGCATGCCTGTAATCCCAGCTACTCGGGAGGCTGAGGCAGGAGAATCGCTTGAACCCGGAAGGCAGAGGTTGTGGTGAGCCTAGATTGTGCCATTGCACTTCAGCCTGGGCAACAAGAGCGAAACTCCATCTCAAAAAAAAAAAAAAAAATGAATCCGGCTCAGCTCCAAACTTGCATTCTCCAAAGTTCTTCAATGTTCCTATTTGAAATTAATCTTACATTTTATTTCTATTTACACTATACTATTTATCAGGTTGTTGTTGTTTTGATCTGTGCTTGCCTAGATCAGCACCCCCGGAAGCCTACTGGAATCATCTAAGGAGCTGTTTATTTGAAAAGAAAAAAAAAGGGTGACATCTAGCTCCCAGTCTCAGAGATTCATATTCAAATAATCTGGAATGGAACCCAGACATCTATATATTTTTTGAACTTGTCAGATGATTCTGCTAGATAGCCAGGGTTGAGAATCACTGGTGTAGACTGTGATCCTGGAAAGCCTTAGGCTCACTAAGTAATCCTTGTATCTCCCATGGCAGCATTACCTATAACTGCCATTCATTAAGTTTTTGCTGAATTTATTTGAGATTGAAGTGACCAGAAACCCTGAATCGGAAATCCCAGGATGACAAATTGCAGAAAGTGTTTCACCTCAACCCCTCAAAGGACTGGACCCATACCTATCTGGGAAACTTGGCCATCCAGAACAATGTAAGGGTATTGGATAGCTCAGGTTCTCATTTATTTGGATTTTTTTTTTTTTACTATATTGTAGAAGGTTTTATCTCAAAACATTGAATCTGCTGTTAGAAGTATTTGTTGGAATGACCCCTACAGATGCAATAGCTGGAATCTGCATGTAGCCAGTAACGTGGGAGTTATGGTAACGTGGCCTGGAGATAAAGCTACTGTGATATGGCCAATGGCCAACAGAAGACTCTCCGAACACTGCCACATTGACCTTCATGGTGGCACATGATCCTACATTGCCTAACTTTGCTTCCTAACATCCCTTGTGTGCATGTGGCTCATTGAAACTTCTGATGGGAAAGGAACAAATACACCTTATGTAGCCTGCCTTTCTGTATTCCGTGAGCACTTGGCGCTGTGTTAGCCATAATACATACTCAATACATGAGTGTCGAGCCTTTCAAAAGCAGCTCTGCATGTGCTTACAGCCAGCCCTCTGGAATGAGGACTCTATCTAACCACAGCTAGGGCCACATATTTCACTATCCTCATTAACATGATACAGCCACAAAGACATTGGAAATGGGATCCTTTCTATTTTAGGAGAAACAAAGAACTACAATTTTCTCCAAAAATAACCTAGATTGGAATTTCTTCCACCCATGAGAGCGCTATGTTTATGTACATGCAGTTCCAAGACCTGTGTCAACAGCACTCTAAAACAATGCTTCACTTTAATAATCACATATAATAAGCATTACATTTCCATTAGTTTTGAAAATTTTTTATCCTAACAAAGCCAGGATCATTCTTCCCCCCATATAATACAGCAGTCCTATACTAGGATGCCTACAGAGGAACAAAAAGTAAACTAGGGATATTAGTGCCCCACTCCAGGAAACTGGGCCAGGCTAGGAGGGTCCAGAGCCTCTAGCACAAGCTCCATGCAGATCAGACCTGGTCTGGGGGAAAGCCCCATTTTCAACCCATGTATCTATTTCCAATTCCTGTAAGGAGACTAGCTTAGAATAAACTCTAGAATCAAAGTCAAGCCCTGAAATGAAATTTGGCATCGCTAATGAAATTAGAAAAATTTCTTAGAGCCATTCTAGGATTGAATCAAAAGCCTGACCAATTTAGAGCCCAAATCACATTACACACAATGAGCTACTTCTAGTGGACAATGAAGGCATTATTTATCTGCTGTCTATCCTCAGGGTTCTTCCTGAAGCTAAGTATAGATTTGCCATGTAATTCCCAGGCAGGCTCCCGAAAGTAAGCCCTTTGTCCTTCAATGCTCCTCCGCCAGGGGAAGTGTTTGAGAGGTGTGGGAGCAGTTTTAGTGGTCACATTAACGGGGAGTATTACAGGCACCTGAATAGCACCCAAGGATGCTATACATCCTGGATGCATAAGATAATTCCATCAAAGAACTGTCTTGCCTAAACACTGGTAACACCTCCTCTGAGCCTAATAATTAAATTGCTTCATTACTAAGTTGAAAATTAATATGTTAAGACCTATACTGCTTATTTGGCTCTTCTATTGTAGGCAGGTTGCAACTATCTATATTATTGAATAGAACAGACAAATGCACCTGGGCAATGAAGACAGCGATACCACTCTCTTCCACATAGGAAATCATCCATTGTTAGGGGACATGCTCATCAGTACCTGTCTTTAGCTGAGGCCACAGATTAGCATTTAGAGACGTAGGGAACATAACAGTAATTCCACTTTCTGCTCAGCCCATAGTCTGAATTTGGGAACAGTGATAGGAAAATCCAGAAATCAGCTTCAGCACAACAATACCAACAAAAAGAAAATTAAAATCAAAAGCAAGTCCAACACTAGGCAGGTGATATGGAGACAGCCTGGGAAATTATCAGGTAAATTAAAAGACTGAAAAAAAATTACCACTATTTACATGAAAGAGATTTTCTGTAACGAAGGAGGCTGGTCTAGATTCTCTTACACATAGAAAGTTACGAAATTGATCGCTGGTGAGGCAGAAGTGCTTGGTTCCCTTTTGTATTTTTAGTTTGTATTTCTTGTACCTAAAACTAAAAATGGACACCTATAAAACTGAATGCAATTGCTGTTAAGAAAATACAACCCAAGTGAAGTGCTGTCACCCAGTGCTTTTGAGAGATGTGTGCTTTTGAGAGATGAGTGCTTTTGAGAGATGTGTCCTCTGGGAGGATCAGGCACGAGCGATGAGAATTGTACCCTGAGTAGCCTTTAAGCGGGAAAGATCATTCAACATCCCAGATAAATTCTGTGTGTTAGTTCAGTGCCCCAAATTCAAGAGGTGAGGTGCATTTTGTTTAATGCACTAGATGTCTAGGAATGTTATAAATGTCTACCAAAATATGCAGATAAACACATCTTCATTTATTAGTCAAATATTTGTTGCATAACTACATCATGGTGCTAACAGAGCTAGAGGGTTTTTCCAATATGTATTCTGGTTCCACAGAGCTGAACAAAAGGATGAGTGGAGAGTAGCAATAGAGGAGACCAGCAGAAAACAGGAGAAAATGGGTCAAGCAGGATGCAGAGGTGTGAATTTTGCCTCCGTACATCAAATCGTCCCTGGAAACAGTTTTCAGCAAAGGCTGATGTAACCAGGTGGTATATGTCCCTGACAAGTGTCAGTCAGTAAGAAAGCCAGCGGCCGGGCGTGGTGGCTCACGCCTGTAATCCCAGCACTTTGGGAGGCTGAGGTGGGTGGATCACGAGGTCAGGACATCAAGACCATCCTGGCTAACACGGTGAAACCCCGTCTCTACTAAAAATACAAAAAATTAGCCGGGCATGGTGGCCGGCACCTGTAGTCCCAGCTACTCGGGAGGCTGAGGCGGGAGAATGGCGTGAACCCAGGAGGCGGAGCTTGCACTGAACCGAGATTGCACCACTGCACTCCAGCCTGGGCGACAGAGCAAGACTCCGTCTCAAAAAAAAAAAAAAAGAAAGAAAGAAAGCCAGCAACTTCTCCTGTCTAAATCATCTCTCCTGTTTTCTCATGCTCTGAACAGCTTCTTAGTGCCCTGAAGGATGTGCTGCAGCTATTCTTGGTTGGCCCACAAGATTTTCTGTTACAGAGATTCTGTCCAATTTCTATTATTAATAGAGCTATTGAAATACTCTTCCAGAATATATTTGAAGAGATGATAGAATTTGGACAAAACTTTCCAGAGCTAGAATATAAACTGCACGGATAATAGGATGGCTGGAGAGCTCTTTGAAAAAGAATCGTATATTTATTTACAGGTGATGAGGCTGGACTGGGTAGAAGCCAGTGATGATATAAGCCACCATTGGAAGGTGGCCTGACATTGCTGAATACTCTCGCGGGTTCAGGAAGTAGCGTGAAATCCTGGTGGATGTTTCCCAAGAGAGTTGAGGATTCAGGAATGAGGCTCTCTGGGTCTTCCATTGTCCTAGATGAAAATGTCACAGTTATTGTAACACAGGGCATCATCCCAGATGTGGAGCTTCCAGAAAGCTCCGCAAGCCACAATCAATATTTTGCCGGGTAGCATCATATCACAGCAGAACTGCAACTCTGAAGCTTAGGCTTTTCTTTCCCTGGATATATTAACTGATTATTTGAACAAACAATCCCTTCCTAAATGTTGGCTCCTTTGGGAGCTATAGAAGAATATTCTCAGGACTTGAAATGGTGAGGTGAATGTCTAAAATTTGGGGGCAGGGAGTTTAGAGATCTTTTAGACTGAAGTAGGACCTCCTCCTACTCCCTGTTCAGAAGGGACAGAGAAAGGGAGTAACTTAATCCTACAAGAGATGCCATATGCTTCTACTTCACCACAAAGTATTTTTGACTAACGACAAAACAACTCTCATGGCAGGATGTGATTGCTTTCACTTTTACTGAGGCCATTTAAAAGCAAAAGCATTGAAACAAGCAAACAGCAGGGAAGAAGGAAGATACCACTAAGTGGCTGCATCTACTACTTTAACAGTAACATCTGCGAAGGCTTGGCTGCCAATGAGACACTGTCTTCACCATTGGCGGGGCAGGAGGCAGACTGATAGGTCTGCCCAGAGGAACATCCAGCCTTAATAACACACACACACGTGCACACATGTACCCAGTCTACTCCCTGTCTCCTATCCCACTGGCCATTTACCCAAGGCAGACTTTCACACCCCGGAGTTAGGTAAATTACAGCCTGGTAGTTTAGAGGCCTTGAGGCTCATACAATTGAAGTCATGATCTCATCATTTCATGCACAGATTTCATCCCGCTCCCCTCTCAGACTTATCTCAAGGACAAGATAGAAACAAATCTATCTGATTGGTAAGCCAGCTGTGAGTCAAGTTAGCCATAAAAATATTTTTTAACTTATTGATTAATTATTTGATGCATAGGCACACACAACTATTTTCAGACTGCTGGGAAGAGACATTCATTACATGATATTTTTCCAGAGGGACGGAGTCTAAGCCAAAAGCCTACTGTTACCTCCCCATATTCCGTTGTGACAGCTCTTGACCTGGTTTCCAGCTCACGGTAGCACAGATTAGATTTGGAAGGCACGTCTTTCAAGAACAGAACTCACCTCGTCTCATGGGAGCTTTGGCTGTCTTGGCTTGTCTCAGCTTCTTCAGATATAGATAGTCAGATTCCATGGTCATTGAGCACTGGACTCATCCAAATTTGGGTCATCGCTGCTGGAAGATTTTTTATTTTTATAAATGTTTCATATCCCACTGATAAATTTACCTTAATCAAACCAGCATCTTTGAGAAGTAGGCCTGGGAGCAGTAAATTTTCGGGAGTCGTCTTAGGAAGGCCTACTCCACCACCATGGTATTGGAGATATCAGTTTGAAGATTTGGAAGCATTCCATTGGAACAGTGAAGCCCAAGAGTAGGGTAAGTAGGTCTTTCAATTCTTAGAAAAAAAAAAATTTTAAGTCTGTTATTGGAGAAATTTGAAAGGGACAAATCAGAAGTAGATTCTATAGCTGATGCCTGTGGCACACCACGTCCCTTCCTTTTGGTTTGTCTAGTTTCAGTGCAACTGGGATGTGTGCGTGCTGCCAGTGACTCAAACCAAGTGCATTTCTCAGGGTCCTTCTGCTTTGCTGGCTCAGAGCTTTCCCCAAAACTATCGTAATCAGCTTTGCTTCAGTTATTTGCAATCCATACACTGCAGTTAAGACCTTTGAAAGCAGCCCTCAAATAACAGGGACAGGGGCCAGTGTATAAATGTTAGAGGCTCCCTCTCTCCTGGTGGGACAATTTTGAGTTGCATTCTACACAGAACATCCGCAGAAGGGTTGATCCTTCCTGTCTTACTCTCCCTACTCCCTCATTTCTACTTCCAGGGATTATCTTCCAAATAAACTACCCACTCTCAAGTGAGCAAGCTCTTCTTTCAGGACATCATCTCCAGGAGTGTGGTACTTGTCCAGGATATCAGATGGGACTCTTCCAGTTGAAAATGGCAGAAAACCCAGCAGAAAATATATTTTGATAAATTGGAAAGGGTGGCCTCATTTACCTGAAAAGTCTAAGGATGGAATTGACTTTGGGTACTATAAGGCATGGATTTAAAATATCACATCGCTATCTTTTGGCTCAGATAGATCTGCTGTCCTCCTTATGGTCGGCTTTATACTCAAGTAAGTTCTCTCTCTGTGGTCATAAGATGGCTATAATCATTCCAGATCTTCTCTTCTTTAAGCTTCAATTCCAGCTAGAAAGAGCAAGAATATCTTTCCCAGAGAGTTTAGAAAAAGCCCCACGATGTATCTTTGGCTTTCTTTGGGTCACATGTAGATAACAAATTGGATGTTCCACATCTAGATATGAACGTATCATCGAGGAAATCAGGATGAGGTGACCTCCCCGGGGGAAATCACATAGAGTTGTCAGAATAAGAGAAAATACTGACTGGGTGGCAAAATACAACTGAAATCCATCACATCCCCTCTTTTGGCTGCCCGGAACACACATACACATACATCCTTCCTTCCACACCTTGCAAGTTTCTGCACTTACTTAAAATAAACTCCCTACTTGTCAAAAAAAAAAAAAATCATCCAAGTCTAATCCAGCATCAAGCCTAAGATCTCTGGATGATATGCAATTTTGTCAGTCAAGGCAAAATATCATGCCTCATAATAATTTTGACAACTCCCAATTCATTCAATGTACCATGGTGGAGAGAGAACAAGAGAACGGCCATAAAGCTACCATTTGGGAAAGGCAAGAATGAGAAAAATTTACAGTATTCACCAATCCAGAGCACATGTCATGTCCTGCTCAACAAGAATAACAAGACTGAATTACTGCCTGGCATTGGACTTTCATCCTTGGTTAGGCAGCCTGGATGCACTGGGAGGCTCCCCCCTCCCCATTTCCTTCCATAGCCCGTGGAAGCAAGATCCATGCTTACATGGAACGTATAGTTAGAATTCATTTGGTTCCAAAAGACCAAGAATCCAACTCAACTAGGCCTTTGGAAAAATGTAATTTACTAGCTAAGATAACAGAAAAGTTCAGGGGTAGCATTGGGTTCAGGGGTAGTTTGCTGCAAATACCAACACGTGTTACCAGGACCCAGCTTCTCTTCAGCACATGGTCAATTAGCCATGGCCTATTCTGTGTTTTGGCCTTATTTTCAGAGAGTCTGTCTTCCCGACCCTGAGATTTCTACAGAAGATCTAGATTGTGTATCTTTTAGGCTTTAAGCTCAATAGGATTTTACTTTAATTGCCCTTGTTGTGTCTTATTCAGTCCCTGGTTGGGAACTGAAATATCCTGATCGCTCAGACCTCAGTCATATGTTCCACACCCCAAAGAAGCCAAGACCACCTGAAGGAGATAGAATGGAAGTGCATTAGGGGTGGTTCCCCAGAAAGATATTGGGGTGTGGTTATCAGAGAAGAGTGAATGGATGCTGGGCAGTAAGGCACATCCACCAGATCCAGAGGCCTGGGGACATCCTGACTCACACACACACCCAGCCCAGGGTCTCTATCCCCGGCTTTCTAAATAACGTTCAGGTTGACCAGGAGCTGCTGCTGCTGCACTCAGCTGAGAACTCAATAAATCAATGATTCACCTGAGGCCAGTGAGTACATGATGCCAAAGTCCCAATCAGGAAGGAAGTTGTTGAAAGAAGGCATGGATGTTGCATATGCCACAGGGCATTGCAGTGACTCTTACTGTCCTGAGCTCGTCTGGAAAGCTCTTTTCTGTTTGTCACCCTCTAAGAGCTGGATATGGTTATGTGTTCCAAAGATGCAATTTTACAAAGGCTCAAGCTCTCAAAGTTGCTCCAGAGGATTGGGGTTGTGGGTGGTGGGTAGTCAGGCTGTAATTCCACATGTTCATGCTCAAGCTCAATGCCAAGAAGAACTCACAGCTAGAGAATAATAGAATCAAAAGATAAATATGGCATATCTTTTCAGAAAATCTATTTTGCTTAATAGAAAGTAATTTAAAACATTACTTATATAACAAACAGATATATAATGGAGTAGATTGAAAAGTTTACAATAATTTTAAGATAAGCCATAAATTTCAAAAAAATATTCAAGCTTGCTGTGGAGATCCAAACTAAAATAACTTGCATAACAAAGAGGAAAAAAAAACACCTTTTTTGGCTGGGCGCTGTGGCTCACACCTATAATCCCAGCACTTTGGGAGGCCGAGGCAGGCAGATCACCTGAGGTTGGGAGTTCGAGACCAGCCTGACCAACATGGAGAAGCCCTGTCTCTACTAAAAATACAAAATTAGCTGGACGTGGTGGCACATGCCTGTAACCCCAGCTACACGGGAGGCTGAGGCAGGAGAATCGCTTGAACCCAAGAGGCGGAGATTGTGGTGAGCCAAGATCGCACCATTGCACTCCAGCCTGGGCAACAAGAGCGAAACTCCATCTCAAAATAATAATAATAACAATAACAACTTTTCTCTTTCAGGCAGAGATGAGGAAGCATGATCCTCATCTAAGAAGTTAATCCTCTCAGCAGAAAATTCAGTGTATTGGCAAGGTATTCTTAACAGCCAAAGGAGCAGCCACTGAGTATGTGAGTAATGGACCTGTTTATTATCCCCAACAGACCCACGGGGAGACAATTTAAAATGCAAGGTGAACAGAATCCTATTGTGAGTAAGTAGGACTTGCAGTGATGGAACTGTGAGGAAAGTATTGATCTCTTTCTCTCTGCTAGACAGTCAGGAAAATAAATACAATTATCTCCAGTACCCACTGAAGATTGGTTCATGGCCCCCCAAGGATGCCAAAATTCACAGATGTTCAAGTCTCTGATATAAAATGGTGTAGTATTTGCATATAACCTATGCGTATCCTCTCATATACTTTAAATCCTCTCCAGTTTACTTATGATACCTAATGCAAAGTAAATGCTATGAAAATAGTTGTCATACTGTATTGTTTATGGAATAGTGACAAGGAAAAAAATGTACATGTTCCATATAGACACGATTCTTAAAAATATTTTCAATCTGCAATTGGTTGAATCAATGCATGTGGAACCCACGGATATGGAGAGCTGACCATATCCACATCTGCAACTCACACTGTTAGGCAGGGCATAAACAAGTCTGCCAGGCAGTCTCATAGGAGAGTCTGACACAGCATATTCAAAAGCAGTAAAACCAAAGTCCATTGCCTGCACAATTCTGCAGAACTTGGATGGCAAAGGCCACCACAGCCTGTCCCTCCCTGAGCTACTGGGATGCTATTTCCAGACTGACTTGCTGAGACTTTGCAGAAGTTCTGCTGGGAGGAGGAAGGCGTATGCTGGGGCATAACAATGCATGTGACAAGGTTTCCCAAATGGCAGGAGAGTCAAGTTGGAGCTTAGAGGGTGAAGGTGCATGGCACAGAGGCTTGAGGGCCTAAGGGCAGAAACTGGGTACCTCAGGCTGGGCGTGGTGGCTCACACCTGTAATCCCAGCACTTTGTGAGGCAAAGGCAGGCAGATCGCCTGACGTCAGGAGTTCAAGACCAGCCTGGCCAACATGGCGAAACCCCATCTCTACCAAAAATACAAAAATTAGCCAGGCATGGTGGGGTGGGCGGGGGGGCGCCTGTAATCCCAGCTACTCTGGAGGCTAAGGCAGGAGAATCGCTTGAACCCGGGAGGCAGAGATTGCAGTGAGTCGAGATCGTGCCACTGCGCTCCAGCCTGGGCAACAAGAGCAAAACTCTATCTCAAAAAAACCAAAAACAACAACAACAACAACCAAAAAAAAAAACAAAACAAAACAGGCCGGGAACAGTGGTTCATGCCTGTAATCCCAGCACTTTAGGAGGCCAAGCAGGGTGGATCACCTGAGGTCAGGAGTTTGAGACTAAAGTGGCCAACATGGTGAAACCCCATCTCTACTAAAGTACAAAAATTTGCCTGGCATGGTGGCCCATGCCTGTAATCCCAGCTACTCGGGAGGCTGAGACAGGAGAATCACTTGAACCGGGGAGGTGGAGGTTGGAGTGAGCTGAGATCGCACCATTGCACTCCAGCCGGGGTGACAAGAGCAAAACTCCGTCTCAAAAACAAACAAACAAACAAAAACAAAAAAGAAAAGATACCAGTACATCAGAACAGGGTCCCTGCGGGAGTTGGACTGCCTTGCATGCTTGCCCTTAGACTATGGGCACTGCCAGCTTATGGTCTGCAGTTCTTCCCACTATGTGTTGTCTTTCCCTTTAGTTTTCCCTAGCCCTTCAGTAAATCCTCTCTACCCATGTAGCTATGTGTGGTGGGCTTTAAAGAGGACCTCTGCAGAGCCAAAAGAGGGCTGCAAAACCTGTCCCACTAGAGCAGAAACTGAGAAGTGAGGGTGACTGCCCAGCTCACATCCCCATGGTGGTTGTATCTTTACCTTCCTTTCTTTGGGGAAATGGCCTCATTGTAGCAGGTGATCCATGTGTGAGCTGCAGGGGACCACCCCCAAGACCACATGCGTCCAAAGGAGGCTTTTGGCCCTAGCTAGGCTTGTCAAGCTGACCCAGTAGGCAAGCCAGGCCAATCAGAACCCTTGCCTAGGTTTTTTCAGCTAAAGCTGGAAGAAGCTGTTTCCTATCAGGTGGGAAAGTTGGGAAGATTGTACCCAATGCTGCCAGCAGCTGTGATTTTAATCCTATGGAGTGAAACAATTTAGGAGAATGACGGCATGTAGAAAGAAAGAGGTAAAACACAGAGCCTGAGTTTTGGGTAACCCTGTGTTTTCTGTCTACAGGAGGACAGGTCCCCAGATGGCTTTGTACTACCCGGCTCTCCCTACTCCTGCTGGTAGTTCTTGGAATAACTGTAGAATGTACAGAGACCGCAACATCCTGAGGTAAGGGGCAACTGTCCTGGGCCATGTCCTCATCCCACCTAGAATAGGATGGCCTGCAGTACTTGAACTCAGTGATCCAAGTCCCACCAAGGGCATAAAACTCAGAGCGGAGTGCTTTTGCGGTCTCTTAGCTGCAATGCAATATGGGTCATGTGCGGACAAGACTCCAGCCACCCAGGGCAGCCCCACTGAGCCTGGGGGAACTGGCTTGCCATGGATCCTAGGCTTCTGTCTATCCTCACCACCTATCTGTGAGTAATAAAGTTGCTTTGCCTGACTCATGCGACTGTTCTTTCTCACTAGACTCCGTGATAAAGAACCTTTGTACTACTGTTCATGTGAGTCAGTACATTCCTCTGAGTTTCCTTGGATAATCAGATTATCCAAGTTGACTGGTGTTGGATAATCATCCTGTTTAATCAGCATCATTTCACATACGTGCACATACATGTGCACACACATGCACATGTACACCCATAGGCGCACACACACACACACACATGCATATGCAAAGAGCAAGGGGACTGTAGTCAGTGGGTTCCAGACTGAGACCAGCAGTGAAGGAAGTGAAGGTGAGAATATAACTCTGAGAGGTCAAATGAGAGCAGATGGGAGACATCCACCCCTCTTTCCCCAATATGATAGAGGGAAGGGACTTCTTAAAGGTGGAAAGACCTGTAATCCTAGCACTTCGGGAGGCCGAGGTGGGCGGATCATGAGGTCAGGAGATTGAGACCATCCTGGCTAACACAGTGAAACCCCATCTCTACTAAAAATACAAAAAATTAGCCGGGCGTGGTGGCGGATGCCTGTAGTCCCAGCTGCTCAGGAGGCTGAGGCAGGAGAATTGCGTGAACCCGGGAGGCGGAGCTTGCAGTGAGCCAAGATCGCGCCACTGCACTCCAGCCTGGGCGACAGAGCAAGACTCCGTCTCAAAAAAAAAAAAAAAAAAAAAGGTGGAAAGACTGACAGTTTAGATTTGCAAGTTCCAGAGCAGAGCTGGAACCTGAGCTTCGAGACATAGACTACAGTTCATTCTATCTACTACACCAACGGGACCCTACGAGTTAAAGGGAATGATAAGAATGTGTGTTTGTAGCAACAATTTCCCAATCAAAGTGATAACAATCATTAAAATATTCCTCAGGTTTACTTTTACATCTAAGGCATCAGAATAGATTTGGTCTTTTATAACATGCAATTATTTTCTAAATAAACTTTGACATTCCTGAGAAGTTGCTAGTAAGAATCATTTTTTCAGATATTAAAACCAAGATGCTGAGAAGATGGTCTCAGAGCTTAGATTATAGTCCAGAGAAAAAGGTAATAAAGGAGGCTGCTATGAATTGAATGGTGTCTCCCAAAATTCATATATTGAAGCCCTAACCCCCAGTGTGATGGAATCTGGAGATGGGGACTTCAGACAGGGATTAGGATTAGATGAGGCCATGAGAGTGGGACCCTAAAGATTGGATTAGTTCCCTTATAAGAAGAGGAAAAAGCCCGAGAGCCCTCTCTCCTCGTGCATGCCCGGAGGAAAGGCCCTGTGAGGACAGAGTGAGAAGACAGCTGTCCGCAGGCCGGGGAGAGATCTCTCACAGCAGCCAGATCAGACAGTACTTTTTGAGATCAGCTTTCCAGCCTCCAGGACTGTGAGAAACAAACTTCTGTTGTTTTGGCTGCCACCCAGTCTATGGCACTTTGTTATAGCAGCTCAAGCTGACTAATACAGAGGCCAAGATCACAGTTACTGCAACCAAGTGTGCCAGGTTCCCTGGTTTCCAATCTGAATTTCCAGTGTTCTATTGCATTGTCAGATCAGGACCCAGACTAAGTGTCCACTTTTCTTTGTTTGAAAAAGAAAAGAGATAGGAATGGATTATTCTTGTGGGTCTAGATTATCCTCAAGGGCCTAAAAACCTGAAATGCATTCTAGCCAACCTCAGTGGTTCCTTGTTAATAATTCTTGACCTAGAAAATAGTTTGGATAATTATATTTTTTCAAAACTACAAAGCCCTGCTATAGATGATAAGATCAATTTTCAAAGGAAGGGAAAATCTATAAAATTGGAGAAACAATCTTCTGGTTCAGAAAGTTCTTGGTCACTGGTCTATTCTGAAAATGTCAAAAAGTTTCTCATGTTCTAAAATTATGTTTTTTATTCTATTGTGGAGAAGTCAAAGGTAGATTTTTTTAAAGCATTAGGTACTAAAAAAAGAATAAGTCACTTTAATCAAAAGCCTTTTTCTAAGACATGAAATCTCTTTAATGGTATTGATATTCTGCCTTTGCAGGCTTATATTTTTGAGTCACTCTCCTGACCTTGTGTGCTCATGTTGAAGTGCAAAAATTGTTTCTGGAAATTGGTTGTAAACACAAGCAATGAAGGAGTAACCAACCATGAAAGCAATTAATTGAAAGAGCTCCCACTTAATTCCATGTTTTCTACAACCAACTCTTTTAGAAAATTGGTCACATTATGGACTCAGATGCACTATCCATTAAATTTTAAAAAATTACAGCCACATACAGTTACCCACAAGAAGCTGGCATTAGTGTAGCACCTCATCCCTGTGAGATGGGGTAAGAGCTACTTTTCTTTATCTTTTCTCCTTTTGTGTTTAGTTGACACAGAGAGCTAGTTTTCTAAGGAGCCTCAGGGTATGGCTTAATTTTGAGAAATGCTAAGGCAAAAATAAGGTGGGAAGGGAGAAATTACAAGGAAACATATGAATATCATTATAACATTTTATATTCACAAAAAATAAGTAGAAAGGCAACATACGGGGTAAATAAATGACCAATGATGTTTTTATTGTGGTGAAACACACATATCATAAAATCCACCGTCTTGATACATTTCTAAGTATTGGTAACTGTAGACACAATATTGTCCAGCAGATCTCTGGAGTGTTTTCATCGTGGATGACTGAAACGCTATACTCACTGAATAACAGCTCCCATTTCCCTCTCTCTCCAGCCTCTGGTAACCACCATTCTTCTTGTTTCCATGAGGCTGACTACTTTAGACACCCTATATATGTGGAATCATGCAGTAGTTGTTCTTCTGTGAGTGGTTCGTTTCACTTTGCATAATGTTCTCCAGGTTCATCCATGCTGTAGATTAGGACAGGATTCCCTTCTATTTTTATACCTGAATAATATTCCATTGTATGTAAATACAATAGTCCTCCCTTATCTGCAGTTTTGCTTTCTGTGGTTTCACTTACCCAGAGTCAACCACAGTTTTTAAATATTAAATGGAAAATTCCAGAAATAAACAGTTTCTAAGTTTTAAATTGCACAACATTCTAAGCAGCACGATGAAATTTTGAGCCATCCTGCCTGGGCCATGAGTCATCCTTTGTTTAGCAGATCCATGCCGTCCTCAGTACCCACCTATTAATTGCTTATCAGCCTCCTGGGTTCTCAGATAGACTGTGTTAACATTGCAGTGCTTGTATTTAAGTCACACTTGTTGTACTTCATATTGGCCCCAGAGCACAAGAGCAGCATGGTTGAGTAGGTATTTCTTATTCTCCCGCAGCATGGGTGAGTAGACGTTCTTAACATCCTTTCCCAATACTCAGATTTATGCAGCCTTGACTTGCCCAGCATCACTTCAAGACTAATTTGGAGCTCTCAGCTCCTCTGATTAATGTCTCAGCTCCCTCCATCCCATGGACAGATTTTAAATCCCAGATTAAACTTTCTTTCCCTTCCTTTTTTTATCCCAAGGTTTAGTGAAAAAACCTCTCTTCCTGGTCTGCCATTCACTTCATCTTCTATTTCTAACTGCTATGGTTTGAATTTGTCCCCTCCAAAACTCATGTTGAGTCACCCTAATGTGCCAGTTTTGAAAGGTGGGGGCCTTTAAGAGGTAATTGGATCATGGGTGCCCTGACCTTATGAATGAATTAATACCTTAATGGATTGATGGGTAAATGGATTAATGTGTTAATAGATTAATGGGCTAGTAGATTAATATGTTATCATGGTATTGGGACTGGTGGTTTTATTTTATTTACTTATTTTTGAGATGGAGTCTCACTCTGTCACCCAGGCTGGAGTGCAATGGCATGATCCCGACTCACTACAACCTCTGCCTCCCGGGTTCAAGGGATTCTCCTGCCTCAGCCTCCTTGGTAGCTGGGACTACAGGTGCGTGCCACCTCACCCGGCTAATTTTTTGTATTTTTAATAGAGACAGGGTTTCACCATGTTAGCCAAGATTATCTCAATCTCCTGACCTCATGATCCGCCCGCCTCCGCCTCCTAAAAGTGCTGGGATTACAGGTGTGAGCCACCACACCCGGCCAGGACTGGTGGTTTTAAGAGAAGGGGAAGAGAGACCTGAGCCACTATGCTCAGCCCCTCACTATGTGATGCCCTGCACCACCTCAGGACTCTGCAGAGTCCCCTCCAGCAAGAAGGCCCTCACCAGATGCAAACTGTCAACCTCAGACTCCAGAACTGTGAAGGATAAATTCCTTTTCTTTATAAGTTACCCAGTTTTAGGTATACTGTTAGAAGAAACAAAAAATGAGCTAAGACACCAACCTCCCAATGTTATTCTTTTCTAAATTGCAAACATAAGAAACAAAGTTTTGCAGTTGAAAATGGTACACAGAAGTACATTTTGGCCTGACATGACTGTGGTGGGGAAGAAATTACTACTCTCCTTTGAAACCACATTTAAAAGATTTCACTTGAAATTTGAAAGCAAGCAATAGGGTGTCCATAAGCAACGGTCTAGGCTACTCATTGGGTGTTAATTCTGTTTTAAAGATCATGAGAACCCATCAATAACAGAAGTACGGAAGTTGTGGTGAATTGTATTTTCCAAATATGGCCACAATTATCTCACATCCCACATGTTCTTCTTGCAATGTGACTTTGACAGCCCTCCCACAGAGAGGTGAAATCTCTTGAGTCTGGGTAGGCTTGTAAGTGATGAAAGGGATGGGATGTTGTAGGACTTTTGAGACTAGTTTGCAAAAAGTGTTATGGCTTTCCCTGGTTTTCTTGGATTTCCTGCCTTTGGAGGTCTGAGTCACAATGTCAACCATCTACCTGCTCTCAGGTTTCTACGCTAGGAGGAAGCACAAACTCTCCCCTCCAGGGAGACAACATGGAGAGTCCCTGGTGAAAAAAGAAAGATGTGAAAAAAGAGAGATGTCTGACCAGCCCCAGCTGTTCCAGCTCCAGCCACTGTCTGATCACAACCACATGGGAGATGGAAGCCTGAAACACCCGGCAAAGCCTTTCCTGAATTCCGGAACCATAGAAACCATAAAAGATAAGCCACTAAGTTTGGGGATGATTTGTTTCATAGTAATAGATAACTGATACAGGATTATTAATCTTTTCTCTTTCTTATAAAATATTCTCTCCCATAGTCTTTCTTAAAATTGAGTATTGAATGGACTTGATGATTACAGGTGCCTGCCACCACGCCCAGCTAATTTTTGTATTTTTAGTAGAGACGGGGTTTCACCATGTTGGCCAGACTAGTCTCAAACTCCTGACCTCAAGTGATTCACCCACCTCGGCCTCCCAAAGTACTGGGTTTATGGGAATGAGCCACCGTGCCCGGCCAGTCAAATAATTTTTAATGTGAAGTTATTTAGATCTATAGGATAGTGGTTAAGATTGCTGACCTTGGAGTGGTTCTGCTAGATGGGAATCCCAGCTACCACTTATTAATAACCACATGGCCTTGGGCAACTTCCTAAGTAGGGTGAAATTGTGATTGCATCCACCCTCACCTCCATTTCAGCAGACCACCCTTGCATAGCAGCTAGGTAGTTCGTGTGGGAATAAATTGCCCTCAAACTCCATGGGTAGACTCTAGCTCCACGGGTTTACAGTGCAATCCCAATCATGATAATCCCCAACCTCATGGGCAGAGTGATGACGTCAAGTCTAAACTAACCAGTGCAGGGCATCTCCCAGACCATGTGACTGCAAATCACAGTAAAGCCGGTAGTTGTAGAAGTGACTCTTTCTCCCTAGATGTAGGTGAGGAACTATGTGGTCCTGACAGACAAAGGCAGCCATTTTGTTACCCAACCAGGAAACACCTACCAAAAAATAAAGCCCACCCATAGAAAGAATCAGGCCAGAGTCATTGCTAAGAAACTGAGGCAGAGCCCCCAGCCAAACCACACTAGAAACTCACTCTACCTCTGGACTTTTCAATGATGTGAGTAGACAAACCTCTATTCTCATTTAAGAAATTTTGAGTTGAGTTTTCTGTTACTTAAACTTTACCACTCTGTGTCACTGTTTTCTCATATACAATACAGAAATAATACTAGCAATGGGAGGCCGAGGTGGGTGGATCATGAGGTCAGGAGATCGAGACCATCCTGGCTAACACGGTGAAATCCCATCTCTACTAAAAATACAAAAAATTAGCCGGGCATGGTGGTGGGCGCCTGTAGTCCTAGCTACTCGGGAGGCTGAGGCAGGAGAATGGCGTGAACCCGGGAAGTGGAGCTTGCAGTGAGCCTAGATGGAGCCACTGCACTCCAGCCTGGGTGACAGAGTGAGACTCCATCTCAAAAAAAAAAAAAAAAAAGAAAGAAAGAAAGAAAGAAATAATACTAGCAAGGCAATGATAATACACGTAGAGTTTTTAGATCTGCACCTGGCACAAAGAAAAGAGCTTAATAAAATAACAAATATGCAAACACATAGACAGGACTAAAGCATAACTATTGTTTTATACAACTATAAAATTAAAACAAATTAATATATTAAATTCAAATAAGTACCGGCATTGAAACTATGTGGCAGTGTTTGGTGATTATGTAGTCAGAACATTCAGATACGCTAATATTAATTTTCTTATGTGATATAAATTAAAACAGAAAATATAAAATTCTCATAGAGAACTCATGAGTCTCCTAGAATATATACAGTACCATAACAGAAGCCAAATATGCCAGCTCAACACACTGCCAGAACATTCCTACTAAACAGAAAAGCGTAACAAAGGTGATCTGAGACCATTTCTGGGGAAATTAAACCAGTTGAGTTTTTGTTTGTTTGTTTTGCTTTCTATCCAGAAATCCTTCATATCAAAATGTTACTATTCAGTACAGAAAAAGTTGCAAAAAATAAACTTGAAACAATTAATGGAAGCCTGGCAAGGTGGCTCACACCTGTAATCCCAGCACTTTGGGAGGCTGAGGTGGGCAGATCACTTGAGGTCAGGAGTTTGACCAGCCTGGCCAACATGGCGCAATGCTGACTCTATTAAAAATTCAAAAAATTAGACGGATGTGGTGGTGCACACCTGTAATCCCAGCTACTCGGGAGGCTGAGGCACAAGAATCCGTTGAACCCAGGGGGCAGAGGTTGCAGTGAGCCTAGATCATGCTGCTGCACTCCAGCCTGGCAACAGAGCAAGACTCTGTCAAAAACATAATAATAATAATGGTGAGAAAATTCAGTGTCACGCTACCTTTCCTAACAATGGAAAAAGAATTGATAAAATTCTTAAGTTGAGTTCATTACACTCATCTATTTAACACAGTTTCCTTAGTGAGGATTATTGCCTTAAAAATAAGGCTACTCCTTAAGATTTTTTCATGCAGTTTTATAAGCCATTACCTTCAGAAGGCAACCTGGCAGACACAACCCAGCTAAAGCCAGCTTAACTCAACTAAACAGCCAGGGTGCCAGAGCCAGGAGTCATTCACACTGAGTAAATAATGCTGATTGTGTTTATTTTATTGTCTGTGTGATATATACCGAGGGTTGAACAGCTGGTAAATTTTTGTTAAAATATTTTGTATTCTTATCTACAAAGCTGCATTCCACTGTTCTTTTCTTTCCCACAAACAATAGCTGTACTTGTTATGAGGATTCTTATGGTGAATACTCCCAGCCAAAGACAATTGTGATATAGATCAGGTCTATATTTGATGGGAGACCAATGTCACCTACACTCCTTTGTCACCGTGGTAATGGTGGAGTCATTTGATTCATCGTAATGGAGAAGGAGCATTTGACAGATCAGAGATGCTAACTTGGGTACAAGTAAGATACTGTTTTCTTTTTCTTTTCTTTTCTTTTTTTTTAATAGACCTTTGTTCTTGGAAGAGATACTGTTTTGACAGCAGATCTTGGCTTGAGCACAGGCTGTATGTACCAGCAAGATTCAGACCTGCACAGCATGATGGACTGCTAGAGCCCATCCACTTGGAGTTTAGTTGTAGAGAGGCTAAGACTTAGCAAAAAGCACAGACTTAGGCAGACATGTGTAACCTGGATGCTAGTATCCTTCAATTTTGGTGTCTGTGACTCTCCCCTGGAGAGAGGGGAAATGTTGAGAGGAATCCCTCTTCCTGGGTTTGTTTTCCTACAGTGCAATCCCCACGAATGGGCTCCATGAACATGCAGCATGATAATGTCTCAATTCTCTGCATACTTCCTGGGTGGCCTCCAAGCCTGTTCCAGTTATTTGTTGCTGCATAAATAAATGATCCAAAATGCAGTGGCTTGAAACAACAATTACTGCTCACAATTGTGTGGGTCAGGAACTTGGGCAGGACTCAGTTGGCGGATTCTTCTGCTCTCCATGCTATATTGACCAGGGTCACTAAATGGTGTTCAGCTGGAGGCTGGTCTGGGTCTTGAGAGCCTAAGAATGTTTCACTAACAGGCCTGGTGCTTCGATGGAAACATTTGGAAGACTGAGCTGAGCTGGATCCCCCTTTCTCTCCGTGTGGTCTCAGGGCCTTGCCATGTGGTCTTTTTAAAACAGTAGGTGGACTTCTTGGAGTCGTGGCAGCCCAGGACTCCAAGAGACCAGAGTGGAAGCTGTCATCCTCTCAAAGCCAAGGCCTGGAACTGCCATAGCACTACTTCCATCACACTCTGTTGCGGAGCTGTCATGGACAAGCCCAGATTCAAGGAGGGGAATGTTGACACTACCTATTGATAGGAGAAGTGCCAAAGAAATGGCATCCATCACAAGGCCCTCCCACTGAGGATGAGCATAGACCTGGAGCCCGGATGAAGATGGAGGCACAAGAGAACGAGAATTCAAAGTTCTCATAAATGGACTGCAAGCTGCACTCAGATCCTGCTCCCGAGAAGCTTAGGGTGGTTGGCCTCAGCCTAGAAAGGATTTTCCACCAAACATCTGAAGCAGAGGCCATGTGTTAGAAGTCACGTTCTTCTTTTATGTACCTCCATGGGACACCTTTAACGACGGCCAGGTTCCTATCCTCACGCAGTTTCTGTCATTCTCCACCACTCATCCAAACCTCCTTCAAGTTAAACAGATCAAGAACCTCTCTGAGAATCTCTCACTTCTTTAAAGGCTTAACCAATCAAACAGGTCTCTATCATCTTCTAAAGCATTTCAAAATTTTTCAAATAAGACGTAACGAGGTCTCATCAGAAAGGCAGATTTTTTGATCACCAAAGAAGGAACTTTATGTTTTAAAAAGTATAAATACTTGGTCAGCTTCTGCAGAGAGCTTCAAAGGAAGAATGTTATGTCTGAACCAGAATGTGAACATAAAACCTGAAAAGATAACAGGGTGATGCTTGCTTGGCAATCCCATCTTCCCGATGGAAATGCAAACAGGCAAAGGCGGGGACTTCTTTTCAAAATGGATTGTAAACACTAGGCCCTGCCGACATGCTAATTTGAAGATTATTTTATTACTGTGTACTTTTCGAGGCTAAATTGGAAACATCTGTCTTTCTGAGAATTAACTGGAGAAGATTACAACTGAGGATTGAGATGGAACATCCATTTCAAGGGCTTCCGGGATATAGGAAGCATTTTCTGCTGTGTATCTGCCCCATTATTCCACAAACCATCAATAAGAATATATTATGAGTATATAAGGCACCTAGACTCCTCTTTATAAAACATAAGTCCATTCTTTAGGTTGCCTTCCCCTCCTACCCAAGAAAAAGCATAGGAAACTAGAAAACCCCAGTCTTCACTGGCCTAGGTGCTCACATTAATCAAGTTCAATTGGCTCCACATCTAGAAGCTCAGAGTCTGCGCTTGACTAATCACCTTGAATTACAAGCAAGCCTGTCTTTCCCCAGAATCCTCCTCTCAGTGGTCCCCAAACTCCCCACAGGGATTCTCACCAGCTTGTTCTGAGCCTTTCCTTCTAGTGTCCCAAGAAGTTCACCTACAGTGAGGGTTGCTGCCAACAGCTCTCCAGGCCCTGTTTCGGGGTCCACCGGCCTCTCTGACCTGCCCCACTGACTGTTATTCCTCTGCCCTCTCATTGTTGCTTCCCCCGGCCCAATTAACTTTAGGCCCCTCCCCTCCTTATACCCACCGGCCTGCTATACCTCCAGCCTCCACAGCGCTCCTCCTCGGACCTATGGAAGGTGCTTCCTGATCTGCATGGCCAGCTCTTTCAGAGGGGTTCCCCACACCAGAGCTGTTGAGCTCTTAGGTTGGATATGATTGCTTTCTTTCTGTGAAAATCCTCTATTTCCCAGCACTCACAGGTCCAAGGTGGGCTGCTAGAGAAGAGCTGCTGGGTTGGTCCAGCACAGCCTCACCCCATACTTGGAACAATTGCACCTGGTTCCACTAAACTGAGCTATTCATCCTGCCAATTCTTCCGGCTTTCTTTCTTGTCTGTTGTTTTGTGTGTGTGTGTGTGTGTGTGTGTGTGTTTCTCAGCAGCCAACGTATCTTCTCTTGAAATATAGCTTTATTTAGGAACCCTACTTGACAGTCAAGAATGGCTATTAGACTCAGGTAAGAGGATCCACTGCCCTGAGCCCCATGGTTTAAGGGCCCTTCTCTGGCTTTGTAGACATGCTCCATCTCACAGGGTGTGAGTCCATAAGACTAAGGAAACATGCCCCCTCAGAGGCCATGATCTTCTATGCTCTGGGTACCCTGAACCCTGGGATCCCTGCCCAGATGGCCCCAAGACCACTTCCAGTTGTGGATGGTCATTTTCTTCTCTTGTCTTCACAACAGTGGAAAGAGCAAGAGAGCTCCCTGGGGCCTCTCTTATAAGGGCACTAATCCCATTCACAAGGGGTCTACCCTCATGACCTAATCACCTTCCAAAGGCCCCACCTCCTCATGCCATCAGCTTGGAAATTAGAATTTCAACATATGAATTTTGGAAGGACACAACAGTACATTATAAATTTCTCAAAACTGGTTCATGACTCTTGGGTTCCTCAACCACATGGAGAGTGGAAGGGCGAGGGGTGCTGACAAAGGGGGATGTATAGAGAGTTCTCGACGTGCTGTCTGTCTACCCCTCCCTCACCGGGGTAGGATGGGGATGCTTACCTCTTGCCTCAAGCCTAAAGAATGGAGTAGTGGGATCACTTAGAAAGCATTTAGTGTGTCCCTTGTAGTTTAGGGGACCCAAAGGACTGGTGTCTGACTTGCATTGTCTAAAGGGAGCAGCGTTAGTTCCTGAGCTGTGGGCAGAGGCAAGGAGAGGTTGCCACACTGGCTTGGCTGAGAGCCCTGAACTTCACATAGCAAAGGATGTATGATGGGCAGAGGAGGGACCATGAGTGAGATACAGCTGGGAGATGCTGTCTTAGATCCTGCCCCAAAAAGGCTGCTCTACAGGGGCAAGAAGACCCCAAAAAAAGAGTCCAGAGGGGAGTAGCAGATGCCCAGGGGCTGTGAAGGGGCTACAGGGGACCAGCTAGTTAGAGATGTATTCAACTTTGTCAAGAGAATGAAGGTGAGGGATCCACATTAATGGGGGTTCTCCCAAGAACCCACAAAAGAACCCTCAAGAGAAATACTCAGCTTTTAACATCTGCCAAGTCTGGAGCACACCAATACTACATCCTTGAGTCACTACCAGTGAAGATGACCAGAAAAGCCACAATCCTGCCTGAGTATTAATCCAGGGGCAGGGCAGGGACCAGCTCACCACAAGGAGCCATGGGACACAAAAGCAACCTGTTTTCTGATTACCCTCTCACAATGATAAGGGATTATATGGGATTATACATGATGTTAACTTTAATTTACATATATTTTTAATCAATTTTTAGCACTTACTACGCACAAGGCACTGTTTATTTTATGTCTTTTTTCTGAAATTTTTAAGTTAATTTTAGAGATGCAGAAAAGGAAACCCATGGAAGGATAGCTGTCTACTCCTGTCCCTTTGTCAAGCCAGAAGCGAGGCGAGAATCCGAGTATCCAGAGTGAGCATTTGGCGTCAACCAGCTCTCCATGGCCTCATCCAAAAAACACAGCTGCATAAGGATGATGTGCTAAAGCAAGACCTACTGGAAACAGCCCTTAAGTATTAACACATGCTACATAAAATACACAACTTGAGCTTTGCAGACTCTATTGACCCAAGAATCACATATTTACCAGGGCAGCATCCGACCATACGAAAGAGCGATGTTCACACCGTAAGGTTCTTTCTTCTCTGCGATACATTGTACATATTGTCATATCAGTCAGGTAATTTACAGATTAAAAGACATCCCACTCACAGACCCCATGCCCTTAAAATACATATAGTAGTCCTACATTCAAGGGCTTAGATATTAAAGAATGATCCCAAGTGTTCATGCCTCTGTCTCTAGCCTCATCTTTCCAGACTGACCTTTTAATAGTCACACACCCACACAATCTCTCTCTCTCCTCCCGTTACCTCCCCTTTCCCTCTCTTCACTCCCCACTTCCCTGCCTTCAATGAGTCAGTCACAGTCAGTTTTTCTGTTTCTCAATCTCTCTTTGGCTTCTGTACTTTCTCCTACCACCATTCTTAGTCACCAGGAAAACTCCTTAAGCCCCAAGTCAGAGTTAGGTATTATACAAGACCCTGCATACATTTCAATTGTCTATTTTTTTTTTTTTTTTTTTTGAGACGGAGTCTCGCTGTGTCACCCAGGCTGGAGTGCAGTGGCATGATCTCAGCTCACTGCAAGCTCCGCCACCCGGGCTCATGCCATTCTCCTGCCTCAGCCTCCTGAGTAGCTGGGACTACAGGCGCCTGCCACCACGCCCGGCTAATTTTTTGTATTTTTAGTAGAGACAGGGTTTCTCCGTGTTAGCCAGGATGGTCTCGATCTCCTGACCTCATGATCCGCCTGCCTCAGCCTTCCAAAGTGCTGGGATTACAAGCGTGAGCCACCGCACCTGGCCTCAATTGTCTATTTTTTGTGTGTATGTCCAAACTCTAAGTTCCATGAAAGGAATTTGCCTTCCATTCATGTGCTTAACTAATAAATATTGAGTACTTTCTCTGTGCCAGCCTCAACTCTGAGTAAGACATCTCTAGCACAATATAGGCACTTCCTAAAAACTGATTGACTGGATGGATGGATGGATGGATGGATGGATGGATGGATGAAGTGTGGCAGTTAGAAATGTGTTCAACTGCGAGCAAAAGAAAACCTAAACTGTGGCTTCAGTAAATAAGGAATTTATTTGAATCACACAACAAGAAGTCACAAGTAGGCTGCCCAAGGTTGGGAGTGGCTGCACAAGGTTATCAGGGGCTTCTGTCTTCCCGTTCTCCATCCTTAGTGTGTTTTGTGAGTTGAATTGTGTCCTCCAAAAAGATTATGTTTGAGTTCTAACCCCTGGTACCTGTAAATGTGATCTTATTTGGAAATAAGGTCTTTGCAGATATAATTAAGTAAAGATGAAGTCATACTGGAGTCAGGTAGATTCTAAATCTATATGACTGATGCCTTTTATAAGAAGAAGAGAGATACAGACACAGGGAGAAAGCCATGTGACAAAGGAGGCAGAGACTGGAGCAATGAGTGATGCATCACCAAGCCAAGGATTGCTGGCAGCACCAGGAGCTGGGGAGAACGCTGCAAGAAAGCATCCTCCCCTAGAGTCTCCAGAGACAGCATGGCCCTGCGATGCCTTGATTTCAGACTTCCAGCCTCCAGAGCAGCTGGGACTACAGGCACCCACCACCACGCCCGACTAATTTTTTGTATTTTTAATAGAGACGAGGTTTCACCGTGTTAGCCAGGATGACGATCTCCTGACCTCGTGATCCACCTGCCTCGGCCTCCCAAAGTGCTGGGATTACAGAGGTGAGCCACCGCGCCCAGCCCATAAACTTCTACCATTTCAGGCCACTAGGTTTGTGGCAATTTGTTACAGCAGCCCTACGACACCAAAAGAGTGTGTGACTTTCATCCTCATGGCCACAGGATGGCAACTACATTTCTAGGCATCACATCTGTGGTCTGGTCAGGAAGAAGGGGAAAAAGCAAACATCTGATGGACCATTCCAATCTAGTCTGCACCTGGAAGAAGCATTCTTGGAAGTCCAAGCAGTGACATCAATGTACATCTCATAGACTAGGACTGGGTCATACAGCCACCTTTTAGCTACAAGGGAGTCTGGGAAAGTGGAAATTTTTGTTTTCAAATCTCCAGGCTGGGCACGGTGGCTCATGCCTGTAATCCCAGCATTCTGGGAGGCTGAGTGGGGTGGATCACCTGAGGTCAGGAGTTTGAGACCAGTCTGGCCAATATGGCGAAACCCCATCTCTACTAAAAATACAAAAATTAGCCAGCCAGGTGTGGTGGCACATGCCTGTAGTCCCAGCTACTTGGGAGGCCAAGGCAGGAGAATCGCTTGAACCCAGGAGGCAGAGGTTGCAGTGAGCTGAGATTGCACCATTGCACTGCAGCCTGGGCAACAAAGAGTGAAACTCCTTTTCGGAAAAAAAAAACAAAACGAAACATAAAAAACACGTCTATAGTTGTATAGTTGAGGAAGGCAAGGGGGATTGTAAATGACCTTGGGTTTGCCAATCCACAATGGCATAGCTATACTAAGCATGTCATTGCCTGCTTGGGCACTAGTGTTAACACACCTCCCAGATGAGAAACATCCCTATTTCCTCTCTCATCCCTATGACTGAGGCTTGATCCAATCAAAGAGTACTGATGGAGGAAGAGAGCTGCCAGCCCACTGCTTGCCCGGCTGGGCCACTTCCCCAGCCACCCAGGTTTTCCTCCCTGCACTCTGCTATCCATCCCTGGGTAAAACATACAAACAATCATTGAGCCTCAAATGACACCATTCATAGACCAGGTCAGGCATGCCTATAATCCCTTCGTGTTTCATTTGCACATCTTAAAAATTATGTAGTAATACAGGCTGGGCACAATGGTTCATGCCTGTAATCCCAACACTTTGGAAGGTCAAGGCAGGTGGATCACCTGAGCTCAGGTTCAAGACCCACCTGGACAATATGGCAAAACCCCATCTCTATTAAAAAATATAAAAAATTAGCCATGTGTGGTAGAATGTGCCTGTAGTCCCAGCTACCCAGGAGGCTGAGGTGGGAGAATCACTTGAGCCTGGCAGGCAGAGGTTACAGTGAGCCAAGATCATGCCACTGTACTGTAGCCTGCGTGGCAGAGTGAGACTATCCCGAAAGAAAAGAAAAGAAGAAAAGGAAGGGAAGGGAAGGAAAAAAGGAAGGGAAGGGAAGGGAAGGAAAAAAGGAAAAGAAAAGAAAAGAAGAGAAATCTGTCTATAGTAATACACATTCTCCTAAAAATTCAACAATCCAAAAATTTATGCAACAGAAATTAGAAGTCTTTCTATACCAGCACCACCCCTCCTCCATCATCTACCCCCATCACATGCTCCTTAGCAGAGGCAACCACTATTGAGTTTGTGTCTTTATTCCATTTGCTGTCATCCATGCATTTACACACACAGCCACACACACACACACCCCATAAACCACACATACACAGTTTGCATATTTCAAAAATAGGATTACACTGCCACCCATTTGTTTCCTTTTACAATATGTGTTGTTATTCCTTGTAAGGATTTTCTACGGGTTATTTAACCAATCCTACCCTGGGTGTAAGTTGTATAGTAAGAGGTATAGAGTACAGACGCATGCCAGACTGCCTGGGGCACATCACAATTCTGCCTCCTGCTGTTTGAGTGACCCTGAATAAACCGCTCTGTTCTGTGCTTCAGGTCCTTTGTCTGCCTACTAAGGGTAATAAAAGTACTTTCTTACAGGGTTGTCATGGAGGATTGAGCTCATTTATATAAAGTGCTTAGAAAAGTGCCCACCCATAGAAGGCCTTATGTAAGTATCAGCTATGAATAGTGTCAACCAAAATAACAAACAGCGGCTCCTGAAAAAAAAAGATGTTTATTTGGGAGTAAAGCACTGCAATAGGAATATGTGTGCCATAGTAAAGTATGTGTGTATTCAGGGAGGTAAAGGAAGACAAAGATTTTTAAAGGGAAAAAATGAGGAAGATTACATAATTGTTTTGCAATAATTATCCTTGGCTACAAAGATCAACAACAAGGATCATACCGGTCTGTGGTTGGACAGGCAGTTGCTGGGCAGATGTCCTTGAGGAAGTATTTTTTGTATAGGGTTGTGATGGCCTTTGTGCAAGAAAACTTTGTCCAAGAAGCTTTGTGGTTTTTTCCATCTTTATTGTTATCAGGTACACAAGCATGAAAGCCCTCTCTTTATGGCCTTCCTCGGCTCTATTTGTTGAAGTTTTCTTAACATTAGTGACTTCATTTTGATTATGACAACTTTCACAATAGTAATACAATATTTCCTATTTTTGCTATTATAATATTCTAACAACTTGTAAATAGTTCTGTGTGAGCAGGTGTGAGTATTTCTAAGGGATACATTCCTACCCCTAGTAGTGAAATCAAAGGACACACACGTATAGATGAAGTGGTGTTTGATACTTTAGTTTGCCCTTACCTGATTACCGGTAGGAGTGGGTATCTTTTCACACGTTTGTTAACCGTGCTCCAGTCCTTCTCCCTTTTTCCTCTTCTGTGAATCCACCAACCATGGTTTTGGCCCATTTTGCCTCCAGGTTACTTTTCTTTTTCTTGACTTGTATTGCTTTCTCTATATCACACCTATTAACCTCTCTGTGATTATATCTGTTATACATATTTTCACCCAGGGTGTTGTAGCCTATTAGTTCATCATGCAAAAGTATTAACATTTTACTAATCAATTCTGACAGTCTTTTCCTCTGGCATTTTGTGTTTTGCTTATAAGAAGTTTTTTTCTACACCAACATTATGGAAAACAGTCCTCATTATCCAAGGATACTCGGTACCAAGGAAAGATGGCTTAGAGTGAGCTCCATTAAAAGGGGTAAAATGTTTTCAGAACAAATAATTTTTAAAAAGAGTTTTGGGTTGAAGTAATGAAAAAAGAGTTTTGGTTGAAATTTTATGGGGGACGTGAAATTAAATGTGTTTTAATCCTATATCTAACAAAATTTTTGTTATAATTTCAACCATATACTAATTTTCAAAATGAACAAGAAGTAAATCAGACTTTTTCAAAAGAAGGTAATATTTCTGATAAAGTTTTATGATTGTGTAAGATCATTGCCTTTATTTTTTACAGCACAGTCATTTTAACAGCAACAAAAAAAATTTGCTTTATTAGTTCTCCCGAGGGTCTCTCTGAATCTTTTGATGTTTAAATCATCCCCTTTTCAAGAATGTATCCTGATTTTTTGGTCAACTTTCTCTTTTTCATTTCTCAACTTGTCTCTCCCTCTTCCGGAGCCTCATTTGCATCATGACAGCTTTGCAGGAGGGTTGAACAGTGATCCACCATCATTTTCATCAACTTCATGAAAAACCCCTACCTGTTTTGCCAGATGGACCTTGTCATTATGCAGTCCCTGTGTTCTGGCATCATAGCATTGAGTGTTTACAACACCAGACTGTCATCAGAGATATTTGGCATCTGGGACACATGTTGTTTGAGCAGAGGAAGAATTTTCTTTTTTTTTTTTTTGAGATGGAGTCTCACTTTGTCCCCCAGGCTGGAGTGCAGTGGCACAATATCGACTCACTGCAGCCTCCACTTCCCAGGTTCAAGTGATTCTCTGCCTCTGCCTCCTGTGTAGCTGGGATTACAGGCGTGTGCCACGATGCCTGGCTAATTTTTGTATTTTTAGTAGAAATGGGGTTTCATCATGTTGGCCAGGCTGGTCTCGAACTCCTGGCCTCAAGTGATCCACCTGCCTCTGCCTCCCAAAGTGTTGGGATTACAGGCGAGAGCCCACCGTGCCTGGCCGAGCAGGGGAAGATTTTATTTGTGGTCATTAAATATTTTCGTGATGTGTCTATTTTTGCTTTTTTGTGTAACTAACTCTATAACTTCAGGAACTCAGAAAATGAGTAGTAGGATAGTGAGGGCTCCTGGAGGCTACCATTCCATTTAATTCGCCCAATATTGAGGATGTCTGCCCAGCACCATTCTAGGCATAAGTAAGGACCCTTGTCAGCGGCATTCCCTTCACCTGAAGCACATGCTTCTTTTCCTATTGCAGGAACTGTACACATTGACCGACTTCCCCACCTCACCCTAACCCACTCACACACATATACCGCCACTGCCACCACTGTTTTTCTTCTAATAATTCCGTAACAACCTTGAGAGCTTATTTCCAAAAACACTGGGGATAAACCTAGTTGGGGATAAACCCAAACTTAATATCTGTGAGAAAGTAAAATCTTGGTCAGAGCACAAATTTGGATGTGAATGACATGATGAAAGAATGGGCCTCATTCTCTCACTTGACAATCTGGGGGATGGGGCCTACACAGAGAAGAAAGTGAACCCCTGCCTTCGTCCAGCTCTAGCATCCGTACTTCAGTGACTGATTACCTTGAGTCAGGGACTAACTTAGGTTAGACCAAGTTCCCAGGTTATTCCACGTTAAACAGCTGTGCCTGAGTCTCGGCTCATGCTTGGCACTATAGTGAAGGGAAAAAGCTGGCAAAGCCTTCGCCCAGGCTCTCAAGGGTCTTACTATCTAGTTGTGGGGATAATAAGTAACATCACAGCAAATGTAGGAAGGATCATTTGGAAGCGTGTTGGGGACAGGCCATGTGGGGTGGGGCAGTGGACTTCACTCTGGGTTCCTCAGAACCCAGGGAGCTCCACGGAGCTTCCTTTGGTGTCACCATGAGAAGGACCAGGCTCTAGGCTGACCCCCACCCACCCAAACTCAAACTGCAGCAACTGTTTTCATCAGGCTTATGTGTTAGATGCTCTTGAAGATAATTTGAAGAAAATATCCTGTTTTTAAATATTGAAAACCAGTGACCTAGAGCAGAGCTCATCAAATGGCAGCCTTGGGGCCAAATCTTGCTCATCAACTCTTTCGGTAAATGAAATGCCACTGGTGCCCGGCCGCACGCCTTCATTTACCAACTGTCTCTGGCTGCTTTGTGCTACAACAGTGGAGTCAAGTCATTGCCACAGAAACTGTATGGCCCACAAAGCTTAAGATATTTACCCTTTGATTTTTCACAGAAAAAGCTTGCCAACCCCTGATTCAGAGGAAAGACATATGAACTTGGACGAGCTCAAACACTGGTCCATCCATGGAGGTGGTGAGTCATGGTTCAGAAGCACGGCAAGGCCAATGGCCAAAAACTTCCAACCATCACCTAACTTTCACCCTTAAAGTTTCATTCCCTCAGTCACCTATTCAAATGCAATTATTGATAACCTATTCTCTACCTGCTCCAAGAATGTTGGAGAAGTAGGCCACTCTCGTCTTTCCTTTCTACCTGCATTCTTTCTCATAGATGATTTACTATGGGGTAATGAAATTTATGCTTGGAGCTCCTTCCAAGGTCTGATACTTAATTTTTTTCTCACCCTCTGTCACCTAGTTTCTGTCACTCCAGCTTCCATTACCCAGGCTGGAGTACAGTGGCACCATAATGGTTCACTTCAGCCTCAACTTTCCAGGCTCAAGCAATCCTCCCACTTCAGCCTCCCAAGGAGTGGAGATTACAGGCACACACCACCACATCTGGCTAATTTAAAAAAATATTTTTTTGTAGAGACAGGGTCTCCCTATGTTGCCCAGGCTGGTCTTGAATTCCTGGCCTCAAGCAATCCTTCCACCTTAGCCTCCCGAAACGCTGGGATTACAGGTGTGAGCCATTGCCCCCAGCCCCTAATTTTGTATTATTTTCTTAAAAAGAGGGCCCCCAAAAAATGGAATCTGCCCCCAGTTCTATTTAACATGTCCAAGTAGGACCTGCGCTTGTCCAGCATAGCCTATTGCCTTTAGACCACCTGAATTGGAGGACAATGAGCTCCCCACCTCTAGCCTCCATGTGGTAGCCCCTCCCTGCCAGCCAGGGCCTCTGATCATGGAAGGGGATCTTTTCCCAGCTCTGACACCTGCAGCTAGCTATGTGTGACAGCTAACTTTATGTGTCAATTTGGCTAGGCCATAGTACCCAGATGTGTAGTCAAAACTTATTCTATATATTTCTGTGAGGGTGTTTGGGGATAAGATCAGCATTTTTTTCCTGCCTCAGGTTTATTCATACAAATAGCACAGGAGGACACCAGCCCCATGCAGACACCAGCCCCATGCAGACAGCAGCCCGGGGGTCACAGCAGTCCTTCTGTCCTCACATTGGCAGATGAAGCTCTCTACTCCAGAGCCTTCTTGGGGGCCTGGGCACCTTTGGAAGCCTGAGCAGGAGCTAGAACTGAAGCTGGAGCTGCAGCTGAAGCCGAGGCCTGGGCCTTGGTCTGATCCTTGGCCTTGGCCTTTGGCCAGCAGAGCCTGAGACCCTTGGCAATGTGGGCCCGAGCATGCTTCCCAGGCTTGGGGTGGGCAGTGTAGACAAATCGAGCTTGCGGCTGGCGCTCTTTGGGACCCTGGGCTTGACTTCCATAGGCTTTAGGGGGGCCTTGATAGCCTCAGCTTGCATGTTGTTGTCCTGCCTCTTCTCCAGGCCCTTCTCGTTGTGCTTCTAGGCGAAGTGCATGTTCCTCGGGAACTTGGGGTCCATCCCTTTAAGAGATCAATCTTTGTGATTAGGATTTCTTGATGCGTTTCTGTACTGTTTTCAGGACTGGTTGTGTGTGGTGTTGTTCTTGAACTTGCCCATATCTGCACCATAACCCACAGTTCCTGAAGCCAAGATGAACATTTAAATCAGCAGACTTTGGGTAAAGGAGATCTCCTTCCTGGATGTGAGTGGGCCACATCCAATCAGTGGAAGACCTGGACAGAACAAAAAGACTGGTGTCCCCTGAGCAAGAGGGAATTCTGCCAGAAAACGGTCTTCAGACTTTACCTGTAACATGAACTCTTCCCTGGGTCTCCAGCCTGCGGGTCCACCCTGCAGACTTTGAAATTGTCAGCCTCCACAATTGCATGAGCTGATCCCTTGAAATAAATCTCTCTCTCTCTCTCTCTCTCTCTCTTTCTCTTTCTCTCTCCACACACCCTATTGACTCTATTTCTCTGGAAAAACCCTGAAAAATACAGTGAGTAAGCCTAGGGCAGATCCACACAGGTTCAAACTGAGAGAGGACGTGAGAAGTCCACATTCAGTCTCCAAGTTGGTCTCACAAGAACCTGAGGCTGAGTGAGCACCTGCCTTGCTGTCATTAATACAATCAAGACTTTGTTTTTGTTGTTTTTTGTTTCTTGCTTGTTCATTTATTTTTTTGTAGAGAGGAGGTTTTGCCATGTTTCCCAAGCTGAACTCGAACTCCTGGGCTCAAGTGATCCACACACCTCAGCCTCCCAAAGTGCTGGGATAACAGGTGTGAGCCACCGTGCGCCCTGCCACAATTAAGACTTTGATCTCCATTTTGGCACCTCTGAATCTTAAACACTTACCACAGTAATGTCAGTGGGGATCTGAAATTCACTGTGACAAAGACGTAAAGGAGAGTGGCCTGTAGAAGTATTTTTCCCAGAGATATTTGGATTTCAAAACGGAACAAAGTGTACTGGGTTTCCTACTGGCTTTATTTTCCTTCTTTATACTTGTGTGAATTTGTCATATATTCTTCACTTAGAAGATATTTTTTGCATTGGAAAATAAAATTTAAGTATAAATTTACTGTGTCTCACCACTTCTCCCTCCCCAAAATAATCACTATATTCCCTTTGTGTTTGATATTGAGCTGACGGGCATTTTACTCTAAAGCTGAAGTTCAGCCTCCTAGATTCCTGCATGGAATCATTCAACTCGTTTTTCCTGGGTGCCTTCTGTGTTCTAGGCTCCGTAGCAGGTGCTGGGTGCTCTGGAGTCAGGCTGCCTGAGGTCTCATCCCAGTGCTCTGTGAGCTCAGTCAAGTGCTCTGCGTTGGGTTTTGTTGGTTGGTTTGGGATTGGGGATTTTTATGTAGGAGAGAACAAACAATCAATTAAATGAGTTAGTGTGTGAGGCCTGGAGGGCAGCCCTGGCTCCTTGGAGGCACTCAGTACCCATCAGCTCTCATCATCCCAGATGCCCAGAAAGGAACAGCGTTTGTGGCAGGATGGGAAAGAAGTTTGTGTCTACCGGTTTCTATTTTCTAAGTAAAGTGGGAAGTGGCCAGGCTGTCAGTTTGAGGAAAGCAACGAAGACAGGAAGAGGGGAGTTAAAGGTGTGGAGAGGAGTGACTGGGGTCCTTACCCCTTCGTGGCACCAGGCTGGGGTCTTGTGATGCTCTCTAGCTGCACAGGGGTAGGAACAAAGAGAAAGGCTTGGATGAGTCCAGGCTGAGTTGCCCCCGGCTGCTGTGATGGAAGACATCAGGACAAGGGATATGACCACAGAGTGGGCGAGGTGACAAACAGAAGACGCAGACAGCAGGAATGCCACACCCCACTTGCTTCTGTAGGAGGCTGCCAGGTTGTTACATGGCCAGCATGAGCCACTTCACCAGATTAGCATACAAGGAAGGCACTGTCACTTTTATTTTTCATATTGAAACTGACTCAGGCTACAACACACCAGATTCGCAGGAAGTTCAACATCTCCCATTCGTGGCTTGGCACCAACTCTTCGCATTGTCCAAAAACCCCCATGTGCTTATTAATGTCTCCAAGGCCAGTCCCATCCAGTCACATAAAGCAAAACTCAGCAAATGCCCTTGGGGCTGAAGAAAACCACAGCTACCCCAGAACGAGGCTGCTCCGGAATGAGCTGCCGTGGCAGGCAGTGAGGATTGCTAGAGCTACAGTCAAGCACTCTTCTTGTCTAATTCAAAGAGATCATGGGCACTACTGCGTGTTCCAAGACTTAGTGATTCTTTAAGGCAGCAAAATTGCACTTTTTCCAGAATATTTCCACCCAGGAAGTCCCACACTCAGAATAAGCCTGGATCCCCAGGATCCTACTCACAAGCATGTACCCCAGGCAGAGAGGTGCCCCACCCAGCACTACCCAGAACCTTTTTCATGTCCATGACAATCTGGGCATCCCACGGAACCCAGGTCACCAGGCTAGTTGTCTGAGGGAGGCCTTGGAGCTTCCTTCCATCAGTAGACCCGCCTCAGCAGGCACTATCTCCAAATGTAGAAGTCTGGATAATGCTCAACCTCAAAAAGGAGAAGCTTGGGGTTTTCATTTCTTTCCTCAAAGAAAGTTCCTTATCTCCCTACACTTGAAGGAGGGACCAAAGAAAGGGACAGCCTCCTGAAGTCGCCAAAGAGGCCCTGGCCTGCCCCTCTAAGAAAAAGCTTGCTGCACGTCCACAGAAACAAATGTATTCACCCGATTCTTCCCAGGACAGAGAAAATCTACCTTGCTGTCTCTGTCCCGACAGAGAAACAATGAGCAATGGCATCTCCTCTCCATATAAATAAGTCATATAATAAGTCATATAAATAAGTCCATATAATCAATTAGTTAAAAATTGATTTAAAATACTGTTGCTTTAGTCAACCAGACATATACAGGTTAGAGAGAATATGTTCCTTTTTTTCGAAATTGGATCGCCTTGGACACTGGTCCTCATTCATTCATCTGACAAATATCTGTGGCGCGTCCACCATCTGCCAGGCACTGGGGATCCAGCAGGGAGCAGAAAAACCAAGTCCCTGCGCTTGTGAAACTTACAATTTCACAAGCTATTTTAGGTTACAAAGTGCTACAGGGGAAAATAATGGAAGGGGAAAGGATGGGGAAAGTACAATTTTAAATAGGAGGGTCTGGAAAGGCGGCTCTGAAAAGATGACTCTGGAATAGAGAACCAGAGGACGTGAAGAACGAGATTTTCAACAGGAGGAAGAGTGAGAACATGAGATGGGACCAAAGCTCATGCACCTGGGGAGCAGGGAGTGGACGCAGGATGGGTGAGGCAGACCACAGTGGGAGGTGAGGTTAGAGCGAAGGGCGGGCACAGGCCATGTGGGCCTTTTAGATCTTGGTGAGAAATCTGGACTTTTCTCTGTGCGAGAGGGGGACCTGCTGGAGGGTTCTGAGCAGAGAAGTGACATGGTCTTACCTTCATTATTATAGGACCATGCAGGCTCCTGACTCCTACACAGAGAAATAGACAAGAAGGGAGACAAGCTGGAAGCATACAGACCCAGAAGAAAGTTTTCCGATTGTCTGGGATGATACTGGCTTTGATTAGGCTGATGGCAAGTGTGGTAGTAAGAAATGGGAAAATACTGAAATCAGTAGAATTTGCCAACGGATTAGAGGCGGATGTGAGAAAAAGAGTGAAAGATGAGCCACTGGAAGAATAAAATTGCAATTTACTGAGATGAGAAAAACCAGAGAAAGGCTGGTTAGGATGGGAAGCGGAGAAGAAATAAAAAAATTGCTGTTAAATGTATTTGCTTTCAGATGCCAATTAGATTGGGTATCCCAGTGGTGGTGTCCAGTCTGGAATTCCGGGGGAAAAGCTGGTGGTGTTTGGATTAGTCAGTACAAAAACGGCTTAGGCAGGGCATGGTGGCTCACGCCTGTAATCCCAGCATTTTGGGAGGCCAAGGCGGGAGGATCACCTGAGGTCGGGAGTTTGAGACCAGCCTGGCCAACGTGGTGAAACTCCATCTCTACTAAAATTACAAAAATTAGCTGGGTGTGGCGGCGGGCGCCTGTAGTCCCAGCTACTTAGGAGGCTGAGGCAGGAGAATCGCTTGAACCTGGGAGGCAGAGGATGCAGTGAGCTGAGATCGGCCACTGCACTCCAGCCTGGGCAACAGAGTGACTCTGTCTCAAAAAAAAAAAAAAAAGTGGAGGTGGGGGGCTTAGGGAGAGAATGCAGACAGAGAAGAGGTGGAAAGAGTGAACTGTGGGCATTACCATGCTTAAAGCTCAGAGATAAGAGGAGGAACGAGCCACAGACAGTGAGAAGGAACAGCTGTGAAGTAGAGGGAGAACCGGGAGAGAGCAATGCCACCTATGGTTGGGTCAAGGCGAAGACTGAGACTCCCCCATTGGATCTGGCAGTGTGGAAACCATTTCTGGCCTTAGCTGAGTTTGAGTGGAGTGCTGGGGCTAATCTGATTGGGAATAGACTCAAGAGATGAGAAAACAGAAAGTGAGGACGACAAGTATAGAAAACTCTTTTGAAGAAGCTTGCCATCAAGGGGAGCAGAAAAGTGGGGTGGTAACTAGAGAAAGGGAGGGCTAAGGGAAGGTCTTTGTTGTTTCTTTGTTTTAAGATATTCTATCAGCAGGTTTGAGTGCTGGTGAGAATGAGTCAATAGAGAGATGACGGTCGGTGACGCAAAATAAAGGGAAATACTATGAAAAACATCTTTGAGCAGGTGAGAGGGGACGGTCTCCAGCACATGAGAAGAGGTGATATTCTTAGATCAAATGCAGAATAATTCATCCATTGTACCAGGTGAGATGAACTGGAAAATTGTCAGGCTTTTATAAGTTTGCAGAATTTTATGCATGGAAGTCTCTTTTCAACTTTTTGCCATAAGGTGGCAGTAGCCAGCTGTGTATGAACCAAACAACCCTTTGCGAGCACCTTTGGGAAAACGGCAAAGGCTAAAGTCAATTTTGAGTATATGTTTTTAAAGGCATGGCAGGTATTCTGAAGAATGTGCTCCTCATCCTTCTGGCCTCATATTTTTTTTTCTTTTGAGATGGAGTCTCGCTCTGTTCCCCAGGCTGGAGTGCAGTGGTGCAATCTTGGCTCACTGCAACCTCCGCCTCCTTAGTTCAAGTGATTCTCCTGCCTCAGCCTCCCAAGTAGCTGGGATTACAGGCCCGGCCTCGTCTTAAATAGCATCTTCCCAGTCAGTCCTTCCCTGTCTAGCCTCTCCAGTTAGGTCCATAAGGCTTCCTGGAGGAGGTGATAACTGTTCAGACTCCGAAAGCATATGTGGCCGTAATGGAGGCAGAGGGAAGAGCTCGGGGGGAGGAATTCAGGCAATTACTTAGGCAACTGTAAGTGGGGCTGGCCTGAGGGCAAAAAGAGGCAGGAAAAGCAATGAGGAGACGGTTGTAGTAGTGTAGGCAAGAGATGTTTGCCACTCGAACTAGGCAGGGTAGTAAGACACTGTGATTTATAATAAACATATATTTGGCTTTTGTCCTGTTTTCTGAGCCATAGCTCCCAAACTCCTTGGAATCTCCAGTGATAGGTGTCTTTTTGTATCTAATGAACTGATGGGTGGCTGGGGGTTCCTGGATGGCCTCAGGATGGGGGCTAGTTACCAGGGGAACTGGCAGCATGATGACAGGGTTAGGACCTTCAGCCCTCCCTGTGCCCCATCTCTGAGGGGAGGGGGGCTGAAGGTTGAGTTGATCACCAATGGCCAATGATATCATCAATCATGCTTACTTTTTTTTTTTTTTTTTTTGAGACAGAGTCTCTCTCTGTTGCCAAGGCTGGAGGGCAGCAGCAATCTTGGTTCACTGAAACCTCCGCCTCCCGGATACAAGCAATTCTCGTGCTTCAGCCTCCCGAGTAGCTGGGACTACCGGCGCCCACCACCACACCTAATTTTTGTATTTTTAGTAGAGATGGGGTTTCACCATGTTGGCCAGGCTGGTCTCGAACTCGTGACCTCAGGCGATCCACTTGCCTCAGCCTCCCAAAATGCTGGGATTTCAGGCATGAGCCACCACATCTGGCCCATGCTCACTTATTGAAGCTTCCATAAAAACTTAAAAAGTTTTTTGTAATAAATCGGCAATAGCAAGTAACAAAAAGTTCTTTGTAATAAATCGGCAATAGCAGGTAAAGTGTTTGTTCTCCCAAGTTGTATGAGCTGTGCTACCAAATGATCAAACTGAAAAGGGGATTGTGGGAACCCCCAATTTATAGCCAGTTCGTCAGAAGTACCAGGGGCCCAGACTTGCATCTGACTGTATCTGAAGTGGGGATTAGTCCTGTGGGACTGAGCCCTTAACTTGTGGGATCTGATGATAACTCCAGGTAGACAATGTCAGAAATGAGTTAAATTGTAGGATGCCCAGCTGGTGTCCCCCAGAGAAGTGACGAGTGGGGAAAACCCACGCACATCTGGTCACAAAAGTGTCCCGTGGTGAGAGTATAGTAAGAGAGAACAGTCCGCTGGCTTTTTCTTACTAAAATAGTAGTATGGAAAGACGGGGTGGGCTCAGTACAGGTTGAGTTTCCCGTATCCAAAATGCTTGAGACCAACTCAGATTTTGGATATTTTTCAAATTTGGGGATATTTGCATATGCAGATTGAGATATCTTGGGAGTGAGACCCAAATCTAACATGAAATTCATTTATGTTTCACACATGCTTTATATGCATAGCCTGAAGGCAATTTCATATAATATTTCAAATAATATTGTGCATGAAACAAAGTTTTGACTGAGACCTATCACATGAGGTCAGGTGTGGAATTTTCCTCTTGATGCTCAAGAGCATGTCAGCACTCAAAAAGTTTTGGATTTTGGAGTATTTCAGATTTCAGATTTTCAAATTAAGGATACTCAACCTGTACAAGATACTTAGGAGGTAATCTACAGTGGTAATGGAAAGGGGGAAATCGAGAATGACTCTCAGTTCCTTTTTTTTTTTTTTTTTTTTGGAGACAGGGTCTCACTCTGTCACCCAGGCTGTAGTGCAGTGGTGCAATCTCAGCTCACTGCAGCCTCAACCTCCTGGGCTCAAGTGATCCTCCTGCCTCAGCCTCCCCAGCTGCTGGGACTACAGGCATGTACCACCATACCTGGCTAATTTTTCATAGAGATGGTGTCTTGCTATGCTGCCCAAGTTGGTCTTGAACTCCTGGGCTCAAGTGATCCTCCAGCCTTGGCCTCTGAAAGTGCTGGGATTACAGCCATGAGCCACTGCACCTGGCCAGCTCACTGGCCTTTAGCATGATCGAAATGGAAGACGGTGACGTGAACCAAATGCAGAAAGACAGAGTGAGGAGGCAGAGGTGTGACGGAAGGGTGGTAACTGTAGTTTTGCAATGTGGAGTCAGAAGTATGTGGACAGCACTAAGAAAAGCTGTGCTATTTTACACAGACACGGCGCTTGGAGGAGAGGTCTGGGCTGAAGTCATGGAATTGGTTGTCAGCATAGTTAAAATGTAAGAGTGGGTCACAGCTGCTGGGCAGAGCATGCAGAATGAGAGAGAACACCAATCTGAGAATCCAAACCAGACACAGGAGCCAGAGTAGAAAGGATGAGCTCACATCTGTGTTACCAATCACAGTAACAGTGGGCATGCAGCACCTGCCACCCGTCAGACACTGCATGGGCCAAATCACATTATGCCTGACAATCTTCTGAGGGCATACAGTATGGAGAAGGCATGCAGAGACTAAGAGTCTGCTCAGGGTTACACAGCCTGTATTGTACCTGACTCATCTTACTGCCCTCTTTGATCAGTTATTCTGTCAGTGTGTGAAGAATTTATCACGTTAAAGTATTGGTTTTTTAATTGTGTCGGCATTACCAAATAAAGCCCAGGCTCCTGCTTCATCTCTGTATTCCTGACGCTCCCTTTAATTACCTTCCTCATTCTAGACTAGGAGTCATGGCTTGCAGCTGGAGGAACATGGGTTACTAAAGCTCCACAATCACAGGAAATTATCCTCATAAAGAGTACTCAAGAAACTCAAACCCAGATCCCTTAATTGGTGACACAAGATGTGAAACTCTTAAGGACTCCCTGGAGCCTGCAGCCTTTCTTCATTTACCATTCTCCCAATGGCTGTATGTAGCAAGTGCCCCTGCTTTATAATACTAAAACAAAGGACTAAAAACTACTTTAGGAATTTATATTCTATTTTAAGGCAGCCTCTTTTTTCTTAGGTGGACTTGTTTTTAAAATGGGAAAGTGACTTGACTTATTCATTAAAGATGAATCTAGCTCAGAGCCCCTTATATCTGGCAGATCTTATTTTTTCTTTCCTGAAAGGGAGCTCTAGAAATTACTGGTCCCAGTCCAAATATCCAAAAGCTATAAGCACTTTCTGTAACACCAAAAACTCCTAAATTTGTGACCACAGCAGGAAGTACAATCACTAATCAAACAAGTGTGGTTTAAAAGAGCGTTAGTTTAATAATTAACACATCTGCAGGATCAATTATAGTAAATGAAAAAGCAAGCTACATAAAAGGAAATTGACTTGTAAACACACTCAAGCAAATATAAGTGGGTTTTATTATTTTTATGCTCAGAATGCAAGAAAGCTTTGCATCAGAACCGTTAGACATTCATGAACTCACTAAAAAGAAACAGAAAATATCCTTAGAAGACAGGCCGTGAGGGGGGAGGACCAATGAACATGTTTATAGTATTAATGTCTGTACTGTAGCATACACAGGTAATCAGAAAATATTCTCAATGCATTTAAGATATTTTATCTCAAATTTACCATTTGACAATGAATTTTCACTAAAGGATTTGAGATTATCCAATTAGCTGTACTAAAAAGTGGCAAATACTTGAAGATCATTGATATAATTTAAAATTCTGAGTGCTGAGTTCAGTTTCTTACTGAATATAACCAGTGCCCTGGGCTCTGCATGGCAGTTGACTTGTCAATATCTCAATTAAAGTGACTAGGCACAGTGGCTCACACTTGTAATCCCAGCACTTCAGGAGGCTGAGGCCAGGAGCTTGAGACCAGCTGGCGAACATAGTGAGATCCTGTCTCTACAAAAAAATTTAAAAATACGTACCTTTTAGACAGGTGTGGTAGATCACACCTGGTGCCTGGTGGCTCCCAGCATTTTGGGAGGCTGAGGACAGAAGGATCATCTGAGCCCAGGAGTTCAAAACCAGCCTAGGCAACATAGCAAGACTCCATCTCTAAACAAATAAAAAAATTAGCCAGGTGTAGTGGCACACACCTATAGTTGCAGCTACATGGGAGGCCAGGGCAAGAGGATCACCTGAGCCTAGGAGTTTGAGGCTGCAGTGAGCTACGGACTGCACCACTGCACTCCAGCCAGTAGATTAGAAATGTTTGTGAGAAGGTACCTTAATGGATGGGCAAGATGGACAGCAGCTATAGTAGTTATTCATAGCAGCACTCTAGAAATAAAAACTAGATCTCACGTGACAGGGCTGTGAAAATGCTTTTGTCAAAATTTAAAATTACAGATTAACAACTATGAGGTTGCAGGCACAGGGGTCACAATGATGAAGGTATAAACCCTGCTCTCAAGTAGCTCATATCCAGTGAAAGGTTCAAGAAGTATGTAAGATTAATTCGTTCAAGGATCAAACAAATGCCTCTTTTCACCCGATGCCACATTTTATTAAATAGTTTGTAGCAGTGATACTATAAAATGTGAGCTTTAAAGAACTCTGGTAACATTTTCAATCTCTTCCTTTCTCCATACTGTTCTATTTTCCCCCAATTTCTCCAATCCACTCCTAATTTTCACTTGTATCTTTCTTCTGCAAAAAACCTAAATATGCCAATTTTACTCTTCTTCCTTCCAGTTAGTAAAATCAATGAAATCATAATTTAAAACAAAATTATAAATTGTCACACAATATGAAACAATATGAAATTCCTGACGATTCAAGTAGTTTTGATCTATAAAAGCAGCAATTTCATGATTCATCCGTCACTCCCAAGTCCTTGCTTTTACAATTTTTAAATGTGGATTTTATATATTTAGAAATTAAGTACAATGGCAGCAGTATGACTATATATGGGCAAGTAACCTGGTGATTTCCAATTTATAAATCTGAGAGCTGTTTCCCATACCTGAAGCCTAACAGCCCATCTGATCCAAATCCAATCTTTCTGTCATTGTCAGCTACTTATTAAAATAATAAGATTTCATTTCTACTTGGAAACAAAATCTTTAACCTGAGTTTCCACTATTCACAATATTGCTATTTAGATGTCGGCTGCTTAACATTTCACGCCAAAGTCTCAGCTGAATGATGTGACACACGATAGAACATACTACTCAGCAACAAAAAAATGGACAACTGATGCACAGGGATCAATCTCAAAAATCTGCAGAGACGAAGAAGGCAGAGTACATACTGCAGTATTCTATTTACATGAATTCTACAATGGATAGATCTAACCAATGGTAACCAAAAGCAAATCTGTGGCTGCCTAGGGCTAGGGGTAGAGGAATTGATTGGGAAAGGGGGTATGAGAATTTTGGGGGCAGTGAAAATATTTGTTTCTTGATCGTGATGGTGGCTGCACAGAGGTATGAATGTGTCAAAACCCAATAAAATACACACTTAAAAAGGGTGCAATAAATGTAAGTAAATAGTACCTCAATTCAGTTGATTTACAAAACACAACATGACAGTATATTTTAAATTAAATGAAACATAAATACCTTATTTTTTTAAAAAATTAATGTGTTATGGATAAAGCTAAAGTTCCCTCTGACCACCCTCCCAATCCTGATCTGCACCCCTAATCTCTCATCTATACCCCCTATTCACTGTTAGAACTTTGGTATGGATTCTTCTGAACCTTTAAAAATAGACTTACGTACATTATATAGCCATAGAGAATGCATAGTATTGTTTTGTACATATATATAATTTGTATATAACTTTCTACAAATTGCTATTTTCACTGAGCATTATGTTTTTGAGACCAATCCAGGTTAATATGGATCTAGATTATTTATTTTAACTCCAATACAATAATCTATCCTATGACTACATCATATTTTAATTAGGCCATTTCTCTTCAATATTTAGATTGTTTTTCCCTACTACAATTCACCAGCGTAGTGGTAAACAGTAGTCGCCACTGGGGTGAGGACAGAACCGCAGGTGGTGTTCTAAGGGTTATTAGCCTTATTTATAAGATGTAGTTATAAGATGAGAATGTATTCATGTTTAATTTACATATGATAAATATTGACTTAATTAAAGAATTTTTGAGATACATCTATTAGCAAAAAGAACAAAACAAGATGAGTTATAGGAAGCAAATCATCTAACAGAATATAAGGAAAACAAAGTTGTAGGGCCTAATAGTGTACTCATGGTTTGAAGCATATTTATTGGAAAATAATAAGCACTAAACAGATCATAAAAACATTCTCCTATGCAAAGGAATTCCAATTAATATATCTGTATATTGGTTATCATGGCATAAGCATAATTAATATAGGTACAAGTACTTCATTTATATTTTTTGCTTTCTTCTTTTATGACTATGGTGTCTTTCCCCATCCCTGAAATAAAAGAGGTATAAAAAAATGGTTATAAATGATGGACATTTTAATATCAGAGCTTTAAAATAATTCAACAGTAATACACCACCTTCAACAGTAATATACTACTTTAACATTCCATTTGAAATGAATTTTCTGGTTATCATTTACATATACTCAAAGTTAATTTTAAAGCAGAACTTCAAAGCATAATTTAAAAAAAAACATTTTGATTATTCCTATTTCAGTTTTGTCTCTTAGTTTTTTTATTTGTTTGTTTCTGTTTTTTTGAGATGGAGTTTCACTCTTGTTGCCCAGGCTGGAGTGCAATGGCACAATCTCGGCTCACTGCAACCTCCGCCTCCTGGATTCAAACGATTCCTGCCTCAGCCTCCCAAGTAGCTGGGATTTCAGGTGCGAACCACCACACCCGGCTATTTTTTGTATTTTTAGTAGAGATGGGGTTTCACCATGTTGACCAGGCTGGTCTTGAAGTCCTGACCTCAGGTGATCCACCCGCCTCAGCCTCCCAAAGTGCTGGGATTACAGGCATGAGCCACCACGCCCGGCCTGTCTCTTAGTTTTAATAATGCATTTTTCATACATACTCTTAAAAAAAAAAAAAAAACACTGTTTAATTCAAAATGAATGTTTTACTTGTTCTGGTTTAAGTCAGATAAACCAAGTCCCTATAATTCAGTCCACCCCAGGGTTGGATATCAAAGATTAGCCTGTTGAGAAGTATTTCTTGCTTATATCCAGTTTATCTTCTTTAAATAAAAACTATTTAATGTTTAGATTTTGAGGACTTCTAATGTATTTAAGTCAACAGGGATTGATTAGAGATGTCAAAAATTACTTAAGTAGAAGCACTATAGTTATTATGAAACAGCATATGAATCAAAAAGGATTACTAAGCAAATACTTCATTTGTATAAGAAAAGGACTAAATCATACGTGGCTTTAAACCTAATTAACTGAATGATAGTAAGAAGAACCAAACCAATACAATAAGCTTTAATTCCTGATGACCAGTGGCCCTGGACAGGCAGGATATTATTTGAGAGCCTAATATTTGAAAGTACTTTGTGTATAAAACTAAATAAGATACAGACCTTGCCTTCATGGAGCTCACAGTCTAGCAGCGAAATTAACTATTAAGCTCAAGAACAACTATGAGCTAGGTGGGTGGCAACAAAATGGAAAAGATGATCAGCTCTGCTTGAACAAGTGAGAAAAAGCCTTCAGGAAATGGCTGAGATGGGTCTTAAAGGATGAGGAGTTTACCGAGTAGGCTTTTAAAAAGAGGTAGGCAGCAGAACACAAAAGTGGAAAGGCATAGATGTGGCACAGTGTGGATGAGGAACTCTAAGTAACTCAGGCTGGCTAGAGCACAAGTTATGCGTTTCATGGCATAGTAGCAAAATACAAGAAGTAGGTAGGAGCCAGGATCCCAGAAGTCTTGAGAGCCATTCAAAAGAATGTGAATTTTGCCACTGAAGAGTTCTCGCTTTTTTTGAGACAGGGTCTCACTTTGTTGCCCAGGCTGGAGTGCAGGGGTGAGAACACGGCTCACTGCAGCCTCAACCTCTCAGGCTCAAGCAATCTTCCTGCTTCAGCCCCACAAGTGGCTAGGACCACAGGTATGCACCACCACACCTGGCTAATCTTTGTATTCTTTGTAGAGACAAGGTTTTGCCAGGTTGCTCAGGCTGGCCTTGAGCTCCTGAGCTCAAGTGATCCACCTGCCTCAGCCTCCCACAGTGTAGGGATTATAGGCATGAGCCACCATGCCAGACCGCCACTGAAGAGTTCTATGAGGTGACTATTCACTCTAGCAGTATACAAGGGAATGGAATCATATGCAGTAAGTTTAGAGACAAGTAGAAAAATTAGGAAAATGACCATCATTTCATTAGGAACTGACCAGATGATAAGGAGTGGAAGGAAGTATCTAAAATGACTCCTTGATTTCTGGCTTAGGTTAATAGATGAGAGTCATCTCTTTAACCAGGACAGTAATACTGGGGAAAGAGGAGCAGACTGAGAAAAAGGTAAGTTTAGCTCTAGACCTGATGAACTTGAGATCCAGGTACATGCCTTGTAAGCAGCTGGTCTACGGAAGTAGACCTCAAATGATTTACATTTACTAATTCGGTATTAATTCACATCTCTCAAGCTATCAAAATTTTACTAACAAGGGCAAAATTGACTGTCAAAATTTAGATGTTCTCTCTGACCCTATATACCCTTATTTGAGGAATTAGCAGGAAAAAGAAAGAATAAGAGAAAGAGGAAGGAAGGAATGAGCAGAAGAAAGGGATCTAGGAAAACACGTGTTTAACAGTTAATGTCCTGCCTAGACAATACTTTCATATGTCCTGTTTAGGAAGCAAGCAAGTAAGAGATAAAAAAGGGAAAAAAATATCCAATCACACATGTAGAGATCTATGTCACTAGAGTGGTGGTTATTTGAACTGAACTATAATGAATGTTAAGAATCATCATCAATTGTTTACTCTCCTTACTTTAGCTTTTTCTTAAAATCTATTTTCTCAGCATGGTCTACAACAGAAGAACCTGTTCTATTTTTAAAAAGTACAGAATTCAACGTTGGATGATGCAGGGTTAGACCCACCTCTCTTTCCTTCTTCTCGACTCACAGTTTTTATCCTTATCTTTATTTCTTTTTCTTTTATGTGGGCTTCTACTCCTATCCCTTCTATGTCGTGAACACTCAGCATCCAAATAGCTTCCACCAGACTGCCGTGAATCTACCGAAGCTGATCGCCTTTCTTCATTCCTAAAACATAGAAAAGAATGTTAATCGGTTTGTTTTACCACTGGTCTCCAGTATACATACACAGACACACCAGTCTAAAGTGTAATATTCTATATCAAACCAATGGTAGATACAGTCTAAATATGCACAATCTTATAACCCATATAAGAGGACAAATAAACACAGCTCTTAACCCATTTATGCCTGAGGTTGCAATTTTTTAAATTTTTGCAATGAGACCTTGGCAATGACCTTGAGCAGTAGGACATAAATAACTCCCACATGCTTGGTGTTCCCATAATGGAATACTAGGCATAAATGTTAGTATGTTTTGCTATTTAAATATTTCACTAATATGGCTATCCCCTGAAAACTGTCAAAGGGTAACGTCAGAACAACTCTGGTATAATAACCCTGGGCACTGACAATAAAAAACAATAAGCATTTTCATGAGTTTACTGTGTGCTATCAAGGGTTTTGGAAATGCTAAAATTTAACAATTATAAGTTAATTGTTATCTGTTATCAAAGAGAGAGTATTTTCACCAATAAAGATAATGACGTACTTTTCAGTATCATCCTCTGCCTTCTCTTGCTCTTCTCGCCAATGATTGCTGAGTTCTTCCATGTGCACATTTATCACATCTCGAATCACCTTGGGAGAGGTAAGCACCGAACTTCGGGTAAGAAAACTGCTCAAAAAATTAAGACTATAACGCTAGAAAAATCAGTGCTAACAATCAAATATTTACTAAGCGCTATGACATAATGGACTGTGGGACTTGTGCAGTTTAGAGAACACAGAAAAGGCAATGGTCAAACTGGAATATGAATAGTAGATAAAAATTTTACAGCAATATTAAATTTGAAGTTGCTATAACTGTACTACCTTTATGTGAGAAAGTATCTCTGTTCTTAGGAAATACATACTGGGGATAAAGGGTTATGAGGTATGTAATTTAACCCTTAAAGAATTAAGGGGAAAAAAATATGTACAGATCGAGATCGAGAGAGTGAAAAATGTGCACAGAAAGAGAGAGAGAGAGAGAGTGCCAATGAGAAGCTATGTGGCAAAATGCTAACAATGGGTGCATCTGGGTAAAGGCAATATGGGAGTTCTTGGTACTATTTTTAGTTTTGCAATTTATCTCTCTATTAGAGATTATTTACAAATGATTTTTTTAAAACCTTATAATTAAGTCATCTTGACTTAATCATATGATTTAATAAGACAAAATATGAAACATATAGTCACTTCACAGATACTTTCTGAATGACTCTATAAAGAAACTTTCAAATAGGTAAGAACCATTTGAAAGTTTTTCCTTTCCTATTTACCCATGCCACCAAGCACAGGGTTAGTCACTGAAGAGGCAAAGACAAAACTAAAATAGGAGCTTACACTTCCCTCATGATTAAATAGAAAATGTTTTCAGAAAAAAGGTATAGGGGACACGGGGCAATCTCAGAAACACTATCATTCAGGCCTGACTGCATTTCTCTCCACCTTAAAGAAACTTTCAATGGCTCTCAAAGTAAAATGGAACAATATCCAAACTCCTTAATGAAGCCTTCAAAGCCCTCCAGGATTTTACTACATCACATAGAACCTAGCCTCATCTCTCAACGGAGAAGCCTAAGCTCTAGCCACCCTGGGTTACTAATGAGTCTCTGAAAAACTCCTATACTTTTATCTGCTTTTCAGAATGCTAGTTCTTCCACTCGGAAAATCCTTATCCACCACTTCTCTTCCTCCACTATATTCTCCCATGGAAAACCTAAGATATGCCAAGGTCCAACCTAGCGGAGTGACATGAGTCACACACACCTATCTTAAGTTCCAGCTCTCGCACTTCCCTGGCAGGCCTACAAGCCTCCCTGTCAGCAGCTCCACATAAGTGCCTTGAAGCCTGCCATTTGCACAGAACCCACCTAGCTCAGGCTCCACCACATAGAAAAGAGTCAATAAGCAGACATTCCTTTACTCCTCCTTGCTTCTCCCCTTCCCTCAAATGCTTCTCTATGAAGCCCTTGCCAATCTTTTATTTCAATTTTTGAAGCTGGGTGATGGGTACATAAGGGTTCCTTAGACGATGCTATCCACTTTAGTATATGTTTGAATATTTCCACAATAAAATATCAACTATAAAACCATAAAGAATGCTAGCAGCAACATTTAAGCTTGATTACAAGGGTTATGAGATGAGAGAAGAAATAACTGATGAGCCAAGTATCTTAGGGACTATGAGAATCACCAAGGTAGTATGACAGGGACCCAGGTCTCTACTTGCGAACGTAAGTCTAAAACACAGACTTTAACTGTAAAAAGAACAGCATAAAATTTAGAGCTAAGCTGTGTGGTACAGAGTATTAGTACAATAAACTAGTGATAGATTAGTCAACTAGCACCTCATGGAAATGGTGGCCCTTAAACTCAACAAGATTTAAAATGGCAAAAACAGAGCATTTCAGGTAAGAAAGTAACAGGTAATAGGGCATGGAGGTAAGAATAATTATATGCAATCAGATATAGTTTAAGAGACATGCTTGACTAAAGCAAAGAAATGCCTGGGAAAAGGAGGCCAGATTATGGAAGGTCTTTTAAATCAGAGAGAAGTAAGAAATAATATGGGAACAATTAGGGAATCAATGAGGAAATTATTTGTAGAGTCTGGGCAAGGTAAATATACCAAAAAAATTCATCAACTCTAACGAGCCATTAAATGGCATCTGAAAATAAGTCTAGACATACACCAAGAGACTAATATATAAATAATGTATATCAATACATTTCTTAAGTCCAAATATTTACTAGAGTACATAAAAATATTTACTAGAGTACATGCTTTCTGCCAAAAAAGATAATAGCTAATATTCATGAAGAAATCTGTGTTTGCATGCATTCTGTCAGTCAATTCTCATAACAACCCTACAAAGATTATATTATTATTATTATGAAAAGAAAACATTAATCTAAAAAGCTCAAATAACTTGCTCAAGTCAAAGAGCCAATGAGAAACAGCAGAATCAAAAGTCAAGGTATGGTCTACCTAAAGCCCAAACTCATGCTCTTACCATGATACACTACTACTTTCTCACAAGGAGATATCTTTTAAGATTGTACAATTGTTTTATATAAGGTTCTTGTACTATGAAAGCCTTTGCCTGCTAAAGGGTGGATCTAGAAGTGATGGAACAGATACAAATCAGGTGTGGCCACCCTGAAGACACTTTCAGAAAATTTCCAAAGAATTTTGGAAATTCATAGAACAGATTTAGAAAATTACCTAAGGGAAATTCTTGTTATCAACGAAGACTATGTAAAACTTACCTCAGTATATGATTTCTTGGTTATGTGGACATTCTTGGCTCTATAGGACTGGCGTCTTCTTTTATAATCTCTTACTTCTGCCAGGATTTCAAGGTAGGATTTTGGACTTTTTCGACTATTATCTAATGAAAGAATAAAATAAAATTATTATATCCTTCAAAGCTTTTAAATTCTATGAATTATCAAATAAATACATCACAATCCTATATTTTAACTTGTTTCAAAGTAGCACATAAAAACATTCTAAAAATTGTATATTATTTATATACATGGGCTAAGTTTTATATCATTCCTTTTCTCCAGCCATTAGTTGAACATAAGAGTGCTTAGGAGATTAAAGTAACAGCACAGTTGTAATATTCTTACAGAAAGAAGGTACATTTAATGTAAAAGTCAGAGTAAAACCTCAGGTACTGAGTAAATATCCCTCAGTATCCATGGAGAATTTGTTCAGGAACCCCCAAGGATATCAAAATCCATGGATGCTCAAGTCTCTGATATAAAATGGTGTAGTATTTGCATATAACCTACACACACCCTCTTGTACACTTAAAGTCATCTCTAAATTACTTTCAATACCTAATACAGGCCGGGTACAGTAGTTCACGCTGTAATCCCAGCACTTTGGGAGGCCAAGACAGGAGGATCACTTGAGGCCAGGAGTTTGGGACCAGCCTGGCCAGCGTAGCAAAACCCCATCTCTACTAAAAATACAAAAAGTAGCCAGGCATGGTGGCGCATGTCTGTAATCCCAGCTACTCAGGAGGCTGAGGCATGAGAATTGCTTGAGCTTGGGAGGCGGAGATTGCAACGAACTGAGATCGTGTTACTGCATTCCAGCCTGGGTGACAGAGTAAGACTCCATCTCAAAAAAACAAACAAAAAAAACACCAAAAACCTGATACGATGTAAATGCTGTATGAATAGTTGTTAATATATTGTTTATGGAATTATGACAAAAATAAAAAGTCTCTACAGGTATAGTACAGAGGCAACCACCCACTTTTATTTTTTCCAAATATTTTCAATCCACCGTTGGTCAAATTGATGGATATGGAACCCACAGACAAAGAGGGCCAACTTCATGTCAATATTGAACGATACAAAACCATTTTACTCTAACTCAAAGTGGCCCAAGAATTAAATCATCTTAATAACACTCATAGAATAAGATGATAATGAAGAAATGTAAAGCTATGATGTGAATCTCAAACCTTGGTTGATTTTGGCAGCCAAGTCTACAAAGAGATCGCTGTCATTTTCAACAATTTGAGAATCAGAGCGCTTTTTCTTTGTCTCCTCAACTACGAAATCATAGAGGGCAAGACGATCAGCTTGAGTTAGATCACAAACAAACCGTCTGTGATTCAGAGGAACTTCAACAGGCAATGAAGAATAAATCCCTAAAGTAAAAATAAAATCACAAGAATAAACAATACATGAAGCATTGTGAACTTAAAATCTAATAATTATCTTTAAACATGTGCTTTAATAATGCAATATTAACACAAACTTTTTTCATAATCCCTAAGTATACAAAATATCAATTTAAGCAGTAAATGACAGACAATTCTATCCTGAATGTTATAGCCACAAAAAAAAAAACGTCTTATGGATGTTTGCTGTTCCCTCCAACAATAGACAGTCCCATGGAGGCAGGCAGGGAAAATCATGACAGACAATTTGCTCTAAGAAAGCCTTTTGGGTAACAATTTTTATAGCCATCTACAAAAGTAGGTATCTGTTGATATGCTTTTCCCCATCAAAGTTGGGGGAAAAAATGCTTTTAATAAGTAATATGCATTACAGTCCCTTTGAAAATAAACTATGGAAATATTAAAAACTGTGTAAAAAATATCTTTTCATATGAGACATCAAGCTAGATGGTCAATATTCAAAATATATCCCACTTGTGCAAGGACTTAGAGCTAGGGGCCACAAAATAATTAAGCAGCAGAAATCCCACACCTCCTTATGCCAGGAAAGCACAGATTAAATTAAACTCATTTTAATTTCCTGAGGAGGAAGCATAGTGGCTTAACCAAATTAATCGAAAAAAGTTAACAGCAGTGCCCCCCGGTAGTTACAGGAATTTTCTAAAATCTGCTCATTAGTGAAAAAAAGTAAATACAATACCTTGATATGATGTATTAAACATTGAAGAAAATTTTTGTTTTGAGATTCAAATTTTCTCAAATAAAAAAATGATTGGAACTGTAAAAAAAGCAATTTAAAACAATTCTTTCTAGACTTCATTATTCACTAATGCAAACAAAGAACATGAGCTACTAAAGGAATCCTTTTATTGTTGGCTAACTTATTTTAAAGTAGTAACTGGTTCATAGAACAACATAAAATCAGTAGCTCTTTCCAGATACTTATATTTGATAAAGTCTAACCTCATTAAGTTCCTAGGTAGAGGCAAAAAGAATTCAAATAAGAGCATACTATGAACTAAGCATTACAACAAAAAAGAGGTACTACTTGTCTACATATTAAGAGGAGAGCTGCAGTGAATCTGAGGCCATGGTTTAACACGGCTATAGATAACAATATACGGCCATTTTTACTCGTCAAAGAGTTTTGAATTAATGGGGAAAAAAGGGTTCCCTTTCAAGTCAATCAATTTTATTCTAATTATAGTAGGCATTTCATAATACAAAATTATAAAAACAGCTTTGATAAGCCTAATTCCTTTGAATATAGGCTATAAAAATTTGGGAGAAAAACACAAAGATTAGAAAATAATGATGTATTACAAACAAGCTCCATATAAACCTTTGCCTGTTATTTTTAAACAAAGAAATATCATTTCCTTCTTAAATTATTTTAGTATTTTCTTCAATTTATTCATCTTAAATTTCTTTATGATGAAGACTGATACTTAAATTCCTTGTAATTCAACCAAAATTCCAATTCAAGACTATAATATGTGACAGGTATTAAGATAAAGTTTAGAAATTTGAGTGATACTTTTAAAAGGATATCATTTGCAAAAAGGATACTGCATATCTTTAAATAAGGAGTACATTCAGGGTTCCTAATTCCTCTTTATACTCACCCCAATTACTGAAAAAGAAAAAGTACAGGAAAGGTTAAGCAACAAACTGCATTCAATTCATTCAGAACATAGATATTTCTGACAACAAAAAGGATAAACATACTTAAATAAACTTACATTTACATAAAATGTAAATTTTCAAAATGCATGTTTCTAAATGATTTAAAGGTACATATGAATGTGCTGTAATTATAATAACTCTAAGACCCTTTGGCTGCCTGTTTTTGCAGGGTTTTTGTGGCAAAATATATGTAACATAAAATTTAACATTCTAACCATTTTTTCAGTGTACTGTTCAGAGACATGAAGTGCATTCACATTGTTGTGCAACCTCTATCCATCTCTAGAACTTTTTCATCACCCCAAATTGAAACTCTAATCTATTGTTTAATAATGCCAATTCTCATTCTTGTTACTTTTGTCATCAAAGGGGATCTTAAACATATAACATTCAACATTAAATAGTACTAGTAGGTGTTGTCACAAAGATACAAATTCAGAATTTTAGGGAGAATTCATTCAGAGTCAATTCCTTAACGTTACAGATAAAGAAATTAAGTGTCATAGGAGTAACATGACTTGCCCAAAGTCTCCCAAGTGATAGGAACAGACTGGATCTAAAGCCATCCTGTCCTGCGTTTTTAAGTTTCTTTGATAGTACACTGATCTTCATATCATGGCCATGACTCAAACACACTGCACGACACTGAAGTACACAACCTGAATATTCAATGTTGAAAGAGAAAGATAAGCCACTAAACATAAAATCATTGTTTATGATTGAAATATCTTGGTTAAAAAATTAACCAAAGTAACTATATCTGAAAATAAGTATGTAGATCGAATAGCTGTACGAGCTTTCATAAAGTTTAAGATTGAGAATTCTGTACACTGAGTTTAGGCCTGACATGACAGATGAAATGAAAACATACATATAAAACCTTGTCAAAAAACTTACATTGTAATGTGTAACAAACAAAATATGAATTAGATGGAGAAATGTAAAATTTTTCATGTTAGTCATTCTCCCTTAAAAGTAAATACATCAATAAGATATTTAAAGAAAGTCCTGTCCTGAGGGAAAAGATCTTAAAATGTCTAAGATATAAGTGAGCCACAAAAATAATCTGTTGAGAAATTGCATAACTCTACAGAGGATATAAAAAAATTTTTTTTTTTTTTTTTTTTTTTTTTTTAGATAGAGTCTCACTCTGTCGCCCAGACTGGAGTGCAGTAGCGCCATCTTGGCTCACTGCGACCTCCACCTCCCAGGTTCAAGTGATTCTCCTGCCTCAGCCTCCCGAGTAGCTGGGATTACAGGCACGCGCCACAGCGCCTGGCTAATTTTTGTATTTTTAGTAGAGACAGGGTTTTACCATGTTGGCCAGGCTGGTCTTGAACTCCTGACCTCAGGTGATCTGCCCACCTGGGCCTCCCAAAGTGTTGGGATTACAGGTGGGAGCCACCGCACCCGGCCAAAAAAAATTTTTAAAGAAGGTTAAAGATCATATAAAGTTACTGTTGGCTGGGCGCGGTGGCTCCTGCCTGTAATCCCAGCACTTTGGGAGGCCAAGGTGGGTAGATCACAAGGTCAGGAGATCGAGACCATCCTGGTTAACAAAGTGAAACCCCGTCTCTACTAAAGAAATACAAAAAAATTAGCCAGGCGTGGTGGCAGGTGCCTGTAGTCCCAGCTACTCGGGAGGCTGAGGCAGAAGAATGGCGTGAACCCAGGTGGCGGAGCTTGCAGTGAGCCGAGATTGTGCCACTAAACTCCAGCCTGGGCGAGAGAGCGAGACTCCGCCTCAAAAAAAAAAAAAAGTTACGGTTAACAATTAGATCTTAATTTAAGATAGTGTAAGAATTCAAAATTAAAGTTCCTCTTACCTATCAAAAGAACTATCCATTCAAAGTAATTCTTTGCTTTTGAAAAGAACTAATCTCAATGTCCAAATCTCCCTTATTACCATTATAAAAATCAAAAAGCAGAACATTTTCTAAATTACTCATATATATAAAACTCATCCATTTCATTATCTTAATATTACTTTCTGTACATTAATTTTCACTTAGACCATAGAAGCTACCAATTTTTGGAGCTAGGGCTTGTTTAGCATCCATTATCTCTGTTCCTCTCAATAACTCTATGAGAGTTTTATATTACAGTTAAGGAAACAAAAACTCAGTTATCATTATTAATACATGGCCAAGCAGCTACTTTTATTTCTTTAAAACAGGTTTACACAAAGCAGAATAAACAATGAACAGCACTGATAGTCACAATTAGTATGTAGAGATATGAAGTTTGTGATATTCTTCCACTTAATCATGAAAGACATCATAAATAAATTTGAGCAATATCTAGAATCCTAGTCCACAAATTTTACTAAATGTAGCGTTTCTAACAGAAAATCAAACAACTCAGTTCAGAGTTTGTGTCAAAATTCAGAACTTAGTTCCGGATCCACTTTGCTATTATCTAGCAGAGGCGAGTTACTTCACTTTTGTGTGCCTGTTTCTTCACCTATTATAGAGGGGAAAATATCGTTCAACTTATCACAAGTTTGTTGTGAAAGAGAAATATAATTCATAAAAGAGCTTTAAAAAAACCTTTTAAAAAATAAAAATACGGAGGACCTTTAGAACAAACACACTAGAACTTTATCATGTCTCTATCAGATAGAGTTTTTCTTATCTGTAAAATGCAGACACTGGATTAGAGGATCTCCAAGTTCTCTTTCAACTCTAAAATAAATTCAGTAAATATAACCACTTAAGACTCAAATAAAGTCCTTTAAGTATTATCAACCCCTTCAAAAACCAAAAACCTCAACTTTTTTATGGGTACACTACCAGGGGATATGAGTAGAACCAATAGCAGAGGCCAAAAAACGCTTGACTAGTCATAGCTCAGTAATCTCTCCGAATAAATAAAATGAGAGTCAACTGTCTCCCTCAAAGAAAAAAACCTGGAATTTCCCTGACAGTGACAGAAGTGGGAACCTCAAAACAAAAAATACAAGAAATGTGCTTCTGGCTGTTGCAGAGAACCCATGTAATATAGACAACTAAGGATAAGATGGTCTTCCTTCTGAAGCCACAGCGCAACTCTGAGCAATCAAGTCCAGATACTGGCTTAGAATAGTACTTGGTAAAGATCCTCAATTTCAATGAGGGAGAAAACCAACCATGACTACAGCCTGGTAAATATAACTCAGCTAGAAAAAAGAATGAGGAAAAAAAGGTAAGTTGTCCAGAGAAAGCTACCTACAGAAGGTTCAAAGAAGACAATGCAGAAATCCTTACAAGAGAAGCTGTTCAGGTTTTGGCTAGATGTCATATCTACATTCATTAGAAATTTAAACTTTTATTAACTCGTTTGTCTATGTGTGTGGTTTTTTTTTTGAGATGGAGTCTCGCTCTGTTGCCCAGGCTGGAGTGCAATGGTGCAATCTTGGCTCACTGAAACCTCCGCCTCCTGGGTTCAAGCAATTCTTCCTGCCTCGGTCTCCTGAGTAGCTGGGATTACAGGTGCTTGCCAACATGCCTGGCTAATTTTTGTATTTTTTAGTAAAGACAGGGTTTCGCCATGTTGGCCAGGATGGTCTTGAACTCCTGACCTCAGATGATCCACCCGCCTCGGCCTCCCAAAGTGCTGGGATGACAGGCGTGAGCCACCGTGTCTGGCCTATGTCTATGTTTTTGATGGATTAAGTTTTCTTTCAAGTTCCTAAAAGCTTATGCTTAAAACTTCTAACCTACTCTCTGCTGAGGTTCCCAGGGAGAAACTCTTTAACACAGCTCTGAAGCTGTGCATGAAAGGCTCTATTAATATGAATCCTCTGAAATTATATGTAAAACTTTTGTGTTTGTACTTTTTTTCTGAGAAGGGGATCCCAAGTATTCATCACCTCAAACCAACTCACTTACTGGGTAGCAATCTGAGGGTAGCTGTGGAGACTAATCTCTTTTAGCCTAAGCCTTTCCTTTACACTGCATTTCAACACTCTAAAGAGAGGAAATCTCAGGGTAAAAGAGCCTCACCCAGTGGCATTTATAGATGTTCCTTGACTTACATGGGGTTACATCCCGATAAACCCATCATAAACTGAAAATACCGTTAAGTTGAAAATGCAGCCCAGCGTCTGATAAAAGAATCACTAGTACTTAAAGTCTAAAACCTTGTGATTGTGTATTGTTTTCACAACACCACAAAATTGAAAAAATCCTAAATTAAATCATTATTAAGTTGGGACCATCTGTATTTACTAAATAATAATTTTCTTAATTAGCCACAAGACAATCTCACCTATAAATCGCCAGGTAATTCCAAAGGATGAACCCCTAGCTAAGATAATGTCCTATTGAGACTCTGGTGTGTCTCAACAGGAAATATCTAACAAATGAAGCTGAAACGAAGCACATTAGCCCAATGTTAAATGTAAAACTTTACCTTTCCCATGTTAACAGTTTTCACAGGTTTTTCTTGAAGAAAATTAGTAACATGCTTATGAGAAAAATAATAATAATCTGATTCTTTAATTCACTTAAACTGTAATGCCACTTACTTTGATTATAACAATCACTGTCTTTCCCAACTGCAGTTCTAGCTTGTTTAATTATCTGGAATTGTGAGTCCTTAGCTGTCAAAAAAAAAAAAAAAATCCATAAATACAATATGAATCATCAGTGACCACAATTAAATTATTAACTGGTTTCTGATCCAAGCCCTTTGGGCACGTGGACAAACCTTCCAGAATCTTAAGAAACATCCACATCCCTGTCTATGAAATCTGAACACAGAATCCTTTCAGATTTACCTACAGCCCAGGAAGTAATCAGACTTCAAGCAGTTCATGCCTATAATTAGGCACGCAGCAGTAGCAGCAACAAATTTTACTGACCAATAATAGCTAACATTCTTGAAGCCTGTGCTGTAATGGTCACAACTCTGTGACCCTCTAGCTGACTCCAGCTAAGTGCCTGACACTATTCTAAGAATATTATATATATATATATATCACTTAATCTTCGCAAAGGGCTATTATAACCATCTCCATTTTATAAAGAAATTTAGGCAACAAACAGGTTAATTACCTCACTGAAAGTCACATCTTTCATGATAAAAACAGGAGTTGAATCAGGACATTCTTTTTCCAGAGCCCATGACTTTAACCTCTATATATGCTGTGAATCCCTGGAACACATGTCCATCTTCAGTCTCATCCTTCAATCTGTGTCACATGCTCAAATTTTTGTTGTAACTGAGAAAGAAGGTGTCTGCTCTACTATACAAAGCTTTGTAAGGTTTTCACTGCCTATTAATACAAGCCTGGTCTCTAAACTTCAGATTATGTGAATTAGTTGCCATGTACATTAATTAATTCTACATTCTCTTAAGGTACTAAACGTCCTTCTTTGTCATAAGCATGCTTATACAATCCATTCTTTTGATAATACAAAAATGAAAAATCAGTATCTACACTAAGATATTTTTAAATTATAATAACTTAATACTTACTCAAAGTAATCGAAGGTATCTTCACATTTTCATAGAAAAACTCAGGATTACACATTTCATCCTGAAAAAAAAAATCTTAGTGTTCTTAAGTATCAGATAATTGACTATTTTAAGACTTGACATAAACAACAGATTAGTATCACTTAATTATTTCTCACAATAATTTGTGCAATTAGGCAAGTACCATCCTACCCTTCAACTAAGGGCTATTATTTTATGTCAGTGAACCTCACATTGTAACTTCCAAAAATTGTGAATTAATGCGTAAAATGCATGACATATATATATATATAACCTAGTAAATATATGGTACCTCTTCTTCTTTGGTATAGCCCATTTTCCTCAATCTACAAGATGCCATATGCTTTGCTAAAGATGATTTAGGCATGTGATGATTGGAATCATATGGACATATCACAACTTCATCCTATAAAAATCAAACAGAAACAAAGAAAATAGGTACATAATATTTAAATAAATAATTATTACCATTAAATGTTTACCATTTAATTATGTACCAGTACTGTATAGTGCATCCTCTTCTACAGGCCTCTCTCAACCCCCATGTGGTTGTGTATTAAAGAAAAATAAAACTCCTTCAACCCCTAACTCCCTAAATGCCCCTGTCCTCTCTCCACTCCTTCAAAGCCTAACTCTTTGAAAGATGTATTTACACTCACTGTCTGAACAACCTCACCTCACCTATAACGATTCCTCACTCATTGCCACCATCACCCCACTGAAACCAGTCAATAGGTCACTAATAACCTTGCTACTAAAGCCAAAGAACATGTCACTGTCTTGTCTTATCTGAACTCTTGGAAGGTCACACTCTAATTGTCCATCTGTGATTCTGACACACCCCTCATGTTCTTTCTACCTCTCTGGCATCTTCTACTTGGTCTCCTCTAAATATCCTAAATATCTGTCTTCCTTGCTCTACTTGTCCCCCTTTAGATGTTGGTTTTCATGTAAGTATTAATATAACCACTGATCTTTTGCTATTTAATATATGCTTACTGAAAGATCTCAAAGCTACAACTCTCACTATACAGTGAGGACTCCCAAAATTTAGATCTTTAAACCTTGTTTCTCTCCAGTACCGTATACTAAAGACACTAAAAGTTCAACACAAACAAAAATAAATTCATTATATTCATCGTCTCCCAACCCTCAAACCTATTCCTCTTGTACTTTTCTATTTCAGTGAAAGGTCCCCCTTGCTCAAGCAAGAAACTACTTCTTCTCCCTCATCACCCATATCCAATCAATCACCTAGTCCTGCCAATTTAACTCCTAAATATTTCTGAAAATCCCTCAACATCCTCCATCCCCACTGCCACTTCCCCAACTCAGGGTATCATCAACTCTCTCCTGGAATACAACACCATCTCCTGACTACGCTCGCTCGCTCGCTCTCTCTCACTCTTGCTCTCTCTCTCTCTGCTTCCAGTCTTGCTGCCCTCCCCTTCAGTTTCCATCCCGTAGCTGGTTTGAATTCCAGCTCTGCCACTTACTGGCTGCATGAAACTGGGTGAGGTACTTCATCTCTCTTTGCCTCATTTTCTATTATATAAAATGAAAATAATAGCAGGACCTCTCTCACAAAGTGATTGTGAAGATTTAAAAAAGTATACCAAAGTTTATACACATAAAGGAATTCAAATAGGGCCTGGTACATAGCAAGCATTCAATAAATGTATGCTATTATTTTATTAAAAGGTAAATGTGATTATAATATGCCCTGGCTTAAAATAATTCCATACCTCCCCACTGCCTTCATTAAAAAAAAAAAATCTAGAATTTCTAATATGGCTGACAAGGACCTTTAAGATCTGACCTCTACTCACCATCACCATTCTACTCTAACTCTACACCCTATGCTCTAGCTATCCTTAACTACTCGAGGCTTCCTGATCTGGTCACTCCCTCATCTCTGAACTTCTACACATGCTGTTGATGCTTCTTCCCCTCACACCCCAACCCCCTAGCTAATTCAACTCACTTTTATTTATCAGCTTAGAATTCACTTTGTCCAGGAAGCCTTTGTCCACCACAGCCTACAATAAACTGTACTATAGCAATTCCAACCCCACCCATCATAGACCCATGATAATATAATGGCTGAGTTATCCGTATTCCCCCTCACCACCACCAGACAATAAGTTCTGTGAGGACCAGGAACTGTAACTGTTGTTCACTAAATTTCAGTACTAAAACACCGGCGGAAATCCCAACTGCTATTTACTAGCAATGCATCCTTCGACAAATTATCACCTCTGTGTTCCTTTCCTCGTCTATAAAATGTGGCCAAAAATACCTACCTCATAGGGTTATTTTGAGTATTAAATGAAGTAATGTATTGTAAGTGGCACAAAGTGCTATTTAAATGTTAATACAAGGAATCCAATGTTACCGCAATGCTGAGTAAACAATGTATGGAAGGGTCTGGTAAGCCCCACTCAATGGAATTCCCAGCTTCAAATACCCCTCTAAATGAATATTAAAGATTTTTTAATTTCCTCTGTGCTTTTTTTAATACAATAAATAATGAATGGTATATACAGAAATCAAATATATTTTAAATGTCTCTGAGGAATCAGTCATGTAACTTAAACCCAGGAGAAATTATCACAGCATGGTAAACCCAGAAGTAATAGTAAAGATAATGAATTACTCCACATTGGAGCACTTCCCTTCCTCTCATTCCACCCAAAATACCCCACAAAAAAACAAAAATCACGATTGTTCACTCTAAATACACTTGCCTACATTTTTAAAAAAGCAATTCTAATGTCCACGGTAGTTGCCAGTTACCATCTCTTGGTGACAACCTTTAATAATGCTAGAATTGGTGCTGTCACAGTCAGAAGTGTCCAATTTTAAGGCATAGAAAGGCGAACTGGCAAACTCCCAGCTCTCCTGACACCGAATCTGGTGCAACTGCGGAATCCGTATGACAGATGACAATGCAAACCGCCAATCCCTCTGCAGCGCTCTGAGACACATTCACTTATTTTCTAAATAAATACCAAACCTGCCATTCCCTCTTCACTCAACACATCTTCCTGGATTTGTTTGTGTGTTTTTTGAGACAGGGTCTTGCTCTGTCGCCCAGGCTGGACTGCAGTGGAGCGATCTCGGCTCACTGCAGCCTCGACCTCCTGGGCTCAAGCGATCCTCCCATCCCAGCCTCTCAAATAGCTGGGGCCACAGGCTCACACCAATACACCCGGCTAATTTTTGTACTTTTGGTAGAGAAGAGGTTTCAACATGTTGCCCAGGCTAGTCTGGAACCCCTGGGCTCAAGGGATCCTCCCGCCTTGGCCTCTCAAAGTGCTAGGATTACAGGCGTGCGCCACCGCTCCCGGCTCCCCGTTTTCTTTAAACTCGAAGTTCCGCGGGAGAAGCGCCGCACTGGAGGTCGATGTGGAGCCTTCGGGAGTCCCTCGCGCGCCCCAGCCCGGGACCCAGGGACGTCAGGGTTGCTCCAGGGCCCGCGGCTCCCCTCGCGTCCCAGGCGCCCATCGCGGCTCTGCACACGGACGAGGACTCCTCGCGCTTCCCTCCGCGGCTACCAGTGCGGATCTCCCTTCTACCAGAGAAGACCCCGGGCCGACAGTCCTCGAAAGGGCCCCGCGGCCGCGCCCCTCACCTCCGCCGCCTCCTCTTCCCCGGGATCCAGACTATCTAGGTCCCAGCCCAGGGACGCCGTCACCTCCTCCAGCGTCCGGCAGCAGCTCTCCACGAACTCGTTCAGCTCCTCCTGCAGCCGCCGCCGCTCCTCTACAGGCGGAGGCTCGCCCTCCATAGCTGCTGCCCACCCGCCAAGAGAAAGCGGTCAAACTGCAGACGGCGCGCGCGGGCCTCTGGGAGCTGTGGGCGGGGCCACAGCAGTCACGTGACTTGAACAGCCTATAGGGAAGAGTCCCGGGAAGGGCGGGACTGTTATTTTGAGAGGCGTTTTCCAATCTTTCCTCAGCTCTTGCGTGCGTTTGCGCTGGCCTTTGCACAAAGGCGTTGCCCCTCCCCGACTTCCTCAGAAAAGACGGCTTATAGCTACAGAAAAGTTTTAAAAATAGTACAGTGAGCTTTCGTTTAGCCGTCCTTCAGCTCATTGTTAACATTTTGCCAGGTTTGATTTCTCTCCGTCTCTCCACATTCACAGCCCCACCCAATCATTTTTGCTGAATTCTTTGAAAGTATGTTGCAGGTTCTTCACCCCCAAATATGTTAGCATGGATGTTCTAAGAATAAGAACATTTTCCTGTGTAACCGCAATACATGATCAAACCTAAGAAAATTAGTAAGTCCATAAAATCATTTATTATACAGTTCATATTCAAATTTCCCTATTGTCCCCAAAATTATTTCTATAGCAGTTTTAATTTTTCAACCCATAAGCTATAATTAGTTATTGTCTCTTTTAATCCAGATCAGCCTCCTTCACCCTCCTTTTTAAATTAAATCATTACATGTTGTGATGAGCCTAGGCCAGTTGTCTTGTAGAATATCCCTCATTCTGGATTTGTCAGATTTTGTTTCCCTCATGATTAGATTCAGTTTGAGCACTTTTGCAAGAATACTACCTAAGAGATGTTGCCAACTCACAGGGACACATAACTCAATTATATTAGTAATGCTAAATTTGATCACTTGGTAAAGGTGGTGGCTACATCTCTTCATTCTAATAGTACATTTTCCTCTTAGGAATTGGTAAGCAATCTGTGGATTATATCTTGAGTCCATAAGAATACCCTGTTCCCCAACTACTTGATACAGTCCTTCACTGAATCTGTTGTTATATTAGGAGTTATAAATGATTCTGTAATAGTATAATGCCTTTTATGTTTATTAACTGGCATTCTTTCCATACCTCCATTTTAGTGTTTGCTTCACTATGGGAATCAAGGTGTTTTTAAAGTTATTGATTTAAGGTTTTTTTTAATTCAATATAATATAGTCCTTTAACATCATAATTCTTGTTGATGCTCAAATTGTCCCAAATGTGGCCAGTGGAAGACACATTAAGCCATCTGTGTCTTTCATGTATCCCTATTAGTCCTTGAATGCTTTCTTGCTTTGATAACACAAGCTTAACTTTGTACATTTCCTACCCAACACCTGGAATTAGCCCTTGTAGTTTCCCCAAATGGTTTTAACTCCCAGAATCTAACCCATTTTATATATTTTTTAAATTTTTTCTAAGCCCAAGTGTCAAACCTTGGTTTCCTTTTGCACTTTGTTTACCCCTGTGAAGGAACTGTGCGGGAATTTTTTGGTGAACAATTATTTCTAAAGGCAAATAGCACGGTTCTCACTTTAAAAAATGGTCATAAGACTATAAATAGGCAGCACCATAAAATACAGAAGTGGCTAGGAGCTGGTAAGAGAGGAGTATGAAGTTAATATGTATTCATACTCTGCCTATGGTATCCTTTTTTTTTTTTTTTTTTTTTTTTGAGACGGAATCTGGCTCTGCTGCCCAGGCTGGAGTGCAGCGGCACAATCTCAGCTCACTGCAACCTCCATCTCCCGGGTTCAAGCAATTCTTCTGCCACAGCCTCCCGAGTAGCTGGGACTACAGGCACATGCCACCACACCCTGCTAATTTTTCTATTTTTAATAGAAATGGGGTTTCACCATATTGGCCAGGCTGGTCTCGAACTCCTGACCTTGTGATCCGCCCGCCTCGGCCTCCCAAAGTGCTGGGATTACAGATGTGAACCACCCCGCACAGCCCAGTATCCTCACTTTTTATTTGCATTTCCATAGTTAGCTGGTTGGTCTGGAAAAATGTGAGACTATTTCTGATGTGACATGACTCCTGATAAAAAGTTCTGGTATTTCCCTGTTTGTATATGTGAACCAAATTAAAACTTAGCCCACGTCAAACATATCCTCTCTTCAGGATACAGCCCCATGTCATCTCAGAGCTTCATGACAACATTGGCACAAGCCTGGAGGGAGTAGGAAAGATTTGTCAATTGACTGTACTCCCTAGTTACTGTTTCAGCCCGAGGAACTGCTCTACACTGATGCTGCTGACCTGTTTTGATATCACTTTCCTGGAGTGGTCTCCAGACTCCTGTTCTAGGGTAGGCCTCTGTTATGGATTGGATTGGGTCCCTCAAAAATGCCTATGTTTAAGTACTAACCCACAATGTGACTGTATAAGGAAATAGGGCCCTAAGAGGTAATTAAGGTTAAATGAGGTCATAAAGGAGGGGTGGGTACTCTAATCAGATAAGACTGATAGCCACCCATGAGCCAGGTTTCACTAGAAAGCAGCCCTGCCTGCATCTTGAGCTTGTACTTCTAGCTTCCAGAACTGTGAGAAAATACCCTTCCGTTTAAGCCACTCACAGTCTGTGGCATCTTGTTATGGCAGGGTGAGGTGACTAATATAGTCTCCCAGCTCTAGCGTAAGGAATTTCCTTTTTTTCCCGATACACCATTTACCACATTTTCTTCTTCCTTTTGGATTATGAGGGCTATTTTTCACCATGTATTTCTAGCACAGACTCCATGGCTTCTGGCACAACGCATGGCACACGAACTCAGTATTTAATGCATAAAATTAATTTCAACTCCTCCAAATTAGGAGAGGGAGTAAGAGGAAGAAGAGGTGAAATAAGGAAGAAAAGAGTGCTGTGGAGGAAAAATAGCCCATGCAATGAGAATGGAGGTGACTTTCACCCTAAGTACCAAAAGCCCCCAATAATTTATCTAATCTTGATTTTTGTTCTATACAATTAGCATGTTTTCCTATTTTCTATCTGTATTATAAAATTTGTAGTAATATATACTGCTGACATTTGAAAGTTGTCCCACTGACTGCTTTATCTGTTTCTGTCCCCACCCACATTGCCAATGCTTTGTTGTCAGGGGCTTGTAAATTCTACTCACTCTTCATAGTACCTAACCCAATACTAGACATGGTAGGTATTCAGTTAAGTCATGTTAATCTAATGACAAATGTGTGAATTTCAGTAGTTTCTCTTTGATCCAAAGGAATAGGCTTATACTTCCTTGTCCTTCAACACAGAGCCAAGAACTCTTCAGAAATCATTTTCATGGGTTCCAGGACAATTCTTTCCTCTTACGGGACAAAGTGAAACACTATCTATTTTGAGGATACCCAAAAAGCATCTTAGCAACTTCATGTTTTTTCAATGCTATGATGGTGACTTTTGCCAATGCTACTTGGTACTCAGTGTCCAGAATAAACTAGAACAGGGTATTGACCTCCAGGCTGGCCTCTCTACACAGGCCTTCTTTCCAAGGACTCCATCGGGTACATGACAGGCATCTGAGAAGTACTGAAAGGACTAACTTCAAAAGACCACCTTCTAATAAGAATTCAGAACCAAATAGTTTTTTAATGGTATTTCTTCATAGGTATTTAGTAAACAAATATTTTTAGACCTATGATGAAAATATGCTAAATGTTTATACATGCTTATAAACATATCAAATTAAAACACAAAAACTTCAAAAGTCTAAAAGTTTATTGCCAGAATAGCAAACTTCATAAAGACACCTTTTTAAAGTACATCGAAAATGACAAGCAAAATAAACAGAAAACTTTGACCAAAGAAAAGCAAAGATTGCTGCTGTCATGCACATACAGTCAAATTAATACCAAACCAAACAAGTACATCAAAGAGTATATGGGTTATACAATCCACACTCTAAAACTAAAGGAGACTCATTCCAAAATGCTTGGTTTTGGGTTGGGGGTTTGAGAGGGGGGCTGGTGCTGGGAGGGTAATTTTCTCCTACAACGGAATATGGAAATATTTAGATGAGAAGCAGAATGACTAAAATATCAGTGATCCACTTAATTTTTATCTCCAAGAATAGGAAACTGTATTACAGGCTTCCAAAATTAAAGAATTGATCAAAAATCGAAACACAGAAGGGAAGAAACAAATCCTAAGTTCGATTTGTGCTATTGTTACAACTGAAGAGCACTTCAGACGCACTGCATCCAAGTGTACTACTTATTTAAGATGAGCTAAGAAGATAAAAAGCCAGAACAGCCTTTACTATTTGATTTCAATCATGGCTATATTTTCTGTAAGCATAGAATGTCCTATCACTCTACTGCAAGCACCGGGATTTTCTTTTTCATTATTTAATAAAGTGGAAATTCATATAAATGAAGTCAAGGTATAGCAACCACTCCCAACTGACTACTAGTGCCCAATAGAACTACTGCTAAATGAGTAGGAGTAAGAGTAGGAAGAATTCCCTGTGGCGTCAAAGCTTCCTCTCCGGGACCCACTGCGGGACCCGGAGCGAGATCCGGAGCGAGATCCCGAGCGGGAGCCGGAGCGGGAGCCCGGAGCGGAAGACATGTTGTAAGGGCTGGGTAAGCCCTTGGACGACACGGAGGCAGCTTCCAGAAGGCGCAGCCCAGTTATATCTTCTACCATGGAGCGATTTATGGCATCCTTATAGGATATTTTTAATTTGGTTTTGGGGCAGGTCAGGATTTTGGCATAGCTGCTGGTGTCTTGCAGCCTCTGTGCGGCGCGGCCATCGATGAACCCCTTCCGGATGGCTTCTTCGGTGCTTATCCTCCCATGCACTTCCGGGTCAACAAGACCTCCCGTGAGGTACTGGAACTCCAGGAAGCGCTGGCCAGCCTCATACGGGAGCCATTTTTCTTTCACTGCCTCTGCCGCTGACATCTTCTTCTTTCCCTTCACACCCTCGAAGCCTATGAAGGCTTTCTGAGCAGGCTTCAGCCTGGTGGCCATGTCTTGGTCAATCACACCCTGGGAGACTGCGTCCTGAAGTGACAGCTTCTGGCCTGTGGTTGGATGGATGATGCCACCTGTGCAGGCCTGAGCCTCCAGAAGCCTCTGACCGGTGATGCTGTCAACGATGCCCCGCTCTATACCTTCTGTAATGGAGATTTTCTCCAGGTTTTCTGTGTCAAAGATGGCTGCAATGGGGCTCGATTCTTCCAGGGTGTCTGAAAAAGAGCTGCTCCTTATGGTTAAATTCCTGATGCTGGATATGGTGGAAATCTTACTTACTGATTCATGTCGGGAGCTGCTAAAAACATCATCACTGACACCACTGCCCAAGCTGCTGCTGGTGCCGACACCATTTTTCAAGGAGATCATGTCAGCAAATTGAGTGAGGCTGAGGCTGCCGGATCGGTACTGATCAAAGAACTTCCTGTCAACAAGGCCCTTGTCAATAGCATCCTGAATATCATACTGACTGCCTGTCTTTCTATCTACCAGGACCACCCTGGTGGAGCCATCTGATCCTGTGATGGTTATTTCTTCCCATTCACATTCCTGCTCACACAGTTCTTTGAAGGTTTCATAATCAATTAGGCCCTTCTTGTAGGCCTCCTGAACAGACATTTCTTTATTGGTTTCTGGGTCAACTATGACCACCCTACGCTTCCTGAGGGTATTCTTTTGTGATGTCTGCACCTGTTTCTTCTTTTCTTTCAGAGGCAGAAGACACAGCCCTGTTTCCTCATCCTTAATGCATCTTTCTTTTAGTTGCAGATAGGTAAGATTTTCTTCAGTGTTGGGATCAAAAAATCCTTTGGTATCATCACTTGGATCTGAGAGAATCTCACTGAGTTCCTCATTGAAATAGCCCCTCTTATATGCTATGTCAACTGGTAAACGATGGCTCTCCTTTGGGTCAATGATCCCCCCGGTTGCGATCTGTGCTTCTAATAAGCGAATACCATGGCCCTTTTCGATGAGTTCCTTATTCATGGCTTGGAACAAAGAGATGATGTTTCCTGTTTCAGGATCATTATACCCAGTGACAGCTCGTTCTGCAGACAGGAGCTTCTCTTTGAACTCAATGCCCACCAGACCTCTCTTGTAGGCTTCCTCCACTGGTAACCTCAAGTTGCTAACAGGATCCACTATAAAGCCAGTAGCTGCTTGGGCTTCCAGCAACTCCAGAGCAGTACCAGGTCGGACTAAGCCAATTTTCATGGCCTCATAAATGCCAAGCTTCTGTTTTGTGGTCTCATTGTATATGCCTGCTATGCAGCTTGAACCCTGGAGGAAGTCCTTAATTCTCTCACCAACCTCGTCATAAGAAATCTGACCAGATTCCAGTTCATTGACAGTGGACGGTCTCAATATACCAGAATCTACTAGCTCAGTGACAGTCACAGGTTGTCTGATTCCTTGGAAGGACATGCTTCTCTTCTGTACTGAAAGCAAAAGCAGACCAGTATGTGGTTCGATTCTGCACCGTTCCTTCAGCTGCACGTAACTGACCTTCTTTTTGGTGACTGGATCCACAAAGTTTTTCTGACTATCTCGGGGATCATTCAGGGATCGATACAAATCTCTATCAATCAGCCCCCGGGCCAACGCGATATCTTTTGGCAAAAAGACACTGTTCACAGGGTCTACTACACCCCCTGAAGCAATCTGGGCTTCTAGCAGGCGCATTCCGGTTTCTCTATCAATCAAATTTTTCTTGATGGCTTCTGAAACAGATACTGTCTTGCCTGAAAATGGATCATCAAAACCAGTGATAGCTTTTTCTGCTGTATATATCTGCTGACGGTCATCGAAGTCGATGAGGTCCCGAGCTATGGCACTGTCGACAGTCAGCTTCTCATTCCGATGGGGATCAATTATACCACCTGTAGCTGCCTGGGCCTCCAGAAGCATGACTGTGGATTCTGGGCTGATGAATTTCTTTCTCTTGGCCTCTACCAAAGAGTATTTTTCCTTAGGAGAAGCAGATGCTCCAGCGATAGATCCTGCACCCCGAAGGAATGGCTGGATTTCAGAAGCAACTTCATCCACTGACTTCTTCCCCTTCAATAGTTTGTCCAAGGTTGTTTTGTCAATCAACTGACACTCATAGAGCTGCATTGCTGTCACCTTCTTCCTCAGCCCATCAAACACCAGCTTGGAGGTGTCAACGGTCCACTCACACTCAGTCTGGGTCTCCCGATGGGACCCATATGGACGCTGTCTGAGTTTATCGATCTCCCTCTGATACCGGGAGCGTTCTGTTTCTAACTGTGACTGTGTCTCCCTGGTAGAATCCTCCAGCTTACGCCTGCACCTCTCTTCAATTCTCTTGATCTCTGCTTGGAGTCTTTCGATCTCACTCCTAAGACTGTTCTTCTCTCTCTCACTCTTTTCTCTTTCTGATTCTATCTTCCTAATAGCCTCCTCCTTGCGGGAATATTGAGTCTTCCACTGATTCAGGTCATTCTGAATTTGCTGTTTCTCACACTCCAGGCGCTGTTTCACCCTGGTTTCTGCCTCTAGAGTTGCTTTTGCACGATTCAGCTCATCCTCCAGCCTCTGCAGCCTTGCCTTGTCTTGCTCCAGGACTTTGATTTTCACCAGAAGGCTCTCTCTTTCCTGCACCACCTGAGTGCACTGGTTCTTTGATTCCTGAATCCTATTAGATGCCTGGAATTGAAAAAGAAAGAAATGGGAAAAAATAATGTTTTGAATCATATCATATTACTATCATGACTTAACTTCCTTTCGTGTATCTATCTTTAAAAAAAAAAAAAAGCCGTGCTTATTTTTTCTTTCTATATTGTCCCTGGATACACTGTGAGCTTATTTTACAAATTTGTGGGAAAAATTCTGTAGATATATGTTGCCACTTCAATAAATGGCTTCATACTTACTATTTTTTTCTATAGAAGGAACTGTAAGTTGCAGACCTGTCTTACTCTTAACAATAATTATGCTTTGAAAAAATGTGGGGAGTTTTGTTTCAGGTTATCATACCTGCTACACCTACATCTCACCTGTTACAGCTAGATGAACATACTTAATGGAGCAATACAAATATATGAAGATATATATAATATATAAAATATATATCATAGATAAATATATAATATATATTATGTATTTATATAATTTTATATATAATATATAGATATATATACACACACACATACACACCAACCCAGCCACACACAAATATTGTCTGTAGAAGTTAAATGTATTAAAAGTTAAAGAAGTTATTTTTAAATTAAGGGTTAGGAGAAGGCAAGTCAAACAAAAGGAAACGCACTAGGGCCATGATCAAAAGCGAACACCAAATAATCCATGCAAAAAAATCATCTAAGCAGGCAAAAGAAAAAGTATTTTAAAAATTGCATAGGGAAACACTTTAGTATGGCTTCTATTTAAGAAAATTTTCATTACAAATGTATGTCATAGCTCACTAAATAAGAGCTAACTTCTAAGAAGTAGAATGGAACATTCGGAGGAAGTTATACATGTATCAGTGTTCTTAAAAGCGGGGCCAAACACAGGCTACCCAGAGATCAGCATTTGATGCAATTAAAGAACAGCAGGGCACACAGCATTGAAATTATTTTAAAGCAGTTACCTCGATTATGACAGGAAGTAGTAGAGCAATAAAAAGAAAAATTAGATTTTCTATAAGCATCTATTTAAGCAGCAAGAGCACAGTTCAGATGAGATAATAATGTGATGAATAATTTGAGAAACAGTGAAGCTGTGATCAAGTATTTGTGAATACCTCTAAAGCCTGCTTTTGGAATTTCTCAATTTCCTGTCTCAAATTTTCCCTCTCTCTCTGTAAATCATTAATCAGCCCCTGCAGTTCCAGGGTCCGGTTGTTGCTGATCTGCAGCTGGCTCCTTAGTTCCAAGATGGTTGCATTTTTATCACTGTCTGCTTCGCTTCGTCCTCTCCTCAGGTCATCGTACTCCAGCCTCAGGTTCCGCAGTTCTTCTTCTAACATCAAGTGCTCCTTGGTCAGGTTCTCTGTGAGAGACTGCAGCCTCTCAATTTCTATTTTGCTTTCATTTAAGCTTCTGCTTTTATCTTCTATCACCTTCTGGAAATGCTCATTCCTCAACTGAGCTTGTTTGACACTTTCCTGTTCCTGGAGTAACTGCCGCCTCAGGGCCTCAACCTCAGAAGAGAGCCTCCTCAGCTCTTCCTGGGTCCTCTGCTTTTCCCTCAGGTGGCCATCCAGCACGTCCCTCTGCTGCCGGAGGTCATCCTCACTCCTCTTCTTAACAATGGATGCCTGCTCCAGCTGCTGGGTCAGGTTGGTGATTTTGATGGCTTGCTCCTTCAGCGACCTCCTCATGCCTTCCAGCTCTTCCTCCAGTTTCTTCCTCTTGCAGGAGTCTTCTGACGCCGTCCTCTTCAGCCGATTCAGCTCCTCTTCCACCTTCTGCTTCTGCAGCTGCAGCTCTTTCAGAGAGCTCTGGAACCGCGTGATATCCTGGTCCTTCACAGTCCTCTCCTGGGAAACCCTTTCATAGTCGATTCTCAGGCGTGTCAGTTCTTGCTCCTGAACCTTCAGTTTGTTTATTGTCTCCGTCGCACTACTGTTTGCTTTCTGCAGGTCATACTGGACCCTTTGTAATCTCGCGTTTTCATCTTCCAGGCATTTCCGGTCATTTGTTTCTTTGTCGATCAGTTGTTTTAACCTTTCTATCTCCTTGTTTTTATCCTGGATGGTTTTGGCAGCATCATCAAGAGATTGCTTATATCTTACACTCTCCTCTGTTCGCATCTGAGTGACTTGTCTCAGCTCAACCTCCAGCTGCTGTTTCCTCTGAGACACCTCAGAGCCAGTGGCCTTTTGCTGTTGGACGTCTTCTTCCACCCTCCTGAGATTCTCTGTGGTCTGGGTTAGAGTGTTCTTCAGCCTCTTTATTTCTTCAGATAAGCTCCTGTTTTCTCGGGTGAGATTGTCTATCTGAGCCCGGTAGCCACTGGTATCCTCTTCCTTCTGCATGGTGAGCTGGTGGATGGTGGTCTTGGTGATGTTGATCTCGGTCTCAAACTGATTTTTTAAGCTAATGATCTCCTCATCATAATTGTTTCTTACCTTACTCAGTTCATTTTCATATTCCCAGCGGCGCTTCGCCTCCTCCTGAAACTCAGCTTTGAGTCTCTCGATCTCCTTATTTTTGTCCTGAATGGTCTTGGCAGCCTCCTCCAGGGACTGCTTGTGCCGGGCATTGTCCTCAGAGCGCTGCTGCATGACCTGCTTCAGTTCTATCTCCAGATGCTGCTTCTTCTGCATTATCTCAGAGCCACAGGCCTTTTGCTGAAGGGCATTTTCTTCAGCTCGCCTTCGCTGCTCAGTGGCCTGCAAGATGCTGTCATTGAGCCTGACAATTTCATCCTTCAGATCTCGATTTTCCCTTGAGAGTCTATCAAGCTGGTTTCTAAGATTTTTGGAATCATCCTCTTTTTGCATGGATATCTCCTTGATGGTGGTCTTCGTAATGTTAATCTCTGTTTCATACTTGTTCCTTAAATTACTCATCTCCTCATTATAGTGGTTTCTTACCTTTGCCAGCTCATTTTCATATTCTCTCTTCCGGGTGCCTTCTTCCTGCAGTAGAACCCTCAACCTTTCAATCTCGTACTCCTTCTCCTTGATGGCTTTCTCAGACTCTAATTTCTGCCAACCAAGGTTCTCCTTTTCACATTGCCTTGCTTTCTGCAGCTGGTCATAGTCATTCTTCTGTTGGTCAAATCTGTCTTCCACAGATTTTCTTCTTCTCTTTTCATCTTCAATCTCATAAGTCAGTCGGGTGATCTTCTCATTGAGTTCTTTTATTTGGCCGTAGCACTTGTCTAGATTTTGCTTAGCCGACTTCCCATCCAGCTCAGCCTGTCTCTTCAGCTCCTCCAGGCTCGCAAGCTTCGCTTTGAACTGGGAACACTCTGCCTGGTATTTCTGCAGGTTCTGATCCAGGAATTTGTTCTTATTACAGTTTTCCGAGTTGGCATCTCGGGCCAGTCTGAGCTCCTCTTCCAAAACTTCGATCTTGGTATTTTTCAGCTGTGGAATGAAATCAGAAATTATGTCAAAAGAAAAACACCTCACATTCCAAGAAAGAAGCAGTACTTTTCCAAACCTCCCAGACCAACGTGCATTCTCATTTCTCTTTACACACACGGACATACATGTAAAGAGTGACTAGGCAAAAATTCAAGAAATCTGGATTCTCATAATTCTTGCACCAGCTGCTCATATGATCTTAGCAAATGATATATTATCTTTGAGTCTGAGCTATCTCATCTGTAAAATGAGGTAATTTCTTTCAAGATCAAAAGTTTATGATTTCATAAATTATGTTCCCTTTATTTCAAGTTTACATTAAAGTAAGTTTACATATAAACTCAATTTAAGTATCATAAATGAGGAATAAAGGGAGCAATCACTGAATATAAAAAATTCAAATATACCTAGTCCAAGATGTTACCTTTAACACATAAATCAAATGACTTTTGTTTGGCAAAGTTGTTGCAATATTATGACTATTACTTAAGTTCATTTAAAGCAGTGTATCGGAGCATGGAAGTAACCCCAGACTTACAAACAAGCAGTATTACACTAAACCTTTAGAGGAAATAGAGTTTCACCAGGATGTGTCCAAATCCATGTTATAATGTGGAAGTAATAATAAGGTTCTATTCCATTTTCTTTTTTGATGCTCCAAGAAAAGATAGCGGTAAATTACCTTCAGATCTTCCAAACTCTTCAGCATCTCACTTAAGAACCTGTAATAGTCTCCAGATCTTGTAAGTAGTTCAATGTACCGAGCATGAATATCTGCAGCCTTGGAGAAAAGGAAGGAAAGAAAGAAAAAGATATTGCATTAAAAAAAAAGTCCTATGTAATTTGACCAATTCTGTTTTCTAAAATAGTGTAATTTTATATAAAGAGTGAATTCTCTTCTTTAGTGTGTTCATTCCAAAATCAGCAAAAGAAAGTACAGCAAAACAAAGGGCCAAAAATGTATCCCATTCTCATCTCTCCAGGCTGTTCCCCCTAAACCATCTGACAGGTACGATAGTCTCTGACATCTTTGAGAAGAGGCTGTCTTTTAGAAATTTCTGTATTTTCCACTTTTTAGAAGTCTCTTTCATCAAACCCAGAAATTTAAGCCCAATTTCTACAAAGACTCTAAATAACAGATTCCTGATAATTTCTGAAAATGTATCATACATCAATGACTCACACTGGAGGGCACATAAACCTGCTATTAAACCTCTTAAAGTGGTACCCTATAACGGGATGAAATCAGCAATGGTAAGGAAGACAGGCAGGAGACAGGGAAAAGGGAAGAAGCAGGAGGGGCAGGTTTTAAGAGATATGTGATGACATATATACCTCTTGCAGAATCACCCCAGAAGGAGACTGAATCATCGTCCTCTTGATAGGTATGTTCAGCAGAGTTTCCAGTCCTGAGGTGTAGGAGGCCAGCTGGAGCTCATAATCCTGCAGCATAATGAAGTTTAAGAAAAGTGTCCTTCATAGACTTAAAAAGCATCACTAACAGCTTTAGTTCCACAGTTTTAAATCACTGGGCTGCATGTCTAATTGCCCACTCCAAAGACAGTGCGCCACTAGTGGCCAAGCAGCTAATACTACATTAGCGCAGTGGCCCACACCCGTAATCCCAGCACTTTGGGAGGCTGAGGCGGGCAGATCCCCTGAGATCGGGAGTTCAAAACCAGCCTGACCAACATGGAGAAACCCTATCTCCACTAAAAATATAAAGTTAGCCGGGCATGGTGGTGCATGCCTGTAATCCCAGCTACTCAGGAAGCTGAGGCGGGAGAATCACTTGAACCCAGGAGGCAGAGGTTGTGGTGAGCTGAGATCACACCACTGCACTCCAGCCTGGGCAATAAGAGCAAAACTCTGTCAAAACAAACAAACAAACAAACAAAAAACCATTATTAAACCAAGCAGTACATCTTTGTATGCTAAATGGAGAATGCAGCACCTACCACCAGTCAAAGAATAGAAACCAGCCATTCAAATGGATACTGCCAATGTGGAATGAATTCAAGCTAATAGATTTTTAATTTTTATGGTTTGTTCAGAAAAGAATATATATAGACCATAATTGCTATCCTCAGGAAGTGTATACTTTTTACAACAAATCAGCAAGTCATGCAGTTAATAATAATCTTGGTGAAACACCAACATTCTTTATGAAACCAACATACCTTAATTGAATTTGCGCAAAGTTCAGCAATTTTTTGTACTTCCTCTGATTTGTCTCGTTTGCCAGATATTTCATTGTGCAAGTTCTATACAAAAAGTAAAATATTTATCAATGTTAATGCATACAAATATTTTTAAATAAATGTGATTTCACTCTTTTACCACTGTTATTTGTACCATTTTTTCAATTTATTACGACATGTACTTGTCTCATATTCTTATAGTTACAGCTTAGGAGATGAGCATTTTTTCCATTCAGAAAAGAGAAGCAAGCTCTTTAACTTACTATCTGTAAGAGGTTACTTTCTAGTCAGCCTGTTTTCTGGGCCTATCCCCTCAATTTATAAAGATAATTTATGATAACATGAAGAGAACAATATTACGTTATTTCTGTGTTCATAATTTGCATTTCCTTGCAAACATCTCAGTTGCTTTTCCTCTGGGCATTCTTTAAGACTTCACAAAATGGATTAGTAATATTAAATATTCATCATTTCAAACCTAGGCACTGATGCAAAAACCAGAGGAAAACATGAATTACACCCAATTAATCTCAAAACAGCCATGGAACAAAAAGTTGGCTTATACCTTCTGCTCATTCAAAAACCGCATGACTGTGTTGGAATCTCCAAATTTCATGGATTCTAAGGAATCCTGGCGGCGTTTAGCATCATAGAGCCACTTGCAGAAAGCCTGATAGTTATCACGATAATTCCTCAATTGCTTGATTTGTTTCTCCAGGTCCCATAATCTGGGGGGAAATAGATACAATAAATATCTTATTAGTTCCTAAAATATGTAACATAGAGTCACCCAGAAATTCACTAGGTATATGCCCAAGAAAACTGATCATATTCCCACATAAAAACTTATACATGAATGTTCATAGCAGCACTTTTTATCACAGCCAAAAACTGGAAACAACTCAGGTATCAACTGATGAAAGGATCAACAAAATGTGGCACTGCCAAACAATGGAATATTATTCAATCGTAAAAACACATGAAAAAAATAGAAAATGATGTACTGAAACATGCTACAACACAGATGAACTCTGAAAGCACGATACTAAGTGAAAGAAGCCAGTCACAATGGACTACATAGTGTATGATTCCAGTCATATAAAATTTCCAGAATAGGCAAATTCATATTCCAGAGATTTTTTAAACTCTTATTTGCAGAAAGGCATTGTTTTTTTGTCTAAGATTTAATTTTCATAAACTTTTGGAGAATGCTAACTCAAGGCAGCTACTCCTTCCAAGAGTCATAACAAGAGTTTATAGGACACAAAAGAGCTGGCTAAAGGGCTTCTGCCATTTCTCTAAGACCCTGGATGACACCTGGCCTGCACAGGGTTGGCTATTGTGATGCATTGTCCTTCCATTTCTAACAAAGCTGCATACAGGCAGTCCATGAAAAGAGCATCTGTTATGCCTAACTTACACAAAAAACAAAACCTCTGTTTTCTACAGTGGCTCCCTTCAAGTGACATTATCTTGTGAACAACCAAAAGGGGAGAAGATGGGGAAGGAGCGGGAGCAGGCTGGCATACCTGAAGTCGATCTGTTTATCTATCCTTTGCCAGCGGTCTGTCAGCTGTGTGACTTTTTCACCGAACTTGCCCAAGTCCAGATCATAAAGCGGATACTGCTGTGAAGTCTGACAGTGGATCTGCTGGGCTTTCTGTAGTTCTGTCTTCATAGTGGCCAACAATGACTTCTTCAAGTTCAAGTCATTTTTTATTTTCTGCAAGATGGAAAAAAAAAAAGATTGCAAATTTATCCCTTCTTCCATTGTATGCTACACTACAAGTCACCAAATCGGGGAGCAAAGTTTATAAAACACTTTAGAATATTCATAATTTAAAATTCTAACAGTCAATCCAGGGAAATATATTTACTGAATTGCATTTCCCAGTATTTGTTCCAATAATCTAGTTCCTTGTGCTATCCTGTTATAATAATAATGTATATGAACATATTAAAGTTTCTAAGAAGTCCCACAGTAAAGAAACCAGTTTAACTCAGCATTCCCCAAACTAATCCCATCACGAATTGCTTTCTTATATAGTTCCTGCTAACACAGTCTGGAAAACAGAGTTACAGAGATGACAACTGGTGTCAACCTGTGTGGCCACTGAAACCCAATAATCCTCAGAATTCATGAAAACCCAGTGAGGCTTTATAATTGGGAGCTCAGTTCTGAATTAGTTCCTGTAAATTGGGCCACTGTTGTAAGCTTTCAAGTTACCTTCAGTCCACAGCGGTAAGCTTCCACTTTATCCAGGTCCAGGCAGACAGTTTCCTCCTCAGTGAGCCTGGCTTCATAAACCTTTAACATGTCTTCTGTTTGGAGAATAGCCTGGAGCAGTGCCCTTACTGTACATAAGCTGGAAAGAGCAAAAGAAGCAGATAAAATTGCCAGTGACATAATTAGTCTGTGAAGATTTGCCTCTCGCAGCTAGTAATGAAAGAGAACAATGTCAAAGCAGATAAAAATTTATTTTGTCTTTTTTTTATCTATTGTGATTCAGACCAACATTTTGTATTTGCTGAAGAATTCTCAAGTTCTGGCCCTTAGAGCATAACTTAGTTCTAAGATAACATTCTAGTTCAGAATAGTGGAATTAACATGCAAGGCTAGTGGAATTAACATGCTCTCCAAACCACAGAAGGATGTAAGTAAATCTCTAGTAACAGAGAAACTGTAAGGCAAGCATCTAAAGCAAATGAAGTCTGACAAAAAGAAGCTTGAGAAAAGGAAAATATGTGATTAGTGTTAGCTGAGTTTACCTATTTAAGTAGCCATCTGTAACACCATTGATATTTTCCAGTTTCTGAAATAGTGCAAATACTTCATTCTGTAAATAGCAGTACTTTTCAGAACCTCTGAAGTTGGCAAGCATATCTTTAAGCTGGTTGAGAACCTCAGCAATTGCTTGTGAATCATTCTGCACACTCTGTCAAAAATGAAGGAAAGCTCTTTTGATTTAGCTGATTCTTTTTATTACTGTATATATTTAAGGTATACAATATGCTGTTTTAATACACATAGACACAGTGAAATGATTACATCAGGTAAGCAAATTAACATACCAGTCAACTTCCATGGTTATCTTTTTTCGTATGTGTTGTAAGAGCACCTAAAATCTACTCTCAGCAAAATTTCAATATACACTACAAGATTACTACCTGTAGTCTTCCGCTGAATTTAGATCTCTAGATTTATTCATCCCACACAAATGCAAGTTTGAATCCTTTACATCTGCCTATTTCCTCCTCCTCCCTCCCCACCCCTGGTAACCACCACCCTACTCTCTGTTTCTATGCATTCAACTTTTTTCTTAGAATTTACACATAAATGAAATCAAGCAGTATTTGTGTCTGGTGTATTTCACTTAGCATAATGTCCTCCACGTTCATCCATGCTTTTGCAAATGGCAGGATCTCTTTCTTTCTTTTTTTTTTTTTTTTTTTGAGACAGAGTCACCCAGGCTGGAGTGCAATAGCGTGATCTCGGCTCACTGCAACCTCCACCTCCTGGGTTCAAGCGATTCTCCTGCCTCAGCCTCCTGAGTAGCTGAGATTACAGGCGCACGCCACCACACCTGGCTAATTTTTGTACTTTTTAGTAGAGATGGGGTTTCACCATGTTGGTCATGCTGGTCTTGAACTCCTGACCTTGTGATCCACCCGCCTCGGCCTCCCAAAGTGCTGGGATTACAGGCGTGAGCCACTGCACCTGGCCCCAGGATCTCTGTCTTTTTTAAAGGTAAATAGTACTCCACTGTGTGTGTGTATAGTCATGTGTCTAATAATGATGTTTTGGTCAATGATGAACTGCATACACAACGGTGGTCCCTTAAGATATACACACACACACATATATACATACATACATATAAACACACACACACACACATTTTTTTTTAAAGAGAAGGGTCTTGCTCTGTTGCCCAGACTGGAGTACAGTGGTACAATCATAGCTCCCTGCAGCCTCCAACTCCTGAGCTCAAGCAAGTAGCTGGGATTACAGGCATGTGCCACTGCATCCAGCCCCCATAAGATTATAATACTGTATTTTTATTGTATCTTTTCGACGTTTACATATATTTAGATACACAAATACTTACCATTGTGTCACAATTGCCTACAGTATTTAGGACAGTAACATGCCCTATAGGTTTGTAGCCTAGGAGGCTATACCATCTAGGTTTGTGTAAGTATGCTCTATGATGCTTGCATGACAAAATCACCTAACCATGCATTTCTTAGAATGTACCCCTGTCATTAAGCAACACAACTACATTCCACAGTTTTGGCATACTGATCACACAGAGGTTAGTACTCTGCATTATAGCTGTGTGAATCTTATGATCATTTCTGCCCTTAAAAAGTCCACTAAAAGTAAAGGATTCAAGAAAGAGAGAGGAGTTGAAGAACTCCTATTTCTTTCTTGAGTATGGCCTCATTAGCACTGTAAATGTGATCCTCTTAGAATATCTCGATTTAGGCCTTCCAACGCAGTGTGCCCAAGCTTGGTTGAGCAGAAAACATCACTGAGTTAGGAGCTGACACACCTGGGCCGTAGTCACACTCTGTCTATGGCTTTGAGATCGTATCTCACCAACCAAATCTCTTCATGTCAGTGTCATGTCTACAAATAAAGATCATTCCCCCTGTCTAACCCATATCATAGGTTGTTCTCTGCAAGAAGCCAAATTAATGCTTGTGAAAACTTTTGAGATGGACTATAGCCTGATTCAACAACACACAAATGAACAGTTTAACCCCCAGCCTGATAACCGTCTACAAATTTGGAAACATAAGACATAAGGAAATCCTGCCAGAAGCCTGTTTTCTTGAAAATTTATATTTTTGCCTACAAACATTTAAACCAGGATTTTTTAAATTCATTTGCAGGTAAATAAAAATATACAGGGTAATCAGGCAAAATAGTAGCAGATACCTACCTTAAGCTCGTTAATTTTCACTGTGATGTGGTGAGAAGACCCCTGGTCTGCTAGAGGGAGGTTTTTGAGAGTCATCCTGCCCTCGCAGTGCTCTATCTGCCTGCGAATCTTCTGCAGCTCCATCAGCATCCATGTTTCTTGCTTGTCATTTTCTCTGTTGGTTTCAATTACTTTATTATGGTTGACATCTTGGCAGGTTCCATGATGAGTAATTTCAGTTGTGGTCACTGTAAAAAGAAGTTAGGGCTATAAAAATCAGAGAATACCTAGGTATCAAGGTGCTAGGCCTCAAAAAACATCCATACTACCTAAAAGTATACCTTCTTCCTTTGAATTTCGGAATCAATTCTGAAAATTTAGTGCATGAAGAACACTGGCTATATAGCATTCAGAGAAATGGTTCTGAAATCAGTTTTATGCAAACTCCTTTCTTTTTAAAATGGTATGGATGGTTGATACAAAGAGAAAGATGTCCCATGCTGACCTGTCTGGTGCTGGGGATAGCCAGGGAGCTGAATGACCAGGGTCTGGTAATGCTTCTGGGCATCGGTGAACTGAGACTGTATTTTCCGCTTGTCATCATCTCCAAACATCTCTGAGCCTTGGCTATTTCTGATGAACTCTTGGTAATGTAACTCAAGGTCGGCTATCGTCTTCATGTAATCTTCCTGCCGCATTGTTTTCAACTGAAAGGAAACAGGCAGAAGTGATTTGGGATTTATGACTGCCCCACAATGCAATCAAGAAGAGTTGGCCAAAAAATACCACCGACTAGATGGTACTCAAAGCAACACTCATCACAGGCTCATTAAGATATAAAAGGTCTTTTAGGGTTTAGACATTGTTCCCAAGAACCACAGGAATGGGTTGCTAATTTTTTTTTTTTTTTTTTGCCTACAGAATATTTTTCTTCAAATGAAATATTATTCAGAAGCCCTAATTGTAAAGCAGAGCCCAGCAAAGCTGCTCCAACTAAAAAGAGAAAAAGGGCTCGGGGGACCCCAAAAGGTACTATCTGTGCCCCTCTCCTCACTTCCATCCCTGTCACTCCTAAAGGATCTCCCTCCCCTGCTAGGATTCTTCAGACCACGATCTGAAAAAAACTGATTTAGAGTAACTAATGCTTTGGGTGCTCTTCCAAGAATTCTATCCCACCTTTTACTTCTGTGATACCCAGTTAATCCTTTATGACCTAACTTTCCATTACATCAAAGGGGCATAGGGTCCAGAATCTTACAGGAGTGCATGGCTTTTCCACAGGCACTTCTGGCTTGCTTGTCAGGCCACGTGAATTAGTATTGCTTCTTTCTCTCATAATCAGCCATATGCTAATCCCTCCCGTTCTCTATTGGACAGACGAGAACCTCTAAGGAGGGCTGAGCTGACTTGCTTGATGAGACACAAAAGCACTGCTACACAGCAAGAAGGTTGAACTGTTGGACACAGGCACTGAGGGGGCAGCGCTGCCCTCCCTCCAAGCAGCCTACGTGGCCCTGAGGACATACCTTGGCGATCGTCATGGCCCTGATCTTCTCTATGTCAATCATGCAGTAGTGCCAGGACACCAGGCTCTTCATGTTGATGTAGAGCTGGTTCCACAGAGCCAAGATGGCTTCGTAGTACTGCTCAATCCTAAGAGGCACAAAGGGAAAACATGCTAGAGCCAGGCTTTCACACTTCATCCCAAATGGGAAACCTGGACATGCTCACACCACTGCACAAAAACCTACAACAGTCACTGATAAAGTAAAAGGTAGAGGTATAACTTTGAAAACAGTCCATGGATTTGGATTCATTTACTCCCCAAAAGTACATTCTGAATTATCTACATTATTGGCTGACATATATACTACAACTTTTTGTTGTTGTCTTGTTTTTCGGCAACTTTGTAATTGACAGAGGTCTAAGGCAGGATGGCAGGTGCATTAGATGCCAATCACCCAAAGCTTGGTCATGAGCACACAGCAGCTTACTACACTACTCTCTCTATTCTGTGTGTGGTTGAAGATTTCCATACTAAATGGTTTAAAGGAATCTGCCATGGACAATCTGTTAAATGAATGTTCTTCCTACAATGAGTGAATATTGATATTAAAGGTATTTTATATTTGTGGCTACATGCAAAACAACTGATTATCTAAGAAAAGGAGAACCTTAAAATGATGCCTTTGAAGTGCATGACAAGTATTATTCACTCTGACCCCGTACAGTCAGATATTCCTTTTTTTTTTTTGAGATGGAGTTTTGCTCTTGTTGCCCAGGCTGGAGTGTAATGGCACAATCTCGGCTCACTGCAACCTCCCCCTCCCAGGTTCAAGCAATTCTCCTGCCTCAACCTCCTGAGTAGCTGGGATTACAGGAATGTACCACCACACTTGGCTAATTTTATATTTTTAGTAGAGAGAGAGTTTCTCCATGTTGGTCAGGCTGGTCTCAAACTCCTGACCTCAGGTGATCCGCCCACCTCAGTCTCCCCAAGTGCTGGGATTATAGGTGTAAGCCACCACACCCGGCCAGATATTCCCTTTTATTCTTCAATAATGACTGTCTATTCAACATAAAATTGTAACACAAAGTGAAGGTGACCTTCATAATGTTCCTTTTTTTAGAAGGTGGTTATTATGGCAAGGCATCAAGTGTCTAAGCTTCAGGTATAAACACCCGCCCTCTTCCTCTGCCCTCGCATTCATGCGTGCATGCGTGGCTTTGGGAACTTGGATGACTTACTTGCAAGAGAGGTCCACGGCCAGTGGGTTCGGAGGAGGGATGATCAGCCCCACGGAGGGAACGAGCATGTCAACGCCTCCCGGGCCCGTCACGTACCACTTGCTGCGCTCATTGTTGTCCTTCAGGATACACTCATCCCCCTTATGCACGATTTTCTGTAAGGCAAGCAGCCCCGGGGTTTGGCTTTATTCATAAGTATGTGTTTTTATTTTTTTTCTCAAAGGTAGGAACAGAGATGAACACATGCAAATTATTAAAGCTTTTACCTTACGTTTTTCCCCTCAAATGAAGCTGATCATCATATAACCCGACAATACTGATGCTTTAAATAATACATGTGAGCCTAAAAGGTATACATGAAGTGAGCTACATTTTATTTATTTGGTCTCACTATGTCACCCATAGTGAGTGACATTCACTTTATATGCAGCATAAAAGCATCATTTCTCATTTATCAGAAATTTAAAGATGAGAGTGATCACAGACAAGTATGACATACTAGAAGAAAAGTGTTAAACCTTACGAATTTTTAAAAGTTCTAAAAATAACTATTGTCCTTATTATTGACAACTATACCATATGATTCAGAACAGAGCTGCTGCTTTTGTTCCATAGCTGCTGCTTTCATAGATCAAAGACATTGACTATGGTGATTATTGAACTCTAGATTAAATGGTGCTTTCTTTATGGACAAAAATTTGTGTGTAAAGACAGGGAAAACTTTCGTATCATTCTAAATGAGTACACACCTGGTCTTGTTTGTAGTCACAGAGAGCTCTGAGAATAATGGGTTTATTGCTTCTGTAGTCTGGGTTACGAGGCTTCAGCTGTACAATCTTCTTAGACTTGTTTACCAAGTTCTGCACCTGACGCTTGTATTCAAGGATTTTCTCTCGTTCTTTCTGCAATTGTGAATAAAATCATACTTTAACATAGATACTCCGTGAGTTTTAGAGGAGATTTTCAGACTGCATTAATGTAGCTACATGACACACTGAGTATCACTGCAGTTGCATTAACTGTAAAAAATCACAAATTCGTCAGCAGGAAACATGAGAACCTTTCATGATAACACTCTCCAGAAGCTACACAGGCAGGAATTAAGTGGGCAGGGAAGAACATCCTTGTGTGAAAGGGCTATGTTGATAAAATTTGAAGTATGCGTTCCCAAAGGAATTGTCATGTGAAGTAATGTTCTCTCTGTTCTTATTTTCAACAAATTGCCCAGACTGAAGCAAAAGTAACTGTCAAGAGTAGTTGGGCATGTAAAGAAGTTAATTTTGCGAAAAGCCACTGGAAGCTGAAGAAAATGCTTGCTTGGCTCTGGGCGTGCATTGTACAATAATACTAATCAGTGCCAGCTGTATCCAAGGCATGTGTTTTATCTCCCTGACCAGACACAGCTGCTGATGTTCTGGGTCTGAGATGATACCTCCAGCTCCTTGATCTGTTCCAGCAGGTGCTGCAGGGGCATGTTCTTGTCGCAGGGATACTTCTTCCTGATGGAGTCCTGAAGCCCCTTCAGGTATGCTTCAGTCGACTGGGCCTCTTCAAAAAACTGTGAAGGATGAGAGTGATCAGTGAATGAACAGCAACTCAATAAGCAATTTCATCTAGTAGTTCTGTTTCAAGGACTGTCATCCCTAAGCCTCTCTTTGACAGGTGGCTAAAGGAAAAAATTCGTTGAGAAAGTATTTAGGTATTTGACAGCGGGAAACTATTTGTGGGACTGATGGCAAGGTTACAAATCTATGCTCCTCTGCACTCAAAATCAATGAAGAGGATTTATGCAACATTTTGAAGATTATTTTCAGTGCTTTATAAAACACACTCAAAAGATTAGGTATTAAGACCTAAATAACAATGAAATTATCATTAAATATAAAAACCTGAAAGTAGGCAGCATTTTCTTTCAGATGAACATCAATGCACTTGGTGATCTGAAGAATCCAACTCCACTGCGTCTGCAGAGTGTCCATATAGGCCTGAAACAAGAAAACGTCAGCTCTCTTAGCCTAGCTCAGTTGTACAGATGCATGAACACCAAGAGATAGGTGAGCCTGCATGAAAGCTAGTAAGCAGTTTTTATCTCATTCTAAGTCAAGCAGATATTTTTCTAAAAGTTGGAAAGAGAATTTCTCACCATATATCTCTTGGTATGGTCAAAACTAAATTTTAAAATCAGCTTTCGCAAATAGACACCATGAGGAGTCTTAGTCAAAATATGTATCACCCAAATAGCAGAGATACTGACCAATCAGAACCATCACTGGGGCTAGCACTGGAGTGGCGTCCCTTTGCCACACCAAGCCCTGTCCCTGGAGGATTGCTGAATCATGGGGAGGTTCGAGGCATCCAAGCAAAGGGCTTAGGGGGCTCAAGACAGTGATTCTTACCAACTGATATGGAAGTTTCTGTGTTTTTTAACAAGCAGTATGGCCATACCAGTGGTACCAGCTAATGTCAGCCTTGAACGTGGCCCAAAGATGGCAGTCTAGGGCAGCGGTCAGCAAACTATAGCTCAAGGGCCACATGTGGCCCACTTGTATTTGTAAATAAAGTTTTATTGGAATACAGGCACACTCATTCATTTACACAGTGTCTATGCCTCCTTCTGCACTATAATAGCAGAGTTAAGTAATTGTAACAGAGACCAAATGGCCTGAAAGTCTAAAATACGGATTGTCTGGTCCTTTCCTGAAAGAGTTTGCCAACCCCCTGGCATAGGGTATTGATCCCAAAACAGAAAATAAAGTTGGCATGGCTTTAAGTCGTATAAGAATTACTCATTTGGTTAGTCTTACTTTATGAAAAGTTTTTTTTTTTCTAACAAAAATATAAACCTCATGAAGCCTACCTCAATTTTGTCTGAAGCTGGATGCTGATTGAGGACAAGTTGGTCACTTTCTTGTTTCAGCTTATTGAGCTCTTTTTCTTTAACTTCCAGTTGACTCATGCGTATCTGTGAATGAAGAAATAAGAAATACTTTGGAGCAAGTCATCATTAAACTTCCATCACCCCCACAGTACTTTTTAAAAGTGAAATACAAAACTGCATTTTGGAAATGAACAATGCCAAAGAATCACGCTGTTTTCCTCAAGAATCACAGCATTTTTAAGGCTGAAAAGGATGTTTGCTACAGGAGAGGATGTGGCAGAGGCTTACTCAAGATGACATAGGAGGAAAGAAGAGCTACAACCAACCCGAGGTTTTCTAATCCCAGGCTTCCACCCACCGTCCTGCAGTGCCACACACACACCCTGGGTTATCTGAACGTACCAGTTCTTACCCTCTCTAAACAAACTAGGTCTTCTGGGATATTAAACAAGGTATTGCCCCTCTTTTTCTTTTTAACTTTTATTTTAAGTTCAGGGATACATGTGCAGGTTTGTTACATAGGTAAACTTGTATCATAGGGATTTGTTGTACAGGTTATTTCATCACCCACGGATTAAGCCTAGTACCCATTAGTTATCTTGCCTGATCCTCTCCCTCCTTCCACTTCCACCCTCTGCCCTCCGAAAGGCCCTGGTGTGTGTTGTTGCCCTCGACGTATCCATGTGTTCTCATCATTTAGTTCCCACTCTTAAGTGAGAACATGTGGTATTTGGTTTTCTGTTCCCGCATAAGTTTGCTAAGGATAATGGCCTCCACACGGAGAAGTTTTCAGGAAGGAAGGATTTTTTATGACCATTTCAAAGGAGGCTGAATTGCAAGTGGCTGATTAAATTATTAATAGACCATTCATTCCCCGAGCCCCCAGCTCTTCAAGGCAACAGGCTCAAGACAAGTGTCTACAGCCGCGTACGGTGAACTTACGGAGAAGGCCTCCTGTTTCTGAGCGATGTTGGTGTTCTTGTCGCTCCAGTCATACAGCAGCTCCTCCTCCTCGCAGTCATTGATCCACATGATCTCCCGGGACGTGGCCTGGATGATGTTCTGCAGCTGTCGCAGGTGATCCATCCTCTCAAAGGACGCTTTCTGCACAGGAAGTTCAAAGGCAGCATTAAAATAACAATATGCAGATGACTGGTGTTCTCTGCAGGTTTACAGATTAACCCCGTGGTCCCTTTAAAAAAAAAAATCACACGGATAGGAAGAATGTTAACCTTGTGCATTCACTTACCACCTGGTATGGGAAAAGACCCATCCAAATCTGCAATGAACAAGAAGGCAGCAACTTTTTTGTTTTTGAGACAGAGCGTTGCTCTGTCTCCCAGGCTGGAGTGCAGTGGCGCGAGCGATCTCAGTTCACTGCAACCTCCCCCTCCCGGGTTTAAGCGATTCTCCTATCTCATCTTCCCGAGTAGCTGGGATTACAGACATGCACCACCACATCCCGCTAATTTTTGTATTTTCAGTAGAGACGGGGTTTCACCAGTTGGCCAGGCTGGTCTTGAACTCCCAACCTCATATGATCCACCCACCTCGGCCTCCCAAAGTGCTGGAATTATGGGCGTGAGCCACCGCACCTGGCCTTAAATTTTTTTTATTCTTCTAAATAAGGTTTTTTTTTGGTATTTTTTACTGATATAGTTGTACATATTCGGGGGTACACATGATATCTGGACATATGTATACAATGTATAATGATCAAATCAGGATAACTGGGATATCCATCACCTTGAACATTTATCTTTTCTGTGTGTCGGGAACATTACAAATATTTTCTTCCAGCTATTTTGAAATACACAATAAATTATCATTAACTATAATATCCCTATTGTACTATCAAATATTAGAACTTATTCCTTCTATCTAACTGTATTTTTGTACCCATCAATAATTGGTTTTGGACTATAAGGGGGAAAATGGACTCTTAGAGAAATCAAGCTTTTCCTACCTTCTCCCCAAAAATTCAAAGGGCCGTAAGTCACACCCCCACCCAATAGGAAAATCACTGCGTCACCACGAGTGACATTATTTAAAAAGTATCATTGCCAACAAGGAAACATTAAAAAGTAAAGATATGATGACACAAATAGGCAGAAGAATGGAAATCTCTCCTCTTATGAATCAAGTAACTGATATGACAGAGTGTCATAAAATTGTGATGACGATCTGGTAGACCTCTATCTTGAGAAAAATAACTTTTATTTTTGCTTACACTTCATAAAAAAGACCACAATTCACAAGTGGCAACGTTTTCTTGCTTCATCTGCAAGTATTTAACAAGTGCCATTTATGTGACACAACTTGAAAACAGAACAGCAGTAGGGACTGACTTCTGAAAACAACTTTTAGGCCGGGCACAGTGGCTCACGCCTGTAATCCCAGCACTTTGGAAGGCCGAGGCGGGCGGATCACTTGTGGTCAGGAGTTTGAGACCACCCTGGTTAACATGGTGAACATGGTGAAACCCTGTCTCTACTTAAAAGAAAAAAAGAAAAGAAAACAACTTTTAAAATTCACTTCTAAAGGAAACTCAGCAGCAGCAACAACATTAGCATTGATGAACAGGCGCCTCCCCGCCAGGATGTGCTTGGTATTTCTCGAACTGAACTGGAAAGAACAGAAAGTCTATGCACTTGAGAAATAAATCAGCTTACCAGCAGGTTTTCATACTCCTCCTCCAACTGGTAGATCGCAGATTTCTCACGCTAGAAGACAACAAAAAGCAGGTAGATACAAATCCCCTTTTGGATTGTATAGAAAAGAGTGGCCTTTCTAAGCCTCCTTTTCATCAGATACTGGCCTCCGATCCCTCCATAGAAAGAAAGAAGTACTAGCTCTACGAAATATTTCGCCCATGGGGACTTTTTCCTAGGCAGTTGGAAAGCAAACCTTTGCTGGCCTGGCAGCACCATCTCCACAAAGGAAAGCCCAGATCAGGGTCACTTAAAGACTCACTTGTTAGAAAATTGTCTTAAAGTTTAAAGACATGATTTAGGGTTCCCTAGGTCTTAGAGAAGTGAAGGAGAAGGTTGGTGAGGTGCTCAGGTGGACAAAAGTAAGCCCCCAAAAAGCCAGAAGAAGAAATGAGGATGAGAAGCTTTGGTCTCAGGTAAAAAAAAAAAAAGTTTAGTGATTTACAAGTGTAGAGACCTGGGGGAAACTAAGCACTTAAGATCAGTTACGATTTTATGCTATAATTCTCAACCCAGTTTCAAGTCTGACTTTTTTCAGCACAGGAGTGGGTGTCGGGATGAGATATGGCTTTGCTCAGTATAAATAATGTTTTAATTACCACCTAGGAAAGGATTCACCAATGACACAAACTACTGTATAAGACTGTTGCATTTCCCCTATTCAAAAAGATGTTCTGCTTACTGCAGAAACAAACTGCCACCCCTAAAGAGACTTATTCACAAACTGCAAATGAGTGTTTGCACACCCTCAGCCTCTGGTTTAACTCCTCTTCAAGTGTTAACATAATCTCTAATAGGGCTACTGATTCCACTTCCCCATTTAAGAAGTGGGATTTCTAAAAATTTCCAGTCTTTTGGGAAGGAAATAATAGCAATGTTTCAGAAGAAACTCCCTGGGATTGAGTAATTACATGATCCTTCGGTAGATATTTTGAAGACTCTAAAATAAAACACAGAAAAGTACCAGGTCGGCTTTAATTTTGTCCAGCTGCCAGCGATAGTCGCCGATGGAGTTGTGGATGCTCCGGTGGCTGTTGATGTGCTGCTCCACTGAGGCCAGGTCCACACCCCAGGCCACCATGTCCATCTCTGCCTGCAACAAAAAGAGAGGCGTGCTTTGTTTTTGCACCTTTGCACCTGTTTCACTTATGTACAGCATCACAGCTTTACTTCAGATAGAACCAAAGATGTAAATATGGAGTATTTTTGAAGTCAGAATATTTTTTAAAGGTTCCCAAATGGCTAATGCAGGGTTGCCAAATACTTCCCTCAACTTGCTTGACCCCAGCTCAAGATGGGCAGAGAAGGAAGTTTAGAAATGGGAACCTGAAAACCAAGATCATGTCTTCTGAAAAAACAAAACAAAACAAACAAAAAAACAAATCTACCTGTGCACAGGCAAGCAAGCATGTAAACAGAACATATGTGTGCATATATATGTATGATGTTATAAAATACTCATTTAATCATTCTTAAATGTGCATCAAAAATCATTAAATAAATGCAATCATATACTGTTCCCCAAACTAAATAGTCAACCTAAAAGCATCTTTCATTGTTTATTTCTTTATATTGTCTTGATGGATGTAATTATTGGCTTTTTAAAATCCAGGATATACCATTCCCTTTTAGGATGCAAAACTCCCTATGGCCCATTTCAAAGGGAAGTCACTATATCTACTCAAGGATTCAATTTCCATAAGTGTTGGCAATATTAGGATTGTGGACTTAAGTTATCTTTTTCAAAAAATTAAATCTGACTAAATTTATTATTTGAGCCTCAAATTTAAGAATGTTTCACAATAAGAATCACACACATTGTTCCACCAGTTTCACACTGGGGCAAGTCCATTATCTCACCCTTCTTTTGCATGAGTACGTGTAAATTTCCAAATCACCTATGTCATCTCTTGGACATGCCAAGGGCAAACATTCCAATCTGGGATTGCAGCAAGAACATAAAACACATTGTTCTAAGCCACATCCATGTTCTAATACACTTGGCAAGGCTTCAGAAAGGGAAGCCATTTCAGAGTCAGACAACAGAAGGTTACCCGGGACTTTGACCCTTCTCTTCCACAGCTGTCTCGGCTTTAAACCAGAGACAGCCAGGTGCATGCAGTGGGACATTAGCAACGTGACCAGGCTCCAGCTCACGCCTCTCATTACCAGCCAGGTGTATAGTATCTGACCTGTCCATCGGCAAACACAAATCAGGAAAACAAAACAAAAACCTGGCTCAGGAGTGCCTGCCTCCTGATTGGCTGCTGAGGCAACAGTTCCCTTATCAGCTGGGGCCTGCAGCTCAGTCTCCTGGGAACCAGGTAAAGCATGCAGGGGAACAAGCGATAAGAGGAAAGGAGCCAGAGCAAATCCCAGAGCGAACCTGCAGTAAGCAATCAAACAGCTTTTAGTTTGTTTGCAACCATGAGGGCTGCCTGCCTAATCCGGAAAGCACTGCTTATCAATTGCTTCTGTTAGAAAACAACATAAAACTGGCCGGGCGCGGTGGCTCACACCTGTAAACCCAATACTTTGGGAGGCCAAGGCGGGCGGATCACAAGGTCAGGAGTTGAGATCAGCCTGACCAATATGGTGAACCCCCCCCCCACCCCATCTCTACTAAAAATACAAAAAATTAGCTGGGCAAGGTGGCACACGCCTGTAGTCCCAGATACTCGGGAGGCTGAAGCAGGAGAATTGCTTGAACCCGGGAGACAGAGGTTGCAGTGAGCCGAGATCATGCCACTGCACTCCAACCTGGGCAACAGAGTGAGACTCCCTCTCAAAAAAAAAAAAGAAAAAGAAAATGACATAAAACTGAATTCATGTGGTAATACTTCTACAAAATTTAAAAACATTGAGCATTTACTACATTCTTAAGCTACACCCAACATAAATACAAAAAAAATGACAAATTATAGGTTGTCTTTTTTTATAACTGTCATACTAAGAAAACTTTAGGAGATATGACGTTTCATAACTAATTTAATTGGAAGGCTGTTTTGCCCATCATTGTGGATCCTTAAGATGTAGTTAAGCCCCATCAGCTCCGCCATGTCTTCCTTTGACTGCTCCACTCCACAGGAACTGGCCACCCTCCCCTCTACTCCCAACTAAGCAAGAATGTATTATAGCTGATCTAGACAGAAATTTGGCATTGGAGTGTACGCATCTTGTTTTCTTCAATAACATTCACTTTCAGGACTAGGGACCACAATCTTTGAACGTTGGGTGCCACTACATATAAAATCCTCAAGAAATGTGCTCGAAGATTAGAAGGAAATTTGAAAAACATACAAATAGATTTGTATTTAGGTTTCTGATATTTTAACTGACTTTTGTTCTCTCTAAGCCTTACCTTCTGTAATAGCTTATATTCTTTATAATAAAAGGGAGAAAAAGGTAACTGAATGAATGAATGTTTAGTCACTGAAGTCCTCACTACTTAGGAAAGAATACACAAAAATTTTAAAGGAGTTGAGAAATTTTAGAACCACTGCTGAATTAGTCTAACAACTAATCAAACCAAGCTTTCTTACAACCACATCTACATTGCGTAACAATCTCTCCACAACTTATCACTCTAACACATCCATATTCTCAAGGGAAGGGTTAGGAGTAGGTTTTCATTATAAAATTCCCATCTACATGATTGTGGCGTATTTCTACCACCACCTGTTCATTACAGGACATAATGACTACATGAAACAACACAACAATCATTAGTCTTGAAAAATACTTTGCAGAAACTCCAGTTCCAGGGAAAGGATCAGCATATCCTTCCAACATTATTTTACTTCACTCCCACACTGGTGACGTTATGGTTGCACAATGAGACAACTGAGACTTCAAAAGTCTAAGGTAAGCAACCAATGGGCCTAAACCAGAATGGCTAGTTTCACTGTTTCCAGCTCCTCCAATCTGTGAACATTTTAAATGAACCGCCACAATGGGCTTTTTTTCAAGTACCTATGAGTAAAACAGATGAGGTCAGTTGCCACTCACATAGAACAATGAAGTTATTTAGCACATAAACTCCCACAACAGATTTTTCCGGCGGTCAATATAAGAACTGGATATTCAAAGTCTACTAACTAAATTACACATGTTAAATATGACCTGTGTGATAAAGGATGACTATAAAGCAATGAGGCTGATTCCCCAAGCCACACTGAAATCTCATTCATTCCAAAATAGAAGACCACTTTTCAAATTGTATAGGAGGAAAATCCTGCAAACAGCAAGCTGCTGCTGCCACCTGAGGTCTAGAAGACTCTTTGTCACACAAACACATGGGCTGACCCCATCGTGCTGGAACGTCTGGACTGCACAGGTTTGGGCTGTTAAGAAGCTGCTTACCCTTTGCTGCCTCATCCACCCCAAACATTCACTGGTGACATGCTTGGTGAACTCATCCCAGCCAGAGCCACTCTGACAAGTGTAGCCTCCACCACCCTTGGAGCTGGCCCTGCGGACTCGAGGGACACTGATGGCTTTATAAAGGGCTCGCATTTGCTCTTGGAGCTGAAGAAGCCTGCAAAGAAAAATAACCTTTAAACCACTGCAGGAAAACAGCCTATGAAAACCCGTTCTGGGCAAATTTCCCCTTTTCTGAGTCTTTTGTGTTAATAGAGAAGCTATAAATGTTTTATGGTATTTGAAGATTTTTTTTTCTTTACCCCAGGACTTAAGTCTTAATCACATACAAAAAATTAAATCTTAGGAAGAGGTTCAAAGCACGAAACAGCATAGAAAGGGCCACTGCCTTTGCCTAACCTGGTAGCAACTTTCATTTTCTCATGCGTTTTGTCCTGGGAGTTTTCCTAGTACCCTGGGCCCCAGGTAGTAGTAGAACAAATTCAGACTATATTTTTCTGCCTTATAGTCTTTGTTTCCAACTCTAAGGGTCTCATTTTTGTATTTATTAAACTAAGCTTGTCTTGATATTAGACCCTTAAGTGACTCACACCTGTAATCCCAGCACTTCGGGAAGTGCAAGACGGAGGACTGCTTGAGCCTAGGAGTTTGAGATCAGCCTAAACAACATGGCAAAACCCTGTCTCCACAAAAAATTTTTTTTTAATTTGCCAGGTGTGGCACATGCCTATAGCCCAGCTACTTGATAGGCTGAAGTGGGAGGATTGCTTGAGCCCAGGAGGTTGAGGCTGTGGCGAGCCACATTTGTGCCACTGCACTCCAGCCTGGGTGACAGAGCGAGACCCTGTCTCAAAAAAAAAAAAAAAAAAAAAAGTCAAATGCCATGCCAAAGGTCTTTCTGTCCTCTAAAGGGAGGTATAGTTAATATCTATAATGAAATGCTCACTTTGTATTAGAGATACATAATAAAGCTGCAAAATACCAAGTAAGCAAGCCTTTCCTTGGGAATATTTGTGCTGCCTTCAAAGGAAGACCTGGGTCATAGAATTGAGTGTAACTGGTTATGTGGTGTTCTTTTTCACGGGGACTGCCCGATCCATGCTCTGTGGACAATACCTCTTCTGGTAAGCATCACAGGGCTGGCCCATCTGCCGCATCTCTCTGATCAAGCTGTCAAGGATTTCCATTTGGTCATTGGCCTGGGCAAAACACTCATCCAATTCTCGACTCCGAGTCAGCTGTATTCCATCTCCATACTTCAATTCCTGAAAGAAAACACTCACATGAAGGAAAACACATACTACCAGGAAGAAAACCTTCGGGCATTAATGGAAGCAAGAGCTTCCACTGTAAACATGACAAAAACTGTAAGTTTCCCCAGTGAAAATGATCTTATTGAGATAAGAAGGTAAACAGACGGAGATTCATGAACCAAAGTTTGTGGACTGTCTTTTAAATTTGCATTTGGCTTTTAAAGTCATATTTGCAGAATGCTAACCTTCCCCTTGCTTCAACAGGTTAAATGCTGATCTTTCATATTTACACACAACTCTCATCTAATGGGAATTTCACTGTGATAAGGACACTGTACCGTTATGCCAGATAGGGCTTCTTACACACAGAGTTTTTCCTATATCTTATGAGACATAACGTTTTAGTTCTTTTTATTTATTTATTTATTTATTTTTGAGACAGAGTCTTCCTCTGTTGCCCAGGCTGGAGTGCAGTGGCACAATCTCAGCTCACTGCAACCTCTGCCTCCTGGGTTCAAGCGATTCTCCTGCCTCAGGCTCCCGAGTAGCTGGTACTACAGGCATGTGCCATCACACCAGGCTAATTTTTGTATTTTTAATAGAGACGGGGTTTCACCATGTTGGCCAGGCTGGTCTTGAACTCCTGACCTCAACTGATACACCCGCCTCGGCCTCCCAAAGTGCTGGGATTACAAGCGTGAGCCACCACACCTGGCCAACGTTTTAGTTCTTAAAAAGAAGGCTTCTGCCTGGTTAACTTATTGGGCCAAACAATGTCCTGGTTTTGATGATGCACTATAATCATATAAGATGTCACTACTGGGCAAAGCTGGGTGCTGGGTAGAGACCCCTCTGTACTATTTTTGCAACTTCTTGTGAGTCTATAACTACTTCAAAATTTAAAAAGGGTTTTGTATTTAGAAAAACAAAAACAGAAAGCTTCCTCCTCTGCTTCAGTGCCACCTACTGATCTTTCTCTGGAATTTTATATTTGCTGCTTTTACTTGGCTTTAGTCAAATGAACCTCATTTCTCTAAACAGAAATGTTAGCAAATATGACACTATTTCCCTAACCTGTTTTTACTACACGTTGATGCATGTAAGTAAAAATAAACTGAGAACATGAGGCCATGCAAATTTTCAGAGCTACATGTAAAACGTATCCATAGTCACTACAAATGACTGGTGTGTGTGTATGTTCACTATTAAGTCACTGGTGTCTGCTATTTTGTTTTGTGTAAAGGAATCGGGCCACTGTGAGGAACATTTCAAGGAGTATGTTTCAAATCAGACATTCGAAACAACTAGAACTGGAGCCAAGCTAGTTTGCTGAGCCCCAAATATCTCTGAACATGGACTAAAGTGACATTATTTTTTTAATTGGATGAAGAAATTCAGAACTAGAACGCACACAATATCTAAATTAAGAAATTAGGACATTAAAATATTATCTAAACAGAGCCCATAAATTCATTTGATTAAAATCTGTTTCAAATACAGGCTGTTTAAAAGGGGTACTTTGTGAAGAGGCAGATTCCAGACGTAACCCTGATACCAATGTCAGCATTAGGGGGACTTGGCTGAAAAGATTCAGTAACTCAATAGAGGGACAGAAAAGATGGCTACGGCCCCACCATTCTCTATTCTGTTTTTAGCAAACTCAGAGCAAAGGTGAATGCTAGTGTTTTAAAATGAAGACTTTACACAGCAAATACCACAAACTCCACGATTTCTAATCCGGATTCGATGAGATCCTAGAATGTCTCAGTTATCTTAAGAAACACAGCAAGGTTCTCACAAATGTTACCCTTCCTCCTCAATTTTCCATTGCCTATTTTTCCCCATTTTTCTGTTTCTCAGATAAAATTGTTATCTCAATATAGTCATTTTCCCTGAAAAAAAAAAAACATACTAAATTGATGGTGCATATGAAGATCCATTCCAACCCAGGAACAGAAACATGCCAGGTTGCATCTCTCAGAAGGGAAAGTATCAAAAAGTCACGTAAATCATAAATTGCTTTATTTCCAAAAAGGTGGCATTCTGTAGTGTAAACATTTGTTGGGAGGGGAACGGGGAACTGTTTGAAAGCTGGTTCCCATTGTTAAACCAACATTACAAATAGGTTAAGAAGACACACATCTCTCCGTAGTCTGTTCTGAAAAACAGCATCTCTAAACACCACGTGAAAGAGGTCAGTGTATAGGCCCCGGCCAGCAGAAGCTAACCAGAGCACAGCCGGGTGTGGCCAAGGCTTTGGGAGAAGCGATGGGAACAGAGAAAGCTTACAGGCTGCACGATGAGCTCTGCTCGCATCAAGCAGTCGGAGCAGTTCTGCAGCAGCTCCTGGATGGTGTTCTGGTTCTGGTGCCTGGACATTGTGCCGGTTTGACTAAGGAGGCAAACACAGAGAAACCAGACATCAAATAACTTATTTCAATTCTGAAATAATGTCAAACTTGCAAAAGTTGCAAAAACAGGACAAAACCACTCCTGTGAGACCCTTTATCCAGAATTCCAATTGTTAACATTTTGTTGTGTTTCTTTTATCCCCCTTCTCCCCTCTCCATAGATGTGTATGTATTTTTTGTGTGTATATATTATTTTTTCTGAACCATTTTAGAATAACCATGCCCTTCCACCCCCAAATATTTCAGCATATATTTATCTATGTATACATATTATTTTTTTCTGAATGATTTGAGAATAAACATGGCTTAACCCCCAAATATCTCAGCATATCATTCCTAAGAATAAAAACATTCACTTATATATAACCACAATACAATGATCAAACTCAGAAAATTTACAATTGACACAAACGATTTTCTAATTTATAGAACTTGTTCAGATTTCACCAATTAGCCCAATAATGTCATTCACAGCAAGTTTTCCCCTCCCAGGTCCAGGATCCAATCCAGAAATCTATCTCTCTGAGTTACAAAAATACACTTCTGGCCATGACAATGACACAGAGCTATTTCAGCTTCACTCCTGCTTCATCCCACAGCGGTCCCTATTGACAATCCCCAACACCACAAGTCCCTCTGCAGGAAGACCTCACGGTGTCAGACACAGAGCATAAAGATTTCACTGGCAAGTCTGGCTGAAGGAAAGGTAGGAGAGGAGAAAAAAGCTTACTATACAAAAGTATTGGCCAGACACAGTGGTTCACGCCTATAATCCCAGTGCTTTGGGAAGCCAAGGCAGGAGGACTGATTAAGTCCAGGAGTTGGAGACCAGCCTGAGCAACACAGCAAGACCCTGTCTTACAAAAAAAAAAGATTGTTTTTAAATTAGCCAAACATGGTGATGAATGCCTGTAGCTCTAGCTACTCAGGCAGCTGAGGTGGGAGGATCACTTGAGCCCACGAGTTGGAGGCTGCAATGAGCTATGATCACACCACTGCACTCTTGCCTAGGTGACAGAGTGAGACCCTGTCTGTAAAATATATATATATTTTTTCTGTAATTCCTGTAAAAGACAACGTTTTTTTAAAAATCATGTTGTGAAGAAAGTGATGGAAAATTTAAATACATTATCTTTATTGCAAAACAAACCCATTCTCCTTTCAAGATGTTCCTAGAATACCTATTTTTCTCTACAACGAAGCTCATTCAATGTACATTTCAAATGAGGCACTTTTCTGGAAGACACCTAGCAGAAACCTTAAAACAACAGTGGCATTGGTGGAAAATGTTGCAGATGGTCTGTATCTTAAAGAAAGAGATGACAGAGTTTCATTTGCTCTTCAAGCAAGGTATAACCAAAGTCTGGCTTGTAAATTTACCGAGATATATTATGCCACAGCACAGCCTACTGTAGTTTGGTTTCAGAGAGATTTAAAGCAGATCAAGTGATTATTTAACGTCTGTGAAAAGTCCTCACGGATGTGCTACAAGAAGTTGGCTCTTCCTACCTTCATCCAGGGCCAGCCTGAGCCTGCTTTTATCTGGTGCCTGTCTAACCAACTGGATGTGTGTGTGTGTGTGTGTGTGTGTGTGTGTGTGTGTGTGTGTGTGTGTGTGTTAAAGAAAGAATTTCACTGTTTAAAAAAAAAGTCTGACAAACAATGGTTGCATTATGCATAGATGGGATAAGATCACAGTAATGTGGGAATTCTTCCGCAGCACCTGGCTGCACTGTCTCACCACAGGAAAGCACTTTCTTTTTTGGCCACCCATCTGGGGTTCCTCCCTGCAGGCAAGGCTCCCCAACAAGCCAGGACTAGATGAATGTGGGTGAGGAGCCCAGACCTCCCTGGGAACTACTCCCAGAAGAAGACACAGGCTCCTCCAGGCAGGCCCAGGGGAGGTGGTGCCAGAGCCATCCAGCTCTCAAAACCAGGACTGCCACCACCCACCACCAATGCAACCAGTCTCTGTCTTCCACTCCGAATTATACAGGAAATGAGGTCCATTTCTCATACTGCTGAGATATAAGCAAGATCATATTTGTTGTCCTAACTTGTGCAGAATTCCAACTGACTTAGAACACCTTCCAAAACATAGCTGTTATAAAACAGAGGAAAGAAATTCAAGAGACAAAGGAAAACATTAAGAAACCCAGCAACCTCACTCAGAACCCTAGGATGAATTAAAAAATTAGGAAGGTCCTGTGTAATTATTTTTATTTTCTTTATTGAAGGGACATAGGAATATCTTTATTCTGAAACATTAAGAAATTCTGTTCAGCAATTTGGCTCCGAGGGTGATTCCCACAAAGAATGCCAGTCCCAAGCAGATAAATGAAAGAGTTGTCTCTTAACACAATGGAAAGTCAGAGTTTCCTAAATGATTTAATAATGTTTAATAATGTGTGCCACTGTAAAAACAATCACAAACTGAGCTATAAGATGAGGGTGGGGCACGCCTGTAATCCCAGCACTTTGGGAGGCCAAGGCAAAAGGATTGTTTGAGCTCAGGAGTTCAAGACTAGCCTGGGCAACACAGCATAAAACCCAGCTGTTAAAAAAAATAAAATGATGGAGGCATGGGAAACTGGGTGAGGGTATACACAAACTTTGTACTATTTTGTAACTTTTCTGCAAATCTAAAACTATTCTAGAATTAAAATGTATTAAAAAACAGAGACAGGGAGGACAAACACAATTGTGAATGAACTTTTTTAAAAGTGAATTTATGAGAACAAATTCATTTGACCACAAAATATAAAACTCGCCAACTTCTTTTTACCCAATAACTAGGCTGGTTAGTTATACCACAGTTAGAAATGAATTACATCCAGGATAAAGGAGGTAAGGCAACCAAACATTGGCTTAAAACATTGGCGGGTTTGCTCTATTTTTTAATTCCCTCCCCCTAGTTTTAGAAGACATTCCTATTTCTCTAGAGATCAGTTGGCATCCTATAAAGAGAAGACAAACTACCTGGCTGCACTGTCTCACCACAGGAAAGCACTTACCTGCCTCCCCTTGGCTACCCATATTTGAACTTAAAAAAAAAAAAAAACGTAACTTCATATGCTGCTAATAATACAAATAAATTCTTCGTGCTTTTCTAAAGGATTTCCATATGTTCTTTTTTTTTTTTTTCTTTTTTCCGAGATAGAGTCTTGCTCTGTCGCCCAGGCTGGAGTGCAGTGGCACGATCTCAGCTCACTGCAACCTCCGCTTCCCGGGGTTCAAGTGATTCTCCTGCCTCAATCTTCCGAGTAGCTGGGACTACAGGCATGCGCCACCACGCCCAGCTATTTTTTTTTTTTTGTATTTTTAGTAGAGATGGGGTTTCACCATGTTGGTCAGGCTGGTCTCAAACTCCTGACCTCAAATGATCTGCCCACCACGGCCTCCCAGAGTGTTAGGATTATAGGTGTAAGCCACTGTGCCCTGTCTCATATGTTCCTGATATCCACTAAAACACTTACATGTTTTGCATGGCATGTTAGTAAATAAATTAACAACTGTATAAGAATAGGGAATGCACAGAAATCTAATCCTTTAAAGGGTTGAAAAAATAAAAAGCTTAAGTGTTGGAACAATGAAATAAAGAATCTTTTATATCATTATTTGTCTATTGGGAAGTGTGATCTAATTAACCAAATTTCATCATATACACAACTTTTCAAGACCACGTCTGATCCTTAAAACAAGGTCTACTTCTATCTTTCATCTGTAAGAATCCAACTTCAGTCTTAGGTGTGGCCAAGAATTCCCTTTGGAAACAGACTGAGGCGAGAAAAGGAACTAGGTATACACCTTGTGAAGGGCTCGGTCCATCAAAACAAGACAGAGGGAGAGGGAGACTCAGGCCAACTAAGGTATAGGGAATCCACCTTGACAGGTCAGTTTGCTTGTCTTAGCCCAATGAAGAATCCACACAGAACTCGCTGTACTCAATCCGGGAGGAAGTTCAGCGGAAAGGATTTCGACCCATCGGGTTAGTCTGATGTCAGACATACACCACCTGTATGTGTAGCACTGGATTCTTCAGCACAAGAGCCAGAAGAGCTTGCTTCAGGAAACATGCCTTTTTTTTTTTTTTTTTTTTTTTTTTGAGAAGGAGTCTCACTCTGTCGCCCAGGCTGGAATGCAGTGGCACAATCTCAGCTCATTGCAACCTCCACCTCCTGGGTTCAAGTGATTCTTCTGCCTCAGCCTCCCAAGTAGCTGGGATTACAGGCACACTGCCACCACGCAAAGCTAATTTTTATATTTTAGTAGAGACAGGGTTTCACCAAATTTTGGCCAGCCTGGTCTCAAACTCCTGACCTCAAGTGATCCACCTGCCTTGGCCTCCCAAAGTGCTAGGATTACAGATGTGAGCCACCGCTCCCAGCCAGGAAACATGCATTTTTTTAAAAGCTGTAATTCAAACCTTTCTAAGTCAGATTATATATATATACGTTATTGACCACACAATTTTAGATTTTTTTTTAATCTCAGAAATTTCTATCTCCATCTGTTGGGCTAAATGGTATGTAAGATTTCTTCACCTCATTCATTCTGTAACTCAATTTTAGGAAATGACCAACCTCATTCTTCCTTATTGAAAATAATACAAATGTCTATGTTAAGTTCATGGTAAATAAATGTATCATGCTAATTGAATTAAATTTAATTCATATAGTGCAGTTTGGGAAAATGCAAAATTCTATAATGTATAAAGAAATAATTTTAAAATGATGTACTTACAAGTGCATACAAATTTTTTTAAATCCCTACCCTCAAAGAAATTTTTAATACTGCTACATATGGGTGTTAGGGTTGAGAGATTTTCAAATCATGTTAGGAATTAAATTAACAAGCCATGAAGTTCAATTTTTAAATCCCATTTCAGTGGCACAGAAGATGGCAGATGTCATGTGCTTTTTTTAAAAAAAAAAAAGAAAAAGAAACTCATTTGGGTCAAATTTATCAAAAGAATATTGACTTCTAAACCAAAATTAATAGGTGCCCTTGAAAAAAATAACTCATCCTTAAAAGTTTTTAACTCTTCTGACAGATAAATGAGTCATATTACAAAGAACCTACCTGTACATACTTTTTTTTTAAGTTCATCCTAAAACTTGTTTAAACAAGTAAGGGTTCCAAATATTTGCATAGAGAGCCCTTCATCGGTGGTTAAAAAGAAAACAAGTTCTGGATTCTAATCCAAAGACGGACCACAGGAATGTGTGAACAATATTACCAAGATTTCAAGTTTTTATTTTACTACCTTCAAAAAAACATTTTTCTTTAAAAACAGGACTCCAAAACTAGCTGTCCTAAGGCATTAGCTTTACATGTGTTGCCAAAAATATTATTTTTAAAAATACAAGACAACGTTGGGTGCCGCAGCTCATGCCTGTAATCCCAGCACTTAGGGAGGCAGAGGCCGCCGGATTGTTTGAACCCAGGAGTTTAAGATCAGCCTGGGCAACATGGCGAAACCCCATCTCTACAGAAAAAAAAAAAAAAAACAGCTGGGCGTGATGGCACAGGCCTGTAAGTCCCAGCTACTCAGGAGGCTGAGATGGGAGGCTGAGATGGGAGGCTGAGATGAGATGGTTGAACCTGGGAGGCAGAGGCTGCAGTGAGCCGAGATTGCACCACTGCACTCCAGCCTGGGCGAAAGAGCAAGACCTTGTCTTAAAAAAATAAAAATATTCAGAAAGATACAGGAAAAAAAGTTCATACTTTCAGAAAGCTAAAGAAAAAATAACACAAAAAAAACAAGACAAATATTTCAAAAAGGGACATTATAGGCAAAAAAAAAAGTTTTTAAATGAAGAGTTACTCTCTTTGTTTTATAAAAATACTTTTATAATAACTATGTTGCTCATTAGACACTTGGACCATGCCCTGTAACTTTGCATTTCTTTCTGTTTATATATTTTCTCTCCAACTGGACTCTTTCCTTCCTTCCTCTTTCCATCTCTCCCTTCCTCTCTCTCCTCTTCTTTTGTTCATTCAGTCAACACAGGCTCTTGTACACATGCCAGAAAGACTCATATGTCTCTCTGTTTTCAGGTTCATGGAATAATTGCCTAGAAAAAACTCAGGAAATGTGTGTTAGGAACTATGATAGTTATATAATGCATTAATATTGACCGTAAGGCCTATTTGCTTAGCTCTTTACAATTTTCAAAGCATTTTTCACATATACTATTTTGTTTGAGTTTCTTGAAAGGCTCTTGCATAAAAAGAAAAATATATTTTTAATACTTCATTTAAGGATGATACTTTACCTCTAAGATTCACTAGCCGGGTGCGGTGGCTCACGCCTGTAATCCCAACACTTCAGGAGGCTGAGGTGGGAGGATCACCTGAGGCCGGGAGTTTGAGACCAGCCTGACCAACATGGAGAAACCCCGTCTCTACTAAAAATACAAAATTAGCCAGGAGTGGTGGCGCATGCCTGTAATCCCAGCTACTCAGGAGGCTGAAGCAGGAGAATCGCTTGAACCTGGGAGGCAGAGGTTGCAGTGAGCCGAGGGCACCATTGCCCTCCAGCCTGGGCAACAAGAGCGAAACTCCGTCTCAAAAAAAAAAATTCATTAAACACCCTCTATATACATCAGCTGAAATGCCGTGTTAGCCATCCTTCAAAAGTTCAAAATTTCAGAAGTTACAGCCTTCTGCAAGGAGCTTCCGTATCACACCTCTGCATCCTCTCTCTTGCATTGAACACACCTGGCTACCTGCTCCTGGAGAGCAAAGTCCCATGTCTTAGTCATCTTGGACTCCTACAAACACTTAACCTAACAACATAAATAAGGTTCGGCACACAGAAGGTACTTAATGCATGTTTGGCTTAGTAAAGTGGAAGAAAAACAAAGGCAAACAAAAGACCGATCTGAGGATATTATGGCTCATCTCATTACCCTCATTTCAAAAGCTCAACCAGAGAGTACAGCTGTCCCCTCCCCATTCCCACTCCAGCAGTGAGCAAACATGGTGGATTTTTTTTCTCTATAGATTTTAGAAAGACAGCCTCCTTTGATCCTGCATTTTGTCTACGCCCAGGAGCTACAGAAACAGTACTCTAATAAAAGTTCTGCTTCTTTTCCAGGCAGTTTTCTCGATTTTCACACTGTGTGTTTGGCAGATTGTGTTTGCGGGATAGTGGAAAGCTGATCACATATCATTAACTTCAGAAGGACTTTGAAGTAGGGCACAGTTGGAGTCCACGCCCAGCTCAGCCACTTCCAGTTATACAGCCTGTGACCTTGAGCAACTTAAAGTGACATCCACTGGCAGTGCCTGGAGCTTCTGCCTCTATGACAGGTAGAACACCCCCCTCCTGGGGCTGAGGTGAGGCTCAGAGGGGCACTGCAGAGGCAGAGGCCTCACTTAGTGATAGCTCTTACTTGCGGAGGCTGCTGCTGTTGTTATGGTTCTGAAATTTCTTTCTTTTTTTTTTTTTCCACGGAGTCTCGCTGTGTTGCCCAGGCTGGAGTGCAGTGGCATGATCTCAGCTCACTGCAACCTCTGCCTCCCGGGTTCAAGCGATTCTTCTACCTCAGCCTCCTGAGCAGTTGGGACTACAGGCACCCGCCACCATGCCCGGCTAATTTTTGTATTTTTAGTAGAGACGGGGTTTCACCATATTGGCTAGGCTGGTCTGGAACTCCTGACCTCGTGATCCGCCCGCCTCAGCCTCCCAAAGTGCTGGATTACAGGTATGAGCCACCGCGCCCAGCTGAAATTTCATTTTTGTGTTTTGTCTTTGCCCCAGTCCATAACTTTAAGGATGTCCTGCAGCAAAATGGAAGTGGGGTGATAAGAAAAAAAAGAGAAAGAGGAGAAGGAAGAAATGGATTGGGTATTAAGTGTGAGGCATTTCAGGAGTTCGTAAGGTTCCCTACGAGGCTCAAAAATAACTGAGACAATTCATAGAGAGTGATACACTTTACCAGCATGAAAGAAACTTATTGAGGGTAAGAAAATTCAAAGGCCAGGTGCACTGGCTCTTGCCTGTAATTCTAGCACTTTGGAAGGCCAAGGTGGGAGGATCACTTGAGCCCAGGAGTTCAAGACCAGCCTGGGCAAGAGAGCGAGACCTTGTCTCTACAAAAAAAAAATTGTTTTAATTAGTTGGGTATGGTGGCACACACCTGTGGTCCCAGCTACTCGAGAGGCTGAGGTGGGAGAGTCACTTAAGCCTGAGTGGTCAAGACTGCAGTGAGCTATGATCATGCCACCACTCCAGCCTTAGCCACAGAGCAAGACCCATCTCAAAACAAACAAACAAACAAACAAACAAACAAAATGTAATTCCAAGCAGAACCTTAGATCTGTTTGCTGCAGCTTCTCACTAAACTGTCTTCATTTTCATGAAATGTAGATTTCACATTCATGAGCCCTTCCAGCCCAAGGTGTCCGTGGTGAGGCATAAATTATTGGACTGCACTAGTATTTTACAAGATGTCACCTCAAATGAGCAGCTCATGTCTGAGTCTTAGGATCTGTGGGGCCGTGACTTCAAAATCATAACCACACCTGAACGTTTTCAAGCAGCAGGGCCACTGGGACCAGCCCAGCGGGAGGGAGATGGAGAAAATCAAGGGGTGGGGCACTTCTCCCAGCTGCAGCAACAAGGCCTCCAGACTGAAACCACTCCTTCTAGAACCTCCTGGTCTGGAAAAACTGGTTAGCTGAGTCAAGACACACTCTCCAAGTCTCACACCCAAGCCCTCCTTGCTCCACCCTAAGAAGTCAGCACTGAGGCATCAGAGCCATCAGCAGTTTTTCCCTTTCCAAGACATTTCCATTACCTGAACAATGAAATTATGCCCATATTTAGAGAAAAAAATGACTGTTGAAAGCTGTATTGTCCCATTAAATAGATCTGACTAACAATTAGTTGGCTTAATGCAGAATCAAATTGAGTTTCTTTTTTCCTAAGCAGATAGAAACTCTACAGGAGTATTAATGAAAGAATACAATGATTATGAAATATTTCACAGGAATGCAGACTGAGGAATTTAACAGATTAAAAATAAGTAATAACTCAGAAAAAGGTTTACAAGTAGAAAAGGTGAATTCTCACACTACAGGTTTAATCTTCTCTTGGGTCATTGTGGTATACTGGATTCAAATCTAGCTTAACCACTTAACTAGCTATGTGACCTTAGGCAAGCCTCAGATTCCCATCCGTAAACTGGGAAGTTTGTTATGAGGCTTGACATAACATCCTATACAAGGCACATCACAGGTATTTGCCGGGTAATGGTAACTATTATTAACCACCGACCTGATATTTTTATAAAATATACAAGTTAAATTTAATAACCATATAAATGTTACCTGCCATATATTAAGCTACACTAAATCTTGCTTTGCAATCATCTCCCAGAAAAGTGTTTGGACTATCTACGCTATGAGTCACTCGAGCTCTGGGCCTGTTTTCTCAGACTCTCCCTTGCCTCTCGCATCCAATTCTTAGCTGAAGCTGTCACTTCACCTTGGCAACACCTACTTTCCCATCCACCGCCCTCACCGTGGTTCAGACTTTCATTCCCTCCCTCCTTCACTGGTGCAATGGCTTCCTTAAGCCAACACCTAAACAGTCCAGAAGCTCAGTTATGATCGTCTGACTTCCCTGCTCCTCCAATGGAGGAGACTTTCAACGGCTTCAATGAAAACCTGCACCAGCTTCCCTCTGCCTATCCAAATCCCTCTCCAGGGCATTCAAGGTCTCCAATGCCTTGGTCAAAAAGGATGCTTCCTCCTTTCGTCTTACTCCCTCCGTGCTCAGAGGGAATGCTCAAAAAGATCACTCCATGGGCTTCGCAGACTTTTCTCATGCTCTTCTCTCCCCCTGGAAGGCTCTCTGCCCACCCATCTTGAAACAGCTGAAATACTCCAAAGTCTAGTTCGACACCACTTCCTATATAAAGTCTTCCCAGTGCCCCCACGACAGATATTCTCTCACCTCCTTGTGAAGTCTGAAGTCACGTACACCCCTCCTGTGCATTCCGCTTTTGCGTGCTAGTCTTCGTGTACTTATCTTCCTTGGAAGGGCCTACACTCCTTTCAAGGCTATAGATTTCCGCCTTGATCTCCCCTGACACTTAACACAGAATGCAGCCAATGCTCGGTAAATTCTTGCTGAATTAAGGAATTAATGGAATTTGAGATGCTTTCATGGTGTAATTACAGGCCTGTCCATTCTAAAAGTCAGGCTGTGAAGGCACAGGGAAAACCAAGGTGAGGATCCTTGGGTCCTCAGGCCAACCCAGCCATAAGTGGATTCTGGGATCCTGGGCACGTCCTCAGCTTCCTGTCTCTGAAGTGTGCATGTGGGGTTTCTGCCTAGGCTAAGTGATCCTTAGGGGTCCCCCCTGCTCTAAAATTCAGGCGAATGGACCTGTTTGTCTCATAGTAAGAAATAAGCTTCTCTTAAAACCTAATTTAAGACTAACTTTAAAATGTATATGAAATAATGATCACATGTATCTTAGTTTTGAAATCATGAGATCTGAAGAAAAATAAGCATTAATATTATAACCACATATTTCTGAAACTTAATGACTATTTTCTGCTCTTAATCCTCCCACAAATTCACCCTTTGATAGGTGAGATCTAACTGTAAGACTTTGTTACTTTGGTAACAAATTTCACTACAGATTTGTAACTTGTTTTAATGACAGGAATAAGACTAGAGTAATTCTGCTGTAATTGAAAACAGTATTAATATAACATCCTATCCAAGAAGAATCCAAAATTTACATTTCAAGACATGTACATGTCTATTATTTCATTATCAAGGTTGTAACATTTACCAAATGTTAACAAAATTAAGTAGTTGCAGATTCCATTCAATCTAAAATAAAGACACAAAGAACAGGCAGGTGGTAGGGGAAAAAGGGGGAATTAGGATACAATGAGATCTAATACTGTCCTAAAAATAGGTAAGTGCTGTTCCTGGAAAGGACAGAGAGAGAGATGTTTTAAAGTCATTTTCAAAGGAAAACTAAGAGTTGGGCCCTCCACACATTCAAATTACTTTATTTAGGGAAGGGCTAAATACAAAACACTCCACTCAAAAATCACCAATCTATTAATAATTCAGCCATAAAGTAGCAGTTTTTGAAATAAATGAGTTTAAAGTCAACCAATAGTTTTTATACTAGTTTTCGTGCTAAAAAAAAAAAAAAAAGAAAGAAAAGAAAACCACAAAAACCTTTATTTAGAAAACCTTTGGGTCAGAAAAATACTTATGAAATTCTTAATCATCATTCACTTAGCAGAGAGCAGTGGCTCCCTTGGGCACAGAGGGCACCCTGCTTCTACAAAGTGCATGCCACAGCCAAACATATCCCTCCACACAAAACCAGAATGCCACCAGAAAAACTGCTACATGCCCTGTCTTCAGTCAGTCGCTATTATTTGAAAACGCAGAAGTCAGCATGTGTGGGCTATTTTGTAGTCAGTAGCACCACTGCAGGCTGGGACAGGCTCGGGAGGAAACTCCATTGCCAGGGTCCCCGGAAAGAATGACCGCCTCCCGACTCAAGCCCTGAGCTTGACGCCCTGCTGCCGGGCAGAGCAACATTAATGAGGAGAAAAAACATCCTTCCTCAAAGTCAGGTAATTTTTCACTTAGATCTCTTTCCCCTTCCCAGAGAGATGTGAGACTTGACAAGTTTATAAGTAGGCTTTAAGTTGGAAAAACAGAACACAAGAAATGATACTACACAATGAAAAAACATGGAGCCTGCCCAAAATTAAATGTTTCAGTGGGAAATCCTAATAAAACATGTATCTTGATGCAGTTCATTAACCAATTAATTTATTAAAGTTTTACTTCCCTACAAAAGGTATAAGAAGCCAAGGGAGTGAAATATTCGATTAATAGTACTGATTATTGTCTATTTAAAAGAAATCCAGGCTAGCAAAAGCATAGTTATAAATCATAATCAAAATAAATACTTGGTTCATGAAAACGCCAAAAAGAGCTACTAAAGAGTCCTTCACATTCTATTCTGACTTGGATTTAAACTGTGTGTAACCCACACATTTAAAGGATGTGCATCTCAAATCCTGGAGGACTGCGAGAAAAAATTTAAATTTCACATTTAAATGGCTGGCAAAATTTTAAAACAAATGTAATGAAAACCCAAGTTTTCATTCCTCCTATTGCTTGGCACATTTTCCCTGGAAATCCCCAGACACATTTTGTTCAGGAAACAAAGAACTCCAAGATTGAGACAATTCGTTGCTAACTCAAAAAAAAAAAAAAAAAAAGCGAAAATAGATTTTCAGGATGCCCCAGAAATAAATAAATGAATCTAAGCAGAAAACAGGTTGCGACTCGAGTATTCCCTGCCTTCAAAACTGCTTGCAAAAACAAAACTCCCTGGAGCGCATTCAGGCTGCTCCTCCCAGGCCTAGGGCCACAACGCCTGGTAAATAACGTCCCGGCGCTCAGGGCCTCTTTCCCAAAAGCCCGACGTGGGAAGAACTAGCAGGGGGCGGGGAGGTGGGGCGGGCTGCAAAACGCGCACGGCTCACGTGGGCATCTAGAGTCCAGCTCCCGAGACCCGGTCAAAGCAGGGACAGGGTCTCTCCCCACCCACCCAAATGACGCCCTCGGTCTGTTTCCGCGAGGATCCGGAGAAGCTGACCCTCTCACCGGGGGGTCTTCCCGGGGCACCTAGGCCAGGGCGGACCCCCAGCGTCGTCCTCTCCCCCCGCCCCCCACTCCCCTGCCCACACATTCTGGATCAAAGCAGACACGCGGCCGGCGCTCTGCGATCCAAGGCACACTGGGGTCTTTCATCCGGTGTTTTTAAAAAGGAGGAAACAAAAGGCTCAGAGGCAGGACCCCAGGTGCGCTCGCCCGCGGGGGCTGCGGCGCGGACGACCGAGGGGAACAGGCAAGTCCCGGCCGAACTTCGAGCCCCAGGCCCGGCAGCCACCCCGGCGGGGAAGTTTCGTTTGCCGGACAGGGGAAGCCGAAGCGCCTCCTCGGGACAGGACCCCGCGCCGCCGGGACGCGCAGCCTTGATACAAACGTCCTTGGGTGGCCGAGGAGTCCAGGAGTCGCTGCAGTCGTGGTCTCGGGGTTACTTGGCATTGGGGGTGAGCCGGTAGAGACTGCGGAGCCCCGAGCACCACTCGGCCACCAGACAGGACCAGGGCCCAGCTCCTTTCCTCTTTTACTTTGATTACGGTTGGAGAGGTTGGGTTTTGTGGTCGCAGCCCCACCTCGCCTGACCTCCCATTCGCGGGCTGGGACAAAGGCGACTGCAGCCGTGTCCAGCAGACAGGGGACAGCCCCGCGCTGGCCGGACGCCCCCTCTGACCACCCGCCCGGGCTCGCGGGAGGAGAGAAAGGTAAGACCGAGTCCCTGTTCGCAGGACAGGGGCCAACCTGTCCCCGCACGCGTCAGGACACCCGGGTCCTGCTCCCAGCGCGGCCGGGAAGTTCTTTCCGGACCTGGGGCAAAAAATCTTTCCACCTTCGGGACTCGAGTCTCCCAGTCGCCCAGAGGAGGACGGTCCCTCCCTGTCCCGCGAGCCCCGCAGCCCGCGCTCTCCGGGCAGGTACCCACCAGTAGCCGTCCGAGTTCTGGTCGGTGATCACGCCGCGCCGCGAGTAGTACATCCTGCTGGTGCCCCCGCCGCCGCTGGTCACCTCGTAGCGCAGGTCCGGGCCAGACTCGGCGCGGGTCATGCGGCCCAGAGTGTTGATCCGCGGGTGGGAGCCTCCGTTGCAGCTCATGTCGGCGGGCAATCGGGAGAGCGGCTCAGCGCCGAGGCATAAGCGAGGCGGGCCGGCGCGGAGAAAGCGGAGGGGACCAAGGACAGGCGGACGGCCCGGGAACCGGGCGCGAGTGCGGAGGGCTCGCGAGGTCGCTGCTCGCCACCTGGGCCCTCCCGAGGCCGCTGCGAGCGCGGAGACGGCGACGGGCCGGGGGCTGGAGCGGGAGGAAGAGCTGTGGCTCGAAGGGCGGCAAGTGCGCAGAGGAGCTGCGTCGGAGCTGGGTGTTGGTGTTGGTCGGCGGCGGAGCGAGTCTCCTCCCCGCTGGCACCGGGCGCCGAGGCCACACCTGGCCGGTTTCTTCCCAGGGCGGGGTGCGGCCGCCGCGCCTTCCCCGCCCCGCCGCGGGTGTCACCGACGCGCTCCGGCCGCCCCTCCCCACCTGCACCCGCCGCCCGCGGCTCCGCCCTGCGCCACCGAGGCCTGAGTAACGCCGGGCGGGGCGGGGGCGGGGTCCCCGAGACCCGAGCGCCCTGGGCGAAGCCACCGCGGGGAGGACGTGCGCTCGCGGGGGCCGCTGCGCTCTGCGCTGGGGCCTCTCGGGCTGGGAATGCGTGGCCCGGCTTTTGAGGACTTCCTCGGTCCCCGGGTGGAAATAGCTGGAATGGAGGGGCCTCTCGATTGGAGACTTACTGGTCAAATATTTACTTTTGTTGATCACTGGAAACGCTACCTACCACGCACTGACTAGAACCACAGTGAGGAGGGAACGCTTTAGATGATAGAGTTTTGTTTGGGGACTTGTTTTGTTTTGTTTTATTCCAGGAATTCAGGAAATTGCCTCAGAAGTCCGATTTCTGATGTGTAAAACCTTTTTTTACAGAAAACCATGACTTCCTGGAAAAGTCTTCAACGTAAATATTAATCTCTTTGGCATAAAGAGGAAAACACTACAGCTAATTTTTCATGGGATAACATAAAAATATAAGTTGCAATTTCTTTTATTTTTTTCCCTTTCGATGGTCTTTTTAAACGAGTAGTAAAGATTTCAACGCCAGGTCCAGTTTCCAAATTTTGTACGAGAACCTTGCGGATGCTTGTCTCTCGCGCGCTTCTCCGCAGACCCAACCCTCTCCGGAACTCAGAGCTGTTCACCCAAGTCAGCGGAGGAGGCCTCCTGGGACTTGAGACTGAGGGTGGCAAAGAACCCTAGGCAGAGATCATCAACTTGGTACCGATGAGTGACGCGGGACTTGAACATTCCAGCGACTTGCTCCAGGGCCACTGCCAGTTAAGAGGCTGAGTGTTAACTGCACCGTAGGCTCCAGGAACCGAATCGAGTTTGGATACAGACCCAGTCACACCATCCATGAAAAGCTGTTTCTATAATATGGAAAATTGTTAAATGACGCTTTAGTAAAAGCCATTTAAAGATCTTTCTAATAAATTTTTCATCTTTCCAAACAATGCCGCTAATTACCTTCTGATACAGTGCGTTTCCAAAATGTTTATGAACTGAAAACAAAAATAAAAAACTAGATTTTTATGTTGTAAAGAGAGTGGGACTTTCTAAATTTTGTCATATTATAGCGCTTCTCATGACAACTTGACCCTTTAGGCATAATTTTTGACAAAATGTCTTGTTCTTTTTCTTTTTACAGCTGAACGTCTTAAATTCAAGGAGTAAACACATATAATGAGATAAAAGTTTATCACTGTTAGCACAACCAATAATTTGCATCGTAGTCTCAATTTCCTCGAATCTTTAATAAAACCAAAGTGGTCAAGTGTTTAAATGATTATACAGATTGAGTACCCCTTATCCAAAATGCTTGGGACCAGAAATATTTTGGATTCTGGATTTTCTTGGATTTTGCAATATTTGCATAGATGTAACAAGAGATCTTTGGGGATGGAACTCAAGCCTAAACATGAAATTTAGTTGTTTTCTATATGCCTTTTACACATAGCCTGAAGGTAATTTTATACAATATTTTAGATCATTTTGTGCATGAAACAGTTTTGACTGCAAGTCATCACATGAGGTCAGGTGTGGAATTCGCCACTTGTCATCATGTCAGTGCTCAGAAAGTTTGCATTTGGGAGCATTTTGGATTTCAGATTTTCAGATTAGGGATGCTCAACCTGTACAAACACTGATGTATAGACAAGACAGTGGTTTTTCTCAAACAGAATCAATGGCTGGAAGTCAGCCTCTGCACAAACAGCCCATAATATCCATTGGTGGAGGAGAGAAAGACATGCATGGAGGGAAGATGTCAGTGTATAATGTACAAAATTTCATTTAGGATGTTTTCCCTCTATGCATCTCATTTGTTCAGCAAATAATTATAACCTAGGATATGGAAATACTCTGCAACATACAAAGATAAATAAATAGGATCCAGTCACTGCCCCTAAATATATTATAGTAAAACTTTGATTTAAGAAATTCAGGGGCCCGTGCGGTGGCTCACGCCTGTAATCCCAGCACTTTGGGAGGCTGAGGCGGGTGGATCACTTGAGGTCAGGAGTTCGAGACCAGCCTGGCCAACATGATGAAACCCCATCTCTACTAAAAATACAAAAATTAGCTGGGTGTCGTGGCAGGTGCCTGTAATCCTAGCTGTTTGGGAGGCAAAGGCACGAGTATCGCTTGAATCCAGGAGGTGGAGATTATATTGAGCAGAGATCGTGTCATTGCACTCCAGCCTCGGTAACAGAGCAAGACTCTGTCTCAAAAAAAAAAAAAAAAAAAAAATCAGGGATTATTCTTCTCTAATGTGTGATAAAAAGGCCACACAATTGCATGGTAGAATTATCCTTTAAAAAAAAAAAAAAACCACATATCTATTAACCACCCCCCAGTGGTAACAAAAGCTCTTCTTAGCCAAGGGTCCCGTTAGGGTCATAGGAACCAGGCTCCACACAGACCCAACCACCACCCAGACTCACAAAACTGTTCAATCTGCAGGCAAAACAGAGGAGGAGGCGAAGAGCCCACGCCACCAATCACACCTTTGGCTGCGTTGCTTCCTCGCCCGTCTTACTGCTTCCTGGACTTCTCCAGGCATCCCCAAGAACACGAATGGCTTCCAGCTACCAAACATGCCTGCTCTAGGAAGACAGTGGCTTTCATTTATCTTTCTCTAAGGGTGATAAAGAAAGATAAGAGGATAAAATAAATAGATTGACATGCCCGACAGATGGAACCCCCCCCACCTCAACACACACACACGCACATACACACACACACATCAGTTGTCTAGGCTGGCTCATCACGCAATGAAGAGCGAGGATAACTTGCCCATAGTTATAATCTTAGTGCTACCATTTACTTAGGCAAGAGCTCAATTCCTTCATGTGTATAATGGAAATAACACTTGCTCTGCCAAACTTCCAAATCCACAGTGAGGGTCAAATGAGATAAAATACGTGAACATTCTTGAACGCTGTGAAACATATAAAGCTTAAGGTACCACCTCTTAAGCCAAAAGTTCTTTGCCGGATGTGAAATTTTAACCGTTAATGTCCCTGTCTTTATCCCACATGTAAATCAGTAAACCTCCCTCCTGGAGACATTTAAGATGCATTCATTTAGAAAGCAGTTATTGAACATCTACAATGTTACACAACAGTTTCAATGCTAGCCACATGAAGATGAATAAGGCATGACTCTTTTTCTGCAGGGTATCAAAGTGCAGTAGTAAAACAAATAATTACAATACAACATTAAGTATGCTATAATGAAGGTATATTTATAGAATTTTGGAAGCACAGCAAAGAGGTTTAAAAGTAGCTTGTTTTCCTACAACTTGGTTTAAAAAATCAGAATCCAAAGTCTGGCAGAGTCTTCACTGGCTGACCTAAGGTCGGCTATTTTTTCCCTGCCACTCATAGATAGCTCCCCTTGTGCTGATAAAACAGATCACTGACAGGCAGCTTTCTCTGTGGCTGACCTTAGAAATGACTTTGCAGTTAGGAAAGAGGAATCAGTCACATTCAGAGCAGATTTTTAAAAGAAAACAGACACTTTGATTTCAGTGAGATTAAGAAGAATCATTTACTTGCTCAAAATCCCATGGGAACTCTCTATATCTTTGTGTTGGTAAAGGATATCTCTTTGTCACAAGATGATTTATAGCCCGTGAGTTAAAATAACTGTTCTGCCTAAAAGAGGAGTAGTTTTGGGGTTTTTGTTTTGTTTGAGACAGTCTCACTCTGTCGCCCAGGCTGGAGCGCAGCGGCACGATCTTGGCTCACTACGACCTCTGCCTTCTGAGCTCAAGTGATCCTCCTGCCTCAGCCTCCCCAGTAGCTGAGACTATCGGCGCACACCACCACACTGGACTAATTTTTGTATTTTTTGTAGATACAGGATTTCACCTTGTTGCCCAAGCTGGTCTGGAACTCCTGGGCTCGAGCAGTCCACCCACCTTGGCCTCCCAAAGTGCTGGGATTACAGGCATGAGCCACAGTGTCCGGCCAAGGAGTAGTATTTTAATAAATCAAAATTACAGGCAGAAGCTAGGAGTGGAGTCATAATGTGAAGGAAAAGAAAATGCCTATTAAAATGGCTGACAATTAAAATCTTAATAATAAAATGGACATGTATGTTTTACTTTTTCTTTTCTCTTCCACTTGTCTGAATAAATTAGAATCCTCCAGAAATAATGAATCTAGGATCTGAATTATCACAAAAATAAGATTGATCTCTCCTAATTAAAATTGTTGAAATGATGTAAAGCTTTCATTGAAGAAAGCTGTTTGACAAAGCCCATTTCAAAAATAGGAAAATGTTTGTTAAATATATACATTAAGCCCAAACTATCTTTGGTTTACTTGGTTTAAGTGTCCTTCAGGAACAGGTGAGTTTTTCTGTTTGCAGTGATTTTTCATTTTTGCTGGGGGAGGGTACTTAACCTTTGTGGAAATTAAATAGCTCAGAGGAACTTCTCATTTTTTGTCACTGAAGTGATGAGTTTTTATTGTTGTTGTTGCCATTTGGTTTGTGTTTGGCACAGGTAAATTGTGCTATCCATTGTGCTTTAAGAATATGTTTTTTGGGCCAGGCACAGTGGCTTATGCCTGTAAGCGCAGCACTTTGGGAAACTGAGGCAGGAGGATAACTTGAGCCCAGGAGTTTGAGACCAGCCTGGGCAATATAGTTAGACCCCCTTCCTACAAAAATACAAAATACAAAACTTAGCCTGGCATGGTGGTATACATCAGCTACTCAGGAGACTAGGGTGGGAAGATCACTTGAGCCTAGGAGGTCGAGGCTGCGGTGAGCCAAGATTAAGCGATTGCACTCCAGCCTGGGTGACAGAGTGAAACCCTGTCTCCAAAAAGAAAAAAAATAGAGTACGTTTTTGACTGCCTTTCATTGGATAGCATGGATATTGGGGATTCATCCATACTTTCCTGCCTGATCCTGTTTTTATGTAGCACCCAGATTTGCAAGATGCGAGGCTGGAGGTTAAAGTTCCCAGTGATGGCACGTACCGCTATGGACCCCACAGGAGCCACCCACACCCATGGCCAAGTGACATCTAAAGCTAAACAATAACTCCCACTTACTTTAATGGGTAAGCCACATAGTCAATAAATATAATATAACAGCCAAGTAAGTTTACCTTTTGAAAATACTTTGGAAGTAATTTTCTAAGCTTATCATGATTGTGAGGACTGTCAATCTACAGAACATGCTAGGATTGGGACACTTACTCAAACATATATATATAAAGGCAAGATGCAGATTATTGCTAGTAAACCCAGTTATCAGCAAACACTACATGGAGATATAATGTGCTATGGTTACGTGAAGAAACTTGAATAGCTAATCATCCTTTACTGAAGGCACTCAACATTTATATTCCATAGAGAATTTCAGAAACAAAAGCTTGCTTAAAACATTTTTGCATTGGTTATTTAAAAACTTGTAAAGCCTCAGAACTCATTCTCCAAATGAAACCCCCTGAGGACAGCCACTAGTGGAAACAGATCATGGTGGTGCCAGACTGGTTGTAGGACACTTCCCACCTGCTGCACCTGGACCACACGTGCTCTGGCCAGGAAAGCATGTTCCCAACATGAGCACTATATAAACCAGAACCCACCTCTTAATAAACAGAAAATAGTGAGTCCTGGAGAAGTTAAGAAACATCTGTGAGTTACTTGATACCTAAAATAGCAGAATTCCATCTGTTTCTAGTCTCATGCCCTTTCCATTATGTCAAAATTCCTGTCCCATCAGTCATGAAAGAACACATTTCTGAGCAATGATTTAGTATCAACTTGAAACCAAGAAACTATCTCATCAGTTGTTATTTTCTTTCTTTTTTTCTGGAGACAGGATCTTGCTCTGTTGCCCAGGCTGGAGTTCAGTGGGGCAATCAGGATTCACTGCACCCTAACTGTCTAGGCTCAAGCGATTCCCCCACCTAGCCTCCTGAGTAGGTGGGACCACAGACATGTGCCACCACACCCAGCTAATTTTTTTATTATTGGTAGAGGTGGGGTCTCACTATCTTGCCCAAGTGGGTCTTGAACTCCTGGCCTCAAGTGATCCTCCTGCCTCAGCCTTCCAAAGTGCTGAGTTTACAAGCATGAGCCACTACACCCAACCTCAATTGTTATTTTCCTCCACTAGAGTAATAAGCCTGCTTTGTAGAAGTCACACCAAAATGTATTACAGTTATTATTGAATTAATGAATTTATTTATTTATTATCTATTTTTAGAGATCTCACTATGTTGCCCAGGCTGGCTTCAAACTCCTGGGCTCAAGTGATCTTTCCACATCCAGCTACTCTTATTTTTTTTAGTCGTATTCCCAAAGCTGTGGTGATTTTCTTGGTGTCCTCAAATCACAGTGCATGTATTTGTTTTGTTTTGTTTTGTTTGAATGTAGCTTCCATTGTTAAGAAAAAATGAAATTAGAGATTCATATACTAAACAACATGAAATCAAAATGGACACTAAGCCATAAATGATCTGACTTTGGATGATTGTAATGCCAACGAAATGTAACCTAGTTTCCAAAGTGACCACCTTTCAAAATCTTAGGCATCAGCAACAACAAATTTCATAAACCATTTGCATCTTAGCATCTTACCATCATGAACTAGTTATTGCACATACATTGTTTCCCTGCTACAGATAGAGGTGTAGGTATACGGGAGACTAAAGAATAAGATAAACGTCCATATTTCTGTCTTCACTGATCTTAACATTTAAAGCAGGAGACAAAATATCAAACAACCCACTGGTCATAATAGCAACACACAGAAAATGAACATCTAGGCCAGGTGCAGTGGCTCACACCTATAATCCCAACACTGGGAGGCCAAGGCAGGCAGATCACTTGAGGACAGGAGTTTGACAGCAACCTAGACAACATAGCAAGACTTCATCTCTACAAAAAATACAAAAATTAGCTAGCATGGTGGCGCGCACCTGTGGTCCCAGCTACTCAGGAGGATCACCTGAGCCTGGGAGGCAGTGGCTGCAGTGAGCTGAGATCACCACTGCACTCCATCCTGGGCATCAGAGCAAGACCCTGTCTCAAAGAAAAGAAAAGAAAAAAAAAAGAATGAAAGAAAGAAAGTGATCATTTAAATAGAGCAGGAGCTGGGGAAAGATCATCTTTAGTTTCAAGTTTCAACTGACTCTCCTCATCTAGGGTCCCAAAAAGTTTGGGGTTTTTTGGTTTGTTTTTGTTTTTATGGTTGTTTTGTTTTTTGTTTTTTTGTTTTTTTGTTTTTGTTTTTGTTTTTTTGTCAGAAGCTTGGTAAGATCACAGATCACAGGGAAGAAACCCTATTCAAACTCCTCATCTTTGCCTACACTGGCTAAGAAAAGTGAGGCCATGAGAAAGAACCTGCATTACTTGCCAAGGCCCAAGTCTGTAAAGGGCAAAGCCCAGATTGGAGCTGAGAGCTCACTCAGCAAATCAATTAAGAGGCTTGCTTAGAAGGATGTATCCGGAGTTAGGATTTTTTTTTCTCTTGTTTATAAAAGTCTATGTATTTGCTGTAAAATACTCAGAAAAGGCAGAAGGGAATGGAGAGAAGCAAAGAAAAGCAAAGCAAATTATCAACCAGACAAGGTGATCATTCTAGATATTTTTGGAAGGTTCCTTCCAGTTTTTTCCCCTAATGAACTTTTTAACCAACCAATGTCAGGTTATATACAAGTTTGTATTCAGCTTTTTTTTTTTTTTTTTAGACAGAGTCTCGCTCTGTCACCCTGGCTGGAGTACAGTGGTATGATCTTGGCTCACTGCAACTTCCGCCTCCCAAGTTCAAGCAATTCTTCTGTCTCAGCCTCCCTAGTAGCTGGGACTATAGGCTGCCGCCACCACGCCCGGTTAATTTTTGTATTTTTAGTAGAGACAGGGTTTCGCTATGTTGGCCAGGCTGGTCTCGAACTCCTGGCCTCAGGTGATCCACCTGCCTCAGCCGCCCAAAGTGCTGGGATTACAGGTGTGAGCCATCACGCCCGGCCTCAGCTTCTTAATTGATCATAATATCGTGAGCATTTTCCAACCTCGTGTAAATGTCTTGTTAGCATTGCTTTTAAAGGTGCATAATATTTTCTGGTGGCGTTTGATTTTTTAAAAAGGCTCTGAAAGTGACAAGGTACAGATCCTGGAGCTTTTTTTTTTTTTGAGACAGGGTTTTGACGTGTTGTCCAGACTGGTCTCAAACTCCTGAGCTCAAGCGACACCACCTAAGTGCTGGAACTACAGGCATGAGCCACCACACCCAGCCGGTCCTGGAGCTTTCCATGCAAGTGATCCACTCTTGTTCTAGAACTTTTCACATCAATGGCAAATAGCATTCACTATGGATGGGAAACAGGAAGGGGTGAGGCGGTGGCAATCACTGAGTGGCGGGAGTTACAACCACCACCAAATGGTGTTTAGGAAAACAATCAAGCCCTGTGGGGTGCAGACAATTCCTTGTAGAATCTTCCCAGCCTCAGGGCAGGTTGCAAACGTCAGAAACAGGAGAGTTTCCCCCTTAAACTTTGAGAAATTCAACAGCCATTCATACTTAGGAAACTCTTAGAAAACCGGCATACTTCTACTTTCTTTAACCAGCTCCTCGCAATTTAATAAATTAACCTCCAAATGAGAAATCCTCCCTTCAGCAAGAGCTGGATTCAAGAAAAAGTCATGCAAATCAGGAGAACAGCCCCAGGGATTGCTGCTTCTCCAATAATAAGTGGATATACGTGACAGCAGATTTAACCTGATTCAATGTGTGCATTTTTTACTAATTTGCAGAATTTTATTCTGAAACATTTAAACCATGCTGGCTTGAGACAGAAACATTTCCAATCTAGGAAGAAGTTATAGCACAGTTCCACAGCAGTTTCAACAAACCCATGAAGCAGTTCTGTCTTGCAAAGGTGGGTGTGGAGCGGCACACTTCACTCTTGTTAAACCTGTCCGACGGCTCCTTGAGTTTTAACTGCTTAGCAGTTTGGCTTCAGGTGGAAATGAACAAAGCAACTCGGAGTCCTTTCCCACCAAGGCACACAGAAGAAACATCACCGTCATCTCTCAACAAGTTTTTATTTTGCTTTACTGAATAAGGAAAAAAAAATCTCATGATCTAAAATTGGAATTTCTGTGTTCTTAAAACAAAAATCAATATTTTTATTTCATGTGTCTCTGAGACAATAGAAAATATAAAAAGGAGGCTTTTGAAAACCTCTAACTACAGAGGGACTTGTCTTTAGAAGAGGGACTTACATTAATATAAAATATATCTTGATTCCAGAGTTATTAAAAATAAGTTACAAAAATGAGTGTGTTTATATAAACATAGATGTGGAAAGAAGGCAAAATATATTGTAAAGTTGTTTAAAAAGCAATTTTTAAACCATATATGTAGCATGGTCAGACTTTTTTTACATTGAAAATTATGTTAGAAGAGACAGATAAAGGATCTTGAGGCATAGAGGTCATCACTGGAAGATGGATATACAGGATTATTTGTTAGGGTATGCATTTGGAATCATGGATTTTAAAAATAAAGATATGTGATTTTGTTGGGAAAAGGTAATTTCCTTTCCCTTACCAAAGTGAGGTATTAGGATCTCACTAATAACTGAGTCTTTAAACTGATATCACTATGAGAAAAATAATTGTAATTCAATTCATTTGTACAGCACCTTACAGGGTGTTTTGGGGTTTTCTTCACGGATATTTTATTGCAGTAAAATATAAATAACATACAATTCATCTTTTTAATCATTTTAAGTGTACAGTTCAGTGATCTTAAGTACATTCACACTGTTGTGCAATCATCACCATGATCCATTTCTAGAACTTTTTCATCATCTCAAATAGAAACTGTCCCCATTAAATACTAACTCACAGCTAGGCGCGATGGCACACACCTGTAATCTCAGCACTTTGGAAGGCTGAGGCGGGCGGACCACTTGAGCTCAGGAGTTTGAGACTAGCCTAGATGACAGGGCAAGCCCCCGTCTCTACAGAAATACAGGTGTGCACCTGTGGTCCCAGCTACTTGGGAGGCTGAGGCGGGCAGATCACTTGAGCTCAGGAGGCGGAGGTTGCAGTGAGCTGTGACTGTACTCCAGCCTGGGCGAGAGAGTGAGACCCTGTCTCAAAAACAAAAACAAAAACCACAAACTCCCCATTCCCCAACTTCAACCACCCCTGGTAACTGCCACTCTACTTTCTGTCTCTATAATATATTTGACTACTCCAGGGACCTCATATGAACACGGAATCACACAGTATTTGTGCTTTTGTGTCTGGCTCATTTCACTTAGCATAACGTCCTCAAGGTTGATCCTTGTTATATCATGTGTCAGAATTTCTCTCCTTTTTAAGGCTAAATAACATTTCACTGTATAAATACACCACATTTTGTTTACCAGTCATCAATTGATGGACATTTGGATTGCTTCCACTTTTTGGATACTGTAAATAACACTGCTATGTTGTTTTTAAGTAGTAAAATTACTATAAACTTTTCCTTTTTTTTTTTTTTCTTTTTTTTGGGACAGAATCTCACTCTTGTTTCCCAGGCTGGAGTGCAATGGCACAATCTCGGCTCACTGCAACCTCCATCTCCCAAGTTCAAGCGATTCTCCTGCCTCAGCCTCTGGAGTATCTGGGATTACAGGCATGTGCCACCGCACCAGGCTAATTTTTTTTTTTTGTATTTTTAGTAGAGATGGGTTTTACCATGTTGGCCAGGCTGGTCTTGAACTCCTAACCTCAGGTGATCCACCCACCTCGGCCTCCCAAAGTGCTGGGATTACAGGCATGAGCCACCGCGCCCAGCCTTAACTTTTCCTTTCATTACAATTTCCCCATCACCCAGTGTTAAGAACTGTCTTTTTTTCCCTTTTTGCTTAGTAGTCTCTTACTATTATTAATTTATCCCCACACTCTCCCCTAGTTGACTGAAGATTTTCTCAGTACATTCATATCAGTTATTCTATTAATTTCATTGCTCAAAGCAATCTTTCCTGGCATCTTCTGGCTGGCTCCAATCTGAACTGGTTGCTTTCCAGACCTGACTTGCTTCTCAGCTGCTGAGGTGGGGTCTCCTTCACCATCATCCCCTCTGCCTGCTGCGTGTTGGTTGGATCCTCTCTTTTCTGGGTCCAGTGTCTTTTGCTTTCTTGGTTTACTCCTTCAGTGGGGTGGCACACATCTTCCACTGACATGGGAGGTAAAGTTTTTGAGAACCTGTGTGTTTGAAAGTGTCTTTATTCCACTACAAACTTCATTGATCATCTGGCCAGATATCAAATTTAAGTTTGGAAATAATGGCCCCTCAGACTATTGGAAGCATTGCTCCATTATCTGCTGTTTGCAGAGTTGCTGTTGAGAAGCCCAAGGCCACTCTGGTCCGTTGTACATTTTATAAAACCTTCAGTGATGAGGGTGTTCCATCACTTTTAGAACATAAATTTGGAGGCATTCAACCTAGATACCCCCTTGTTCGGTCCCCAGTGCAGGAGAAATAGAGCATGTTATTATTCTCGAGAGTTGCTGTGGCCAAGACAAAGGCTCAAAAGATGACACTGCTTGTCCCTGTCATTTCCTCCCCTGCCCTTTCCTCTTCTCATGTTGAAGGTATTTTTTTTTTTTCTCACTGGAGAAGGATAAATAAACTTTCTATTATGCTGAAAGAGCAGGATTAAGCTTATTTTCTGGGCTCTCAAATCCTTTTAGACAGCCTTCATTCTTCACATATTGGAAGTCACCCATCAGATTGTCTTCAAATCAAACATAACATAGCCCTTTCCACCTTCACAACCCTAGGATCCCTTCCGCTGTTTGGGTGTTTTTTGGAGTTCCCCATCTTTTAACTAAATGAACCTTACTGCCCCAAACCAGGCACATCATCTTAATAATAACTCACAACTCTCATTGAAGGTTGACTGTGTGCCAGACACTGTAAATGCTAATTGCATCACGTTTCCTCTTGGTTAATTCTCAAAACAAATCCCACTAGTGCCATCACCCAGCTGGGGTTTACGGAAGGCTATTGACTTGCCATGAGCTGGTAAATGCAAAGCTGGGATTCAAATTCAGTTCTTCTCACTCCAAAGAATTAAGCTCTAAACAGTTTTGCTAGGTCGCCTCAGTCAGAAAATATACAATGGGTGGGTTGTTAGTGGTTCTTATCAATCACAGTCCACAGGAGGCAAACACACCAAAAGGTTGACAGTGATGATCTCTGGGTATTGGAATAATATTTTCTTTTTTTATCCTTTATTTTCCAAATTTTTGTCTCTGCAATAACTTTCTTGACAGAAAAAATAAAATAAAGACATTGGAGTTACAATATCTTTATCATTAGAAAAATAAAAACAGTAGACTCCATGGCCCTAATGTTTAACTCAGACTCAATGTCTCCATTGTTGTTTTGTCTGGAATAAGCTGAAAACTCCTCCAGGCAGGAGTGCTGTCCTTCATGACACTGATTATCCTGCCAGGCCCTGGATGACAAACTCTAATAATATATCGACTCCATTCCTCTGCCTACAGCCTGCAATTCTATCTGAAAAGTCATCAGGTCTGTCTGTGTCCCACAAGACCTGCGACGGTTTCCCACAACCCCTACTCCACTCAGATGTGCAGAACTGGATTAATCATACGTCATGGCTCATGACACACTCATCATCAGTTCCTGCATTCCCCATCACCCTATTTGTAAAACAAGATAAAGAACATCCACTAGCTCACCACTCAAAACGAGTGTAATTTACATCCATCTGCTTACCTGAGCGAACTCTCCTGGATATCGAGTTTTTGGCTTACGATTCACTTCCTGTTAAGTATATGTGTGTTTTATAGTTTTATCATAAATATACCTATTCTGGAAAACTGTTGTTTCATTTTAGTTGTTTTTAACATTGTGAGGGGAGCTTAATGTCGTGTGTAATTCTTGGACTTAACTTGCTTTTTTTGTTTTTGTTTTTTTTGTTTGTTTTTGAGATGGGGTCTTGCTCTGTCACCCAGGCAAGAGTGTAATGGTGGGATCTCAGCTCACTGCAACCTCTACCTCCTGGGTTCAAGTGATTCTCATGCCTCAACCTCCTGAGTAGCTGGGATTACAGGTGCCTGCCACCACATTCAGCTAATTCCTGTATTTTTAGTAGAGTTGGGTTTAATTAGGTTGGCCAGGCTGGTCTCAAACTCCTGACCTCAAGTGATCTGCCTGCCTCGGCCTCCCAAAGTGGATTACAGGCATGAGCCACTGCACCCGGCTTTAACTTTCTCACTATTATATTATTCAGATTTATCCACTTTGTTGCGTGTCGCTATAAGACCATCTGCCATTTAATGATTTAATAACTTTCCATTGTATGAACATATTATATTGGATTTATCTTTTCTGTTGTTGATGGACAATTGGTTGATTTATACATTTTTGCTATTACAAAAAGGTCTGCTCTGAACATCTTTAGATATGTCTCCTGGTTTTTCTTGTTGGTATATACCCAAGGATGGAAGGTTAGACCATAGAATATATGAATTTTCACATAGAGTATGTCAATTTTCACACACAAAAAGGCCAAAGTGTCGTCTCAGATGGTGGCACCACTTTATAGCTGCACCAGTTGTGTATAGGAAACCTAGAAAGCTGCCTGCTTTTCAGATCCACATACAGATTCCCCAATATAAACTGTTACATCCTTCACCAAGGTTTCAGACCAGATTTATGTTAAAGTTCTAGTTCTGGGCTAGAGCATCTTACCCTTTGTAAAGTTCTTTGGGGAAATACATGTGATTTTTCTCAGTCTTCTTGGATTGATCTAATTTTTAAGAACCCCAGAGAATACCTAGCCCTAACAGCATCTTCCTGTGTTATGGAAAAGCAGTAGTGAGTTGGGTGTTCTTACCTCTTCACTGGTGCTCCACAAACTCACAGAGGATGTCATGTGGTTAACAGAAGACAACATCAAGTAGTCACCGACAATAGTAGTTATTGGAAGAAGAAAGTGGCTATTTTTTCAATTCAATTAAATGTGGTAATGAATGAGTGAATTCCCCCAAAGGGTAGGAGAAAGGAGAGTCCTTATTTTTCTTTGTTCTTTATTTCTTTTTTTGGAATCATTTTTCCCCCAGAGATAGTCCCTTTGTCTAAGAAAAAATAACTACCTCCAGAAAGACAGACCGCTTTCCCAAAAACATAAAAGAAGCAGGCCACCTGTGCTAGCTCCACTGTGTATTCCTAGTCAAGTGAAATTGAAGGGGGCAGGGGGAGGTCTCCGTGGGATGTGGAGGGGAAGGGAAGTATCCGTGGGACGTGGAAGAGGGAGGGGAGATCTCCGTGGAGGGTGGAGGGGGAAGGGAGGTGACCACAGCTCTGCTTCCTCCTCAGGGAAGGGGAGTGGCCCAGTCTGGCTCCAAGCACCAGGCTTCACCTGTGCCCTCAGCCCCACCACAGGCAGAGCCGTGAGGCTCTGCACCTGTTGCTGGACTTCCAGTTCACTTTTGTTCAGGCAAGTGAGTCTCCATCATTGGCACTTTAGTCCCGAGTTCAGTTCCACTTTTATAGATTATTCCCTCTCCATTGCCCATTCTAATACTCACCGCTGTTGATCTTCCCAAGTCTCTTAAAAAAAAAAAAAAGCCTACCCCTCAATCACCTTTCCTTGACTCAGTTCATGCAGCAGACTCCACACTCCTCATCAATCCATCCCTCCAATGTCTCTTCTCTAACTCAGTACTCACCCACAGTGATTTTCAAAAATGTGGTCTTTCTTTTTCTTTTTCTTTTTTTTTTGAAATGGAGTTTTGCTCTTGTTGCCCAGGCCAGAGTGCAATGACATGATCTTGGCTCGCGGCAACCTCCGACTCCCAGGTTCAAGTGATTCTCCTGCCTCAGCCTCCCGAGTACATCCTCCTGGGATTACAGGTGTGTGCCACTATGCCCAGCTAATTTTTGTATTTTTAGTAGAGACAAGCTTTCACCACGTTGGCCAGGCTGGTCTCGAACTCCTGACCTCAGGTGATCCGCCCACCTTGGCCTTCCAAAGTGCTGGGATTACAGGCATGAGCCACCGTGCCCAGCCAAAAATGTGGCCTTTCAAGAGTCAGCAGGCGTGTTGGTAGATGGTTTAAGTGACCACCTTATCAATTCCAAATGAATTGAGATGTGAGACCTCTGACCTCTCCTCAGTCAGTCCTTTGTCTCTATTTCCATAGTTGTCACTCTGGTCAGGAACTTGACCACTTCTTGCTTAGTATGGATTGTTCCCTTCCTTTCCACACCAGCACCAGGCTAACCCTCTGAAAACTTCCCTCCTCATGCCATTCTCCTCCTCATGAATTTTCACTGGCTCCTACTATCCACTTGGAAGATACACACTCCCCAGCCTCGCAGGCCACTCCCTCCACAGCCGAATCCCAGTACTCAATCCCAGGTGCCTTCCTGCCTCTGTGCTTTGGTTCCTGTCCTCTCCCACTGCAGTGCCCTCCTCTCTTCTCCATGCATGGTTAGATTCACCTCTTGCTCTCCATGACACCCTTCCATGTCACCAAAGCCCATAGTTCATTTAAAAAAAATTCATCCCACCATCTATCCATTTATCCTTCCCATCATTCAACAAATGTTTTCCTTTTATTGAGTACTTATGAGTCAAGCATTGTGCTAGATTCTGTGGAAGCAAAAATAAGTAAGTCATACTTCCCATCCTGGAGGGATTTACAGTCTAATAGAATAAACACTAGCTACCATTTAGTTTGCACATATTATACACTAGCTATAGTACAAAGCATTTAATATATTTTGTCATAAATTATCCTCACAATAACACAATGTGAGAGGTATTATAATTATAATCTTGATTTTATTGATGATAAAACAGAGGCTTAGCGGGGTCAGGTTATCTATCCATGGTCACTTGGGTGGCAATCAGCAGAGCCAGGAATGAGAGTCTATGAAAACCTGCTCTGATGTCCGCCCTGGGAACACACTTCCTTTCACCATACCACTCACCTTCCTCTCCCTCTCTCTCTCTACCTTTCCCTCCCTGCTATCTCTGAGTTCACAGCATTTCGCAATTGATCATGTAGTATATATGTTTTCTCCTTGCATTTTCTTAACTTGTTATGTAACTTTTGTGTGCACTTATTTCGTATTTCTTCAATTAGATTTGTAAATGCTGGGCTGGGCGTGGTGGCTCATGCCTGTAATCCCAGCACTTTGGGAGGCCAAGGCGGGCGGATCACAAGGTCAAGAGATCAAGACCATCCTGGCCAACATGGTGAAACCCTGTCTCTACTAAAAATACAAAAAAATTAGCTGGGCATGGTGGTGCGCACCTGTAGTCCCAGCTACTTGGGAGGCTGAGGGAGGAGAATCGCTGGAACACGGGAGGTGGAGGTTGCAGTGAGCCGAGATCACGCCACTGCACTCCAGCCTGGTGACAGAGCAAGACTCCGTCTCAAAAAAGAAGATTTGTAAATGCCATGAGACAAAGGGAGTTAGGAAAGGATGAAATCAAGAATATCGTGCCTTGTGCAGAGTAGGATTCATATGTATGTTCCAGTTATAACAGGTTTGGGATGTCAACACCTCAATATTTTATAGAGCTAGGAGGAGGTCATCCATGAGTTAAACATAGATCACCAACAGTCTCAAACAGTGACCCCCAAACTTTTAAATTACGAGGGCCATCTTGTTAATAAAAACTGCTAATTTGCTTCTAAGCAAAGAAAAGCTTCTGACGATAACCAATGGAAGAAATATTATGTATTAGTGTTATTTTTAAAACTGTCATGAATTTAGTGATGCCTTTGAGCAAATTTGTATTTTATTAATTGCAATTACACATCCCCATGTTTTTGAATAGTATGTGTAGGTATAAAATATTATGTATGCAGTCTATAGATAATGCTTGCAACCCCACAATTTTAAATGCCTTATCAGGCATCCATGTCCTATAGACTAGGAATTACTGATCTATGAGTTTGCTACCCCTGAGCTGAGAGTGGACAAGGTGAGCTCACCTTCTAAAGGATCATGCTTCCCTTCTGAGTCCAGAATTCTTTTGTGGGAAGGAATCTTACTTTAGGGCAGAGCTCTGACATTTTTCTGTCTTCTCTATTCAATAAGAATACAAAAAGGGAAGGGTCTCCCCTCACTGATTATGCAATATAATTACTACAGCTGTGAATGGGATTAACAGTCATGGGTTCAGTGCAACAAATTTAAAAACAACTCAGAGAGCTCCTTTTAATGTCTCTTTCCTCTTTCCAGTTCAAATCTCAGAGAAATTTGAACTAACAGGGGTGAGTTCAGTCAAAGCTGGCTGTGTGCAAACTATCAACTGGTAACAGAATGCTGGCCACGGAAAGAGGAGGACTTTCTCCCCTATGCCCTTTGTTAAAACTTTTTTGGTAACTCATCTTTGGTTTTCGTTTTTTTTTTTTTTTGAGACAGGGTTTCACTTTGTCACCCAGACACCACCCTTGAGTGGTCTTGGCTCACTGCAACCTCTGCCTCCTGGGTCCAAGTGATTCTTGTGCCTCAACCACCCAAGTAGCTAGGATTACAGGCATGTGCCACCACACCCAGCTAATTTTTGTATTTTTAATAGAGACGGGGTTTCATCATGTTGGCCAGGCAGGTCTCGAACTCCTGTCCTCAGGTGATTCTCCCACTTCGGCCTCTCAAAGTGCTGGGATTACAGACGTGAGCCACCACACCTGGCCTCATCTTTGTTTTTTATTGAAAGTCAAGGCTATATGGTCTGGATAAAGAGTGTTGCTGAGTGAGTCTGGAAGAAATCATCTGAAGCAAGAACTATATGATTTATTGCATAACACAAAAAGGATATGTAGTATTTTGTTCATACATCGACCTAATGCTTCCTTAAGGATGCCTCAGATCCTTCCGCCATAAGCCTTTAAAATGAAAGGCAATACACAAAGGTAGAATATGATGCTCACCATCATAGTGGAACTAACAGGAAAGGTGGCAACCTAAAAAGGAATGAGTATTATTCCAAGAAAGAAACAGGCCCATACACAAACAACTGCAAATACGTTGTGGTGACTTAACTAAGAGATTAGACTTAATTTAAAAAGTAATAATGATCTTTATTCATTTCAGTCTAAAAAATCCAGGGTTTTACCAGTTTATTTTAGAGAAACATGTACAATACTATTGCCCTCATCCCAAAATATATACAGAGCCCTTATCATGTGCATGGCATAACGAAAAGCAACAATATTCTATTTTAAGGAATTAGGTGCCTCTTATAGTCTAAAGGTCAGATCTATAAATACTGTTCTCTATTTGGGCTTCCAAATTTCCCTCTGGCCTGAAGAACAGATCTCTCCCTTGAGAAGTTCAGCCTCTCAAACAAGGTCAGGCACATAATAGGACTCAGGAAAGATGTGTTGAATGAATGAATGAATGAATGAGTGAGTGAGTGAATGAATGAGCTCATGAACAGGGTGCCTGTCGCTTCAGCAAACAAACGTCTCAACACAGAACCACAAGCAGTGGTATCTGCCTGTAGGCCCAGCTACTTGGGAGGCTGAAGTGGGAGGATTGCCTGAGCCCAGGAGTTTGAGGCTACAGTGCGCTATGATCGCACTTGTGAATAGTCACTGCACTCCAGCCTGAGACATATTTTAAAAAGAAAAAAATGTATAAACACAGACATTCCATCCTCATTCAGGAAAAACTCAGAATGGAACTTCAGGCAGATAATGAAAAGCCACACATTCTACCAGTTGCTTTAACTGCACTGTTTCCCCTTCCAAACCTGGATTTCTTATGGTCTTTACATCAAAAGTAGAAGTGAAAGGGGATTCTCCATGGTTGTGTGCACCTTTTGAATGATAAATAGTCAATCATTTTAAGGCAGTGTGTACAGGGGTGACTGATTCTGGAGAGTGGGATTTGTTGAGGAAGGTTTGTACGAGGACCCCAAGGCAAGGATAGTGTGGGGTAGAGAAGGATGTCTACTGAGGATAGAAATAGGAAAGGAGAAATCAATGCAGGAAAAAACAGGAAGTTCTGTGTGTGTATGTGCACATTTCACACGTGCATAAAAGTAAGATATGCAAATACATATGGCTTGATTGGATCCACAAATAAGCACTAAAATACACCAGCTACAGAGATATTCTCTGTAAAATACACCAGAACAGAGATGTTCACAGCCCCTCTAGGTCAAACGATTAAACAAAAAGAGTGATGGCATCTGTGGGAAAGATGTTTTAGCCTTTGAGTTCTACAGCTTTATATCAAGCTGGTCCAATCACTCTAGGGCACTAAGGAGAAAGATGAAAAAAAAATAGCATTCTTTATCATTATAATTGATGAGATAAAAATACCGACAAGAAGGCTTTCTGTCCACAGGAACAAACTTAAACTGGTTAACTTGAAAAGGAAACATTCAAAAACAAATAATATGAATACATGGTGTTAGAATTAGGGTAGTGGTGGCCAGGCACAATGGCTCACGCCTGTAATCCTAGCACTTTGGGAGGCTGAGGCAGGTGGATTACTTGAAGCCAGGAGTTCAAGACCAGCCTGCCCAACATGGTGAAACCCTGTCTCTACAAAAAATACAAAAATTAGCCAGGTGTGGTGGTATGCACCTGTAATTCCAGCTACTCAAGAGACTGAGGCACAAGACTCACTTGAACCTGGGAGGCGGAGGTTGCAGTGAGCCAAGATTGAAGCATTGCACTCCAATCTGGTGACAGAGTGAGACTCTGTCTCAAAAAAAAAAAAAAAAAAAAGAAGTAGGGTAATAGTTACCTTGGGTGGGGAGTGACCGAAAGGGTCCAAAGAGGGGACTTCTCGGATGACAGTAATGCTTTGTTTCTTGACCTGGGGACATGGTGTGTTGATGAGTGAGGAAATTCATCCCACTCTGTACTTATGATTTGTATATATTTCTATATGAATATTACACTTTAGTAAAAAGTTTACTCAAAATGCCTACATAGACATTTGTTTTGTTTTGTTTTGAGATAGGGTCTCACTCTGTCGTCCAGCGGAGTGCAGTGGCACTATCACAGATCACTGCAACCTCAACCTCTCTGGGCTCAGGTGATCCCTCCTATCTCAGCCTCCCAAGGAGCTGGGACCACAGGTGCCTGCCACCACATCTGGCTAATTTTTGTATTTTTTGTAGAGATAGGTTTTGCCATATTGCCCAGGCTGGTCTCTAAATCCTGGGCTCGAGCAATCCTCCCACCTCGGCCTCCCAAAGTGCTTGGATTATAGACGTGAGCTACCATGCCCAGTGCTATCTAGAAATTTCAAGATCATTTCATTGGCAATGGAATCTCTATAAAAACATAAGCAATTTCAAAACTTATATATATTTTCTTTAATGAGGGTGGTGATGGATAGAATTCTAGCAATGAAGAGAAAGAGAGCCTATTCATAAGTCAAGTGTTTGGAGCTTCCCAGGGAGATGAGACGTTAGTCCTACATAATTATTAAAGGAAATATTGGGCTACACTTACTATGGAGCCCAAACTGATGGGCCAGATAAAAGTCTAGGCTCTCTGCAGGTCATACAGTCATCTAGCCTGTACTTTCCTAATTGTTTTCTTCTCTGGTATTACTAAAGGGCTTATTAACCTGCTGGTAAACAATGAACACAGATTAGTGGTCATTAATTAAGGTCATGGGTCACCTAATAGGGATGGCTCAGTGAGTAGTTTCTGTTGGTCTTATGTAGCACCTGATGGACCATCAGGGATGACCAGGTCAAATATGGCTGTGTCACAACCCTATTCTCTCAGGAGGAAATGCTCCTTCCTCTCACTCTCCACCTCACCCTTTATGGATAAATAAGGCCAATACAACGTGGGCCCGCCGGGGTCGTGTATTCTTACCTGGTCAGATTTTGACTCCTGCCTCTCCCGTGAGGTATTCCACCAGGGATCCCCTCCCTCACTGACATAAGCAGACAGGACCATGAGGGCTATTTGTTCCCAAGCTCCTCACCATCAACATCACCTTTTTTCCCTGTTTTCTCCAACTTCGAGAATTGGGAGCCCAGGCGTGGCGGCTCATTTCTATAATCCCAGCACTTCGGGAGGTCAAGGTGTGAGGGTTCCTTGAGCTCAGGAGTTTGAGGCCAGCCTGGGCAACACAGTGAGACTCCATCTCTGTAAAATTAGATTAATACAAATAAAAAATAAAAAGAATTGGGAGAAGTGAGTGGTAATTTCTCTTTATGAAAAGAAAATCCCCCAAAGTATTCTTAATCATTTTTCATATTCAAAGGTAAAAATCTGTCAGCATCACACAATGACTGGTGGAATTTCCAGATCAAGGGTATGAGCATTCCACAAAAGTGTACGTGCTCCCACTTCAGCAGGGATAATTACATCTCTATCCCTATGAAATATCAGGATTCTGTGCAATATTTCGCAAGTAAAAAAGGAGTTTTGATGCTTTTAAGAAGTTTTAACGGTCCCAGCAGCTTAGGGGTGGTAAGAATTGCAACCAGGACAGCTCTGCAAAGGCCCTCGCAGTGCCGGCCCGGAACACTGCCTCTGCCAGGAAGCCGGGGAAAAGTAGCAGTTCAGCTCAAGAGACAGTCATGGAGAGACTGGCAAGATGGTATCCAAACCTCCTCCTGCAGATGCTGAAACTGATTTTAAAATATACAAACAATAAAAGTAAGAAAGTGTAAACAGAAGGGAAAGGGGGAGCAAAACTATGAAATCAGACTCACCTGCAGAAAATGAAGATGCTAAAACCAGAAGAGGCCAGACTCTGGTGAAGCAGGAGAGAAAGCAGCCAAATCTGGTGAGTATCCTCAACCGAGTACCCTCGATTATCTCAGCATTGCTTTCTTGCAGAAGCCAGAAGAGCCATTTTACCAACTATTTTGTAAATGCAAGTTTTTAATAGTTCTAGAAACACACTTGTAAGAAGCAGGAAACCTACCCCATCTCTTAAAAAAAAAAAATTGTTTTTGATAAGGGTAAATACTTTTTTAAAGAAGTAAGCTCACGGCCTGGGGTTAGATTCCTTTTCCTTTTATTTAGTGCCCCTTCCCCACTCTGGTTGTATATTTTTCCATATACATCATACATTTTTCAATTTAGCTATTCATAGAATAAGTGGAAATCAAATTAAGGGAGACACTGACTATAGTCTGAGGGTCGGGGAGGGGAGGTGGTGGAAACTGTGCTGGCAGTTTCCAACATCCCATTACAAGCAGCACAATCAGGCTGGGTGTGGTGGTGTGTGTCTCTAATCCCAGCTCCTTGGGAGGCCAAGGTGGGTGGATCACTTGAGCCCAGGGGTTTGAAACCAGCCTGGGCAACACAGAAAAACCCTGTCTCTACTAAAAACAGAAAAATTAGCTGGGCGTGGTAGTGCGCATCTGTAGTCCCAGCTACTCAAGAGAATCACCCCAGCCCGGGACACAGAGGTTGTGGTGAGCTGAGATCGCACCAGGTCACTGCATTCCAGCCTGCGCCACAGAAGGAAACCCTGTCTCAAAAAAAAAAAAGCACAATCAAATGGCAATTTAAAGTCGTAATCATGCATTTACCTTATAAACATTTTATACTGCTTAGCTTTATTCCCTTGTCTTTTACTAAAATTATTTATAAAACTACTCCTTGATCTGGGTTCCCCGATGGAACGGGGTGTCCTCCATGACACCTTCGTTCCTGGTAATCCAATTTTTCCTAATAATTTTATCAATGTGTTGTGAAAGATTGGACAGGTTTGAGCATGTAGTATCTATATTAAATCGTGAATTAGTCAAATTTTAGACCAAACAAATTTGCAATGTTTTAAGATGATGGCATTTGAAAACCTGTTTCTAAAAAAAATAATTTGTCTCCAAATCATAAGCTAAAAAGTCAATAGAATAACTGTTTGGAAAAGAATTACAGTTGCATAGCTTTTTATATTTTCAGTACTTGCCATTAAGAACTATATACAGGGTTTCTGCAGAGGCTGTGTCAGAAGCCAAGGCAGCAGGAGTCCGGTTTGGGATTGCCAGCCTGTGTGTGTGAGTCTGAGCATGTGAGCAGCTATAGTGCCCCAGCTCCCCATCAGCATATCATCCCGGCAGGAGATAAACTACATTCAGTTAAGTCTGCAAGACTGGAAGGAATTAGGGTGATAAGAAATTGATGCACTGTTGGCGGGGCACGGTGGCTCACGCCTGTAATCCCAGCACTTTGGAAGACTGAGGCGGGCAGATCACCTGAGTTCAGGAGTTCGAGACCAGCCTGACCAAAATGGTGAAACTCCATCTCTACTAAAAGTACAAAATTAGCAGGGCGTGGTGGCGCATGCCTGTAATCCCAGCTACTCGGGAGGCTGAGGCAGGAGAATCACTTGAACCCCTGGAGATGGAGGTTGCAGTGAGCCGAGATCATGCCATTGCACTCCAGCCTGGGCAACAAGAGCAAAATTCCATCTCAGAAAAAAAAAAAAAAAATTGATTCACTTTCAAGGTTTATTAAACTCAAAATGTCTGAAAAATTCAGTGGCGGTTCTGTGGTAGAGATGAAAGGAGATGAAATGACACAAATCATTTGGGAATTGATTAAAAAGAAACTCATTTTTCCCTATGTGGAACTGGATCTACATAGCTATGATTTAGGCATAGAGAACTGTGATGCCACCAACGACCAGGTCACCAAGGATGCTGCAGAAGCTATAAAGAAGAATAATGTTGGTGTCAAGTGTGCCACTATCACTGCTGATGAGAAAAGGGTTGAGGAGTTCAAGTTGAAACAAATGTGGAAATCACCAAATGGCACCATCCAAAATATTCTGGTTGGCACGGTCTTCAGAGAAGCCATTATCTGCAAAAATATCCCCCGGCTTGTGAGTGGATAGGTAAAATCCATCATCGTAGGTCGCCATGCTTATGGGGATCAATACAGAGCAGCTGATTTTGTTGTTGCTGGGCCTGGAAAAGTGGAGATAACCCACACACTAAGCGACAGAACCCAAAAGGTGACATACCTGGTACATAACTTGGAAGAGGGTGGTGGTGTTGCCATGGGGAAGTATAATCAAGATAAGTCAATTGAAGATTTTGCACACAGTTCCTTCCAAATGACTCTAAGGGCTGGCCTTTGTAGCTGAGCACCAAAAACACTATTCTGAAGCAATATGATGGACGTTTTAAAGACGTCTTTCAGGAGATATATGACAAGCAGTACAAGTCCCAGTTTGAAGCCCAAAAGATCTGGTATGAGCATAGGCTCATCGAAGACATGGTGGCCCAAGCTATGAAATCAGAAGGAGGCTTCATCTGGGCCTGTAAAAACTATGATGGTGACATGCGGTCAGACTTTGTGGCCCAAGGGTATGGCTCTCTTGGCATGATGAGCAGCATGCTGGTGTGTCCACATGGCAAGACAGTAGAAGCAGAGGCTGCCCACTGGACTGTAACCTGTCACTACTGCATGTACCAGAAAGGCCAGGAGACATCCACCAATCCCATTGCTTCCATTTTTGCCTGGACCAGAGGGTTGGCCCTCAGAGCAAAGACTGATAACAATAAAGAGCTTGCCTTCTTTGCAAATGCTTTGAAAGAAGTCTGTATTGAGACAATTGAGGCTGGTTTCATGACTAAGGACTTGGCTGCTTGCATTAAAGGTTTACCCAATGTGCAATGTTCTGACTACTTGAATACGTTTGATTCAAGGACAAATTTGGAGAAAACTTGAAGATCAAACTGGCTCAGGCCAAACTTTAAGTTCATACCTGGGCTGAGGAGGATAAGTGCCTTTTGATAACTAGGTCTACAGGTTTTCATTTTTCTGTGTCACACTCAAGGATAAAGGCAAAATCAATTTTGTAATTTGTTTAGAAGCCAGAGTTTATCTTTTCTGTAAGTTTATAGACTTTTTAAATATATATATACAGTTATTGCCACCTTCGTGAATATGGGAAGGGACTTTAAATTTTATTTTCTGGTAGCAGCCTAGGAATTCGGATAGTACTCATTTGTATTCACTGTCACTGTTTCTCATGTTCTAATATAAATGACCAAAATCAAGAGTGCTCAAAGGGTAAATGATAGCCACAGTATTGTTCCCTAAAATATGCATAAAGTAGAAATTCACTCCCTTCTTCTCCTGTCCATGACCTTGGGCACGGGAAGGTTTTGTTGTTAAAGATGTCCCATTATGTGATGTAGAGTTGTACATTAAACTTGCACATGACTGGAGCAAACTATGAGTGCAACTCAAATGTGTTGAAGACACTGCAGTCATTTTTGTAAAGAGCTTGCTGAATGTTTCCGATAGACTAAATAGCTTTTCGGCCACAGTAGAGTTTGGAATCTGGGATAAATACTACCTGGAGGTTTGGGAAAAAAAATAAAAGAACTATATAGAAATGAATCATTAGGTCTATGTACTGATCATTAAACAAAAACAAAAACAAAACAGTAAAATATCAATTAAGGTAGAAAAAAAGTCTAAAAACAGGTATGGTAGAAAGAGCACTGGATTTTTAGGCAGGTGGACAGGACTCCCAACCCAAAGAAGTTACGTGATTTGTGTGATATTGCAGAGCAAATGTTATACGGCAAAGCCAAGACTTGACCCATGCCTTCAGGTTCTCAGCCCAGCTGTTCATTACCCAACATGGCTGCTCAGAGGTGACTCTTCATCCTACAGTTATGCGTGGCTTGCAAAGCCAAAGAGCCAGAAATGGGTTCAACTCTAGATTTTCTCATTCACTAGATTGCCTGTAGCAATGATTCTCAGTACTTGCCATGTATCAGATTATATGAAGGAGCTTTGGAAAACATACAGTTGCCCAGATCCCTCTTCCAAAGATTCTGACTCATTTGTTCTGGGGTGGGGCCCAGGTAGTTTAATTTATTAAAAAAATCTCCCTGGATGATTCTCATATGCAGCCAATTTGATGAGAATCATTGTTTTCTGGCACTGGTTTTCAACCCTGGCTGCACATTAAAATCACTTGGGGAGCTTTGAAAGCTACATGCCTAAGTCCCATCCTCAGAAAGAGTCAATCACCTGGTCTGGGTGCATCCTGAGCCCTGGCCTTTGCAAAAGCTTTCCAGGTGATGCTAATGTATAGCAGGTATGAGAACCATTGCTCATAGGCTCCCCAAACCATGCATCCTTAGTCTAAAATCATCTCTCAGGGAAGGGCCTGATCATCAGCATTCTGAAAACTCTTGCATTGTCAGTGTTCAATAAGTGCTTGTTGAAAGAATTGCCTCATGAGAATCAATGTCTATTGACAGGTGAGAAGAAAAGGGCAAGTTTAAGAAATAATGAGCATTTAATATGAAAATGTCCTGAGAGCGGATTATATAGTCAGTTAAGCAAATATTATGACAATATGCAGATTATCTTACGAACACAAAGGTGGCCTTCTTAAGTCGTAGAGGCTGCTATCCTAAACCTGGGATAGTCTTACGTTGGGTAAACACATCTGGTAGCAATTATTTAAGCATACTCTGAGAATGACCCTGGATGGCAGATGCATCTAAATGTGTGTTCCAAGCTGGGGAACCCAAGTAGCTAACCTGGAAGTTCGTTCCTTATCTATGATAAACATCTGAACCCGTTGCACGTTTCACGGAACACAGGCTGTACATCGAGGCCCCGAGTTTTGGGTTAAATGAAGGTTGCCAGGTGGAGGTCATCACGGGGAGGATGTTAACTGGAAATGCTATGGAAACTGCATGCTGTTTGCAGGCGGCTGCAGTTTTCCTACCCAACCCACTGCCACTGGGCTATGTGGTTATGTTGCCCAGCCTGCTGCCGCTGGACTCTCTCCCCTGTATGTAACCCCCTAATAAAACCCCGTGTCTCATTTGCTGGCTCTTGGTCTCTTCTTTGGTCTCTTGAACCTGGTACCTTCCCTACCGAGATTAATAGGAGTTTGGCACAACACCTTATCCCCAAGAATATTGTGATAGTGAGAATCAGCAAATTCTACCTACCTTAACTAATCCCTACCTCAGACAGAACCATTCTTTACTGAATCCAACAGCAGTCTCAGCACAAGGCATCTGGAACACCGGATAATTCTCTTACCAAATGCTGTTTCCAGGATATAATGAAGACCATGACCCACCAGTGGGAATTTACACTATGGAAGAGCTATTTGCCTTCACGGATATGAGCAGACTAGGAAAAGAAAAATGATTTCCCCTTTTAACTTATTTAACAAGAATGTCAACTGACAAAGTAGAATAGCAAAGCTGTCTCTGCTGCATAATCCCACATTTGTAATAAACATGACCTGGAAGAAATTTACCAAAATATGAACAGGGCTCATAGTTATCTTTGGATAGAGAGATTATGGTGATTTTTAAGTTTTCCTTTATACTTTTCTATTTTCTGAATATTCTGCCTAGTACAGATATTACTTTTAATAAGAAAAAAACACACTACCCTTTAAAAATTGTGTGTGTGTGTGTGTGTGCAGGAGGTGGGTTAAAAAAATTTAAGGTGCTTAAGCTTGGGGAATGACTATCAGAGGCATTTCTAAATCTGCTGGCACTTAGACAAGGAGGAGCAGGTTTGTCCGACAGTTTGAAAACTCAGCAGGTCCATTAGTGCTTTCATAAGCAGGTGGAGATTTTGCAAGCCTGGTGTGGAGCTTGGCAGCGTCAGCAAAGTTGGTATCAGCCAGGTGACCAATAAAGATGAGGTTCCAGTTTAACTTTTGTCTGTCCACTTGGTGCCTGACACATATGAATGCATTTGAACACTCTTGACGTCAGACTGCTGTTGATTAGTAATGTTAAATGCATGGAGGAGACACGAAGAGAAACTATTCAGAAAGATTCATGGTACAAACCCCTAGGTTCCAACACTTGACTGAAGCTGCTCTCAATGTCTATAAATCTATTTGGTTTGGAAGTCAGGTGCAAATGGCATATGGATGAATCTTTTAGAGAAAATTTAGCTGAACTTATGTGCTTGGCTTACCTGAGAAGCCCAGTGAGTATCATAGACCAGTAGGAGCTCCCAGGTACAACCTCAAATCCAGTAGCAATGTCCTCTTACCTTCAGCAACAAGGCTCTCTTTCCTCAGAAACTTCCAACTCTTCATAACCATCTATAAGACTACTTCTTTCAAACTTTCATGGTCCAGTGTGGTGGCTCATGCCTGTAATCCCAGCATTTTGGGAGGCCGAGGTGGGAGGATTGCTCCCAGGAGTTCAAGACTAGCCTGGGTGGCATTAGCCAAACTCTGTCCCTACAACAAATAAAAAATTTAGCCAGGTGTGATGATGAATGCCTGTAGTCCCAGCTACTCAGGAGGCTGAGATGGGAGCATTGCTTGAGCCTGGGAGGTCAAGTATGCAGTGAGCTATGATTGCACCACAACACTCAGCCTGGGCAACAGAGTGAGACCCTGTCTCAAAAACACAAAACAAAACCCTGATGCTCAATCTCTTTTTGCTATGAACTTCTTCTACCTCTTTCTTGAATTTTCCACTTATCCTCTGTTGCATGACACAGATATTCTTCCTTCATTACTTTCCTGAAGCAAAACTTTCCCTTAATATCCTCAACCCCAATACCCATCAACACTCTCCTAGTGTCCTCGAACACCCATCCCATCTCGCCACCATCAGAAAGCTTTACAATCAGGAAGTTTTATTTTCTGCTTAACTTAAATGTCATCTATTATAAACTGAATTGTAAATAACTTGAGGGAAGCCATCTATTTATCCATCTTTGTATCCCTCCAAAAGCACATAGGCTACTAAACATTTGTAGAACAAATGAGTTTCCTCTGAAAGAACAACAGTAGCACTTTATAATGATATCATACATTTGTTTATATAGAGCCATTTTCAAAACATGTGAGCCTTGCAGCTGCAAATGGGATCTGCAGAACTGCAAAACTGACATCTTCTGGGAGTTACTTAGGAAAAAGGTATCTTTGCCTCCTGCTCCCTTCTGCTCCCCGCTTCCCTTATACACACCGACTGAACTGGAATCTGAGTTTTAATAAAATCCCAGGCAATTCCTTTGGCATTCAAGGTTGAGAACCACTGGTCTAGACTAGAGCCTTGGCTCTCATCCTTGGCTGTGCATTGGAATCATACAAAAAACTCTGGAGCCTGAGCTGCAGCCCTCTTCTTCCCATCCTGATTTAATCAATCCTCCCTGAGCAATAGGATTCTTCTTTTGAGACAGGGTCTCTCTCCGTTGCCCAGGCTGGCATGCAGTGGCACTGCAGCCTCAGCCTCCCCAGGCTCAGACCATTTTCCCACCTCATCCTCCCAAGTAGCTGGGACTACAGATACACACCACCAAGCCCAGCTAGTTTTCGTATTTTTTGGTCGCCCAGGCTGGTCTTGAACTCCTGGGCTCAAGCGATCCGTCCACCTCAGTCTCCCAAACTACTGAGATTACAAGTGCGAGCCACCACACCCTGGCCAACAATAGGATTCTTAAAGGTGCCCCGGTGAGCTGCCAGGGAAGAGAACCACTGTGAGTGCCTTCATGGGAACTCTCCAAAACTCCTACAATATTTTGTGAGCCCAGTGTGTCACCTCTATAGTGATCTCCCTTTTTTTCCCACGCAACTTTCCCTTAATTGTATTACTTCTCATCTTCCAAAAAAATATCACTCAGTTTTATTTCTCAGTAGACATTTATTGAGTACTTAGGAGTTGCACAAACACAAAACCTGTTCTTACACTTCCTTTCATAGTAAATTATCTAATTATCTTTCTTGGGCTCTTTCTCTACCAATGCTGTTTTCTAATTTTATAAGCATTCTTTGGTACCGGTATAATTTTGGCTTGTCATTTGCAGAGTAGAGGAAAAGAAAATTAATTCTATTTTGTCTAGTTTTAAAACAACCTACAGATTCTTTTAAGCCACAGAGATAGAAAAGTTGATTATATTTAAAAGCAAACAGACCCAGTTCTTTAACCTAGATCAATATACCATGTTTCACTTTCTCATCCAAACTGTACCAGCTAAGACTTCTAGAGGGCTTGCAATGCCCTGACAGGTGCTAAGTGTTTTACCTGTATTATCTCGCTTGATCTATCCGACAATGCTATGAGGTAAGTTCTATTGTTATCTTTATTTTTTTGGATGAAAAAACAGTGGCACAAAGAAGTTCAGTAACTGGCCTAAGGCCACACATCTTGTCTTCCTGAAGATCAGATCCAAACCCAGGCAGTCATAGAACATGCTGGTCACTATTGGGCCACTTGTTTTATGGGGGACGGTGCTCCAGGAACACAGCAATGTGGTTTAGGATTCCAGGACCTGGGCGAGCTGCTGCTTCTTTCTTAGTTCTCGACAGACCACTGAGTGCAGTTTTTCTAAATCTCTTCCCCACTTTAATATGTGGTCCATAAAACTGTTTCCACACGTATAACCTACTGTGAAGTTTAAAATGATTTCATGTTTGGACAAATTCCTACTGAATGTTAAGCTGGATAGGAAACAAGTTCTGACTAATACAGATGAAGGTCTGAATGCAGAAGTCTTACTTTTATAAAGGAATTTTCCCCTCCTCACCAAATCCAGTTTTAAATGTTGATATCTCTGTTGCAAAAAGATGATAAATAAATGTATCCTTTGCTCACTAGTGGGTGTATGGGTGTGAATATAAGGGTAAGAAAGTTAAGAAATGTCCAGTAGTATACAAAGGGCATTCTTGGGCTGGGCGTAATCCCAGCCCTTTGAGGGGATGAGGTGGAAGGATTCCTTGGGCTCAGGAGTTCAAGGCCAGCCCTGGGCAAAATAGCAAGACCCTATCTCAAAAAAAGAAAAAAGAAAGAAAGAAAAGAAAGAAATTAAAAAGGTAAAGGGTATTTTAAAAAATTATTGCTATTTTTTTTTTTTTTTTGAGACGGAGCCTCGCTCTGTTCCCCAGGCTGGAGTGCGGTAGTGTGATCTTGGCTCACTGCAACCTCTGCCTCCCAAGTTCACGTGATTCTCCTGCCTCAGACTCCCAAGTAGCTGAGATTACAGGCCTGTGCCACCACACCCGACTGATTTTTGTATTTTTAGTAGAGACGGGTTTTCACCATGTTGGCCAGGCTGGTCTCGAACTCCTGACCTCAGGTGATCCATGCACCTTGGCCTCCCAAAGTGCTGGAATTACAGGCGTGAACCACTGCACCCAGCAGGGCAGTCTTTTTCTTTAGATTCTTTTTCTTTGGGCCTCATCTGTAACCATCCATAGTAATAGCTATTTTCTTCCATCCTTCCCTCACTGAGGAGGAAATTATTTCCTTTCATCCCTTCTGGTTGTTCTAGAGCAGGACTTCTCTACCTGAGTGCTACTGACATTTTGGATGGGATAATCCTTTGTTATAGAGGGCTGTCCTGTAGATTGTAGGATTTTCTGCAGGATCCCTGGCCTCTACCCAGTAGACACAGCAGCACCTCATTTCAGTGTGACAACCAAAAATGTCTTGCCTCATGTCCCCTGGGGAGTAGAGAGGGAGGGGCAAAATCACCCCAGGTTGAGAACCACTGTTCTGGAAATATTCACTGGCATTGCAACCCCACACGTTCACATTTTGCCATATTGCATCCTTAACTATCGTCTCAAAGATCTCAAAGCCACGTATTAGGTGTTCCCAGTATTGTTTCTCTGTTTTTCTCCCTGTCCTTGCCTTTTGCGCCCTCATTGGGTGAACTCCCCAGGAAATATCCTGAAGGAGACATGCTGGATGCTGCAGCCGGGAGCACAGAAATGGCTTTGGAGGATCCATGTATCCTAGGGTGGGACCCTGGGGGATGCAGGCATGCTCTACCATCACCACTGCCTTATCTGCAGAGCTGGCTTCCTCCTGCGGGCCTTCCTCTTAAGTTTATGTGGACACCACAGCACCGCTGACATTATTCTGGTAGTTCCTCATAGAAAACAAATGTCTCATCTTTGATGGTGTTGATAAACATAAAACACCTGTGCTCCAAGTGCAGTTTGCCTGAGGACGAAGGCAGGACTCTGATATACAGAATAAGCAATGAAGACAGGTTAAGAATGCTGACTAGAGATAGTAGCTTGTTTTTGCTCCACTTATATGTAGGTCTCAATGATGCATGTATTGATGGATGTGAATATGTGGCAGAAAATTGTTTCCATTTTTTGGATCCAGTTTAAAAAGATAAATTAGATAAGACTGCCCGTGGAGAGCTTCTAGTTGACTTTCAACCATGATGTCCAATGATTCAATAATAGCAATGGCTAACACTTTTTTTTTTTTTTTTAAGAGATGAGATCTTGCTATATTGGCCAGGCTGGTTTTGAACTCCTGGGCTCAAGTGATCCTCCCTCCTTAGCCTCCCAAAGTACTGGGATTATAGGTGTAAGCCACCGCACCCAGCCACTAACAGTTATTGAGCATATACTACGTGCCAAAACTGTACCAAGGGCTTTACTTGACTGTCTCATTTTAACCTTACGGCAGATTTAAGAAGTACATGTCATTATCATCTCCATTTTACAGATAACCAAACAGACTCATATTGATCAAGTTACTTTTCTTAGCTTATATTTCTTTTTTTCTTTTTCTTTTTCCTTCCTTACTTCCTTTCTTTCTTTCTCTTTCTTTTTCCTTCTTTTTTTTTTTTGTGAGACAGAGTCTCGCTCTATTGCTCAGGTTGAAGTGCAATGGCACAATCTTGGCTCACTGCAACCTCTGCTTCCTAGGTTCAAACAATTCTTATGTCTCAGCCTCCTGAGTAGCTGGGATCACAGGCATGTACCACCACGCCCAACTAATTTTTGTATTTTTAGTAGAGAGGGGTTTTCACCATGTTAGCCAGGCTGGTCTTGAACTCCTGGCCTCAAGCAATCCACCTGCCTTGGCCTTCCAAAGTGCCGCGATTATAGATATGAGCCACCACATCTATAATCACATCTATAACCACAAGAGCCCGGCCCGAGCTCGTATTTCTTATAAAGACACAAAATAGAGATTGAAGGCCCAGCACAGTGGCTTGTGCCTGTAATTCCAGCACTTTTGGAGGCTGAGGCAGGAGAATTGCTCGAGGCCAGGAGTTCAAGACCAGCCTGGGCAACATAATGAAACTCTGTCTCTATTAAAAAAATTTTTTTAAATTAACTGGGTGCGGTGGCATGTGCCTGTACTCCTAGCTACTTGGGGAGGCTGAGGTGGGAGGATCCCTTGAGCCCAGGAGGTTGAGGCTACAGTGAGCCATGATCATGCCAGTGCACAACAGCCTGGGTGACAGAGTGAGACCTTGTCTCGGAAAGAAAAAAAAAAAAAAAAAAAAAGGGAGGTTTTTTTTTCCCGGGGAGTTTGTCTCCAATGTTTTTGGTTATTGTCATTCTGTGTGTGTAGAATCTTTTCCAAATTGTGGTAAAATACACGTTACAGAAATCTTAACCATTTTTAAGTGTACAGTTCACTGACATTAAGCACATTGACACTGTTGTGCAACCATCACCACCATCCATCTCCAGAACGTTTTCATCTTTCCAAACTGAAGCTCTGTACCTGTTAAACAATAACTCCCATTCCCCCCTCACTCTAGCCTTTGGTAACCCACGTTCTACTTTCTCTCTCTATGAATCTGACTCCTCTAGGTATCTCAAATAAATGGAATCATCCAGTATTTGTTTTTCTGTGTCTGGCTTATTTTTACTAAGCATAATGTCCTCGAGGTTCATCCTTGTTGTTGCATATGCCAGAATTTCCTTCCTATTTAAGGCTGAATAATATTCCATTGCATGGACAGGCCACATTGTGTTTGTCCATTCATCTATCATCATTGGTTACTCAGTTGCTTCCACCTTTTGGCTATCATGAATAATATGGCCATGAACACTGGTGTACAAATATACCTTCAAGACCCTGTTTTCTTTTCTTTTTTTTTTTTTTTTTGAGACAGAGTCTTGCTCTGTCACACAGGCTGAAGTGCAGTGGCGAGATCTCAGCTCACTGCAACCTCCCACTCCTGGGTTCAAGTGATTGTCCTGCCTCAGCCTCCTGAGTAGCTAGAATTACAGGCACGTGCCACCACGGCTGGCTAATTTATTTTTGAGAAAGAGTTTCACTCTTGTTGCCTAGGCTGGAGTGCAATGGCATGATCTGGGCTCACCACAACCTCCGCCTCCCGGGTTCAAGCAATTCTTCTGCCTCAGCCTCCCTAGTAGCTGGGATTACAGGCATGCACCACCACATCCACCTAATTTTGTATTTTTAGTAGAGACGGGGTTTCACCATGTTGGCCAGGCTAGTCTCAAACTCCTGACCTCAAGTGATTCACTCACCTCGGCCTCCCAAAGTGCTGGGATTACAGGCATGAGCCACTTCGCCTGGCCACCCAGCTAATTTTTGTATTTTTAGTAGAGACGGGGTTTCACCTTGTTAGCTAGGCTGGTCTTGAACCCCTGACCTCAAGTGATCCACCCGCTTCAGCCTCCCAAAGTGCTGGGGTTATAAGCGTGAGCCACTGTGCCCAGCTAAGACTCTTTTCAGTTCTTCTGGATGTATCCCCAGTGGTGAGATTGCTGGATCATATGGTAATTGTCTGTGTAGTTTTTTTGAGGAACTCCCATACTGTTTTCCACATCGGCTACACCATTTTACATTCTACCAACAATGCACAAGGGTATCAATTTCTCCACACCCTCACCCACCATTGTTATTTTCTGTTTGTTTGTTTTCTTTTTTTTTTAAGTATAATTTCCATTTAATTTTTTTCCAGAGAATAGTTCGTCTTCAGTCTTTAAGGACTCAGCTCTTTACATGGGCTTTGCTGGCAGTTGTGGGGCAGCACCCACAGGTCTAAACACGGCAGGGGTGTTTGGTTCTTGCCGGCTTCATGAGATCGATTCCTGACTACTTTGCTGTGAATTGCACAACTCACACAGTAATGTAGCTTCACATACAGCTCGGGAAGCACATAGACATCGAAGACGCTCGCTTCAGAAATGTCCCTGACTGCTGTGGTCTCCAACATGTTTCAAAAGATGAATTTCTTAATGGGTTTGTCCTCGGGCACACATAGGGCACAGTTTGTGCAGCTAATAGGCTGTACGTGACCGTGGCCCTTTTTGGCACAACTATTGTTCCTTCTTTTCTTTATCATCTTGAAGACACGGACCAGAGAGAGGAGTTGTTTCTGTTTTCAATAGTAGTCATCCTTATGGTTGTAAAGTGTGTCCCTAAGACTTTGAAATTATTTATATGCCAAGTCTTTCCCTTCTAGACCTTTTCTTCTTAATTCAATAGCAACACACACACTCAATGGAAAGATCTTGATCATAATATGGCAGCTCATGAGGATTCATGCTCATTATACTTTTCACTGCCCTAGTTGGTCAGTTCTTTGGCAAGCTGGTAAGGTGGTTGGTTGGAAAGGCAGGAATGGATAATATAAAACCACCTTGTCTCTCTAGTCCCGAGCCCTGGGGATGTGAAAGCACACTTCTTCCTCTTTTCTCCCTCTTCTATACTTTTAGGGGGTCTCTCTAAGCATTTAGGAAACATGTTGAAAAGAAACACGTCGCATTACAGAAAAGATCAGCCTATTCTGATTCCATTAATTTTAATGGGAATGATCTTTCAGGAAACCTGTTCTGACTTGATCAAGGGCGCTTGGTCTAGGCAGATTCTCCACCTGGCATTCAGAACTTGACAAAAGGTGTGGCTGCTGAAGCAGAGAGGAATGACTCACACCTGTCCGCGACTCAGCAGGGGCCCTACCCAAGGCGGGTCCCTTTCTCCTCCTCCTCCCTGTTTTTCCTCTGTCTGCTTCAAGCTCTCAGGCCTTCCCTGCTTCCAGGCACCCTGGGAAACAGTGGCTGAAATAACACAGGGATGAATCATCCCCACCTGACCAAAAGAAGGGAAGGCAGGAGCAGCTCTTGATTGACTGAGTTTCAAGGCCTGAGTTCCCCAACTCACAGCCACGACAGAGCGTCAGAGCAGCTTCTGCTTCCACGGCGTCTGGCTCCGAATCTGGACCAAAGCCAGCTTTCATCACGATGCCAGTGCACTGATGCAGCAAGCGAATGCTGTTAATTAGGTTTGGGGTGTATCCTGGCAATTTAAAGAATCACCCAGTGTTGCAATCATAGAATTGTGGCATTTTAGGGCTGACATGGATTTTACATATACAATGTCATAGAACTTCAGAATTTAAATAACTGGCTCACCACAGCCAATGGCTTCATTTTCAGGATATTTTCAAGCCGGTTTACTTCAAATTGGTAGTTTGAAATGGGCCTTCAGTGGGATTATTTACACCACAGAAACTGACAAACACTACAAATCAGGCTTCTCTCTCCTCCCACTTCACTAAGAGCTGATTGTTAAAAAATGTACTAGCCCATCATTGACGTTGTCCAAAGCCTTCATTTATAGATGAGAAAACCTCAGCCTAGAGACAGGAAACGACTTACCCAGGGTCATGCTATTAATTAGCAGCAGAATTTAGAATCCAAATATTTTGTGTTCTATTTTTTTTTTTTTTTTTTTTTTGATACAGAGTCTTACTCTGTCACCCAGGCTGGAGTGCAGTGGCGTAATCTCAGCTCACTGCAACCACTGCCTCCTGGGTTCAAGCGATTCTCCTGCCTCAGCTTCCCGTGTAGCTGGGATTACAGGCACCCGCCACCACATCCAGCTAGTTTTTGTATTTTTAGTAAAGACAAGGTTTCACCATGTTGGCCAGGCTGGTCTTGAACTCCTGACCTCAAGTGATCCACCTGCCTCAGCCTCCCAAAGTCCTAGACGTGAACCACTGCACCTGGCCTTTTGCATTCCATTTCAATGAGTGGATACTGAAAGCATAGTCTGGTCACCCCAGCCTAGAATCCTGTCAAAAAATAGAAGCAGGAGGATGCTATTGCACTATTAATAGGGAGTGAGGGACAAATAATTCCTCTGAAAATAGGTTCTCAGGGGAAAGAGACTGACTACTATTAAACCTCTCCTGGAATTCCCTCTCATAGTTTAAGCTGAATATGGGGCAATGTTCTTATTATACTTACATGGAATGCAACAGGGAGATGCAGACACAATCGTGTATTTGTAATATCCTCAACAATAAGAGGCTTCATTGCCCTTGAGGGGAAAAGTGGCATACCCTGTAGGCTGGGGTCAACAGCGTGACCACAAGTAAGAAGAAACAAACTAGACTGGAAATACGTCATTTATAATGGGTTATTGGACTTGCTCTATTGTCTTGGTGATAAATGTGAATCCAACACGAAAGCAAATTAACTTTGATGCTTGTATTTTTCCCCACAGTGTGATTTTTCTGTTCTTGCACAGCTGAGCTCAAAGTTCTGGTTAGGACTTTTACAGGAGGATAAAAGTCAAGAAAGCATGGACACTTATAAATGAGAGCAGCAGGCATGGCGGCTCACACCTGGAATCCCAGCACTTTGGGAGGCCAAGGCAGGAGAATCACTTAAGGCCAGGAGTTTGAGGGCCAGCCTGGGCACCATAGTAAGACCCCGTCTCTACAAAAAACTTGAAAGCTAGCCAGGTGTGGTGGCTCAAGCCTGTAGTCTCAGCCACTGGGGAGGCTGAGGCAGAAGGATCACTGGAGCCCTGACTGAGCCATAGCACTCCAGCCTGGACAACAGAGCGAGACTGTACCCAAAAGAAAAAAAAAAATTAAAGTGTAAGACAGGCAAGGAAAGGAAAGGATGGATGGAAGAGATGGAAACTCTGGTTAGAGGGTGCATTCCACCTTCTTAGGGTGGCACTGGGGAGCCAGTATGAACCAGTTCCAGGACAACACCGGATAGCATCAATACCACATGTTATTTAAATTCTGAAGTTCTATGACATTGTATATGTGAAATCTGTTTCAGCCCTAAAATGCCACAATTCTATGATTGCAACACTGGGTGATTCTTTACATTGCCAGGATACACCCCAAACCTAAGTTAGAGGGTGCAGCCACAAGAGCTGACTCTCAGAAAGGTAAAGGGACAACCCCACCCCACAGAAGGCAGCGAGCCTGCGGGGAATGATGGGGCCTCTGCTTCCATGTGGTTGAATCACCTGGACCAGTAAGACCTGAACAGGAGCTGGAGCAGCCAGGTTGCATGGGGTGCAGAAGGGAGGAATGGGCCAGATCTCTCCAGCGGGCCTGTCCACGCCACAGCCTCCACGCTCACGCTATAACCCTTTGCAGTTTGTCTGGTCCAACCTGCCCTACAATGAGTGAGCTCTGCCAAAAGCCACCAGCATCCTTCTCGTCCTTTCCTAGAGGCTCATCTCAGTCACCTCCTCCACCACGGCAGTGTTTGCTACACTTGGCTCCGAGGGAGAGCACTGCCTCCTTTCCCGCGTGCCCCAGCTGCACCCCGTGACTTGGTCCTTTACACACTGCGGTGCTGGTAGCTCTTTAGCCTATCACTGGGCTCTTGGCCCTGCTTGTAGTCACTGTCTCCTGGGAAGAGTGACAGGATTCCTGGTGTCCCTGACCAGGACAAGGGGTCATTCATGCTGGGCAAAGGAAGAGGGAGGCCAGGCCTGGACAGGCTGCCGTCTTGCCCAGATGCAAATGCCAGTTGTCAGAGCAGGGGCCCCTATGTGATGGGAGCAGAAAGAGGCCAGCGAGTGGAAGCCACCCCCTGAAACAGGGAGCCCAGCCAAGAACTCCAAGGGGCCATACCAACTTCGGGCTGGGGTGTGAGGAACTCTGCTCCCTTTTGGAGGGAAACCCATGAGCCCCATAGAGCACCATGGCTGTGCTGGCATGAGAACCGTATACCCTGCAGATCTGATGTTTACTGTATTCTCTTTTGCTCTCTGTTGGCAATACTTAGAAAAGTCTTTGAAAGTTCCAGCATCTAACAGAAAGAGGGGAAAAAGAGGGAAAGGGTTGTATCTACTCTTGGTGAAAATACTAAAGCAGCAGCAGCTTGCTAAATAGTTAAGGTCCTGGTTTTTGTTTTTTTGTTTTTTGTTTGTTTGTATTGTTTTGTTTTGTTTTTGAGATGGAGTTTCACTCTTTTTGCCCAGGCTGGAGTGCAGTGGCATGATCTCACCTCACCGCAACCTCTGCCTCCCGGGTTCAAGTGATTCTCCTGACTCAGCCTCCTGAGTAGCTGGGATTACAGGCATGTGCCACCACGCCTGGCTAATTTTGTATTTTTAGTAGAAACGGGGTTTCTCCATGTTGGTCAGGCTGGTCTCGAACTCCTGACTTCAGGTGATCCGCCTGCCTCGAACTCCCAAAGTGCTGGGATTACAGGTGTGAGCCACCGCGCCCGGCTGTTTTGTTTTATCTTTTTGAGTCAGAGTCTCACTCCATCACCCAGGCTGGAGTGCAGTGGCGCTATCTCAGCTCACTGCAAACTCCGCCTCCAAGGTTCAAGCAATTCTCCTGCCTCAGCCTCCTGAGTAGCTGGAATTACAGGTGCACGCCACCACGCCCAGCTAATTTTTGTATTTTTAGTAGAGATGGGGTTTCACCATGTTGGCCAGGCTGGTCTTGAACTCCTGATCTCAGGCGATCCACCCACCTAGGCCTCCCAAAGTGCTGGGATTACAGATGTGAGCCACCATGCCCTGTCGGGTCCTGGGTTTTGAGGTGATTTTTGATTTATGCCACCTCCTCTTTGAAATCCCTCTCCAGACTTCTGAACCTCGGCACTGCCCTCATTCTCCTCCTACATTGCCTCAGTCACCTTTGATGCCTCCTTGTTCTCCTGCCCCAAAAACGGGATGTTTGGCAAGGTTACGTCCTCTGCTGCCTTCCTGTCTCTTCACTCTGTCCTCCACAGTATCATCTGTTGTTCAAGACTTCAGCTGTAACCTTGGGAGGATGATCCCAAATCTAGCACTGACTTTCTCCAGACACATTGTCAACCTTCTGGGCTGCACTGCCTGGATAGGCAATGGTTGTCTTACCACAGTATTCCCCAAAATGAATTTATTTATTTCACCCCAAGCTCAAAAATTTCAAGATGGCCTTGGACTACCTCCCTACCCACTTAGCCCTACCTCTAGTTATCAAAGCCTGTTGACTCTATGTCCCTGGTCCCTTTACACCCTCCTCTTTCCAATACCGGCATCCCCACCCAATCCAAGGGCACCTTACCTCTTCCCTGCATCATTGCAAAACCCTGCAAACTGGTCTCCCCACTTCCAGTATCTCCCCATTCTAAATCAACCTAGATCCGTCCTGACAGCCTTCCGTCAGCAATCCCAGTCCAGGATTTCTATGCCGCCAACTCAAACACCTTTCTGGCCACAGATGGAGTGCCTTGACCAAAATATATGGTCACTACTCCCTGCACACAATCTCATGTTTCCCTACCTGTTTCTTCTCTGTAGAACACTCTCCATTGCAACGTCACCTGCTGAAAGCCCTTTGAACCTAATCCAAGGCCCTTTGTTTCTTTTTTTTTTTTTTTGGAGATGGAGTCTGGCTCTGTTGCCTAGGCTGGAGTGCAGTGGCGCAATCTCGGCTCACTGCAAACTCTGCCTCCTGGGTTCAAGCGATTCTCCTGCCTGAGACCCCTGCCGCCACCCTCCCTACCCCCCCCCCAAATAGCTGGCATTACAGGTGCCCACCACCATGCCTGGCTAATTTTTGTATTTTAGTAGAGACAGGGTTTCACCATGTTGGCCAGGCTGGTCTCGAACTCCTGACCTCAGGTGATCCACCTGCCTCGGCCTCCCAAAGTGCTGGGATGAGAGGCGTGAGCCACTGCACCTGGCTGCAAGGCCCATTTTAAAAGACACCGCACCCTCGGGGCCTTTCCTGGTACCCGCGCATGGCACCATGCTCCTGGGCTGGGGCATGTGTCCTCTTCTGCCATGTACCACAGCAATGCCTGGGCTTGTTTTCTTTCGCCTGCACCTTCTTCCTTTCCCCCCGACTTCTGGGAATGCCATGATCTCTCAGTTGTCCATGCCAGAAACTTAGAAATTGTTCTAGATTCATTCCTCTCCCTCCTCCTGCGCTCCAGTGCTCCCAAGTCTGCCCCTTAAACCTCCCTCCTTTTTACCCACTTCTGTTCAGCCTTCCTTTCCCTCCCTTGGTTCAGGCCACACTCATCCAGGGAGCTAGGGCAGGACTTCCCATGTGTCCCTGAGATAGGCAGCCCCCCGCCTCCTCCCTGCTCACCCACGACCTGTGTGTCCTCAGCCTTTCCTCAACTGCCTCACCTGCAAAAGGGGATTTAAAAAACCACACACACTTGGGGAGCTGAGGAGGCAGGATCACTTGAAGCCAGAAGTTCGAGATCAACCTCGGCAACATAGAGAGACCTTGTCTTTAGAAAAAATAAAATAAATTAGCCAGGGATGGTGGTGTATGCTACCTACTTGGGAGTCCTACCTACTTGGGAGGCTGAGGTAGGAGGGAGAATTCCTTGAGTCAGAGTTCAAGGCAGCGGTGAACTATGATCGTGCTACTGATCTCCAGCCTGGGTGACAGAGTAAGACATTTTCTTTACAAAATAAAAATACACAACACTCTCAAAATTCACATACACACACACAGACTAAGTATCCCTTATCTGAAATGCCTGGGACTAGATATGTTTTGAACTTCGGCTTTTTTCAGATTCTGAAACATTTGTATACACAGGCATACCTCATTTTATTGCAATTTGCTTTCTTATGCTTCGCAGATATTGAATGTCTTACAAATTGAAGGTTTGTGGCCAACTTTGTGTCAAGCAAGTCTATCAGCGCCATTTTTCCAACAGCATATGTTCACTTCATTCCTGTGTTGCATTTTGGTAATTTTTGCAATATTTCAAAGTTTTCATTATTATTATATCTGCTCTGGTGATCTGTGACCAGTGATCTTTGATGTCACTATTGTGATTGTTTTGGGGCACCACAAGCCACGCCCATATAAGACAGTGAACTTCATTGATAAATGTTGTGTGGGTTCTGTGCTCCACCACCTGGCCTTTCCCACATCTTTCTCCCTCTCCTCAGGCCTCCCTATTCCCTGAGACACAACAATATTGAAATTAGGCCAGTTAATAACCCGACAATGGCCTCTCAAGTGAAAGGAAGTGTTGCAAGTCTCTCACCTTAAAGCAGAGGCCGGTAATGGTGAAGCTTGGTGAGGAAGGCATGTCGAAAGCTAAGGTGGGCTCTTGCGCCACAGAGTTAGCCAAGTTGTGAATGCAAAGAAAAGTTCTTGAAGAAAATTAAAAGTGCTACTCCAGACAGCACGTGAATGATAAGAAAGCAAAACAGGCTTTTGCTGATACGGAGAAAGTTTTAGTGGTGTGGATAGAAGATCAAACCAGCCACAATATTCCCTTAAGCCAAAACTAATCCGGAGAAAGGCCGTAACTCTCTTCAACTCTATGAAGGCTGAGAAAGATGAGGAAGCTGCAGAAGAAAAGTTTGAAGTTAGGAGAGATTGGTTCATGAGGCTTAAGGAGCACAGTCATTTTCATAACATAGAAATGCAAGGTGAAGAAGTAAGCGCTGATGGTGAAGCTGCAGCAAGTTATTCAGAAGATCTAGCTAATAGCATTGATGATTTAAATGGATTTTCAATTTAGACAAAACAGCCTTCTGTGGAAGAAGATGCCATCTAGGACTTTCATAGCTAGAATAGAGGAAGTCAATGCCTGACTTCAAAGCCTCAAAGGACAGCCTGCCTCTCTTGTTAGGGACTAATGCACCTGGTGACTTTAAGTTGAAGCCAATGCTGATTTACCATTTCAATAATCCTAGGGCTGTTAAGAATGATGCTAAATCTACTTTGCCCGTGCTCTATAAATGGAACAACAAAGCCTAGGTGACAGCACATCCGTTTACAGCATAGCATGGTTTACTAAATATATTAAGCCCACTGTTGAGACCCATTGTTCAGAACAAAAGATTCTTTCCAAAATATGACTGCTCTGTGACAATGCACCTAGTCACCCAATAACCCTGATGGAGATGTACAAGGAGATGAATGTAGTTTTCATGCCTGCTAACACAACATTCATTCTGCACCTCGTGGATCAAGGAGTAATTTCAACTTTCAAGTCTTAATATTTAAGAAATACATTTCATAAAGCTATGGTTCCCATAGACAATGATTCCTTGGATAGATGAGGGCATAACAAATTGAAAACCTTCTGGAAAGGATTCACCATTCTAGATGCCATTAAGAACATTCGTAGTTCATGGGAGAAGGCCAAAACATAACAGCAGTTTGGAAGAAGTTGATTCCAACCCTCATGGATGACTTTGAGGGATTCCAGACTTCAGTGGAGGAAGTCACTGCAGATGTCGTGGAAATAGCAAGAGAACTAGAATTAGAAGTGGAACCTGAAGATGTGATTGAATTGTTGCAATCTCATGAGAAAACTTGAACAGATGAGGAGCTGCTTTTTATGGATGAGCAAAGAAAGTGGTTTCTTGAGATGGAATCTGCTTCTGGTGAAGATACCATGAACACTGTGGAGATGAGAACACAGGATTTAGACCATTACATAAACTTAGTTGATAAAGCAGTAGCAAGGTTTAAGAGGCTTGACTCCAATTTTGAAAGAAGTTCTACTGTGGGTAAAATGCTACCAAACAGCATCACCTGCTAGAGAAATCTTTTGTGAAAAGAAGAGTCCATTGGTGTGGCAAATTTCATTGTTGTCTCATTTTAAGAAATTGCCACAGCCACCCCAACCTCCAGTAGCCACCGCCCTGATCAGCCAGCAGCCACCAACATTGACAAAAGACCCTGCACCAGCAAAAAGATTATGACTCACTGAAGGCTCAGATGATTTTTAGCATTTTTAGCAATAAACCATTTTAAAATTAAGGCATATACCTTTTTTAGACATAATGCTATTGCAGACTTAATAGACAATATAGTACAGACACAACTTTTACATGAACTGTGAAACCAAAACATTTGTACGTCACTTTAATTGCTACATTTGCTTTATTGTGGTGGTCTGGAACTAAACCCACAATATCCTCGAGGTATGCCTGTATAGAACAAGATATGTTGGGAATCGGACCCAGGTCAAAACAGGAAATTCATTTATGTTTCATATACAACTTATATACATAATCTGAAGGTAATTTTGTAGAATATTTTTAATTTTGTGCATGAAACTAAGTTTTGACTGTGACCTGTCTCACAAGGTTTGTTGTGGAATTTTTTACCTGTGATGTCTTGGGTGCTAAATACGTTTTGAATTTTGGAGCATTTTAGGTTTCAGATTTTTGGATCAGGGATATATATACATATATCAGACAGAGAGAGAGAAATTACCATGTATAATAAGTACTAATAAAATTATAAATTTATGACTCTTTTTGCGTGAGTTAATAAAATAAATTCCTAACTAGCTCCTGGCTGCCACAACACACAAATAAAATCCAGTGCCCACTACACCACCAATGAGCTCTCTAAAAGACATACAATTTTATACATAACTTTTCTTTTAATGCTAATCAAATAAAATAGAACGTGCTTAGAATAAAATTGCGGTGGGGGATGGTTTTATAGCTCTGTTCACACGGCAGCCCAGCTGCCCCTGGTTGCTCCGCCCGCTGCTCTGACATGCTCCCTTTACCCAGACAGAAGTGTGCACAGTTCTCCCATGCAGCACGCCCTTCCACACGTCCTTCCATGTACTCGAGCCTCACACAGGCAGTTCTCACTGCCTCCCCTTCTCCCCAGCCCACCTCCACCTTACTCCCTACTTCCCACATTTACTAACTCCCTGTCACTCCAAGACACAACTCAACTGTCACCTCCTCTGAGAGGCCCCCCGACCCTCCTAGGCTGATGAGAGAGCCCTCTTCACTGTTCTGATTGTTCACAGAACCAGTGTATGCCATGCTTATGAGTGAAGTGCCAGGCTGTCCTCCCTGCTGGACTCCGGGCCCTTGCCTTGTGTCCACTGTGCTTAGCTCTGGACTTAAAACGTATAGACAGATAATAATTTTTTACTAAGTAATTGAAGGAAAGAATGAACCCCAGCCCATTCTGTCTTTCTATCTGTCTATGTATCTAGAGAAATACATATAAAGGTCATTTAACACCAGGGTTTCCTGGGCACACTGGCTCTCACACCTGTAATCCCAGCACTTTGGGAGGCCAAGGAAGGAGGATCACTTGAACCCAGGAGTTTGAGACCAGCCTCGACAACAAAGTGAGACCCCGTCTCTACAACAAATTTTTTAATTTAAAAAATTTTTTAATAAAACATTTTTAAAAGACCAGGGTTAAATCTGACTTGTATTTCCTGTAATATCTGCCAGTGGGTCAACAAATATTTTGTGGTTTAAAGAACAGCAAGGAGGACGTATGAAAAAGCATGGTGGGCAGAGGAGACAACAGCTGAGCCGCAGCACCCAGATCAGTCCTGGAGCCTGGAGGAGTGTGTGCTTCATTGCAAGTGTAATAGGAAGCTCTTGGAGGGACTGAAGTCTAAAATGAACAAAATCAGATTTAAATTTTTTTAAAAGCCAGACACGTATTGTATGATTTCAGTTATAGGAAATATCAATCAACCTCAAAACCCTCCCTAGGGAACTCTGGTCCTCAGTGTTCTTATTTATAAGATGAGGGTAGACCAGCTGACTCTAGGGTCATACTTAATTCCATGGTTTTTTTTTTGCTCCATGTTAATAAAAAGCAATGGTTAAATGGGCTAAGGAATAGAACCTGGCATAGCAATCCCAGGAAAGGTACTCATGGTCTCTCCATCTCAGTGGCACTGTGATTCAGTGGGAATAACCCTGGAAGTGTGGCCTCTTCCCCTGGATTCAGTATTTACCGTTGAAATTACCTTGAGAAAGTAATGAAATTCTTTGGCCCTTTGTCTTTGCATCTCTAAAATACAGGAGTTCTAGAAGGGGGTGTCTATGGTCCTTTTCATAGAAAGTTGGCATTCTAATCCAGCTTCGCATTCTGAAGGCAACATAGAGCTTTGAATAAAAAAGATTCACTCATGCTATAGGTTCCAGGAGTTTTAACAAAAATTGATGTAATGGGAATTTTGCTATTAAAAAGACTGATGGAGCCGGGCACGGTGGCTCATGCCTATAATCCCAGCACTTGGGGAGGCTGAGGCAGGTGGATCACTTGAGGTCAGGAGTTCGAGACCAGCCTGGCCAACATGGTGAAACCCTGTCTCTACTAAAAATACAAAAATTAGCCAAGCATGGTGGTGTGCGCCTGTAATCCCAGCTACTCAGGAGACTGAGGCAGGAGAATTCCTTGAACCCGGGAGGTGGAGGCTGTGGTGAGCCGGGATTGCACCATTGTACTCCAGCCTAAGTGACAGAGTGAGACTCTGCCGCAAAAAAAAAAAAAAAAAAAAAAAAAAAAAAGACTGAGGGAAGAACATGGAATACTGTGCACATACTAAAAAAAATGCAGATTTGTAAGTACTGACATGGAAGATGCTTATGAATATTGCTACATTAAAAAATTTAGTTGCAGAATATGTACAGTATCATCTCATTATTTCTGTAAGAAAATGGCATGTGCAGTGCACATAAATGCTGCTATTGAGGGTGGCCTGGCAAAGTAGTCTGTCTTCATCAGCTACAGCTGCCATAACAAAGTACCACAGCCTGGGGGGCTTAAACAACAAAGATTTATTTCCTCAGAGTTCTGGAGGCTGGAAGTCCAAGATCAAGGTGTCAGAAAGGTTGGTTTCTCTTGAGGCCTCTCTCCTTGGCTTGTAGATGCCATTTTTCTCCCTCTGTCTTCATGTGGTCTTCTCTGTGTGTGTGTGTCTGTGTCCTCATCTCCTCCTCTTAGAAGGACGCCAGTCATATTGGATTAGGGCCCACCCATGTAACCTCATTTTTAACTTAATAACCCCTTTAAAGACTCTGTCTGCAAATGTAATCACATTCTGAGATACTAGGGGTTAGGACTTCAACATATGAATTTAAGGGAGACACGGTTCAGCTCACAACAGTACCTATGCCTGAGGTGTAGTAGATGGTCAGAAAATAGTTGAAAAGCTGAACGAATGAAGCAAATGGGATTGCTTTGTTTGCAGGTGCAGTGGGAGGTTGGTGGGACACTAAAAGCAGAGAAGATCATGGACAGCCTTGAGCTCCAGAGACAGAAGTCCACATCCTAGCTGTAGGATGCTCTTGAGCAAAGGAACAACATGCCATTGACATTGTTGCAGGCACATTTAACGGGTTTTCATTTGTCCCGGGGTTTGGAGCACAGTTGAGCCTGAGGGCAGGGAGCTCAGATGAGAGACTAGTCAGTCATTCCAGGTATGAGGTGACAAGGGCCTTGACCAGGGTGGTGGCCTGGATAAAAGCTGGATACAGACGGGTGTGCCTGGCAGTTGTTCCAAACTCCTGCACCTGCTGATGTGTCCGTGAGAACCACATTTCACCTTCACCTTGAGAACAATGAGTCCTATAGAAACTGGAAAGGCAGTGGCTGCCAGAGCTGGATAGGATGAGCTCCTAAGTCCCAGAACACCACAGTTCCAGACAACTTCTCTTGACTCAAGACCTTCTCAATTTGGCTCCACCCTGGCTCTGCAAGTGGGTCCTTTCTCTTCTCCCATATGAGTAGTTTACACTCAAACTGAGATTCTTACTGGTTCACAGAGGCATTAAATCCCCATTATGTCTTGGATTTTGTTGTCATCTCCTCTCATCACACTTCTTGCACCTACTAGAATGTCCTCTCTTCCTTACCTCTGGAAATCCATCCTGGTTTGTATACTGCCTTCTCCGTGCAGCCCTCTGATGACTGCAGCTCACATGACACTCTCCCTCAGCCGAACCTCAAACACATGTAATGTCTATACCAGAAAATGCATCATGATACTGAATAATGTATCATGCACATGCTTTAGATATTTGGAACATTCATATGTCATGCAAACTCCCCCAAGAGATGGTAAACTCCTTGAGGTTATGAATTTAGGGCTTCTTGTGTACTGATGGTTACACTGCCCAACCCAGTACATATTAGCAGCTCAGCAAATTCACGCTAAGATGATAGCTAACACCCCACAGGTCCATGTAGGATTCTTCCCTTGGCCCAGGGAATGGGGTAGGTTGGCAAAAAGGCCAGAGATAGAATGCAATCATATTTATTCCACTCCATAGAAATAGCCCTTAAGTCCCAACCCCACTATCTCTCCCCTTGTTCTCTTAATGCAGTTCAAAAAACAATTAGCCTCATATCAGAAAGGGTTCTTAGGCCTCCAAACGGAGCTTGTTGATAAAGGAGTTGAGCAGACCAGGCTTTTGGAAGTCTGCACCCAAGGAGATGATTACCCTGTCCTGGGAGGCAGATAGGACCAAAACCAGTAATAAGAATCACCCAGAGAGCCTGAGAGGAGCTGGCGCCAGGGTGGCCTTTGGGGAAGGATGCAGTTGTTTGAATGCTCTTTATGGGAAGAGGACAAAGAACAGTTGGAAGTATTTTTTGCAGAAATGTAAATGGTGGTCCTCAAATTCATATGGAATTACAAGAGTACCCAAAGGGCCAAAAGAATCTCGAGACAGAAGAACAAAGTTGGAAGACTCACACATCCCAATTTCAAAACTTGCTACAAAGATAAAATAATCAAAACAGTGTGGCACTGGCCTAAGGATAAACTTATGGACCAATGGAATAGAATTGAGAGTATAGAAATAAACCTGTGTGTCTATGCTCAAATGATTTTCAATGAGGGTGCCAAGTCCATTCAATGGGGGAAATAAAAGTCTTTTCAACAAATGGTGCTGGGAAAACTGGACTTTCATATGCAAAAGAATGAAGTTGAATCCCTATCTTACACCATAAGCAAAAATTAACTCAAATGGATCAATGACCTAAATATAAGAGCTAAATCCATAAAACTCTTAGAAGAAAACACTAATCCATCATTACCTTGGATTTATTAGCAATGAATTCTTAGATATGACACCAAACCACAAGCAACAAAAGAAAACATAAATTGCACTTAAAAATTAAAAACTTTTGTGCACCAAAGGACATTATCAAGAAAGTGAAAAGACAACCAATGGAATAGAAAACATTTGCAAACCATATATCTGATAAGGGTTTAATATTCAGAATATATAAAGAACTCCTAACAACAGTAAGACAAACAACCCAATTTAAGAAATGGGCAAAAGGCTGGAGTAGACATTTCCCCAGAGAAGAAAGACAAATGGCACCAAGCACATAAAAAGATGTTCAACATCATTAGCCATTAAGCAAATGCAAACCAAAACCACAATGAGATACCACTTCACACCCGTTAGGATGTTTATCATATATATATATATGTAAGCATGCAGAGAATTACAAGTGTTGGTGATGATATGGAGAAATTGGAATGTGGTACATTGCTAGTGGGAATGGAAAATGGTGCAGCCACTGTGGAAAACAGTTTGACATTTTTCCAAACATCTAACATTGAATTAGCACATGACCCAGCAATTCCACTCCTAAAGAATTGAAAACAGGGACTGAAACAGATACGTGTATGTCAATGTTTGTTATGGCATTAATCACAATAGCCAAAAGCTGGAAACAACCCATGTCTATCAGCACATGAATCAATTAACAAAATGTGGTATATCCATACAATGAAATATTATTCAGCCTTACAAAGGAATGAAGTTCTGATCCATGCTACATACAATATGGATAAAACTTAAAAACATTATACCAACTAAAATAAGCTCAACAGAAAAAGACAAATATTGTGTGATTCCATTTATATGAAATACCTATAATAGGAAAGTTTATAGACACAGAAAGTGTAATACAGATTACCAGGGGCTGAAGAAAGGGGAGAATGGGGAGTTATTGCTTAATGCTTACAGAGTTTCTGTTTTGGGTAGTGAAAAAGTTTTAGAAATAGATAGTGTTGATAGTTGTACAATATTGTGAATGTACTTAGTAGCACTTAATTGTACACTTTGGTTAAAATGGAAAATTCTATTGTATATATGTATTTTACTACAATAAAAAAATTTCCAAAAACTAAAATAAAAGGAGGGTTGGCAGATATGAGGAAGAGAGGATTGCAAGGTACAACATGGTTATGGTACTCTTTGAAATGGGATACTTATTCAGAGAGTGAATGGTAATGGCGAGCCTTTTATTCAGAGGATGTTTTGTGTTAGACACCAAAATATATCTAAATCCACAAAAATCATAGGTAGGAGAGATTCGCTCCAGTGAATACAGGAGTTGCAAGATTCACCCTTGGAATTGGGAAGCTAACCCCGAGGCTCTCTGGGCCACCCCAAGATGCTGAGATAATGCTCTCCAATGTCACTTTCTATGCCAAAGTTTTATAATTCTGGTGGCACTTACTTTGCCATGTTGAAGTCTTATATCAAATATGGGAATATAAAGAATGATCTCGGCTGACAAATGTCTGAAGCTGGCTTGGCTAGAAAATTGTCAATCTTCCAGCCTCTCTTCCACAGAAAAAAAGGCGGGTTGGGGGAAGATATTATGTCTTGCACAGATAATCCTTTCAATTTACTTTTTTGGATAAAATATGTCCGTTTCCTATTTTGTGGCATTATGAATTATGTTAGCTTAAGAGAAAGCTCCATACAGTCATGTTATCTGCACACAAAGATTCAACTTAAAACTCTCCTCCTGAGGATGTTCAGGTATTTATAGCTGTACCAGAATCCCGCAGCCTTTGCAACCCCAGGGCACTGGCTCCAGAGTGCTACAGGATTTAGGACCCAGAGTGGCATGAGCATTGAGATCCTGTGCCTCTTAGTGCTTGGCACATAGTAGATATTCAAACTATGCTTGTTGAACTATAGAAAATTTCACTTCTCTATGAGATGGAGAAAGGAGCATAAGCAGGTAATTTAAGGAGGAAAAAAATTACATCCATGGAATACTAATGAAGCTTAAGTTCAAGCTTTAGACAGGTACATGTTTAAAAAAGAGAGCATACAGTCCTTATTTATTACCAGCCTCTTCAAGTACCTTTGCAACTTCTTTGTTCTTTTTTTTCTATTTATTTAGAGAGGGTCTCACTCTGTTGTCCTGGCTGGAGTGCAATGGCATGATCATGGCTCACTGCAGCCTCAATCTCCTGGGCTCAAGCTACCCTCCCCCCATGAGCTTCCTGAATAGCTGGGACTACAGGCACGCACCATCACACCCAGCTGTTCCTTTTTATTTTTAGTAGAGATGAGGTCTTGCTATATTGGCCAGGCTGGTCTCGAACTCCTGGGCTCAAGCGATTCTCCCGCCTTGGCCTCCCAAAGTGTTGGGATTAGAGGCAAGAGCCACTGCGCCCAGACTGCAATTTCATTTGGATGATTTTAAACCTTCAGTTTGATCAGGAATTTATCTTCAGGGATATCTACTATTAAGCTGAAGGGTAAGGGTGAGCTGCCTCCAAATCAAATGGGTCCTCAAATACTTTAGCATCCTACATGAAATGGGCCTCCTGAGAAGCACAAACAAAAAGGCATAACTAATATGTCATACTGGTTAAAATGTAAAAGAAGACCTTAAAATAGATATATACTGGATGGATTTGATATGACAGCTAGTTTGGTTGGTTTTACTCTGGTTGCTTTATTCTGTTTAAATTGTATTAATCAAACATACAACAGAGCTGGCCCCAAATACTAATTGTTTAGAGACAGCCCTTGCAGAGAAGTGGGTTCAATTAGCACCACATCTGTAATTACACAGCATATTATATACTTCACAAGTATAATTACTTATTTTATGGATTCATGCCATCTTATAGATAAACAAAGACTTGAGAAAATTTACAAGCTTTTCTGGGAGTGTCCCCATAAGGGTATAATTTTCATTCTAACCAATAACTAAGATGGGGATAATTCTACAAGTAGATTGCCAACCTGTTGGCGTACAATAAGTTCAGAAATTCCCTTCATGAATTTTTTTCTTTTAATATAAAATTGCAGAAACATTCGTCACACCCACACATAAAAGGGTGTGTGACTATATATGACTATGACTATATATGACTATAAATAGTCATAGTGTTGCAAATACAAATATAAAGAACATGGAGATTTTGTATTGAAGGAACTCATAGTGTAGTAAGGGAGTCTGATATGTAAGAATGAAAATAGAGTCTGAAAAAGGCACACAAAAAAATGAGTAGGGGTTTGAGGGGGGAAGACTTCCCTCCAAGAAGACTTCATGGAAAAAGCTAAAGTCTAAGGTAGATATTGAAGAATGAATAGACATTTTCAAGGCATACAAAAGTTGGGAAGACATTCAAAGAAGAGTGAACAGCATGTGCAAAGGTACAGCATGGTGGGTTTGGGACAACTCCTTATATGTCTGTATCACTGTGACTGGAGAGTAAGTTAGTGCGAAGTGACACGCAAATGTAGGAGCTGAACGTGGAATAAGGCATGAAATCTCTATATTTATCTTCCTCAGTAAGTAACAAAGGGACCAGGAACAGTGGCTCACACCTGTAATCCCAGTGCTTTGGGAGGCTGATATGGGGGGATGGCTTGAGGCCAGGAGTTGGAAACCAGCCTGGACAACATAGCAAGACCCTATATCTACAAAAATAAAAAAAAAATTAGCCAGACCTGGTGGCACACACGTGTAGTCCCAGTTACTCAGGAGCCTGAGACAGGAGGATTACTTGAGCCTAGGATGTCACAGCTGCAGTGAGCTATGATCATGACACTGCATTTCAGCCTGGGTGACAGAGCAAGACCCTGTCTCTAAAAAAAAAATTTTAATGTTAATAAAGGAAGCCACTGCACAGTTCATTAATCTTCACCTTAATATGCACAACCTAAATTGCATTATCAGATTATAAAATAGGACTGAGATAGAAGGAGAAGGAGTGGTCCTAGGAAACACCAAACCAATATCTTCTTTTTTTTTTTTTTTTTTTTTTTTGAGACAGAGTCTCACTCTGTCACCCAGGCTGGAGTGTAGTGATGCCATCTCACCTCACTGCAACCTCAACCTTCTGAGCTCAGATGATTCTCCCTCCTCAGCCTCCCAAGTAGCTGGGACTACAGGTGTGCACCACCAACCCCAGTTAATTTTTTGGTAATTTTGGTAGAGATGGGGTTTCACCATGTTGCCCAGGCTGGTCTTGAACTCCTGACCTCAAGCGATCCTCCCAGCCTCGGCCTCCCAAAGTGCTGGGATTACAGGCATGAGCCACCAGGCCTGTCCCCGAACCAAGACTCTTAAAGCTCAACTATAGACTCCAGAAAACCAGTAGCATAAGAGTCTCCTTTGCCACCAGCCATCCTCAATTTTTAAAAATTGTCATGTGGCCGGGCGCAGTGGCTCATGATTATAATCCCAGCACTTTGGGAGGCCAAGGCAGGCGGATCACCTGAGGTCAGGAGTTTGAAACCAGCCTGAAAACCCTGTCTCTACTAAAAATACAAAAATTAGCCAGGCGTGGTGGTGGGCGCCTGTAGTCCCAGCTACTCTGGAGGCTGAGGCAGGAGAATAGCTCGAACCCAGGAGGCGGAGGTTGCAGTGAGCCAAGATTGTGCCACTGAACTCCAGCCTGGATGACAGAGCAAGACTCCATCTCAAAGAAAAAAAAAGTAGATACTATGGGGGCAGTTCCCTGATGGGTTTTGGTTGGCACCAGGGCCCTGCTGTTGGTGTCCTGGGTCCAGACTGAAAAGCGCGGAGGCAGAGGAAGGGCCACAGCGGTTGGATGTGATGCACAAGGAAGAAGTTGTCTGGAGAGCTGACAGTTTTTGAGGCCGTAGAGTCAAGCCCCCTGCAGAGGGGATAGTTTACCTCTTTCTCTAAGGATGGCTGCTGCCAGCAGTTCTCATTCCACACGTGTCTCCTTCTGTGGCCCATGGATCTTTCTCTTCTAATGTCTTCCAGCATCATGTTTCTGCTACTCAAACCCTCAAGTGATGATTCCACACAAAGCTGCCTGGTGTTTATCATGGGCCGCATGGAGAGCTCGGCCTTTCGTTTCTTACTCTCCTTTCCTACCTCTCCCAAAAAGATTAGAAACTCCCTTGGATCAAAACATGACAAAGTTCATTTGCACATTCGACAAATTATATCCTTTTGTAAAGTAAATACAATTTTAGTAGGGAGTCACAGCATCTAATTGAGGAAGGAGATGAGCAGGGAAGATACCACTGACAAACTCACCAAAAGGCTAGACTCTCGGGTGAGTGCTCTGAATATATCATCTCACCTCATTCCCTCAACATGCCTGTGAGGTAGGTACTGTTAACCCATTTTATAGATGTTGATATCATCACCAAGTCCATGGTACTGAGATCTCCAGCAGACATCCTTACTCTGCCCGATTTGAGCACAATGGTCAAATGGCAAGGCAAGCATGTAGCGCTGTAGGTATCTGATAAATGATGAACGGGTTTGGCTAGATCCTTGTCCTAATCAATTTGATAATGGTTTACCTAGTTTTTTCTGACCTCCCGCCCTCAGCCAGTTATTCCTTTTAGAACTCAAAACATATTTTATGGAGAACAGGAAGTTCCATGCACTATATTAGGCTCTTGAAAGGGAAAGTCAAGCTTTAAATGTTTTTATTTACATCCCACTTTCTCCCACAAGGGATTTGGAGTGATTTACCACAAAGATAGCTATAATAACATGACTAAGCCTCGTGTGGCGGCTCAGTCCTGTAATCCCTGCACTTTGGGAGGCTGACACGGGCAGATAACTTGAGGTCAGAAGTCCAAGACCAGCCTGGCCAACATGGTGAAACCCTGTCTCTACTAAAAATAAATACAAATACAAAAATCAGCTGGGCATGGTGGTGTGTGCCTGTAGTCCCAGCTATTCAGGAGGCTGAGGCAAAAGAAATGCTTGAATTCAGGAGGTGGAGGTTGCAGTGAGCAAAGGTCACAACAGTGCACTCGCCTGGGCAACAAAGTGAGACTCCATTTAAAAAAAAAAAAAAAAAAAGAAAAAAGAAAAAAGATTAAATATAAAGAAGAATAAAACAAGCCAGGTGCAGTGGCTCACGCCTGTAATCCCAGCACTTTGGGAGGCCAAGGCCGGTGGATCGCCTGAGGTCAGGAGTTCAAGACCAGCCTGGTCCAACATGGTGAAACCCCATCTCTATTAAAAATACAAAATTAGCCAGGCGTGGTGGCGTGTGCCTGTAATTCCAAGGCGGAAGAATCGCTTGAACCCAGGAGGCAGAGGTTGCAGTGAGCCAAGATCAAACCTCTGCACTCCAGCCTGGGCAACAGAGCAAGACTCTGTCTCAAAAAAAAGACAGAATAAAATAATAGAACCATGGATACCATAAACATAAGCAGTTAAAGTAAAATAAAAGCTAATAATAAAAGAGGGGAAAATACTATAAATGTGCAGGCTATAAGAATTTATATAGGCCAAGCACAATGGCTTATCCCTGTAATCTCAGCACTTTGGGAGGCTGAGGCGGGCAGATCACTTGAGGTCAGGAGTTCAAGACCAGCCTGGCCAACATGGTAAAACCCCGTCTCTACTAAAAATACAAAAATTATTCAGGCATGGTGGTACATGCCTGTAGTCCCGGCTTCTCAGTAGGCTGAGGCAGGAGAATCGCTTGAACCTGGAAGGCAGAGGTTGCAGTGAGCCAAGCTCACGCTATTGCACTTCAGCCTGGGTGACAGAGCGAGACTTGGTCTCCAAAAATAAAAAAAAAAAATAGAAAGCCCCCCAGGTAATTCTTATGTACTGCCAAGTTAAGAAGCACTGCTGTAGTGTATAATCTTAAGCCACAACTCAGCGAAGGCAATTCTTCCCAGATGGTAAAGTTAAAAAGGACTCTAAGAAATATGAGACCCAAATTCACCAAAACAGTCTCGAAAAAGAACAAAGTTGAAGGACTTATACTTCCTGATTTCAAAATTTACTACAAAGTTATTATAGTAAGCAAGACAGTGGGGTACAGCATAAGGAAGATATAAAGATCAGTGGAGCAGAAATGAAGTTCCAGAAATAAGCCCTTACATTTATAGTCAATTGATTTTCAACAAGAGTGCCAAGATCATTCAGTGGGGAAAGAATAGGCTTTTCAACAAATGGTGCTGGGACAACTGGGTATCCATATGCAAAGGAATGATTTTGGACCCTTCTTTACATAATATACAAAAAGTAACTCAAAATCAATCATAGACCTAAATGTAAGAACTATTATAAAGCTATATAACTCTTAGAAAAAAGCATAGGATTATACACTATGACTGAGTGGGACTTACCCCAGGAATGCAAGATTGGTTTAATAGTCAATATTTGATTAATGTAATTACACTCTATAATTAGAATAAAAGACAAAAACCACATGGTCATCTCAATAGCTGCTGAAAAATCATTTCTCAAAACCCCATTTACATTCAGGATCTAATCTCTCAATAAACTAGGAATAAAAGAAAAGTTCCTCAATTTGATGAAAGACATTTATGAAAACCCCACAGCTAACATTATACTTAAAAGTAAAAGAATAAATATATAGTGAAATATTATTCAGCCTTAAGAAGAAAGAAAATTCCAAGACATGCTACAACATGAATGAACTTTGAGGACACTGTGCTAAGTGAAACCAGATAGACACAAAAGGATAAATATTGTCATTCCACTAATATGAGGTACCTAGGATAATGGAATCCATAGAGACAGAAAGTAGAATGGTGTTTGCCAGGAGCTGGGGGAATGGGGAGTTCGTGTTTAATAGGTACAGAGTTTCAGTTTGGGGAGATGAAGAAGTTCTAGAGATGGATGCTGAAGATGATTCCACAATGTAAATGGACTTAATGCCAAGAGCTGTACACTTCAAAATAGTTAAAAGAGTACATGTTGTTATGTATACTTTATTACAATTTTTAAAATAATAAGATAGTGAAAGATCAAATGGTTTTCCTCTAAGATTGGGAACAAGGCAAGGGTATCTGCTCTCAGCGCTTTTATTCAGCATTATATAGTAAGTCCTCATGTAATGTCAATAGGTTCTTGAAAACTGTGACTTTAAGCAAAATGACTTATAACCAATTTTTTTTCTTGTCAATGTTATAAATAAATTACATTGAGGCCGGGCACAGTGGCTCATGCCTGTAATCCAGGCATTTTGAGAGGTAGGGGTGGGAGGATCACTTGAGCCCAGAAGTTCAAGACCAGACTGGACAACATAACAAGACCCTGTCTCTACAAAAAATAAAAATAGCCAGGCATGGTGGCATGCACCTATAGTGCCAGCCAAAAAAAAAAAAAAAAAAAAAAAAAAAAGACTGCTTGAACAAAATGTCTTTTTGCTTAAAGTCACAGTTTCTAAGAACCTATCAATGGTCTTAAGGGAGGACTTACTGTACTTGGGGCTCTGGCCAATGAAATAATGCAAGAAAAACAAATAAAACATATATAGATTAGGAAGGAGGTATAAAGGTTGTGTATTTATTCAAAGACAACATGATTCTGTATGTAGACAATCCCAAAGAATCTACAAAAAAATTACTGGCATTAATCAACCAGATCAGCAAGGTCACAGGACTCAAGTCCAGTACATGAAAATTAATTGTATTTCAATATAGTAAGATGAAATTAAAAATAATTTTATTCACAATAGCATCAAAGAGAACAAAATACTTGAGAATAAATTTAACAAAGAAAGTGCAATAACTATACACTAAAAACCACAGAACATTACTGAGATATTTATCTGAAGAGCTGAGTAAATGGAGAGACATACCATGTACATTGATCAAAAAACTCAATATTGTAGAGGACAGTTTTTCCTGAATTGATCTATAGATTCTATGCATCCCTATCGAATCTCATCAGGCTTTAAAAATAGAATTTGATAAGGTGACCCTAAAATTTATGTAGAAATGCAAAAAAACCTTAAGCCAAACAATTTTGAAAAATAAAGTTGAACTTAAACTACCTGATTTCAAAACTTACTACATGAGTAAAGCTACTGTAATCCACACAATTTTGTATTGGCCTAAGCATAGACTTATGGGCCTGTGGAATAGAACATCCCGAAATAAGCCCTTCCATTGAAGATCAATCGATATTCAACAAAGATGCCACTCCAAAAAAAAAAAGTGTGGTCCTTACCTTACGCTTTACACAAAAGTGTATCTACAGTAATGCTAAAAATCTTTTTTTTAATCCTGAATAATTAGCTCTTTGCTTTAACTCCTAAAAGTGGATCAAATACCTTGAATGACCTTGTCTGCTCTTTTGGACAACTTTACCAATGTTTTTCTCACTATGACCAGATTTGTCAGGCTCTGAGTCCCTTGGAAGAAACTCCACCACATTACCCTGATAGACACCTGCAGTCGGATTTTTTTTTTTTTTTTTTTTTGAGTCGAAGTTACACTCTGTTGCCCATGCTGGAGTGTAGTGGCATGATCTCCGCTCACTGCAACCTCCATTTCCCGGGTTCGAGCGATTCTCCCGCCTCAGCATCCCTAGAAACTGGGATTACAGGTGCGTGCCACTTTGCCTGGCTAATTTTTTGTATTTTTAGCAGAGACGGGGTTGGCCGTGGCTGGCCAAGGCCATGTTGGCCAGGCTGGTCTTGAACTCCTGACCTCAGGTGATCTGCCCGCCTTGGCCTCCCAAAGTGCTGGGATTACAGGTATAAGCCACTGCACCTGGCTTGCAGTGGGATTTTTAAATTGACTCCAAAAGGTACTGAAAAATCTTAGATGGGCTCTCAACTCAGATTTTATTTTATAAAAGAAAAATGTGTCTCCTGCCCTGCCTCGTGGGCAGTTGAGGGGAGCAGAAACAGGTGGGCGGTGGCCTTGTCCTCTAGAGTGGGGAATTCCATCCGATGGAAGCCTAATCTCTAAGGAGAACTATGATGACCCACACAAAACCTCTGCCTCCCCAGTCGTCCACATCAGGGGCCTAATTGATGGTGTGGTGGAAGCTGACCTTGTGGAGGCCTTGCAGGAGTTTGGACCCATCAGCTATGTGATGGTAATGTCTAAAAAGAGACAAGCACTGGTGGAGTTTGAAGATGTGCTGGAGGCTTGTAACGCAGTGAACTACACAGCCGACAACCAAATACATGTTGCCGGTCACCCAGCTTTTGTCGACTACTCTACCAGCCAGAAGATCTCTCGCCCCGGGAACTCAGATGACTCCTGGAGCGTGAACAGTGTGCTTCTTTCTCTTTACCATCCTGAACTCCATTTATTCGATCACCATGGATGTTCTTTACACTATCGGTAATCCTTGTGGCCCTGTCCAGAGAATTGCCATTTTCCGGAAGAATGGAGTTCAGGCCATGGTGGAATTTGACTGTGTTCAAAGTGCCCGGTGGGCCAAGGCCTCACTCAATGGGGCTGAAATCTATTCTGGCTGTTGCACTCTGAAGATCGAATACGCGAAGCCTACACACTTGAATGTGTTCAAGAATGATCAGGATACTTGGGACTACACAAACCTCAATCTCAGTGGACAAGGTGACCCTGGCAGCAACCCTAACAAACGCCAGAGGCAGCCCCCACTCCTGGGAGATCACCCCACAGAATATGGAGGGCCCCACCGTGGGTATCACAGCCATTGCCATGATGAGGGCTATGGCCCCCCAGCCCCTGACCTCACTACTAAGGGAGAAGGATGGGTCCACCAGTGGGGAGGAGTCACCCTTGGGGCCCAAGTCGCAACGGGCCCCAGTATGGGCACCCTCTACCCCCTCCCCACCACCCGAGCATGGCCCTCACCCCGACAGCCCTGTCCTCAGGGTCTATGGTTTGGATCAGTCTAAGATGAACTGTGACCAAGTCTTCAATGTCTTCTGCTTGTATAGCAATGTGGAGAAGGTGAAATTCATGAAAAGCAAGCCGGGGACCGCCATAGTGGAGATGGCTGACGGCTACACTGTGGACGGGGCCACTACCCACCTCAGCAACAACTTCATGTTTGGGCAGAAGCTGAATGTCTGTCTCCAAGCAGCCAGCCATCATGCCCTGTCAGTCATGCGGGTTGGAAGTCAGGTCTTGCAGTTACAGACACTTCAGTGAATCCCGAACAATCGGTTCCCCACCCTAGAAGGGCAGCCAAGAACAGCATCCAGCACCCCAGCAACGTGCTGCACCTCTTCAACGCCCCGCTGGAGGTGACTGAGAACTTCTTTGAGATCTGCGATGAGCTGGGGGTGAAGTGGCCATCTTCTGTGAAAGTGTTCTTAGGCAAAAGTGAGCGCAGCTCTTCTGGACTGCTGGAGTGGGAATCCAAGAGCGATGCCCTAGAGGCTCGGGGCTTCCTGAACCATTACCAGATGAAAAACCTAAATGGTCCATACCTTACACTCTGAAGCTGTGTTTCTCCACCGCTCAGCATGCCTCCTAATTAGGTGGCTAGGAAGACTCCCATCAGAGCAGGAAGTCATTTCTCTTTCCTTTATGCCATTTTTTTTTTTTTCCAAAAGATCTTGTATTCCTCTTTTTTTTTTTTTTTTTTTTGAAAGCTAGGTTTGTAGAGGCTTAACCTTAATGGAAACGCTGGAAGTCTGCAGGGGGAGCGAGAAGGGACCTGATATCTCCCAAGATTAACCTTCACTTCTTCACTTTTAAAAAATTATTGTGGGCCGGGAGTGGTGGCTCACGCCTGTAATCCCAGCACTTTGGGAGGCCGAGGTGGGCGGATCACAAGGTCAGGAGATCGAAACCATCCTGGCTAACACGGTGAAACCCCGTCTCTACTAAAAACACAAAAAATTAGCCGGGCGCGGTGGTGGGCGCCTGTAGTCCCAGCTACTCGGGAGGCTGAGGCAGGAGAGTGGCGTGAACCCGGGAGGCGGAGCTTGCAGTGAGCCGAGATTGCGCCACTGCACCCCAGCCTAGGCGACGGAGCAAGACTCTGTCTCAAAAAAAAAAAAGAAAAAAAAATTACTGTACAAGGCCGGGTGCGGTGGCTCACGCCTGTAATCCCAACACTTTGGGAGGCCGAGGTGGGCAGATCACCTGAGGCCAGGAGTTGGAGACCAGACATGGTGAAACCCGGTCTCTACTAAAAGTACAAAAATTAGCCAGGCGTGGTGGCGGGCGCCTATAGTCCCAGCTACTCAGGAGGCTGAGGCAGGAGAATCGCTTGAACCTGGGAGACGGAGGTTGCAGTGAGCCGAGATCGTGCCACTGCACCCCAGCCTGAGTGACAAGAGAGAGACTCCATCTCAAAAAAAAAAAAAAAAAATTATTGTACATGTGATTTTTTTTTTCCTGTTCATACATTTGTGCTGCCCATGTACTCTTGGCGCATTTCAATAAAATTGTTTGGAAAATAAGCACAGCAAAAAAAAAAAGAAAGAAAGAAAAGAAAAGAAAAATATGTTTTCTGTCTGAAGGGTTTAATTGACGGCTGTGCCAATAATTTCTCAAATTTAGCTGTGCTCGTTCTCCCTAATTTATTTGAAAGACATGACAAGGAAAACAAGACCTTCCTTGGGCTTTTCACTGCTGGGGCTCTCTGGCCCTAAAGAGCGGAGAGGGTCTACAAAATCCTAGGTCAGCAGCTGCGGTTTTGGGATTTCACACACGTAGTGCCTAAGTGTGTGTCTGTCCTGACAGCCTAGAACATTACTGATCAGGACACAGCCTGCCCAGGTGAAATGCCTCCCAGGCAGGCAAACCCTCAATTAATCTTCTCAAGGCTTCTGTAGACCTAAGAAATGAGTGGACACGCCTTTCTATCAGGGGAGAAGCTGTGGGTTTGCTCATGTTTTCTGGATTCCTTCCAGCTTCTGGGTAAGTTTCCTTTCTCGCAATTCAGGAATGGGTGTGGAAAGCTGCAAGCTTGTCTTCCCTACCAGCGGCAGCAGACTCCCTGACCTGCCTGCACTGGCAGCAACTTGCAGGACAGACACTTTCCTCTTTTTTTTTTTTTTGATACGGAGTCTTGCTCTGTCACCCAGGCTGGAGTGCAGTGACGCGATCTCAGCTCACTGCAGGCTCCGCCTCCCCTGTTCACGCCATTCTCCTGCCTCAGCCTCCCGAGTAGCTGGGTCTACAGGCGACCGCCACCACGCCTAGCTAATTTTTTTTGTATTTTTAGTAGAGACAGAGTTTCACTGTGTTAGCCAGGATGGTCTCGATCTCCTGACCTGGTGATCCGCCCGCCTGGCCTCCCAAAGTGCTGGGATTACAGGTGTGAGCCACAGCACCTGGCCTCTGTTGTCTAGAAATTTCATACAAGAGAAAGCAGGCCCCCTTCTAATAATGAGATCAATAAAAGGGAATCGTATTGAAAATGAGAATACATTTCCAAAACACATTTCCATCTATCTCCCTACCCACAAATACTCATTAAAATTGAATTTAAGAATAGCCAGCCATATCTTTTAAGAGATTACTTCCCTCCTACCAAACAAATTAAACTTTAAAAACTATTTCAGTTAGTAATGAGCCTTTATTTTAGAATGTATCACTCTTTTATCAGAGGCATCAAATCGTTTTCTTTTCATCAATAAAAATGTCACAATTAAGAATTATAACTCTGCCGGGCGCGGTGGCTCAGGCCTGTAATCCCAGAACTTTGGGAGGCCGAGGCCGGCGAATCACTTGAGGTCGGGAGTTTGAGACCAGCCTGGCCAACATGGTGAAACACTGTCTCTATTAAAAATACAAAATTAGCTGGGCATAGTGGTGGGCACCTGTATTCCCAGCAACTTGGGAGGCTGAGGCAGGAGAATCGCTTGAACCCGGGAGGCGGAGGTTCCAGTGAGCCAAGGTCATGTCATTGCACTTCAGCCAGCCTGGGCAAAAAGAGTGAAACTTTGTCTCAAAAAAAAAAAAAAAAGAATTATAACTCAATTTTTTGGAGCTCCAGCAGCCATAACTCAATATTTATTTGTTCTCACAGTGCACTTTCTACCTCATAATTTCAAGACTTTCAAGATAAAATTAATATCACATGATCAGAAAAATGTAGATAATAACTGAGGCAATGTGTGCAGGGCTGACACACAATCACACCATTTCTTTCAGATCGATTATTTCTAGATTTTATATATTAATAAATACATTAAAGAAAATGCCTAGGACCACCCCTAGTTTGTGACAAGGTTAAGCATGGCATGTGATTTTTAGGTCTTCAGTGTTATTTCTGAATACTGCTCCTACCAATACAATCTTCTACATTTTTTGTTTTTGATGAAGCGATGTTATCACCCAGTATCTTTTTTTGTTTGTTTGTTTTCATTTTGGTCATTTTGGTCACTACACTGGAACACAAACCTGCCTCTCTCTCTGTCTCTGTCTCTGTCTCTCTCTTTTTCGGTTGTCTGTTGCCCAGACTGGAGTGCAGTGGTTCAAACACAGCTCCGTGTAACCTCAAACTCCTGGGCTCAAGTGATCTTCCCACCTCAGCCTCCCGAGTACCTGGGACCACAGGTGCATGCCACCATGCCCAGTTAATTTTTTTGTATTTTGTAGAGACAAGGTCTTGCTATGTTGTCCTGGCTGGTCGGTAACTCCTGGGCTCAGGCAATCCTCCTGCCTTGTCCTCCCAAAGTGCTGGGATTACAGGCATGAGCCACCATTCCTGGCATCCTGCCTCTTTTTGATATTTTCTTTTGCATTCTAAAAATAGCATCTTTTCTCAGATTATAAAATTAGTATTATTCATCACAAATATTTAAAATATGAAAAGTTATGAGGAAAATCAAATCACTCCTAATCCCTTCACCAAAAGGTAATCACTGTTAACACTTATAGTTTATTTCCCTCTAGTATTTTTTTTTTTTTTTGAGACAGAGTCTTGCTCTGTCACCAGGCTGATGGTGCAGTGGTGTGATCTCAGCGCACTACAACCTCCGCCTCCTGGGTTCAAGTGATTCTCCTCCCTCAGTGACCAGAGTAGCTGGGACTACAGGCGTACGCCACCATGCCCAGCTAATTTTTGTATTTTAAGTAGACACCGGCTTTTACCATGTTGGCCAGAATGGTTTCGATCTCTTGATCTCGTTATCCACCCGCTTCGGCCTCCCAAAGTGCTGGGGTTACAGGCATGAGCCACTATGCCCAGCCCCTTTAGTATTTTTATGTAGAATCACTTTTTCTCCAAAAGGTATACAACAAATAAACCAAAAGCAATTTTCCCATTTGTAATCCATATCCATCTGGCATAAGGCCATGTAAGCTTGGTCTCGAGCTTGTCCCAATAGCCCTACCAACCCGAGTTTCCCACCCCTGCCTTGTGGTCTATTTCTCCATCCACCCTGACCCAAATGCCACTCACACAGAACTCTAGATTTGAGTTTGCCTTCATTTCTGTTTGACCCCTCAGACCTTGGGAATGTGAATTGCAAAGGCAAAACTTCATGAGATTCGATTTTCTCTGAGCCCAATATAACAAAAAAACAAGTGAGATTTTATTAAAATCTACATTCCTTACTGTTTTTGATGCTTTGGAAATCAATCCAGTTTTACTCTGCCTTTTTCAATGCAGGTATTTCAAAGGATGTGAGATACTCAAGAGCAGGCACCTATTTATATTTGTAACTCCAGCACATGGCCCATGGCAACTACTCAATAATTCATGTTTACTGGTCACTTAAATAACACTTACAGAACTCTTGCTTCCTGTCTGGGTGAATATAATCAATGCTTAAGATTAATAAGGGCAACAGTAATAAATGCGCTTGGTGGTTCAGGATCCTTTACCAGCCAGAATCACTGGTCTTTAACCCCTAAACATTTCTGTTCCCTTAGTTGGGTCTCACCTTTTTAACTGCTAGCATTCTCCTCCTGCAGCCATGGACTCGATCTGTCTTTCCATCGACCCACCCCTGGCTGGCTTGGACACTGCTCTACCATCAAGGATGGCATTGGCCTCCTCACTTCATTGACTTCAAGTCTCTTCCCCACCTCCAACGGCTCCTCCACCTACTGCGGTCTGCCCACTCCCACCCTCATCTCTCTACTGAAACTATTCTTGCCAAACTCTATGGCCACTTCTCAATCCTTATCTCGCCTAACCTCTCCAAGGCATTTGACACACTTGACCTTGCCCTCTTCTTTGGAGATCTTTAGAGTGCATGATTTCTTGCTCTGAGTCTTCCATGTACCTCTAACTGCCCCTTCGCAGCCTCTTTTGCAGAGTCCTCTTCCTCTGCCTGAACCTTAAATGTTGGAATCCCCTGAGTTTCCATCCACAGCTCTCTTCTCACCCTTCAGACTTGCCTACCTGGTCTCATCCACTCCCATGATTTCTGCACTGTGTAGGTCCTACATGCCAATAACTCTATTCCATCTCCAGGTGGAATGTATATGGAAGCACCTACTGAATAGCTCCACTTGAATGTCCCTCAAAATCAACAGGTCCAAAATAAAATTTAGATCTTCCTTCCCAACCTCCCTTCCTCTTGTTTTATGGTACCCAAGTTAGATACCTGCGAGTCTTCATGCCCTTCTGTAACCCCAAATCTAGCTAATGGTTCACCAAGTCCTTTCTAGTCTGTCTTGTTACTATTTATCCAGACTGTGATCTTCTCAGGATGTCCATCTGATCCTTTCTCTTACATGATCCCATGCCTCTTATAAGGTCCAGCCTCCTTTATGTGATTTAGAGGCCCTTCTGGGATCACGTCCCTGCTTCCCTCATTAGCCTCATACCTTAATAGTCCCTGTGGTCCAGTCGTACTGAACTTCTTTTCATTCACTCAGAGGCTCTGATGTCTCTCATCTCTGGAAGGCTGCCTCTACTATTCCAACTACCTGGAACCCCCAATATCTCTCCTTCACCTGGCCATCTCTTGCTCCTCCTTCAGGTCTTAGCTGAGACATCATTTTAGGGAAGTTTTTAAGAAAGTCTTTCTGATGCTCCAAATCTCTTGGAATATGCTCCTGGTATATATGCTCCAAAAATACTCGGTATCATGTTAGCTCATACATACTGTCATTGCCTTCTCATTTGCCCGGTGCTCTGGTTTTAATGTTTGTCCCCACCAAAACTTATGTTGAAATTTAATTGCCATTACAACAGTATTAAGAAGTGAAACCTTTAAGAGATGTTTAGGGCTGGATGAGGTGGCTCACACCTGTAATCTAATCCCAGCACTTTGGGAGGCCAAAGCAGGAAGATCACTTTAGCCCAGGAGTTACAGACCAGCCTGGGTAACACAGGGAGACCCCATCTCTACAAAAAATAAAAAAAATTAGACAGGTGTGGCGGCATGCACCTGTGGTCCCTGCTACTCAGGAGGCTGAGATAGGAGAGTCACTTGACCCCAGAAGGCTGAGGCTGCACTGAGCTATATTTGTATTACTGAACTGCAGCCTGGACAACAGAGTGAGACCTTGTCTATGTTACGAGGGATCTGCTCTCATGAATGGATTAATGCCATTATTGAGAGAGTGGGTTCACTTATTCCTGTTCTCTTTCTCTCTTTCTCTTTGCCCTGCCACTGTTCACTATGGGATGACAAAGCAAGAAGATCCCTGGTCGGGTGCGTTGGTTCACGCCTGTAATCCTAGCACTTTGGGAGGCGGAGGCGGGTGGATCACTTGAGCCCAGGAGTTTAAGACCAGCTTTAGTAACATGGTGAAACTTCATCTCTACCAAAAATACAAAAATTAGCCAGTCTCATAACTCAGTCTCTAAATAAGCAGATAGATCGATAGATAGATCGATAGATAGATAGATAGATAGATAGATAGTTTTTTGTTTTTTTTTTTTTTTGAGATGGAGTCTCCCTCTGTTGCACAGGCTGGAATGCAGTGGCATGATCTCAGCTCACTGCAACTTCCGCCTCCTGGATTCAAGCAATTCTTCTGCCTCAGCCTCCCGAACAGCTGGGATTAGATGCATGTGCCACCACGCCTGGCTAATTTTTGTATTTTTTTTTTTTTTTTTTAGTACAGATGGGCTTTCACCATGTTGGCCAGGCTGGTATCGAACTCCTGACTTCAGGTGATCCACCCGCCTCGGCCTCCCAAAGTGCTAGGATTACAGGCATAAGCCACCACGTCTGGCCCAAGAGATAGATTTTTTTTTTAAAAAAGAAGAAGATCTTGAAAGATGCCAGCCCCTCAGTCTTGGACTTCCAAGCCTCTAGAACTCTGAGGAAAGAAATTTCTGTTCTGTATAAATTACCCAGTCTGTGGTATTTTGTCATATTGGCACAGAACAGACTAAGAAAACCAGAACTGCCAAGTAAGTGTCTGCCCTGGAAAGGCAGGGACCTTGTTTCTCTTTTTTACCTTTGTATTCCCAGCACCCAGCACAGCACAATGCTGGCACATAGCAGATGCTCAGGGAAAAACATGAAGTAAATGTCAAATAACTGAATGAATCAAAGAATGAGCAAATGAATGTTCTCCCTTTTGCCAATGCCCTTTTTGTCTCTTGCCAGGATAAAACAGATTCCTAACAGACCTCCCCGTTCCCCTGTCCAATTTATTTTCCACATTTGGGTTAGAATGATCATTCTGAAAAAAAAAAAATGTAATCATGACATGCCTTGGTTTAAAACCAATGTCTGTGCATTTCTAACAAGATAAATTACAGACTTGGCACAGGTTCAAGGCCCTCCATGAATGAGCTCCTGTCCACCTCTTCTCTTACCCTCCCACCCCGCACTAACACTCAACTCCAACGCTACTGAGTGATTCTTGGTTCTTCCCATACATTGGCTCTCTCGGCCCTGGGCCTTTGCACATGCTCCTCCTCCCTTTCTCCTCTGCCTGGCCCACTCACATTGATCTTCAGGACTCAGCTTAGGAGTCACTTCTCACAAGGAGCCACTTCTGAGCTCTCAGTTCCCTGGCGAACAGAAGTAGGTCCCTCTCTATGGCTCCTATTGCCCCACATGCCTTCAATGGGCCTTCAGTCATAGCACTCAGCAGCCTGTGGATGCCCCCCCAAGATTCAATTCCATTGCTCTTGAGAGTTCAAGGGCAAAGTTTTTCTTCTTCTTCTTCTTTTTTTTTTTTTTTTTTTTTTTACATTTTCTTTTGCTTTTTTATTTCTTTTCACATTTGAAAAAGTGGAGAGCTGGGTAGCCCTCACAATACCTTCAGTCTCTCTCTCACTTCCCCTAACCCTACTATGAAAGTTTCTCAGGCCTTCAGGCAGGCAGGAACTGCAGCATTATCTGGTTCTCTCTTACTGACTAATAATCATTGTTTATTTTACTGCTGAATTTAGTCAATTTATGGACATATCTGTATTCATTTCTACTATTTTATTTTGCCCCACCTTTCATTTTTTTTTTTTTTTTTTTTTGAGACAGAGTCTCCCTCTGTCGCCCACGCTGGAATGCAGTGGCACGATCTTGGCTCACTGCAACCTCCACCTCCCAGGTTCAAGTGATTCTCCTGTCTCAGCCTCCTGAATAGCTAGGACTACAGGAACATGCCACCACACCTGGCTAATTTTTGTATTTTTAGTAGAGACAGGGTTTCACCACGTTGGCCAGGTTGGTCTCGAACTCCTGACCTCAGGTGATCCAGCCATCTTGGCCCCCCAAAGTGCTGGAATTACAGGCGTGAGCCACGGCACGTGGCCTTTTGATTGTTTTTCCTCTTTTGAACTGGGGTTGTTCCTCCCACCCCACTCCCCCATTGCAATTCTGGAAATTCTTGGTTACCAGATACTGCCAGGGCAGTTATCAGCTCCTATAGATGCTTATTCCAACGCAGTCCCATTTTCACATGGCTTCTAGAGCAAAAAATACTACCTTAACTTTCCTGTAAGCCATGAAGAGCAAGTCTTTCAATCCCAGCACAGTGGCTTGAGTGAGAAGAGTAACAGTGGAACAGTGACTTTGAGTGTCTGTGGTGAGAGAAAATGGGACAGGCACTGGGAACAGGGAGGAGGGGTGGCGCCCTGCTAGACTCAAGATGAGGCTAACCATGAATGAAGAATAATAATTAACTTCACTTTCTGTACCTTAAGCTTCATCCTACCTTTAAAGTATAACTAGGAAATTATACACATTTTACTATATTGTTTATTCTAGCAGTCAAAATTTTGGGACTAGATTGTTTTTCATAGAATAATTCTATTTATAACATTGGTATTTAAAAGAACCAGACATGGCCAAGTGCGGTGGCTCACACTTGTAATCCCAGGACTTTGGGAGGCTGGGATGGGTGGATCACTTGAGGCCAGGAGTTTGAGACCAGCCTGGGTAACATGGCAAAACCCTATCTCTACCAAAAATACAAAAATAAGCTGACTGTGGTGGAACGCACCTGTGGGCCCAGCTACTGAAGAGGCTGAGGCATGAGAATTGCTTGAACCCGGGAGGCAGAGGTTGCAGTGAGTCAAGATTGCACCACCGCACCTTAGCCTGGGCAACAGAGCAAGACTCTGTCTGGAAAAAAACAAAAAAACAAAAAAAAACAACCCCAGATACTTCTCAGTAACGTTCATTAGGATGGCTACTAGCAAAATCCAAAACAAAGCAAACAGAAAATAACAAGTGTTGGTGAGGATATGAAAAAATTGGAACTAAAACAGTATAGTGATTCCTCAAAAAATTAAAGATAGAATTAGCACGAGGTCAGGAGATCGAGACCATCCTGGCCAATATGGTGAAACCCCATTTCTACTAAAATACAAAAAATTAGCCAGGCGTGGTGGTGCACGCCTGTAGTCCCAGCTACTTGGGAAGCTGAGCCAGGAGAATCACTTGAACCCAGGAGGCAGAGGTTGCAGTGAGCCGAGATCACACCACTGCACTCCAGCCTGGCAACATAGCGAGACTCCGTTTTTTTTTTTTTTTTAAAAAAAAAAAAGAATTATCAGGCCAGGCATGGTGGCTCATACCTGTAACCCTGCCACTTGGAGGTCAAGGGAGGAGGATCACTTGAGGCCAGGAGTTCAAGATCAGCGTGGACAACATAGCAAGATCCTATTCCTAAAATAAAAAATAGCTGGGTATGGTGTCATGCACCTGTAGTCACTTGGGAGGCTGAGATGGAAGGATCATTTGAACACAGGTCAAGGCTGCAAGAAGCCAGAATCATGCCATTGCACACTCAAGCCTGTGTATGAAAGTGTGAGACCCTATCTTAAAAAAAAAATTACCTTTTGATTTAGCAATTTCATTTCTGGATATAAACCCCACATAATCGAAAGCAGGGACTGGAACACACTTGCTATACACCATGTTCATGCAGCATTATTCCTGGTAGCTAAAATGTGGAAGCAACCCAAGGGTCTACCAACAGATAAATGGATAAACAAAGTGTGGTACATATGTATCATGGAATATAAAGTCATTGGCCTTACAAAGGAAGGTAATTCTGACACATTATAACATGTATGAACCTTGAGGATATATGATGAGTGAAACAAGCCAACTGCAAAGTACATAGGATTCCACTTATAGGAGGTACCCAGAGTAGGCAAAGTCACAGAAACAGAAAGTAAAATGGTGGTTACCAAGGGCTGTGGGGAGGGGAATGCGGTTTCAGTTTGGGAAGATGAAGAAGTTCTGGAGATGGATGGTGGTGACGGTTACGGTTGCACAACAAGGTACATGTACTTTACATTACTGGACTGTACACTTAAAAATGGTTAAGATGGTAAATTTTACGTTATGTGTATATTCCACAAAAGAACAAGAACCCAGAACTGGTTCCCCTTGTGAAGCAAGTGATGGATGGAAACTCAGGAGTTTCCAACATTTAAGGTTCAGGCAGAGGAAGAGGACTCTGCAAAAGAGGCTGCGAAGGGGCAGTTAGAGGTACATGGAAGACTCAGAGCAAGAAATCATGCACTCTAAAGATCTCCAAAGAAGAGGGCAAGGTCAAGTGTGTCAAATGCCTTGGAGAGGTTAGGCGAGATAAGGATTGAGAAGTGGCCATAGAGTTTGGCAAGAATAGTTTCAGTAGAGAGATGAGGGTGGGAGTGGGCAGACCGCAGTAGGTGGAGGAGCCGTTGGAGGTGGGGAAGAGACTTGAAGTCAATGAAGTGAGGAGGCCAATGCCATCCTTGATGGTAGAGCAGTGTCCAAGCCAGCCAGGGGTGGGTCGATGGAAAGACAGATCGAGTCCATGGCTGCAGGAGGAGAATGCTAGCAGTTAAAAAGGTGAGACCCAACTAGGGGAACAGAAATGTTTAGGGGTTAAAGACCAGTGATTCTGGCTGGTAAAGGATCCTGAACCACCAAGCGCATTTATTACTGTTGCCCTTATTAATCTTAAGCATTGATTATATTCACCCAGACAGGAAGCAAGAGTTCTGTAAGTGTTATTTAAGTGACCAGTAAACATGAATTATTGAGCACTTGCCATGGGCCATGTGCTGGAGTTACAAATATAAATAGATGCCTGCTCTTTGGTATCTCGTATCTCATATCCTTTGAAATACCTGCATTGAAAAAGGCAGAGTAGGCTGTAATCCCAGCACTTTGGGAGGCTGAGGCGGGCGGATCACCTGAGGTTGGGAGTTCAAGACCAGTCTGATCTGCACGGAGAAACCCTGTCTCTGCTAAAAATACAAAATTAGCTGGGCATGGTGGTGCATGCCTGTAATCCCAGCTACTCAGGAGGCTGAGGCAGGAGAATCACTTGAACCCAGGAGGCAGAGGTTACGGCGAGCCAAGATCGCGCCATTGCACTCCAGCCTGGGCAACAAGAGTGAAACTCCATCTCAGAAAAAAGGCAGAGTAAACCTGGATTAATTTCCAAAGCATCAAAAACAGTAAGGAATGTAGATTTTAACAAAGTCTCACTTGTTTTTTTGTTATATTGGGTTCAGAGAAAAATGAATCTCGTGAAGTTTTGCCTTTACAGTTTACATTCTCAAGGTCTGAGGGGTCAAACAGAAATGAAGGCAAACTCAAATCTAGAGTTCTGTGTGAGTGGCATTTGGGTCAGGGTGGATGGAGAAATAGACCACGAGGCAGGGATGGGAAACTCGGGCTGGTAGGGCTATTGGGACAAGCTTGAGACCAAGCTTACATGGCCTTATGCCAGATGGATATGGATTACAAATGGGAAAACTGCTTTTGGTTTATTTGCTGTATAGTTTTTGGAGAAAAAAGTGATTTGACATAAAAATACTAGAGGGAAATAAACTACAAGTGTTAACAGTGATTACCTCTTGGTGGAGGGATTAGGAGTGATTTGATTTTCCTCATAACTTTTCATATTTTAAATGTTTGTGGTGAATACTACTAATTCTATAATCTTAGAAAAGATACTATTTTTAGAATGAAAAAAATATATATCAAAAAGAGGCAGGATACCAGGAGTGGTGGCTCATGCCTGTAATCCCAGCACTTTGGGAGGACAAGGCAGGAGGATTGCCTGCGCCCAAGAGTTACAGACCAGCCTGGACAACATAGCAAGACCTTGTCTCTACAAAATATAAAAAAAATTAGCTTGGCGCGGTGGCTCACGCCTGTAATCCCAGTACTTTGGGAGGCCGAGGTGGGCTGTTTACCTGAGGTCAGGAGTTCGAGACCAGCCTGGTCAACAGTGAAACCCCGTCTCTACTTAAAATACAAAAAGTTAGCCAGGCTTGGTGGTACGCACCTGTAATCCCAGCTACTCGGGAGGCTGAGGCAGGGGAATCGCTTGAACCCGGGAGGCAAAGGTTGCAGTGAGCCGAGATTGCACCACTGCACTCCAGCCTGGGGGACAAGAGTGAGATTTCGTCTCAAAAAAAAAAAAAAAAAAAAAAAATTAGCTGGCCATGGTGGCATGCACCTGTGGTCCCAGCTACTCTGGAGGCTGAGGTGGGGAGATCACTTGAGCACAGGAGTTTGAGGTTATAGTGAGCCTGTGATAGGTTTTGCTCTGGGAGCTGCACATTTGCAACCACTTCCTCAAGGAGATTCTGTAATAGTCCCATTCACAGACATTTTATTTTGTGCTTGTGTCTAAAAATTACTTTGAGAGTCATAGTCATTTACTCACCTCCATCGCTACGTGTTGACACATGTGTGACAGCCAATCTGCTGTTTAATAATGTCTTTCTGCAATTAACCCTCCCACAGTGCAGCTGGGGGAGGTGGATACGCGGTCCCCTCTCACAGCAGAACAGGGACGTGGGAAACTCACGCTCTTTTCAGCCATGGGTGGGAGTGCCCGGGCTCTGACTCATCCATGCACCAAACTGTTTTATCTCCTCCTTCCTCGCCGTACGCCCTCTCCATCTCGTCCTCTGTAGAAGCCAGGAGCTGAGATAAAAGTGGGCACACTGCTCCCCAGCTGCAAGGAGGCTGCGGAATTAGGAGCCAGCCTGGAACTCATAGAGCGAACCTGATAAGTTTCACGCATGCGCCATGACGTTCATCCCAGGCTTTTGGAGCCCTTGAGAAGCACTAATTTAGGAATCCTCCTGCAGGCCCCAGGAAGTGATCTGGGCTTGTCAAAGTGGAGAAAACTGTGGCGCAATGGGGCCCAAGGTCATGATGAGTATCTTGCAAGGGGATGCTCCTCCAAGAACTCAGGACTTATGCGTTATTTTTTAACCCTTCCGTCCTCATCCTTCTTCCTGTTATTTTCTGGAATTCAGCTCATATTTTCAATAAGTAGGGGAAACATAATAACAATTCAGTACAAAATATGATCCACAAACAGACACCCACTACTTCCAGACAGCCCAGACAATCTATGTTCCAGCAGCTTTTAGCAAAGCTTTTCCTCCTCAACTCTCCCAGGAGTATCTGATCTCTCAGGTTTTATTCCTTACAGTGCCAGCACCATTTTGGAAGGCCATTGACTCACGTTGTAAGACTCAGTGTTTCCCAGACTTAAATGTGCATAAAAGTCACCTGGGATCTTATTAAGCTGCAGCACCTGATCCAGTAGGTCTGGGTGGGGCCTGGGGTTCTGGATGTTGAAGAATCTCTCAGAGACTGCTGCTAGTCCACGGACCACACTTTGAGTGGCAAGGAGCTGGACCTAGGAAACCACCTGTAGACCATACTCCTCTTGATAAATGACATCTGGAGCCTCACAGTTCCTTCCCTCACTTTCAGCTTTCTGGGAGCTTAATTATTCTGCACCTTAAATTATTCCAAGTTTAATCCTTCTGACTCTTTTGAGTCTTGCAAACCATGCTAATGTTAGCATATCACAGCACTGTGTAGAGGTAAGAAAATCATGTTTGTTTAAAAGCCTGTACTAGCTTGGGAGACAGTATTATCTCTGATTGCACTCCACACAATTAATAGACATGCTCCTTTGAAGAATAGTACCAGGTATAATTGTTTGCTAAGCAACATTCCAATGCAATAGACTGAAAAAAGAACAAAATTAATAGGAGGTCATTTGGGAGCAAAAAGAAAAATTGCCTTTCAAAACAACCATCCAATGTGTCTCAAGTACATAGTCCAGGCATCTAAGAGGTTTTACAATATTGTTAGTGTCCAACATGACCTTTCACCTCCACCGTTTTATTTATGGGCCCCGCAGTTGTCATGGCAACACTGATAACCAGCTTCTCAATGCCCAAGGAATGCCAGAGTCATCAAAGCAATCTCATTTTTTTAAGTCTTCCAGCTTGTCACCCTATAAACTAAGAGGCAGTTGAGGCTCGGAGGCACACTTTCTAAATAAGAGGGTAGATGGTAAAACAGGAGCCTCCCCTGACTGAAGACCTCAAGGCCCAGAACAGGAGACCATTACCAAAGGAGGAGCCTCGGTTGTGCCCTTCTGGCACAGATACCAACTGTGCAGCCCCTAGAATAAGGACAACGTTTGCATCCGGCAGCATCTTACTGCCCAACAGCACCTCCTGAGATGAGTCTGCATGGTGAGGACCACGGAGACAGGGCTGTCAACTCATCCATCATGTTCCACCCCAAAGTGGGTAGAAGAGGAGGAGGAGGCTGAGGGGTGAGTAAGCAGCTCTCTTGGCTCTGGTTTCATCTGTACCGCAGATTTTCATTCTCTGCACAAAGTCCTACAGCCCGACAACATAAAACTTCACTTCGTTCTTTAGTATTGGGAAATATTTCACCTGTACTGAAAAGTGCAGCTAATATTGCAAATATGTCTGTGCCAGCTTTATCAAACATTGATTTTGTTTAAAAGAAACCAACCTGTATGGGTATTGTTAATATTCTCTGGGTGTCCCTCCCAATCCTCTTTCTCTTCCTCTTTCCAGAGCTAACTACTATCTTGACTTTGCTATTTATCATTCCCGTGCATATTTTATGCTATTGCTTCATATGTTATATGATAACAAAAATGTGTTATTGTTTTGCATGACTTTATAGAAACAGTATCACACTGTATGCATCCACTTGCAAACTTCATTTTTTTCACTCAACATTATGTTAATGAGATGTATCCATGTTGATACATGTAACTCTAGTTCATTCTTTTTTTTTTTTTTTTGAGAGGGAGTCTCGCTCTGTCACCCAGGCTGGAGTGCAGTGGTGCAATCTCCCCTCACTGCAACCTCTGCCTCCCGAGTTCAAGCGATTCTCCTGCCCCAGCCTCCCGACTAGCTGGGATTACAGGCGCCCGCTACCATGCCCGGCTAATTTTTGTATTTTTAGTAGAGATGGGGTTTCACCATGTTTGCCAGGCTGATCTCGAACTCCTGACCTCAAGTGATCCACCTGCCTTGGCTCCCCAAAGTGCTGGGGTGACAGGTGTGAGCCACCGTGCCCCGCCGAGTTCATTCATTTTTATTTGCTGAATAATAATCCATTGTATGAAGAAAAATGATTTACTTGTTCATTCTCCCATTCAAGGGCATTTAAATTCTCATTCTTTGGAGTCTAATTTGCAAACCATGCTAATGTTAGCACATCACGGCACTGTATAGAGGTAAGAAAGTCATACTTGTTTAAAAGCCTATACAAACTAAGGAGACAGTATTATCTCTGGTTGCACTCCACATAATTAACAGCCATGATCTAATGGATAAGTTAGTTATTGCTTAAATTTTTCACTCTTTCAAATAAGGTGTTCATGAACATACTTGTAAATGTCTCCCTGTGCCCATGTCCCCAAGTTTCTTACCTAGGAGTGGAATTGTTGGGACACAATGTAGGTATATCTTTAACTTAATTAGATGCCATCCTCCCTGGAGTTCTCAGTGTTCCTGAAACTTCTGGACCTTTTAAGGTCCAATTAATTTGCTCTTCCAACATCTACCAACTCACACTCCCACCAGCAGTAGGGAGAGTAACTATCTCCTATCTCTCCACATCTTTACCAACACTTAGAATAATCAGACTTTTTATTTTCTGGTAGTCTAGTGGGAAGCAAATTCCATCCCTACCCCTTTTATTAATTTATGTATTTTATTTTATCTTTTTTTTTTTTTTTTTGAGGCAGGGTCTCACTCTGTTGCCCAGACTGGAGTGCAGTGGAATGAACATGGCTCACTGTAGCCTCAGCCTCCCAGTCTCAAGCAATCGTCTCAAAGTAGCTGGGACTACAGATGCGCACCACCACATCCAGCTAATTTTTGTGTTTTTTATAGAGACAGGGTTTCGCCATGTTGCCCAGACTGGTCTAGAACTCCTGAGCTCAAGCGATCTGCTTTCCTCAGCCTCCCCAGTGTGTTGGGATTGTAAGCATCACCCACTGTGCCCAGCGTATTTATTTATTTTTAATTTTTTCAGCTTTATACTTTGTCAAGACATACTTGACAAATAACAATTGTCTATATTTAAGGTAAACAACATGATACATATGGTGAAATGATTACCACTATCAAGCTAATTAATCTATCCATCAACTCAAATGGTTATCCTTGTGTGTGTGGTGAGAACACTTAAGATCTATTCTCACAAATTTCAAGTATACAATACAGTATTATTAACTATGTCAGCATCCTGTATATATGGTTTCCATCCTCTACTTTTTAAAAACAGCTTTATTGACATATAATTTATATACCATACAATTTACCCATTGAAGGTGTGTAATTCAGTGACTTTTAGTATATTCACAGAGTTATGCGTCCATCACCACAATTAATTGTAGAATATTTTCATTACCCCCAAAAGAAATTTCATTCCTCTTAGCTGCCACCTGCAATTCCTCTCTCCTCTCCTGAAGTCTCCCCTGCCTTAGGCAACCACTGATCCACTTTCTGTTGCTATAGATTTGCCTATTCTGGACTTTTTATATAAGTAGAATTATATTTTCATTTTCTTCACAAATTCCTATAACCTGAAATGTAACACATCACACATCTTTTTGTAAATATTGGGAAATATTTCAGTATTTTATTGGTACCTATTTTAATTTGAATTTCCATTTCCCTAACTGCTAGCTAAGTCTAGCAATGTTTTCAAATGTTTATTGGCCATTTGGAATTCCTTTTTTTTTTTTTTTTTTGAAACAGGTTCTTACTCTGTCACCCAGGCTGGAGACACAATCTTGGTTCACTGCAACCTCTGCCTCCCAGGCTTAAGTGATCCTCCCACCGGGAGTCTCAGCCTCCCGAGTAGCTGGGACTACAGGCCCACACCACCACACTGGGCTAGTTTTTGTATTTTTAGTAGAAGCAGGATTTCGCCATGTTGGCCAAGCTGGTCTTGAACTCCTTACCTCAGGTGATCCACCTGCCTCAGCCTCCCAAAGTGCTGGGATTCCAGGCATGAGCCACCGCACCCAGCCTCCTCTTCTATAAAGTGCCAATTTACATTCTTTTATCCAATTTTTGATAGGATTGCTTACCTTCTCCTTATTTGTAGGAATTAGCTAATTAATCATATATTAATCCTTTTTGGTTATGTATGTTGTAGTTCTTGTTGGAAGGCCATCCTCCCTGGAGTTCTCAGTGTTCCTGAAACTTCTGGACCTTTCTGAGAAACAGTGACATGCTAAAAAGATAACGAATGCCTCCTTTTCCCCAGAACCATTTGCTTGCATTCCAAAGGATTGTAAAACCCCAGAGACCTTCCTCTCCTTTCCCCAGAATAGATTTGTGTTTGCCTTGGAGATCAAAGGTCTTTCCCTCCGCCTCCAGAGTGAGTGAGAGGCCCAGACATGCCAGCAGCATCTGGCTGTGCTCTGAGATGCATCATTTCCAAGCTCTTGCCTGTGCCACAGAGGCCTGTATCTGCAGGGTACATCTGGGTCACACTGTGCTGCCCTGTGGGAAATTGAGGGATGGGGAGTTGGCAATCAGACTGCTATTCGAGCAAATAATTGGTCTGTTTTCTGATCCAGAAACCTTGTGTTTCCAAACAGGATAAATCAATGAATATAGATATAAAAACCAAACAAATGTCTTCTCCTAGTCCATAGCTTGTCTTTTCCCATTGTTTGTGTTGTCTTTTTAAAAATATTGTGGTAAAATATACATACATAAAATTTATCATCTTAACTTTTTTTTTTTTTGAGACTCGCTCTGTCGCCCAGGCTGGACTGCAGTGGCACCACCTTGGCTCACTGCAACCTCTGCCTCCTGCGTTCAAGCGATTCTTGTGCCTCAACCTCCCGAGTAGCTGGGACTACAGGCCCACACCAGCACACCTGGCTAATTTTTGTTTTTTTAGTAGAGATGGAGTTTCACCATGTTGGCCAAGCTGGTCTTGAACTCCTGACTTCAGGTGATCCACCTGCCTCAGCCTCCCAAAGTGCTGGGGTTACCGGCGTGAGCCACCGTACCCGGCCTTAACTATTTTTAACTGCACAGTTCAGTGGCGTTATGTACATTCACAATTTTGTGCAACCAACACTACCACCCATCTCCCCAATTTTTTCTTCTTCACAAACGGAAACTGTCCCCATTAAACACTAACTCCCCTTTCTCTCCTCCCCACAGTCCCCTGGCAACCATCATTCTACTTTCTGTCTCTATGAGTTTGACTACTATAAGGACCTGATCTAAGTGGAATGACAGTATTTGCCCTTTTGTGTCTGGCTTTTTTCACTAAGCATAATGTCCTCAAGATTCATCCATGTCATAGATGAATTCCTGTGTCAGAATTTCCTTGCTTTTTAAAAAACTGTGGTAAAATATACATCACATAAAATTTATGTCTCAATCATTTTGAAATGTACATTTCAGGGGCATTAAGTACATTCTCACTGTGGTGCTACCATCACCACTAGCTATCCACAGAACTCTTTTTCACGTTGCAAAACTGAAACTGTAACATTAAACAAGAACTCCCCATTCTCCCTTCCCCTCAGCTCATTTCTTTTTAAGGCTGAATAATTTTATTTTTATTTTATTTTTTTAGAAACAGAGTCTCTCTGTTGCCCAAGCTGGAGTGCAGTGGTGCAATCATAGCTTACTGCAGCCTTGATCTGCCCCGGTTCAAGCAGTCTTCCTGCCTCCGTCTCCCAAGTAGCTGGGAATACAGGCGTGAACCAACACACCTGGATAATTTTTTTTTTTTTTTTGAGATGGAATCTCACTCTATCACCTGGGCTGGAGTGCAGTGGCACGATCTCAGCTCACTACAACCTCTGCCTCCTAGGTTCAAGCGATTCTCTTGTCTCAGCCTCCCGAGTAGCTGGGATTACAGGTGCCTGCCACCACTCCTGGCTGGTTTTTGTATTTTTAGTAGAGACAGGGTTTCACTATGTTAGCCAGGCTGGTCTCGAACTTCTGACCTCAAGTGATCCACCTGCCTTGGCCTCCCAAAGTGGTGAGATTATAGGCGTGAGCCACTGCACCCGCCCTAATTAATTAATTTTTTTTGTAGAGAGAGGCCTCCCTATATTGCCCAGGCTGGTCTCAAACTCCTGGGCTCAAGCATTCCTCTGGCTCGTCCTCCCAAAGTGCTGGGATTACAGGTGTGGGCCACCGTGCCCAGCCCCAAAGCTGAATATTAAATCTATTGTATGTGTATAGAACATTTTGTTTATCCATTTATCTATTAATAGACAGACTTGTGGGCAGCTTCCACCTTTTGACTATTGGGAATAATGCTGCTATAAAAATTGGCATACAGTATCTGTTTGAGTTTCTGCTGCCTTTTTTTTCTTTCTTTCTTCTGAAATAGGGTCTCATTCTGTCGCCCAGGCTGGGGTGCAGTGGTGTGATCACAGATTACTGCAACCTCTGCTTCCTGGGCTCAAGTGATCCTCCTCAGCCTTGTTTATGCTCTTTTAATAAAAATAAATAAATAAATAAATAAATAAAATAATATTAACACATTTACTTTTTCTACCCTTTCCTTGATGGTCTGTGCTTTTTATGTCCCATAAAACATCATTTTTAAATGCACCATGCTTGCTCGGATGGCCTGCCTGGTTTCTGGTTCCCATTGCCCCATAGTCATAATGCTGAGACTATTTACCCCCAACTCAGGATCTAGACCAATGCCGGCTGAATCACAGCATTGCTCTCACAGCCATGAGCCCATTGGCAAACACAGAGCTCATTAGCCACAGAGTGGCTAGTCACACTCAAGCCTCATGTCCTGGGTCCACTAATCAGCCTCTCCTGTCAGCATTCCTTGGGTCCAGCCCTAGTCAAGTAACTCTGATGTCAGGCCCGGTTGCTCTTAGCTGAGCCTGTCTGTTCTCAGGGATTCTTCTAATGAATGGAGTCTTGTACCTGAACTCAATCCCAGGATTGAGTGTGGTTGTTTCCTGTGCCTGGACCTCCGTAAGCCCTCTTCAGATCATGATTATCTTCATTCTACTCACCTGCCAGGACTTTCTCCAACTGCTTGTGCCAGAGATCTTTCCTAAGCCTACTTCCTGGGTCAGGGAGGGTTAGGTGACCAGGGTCCTGGGGTCACAGCCTCCTCCCCAGTGCTGTTTAGACTATAACTAGAGGTGCCGACATTCCTCATGTGCACAAAATAATCATAGTCATTCCACAATTTGTATACCATGTACTATGTGCCAAGCACTGCTTGGATGCAGACAGATAAGACCCACACACACACGGTGCTTACAGCATGGTTGATGCTAAAATAATTCATTGGGAGGTCATTAGGCTGAGGAGACTCCAGCACCCTGGGTTCCTACCTAGCAAACTGAAACCCAACTCTCTGTAAATGGTCATATTCTAGGCATCATAAACTGCCAACTAACCTCTAACAAGATTTTACACAGAAATGAATTTATTTGTCTTGCTTCTGTGTTCACCCTGTAAAAGCCTTCCCCTAGTACCTCTTTGGGGGAAGCCCCAAATTACTTGTGGTCTTCGAACTGCCAGATTCATGAATTACTGTTTGCCAAATAAATTTTTTTTTTGAGACGGAGCCTCACTCTGTCGCCAGGCAGGAGTGCAGTGGCACAATCTTGGCTCACTGCAGCCTTTGCCTCCTGGGTTCAAGCAATTCTCCTGCCTCAGCCTCCCGAGTAGCTGGGATTATGGGCACCCACCACCGCGCCCAGCTAATTTTTGTATTTTTAATAGAGACGAGGTTTCACCATGTTGACCAGGATGGTCTTGATCTCTTGACCTCGTGATCCACCTGCCTCCGCCTCTCAAAGTGCTGGGATTATAGGCGTGAGCCACCACACCTGGCCCAAATAAACTTTTTAATATTTTAGTGTGCTTCAGTTTACCTTTTAACATTGAAGATCAGACAATAAATAAGTAAACAAAGGAAATTGTTGCAATATAGGCTAAGGCTCTAATGGTTCTAAACAGGTGTTAGGCTAGAGAATCACTTGGCCATGGAGATGCTCAGTCTAAGGTGTTTGGGGAATGACTCTTTGAGGAGAAGATAGGAGATCTGAGAGCTAAAGGTGGGGAAGGAGCTGGAGGATGAGCATGCTAGGCAGAGGCTGACAGCAACTGCAAAGGCTTTCAAAGCCAGCAGGAGAGTCAACGTGCTGCTGCCTGGGCTGAACCACAGCTCCCAAGCCTATGCCAAGGAGCCCCAGTTCACCAGCAGTGCAGCCAGCTTTGTGATCCCCATGGCACTGCCTCCTTGTTTGAAGGCCCCTCATCTCCACCTGGCCCTCCCAAGATCTCATCGCCAAGGTGGGCCTCGGCCAAGCGGCCGTGACCATTGCTGTTTCCAAGAAACTAATTTGACAAGATTTTAGGAGCTAACAGATGATCAGCCTTAACGATGCAAATGTAAATAAGCAAAAGAATTGAAAGCAAGCCCAAGGCAGTGGCTCATGCCTTAACCTCAGCACTCTGGGAGGCCAAGGCAGGAGGATCACTTGAAGCCAAAAGTTGGAAAGCGGCCTTGGCAACATAGTGAGATCCCATCCCTACAAAATAGGAAAAATTAGCTGAGCATGGCAGTGTGCCCCTGTGGTCCCAGCTACTCAGGAGGCTGAGGCGGGAGGATCACTTGAGCCCATGATCACACGACTACACTCCAGCCTGGGCGACAGAGCAAGACCCTGTCTAAAAAAAAAAAAAAAAAAATTAAAAGCAGAGTCTTAAAGAGATATTTGTCCACTGATGTTCACAGCAGCGTTCTTCACAGTAGCCAAAAGATGAAAACAAGCCAAGTGTTACACATGGATAGTACTGTATTCAAAATGTAATATTGAAATGTTTCAGACTATAAAAGGAAGGAGATTTTCTTTTTTTTTTGAGACGGAGTCTCGCTCTGTCACCCAGGCTGGAGTGCAGTGGCACAATCTTGGCTCACTGCAACCTACGACTCCCTGGTTCAAGCGATTCTCCTGCCTCACCTCCTGCATAGCTGGGATTACAGGCAGACACCACCATGCCCAGCTAATTTTTGTATTTTTAGTAGAGAAGGGGTTTCACCATGTTGGCCAGGATGGTCTTGATCTCCTGACTTCATGATCTGCCTGCCTCGGCCTCCCAAAGTGCTGGGATTACAGGCGTGAGCCACTGCACCTGGCAGGAAATTCTTACAGTCTGTAACATGGATGAATCTTGGAGAACATTACGCTCAGTGAAATAAATCAATCACAAAAGGACAAATACTGTATGATTTTACTTATATGAGGTTCCTAGAACAGTCAGATTCATAGACAGAAAGTAGAATTGGTGTTGTCAGGGGCTAAGGGGAGGAGGAATGGGGAGCTATTGTTTAATGGGTACACATTTTCACTTTCGGAAGATGAAAAAGTTCTGGCAATGGAGGGTTTTGATGGTTGTACAGCAGTGTGAATGTACTCAATGCCACTGTCTTGTGAGAACCCCAAGAACTCTCAGCCTGAAAAACTTCATCTAAACCTCTCTTCAGGGCTTTGACCAAACTCTGACATGGCGTCTAGCAGCCTACAGCCTGACCCCTGGGAAAATCCAACCCCCCTTGAGTTCCTGTCTGGAAAAACTCAAGGCTGACAACTGATCTGACTATTCCAGGCACCTGATGACAGGCCCCTGACCTCCCTTTCTTAGTGCATTTACTTTGAAAAAAAAAAAAGCTTACAATTGTAAATCTTTTTTTTTTTTTTTTTGAGACAGCGTTTCACTTTTGTTGCCCGGGCTGGAGTGCAATGGCGTCATCTCAGCTCACTGCAACCTCTGCCTCCCAGATTCAAGCAATTCTCCTGCCTCAGCCTCCTAAGTAGCTGGGATTACAGACACCTGCCACCACACCCAGCCAATTTTGTATTTTTAGTAGATATGGGGTTTCACCATGTTCGTCAGGCTGGTTTCAAACTCCTGACCTCAGATTACCCACCTGTCTTGGCCGCCGAAAGTGCTGGGATTACAGGCATGAGCCACCATGCAGAGCCCCACAGTGCCCTTTTAGCATTGCCATCTGCAGATGGACGGTGTAGATGTTAACCATTTCAGTGGACCCTCTGCCTTTTTGCAAGGGCAGAGGACCGGTGTGACAGCTTTCTGTATCCCACGCTCTTGTCCAGTGTACCGGAAGTCAGGTCACACATAGAGTTGAAGGATGAATGCAGGAGTCTTAGTGAGTGGTGGAGGTGGCTCCCAGGAGGATAGATGAGGACCTGGAAACGGGACAGCGTGGAAAGATGGTCTACCCCTGGAGTTTGGCCTCTCAGCAGCCAATCTTCTGACCATCCCCAGCCAAACTCCTCAGCATTTAGATGCACCTTCTCGCCATTCTGCCATTTGCTCATCTCCTTGTCTGCTTCAGGAGCCTGGGGTTTAATAGGTACAGGATAGACGGGTGTGGCAAGCCAAGACAGCTTGTGGACATAAAAACAAGAATGCTTGGCCTCACTTAGGGCAGCAGATATCCACACTTGAAGATGGGGTCTTTGCCAGGGAACCTCCCTCTTCTGCCCAATATTTGTCTCCTGTCTATCACTACCCAGATAGCATTTGAGAGCTTTATAACTGTCAGGAATTAGTGGGTTCTCGGTCTTACCGACTCCAAGAATGAAGCCACAGACCCTCCCCAATTCTTAAAGGACGTGCGTGTGGAGTTTGTTCTTTCTGATATTCGGGTGTGTTCAGTTTCTTCCTTCTGATAAATTCATGGTCTTACTAGCTCAAAGATAAAGCTATAGGCCTATCACAGTAAATACTGCAACTCTTAAGACAGCACGTGCAGAGTGGTTCATTTCTCCCTGTAGGTTCGTGGATCTCAGTAGCTTCAAGAGTGAAACTGCAGGCTACCACGGCAAGTATTACAGCTCATAAAGTAAGCATAAACCCAAACACCAACAAACACCAAAAAGCAAAAAAGAACAAAGGTGCCACACCGTCGAGGAAAACACCAGCAGGTTCCCACTGCTAGGGCGGGCAGCCTGCTTTTATTCTCTCATCTGGCCCCACCCACATCCTGCTGATTGGTCCATTTTACAGAGAGCCGATTGGTCTGTTTTACACAGAGCTGATTGGTCTGTTTTGACAGGCTGCTGATTGGTGCGTTTACAATCCCTGAGCTAGACACAAAAGTTCTCCAGGTCTCCACTAGATTAGCTAGATACAGTGTAGACTGGTATATTCACAAACCTTGAGCTAGATATAGAATGCTGATTGGTGCATTCACAATGCCTTAGCTAGACATAAAGGTTCCCCAAGTCCCCACCAGATCAGCTAGACACAGAATGCTGATTGGTGCATTTACAAACCTTGAGCTAGATACAGAGTGCCGACTGGTTTATTCACAATCCCTTAGCTAGACATAAAGATTCTCCACGTCCCCACCAGATTAGCTAGATACACACTGTCGATTGGTGCATCCACAAACCCTGAGCTAGACACAGGGTGCTAACTGGTGTATTTACAATCCCCTAACTAGACATAAAGATTCTCCAAGTCCCCACCAGACTCAGGAGTCCAGCTGGCTTTACCCAGTGGATCCCACACCGGGGCCGCAGGTGGAGCTGCCTGCCTAGTCCTGCGCCGTGCTCCCGCACTCCTCAGCCCTTGGTGGTTGGTGGGACTGGGCGCCGTGAAGCAGGGGGCGGCGCTCGCGGGGCAGGCTCTGGCCGCGCAGGAGCCAGCGGCGGGGGAGGGGGGAGGCTCAGGCATGGCGGACTGCAGGTCCCGCGCCCTGCCCCGTGCGGAGGCATCTGACGCCCAGCGAGAAATGCAGCACAGCCGCTGCTGGCCCAGGTGCTAAGTCCCTCACTGCTCAAGGCCGGCGGGGCCGGCCAGCCTCTCCGAGTGAGGGGCCCGCTGAGCCCACGCCCACCCAGAACTTGCGCTGGCCCTCAAGTGCAGTGCAGCCCTGGTTCCCATCCGCGCCTCTCCCTCCACACTTCCCCCCAAGCTGAGGGAGCCGGCTCTGGCCTTGGCCAGCCCAGAACGGGGCTCCCACAGTGCAGCGGCTGGCTGAAGGGCTCCTCAAGCATGGCCAGAGTGGGCGCCAAGGCCGAGGCGCCAAGAGCGAGCGAGGGCTGTGAGGACTGCCCGCACGCTGTCACCTCTCAAAATTAGGAGTGGCTGGATGCAGTGGCTCATACCTATAATCCCAGCACTTTGGAAAGTCAAGGAGGGTGGACTCCTTGAGCTCAGCAGTTGGAGACCAGCCTGGGGAACATAGCGAAACCTTGTCTCTACAAAAAATACAAAAATTAGCCAGGTGTGGTTGTGCATGCCTGTAGTGCCAGCTACTCGGGAGGCTGAGGTGGGAGGATTACTTGAGCCTGGGAGGTCAAGGGAGGCTACAGTAAGCCTGTCATCTAGCCCAGGTGACAGCGAGACACTGCCACCAAAAAAAAAAAAATAATAATAATAATTTTTTTTTTTGAGACAGAGTTTTGCTCTTTTCGCCCAGGCTGGAATGCAATGGCACGATCCTGGCACACTGCAACTTCCACCTCCCGGTTCAAGCGATTCTCCTGCCTCAGCCTGCTGCATAGCTGGGATTACAGGCACCCACCACCATGCCCAGCTAATTTTTGTATTTTTAGTAGAGACGGGGTTTTGCCATGTTGGCCAGGCTAGCTTCCAACTCCTGACCTCAGGTGATCTGCCTGTCTTGGCCTCCCGTGGTGCTGGGATTACAGCATAAGCCACCACGCCCAGCCAGAAAGAAAAGAGATTTGGGGTACTGCTATACTCCAGGCACATTTGCACTCAACCATGGGTGATGCCAGCGGCACAAGGGCTTTGAGTGATTGAGATTCATCCCAACTGTAATTTCTACAGAGACTGTGTTGTTCTATTGCTGTTTAACAAATTACCCCAAAACCGAACAGCTTGAAACAACAATAAACACTTTTTAGCTCACATGATTCCTGTGGATCAGGAAGTTGGGAATGGCCTGTCTAAGCAGTTCTGGCTCAGGGTCATTCATGAGGTTGCAGTCAAGAATCAACCAGGGCTGCTGTCATCTGAAAGCTTGGCTAGGGCTGGAGGATCTACTTCCGAGATGGCTCAGTGGTATGGCTACAGGCAGGAGGCCTCAGTTCCTCACATGTGAACCTCCTCATAAGGCTGCTTGAGTGTCCTCACAACATGGCAGCCGACTTACCCCAGAACAAGTGGTTTGAGAGAGCGAGGAAGAAGCTGCAATGCCTTTGTGACCTGGTCTGGGAAGCCACACATCCTCACTTCTGCATACTCTACTCAGTGGCAGTCAGTCACCAAGTCCAAGCCAAACACAAGGGGAATTAAGCTCCATCTATTAGAGAAAAGAGTATCAAAGAATATGCAGACCCCACAGGGACCAGTTTCTTTCTCATGCTAAGGGAGAAGAGGGAGGGAAAATGGGAGGAGGAGGTGCTAACGCTGACAGTGCTGAAGGTGGGGGGACAAACAGAGCCATCAGTGAGGCTGGCATCCAAACCACCAGCCCTGGAATTATGCATTAGGCCAAGTCTGGTGAGATACTTAGATGCTTGATTTCAAGAGCAGGAGGGAATCAGAAAAAAATTAGTGGATGGTAGTCTTCTTTAGAAAAAATTGGGAACATATCAGAAGGTCTTGTATGATAAAGCTATTAAATCAAAGACTTAATGAAATGCTCCAAAGAAGACACAGAGAGAACTAGTGTCTGGGGATCACGAACACACAATTATTAAATACTGGTTAATATTTGAAAATTAAAAAGCAAGGATTTTCTTTTTTTTTGAGACAGAGTCTTGCTCTGTTGCCCAGGCTGGAGTGCAGTGGTGCAATCTCAGCTAATGGCTCACTGCAGCCTCCACCTCCTGGGTTCAAGCAATTCTCATGCCTTAGCCTCTTGAGTAGCTGGGATTACAGGTGTGTGCCACCACACCCAGCTAATTTTTTGTAGAGATGGGGTTTCACTATGTTGCCCAAGCTTGTCTTGAACTCCTGGGCTCAAGTGATCCACCCACAGCAGCCTCCCACAGTGCTGCAGTTACAGTTGTGAGCCACTGCACCCAACCAAAATTATTTCTAAGTAAGATTCCTAGAAACCACAGAACAAAAAAATCAATCAATCCAACCTCTTAAAAAAATTTTTTGTTAAAAGATCCTTGGAAAACTTATCTTCCAAATCCCTATCACAGACAAAGACATATAAGGGCTCCTGAAAATTAATAAGAAACTGAACAAACTCAATAAAATAATGGGCAAAGATAGCTCATAGAAAACGCTCTTCACATCAGAAAATCTGTCAACTTCTCTCATAACAATAAAATGCCAAGTTAATGGCCAGATGTGGTGGCTCATGCCTGTAATCCCAGCACTTTGGGAGGCCGAGGTGTGCAGATCACTTAAGCCCAGGAGTTCTAGACCAGCCTGGCCAACATGGCAAAACCCCGTCTCTACAAAAAATACAAAAATTAGCTGGGCGTGGTGGTGTGCACCTGTAGTCCCAGCTACGTGGGAGGCTGAGGCAGAGAATCGCTAGAACCTGGGAGGTGGAGGTTGCAGTGAGCCAAGATCGCACCACTGTACTCCAGCCTGAGTGACAGAGTGAGACTCTGTCTCAAAAAAAAAAAAAAGAAAAGAAAAGAAAAGAAAAGACAAAGTTAAAACCCCCCAACTGAGACACATTTATTCATCATTTAGTTTGGCAGCATGAAAATGTTAACAGCATATTGACAGTATCTGGGGAGAGGAGCATTCATCCATTGCTGGTGGGAGTGTAAACCCACGCCTATATCTATGAAAGGAGACAAGAAAATATCCACCAAAACTACAAGTGCACATACCCCTTAATCACAATCCCACTTCTAAGAATTTAAGCCTACAGATAACCTCCTGGATGGGTGAAATCATGTATGAAGGAAATTATTCACTGAAGTTTGAAAGGATTGGAAAGAACCAAATTTCCATCAAGATTGGGCCAGTTAAGCCGGGCATGGTGGCTCACACCTGTAATCCCAGCACTTTGGGAGACCGAGGCAGGAGGATCACTTGAAGTCGGAAGTTAGAGATCAGCCTGGGCAACAGGGAGACCCCAGTCTCTACAAATAATGTTTTAAAAATTAGCCAGGCATTGTGGCATGTGCCAGTGGTCCCAGCCACTTGAGAGTCTGAGGTAGGAGGATCACCTGAGCCTGGGAGGTAAACGGGAGAGTTCCCTGGCCCCCCTCACAGGGCATGTGACAAGGGTGCGGCTCTCTGTTCGACCGCCCACTGCAAGCTCAAACTTCTCGCAGGAGGGGAAGCATGCAGATGGGCAGGTGCAGGAGCCAGAGCTAGCACTTTGGGCTCCAGCCCTGCAGTAGTGTCTTTCACTCAGCATAATGTTTTCAAGATTCAGCTATGTTGTTGCATGTTGCAAAAGAACTTACTCATTTTTAAGGCTGAATAATAATCTGTTGTTTGAATACCCACATCCACTTATTAGCTGATGGACATCTGAGTTGTTTCTACTTTTCAGCTATCGAGAATAATGTTTCAGCCAGGCACGGTGGCTCCTGCCTGTATTCACAGCACTTTGGGAGGCTGAGGCAGATCATTTAAGGTCAGGAGTTGGAGACCAGCCTGGCCAACATGGTGAAACCCTGTCTGTACTAAAAATACAAAAATTAGCCAGGTGTAGCACCTGTTACAGGCATGCACCTGTAACCCCAGCTGCTCGGGAGGCTAAGGCAGGAGAATCACTTGAACCCGGGAGGCGGAGGTTGCAGTGACTGAGATTGTGCCATTGCACTCCAGCCTGGCGATAGAGCAAGACTCAGTCTCAAAAACAAAAAAGGGAGAATAATGTTTCAGAAATGCAAAATTTTGATCCACATCCGTTCCAAGATATCCTAATACTCAAAACAAGAATTGGGTGGCATTACTGCCACATGATGGATCTCTTCTATATACATTTTAAAACACGTTCTATATACATGCTGGTCTAGCTATGAAGAGTCCAAGTTGGCTGGGCACGGTGGCTAATACCTGTAATCCCAGCACTTTGGGAGGCTGAGGTGGGTGGGTTACTTGAGGTCAGGAGTTCAAGACCAGCCTGGCCAACATGGTGAAACCCTGTCTCTACTAAAAATACAAAAATTAGCCGGGCGTGGTGGCGCATGCCTGTAATCCCGGCTACTCGGGAGGCTGAGGCAGGAGAATTGCATGAACCCAGGAGGTGGAGGTTGCAGTGAGCCGAGATCGTGCCACTGCACTCCAGCCTTGGTGACAAAGCACAACTCCATCTCAAAAAAAGGAAAAAGAAAGAAAGCAAAGAGTCAAAGTTTCACTTAAGGCAAATCTTTTCTTTCCTGTTCCATACACCTCTCACCCACTCTCCTTGGGTCTTCTCATCTTTTCCTTTCTCCTTCTGCTGCTGCTGCTGCTGCTGTCCTCAGATGCCCCTTCTCTCTCCCAATCCTTCTCTCCTCTCCCTCCTACAGAACACCTTTAGCATGCATTTTTTCATTCTCCCGTCTGTGTGCCAAGATGCACAATCATCATTGCCAAATTAAGTCATCCTGGAAAAATTAAAAAGCTGGCCCACCCAAGCTTTATTTAAACAGTCATTTTTGCCGTGAGCTCTTTGCCTGTAGGCCAAGAGGTTTGTTGAAACCCGTCCTGCCCCCAGTCTTGGGGAAGTGTGAAGCTGTGGTATTTTTCAAGCCCTGGCTTACTGAGAGCCAAGAAACTCAATCTCTTTTTTTTTTTTTTTTTTTTTTAAGACTAGTTGAAGCTGGTCAAGTGGAGCACTGCGGGTGGAGAACCAAGACTCTCTTAACAGAGATTAGGGTCAGCAGCAACTGGACAATGTTTAGCTCCACATAAGTTCTGGAGGAGCTGCTGGGCGCAGTGGCTCATGCCTGTAATCCCAGCACTTTGAGAGGCTGAGGTGGGTGGATCACAAGATCAGGAGTTCAAGACCAGCCTGACCAACATGGTGAAACCCTGTCTCTACTAAAAACACAAAAATTAGCCGGGTGTGGTGGTGCGCACCTGTAATCCCAGCTACTCAGGAGACTGAGGCAGGAGAATCACTTGAACCCAGGAGGCGGAGGTTGCAGTGAGCGAAGATCGTACCACTACACTCCAGCCTAGCCAAGAGAGGGAGACTCGGTCTCAAAAAAAAAAAAAAAAAAAAGAAAGAAACAAAAACAAAAACACATCTGGAGGAGGTCTAGGAAAAGTCAGTCACACACATGTGCAGACACACAACACACACATACACATGCACATACATGAGCCCTCCCGAGGAATCCCTGCTGGGAGTCTCTCCTGGGAGTTAGAGTAAACAAAACCAAATCATTAACACAAAAGATAAGGGCTCCCAGTCTTTCATTGCCATCTGATTTCCCCAGAGAATTCCACTCACAGGGGGAGAGAAGGCCGAATTTACAAGAAAGGCATCCTTAGGAGTGAAAGGTCAGTTTCAGGTCAGTTCCTGTTCAGAATATGAGGCCATTCTACTATGGCCTGAATGAAACTCATGTGGGTTTTAAAATTATATATGGTAGCTGGGCGTGGTGGCTCATACTTGTAATCCCAACACTTTGGGAGGCCAAGGCAGGAGGATTACTTGAGACCAGAAGTTGGAGACCAGCCTGGCCAGTATAGTGAGACTTTGTCTCTATAAATAATTAAAAAGTTAGCTGGACATGGTGGTGCGCACCTGTGATCCCATCTACTTAGGAGGCTAAGGTGGAAGGATCACACAATTGAGGCTGCAGTGAGCCGTGATTGTGCCACTGCACTTCAGCCTGGGCAACAGAGCAAGATCCTGTCTCAAAAGAAAAAAAAAAAACTAACAAAAAAATAAATTATGCATGTCATTGCCCTATCAGTGGCTAAAATTTTTTTTTAATTTTTTGTTTTTGTTTTTATTTTATATATATTTTTTGAGACAGAGTATCGCTCTTGTCACCCAGGCTGGAGTGCAATGGCACAATATCGGCTCACTGAAACCTCTGCCTCGAGGGTTCAAGCAATTCTCCTGCCTCAGCCTCCCGATTAGCTGGGATTGCAGGCACCCACCACCACGCCCGGCTAATTTTTTTATTTTTAGTAGAGACAGGGTTTCGTCATATTGGCCAGGCTGGTCACAAACTCCTGGCCTCAAGTGATCCACCCGCCTCGGCCTCCCAAAGTGCTGGGATTATAGACGTGTGTCACCGTGCCCAGCCAGTGGCTAAAGTATTCTTTAATGGAAGATAGACACATTTTTTTAAACTGCATCTTTTGCTTTGGGAGTGGCAGTGTCATCTCCCCTGTACCACTGGGACAGTCCTAATTGGCCTCTCCTCCTCTCATCTAACCCAGTCCAGTCCACCCTACACAGCGGCACAAGCTGACCTTCCCCCCACATTGCCCTGTCAATCCCCTGCTCCAGAACATTCTGTGACCCTCTGGTACCAACAGAACAAAGTCCCAATTCTCAGCCTAGTGTGTGGACAGACAGGACCCTAGCTATCTTTTCACTGTCCTCCCACACACACCTGACTCCAACCCAACAGGCTGACTCACTTTCATCTGAACACTACAAGCGCATGCTAGCCCCACACTCTCTACTGTCTGTCTAGAAGGCTCTTCATTTCCTCATTCAACAAACATTTACAAAGTCCTCACTATGTACCAGGAGGCAGACTTTACAATGAGACAGCTCATGAGGGCGGCCGACCCGGAATCAGGCAGCTGTGACCCCCGTGAGAAGTGGTATGGGGCAGGGGGCTGGAGAGCAGAGTTGGGGGTTGGACAAAGAAAGGTAACTTCAGCTACACTTGCCAAGCACTTTCTAACAACTGTTAGTTAGGAATAGATACTGGAGGTCTGAAAAGGACACAGAGAGCCAGCGAGTGACCAAGGTCTAGAGGCAGAGGGAATATAAGGCTAATTCACACTTCCGCTATGACAGAAAATATCCTCTCCCTAGTAGATGACTTTGTAACATTACTTCAACCTCTTCATTTACATAGGGCATACCCCAAGTCCTCTAGAGGGTATTTAAACTCCCAAAAATTCGGTAACGGGGCCTTTGAGCCCCTATGTTCAGGCCTGCTCCCACGCTGTCAAGTGTACTTTTTTTTTTTTTTTGAGATGGAGTCTTGCTGTGTCGCCCAGGCTGGAGTGCAGTGGCACAATCTCGGCTCACTGCAAGCTCTGCCTCCCGGGTTCACACCATTCTCCTGCCTCAGCCTCCTGAGTAGCGGGGACTACAGGCACCCACCACCGTGCCCAGCTAATTTTTTTTGTTTTTCGTATTTTTAGTAGAGACAGGGTTTCACCGTGTTAGCTAGGATGGTCTCGATCTTCTGATCTCGGATCCGCCCGCCTCAGCCTCCCAAAGTGCTGGGATTACAGGCTTGAGCCACAGCGCCCAGCCCGAGTGTACTTTCATTTTCAAAAAACCCCCTTCATTTCTTCCTTGCTTTGTTTGTGCGTTTTGTCCAATTCTTTGTTCAAGATGTCAAGAACCTGGACACCCTCCACTGGTGACAGGTCTATGTGCCACACTGCACCTCACGAGGCCACCTCCACGCAGAACCTTCCCAGATCAGGGCAACCCTAAGTGACCAATTCTGGGGAACAGAGGCTCTTCCATTCTGTTTCCTTGGGCCAGGAACGGCAGGTAGCCACGTTTGCAGTGTTTCTAAACCTTTGCATGCGTGTTCCATCTTGCTCCCCAGCTGGACATGTTCCTGTGGGCAGGGCATAGTTTCATCCACACTAATTTGTACAGAATAGGCAGTCAATAAAAATATCTGCTGAATGAATAGTGAATGAATGTACTCACAGCACCTGGCTATCCATCCAAAGCCATCCATCCAAGAAATAACTACAACCTAGGGTAATTAGTCTTTCTCACTTCCCAGGGCTGCTGGTTAGATCAATTCATTTGTGTCCATAGTAAGAATTGAGCTCTTCAGATGAAAAACACTAAATCTTGCTGGCTGAAGAAGAAAAGGCTTACAGCAGGGGTCCGCAGCCCCCGGCCGTTGACCAGTATCTGGGCCGCACAGCAGGTGGTGAGCGGAGGGTGAGCAAGCATTACCGCTGGAGCTCCACCTCCTGTCAGAACAGCGGTGGCATTAGTCTCATAGGAGCACAAGCCCTATTGTGAACTGCGCGTGTGAGGGATCTAGGCTGCGTGCTCCTTATGAGAGTCTAACTAATGCCTGATGATCTGAGGTGCTGGTTTCATCCTGAAACCATCCCCACCCTCCCATCCATGGAAAAACTGCCTTCCACCAAACCGCTTCCTGGTGCCAAAAAGGCTGGGGACGGCTGGCTTACAGAATATATTTCACCCAGGAATAAGGGCCTCCATGAATCTCTTTAATGTGTGTATAATGTCTCCTTTAAACTCAAAATATAAGCAGTGGAGAGCCCAGAACGAGGGAGAAAAACTCATTTTTCCTCTTTAGATATCTTTGTCTTCTTGCAGTATCTAAAATGATCTCTGAACAGTGCATATGCTTCAAAAAATAAGAAGAAAAATCAGAAGAAATGTACAAAGTAATGCACAGCTCTGAGTTGGCCTGTTCCTGCAGGGTGGGGCGGGCGGCTCCCCCAACTCGTTCGCCAGGACACCAGAGGACGGAGGAGTGTCTCACTCAGCAATTACGGCTCCTGGAGCCACACCCAGGCCCCCAGCACCCTCCTGCTTTTGTTTCTGGGAGAAAATGCTGCTGAGCACTGACGAAATCTGCAAAGAGATTAAAAATAATTGAGGGAGATCCTCAGTTTTGCTCCCCTCGCCTTTCCCTCAGGGCTGCAGCTGCCTGCTCCCAGGAGGTGCCGTGCAGGGTGGGAGGTGGCTTTCAGGAAGGGCAGTGGGCCTGGGTGACCACACCCTTCTTCTTTAAGGCTGTCCTCCTCCCCAGTTTGGGGACACCGTGTTTTCGTTTTCCTCCCGACTCTCCTCCTTGCCAGTTTTCTGACCCTACCATCTTTTCCCACCCACCCCCATGCTCACAGTCCTACCTACCTTGAAGGTTGACGTTGTTGTTATCTTCCCTTCTGACTCCTCACCCTCTGTCTGGGTGACTCACTTATTCCTATGATGTCCGGTAGCACCCCGTAAGGGTGACCCCAAATCTTCACATCCATTCCCACATCTGCCCACTGATAGCTCAGACTCATTGTTTCCCAAAGGATCTCATTCTGTCTCCAGTTCTGACCCTCCACTGATTTCCCATCTTGATCACTGCCTACCCAGTTACTGTCCCAGTCGAAACCTGGGCGCCATGTGACGACTCTGCTCCCCTCTCTACAGCTACACAACCGCCGTGTGCTGTCGGGTCTTATCCTTTCCACCCTAGCTCCCAGGGCCTTGGCTCCTGTCCCCACTTTCTCACAAGCTTCCCATGGGGCTTCCCTGCCTCCATTCACTCTCTCAGTCCAATTTCCACATTTTGGTTGAAGGGATATCGCTAAAATGCCAATCTGATTATGTTCTCCCCTACTTAAATTCCTAAAGTGGAATCGTACTGCCCAGAGCAGTGATTTCTAAGTCTGATTGATACATCTGGGAGCTTTAAAAAAAACAGAGATTCTGAGGACCCAAGAAGGGCTGAGTCAGGATCTCCAGGGAGTCTTAGGAGGTCATTCCTGCTGTGGAGCGGATTTTGAAACTCCTTGCCTGAAGAATCATCTTCAGATCCCTTCAAAGGCCGCTTCCTCACCACACATCCTACTCTTCAGACACACTGAATGATTTCATCTCCCCACTCTCTGCATGAGCTGTTGTGCTATCTGATGTCCTCTCCAACTGAAGGCTTCCCTGATGCCCCCAGGCAAGATCAGTTCCATCCTCCTTTGGGCTTCTTTTGTAGCTCATAGTCAGGAAAACTTCTGCTGTACCTCTCATCACGCTGTCCCTGTATTGCAGTTTTTAAAAAGATGTCTCTCGGCCGGACATGGTGGCTCATGCCTGTAATCCCAGCACTTTGGGAGGCTGAGGGGGGTGGATCACTTGAGGTCAGGAAGGAGTTCCAGACCTGCCTGGCCAACATGGAGAAACCTGTCTCTCTACTAAAAATACAAAAATTAGCAGGGCATGGTGGCATGCGCCTGTGATCCCAGATACTGGGGAGGCTGAGGCAGGACAATTGCTTGCATCCGGGAGGCGGAGGTTGCAGTGAGCCCAGATCGTGCCATTGCACTCCAGCCTGGGCGAAACAGCGAGACTCCCTCTCAAAAATAAATAAATAAATAAAGTAAATAAAAAGATATCTCTCTAGCTAGATTACAGACACTCCCCAAGGGAAGTCTTTTTTTTTTTTTTTGAGACGGAATGTCACTCTGTCGCCCAGGCTGGAGTGCAGTGGCGCAATCTCGGCTGACTGCAAGCTCTGCCTCCTGGGTTGACGCCATTCTCCGCGCCTCAGCCTCCCTAAGAGCTGGGACTACAGGAACCCGCCACCACTCCCAGCTAGTATTTTTATTTTTAGCAGAGACGGGGTTTTACCGTGTTAGCCAGGATGGTCTTGATCTCCTGACCTTGTGATCTGCCTGCCTCGGCCTCCCAAAGTGCTGGGATTACAGGCGTGAGCCACCGCACCTGGCTTTTTTTTTTTTTTGGACAGTGTTTCGCTCTTGATGCCCAGGCTGGAGTGCAATAGCACAATCTCAGCTCACTGCAACCTCTGCCTCCCGGGTTCAAGAGATTCTCCTGCCTCAGCCCCCCAGGTAGCTGGGATTACAGGCATGCGCCACCACACCCGGCTAGTTTTTTGTATTTAGTAGAGATGGGGTTTCATTCACCATGTTGGTCAGGCTGGTCTCAAACTCCTGACCTCAAGTGATCCACCCGCCTTGGTCTCCCAAAGTGCTGAGATCAGAGGCATGCACCACTGCGCCTGGCTGGGAAGTCTTAATAGCTTTGCGTCCTTCCCCTGTTCAGCAACACTGGCATGTAATTGGTCTTCAATGAATACGTATTAAATGCATGACTGGATGGAGTTAAATATGAGAACACACATTATTTCCACATATGGAATTTTATAAAGATGGAATAATATAAAGAGCTAGAAACAACCGTTACAGTTTCTGAAGTTTGAAAATTTCTGAAACCCCAGAAACTTTCCATTTTCTGCCTAAAATCTAAAATCTATCATTGTTATGAGCCTGTTTGTCCCAAGATCCTCAACTAAAACCACCAGACAGATGCAGACAAGGGAGATTTAAAAGACAATAATAAACCGAGCCAGGCGCAGTGGCTCATGCCTGTAATCCCAACACTTTGGGAGGCCAAGGCAGGAGGATTACTTGAGCCCAGGTGTTCAAGACCAGCCTGGGTAACATAGGGAGACCCCGTCTCTACAAAACATTAAAAAAAATTATCCAGGTATAAGTAGCACATTCCTATAGTCCCAGCTACTCGGGAGGCTGAGGTGGCAGGATCGGTTGAGCCTGTGAGGCTGAGGCTGCAGTGAGTCGAGATCTCACCACTGCACTCTAGTCTGGGTGACAGAGTGAGAACCTGTCTCAAAATCAATCAATCGACTGATCAAAACTTTCTCTGCTTTTTCTTATCATGGGCTGGCAATTCCGAACAATGTCAAGAGATAAAATGCTTCCCATCCTGCTCACCAAGTAAACCTGCCCTCTTGTGATTCCTTTTATCACTGTCATGAACTGAGGGACCTGTACGATTTTTAAAGCTTTATCAATGAGATTGATTAGAAAACGCTATCGATGACTGAATACTACTTTCTCCTTTACCTTCCTTGGCCTGACAAGATTTTGAGAATATAGACATGGAAGAATTAGGCACTTATTTAAATGTTTTCTTGAATTTTAAGAGCATATACCAATGAAGTAAGATTTCTAGTCGTTTTCAGTGTCTGTGTAGCCTGAACTACTACAAATTGTTACTATGTAGTTCAGAGGAAAGATAAGTAACGAACACACCACTCATCTGTAGTTCAGGGAAAAGATAGGTAACGAACGCAGACCTCGTTTTCCCTCCTGAACTACTAAAAGCAAAACAACCCACAAGAATAGGGAGAACTTAAAAGGAAATAAAACTGCGGAAAAACGTACAAGACATACGTTAGTGCTAGGATAAGTTAACTAACCTGAGAAAAGCTGAATGCTACGGAGGGGGAAAGGTAACAGCCCAGAATCCTCAGCTTCTCAGAAAGAGACAGCACCAGGTAGCCCTGAGAACTAGTACGTCTGGAATTTGTGGGTTCTTGATCTCACTGATTTCAAGAATGAAACAATGAACCCTAAAATGTTTTAATTGTACAGTTGCGTGTTACAACTGGCAAACACAGCGTTGCCCAGTTTTTCATCTGGTGAGTTTGTTGTCTCACTGAATCAAGTGTAAAGCCACAGACCTTCACAGCGAGTATTACAACCCTTAAGGCACCACATCTGAACTCCCTTGTTCTATCCCGAAATGACTGTAACCCATTATAACTTCAGGAAAAAAACTGCAGACTTCTTGCAACAAATACTAGCACACACAAAAACAATCACAACCTAAAAAACAAAATAACAAACGTTTCCCCCCATAGGAATAAACCTTAACCAAATTACCACCACTAGCTCCGGTAGCCTGCGTTTATTCTCTTATCTGGCCCCACCCACATCCTGCTGATTGGTCCATTTTACAGAGAGCCGATTGGTCTGTTTTACAGAGAGCTGATTGGTCCGTTTTGACACGGTACTGATTGGTGCGTTTACAGTCCCTGAGGTAGACACAAAAGTTCTCCACGTCCCCACTAGATTAACTAGATACAGAGTGTTAATTGGTGTATTTACAAACCCTGAGCTGGACACAGAATGCTGATTGGTGCATTTACAAACTTTGAGCTAGATACAGAGTGCTGATTGGTGCATTCACAATCCCTTAGCTAGACATAAAAGTTCTCCAAGTCCCCACCAGATCAGCTAGACACAGAGTGCAGATTGGTGCATTTACAAACCTTGAGCTAGACACAGGGTGCTGATTGGTGCACTTACAAACCTTCAGCTAGATACAGAGTGCTGATTGGTGTATTCACAATCCCTTAGCTGGACATAAAGGTTCTCCAAGTTCCCACCAGATTAGCTAGATACAGAGTGCCAATTGGTGCATCCGCAAACCCCAAGCTAGATAGAGGGTGCTGATTGGTGTGTTTAGAAACCTCGAGCTAGATACAGAGTGCTGATTGGTGTATTTACAATCTCTTAACTAGACATAAAGATTCTCCAAGTCCCCAACAGACTCAGGAACCCAGCTGACTTCACCCGGTGGATCCCCCACTGGGACCGCAGGTGGTGCTGCCTGGCAGTCCCGCCCGTGTGCCCACGTTTTTCAGCCCTTGGGCCCTCAATGGGATCCTGCCCTGTGGAGCAGGGGGTGGCGCTCCTCGGGAGGCTGGGGCTGTGCAGGAGCCCACGGTGCCGGGAGGAGGAGGGGGTTGCTCGGGCATGGCGGGCTGCAGGTCCCGAGCCCTGCCCTGTAGGGGAGGCAGCTAAGGTCCCACGAGAAATCGAGCACAGCTGCTGCTGGCCCAGGTGCTAAGCTCACTGCCCTGGCCGGCGGGGCCGGCAGAACCCAAGCCCACCCGGAACTCGCGCTAGCCCGCAAGCGCCACGGCGCAGCCCCGGTTCCCGCCCGTGCCTCTCCCTCCACACCTCCCAGCAAGCCGAGGGAGACGGCTCCGGCCTCGGCCATCCATGGAAGGGGTCCCACAGTGCAGCGGCAGGCTGAAGGGCTCCTCAAGCACGGCCAGAGTGGGCGTCGAGGCCGAGGAGGCGCCAAGAGCGAGCGTAGGGCTGCGGGGGCTGTCAGCACGCTGGCACCTCTCACTAGCGGGGAAGGAATTGTGACTGGGTTCCTGAGGAGGAGCTGTTAAAGATGCTTTTAAGTCCCAGCATCCCTCCCCGACTCCTGGACGGGCCCTTTCCCACTGCAGCACAAGCCTGGGGACAGATATATTCTCAGGAGAGGGGAAAGGAGAAGGTCTCTGCACTGGGGACCGGCGGCACAGCTGCAGGGGAGGAGCCGAGAGTCAGTGGGGAGGGTGGTGTGAATGTTTACACCCTAAAGAATGCAGCAGCATACCACCGAAGTCTCTAATATCAAGGAGACCCAAGGAAAGGGGAAAAGCAACTTGGGGAAATGGGACACCCCAGGGAAAAGATAACTTCCAGAACCCCCTCGGGTATTAATAAGAGAAACTGACCTGTCTCTAGCTGGAGACTCAACCAAGTCAGGACAGCATGTTTTTAAAGCCAGATGACAGCAATATAGAGAAAAGAGAGTGAAGAATGCAGTGAGGTTTTTTGGTTTGGTTTGGTTTGGTTTTGGTTTGGTTTTGAGACGGAGTCTCGCTCTGTTGCCAGGCTGGAGTGCTGTGGCGTGATCTCAGCTCACTGCAACCTCCGACTCCCGGGTTCAAGTGATTCTCCTGCCTCAGCCTCCGGAGTAGCTGGGATTACAAGCACGCGCCACCACACCAGGCTAATTTTTTTATTTTTAGTAGAGACGGGGTTTCACCATGTTGGCCAGGGATGGTCTCGATCTCCTGACCTCGTGATCCGCCCACCTCAACCTCCCAAAGTGCTGGGATGACAGGCGTGAGCCAACACGCCCGGCCCGCAATGAGTTTTTTTAAAGTAGCATTCAAGAGAACAAAGAAAGATCTATTGGAAATTAAAAATATAATAGAAATGAAAAGTTCAAGGTAAAATTGGAAATCTCCCAGAGTAAAATGACAAGGAGATGAAAAATAAGTCAAGGAACTGGAGACTTGATGGAAGAGAGATGAAGAGAATCCCCGTGTGACGGGAAAAGGGGCCTGCCAGATGATTGCTGGACACCAGCATGGGAGCAACGAGCCCGGAGGGTCTGCATGGAGACCAAACTGGGAGGATATATGATGAAAATGAACCTATTGGTACAGGACCCAGACAATGAGCAGAAAGTTTGGAATTGAATTAGCCACAGCCACACAGAAAAGTAGGCAATTTTTTAAAAAAAAGGACAGTTGTTAATTTGGGGGAAAATTAATAGCTAAGCACAAAAGAAAAAAGTAGTTGCAATATTACAAGATTGGCTCTGAACACAGATAGTCACACTGACACAAATAATGGAAATTGATGTGAAAACTCCAAGCTACCCGGGAGACTGAGGCAGAAGGATGGCTTGAACCCTGGAGTTCAAATCCGCTCTGGGCAACATAGGGAGACTCTGTCTCTAACAAAAAGTAATAAAAATTAAAACATAACTGGGGAAGACAGGCAAGAGGACAGAAGTGAAAGTATGTGGAGAATGAAGAACTAAATCTTCAACTTTCATAGAAGAAAATAACTAATGTTTTCAACTGAAAAATAAAGCAATGCAAGCTTGTTAATTAAATTTATCCAGGTAAATACCAAAATAATCAGTCAAAAGAACATAACTGACACTAGCAAAGGAGAAACTGGGGAAGTGGGTATAGGGGAAGTGGTCCGGAAGTGTTTTTTTTAACTTAATAATTTGATTGACTTTGAAAAATAAGGGCATGGCATGGTGGCTCATGTCTGTAATCCTAGCACTTGGGAGGCCAAGGCAGGCAGATGGCTTGAGCCCAGAAATTTGAGACCAGCCTGAGCAACACAGTGAGACCCCATCTCTACAAAAAATACAAAAATTAAGTGGATGTGGTGGCGTGCACCTGTAGTCCCACCTACCTAGAAGGCTGTTGTGGGAAGATTGAGCCCAGGAGGCAGAGGTTGTAGTGAGCTGAGGTCGAGCCACTGTACTCCAGCCTGGGTGACAGAGCGAGACCCTGTCTCATCAAACTTTTTAAAAAAGAAAAATAAGTACATACATATACATTTGACAAAAAGTGAAACAGCAATATTGGATGTTTTTGCAAGTGGAAAAAATGTTTATTCTAAATTATTAACATAAAGTTTAGACCTTTTTTTTCACAATAAAGGAATAGAATCCCCTGGCTATCATTATAGTAGGCTAACACTAAAATGAATGAAATTTCTCATCCAAAACAGGTAGAGTTATTTAATTTCCATAAGAAATTCATAACTCATCTTTGAAGCAATGATATTAATTACATGAGACATTCATAGGAAGTTTAAATCATGCAAGTATGCATCCTTCCTACCAATGCTTTTTATAGAAGTGAAAAACAAGGCCGGGCATGGTGGCTCATGCCTGTAATCCTAGCATTTTGGGAGGCCAAGGTGGGTGGATCATGAGGTCAGGAGTTCAAGACCAGCCTGGCCAACATGGTGAAATCCTGTCTCTACTAAAAATACAAAAAAAAAATTAGCCAGGCATGGTGACACACACACCTAATCCCAGCTACTCTGGAGGCTGAGGAAGGAGAATTGCTTAAACCCAGGAGGCAGAGGTTGCAGTGAGCCAAGATCACACCACTGCACTCCAGCCTGAGTGACAGAGCAAGACTCTGTCTCGGAAAAAAAAAAAAAAAAAAAGAAGTGAAAAACATCTTTACAAAGGCCAGTTTCCCATATTTCAATATAAATGTAAAATTCAAATGGCTTTTAGAAGTTTTCAAATTTGTAGGAAAACCCCCCACCCAAAAAATCTTCTTGTCCAAATCAAGGTAAAAACTAATTTTCAGAATCTGAGAGTCAGAAGGGCCAGGCCCTCTGACTTATGAAAGTTTCTCATCTAGGATTTGGGGCATGATGAGTCCTTGGCCAGGACTTTATTGTGGAAACCCATAGCACATTCACCAGCCAGGCCACAACACATATGGAACTAAAGCCCACCTCCTCCCCTTTTCCTTTTTCTTTAAATGAGCAGATTATTCTCAAGACTTCCTTTTTATTTATTTATTTTTTTGGAGACAGAGTTTCGCTCTTGTTGCCCAGGCTAGAGTGCAATGGCGCAATCTTTGCTCACCGCAGCCTCTGCCTCCCACGTTCAAGTGATTCTCCTGCCTCAGCCTCCTGAGTAGCTGGGATTACAGGTATGCACCACCATGCCCGGCTAATTTTGTATTTTCAGTAGAGACAGGGCTTCTCCATGTTAGTCAGGCTGGTCTCGAACTCCTGACCTCAAGTTATCTGCCCACCTCGACCTCCCAAAGTGCTGGGATTACAGGCGTGAGACACCGCGCCCAGCCAGACTTCCATCTTAAACTGGGTTTGGAGTTTATTGTCTCCTCTCCTCACGGTTTTTCCTAGCTCAGACATCTAGTCAAAATCTACCCTCTCTCGGTCATATTGTGGCTGTCTGTCCTTTTCTTTTCTTTTTTCTCCCCTCCCCTCCCCTCCCCTCCCGTCCCGTCCCGTCCCTTTCCTCTTTCTTTCCCTTTCCCTTTCTTTCGTTCTTTCTTTCTTTCTTTTCTTTCTTTTTCTTTCTTCTTTCTTTCCTTTATTTTCTTCTTCTTTTTTCTTTTCTTTCTTTCTTTCTTTCTTTTATTTTCTTCTTCTTTTTTTCTTTTTGAGACAGTCTCATTTTGTCTCCCATGCTGGAGTGCACTGATGCGATCTTGGCTCATGGCGGCCTGTATCTCCCCGGCTCAAGCAAACTTTCCCCCTCATCTTCACTAGCAGCTGAACTATAAGCTTGTGCCACCATGCCAGCTAATTTTAAAAAAATTTTGTAGAGATGGGGTTCACACTATGTTTTTAACTCCTAGGCTGGTCTCAAACTCCTAGGCTCAAGTGATCCTCCCGCCTTGGCCTCCCAAAGTGCTGGGATTACAGATATGAGCCACCACACTCAGCCCCGAGAGACCTGTCATTTCTTTATCTCATAGTCACCCTTATCTGAGTGGCCCACCCCCTTTCTATTCATGCAGCTGCCCATCTCAACAGCTTACAGACACACACCTGTAGCTCAAGCTGTTTCTCAAAGAAGTAGCTCATAGAACAAGATTGAGAAACTCTGTAGAACCCGACCCTTCTTTCTCCTCTGAACCAGAGGCTGCCTCTAGAACTGTAAGAACACAGCACCATAGGCCGGGCCCAGTGGCTCACGCCTGTAATCCCAGCACTTTGGGAGGCCGAGGCAGGTGGATCACCTGAGGTCAGGAGTTCGAGACCAGCCTGACCAACATGGTGAAACCCCATCTCTACTAAAAATACAAAAATTAGCCAGGCATGGTGGTGTACACCTGTAGTCCCAGCTACTCAGGAGGCTGAGGTAGGAGAATTGCTTGAACTCAGGAGACAGAGGTTGTGATGAGCCAAGATCACGCCACTGCACTTCAGACTGAGTAACAGAGTGAGACCTGTATCAAAAAAAAAAAAAAAGGAGAGAGGAAATGATGGGTAAGGTGTGGGAAAAGCTATCAAGCATACTCTTTAATTAGGAAAGGGAGGAATCTGCACTTTGGAAGAGAGTGGAGATAATGCAGAAGGCAGAGGAGATAGATGACAGGAGCTGTCTGCCCAAATACCCTGGAATCTTTTTTTCTTTTTCTTTTTTTTTTTTTTTGAGACAGAGTCTCACTCTGTCGCCCAGGCTGGACCTCTGCCTCCTGGGTTCAAGCGATTCTTCTGCCTCAGCCTCCTGAGTAAATGGAGCTACAGGCACATGCCACCATGCCCAGCTAATTTTTTTTGCATTTTTAGTAGAGACAGGGTTTTACCATGTTAGCCAGGATGGTCTTGAACTCCTGACCTCAGGTGATCTGCCCACCTTGGCCTCCCAAATTGCTAGGATTACAGGCATGAGCCACTGCACCCGGCCTCTTTATTGCTTTTTATTCTATTTTCTCCTCCAATTGTGTGTTTTCAAATAGCTTGTCTTTAGCTCACTGATTCTTGGCTCAACTTGATCCATTCTGCTGTTGAGAGCCTCTAATGAATTTTTTAATTCAGCAAATGTATTTCTTAGTTCCAATATTTCTGTTTGATTTTGTTTGTTGTTGTTATTTCAATCTCTTTGTTAAATTTCTCGGATGAATTTCTGAATTGCTTTTCTGTATTATCTTGGAGATCACTGAGTTTCCTTAAAACTACTATTTGACTTATTGGTCAGAGAGCTCACATATCACCATCCTGTTGGGGTCAGTTACTGGTTCCTTGGTTTGTCCGTTTGGGAGGATTGTTGTTCCCTGTTTGCTGTTGTTTCTTCTGGATGTATGTCTGTCTTTGCATTGAAAGATGATGTATTCCAGTCTTCTCTAGCTTGTTTGGGTTTTTATTGAATATATTCGCTTAGAAGGTTATTCACTGCTAGGCCACTGCCCCCTTTTCGGCTCTGGGTGGCACCTTAAAGCCCAAGTTCACTTTGACTCTAGTAACTGATCAGTATGTTGCCCTTCCTGGTAGGAGTTTGTGCCCAGGGGACCTGTAAGCTGAACCCCCTACAGTGTGGTGCTGCTAAACAGTCACTCTGATTTGGTGCCTCCTTTGGTTGAGTTACAGAACAGAATTTCCAGGGTGTGGATGGTAGTCCTACCTCCTCCCTTTGTCTCTGCCTGTTCTCAGAGATATTTCTCCCTTTAGGTACTCGCTGTGCTTCCTGTGGGTTAAGGAAGGAACGGATCTCCTGCCAGGGAACCCAAGATGGTAGGGGAGCTGTTTGTTGACCTTGATCTTACTTACACCAGTGTAGAACAGTGAGTTGGGAGGAAATTTTCCACACACTTGCTGCCAGGTAGAATGAGGGGAGGGGTGTCACAGATGTGGAAATCTGATTATCTTACCATCTTCTCGGGTTTTTTTCACCTCTTTGTGGCCCTGAAAACTGTCTTATCTTCATATTTTAGTTCTAGGATATTTCTGGTGATAAGCTTGATGCAAGTCAGGGTTTACTGTTACTTGCAACCAGAAGCACACCAATTGATGCCCTCTTCCCTCCAGGCAGAGCAGGTTCTCTATGATCTACTTCTGGCATGTAGCTCAGCTTTTCACCCTCCCACTCCCCACCCAAACCTATCCATCCCTCAGTCTGGCTCTGGTCCTACCAGTCCCACCCAACCACTCCAATCCATGCCATTTGCTCCTTTCCCTGTACATCTATGGCATGTACCTCTGGGCCACACAATTTAGCACTTAAACCTCACATTCTTTCCAAATCATTTGTGTGTGAGTGTGAACATGTGTGTGTGTGTGCATGCGCACGTGTGTGTTATTGCATAAGAAACAGCAACATTAAGGAAAGGAGATAACATATAACCCTTGTATATTCCCCAATAGCATTCTGTTGATAGGCTTAGAATAATATTCAATTTAGAAAAATAATACAGTGAATGAACTATATGGTTACTTTTGATTTTCATCAACTTTCTATTTGCTAGGGAAGAAGTTTTATTTTATTTTGATAGGAGGATGGGATGTTGGGAAAAGAATCTAAGCCACATAAGTCTATGTTTAACGTAAACATTTACTCCTAGCTTTCAAACCTCTGTTGCAACCTCCAAGCTGATTCCGTGTGGTAAAAGTCTCTTTATGAATGCAGTATGAGGCCAGGCACGGTGGCTCACGCCTGTAATCCCAGCAGTTTGGAAGGCTGAGCTGGGCAAGTCGCTTGAGCTCTGGAGTTTGAGACCAGCCTGGGCAACAAGGCAAAACCCCATCTCTACCAAAAAAAAAAAAAAAAAAAAATTAGCCGGGTGTGGTGGTGTGCCCCTGTAGTCCTGCTACTTAGGGGGCTGAAGTGAGAAGATCCCTTGTGCCTGGGAAGTTGAGGCTGCAGTAAGCCATGTTTGCACTACTGCATTCCAGCTTGGGTGACAGAGTAAGACTGTCTCAAAAAAAAAAAAAAAAAAAAAAAAGGCAGCATAAAAGCTACCCAAAAAGAGCCCAAGGAAGGAAAGAGATCATTAGCCCATTTATGCCTAGTGTTCCATTATTGGAATGCTAAGTGTATGGGAGTTATTTATATTCTACTGCTCAAGGTCATCGCTAAGGTCTGATTTTTCACACAAAAAAATTTGCAACCTCTGGCATAAATGGGTTAACTGGGTGGCATTTCATTCTGCTGTTCACATTTTCTACTTAAAAAAAAAAAAAGAAAGAAAAATCAGGCTGGGTGCGGTGGCTCATGCCTGTAATCCTAGCACTTTGGGAGGCCAAGGCAGGTGGATTGCCTGAGCTCAGGAGTTCAAGACCAGCCTGGGCAACGTGGTGAGACCCCATCTCTACTAAAAACACAAAAAATTAGCTGGGCATGGTGGTGCACACCTGTAATCTCAGCTACTCGGGAGGCTAGGGCACGAGAATCACTTGAACCTGGGAGGCGGAGGTGGCAATGAGCCGAGACAGCACCACTGCACTCAAGCCTGGGCAACAGAACGAGACTATCTCAAAAAAAAGAATCAGACCAGACTCATGGGAGGCTGAGAGGCTTTGCAGTTCTGCAGCTTGTGGGGTGCAGGAAGCAGCCCCAGAGCAGCACTAGCCACTCCCGGAGGACAGACTGTTGACTTCCAAACTAGGGCAGGATGCTGACAGTCAAGGCAACCACTTTTCAATTTCCCCTCCTCTTCTTGAAATTATGTGTGACAGAGAAACGCCCTAATAGGCCAACAGAAAGTGGATCCCATTTCCACAGATCAGATGACAGTTCTGCCCCTATGCTGGAGAACTACCAAAGGAGCTCCTCTGGGCCTTCCTTGTCCTGGTTCCAGGTGTTAACTGAGGAAGAGACACAAACACTAACAGCAGCCTTTCAAGGGTCCGGGCCATCAAACCCAAGAGCTGCCTGATTCTCACCTGCTCTCCCAGGGGCAACCCAAGCTGTGAGGTCTGGCCTCTTGGTCCATCCAGTTTCCACTCTGTGAACATCTGCAAGCACTGGCTAACCACATTCCTAAAAGCCACAGGGTTCCGATGGCTCCAGCAGCCACCCGTTTCCACACGCTGAGCAGCCTTCTTTCATATCTGTTAGTATTTGCAGACACTTCGTTTTCCATCTAGCACAGGCGGTGCATGCGCTGCCTTCACACCCCTGCAGCTCCAGTGGGCAGCACTTGGCCTCTCACAGCACAGCCAGCCCTACCCGCACCCAGCCTCCACCCGCAGGATCCAAAGCCCCCATAATGTGCCGAATATAATCTTTCTCCCCTTCAAAACACATAGTTCTAGGAAACAAATGCTGTGCTTGCTGGGATGCTGACAGTGGCTGCCACAAAGCCCACACCAAAAGGGGTGAGGCCCCTTTGGTGTGGCCCTCCCTAGACCAGGGAGAGCCCGCCGAGGCTGGGGGTGGGGCTCCCTTGGGCTTGAAGATGGAAGCAGCTGAAATTTCAAACCCAAAATATAATCATGCAGCGATCTTTTCTGGACCTGCCTTCTCGTTGGGGCTTGTTTTTTCTTCATTGCAAAAATATTTTCCCATTGTTAACCTATTTGAAGTTTTTTGTTTGTTTATTTCCAGAACTGCCTTGTCTGCAGCAAGCCCATCTAGTCAGAGGGCTGGATTTTTGTCTCTGTGACACCTCTGGTAACTTTGCCTCTCACTCTGGAAAGCCGTCCCCAGAGAATCTTCTCTTTGTTCCCCATCCCCTGCCTCCAGAGGCAGAATCATGTAAGCCCACTCGGCCACCCCAGGACTCAGAACCGCTCCCAAGGTCACGGTATTTTAGAGAGATGCTGGGAGAGCAATCCAGCGAATGCCTCAGGACTGCCCGCTGATCCTGTGGTCAAGACACTTTCTTTCCCGGCCACAGACTGAAGGCAGCAAGCACGGTGTCCTTGCTAAGAAACCACCGCAGCAAAGACGCTACTGAAGAGATCCTAACCGGAGCCGGCTTTCCAGCAAAGCCGCAGCTCCGGGCTTTCCACACTGCACCAAGCTGAGCAACTAACTACATGCTCCATGAGGCTGCCACGAACAGAAAACAAACGAACAAAACAAACATAAGCACCCAAAACAACAACCTGGCTCTCCTCCAGAATCCAAATGACCACTTGGCTTACATGCCAGAGGAAATCTGGGGTCTCAAGTGGCGCAGGGTCGGGAGCTCGGCTGGTGCCACAGCCCCCGCCCTGCTGTCCCGCCCTATGGGACTCAGGCTGCCCGGTATGGGCCGCAGTTCCGTTCCCAGCTCCACCTGAGGCCACAAGCTGTGCACTGCGGTCCCATGTCCCAAATGGGGCGTGGCTTCCTGACGCGATGAAGAGGCCCTGAAAGCTAACCAGCTCCTCCCCCTGGCTTAGGCCAAGGCAGGGCTGGCCCAGGTAAAACTGTGAAGTCAGTAAGTTTGGCTTTTGGATTTCTCCACCCTCTCTTTTCTGGACTTTTCTCTGGACTTCCTACCACGCCCCTTCCACTGCCCTCCACCCATCACCGTTTACTCTACGTATATGAGCCATTTACAATGTAGGGTGAACTGAGCTGCCATTGAGGTCAAGGCCCTCATCTGCTCTTGAGACATATTCCCAGGAGCGGCGTGGGAGGTGAGGACGATTTCCACAGTGATCCTCCTTCCTTCTCCACGGGCTGTGCTAAGGATGGAAAGACCACTTTGCTCTGGAGTGCTGTTTTCAAATCCAAAGGAGCCTGTTCATCCAAGAACACTCACTTCCTCATTTTGGAACAGGGTAACAGAACGACAGAAGGACACCGCAAGTGAATTTGTATTAGACGCTGAGAATTCGTAGGGGAAGCCAGCATTAATTGAGTGCTTCCTACTGTCAAGCTCTGAGCTTTCACTGGCAGCACATTCACCTTCCACACCGTCCTCAGTTCAGATAAGGGAGTATGTTCAGAAAGTTGGATTTGCCCACGTTCGCCCAGTTAGTTAATACTGCAGGAGGCGGCATCCAACCACTGCACTGTGGAGGTTAGCGGACCCAGGCCAGGTGGGAAATGTCCAATGACTTCCCCAAGCTCACTGACCCTGTGCTCAACAACTCAGGAAATTCAGCGAGGCACCAGCTATGGCAGCCTATTTTGCCTTGGCTATAACACCTTCTCCCTTCCTCTAAATTTGATCTTTTTTCCTCTTGATCTTTTTACTGATAGTATTGAGAATGTTGCTTAATGAAGACTAGTTAAAAATTCTTTTTGTTTTTTCGTGTTTGGGTTGTGTTGTTTTTCTTTTTCTTTTTTTCTCTTTTCTTTTCTTTTGAAACAGCATTTCATTCACCCAGGCTGGAGCACCATCATGGCTCACTGCAGCCTCAACCTCCCAGACTCAAGTGATCCTTCCACCATAGCCTCTGAATAGCTGGGACCATAGTCGCATGCCACCATGCCTGGCTAATTTTTTTTTAGTTATATTTTAATAGAGATGAGGTCTTCTATGTTACCTAGGCTGGTTTCGAACTCCTGAGCTCAAGCAATCCTTTTGCCTCAGCCTCCCAAAGTGCTGCAATTACAGGTGTGAGCCACTGTACCTGGTCTTAAAAATTATTAATAGGCAAGGTATACATTATTTTTAAAAAATTAAAAAGGAGTAGCAGATCCTGGGCTAGAATCAGGTTCTCTTAACTCAAATCTGGGACTTTTCAATTACAGCACATGACTGCCTACTAACACCTGCATAAGTATTAACGAAACTGTAGGCCGGGCGCGGTGACTCACACCTGCAATCCCAGCACTTTGGGAGGCTGAGGTTGGTGGATCACCTGCGGTCAGGAGTTTGAGACCTGCCTGGCTAACACGGTGAAACCCCGTCTCTACAAAAAATACAAAAAAATTAGCCCGGCGTGGTGGCACATGCCTGTAATCCCAGCTACTTGGGAGGCTTAGGCAGGAGGATTGCTTGAACCTGGGAGACAGAGGTTGCAGTGAGCCGAGATTGCACCATTGCACTCCAGCCTGGATGACAAGAGTGAGACTCCATCTCAAAAAACAAAAACAAAAACAACAACAACAAAAAACTGTAAATGAATGGGTACCTATATGTCCTACAGCAGCCTCCATGCACATACCTTAAAGTATGCTTCTCTAGTACATTGAATATTGTCCAAGTCTAAGAAAAAATGCTGTTGCCCTTATTCTTCATTTTATATGAAATGGCACCTATTAGGAACCAAATGAGAAAAGTAACCGGTATTTATTTTTATTAAAGCGTATTGCGTGCTAAATGACATGCCTGCATTATATCTCATTTCATCCTAACTGCAATATAATGGATACCATTGTCCTCCAATTGACAAAAATCTTGCCACACTCTCTTTTTAGGAGCAACAAAATATACAATACAATTATGGTCATCCTGATGTGCCACAAGAAAACTACAGGTTAAACGTGGGGAACTACTTTCTGGAGCATCATTACTTGATGTGAGTTTAAAACTTCAAACATAACAGAAATTTATTATGAACTGGAGTGAAAAATTCGCATGAATTTTGTTTTAAGTTGATAGAAGAAATAAGACGTGGTGTTGATAGATCAGTAGGGTGACTATAGTTAATGTTAATTGATTGTATATTTCAAAATTAGCTAGAATAATTCAAATGTTCCTAGGGTAAAGAAAATATATATATATATATATATATATTTTTTTTTTTTTTTCAGACACAGTCTCGCTCTGTTCCCCTGGCTAGAGTACAGTGGCACGATCTAGGCTCAGTGCAATCTCCACCTCCTGGGTTCAAGCAATTCTCTTGCCTCAGCCTCCCGAGTAGCTGGGATTACAGGTGTGCACCACTGTGCCCAGCCAATATATATATATATTTTTTGTATTTTTAGTAGAGATGGGGTTTCACCACGTTAGCTAGGCTGGTCTTGAACTCCTGACCTCTAGTGAACCACCCGCCTCAGCCTCCCAAAGTGCTGGGATTACAGGCATGAGCCACTGCACCTGGCCTAAGATAAAGATTTAAGGTGATAAATATCCCAATTGCCTTGATTTGACTATATGAATATATCAAATTATCACATGTCCCCAAAAAATATGTACATCTGATATGTATCAATTTTTTTTTTTTGAGATGGAGTCTCACTCTGTCGCCCAGGCTGGAGTGCAGTGGCATGATCTTGGCTCACTGCAACCTCCACCTCCCAGGTTCAAGCAAGTCTTCTGCCTCAGCCTCCCGAGTAGCTGGGACTACAGGCGCCCGCCACCACATCCAGCTAATTTTTGTATTTTTTAGTAGAGATGCAGTTTCACCATATTGGCCAGGCTGGTCTTGAATTCCTGACCTTATGATCCACCCACCTCAGCCTCCCAAAGTGCTGGGATTACAGGCGTAAGCCACTGTGCCCGGCCAATTTTAAAAATAAATTAAAACAATTTAACAGGAATTTAGTATGAAAAGGAATGAAAAATTCACATGGACTTTTTTTCAAGCTGAAAGAAGAGATTTGAAAGAAATGTCACGCCTGGAGGTGGAGTAGAAGCAGCTCAGCGATGTTCTTCCATCTTTGGCAGAAAAGTTTGAGGAACAAACTAAGCTAACAAAATATTGTTGGGGAAAAAAACAAGTATTTTATATCTCCTTTTATTTATTCTTAAGAAGTCTCATTTTCCCCATACTCTGTATATCAACTGTATTTAAACCAATTGGAATGGAAATTTTAACTTTTTGTTGTTTTTGTTCTTCAGAATTAATATTCCTGAATATGAAATTTTAAAGAATCTTTGTGAGACTGGCTCTCACTCTGTCGCCCAGGCTGGAGTGCAATGGTGCGATCACTGCTCACGAAGCCTCAACCTCCTGGGCTCAAACGATCCTCCCACCTCAGCCTCCTAAGTAGCTGGGACTACAGGCAGTCACTACCACACCCAGCTAATTTGTAAATTTTTGGTAGAAGTGGTGTCTCTCTGTTACCCAGGCTGGTCTTGAACTCTGCCTCAGGAGATCCTCGGCCTCCCAAAGTGTTGGGATTACAGGTGTGAACCACAGCATCCAGCTAAAAAAGTATCTCATGTGAAGTTTAACTTAGATTCTGGGGGAAAGTTCCTTCCTTTGTATGTGGTTTTATCCTATATATCACATATCCACTAACGGAATTTAAATTTCCTATCCTACCAAAAGGTGGGTGAAATTAATGTAAATATTTGACCCAGTATATGCAAAATATTACCATTTCAACATGTACCCAACATTTAAAAATTATTCTATACATTATTTATTTCATACTATCTTCATAACCCAGTGTGTATTTTACACTTACAATCCAAACTAGCCACATGCAAACGCTCAGTAGTCACATGTGGCTCCTGATTCCCTACTGAAGAGGTGAGCTCTAGACCTGTCAGAGGCTTTATCAGTTCAGTTTGATCTTCATTTTACATATGTGAAAGCTGAGGCCCAGAAAGGTGACGTGAGCCTCAGCAAGTTCATCAGCATTCACCCTCGCAGTCTCAAGCCCTTTAAACGTCTATTTTTGTCGTTATTCTTTTGTTAAAGCGTGCGTTTTACTTTATGTTATTTTTTGAGATGGAGTTTCATTCTTGTTGCCCAGGCTGGAGTGCAATGGTGAGATCTCGGCTCATTGCCATCTCCACCTCCTGGTTTCAAGTGATCCCCCTCAGCCTCCCACGTAGCTGGGATTACAGGCATGTGCCACCACACCTGGCTAATTTTGTATTTTTAGCAGAGATGGGATTCCATGTCAGGCTGATCTCAAACTCCTGATCTCAGGTGATCCGCCCGCCTCAACTTCCGAAAGCGCTGGGATTGAACTGTGAGTCACAAAACCCGGCTTTATTTTAAAGTAAACCAAATCCTGATAGGATGAACTACAACTTCTGAAAAATATTACTTAGGAGTTACTTCCTCAGGAGTTCTTCAGTAACGATTAATTCTAAAATCAGCCACTAAACAGGCCAGGTGTGGGGACTCACGCCTGTAATCACAGTGTGGGGAATTGGGGGGTTTTTGGTCTCACTGACTTAATGGAGCCACAGACTCTTATGGTGTGTTACACTTCTGAAATGCAGCGTGTGCAGAGTTGGTTTCTTCTGGCATTTAGATGCGTTGTGAGTTTTACTCTTCATAGCAGATTAATGGTCTCACTGGCTCAAATGAAGCTACAGACCTTTGCGCTTAAGTGTTACGGGTTTCTAAGGACCCGCATCTAAAACTTGTCTGCTTTTTCTAGTGGGCTCGTGGTCTCCTAGGCTTTAAGAAGAAAGCCGCAACACTTTCACAGTGAGTGTTACAACTCACAAAAACGGTGTCCACCAAAACACTAAGCAGTAATAAAGCTTATTGTAGAGACTAAAAAAAACAAACTCGTAACAGTTTCCACATGAGACCTGAGCAAGTTACCACTGCTGGCTCAGGCAACCTGCTTTTATTCTCTTATCTGGCCCTACCCGCATCCTGCTGATTGGTCCATTTTACAGTGAGCTGATTGGTCTGTTTTACACAGAGCTGATTGGTCCGTTTTGACAGGGTGCTGATTGGTGCGTTTACAATCCCTGAGCTAGACACAAAAGTTTTCCACCTCTCCACTAGGTTAGCTAGATACAGAGTGTCCATTGGTGTATTTACAAACCCTGAGCTAGACATAGAGTGCTGATTGGTGCATTTACAAACCTTCAGCTAGATACAGAGTGCCAATTGGTGCATTTACAATCCCTTGGCTAGACATAAAGCTTCTCCAAGTCCCCACCAGAGTAGCTAGGTACAGAGTGTTGATTGGCGCATTCACAAACCCTGAGCTAGACACAGGGTGCTGATTGGTGTGTTTACAAACCTTAAGCTAGATACAGAGTGCTGATTGGTGTATTTACAATCCCTTAGCTAGACATAAAGGTTCTCCAAGTCCCCACCAGAGTAGCTACATAGTGTCCATTGGTGCGTTCACAGACCCTGAGCTAGACACAGGGTGCAGATTGGTGTGTTTACAAACCTTGAGCTAGAGACAGAGTGCTGATTGGTGTATTTACAATTCCTTAGCTAAACATAAAGATTCTCCAAGTCCTCACCAGACTCAGGAGCCCAGCTGGCTTCACCCAGTGGATCCCGTACTGGGGCCTCAGGTGGAGCTGCCTGTCAGTCCCGTGCCGTGCACCCGCACTCCTCAGCCCTTAGGTGGTTGATGGGACCGGGCGCCGTGGAGCAGGGGGCGGCACTCGTCGGGGAGGCTCGGACCGCGCAGGAGCCCATGGCGGGGGTGGGGGGGCAGCTCAGGCATGGTGGGCTGTTGGTCCCGAGCCCCTCTCCTCTCCTTTCCTTCCCTTGCCGGGAGGCAGCGAAGGCCAGACGCGAAGTCGAGCACAGCAGCTGCTGGCCCAGGTGCTAAGCCCTTCACTAAGCCCTTCACTGCCCAGAGCCGGCGGGGCAGGCGGGGCTGGTTGGCCTCCGAGTGCGGGGCCCGCCAAGCCCACGCCCGCCCGGAACTCGCGCTGGCCCGCAAGCGCAGCGCACAGCCCTGGTTCCCGCCCGTACGTCTCACTCCACACCTCCACGCAAGCTGAGGGAGCCGGCTTTGGCCTCGGCCAGCCCAGGAAGGGGCTCCCACAGCACAGAGGCGGGCCGAAGGGCTCCTCAAGTGCCGCCAAAGTGGGAGCCCAGGCAGAAGAGGTACCCAGAGAGAGCGAAGGCTGCTAGCACCCTGTCACCTCTCACTAGCACTTTAGGAGGCTGAGGCGGGCGGATCACCTGAGGTCAGGAGTTTGAGACCAGCCTGGCCAACATGGTGAAACCCCGTCTCTACTAAAAATATAAAAATTAGTTGGGCGTGGTGGCAGGCGCCTGTAATCTCAGCTACTGGGGAGACTGAGGCAAGAGAATCGCTTGAACCTGGGAGGCAGAGGTTGCAGTGAACCGAGATCGTGCCATCGCACTCCAGCCTGGGAGACAAGAGCGAGACTTTGTTTCAAAAAAAAAAAAAAAATCAGCCACCAAACATGCCCACACTACCACCAGGGTCTGTTGATGTAATCCTTCTTTGAGGGGAATGCTTGCTGTCCTGCACAGTCTACAGTTCTGGCCCTCAGCAGCCTCTCCTCAGCTTGCTTGAGTACAAGCTAGTAATCGGAACCCAAGAGCACACCTCCCTCTAGAGAAGCAAACATTATTGCAAAGCCAATGAACAATTCCTATTGCAAAATTAAAATAGCACAGGGTAAAAGTTGCCTTATGAGATTATGATTCATAGAAAAGGCATACCTGACCTGTGTGATCGACACTTTCAACCCATTTATTTTATTTATTATTTATTATTTATCTATTTATTTATTTTTTTAGATGGAGTCTGTCTCTGTCACCCAGGCTGGAGTGCAGTGGCGCGATCTCGGCTCACTGCAAGCTCCGCCTCCTGGGTTCATGCTATTCTCCTCTCTCAGCCTCCGGAGTAGCTGGGACTACAGGCATCCGCCACCACGCCCGGCTAATTTTTTGTATTTTTAGTAGAGACGGGGTTTCACTGTGTTAGCCAGGATGGTATCAATCTCTTGACCTTGTGATCTGCCCGCCTCTGCCTCTCAAAGTGCTGGGATTACAGGCATGAGCCACCGCGCCTGGCCATTTTATTTTTAATGAACAAGTCCTTTCGGGAGTTGTAATTCCAACCTGGCTGTTCCAAATCATTTGTTATTTTTTTTTTTAATAACAATTTTAAAGACGAAATGTTATGACCATCTAGACCAAGTTGGACTAGATAACCCAATTCCCTCAATTTACAGATGAGCAGTTTCCCCCAAAAGGAAAGAGTCTTGCCCAGTTCCATGGCAGGTTGCCAGTAATAGCCAAGAGAGGGATCTTGGACTAAAGTCGGCAACCCCATTTCCCCTGAGCAAGGTTGACAATGTTTACATGCAGAGGCAGCAGGAGACAACCTCCCAACATTGCTGTCATATTGGTACTATTTAAGGAAAAATTAGATTGGACAAGACTAAGTACCCACTAACAATCACATCAGTCCCGTGGGGCTGGGGCACTATTTCACACCCTGTTGGAGGAAAGGATCATGGCAGTGTCACTGTGGGAATTTGTCAGGCTGTCAAGTAGGCCGAGGTCTTGTTTAAACTCAGGGCCATCTCTTGGAATCAATAGCTCTTTAAATTTTTCAGCTATAACATTTGGGAAGAGATGATGACGTGTGAACACACGTCTTGATTTCATAAAGCTTCCCATTTTCCTATTTTCTTTTCTTTTTTTTTTTTTTTGAGACAGAGTCTCGCTCTGTTGCCCAGGCTGGAGTACAATGGCATGATCTCGGCTCACTGCAACCTCTGCCTCCTGGGTTCTAGCGATTCTCCCGCCTCAGCCTCCTGAGTAGCTGGGATTACAGGCGCCCTCCACTGTGTCCGGCTAATTTTTCTATTTTTGTAGAGACAGGGTTTCACCATGTTGGCGAGGCTGGTCTTGAACTCCTGACCTTAGGTGATCCACCTACCTCAGCCTCCCAAAGTGCTGGGAGCCACCGTGCCTGGCCCCATTTTCTCACATATTGTGATGATTTAGGATTAACTCATTAGGTAATCTTTTTTTGGCTGAGCCCTTTGGATGATAGTCAAATGGTCTCACATGGTCAAGATTAAAATAGCAACATTCCTCGATTATCTTAGTCTAATTTAATCTTAGTCTAATCAGTTCCATTGGCTTGAGTGCCTTCCGCACCAAGGGTCAATGGCAAAACAGGCTCTGCTGCAGGGTGTAGCACTTGAGCCCACAGACCCGACTCTCGCTGCCATTGGAAAACATGGCCGCTGGTCACAGGGAGGATGTGACTAGAAGGTGCAGATCAACCCACGTCGACTCCTTATTTTCATTTTTATGAACGTGAGGGGTGTGATCCATGGATGGAATAGCCTGATCTTTGTTTAGGAAACACAACATATTATTCAGTTAAGTATTTATTGGGCATTGACTATGTTTCAGGCACCATGCTAGGAGCAAGGATACAAAACAAAACAAAGACAGAAATCCCTGCCCTTGTGGAGCTTACACTACAGACCAAGGTGGAAGGTGAGGAAAGAGACACGGTATGAATAAGTAAATTCAACATGTTAGTTTAGTTTGTTAGAAGAGCTATAGAAAAATAATGCAAGTGAGCTGACAAGGCATGTGGGGCCTTCGGGAAGCAGGCAGGATGGCAATTTCAAATACAGTGGTTAGGACAGGTCTCACAGAAGTGGTATTGTTTTTTTTTTTTTTTTTTTTTTTTTTGAGACAGAGTCTCACTCTATCGCCCAGGCTGGAGTGCAGTGGTACAATCTCGGCTCACTGCAACCTCTGCCTCCTAGGTTCAAGCGATTCTCCTGCCTCAGCCTCCCAAGTAGCTGGGATTACAGGTGCACACCACCACTCCCGGCTAATTTTTGTATTTTTAGTAGAGACAGGGTTTTGCCATGTTGGCCAGGCTGGTCTTGAACTCCTGACCTCAGCTGATCCACCCTCCTCAGCCTCCCAAAGTGCTGGGATTACAGGCATGAGCCACCACGCCTGGCTGATAATTGTCTTTTAAAACAAGGATCAGGTTGGCAAAATGAATTCTATCTGCATTTGTTCAATATACAAGTTATCTTACTGCACCCACTAATAGAATCTAAATTTCAGAACCAAAAGGGCATTTCATGACACCAAGCTAGGTGAGTACTGGCATTATAATTCTGCCTAGACCTATCTTCTTAGCCCACATAGTTAAACCTGATGCCTACGCAAAAGAAGTCACTTAAAAGTAGTAAGTAAGGCCTGGCACCGTGGCTCACACCTGTAATCCCAGCACTTTGGGAGGCAGAGGCGGGCGGATCACAAGGTCAGGAGATCGAGACCATCCTGGCTAACACGGTGAAACCCAGTCTCTACTAAAAAATACAAAAAAAAATTTAGCCAGGCGTGGTGGCGGGCGCCTGTAGTCCCAGATACTTGGGTGGCTGACGCAGGAGAATGGCGTAAACCCGGGAGGCAGAGCTTGCAGTGAGCGGAGATCGCTCCACTGCACTCCAGCTTGGGCGACAGAGCGAGACTCCGTCTCAAAAAAAAGAAAAAAAATAGTAAGTAAAATAACAAATACATAGACACTTGTATAATACAGCACTACTATGTGATAAGCCATGTTGAGTGCTCAATATACTTTAACACATTTTTAGAAAACGTTTTATTGCCTGGGTGTGGTGGATGTAATCCCAGCACTTTGGGAGGCCGAGGCAGGAGGATTGCTTGAGCCCAGACGGTCGAGGGAGGCTGAGGCAGGAAGATCACTTGAGCCCAGGAGGTCGAGGCTTCAGTGAGCTAAGAAGATGCCATTGCACTCCAGCCAAGGCAAGAGAGTGAGACACTCTTAAAAATTGTTTTAAAAAACCTTTTTCTTAGATAAATTTTTATATACAAAAATAGTGAGAACAGTATTATGAATCCCCACATATCCATTACCCAGCTTTAGCAATTATTAACGTTCTGCAAATCTTGCTTCATCTACTGCCACTTTTCTTTAGAGACAGGGTGGAGTATTTAAAGCAATCCCAGACATCCTATTCATAAAGACTTCAGTAGATACTTGGAGGGAACACATTTTTAAAAAATGTAACCACAATATCACTATCATATCCAATAAGATGAATAATTCCTTACTGCCATCTAATACATATTTCATTTTTTAATTTTCCTTATTTTTAAAAAACCACCCCAATTTTTCTACAAATCATTTGATTTCATCAGGATCCAAATGCAGTACCCAGCATTGGGATATGTGGTCTGAAACCACTTGTGCTTTCTTTTTTTTTGAGACGAAGTCTCACTCTGTTGCCCAAACTGGAGTGCAGTGGCGCCATCTCAGCTCACTGCAACCTCCACCTCCCGGGTTTAAGCGATTCTCCTGCCTCAGCCTTACAGGCACGGTGCCACCATGCCCAGCTAATTTGTGTATTTTTAGTAGAGACGGGGTTTCACTACGTTGGCCAGGCTGGTCTTGAATTCCTGACCTCATGATCTGCTGGCCTTGGCCTCCCAAAGTGCTGGGATTGTAGGCATGAGCCACCGCACCCTGCCTTCCATTTTTTTTTTCTTATGGACTCTCCCTTATTCCAGATTTGGTTGTGTCCTCATAGGATCATTTATCCTGTTCCTGTGTCCTGTATTTCCTGTAAACTGCTAGTTACATCTCGTGGCCACATAGTTCAGGTTCAATGTTTTTAGGGGCAGGTGAGGTATTTTACAGATGGTTCTGTGTACTTCCTTTTACATCACAATGGGAGCACCTACGGGGCTGGCTGCTCCGCTTTTAATGACAAAGCAATGGGTTCGGGTACTATCAGCCTGATCCATCCATTGCAAACTTTCCCACCAGCTCTTCTCAGCATCTTTCACAATAATCTATGAGGGAGGTGCTACTATTATTTCCACAGTGGTTACAGCATTTGCCTTCTTAATGGTGTCAGGGTCCCAACCCCACAATGGGAGCTGCACCTGAGGTCCAATAAAAAATAGACCCCTCTTCTCACCTTTCTGATTCCTGAAACACTCCCATAGTTCTCATGGTCATGCACCATCAAAAAAAACCCCAAAAAACCCTTTATCCCCAACTTCTCTTCTGAGGGTTCCCTTCTCCTCACTGCATCTACACTCTGGCTTTCCTCTTGGACGCCTCTTCCCTGCTGCCCTCTTCTGCCCCGGTCATCAGATGCCACTCACTTCCCCTCCATCATGGGCGTGGGTGCTGTCCCCTCCTGCAGTGCACTACCTCTCACTCTGAACATTTTAAGCTTGTCTCTGACACTCTCAAACCATGCCCGTCAGAACTCGAATGACTCTCCACAATTCTGCCTTGGTCCTTGCCCTTCTAGCCTTCAGTGCTTTTATCTGCTACTCTACTGCAGCCACTCACACCCGTGGCTGTACCCTAGACACCGCCAGCAAGGGCAACCTCCATACTACAACTTCCTACACCCCATTCTCTCACCGCAGCCTCTCCAACTTAGCATTCTAGCATCCTGACTCCAACAATGTTTTGGCCCCAAAGCCACTACTTTTTCACTGCCAAGTTATATGACTTATGCCAGATATATACTGTACAGGATTTGTAATGGCTACAAGTTCACCCAAAGATGACAAAAGTTAATCAGCCTTTAAACAAACCCAAACATAGCACCAATAAAAGGCAATGGAAACCTGTCTCTGAGATCTGGAGATGGCTCTGCTTTATGCCAGAAGAAACTCTTACCATTCTGAAAAAAAAAAAAAAAAAGAAAGAAAAGAAAGAAAAAAGGATTTTGTGGCAGTGAGCTACTCTAGCTGTAAGGGCCACCTCCTCATGATCATGACCAGCCAGCAACCAAAGCAGGACGTGCAGTGACGCCGAAAAAGAAAGAAAGCTAAAAACCAAAGTCAAGAATTCCACAAATGCAGTCTATATTCTCCAAAGTCAGAGGCTTCTGCAACACCATCAACTGGGACTAAGATCTCTGGAAGGCTAGATGCAAGATAGTACTTCTTTCCTTACAAAACTGGCTTTAATGATTTCATACCAATATTATGGTTTCCCTTGAAACAGTTAAAAGCCTTCATGTCCAAGGCAACACAAACCCAAGGGATATGAAAGTTAAATACTCCAACCAAAATGCAGGGAATGTGACACCCTAATCCCATTTAGGAGACAGAATGTGGAGAGTTCTTGGTTTTGATCCCTGTGCTTGAAATCTTCATGGGAAACTATACTTGAGGAGAATCTGCTCACACTGCCGATCCTTTTAGCTCTTCCATCAGAAAAGTAAACCTCAGAAATCAAAGTAAAGCTCTGAACAGTCAAGGTCTTTATTTACGATGTGTATAGACCACTGGAAATTAGAGAGCATATCAAGCTTTTGAAAATGAAAAGGATTTTTTAGAGATAGCATTCAGAGCCTGACATTTGAGATGTCCTTAAATTTCATTTTTACCTGCATCTGGAGGAACTTTCATTTAATCTCTTCCTTTTCTGAGCCAAAAGGTTAATGAAATCACAGTCACAAAACAGGATGGGCCCACAGCCAAGAAACAAGCTGCTAGCACAGAATTAAACAGAATACTCATGAAAAGGAGAGATCTCAAACAACTCTTAGTACCAAGCTATAAAGTTTTTCAACATCTTGGGTCTGTCTTCATCAAGTTAGCGATAAAGCTGAAGAAAACTTGATGTTAGCCAAGAACCACGGATTCATACTTGACCAGACAGACCTGGGCAAAAAGCTGCCACTGTTCTCATTTCTTCACTAAAAGACCACATGGTCTCAAATGGTGGTGCTAGCTGGGAGTGGTGGCTCATGCCTATAATCCCAGCACTTTGGGAGATGAGGTGGGCGGATCACCTAAGGTCAGGGGTTTGAGACCGGCCTGGCCAACATGGTGAAACCCTGTCTCTACTAAAAATACAAAAATTAGCCAGGTGTGGTGGCAGGCACCTGTAATCCCAGCTACTTGGGAGGCTGAGGCAGGAGAATCACTTGAATCTGGGAAGTGAAGGTTGCAGTGAGGCAAGGTCGCGCCACTGTGCTCCAGTCTGGGTGACAGAGCGAGACTCCATCTCAAAACAAACAAACAAAGAAAAAAAAAAAACAAAAAAGAAATGGTGGTACTTTCAGGCTAAGAAACATTCTATTCCTAAACAGGTTTATCAAAGGAAGAATGAGAGTGACAGCAGCATAGGAAAGAGCTGTAATTTTGTGCTTCAAAGAAGTTACCCAGATTTCTCATAGTAAACTTTTAGAAACATCTGCATTATTTTGATGGATGAGAAAAATCAACAAAACATGAAATCAGATATATCTACAACCAACAAAATAACGTCCCCAGCTTTGGGCCAAGAGACCCAAACTTCACCTTTCCAAATAGAAAGTAACTGTACAACCAATAATCCATTAACACTAAAACCTGCCAAACAATCAAAACTCAATTGTTATCAAAGTCAGCAAGCAGCCCTGCTAGTTGTTTGCTTAAGATTAGGCTCTTTGTAAGCCTTCTGATGAGGACAGTTTCAGACAAGGTTGGCAAGAATACGATGAGTGGCTAGTAACCAGCCATAGCCTTATGACCCAGAATCCAAACCAAGGATACAGCCACATCAGTGAGAGGGGTATCAGAAAAGCTTTTCTCAGGTTAGAATCTTCATTACCAACTCTTGATGTTTTACAAGTCACTTCCTCCCAGTAGCAATGTAAGAGAATGAACTGCCCCACAATCTGGCTATTGCTACACCTGGCCAAGTGGCACTGATTCCAAGCTTGGAAACTGCATGAGATTCAGCAAAAGATAGCACTGAGGAGCTTGACCTCCTAATGCAAACATATCATGTCAGAGAGTAAGACCAGAACAAACACAAGAATTAGAAGATCCTGAAGATAAACTCCCCAAATGTGTGCAGGATTGATATCTGCTTTTGCTTTTTCTTTTGTTGTGCTAACTGTAGACTATTTTAGAGGGACTATTTTTGTGTTTCATTGAAATTATATTTCATATTTTGAACTTTAAAGTCAAAATAAACTTAAAAGAGCTCAAATGATTTCCCCCAATAACCCACTGTCAAGTAAGCAGGGGCAAGCTTCAGTTTAAGTGAAAACTAGGGGTTGATTTATAGAAATTATTTCTAAATGCAATGACTACAATAGTCACTTCCAACATAAAGTATATCATTAAAAAAATTAAATTGGTAATTTTAGTATCTGTACTATGTTGTGATGTAAGGTTGTATTTTATCTCACCCTCCTACCCTCCCCAAACCTGCTCCCACCCACAGTCTTTCCCGTCACAGTTAAGTGGCAACTCCAGTCATCTCAGTTGCTGCTCAGGTCAGAAACCCTGAAGTCACCCTTCACTCCATGCAATCTCATCTCTTCCCTTAGAATGTGCAACCACTTCTCTCATGTCTGCCTCCATCCTATACCAAGCCATCAGCGTCTCTTGCTTGGGTTTACTTCAATGAACATACCCACTGGTCTCCCACCCTTGCTTCCTGGTCAATTCTCCACAGAGGCCAGAGTAATCCTTTTAAAACAGCAGTCAGATCGTATCACTCCCCTGCCAAAACCCTCCCACAGCCGTACAGTATCTGATTGCATCTACTACTTTCTCCCTTGATGATGATGTCTCAGCTCTGTTTCTGGAAGATGTCACGTACACTCCTGCCTCAGGGCTTTGCAACTGCTGGTTGCTCTGCCTGCCATGTTCTTCCTTCTTGTTATGCAAACGATTCACCTTCTTCAAGTATTTGCTCAAATATCAGCCCTCAGTAAGGCCTTTCCAGGAACCCTATTTTAAACTGCCAACTCCTCCATCTATAGGCGCCCTCTCATCTCTGCATTATTTCTCTCCATAGAATTTATCACCTGCTGATACACCGCTTTTTACTAATTTTGGTTAATGTCTTATCTTCCTATCAAAATGTAAACTACTCAAAGGTAGTAATTTTTGTCTAGTTTGTTTTCTGCTGTATCCCCAGCAACTAAAATACTCAAAATTTTTGATGAATGAATGAATATGCCAAATGATTGAATGTAAAAAACTTTATGAACTGAGAGGTCCTAGCTCCAAAAAGAACATTGAAGACGAAATGTAAGAGCATTACAAATGATCACCAATACACACAAAGGCAGAGTTGCAGTGAATGATTAAATCAACAACCAGCTGAACTGTGGGTGAAATTCTCTTTATATAAACATGGCCTTATAATCAGATGACCTCAGATGGGTCTCTGGTGTGTACAAAGAAAGCAAAACCAATTTTCCCATGAGTGCCTCTGGACACTCATGTAAGAGTTACAGATGCTGACTACATTTAAACATTTATCATGCTTCCAAAAACATATTTGTAAGAGAAAAAAATATAAAAATAAAAATGTACAAAATTCTTTATTAAAATAATAGCTTAAATAAATCCTCTGTCAACACCAGACAGAGTCAGTGACTGGATCTAGACTCTAGAGCTTAGAGCTTTTTACATAGTTACATGAAAACATTTGAATCTGTCTTCACAAACAGTGCCATGATGACAATCTGGTTAAAACCAATAAGCCATCTTCCAGATGCAGCTTAGAGTTCAGGCGAGAAAAGTAACTGATAAAAATGACTGTACATAATATGGTTCTCATTCTATTTGCCTTTTTTCGTCTTGGCTGTCTTCTCCTTTCTTTTTTTCACGTGTTTAGGAATTTTGTTTTTTCTTTTCTCTCTCTGGGCTTCCTTGACCATCTTTTTTCTTTCCTGTAAAAAACAAACAAAAAAGCCAACTTTCATTCATTTGGAGTATGCGTTTTTTGTTTTTGTTTTTTGTTTTGTTTTGTTTTTTAGGCAGGGTATTGCTTTGTCGCCCAGGCTGGAGTGCAGTGGCGTGATCATGGTTCACTTCAGCCTCCACCTCCTGGGCTCAAGCAATCCTCCCACCTCAGCCTCCTGGGTAGCTGGGACAATAGGTGTGCACCACCACACCTGGCTAGGTTTTTTTGGGGTATTTTTTGGTAGAGATGGGGCTTCGCCAGATTGCACAGACTGCTCTCGAACTCCTGGGCTCAAGTGATCCGCCCACCTTGATCTCCCAAAATGCTGAGATTACAGGCATGAGCCACTGCACCCACCTGGAGTATTCTTATTATTATTATAACTAAATAAAATACACACATAGAAGAATAAAAGTGAGTGTAATGTAAAAGAAAGAAAAGAAAATGATTATGGTTAGTGGAGGAACTTGGGGTGAAAACTGTCTTTGAGCTTTTTCTTTTTAGAGACAGGGACTCACTCTGTCACCCAGGTGGGAGGGCAGTAGCATAATCATTGTGCACTGCAGCCTCAAGCTCCTGGGCTCAAGCAATCCTCTTGCCTTGACCTCCCTAGTAGCTGAGACTACAGGCATGAGCCACCATAAATGGCCTTGAGCTTCCTCTTTTTTTTTTTTTTTGAGACGGAGTCTCACTCTGTCACCCAGGCTGGCATGCAGTGGCACGATCTTGGCTCACTGCAAGCTCCGCCTCCCGGGTTCACACCATTCTCCTGCCTCTGCCTCCCAAGTAGCTGGGACTACAGGCGCCCGCCACCACACCCAGCTAATTTTTTGTATTTTTAGTAGAAACAGGGTTTCACCATGTTAGCCAGGATGGTCTCGATCTCCTGACCTCGTGATCCACCCGCCTCGGTCTCCCAAAGTGCTGGGATTACAGGCGTGAGCCAGCTGAGCTTCCTTAATAGAAATGTGAAGACAGCCAAACAGAAATATCCCTAAGAATGTTATTAAATGTTTGCAAATACTTTTCTTTACAAGTTCCATATTCTAACAGAAATAGACATTGGAAAGAGACAAAATATGTGTTTCTAGTAGACATATGAGAAAATATGCTAGCAGCTGAGTATGTCCCTCAGAAGTCTTGGGACCCACATTGTACAAGGTTTAAAGGATTAGACTAAGATGGAATAATAATAGTTACATAGCATTCAGTCAGCAGTGTCTCTTATGTCTATGGCTAGGGATTAAAGAAATACAAGAGTCCCTTCTTATCCATATGTTCCAAGACCCCCAGTGGATGCTTAAAACTGTGGATAGTGCCAAACCCTATATATACTATGTTTCTTCCTATACATACATACCTACGATGAGGTTTAATTTATCAATTAGGCACAGTAAGAGATAATAACTAATAATAGAATGGTAACAATATACTATAATAAAAGTTATTTGAATGTGGTCTCTCTCTTAAAATATCCCACAGTATCATATTCATGTGACAGGAGCTTATTCATTGGCAGATGCAGCCTCTCCGGTAATTTTTCTATTTTTTAGTCCAAACCTATTCCTGAATCTGTGTAACTGTTCCTTACGGTAAATGGCCTGGTGTCACTCATTTCAGGGGAACCCTTGCTGAAACCTTTGAAACCTTTGTATAGGCTCAGTGCTTTCTGGTGCAACATCGTGCCGTCAACTGGAAGATGTTTTTGTTTACGTCTTTCACCCACAAATTTCATGCCTTTTCCATCTTAACTAAGCACTTATCACATACTATGGTCCTAAGTTTTGCAGTTTGGGGTGAGACCGCAAAACCAGCACAAACATCTTTTTCCTTTTCCACAATGTCACGGATAAAAGATTGTTACCAGCAACTTCAGCATATGATTTTCCTTTTCTTATTTATTTTTTTGAGACAGAATCTTACTCTGTCGCCCAGGCTGGTGTGCAGTGGCATGATCAGCTCACTAGAACCTCAAACTTCTGGGCTCAAGGGATCCTCTTGCCTTAGCCTCCCAAGTATTTGGGACTACAGGTGCTCATCACCAATGTTTTAATAGAGACGGGGTATCACTCTGTTGCCCAGACTGGTCTGGAGTGATCCGCCCTCCTTGGCCTCCCAAAGTGCTAGGATTACAGGCATGAGTTCCCTGTTAAGTCAAGAATGGTCACCTTTCCACTTAAAAGAAGAATTTTATGGCTTCTCTAAAGCATACCTGAAATTCCAACATCACTACTCTTGTAATTTATGGCTGTTATTAAGCAAAGTAAGGGTTACTTGCACACAAGCACCACATCACAGCAGCTGAACTGACAACCAAGAAGGCTACTAAGTGACTAACGGGTGGGGAGTGTCGACAGTGTGAAGACGCTGGACCATGTGATGATTCACATTCCAGGCAGGATGGAGGAGGACAGCATGAATTTCATCACACTACTTAGGACAGTGAGCAATTTAAAACTTATAAATTGTTTACTTCTGGAATTTTCCATTTAATATTTGCAAACCAAGGCTGACTGCAGGGAACTGAAACAGTAGAAAGTGAAAGCATGGATGGGGGGACTATTATATGGTCTTTCAGATTCCAGAAACATCAAGCTGGGCTATAAATCCCCCTGAAATGGCTCTTCAGTATTTACCCTGGGTCAGCTCTAACATCACTTGTACTTCATGTGAAATGTACTGAATTTAGTGCGTGCTCTCTCTAGGCAATGCCCAAGGTGCTCCGATGAGCAGCCCAATCTCAAGATAATGTTACCACCAAAAGTCAAGTTCACACTTAGGTATTAAAACTGTAATTAGAGGTACTTATCAATAATGTTTTCAGCCATCATATCTAGCTAGATCCTTGAGCAAAGAGAAATAAGAGCGGCTGTGCTCCCACACTAAAGAAAAGGGGAAGGTATTTCATTGCTTACTTTTTTATCAACGTCAGGGTCCGTGGTGTGTTTCTTGGGGCGGGCATGGTCTCCCTGCTCTTCAGAGTCTGTGTCAGAGCACTCAGAGCTTCCAATATCTTCTGAATCAGAGCAAGTACTTTCCTCCACTTGAGTTTCTAGGAGTGCAGGGACCTTGAAATTATTAAAGAACCATGTTATTCTAAACAACACATAAACCAAGTTATGTGTTGTTGTTAAATGTGTTAATGCCAGAATTCAGATTTTAGGCTCACAAATATATGTTAAAAACTAACATCCTGTACTGAAACATCAAAACACCAGAATGAACATCAGGAGGGAAACATGAAAGTAGCCACTCAAAGTAAGGCTCAAGAACATACTCAAACGAAGGAACCAGGGCTTTACTGCGTGACCTAGACCAACGACAGAGCTGTTCTGCTTCTTTCAGCTAATCAGGAGCATTTAGTTGGGATTGGGCAAGAGGCGAAATATACATAGAGGTAGAAAATAAAGATTTATATGGATAACTTCACAGCTGTTTTCCTGTGAACCACATTTCTAGCAATAAATTAATCCAATTGGGAGGGAAAACAATATTCAAAGAAGAGAAATTTTCATTACTTCCTGAAATTTAGCAGTTGTCTAATGCAGCACTTCCTAGCAGTTTTTAAGAGTGAGGTTTCCTTTTTATAAGAAAAAAAAAACTTTAGAAGTCAATTGTACAACAAGATTTTCTAGCTTGCTGCAATAAAAGCTTCATATTCTGGAATCCAAAGCATAACTTCCTTATGACACCTGTTACTGTAACTCAGAAATGCAAAATACCAGAATTCCCCTAATTCAATTCTTTCCACAGAAAAGACATGATTTTAAGAAAGCAAACTGTGATCTTTTATTTAAGTCTTCAATTAGGAAGATTTAAAAAAATAAAGACTGCTTTTATGACTGCCTAAGTTAGAATTACTTAATCCCTGCCCTTCTAAAATGTAAAACAAAACAAGATTGTTTTAAGAAAAAAGAACATTACAGGAATCCAGCACAGCAGGACTTGCTGAACTCATGAGATTGTTCTTTAACAAGTAATACCCTGGTAGGAGACCACATTCCAAAGTTTTCCTAAGCTGGTTGTAAAAACCATCAAGAAGCACAATGGCTATCATTAATAACTCCACAAATGACGACTAGGATACAAAAAGATAAATACCTCACCTGCAATCACTGAACAATTCAGAGACAGAAAGAAAAATAAATTAATTTCCAAATTTCAGTGCTATGTTTAGAAAGAACACAAAAATGGCATTTCTGAAGTTGTCCACAGACTTTGAAAGCAATTATAAAATTTTAACAATATAAAATAGCATTTAGTTCTAATAATATTAAATAATAAATAATAAATAATATGACTAGAGTTTTATATCCTTTAAAACTGTTTTCACATAAACAAACAGTAACACATGTTCTTCATACCTTCTGAACTCCTGACAAATCTTTCTTCAATCCTGTAACAGTCTGGTATAGAATCTTATAACCAAAAGGAAAAAAAAAAATAAGGATCAACATAAAACTAGACAATGAAATATGCATATTGCACTAGTAAGAACAATGTGGGTTAAATAATATCTCCTATGATTATAAAAAGGTATCTAAAATTAATCTCGCTGTAACAAAGGAAGTTTATAATATTGATATTATTTCTGTCTACCAGATCTACTGGCCAAATCCAACCAGCCACCTGGTAGTTGTTTTTGTTTTTTTTTTTTTTTTTTTTTTTTGAGACGGAGTCTTGCTTTGTCGCCTAGGCTGGAGTGCAGTGGTGCAATCTTGGTTCACTGCAACCTCCACCACCCAGGGTTCAGGAGATTCTCCTGCCTCAGCCTCCTGAGTAGCCGGGATTACAGGTGCCTGCCACGATGCTCAGCTAATTTTTGTATTTTTAGTAGAGACGAGGTTTCACCATGTTGGCCACGCTGGTCTCGAACTCCTGACTTCAGGTAATCCACCCGCCTCGGCCTCCCAAAGTGCTGAGATTACAGGTGTGAGCCTCCGTACTGGGCCTTTTTTTTTTTTTTGAGACAGAGTCCTGCTCTGTAGCCCAGGCTAAAGTCCAATGGCGCAATCTCAGCTCACTGCAGCCTCCGCCTCCCAGGTTCAAGTGATTCTCGTGCCTCAGCCTCCCCAATAGCTGGGATTAAAGGAGCACGCCACCATGCCTGGCTAATTTTTGTATTTTTAGTAGAGACGGGGTTTCACCATGTTGGCCAGGTTGGTCTGGAACTCCTGACCTCAAGTGATCCGCCCACCTTGGCCTCCCAAAGGGCTGGGATTACAGGTGTGAGCCACTGCACCCAGCCTACCTGGTAGTTCTTACAGATAAACATTTGCAATCAATTTGAAGATAGCAAACACAAACTTTGAGCCCCAATTAAGTGAAATATTATCTGCCCCACATCAAATAATTCCACTCTTCTTTAGTATACTTGTATTACACAAAAGTGTATTCAGTTATTATGAAAGTATTTCTAATTTCACGAATAAAAATTGAGGGTGAATTTTTTTCTCTCTTGTTACATAAGGACCTATGTAATCACCTCAATTTTGTTTCTTGGCTTGCAAAGCCTAAAATATTTACTATCTGGCCCTTTACCAAAAAGAAATTGTTCCTGAATGATGTATGTTAAAGAAATATATGTTAATGGACCTAATATAATAGCCATTAATAGCCTAGACTTCTATCTGAATCTTGTTTCTACAATTACAGCTTGTTGGATTCATTCAAATGTGTCACCTCCTCTCATAAATTCCAATGAATTCCCTTTGCGTTCAATGTGCACACAAGTTAACACAGATAGAGTTAGTCACTTCGCTAGCTCAGAAGCCAATATTCAAGATTAGGGGAACTTAAAAGGCCCAGATAGGTTTGGGACAGTCCCCTACTACTTTTGAAGAGCTGCTTGCTACACACAAACCAAGCTACTTACATTATCTTGTTGGGCATTCATGGCCATGTCCTCTTCCTTCAATTTCATAATTATGTCCATATCCCTCTCATAATTTTTCACTTCATTCAAGGTTCTAGGAATATATGCTCGCTTAAACACCTAACAGAGAGGAAAAGCAAAATCAAAACTGTTACTCATACACTTCTCACATTCACACAGCATACTCCTCCATCAGGTTACAGGGGAATCTATATATTCATTCATCCCCAACACCGATGCTTGGCTAAGCTGTCTGCACACACTGGTATCCCATCTGTGATTTGGTGTCCCAAAAGTAACACTACTAATGATAGAACACTAAATTTTGCATATGACTTATTTTAAGGAAGGGAAAGAAAACATTAGAGCTGATTCAAGATTATCCTTAGAATAACACTTCTCCTTCATTTTTGTTCCAAAAAGCTTTTCTGAGCAGGAGGGAAAGGGGTGGAATTACAGTTGGCAAGCGCTGCCTGGCTATGCTTTACAAAACATACCCAGCTGCTACAGTGAAAAAGGTGGAGAGCTGCCGACAAACACAGGGCACCCACAGTCAACCATTAAGAGTTGCGAGAACTTTTTTTAAAAGCCTACTATGGCTCCTTCACAAAAAAACACCCTGACTCATTTTTATCAAAGCCTAACATTTAAAATCTATAACATTTCTAGAATCAATATTTAAGTCACTTAAAAACTCACATTTGCAAACTAAAAACAGGCTTTTCCTTCTTGACGCCTATATCCTAACAGGATCTTTAAAAATTTTCTCCATCTAGGACAATGGGCTAACAGGTTGCTGAGTGGACCAATACAGTGAAATGTAAACTATCCAACTTGGTTCACTTAAATCATTTACTGTAATATATCTTAAGGAAATATTACCATCATTTGAAAAAGCTGCTTATCTATTTAAATCAAGTTTATGCTCTAGCAACATAAAAAAAAAAACCCTCAAAACACAAGTGTTTCCAAAGGCTGTGAATAGATAATAAATCCTACCTCTTCATCCACATGATCTTGGCTAGACCTTTCTTCCTTGGTCCTTTGAGATGCTATTTCCATGGCCTTGGAAAGTAAACAAAAATGACTTTCTTTTATATTCAAACTGCAGAAGACATATCCATGTCCCAGTTTTGGTATAAATTTGTTCCAATCTTTATAAGTATCACCTCCTCACACTTATGAAAGCATTTAGTGAGCTCTAATGGTACAAGTTAGCTTTCTAGCACAGACCTCACCAAAAAGGCTGCCATCAACCCAAAAGTAACAATAAATCAAATTCTTCTAGCCTAGGGGGATCCCTAGCCCCCCTTTTTCAAAAGTTATGCTACTTTTACTAAATTTAAATAATTAGCTTTTGCATTTAGTAAATGCTTTAGTATTTACTAAAGGAATACAGAGACCTAAACAATGAAAGAACCATTCCTTAAATTCTGAGCAGTCGGTGAAGGGAATTGCAAAGAAGGCTGGCTGTAAATCTTGAATATACGGCTCTATTGCTGCTGCAGTATAAACCACCAAAGAAAGCTCTCTGAGCAAACAATGACTGAAGCGAGGGTGACAAAGATTCCAAAGGGTTCTTTTGGTTTGTAAAACTGAGTGTCTGTTCTCTTCTCATATAGAAGAAAGGAAAAAATAGTGGGAGCAGAGTTTTTTTTTTTTTTTTTCAAGTTTAGACATGAAAATCAGCGCTGACCCAGGCACGGTGGCTCACGCCTCTAATCCCAGCACTTTGGGAGGTGAGGCCGGCGGATCACCTGAGATCAGGAGTTTGTGACCAGGCTGGGCAATATGGTGAAACCCCGTCTCTACTAAAAATACAAAAATTAGGCCGGGTGCGATGGCTCACACCTGTAATCCCAGCACTTTGGGAGGCTGAAGCGGGTGGATCATGAGGTCAGGAGTTCGAGCCCAGCCTGGCCAACATGGTGAAACCCCATCTCTACTAAAAATACAAAAATTAGCCAGGCATGCTGACACGCACCTGAAATCTCAGTTACTCGGGAGGCTGAGGCACGAGAATCGCTTGAACCCGGGAGGCAGAGGTTGTGGTGAGCCAAGATTGTGCCACTGCACTCCAGCGTGGGTGACAGAGCGAGACTCCATCTCAAAAAAAAAAAAAAAAAAAAAACCACACAAGCACACAAAATTAGCAGGGAATGGTGGTGGGCTCCTGTAATCCCAGCTACTGGGGAGGCTGAGGCAGAAGAACTGCTTTAACTCGGGAGGCGGAGACTGCAGTGAGCCAAAATTGCACACTGCACTCCAGCCTGGGTGACAAGAGCAAAACTCCGTCAAAAAAAAAAAAAAAAAAAAGAGGCCGGGCGCGGTGGCTTACACCTATGATCCCGGCACTTTGGGAGGCCGAGGCAGATGGATCACCTGAGGTCAGGAGTTCAAGACCAGCCTGACCAACACGGAGAAACCCCATCTCTACTAAAAATACAAAATTAGCTGGGCATGGTGGCGCATGCCTGTAATCCCAGCTACTCGGGAGGCTGAGGCAGGAGAATTGCTTGAACCTGGGAGGCAAAGGTCGCAGTGAGCTGAGACTGCCCCATTGCACTCTAGCCTGGGCAACAAGACGGAAACTCCATTTAAAAAAAAAAAAAGAAAAGAAAAAGAAAATCAGTGCTAAGTTAAAAAGTTGAGGAATAAAAATGACACACTTATTTATTCCTTTAACAGATGTGATTGCCTACTATGGGCCAGATATTGGGTACTTGGCAATACAGAAAACTCCTGTTCCATAAAAGTTCATAACTGAGGGTGACAGAATTAAGAACTTAGTATAATAAGTGACACAGTGTGACTACTTCTATTATAGTTATATGAGACTATACCTATGAAAACAATTTCTGCTGAAATCCCCCTCCAGAGAGCTTTCTAACCGGAGCTTTAAAGTTCACCAGGCGGAGCAAAGTTGAGCAAAGGCAGAAATGGGAAGGTATTGCAAGGAAATGGAAAAAGAGGAAAAGACAGGATAAAACCTGAAAACCTGGCCAGGCAAGGTGACTTATGCCTGTAATCCCAGCACTTTGGGAGGCCGAGGCAGGCGGATCACCTGAGGTCAGGATTCGAGACTGGCCATGGCCAACATGGTGAAACCTCGTCTCTACAAAAAATACAAAAATTAGCTGGGCATGATGGCAGGTGCCTGTAATCCCAGCTACTCAGGAGGCTGAGGTGGGAGAATCACTTGAATCCAGGAGGTGGAGGTTACAGTGAGCTGAGATGGCGCCATTGCACTCCAGCCTGGGCAGCAGAACAAAACTCCATCTCAAAAACAAACAAACCTGAAAACCTGTGTAGGGGGCATACATGCCATGTGTTCAAAACTCTATGATTCAGAGACAAAAATAAAAATAGATAAACTGGATCACATCAAAATTTAAAACTTCTGTGCATCAAAGCTTGCAATCAACAGAGTGAAAAGACAAGTCACAGAATGGGGATAAACATTTGCAAATCACGTATCTGACATATCCAGAAAATACAAACAACAACTCAACAAAAAAAAAAAACCCGATTAAAAAAAGACATGGGGCTGGACACTGTGGCTCATGCCTGCAACCCCAGAACTTTGAGAGGCCGAGACAGAAGGAGTGCTTAAGCCCAGGAGTCTAAGACCAGACTGGAAAACACAGTGAGACCCTGTCCCAACAAAATGAAAAAGAAAAAAAAAAATTGGCTGGGTGTCACGGTGTGCGCCTATAGTCTCAGCAGGCTGAGGCAGCTGAGGCAGGAGAACTGCTTGAGTCTAGAAGGTTGAGGCTGTAGTGAGCCAGGATTGTACCACTGTACTCCAGACTGGGTAACAGAGAGACCCTGTCTCTTAAAAAAAAAAAGAGACATTTCTCCAAAGAAAATATATAAATGGCCAAGAAGCACATGAAAAGATGCTCAACATCACTAGTAATCAGGGAAACACAAACCAAAACCATAATAACATACACCTCACACTCATTAGGGGGTCTCTCATTGTCAAAACAAAAGAAAAAACAAAATAATAGGTGTTGGTGAGGGTATGGAGGTTAGTAAGTGCTGGTGAGGATGTGGAGCGATTAAAACCCTTGTGCACTGTTGGTGGTAATGTAAAATGGTGCAGCCACTATATAGTAAACAGTATGGTGGGTTCCTCAGAAACTTGAAAATAGAAATACCATTTGATCCAGCAATTCTGCTTCTGGGTGTATATTCGAAAGAACTGAAAGCAGCATCTTGAAGAGATATTTATACATCCATGTTCATAGCAGCATTATTCAGAATAGCCAGAAGGTATAAGCAACCTGTATGTCCATTCACAGATGAATGGATAAACAAAATGTAGTATATACACACACTGGACTATTATTCAGCCTTAACAGAAGAAATCCTAGGCCAGGCGTGGTGGCTCATGTCTGTAATCCCAGCACTTCAGGAGGCCAAGGCAGGCGGATCACTTAAGACCAGGAGTTCGAGACCAGCCTGGCCAACATGGTGGAACCCCGTCTCTACCAAAAAATACACCAATTAGCCGGGTGTAGTGGCTTGCGCCTGTAGTCCCAGCTACTCAGGGAGGCCAACGTGGTAGAATCGCTTGAACCCGAAGGCGGAGGTTGCAGTGAGCCAAGATCACGCCACTGCACTCCAGCCTGGGTGACAGAGTGAGACCCTGTCTCAAACAAAAAAAGAAGAAATCCTGTCACATGCTACAACATGGATGAACCTTGAAGACATCATACTAAGTGAAATAAGCCAGACACAAAAAGACAAATACTATATGATTCCACTTATAACAGGTACCTAGAGTAGGTGAATTCTCAAAGACAGAAAGTAGAATGGTGATTGCCAGGGGATGGGAAGTTGTTATTTAATGGGTACAGAATATCAGTCTGGGATGATGTAACAGGTGTGGAGACAGACAGTGGTGATAGTTTGTACAACAATGTGAATGTACTTAATGCCACTGAACCATACATTCAAATGGTTAAAGCAGTAAATTTTACATTATGTCTTTTACCAGAATTCTAAAAAATTCTATATTCAGAAGGCCTCTGAGGTTGGGCATCGTGGCTCACACCTGTAATCCCAGTACTTTGGGAGGCTGAGGCAGGTGGGTCACCTGAGGCCAAGATTTCAAGACTAGCCTGGGCAACATGATGAAACCCTGTCTCTACAAAAAATACAAAAATTAGCTAGGTGTGGTGGCGTGTGCCTGTAGTCCTAGCTACTCGGAGACTAAGCTAGGAGGATCACTTGACCCTGCAGTGCAGAGGTTGCAGTGAACCAAGATTGCACCACTATGCTCCAGCCTACGTGACACAGTGGGATCCTGTCTCAAAAAAAAAAAAAGAAAGAAAGAAAGAAAAGAAAAAAGAGAAAGGCCCCTGAGAAACAAAGGAAAAGAATTAATGACCAAAAAACTGACAGTTTTCTTACTAAACTTTCACAAACTTTGACAGTCTATGTAATCTTGCCAGATAATTAAAGTAAAAAGCTTGGATATCAAGTTGACTCAGGAGAAGGAAAAAAAAAAAAACACCTGGCTTTACCATTGGCTGTTGGCTGTTTTGCTATATTTTTGATTCTTCATCTGTTAAGTAGGAAGGAAAAGGTCTCAGGAAGCTGTCAAAATGAATAAACTACACTATGCAATCTGGGTCCCTCAGAAGTGTCAAGCAAATGCAATTACTGGTTAGCATCCCAAATCCAAAAATCAAAAATCTGAAATACTCCAAAATCCAAAACTTTCTGAGCACCAACATGATACTCAAATAAAATGTGAAATAGAGCAGTGAGGATTTTGGATTTTGATATTTCGGATGCTCAACTAGGGTAAGTACAAGGCAAATATTTCAAAACTGGAAAAAATCCAAAATCTAAAACACTTCTGGTCCCAAGCACTTGAGATAAGAGATACTGAACCTGTACTGCTATTTTCTATTCCTCCTTCCTCTCCCCATCTTACCTTTGAGAGGTAAGCATCCATGTTCTCATGTGTAATGGATGGATCTGTGACAAATTCAAAGAGCTCCCGCACAGTCATGACAGCAACACTGTGCTTCATAAAGAAATCTGTCAGAAGGAAAAACGTTAATGACAGCTTTTATGAGGAAAAAGATTATTCCAACTACCTTATAGAGAAACAAGGAGATAAAATTACATACCATCTCCCAGCAAATGGTTTAAGCATCACTGCACCAAACAATTTAGTGAGAAAATTTTATGCCAACAGCTTAACTGAATACAAAACCAAAACAGACCAATGAGCTGTCTCGAAAATTGCCGTTTCTCCTCACCATTGACGTTGGCGCAATCCTTTCTCAAGAACTCCAAGGCATGTGGGTGGTCGTGCTCCACGGACTGAGACACGTCAATGATATACACGCCTCCACCGTGGTACCTACAGGCCAGAGACACAGAAGCTGCGGGATGGTACTACTTTACTGTGTTTTTTGTTTAAAATAAATTCTACTCTTAAGAGCAAGGGAAGTAGCTCACAAAATCACCAAGGTAGATAAGATGAGGCAATCTTGAGTAACAGATGGAAACTGGGAAAATTTCCAAAATCCATTCACTGTTAATGATCCAAGCAGTCAATTCTGTGACTAAGGTCACTGAGAAAAGGAATCCTATCTTATACCATTTGGAAGTCAACAATAAAACTTCAGAAGTTAGTGTGACTTCTTGGATTGGGATTTTGTTTATCATTTTAAAGGACACGAAACAACTTACAGGCAGTTCTTAAGAGACAAAATACACTCACAGCATGTTAAATTCACTGAGATCTGCATGGACGAGTCTGGCATCCTGATACATTCTTCTCATGTACTGAATGACCTGCAGGTACAACTCCCGAGCCTTGGATTCTGATAACTGGACATTTTTCAAGAGTGGTGCAGGCCTTGAAAGAAAAGAAAAGAACTAAGATAAAATGACCAAGAACAAGTTTTCTCGCTTCTTACTATACTGTTACATGCCCTTCTCTTCTACAGCTCATCATGTGAGCTGTATGTGGGACAATCTGTCTCACTGCAGATAAACCAAGAAGGTACCAGCAAATAGATGCTTTCCCGACACACTGTGTAAGACCACCCTCCCACACAGGACTAACTTGCTCCTCATTCTGAAGCATTTTCAGACTTGAAAAGGCAGAATACGTTGATCACACTTATTCACTAATACAGTGGGAAAGATTAATAAAAGAAGTTATTCAAATGGGAAATATTCATATAGTGGATAAACTCAAAGAACTTAAAAATACAGTTCTGAGAATGCAATTATTAGCCCTTCCACGTACTTACATGTCATCTTTACCGATGAAACTCATGACAAGAACATGACTTCTTAGCATTATTGGTTCTGGACATGGTATCTCTGCTGTGTTTAGCCTGTGATATTATAACAAATAAAAGGACAACTGAAAAGTTGAAAAGGGCATCTAAATAAATTACAACTGCAAGTCACAAGATTAATATTGCTGTTAAGAAATAGCACCAAGGCCTCCCAAGTGTGTTATAATATTTCATAAACTCTAAGATAATTTTAAATGGCACCATTATGTATCACTGAGAATGACAAAACACTAGCAATTCAACTATTACATCCCATAACCTGTAATACCCAAAGCAATTCCAGAGATGTTAAACTGAAAAAAAAGTGCATCTTACAATGGAGGAAATAGAGGAGATAGGTCCACAAGTATCTTTTGTGTTGATTAGCCTGAAAAATGCTTCATAAAAGTAGTTGGACTCACACCTAATAGCTTGTTGAACACAAAAGACTTTCAAAATGAGTAGTACTTGCTCAGTACTACACTATCCAATGTGTCACCTGTGTACACCATATAAAAAGTTATAAGACATTTTTAAAAACTCCATAATTTTCAGAAAACTTGATCTCAACTAGATGAGGCCTTTACCTGATAAAAAGGTGTTAGTGCAAACAAAGAATATAAAAAAGTGTCCAAAACTGGACTAAGAAAAGGAAACTATGATAAACAAAGAGTTCACAACCTAACAAGATTAGCCGAAAACTCCAATACCTACGAAAACATGACAGAGCATTATAACCACCTGATTGTATCACTTCCCTGCTTAAAATCCTTTAGCAGTTCCTTATTATCCTCAGTATAAATTCTAAACATTTTCAATGGCTTACAAGGCCTTCCAAATGATCTAGCTTTGTGGAATAAATATGAACTGTGGCAGTATTCTTTTGTAATGGATTCTCAGAATAGAAAACAACAGAATAGGAAACAATCTCTATTTGTCCAGAAATGTGTTTCTTCTGCTTACTTCAGCAGACCTAATAGAAACAAAGGCCCTAACAAGTCCCTACATTTGGGCAGAACCACACTGGGATCTGCTGGGAGGAAGGGCTGATGTTCATATACAGGGCATAGGACAGACATACACACATCCCAGACAGTCACCTGATTAAGTTCCTCATTTCTTTTTCTGCCCAAGTTTTCACCATTTTCCTAGGGTTTCCTTTACAATAGCCATGACGAAATCTTGAATAAGAAAAGTGTTTATTATTTCAATCATTCCATTATTGTTTTAATGTTTTAGGAAATAGAAATTAAACCAACTGGAGGGGAAAATGTGAACTTACCTGAATTCTCCACTTACATATTTATCCCGATCTTTGAACACCAAAATAGAAGTTTTATAAATTTTGATTGCTCTGCTCTCTCCATTTGCTGTGCTAGCATGGTATACATTAGCCTATTTTAAGTCAAAAACAAAGAAAATGAAGTTTATGTTAAATAACTACTTTTTCAATCTTTTTTCTAACCTCAAAAGTCAAGTGAACTGAAATAACATGCATAAGGAATACCACTGTCTTCTGAATATGTGAATTAAAATATAAAACACTACATCAAAAGGACAGTAAACATAGCTCCAATATACAAATACAGTCATGTGCCACATAACGTTTTAGTTACTGACAGGTGACAGACCGCATATATGAAGTGATCCCGTAAGACTGTAACAGGTATTTTTACTGTACTTTTTCTATGTTTAGATAGATAAATATTTACCATTGTGTTACAATTGCTACAGTATTCAGTACAGAAACCTTTTGTACAGATTGGGAACTACCATACAGCCTGAGAGTGCAGTAGGCTATACTATCTAGGTTTGTATGAGTATGCTCTATAATGTTCTTCGCATAATGACAAATTTGCCTAATGATGCATTTCTCAGAAAGTATTCCCTTCATTAAGCAATGCAAGACTGTACAGTAAAATCCAATTTAAATATAGGGGAGAAGTGGTTTCAAACTTTTTTATATCTCAAGTATATGCAAAAGAATTATAGACATTCTTAAATCCAGTGATTTAGGCCAGGCGCAGAGGCTCATGCCTGTAATACCAGCACTTTGGGAGGCCAAGGCGGGCGAATCACTTCAGGCCAAAAATTTGAGACCAGCCTGGTCAACATGGCAAAACCCTGCCTCTACTACAAATACAAAAATTAGCTGGGTGTGGTGGTGCACGCCTGAAGTCCCACCTATTCGGGAGGCTGAGGCAGGAAAATTGCTTGTACCTGAGAGGCAGAGGTTGCAGTGAGCTGAGAACATGCCACCACACTCTAGCCTGGGAGACTGTCTCAAAAAAAAAAAAAAAAAAAAAAAGACTCTGTCAAGACTCTTTTTAAAAAAAATTTAAAAATCCAGTGATTTATAAGTTGAATTTTACTGAGAATTGCTTCCAGCAGAATGAGTTTTACACTTTTAAATAATTGCTTTAAAATAAAACAAAAACAAAAACAGAAACTATATGTGAGCTACAACACTCACATATATTTATTAGATGGCCCTTTCAAGAGCCTGCAGACCCCTGCCATTATAGATGAGTAAATCACAGTAAGAGTTTCCTTCAAGCCAGAGTAGTCAATTTTAAGTCAAAAGGATTTCAAAGTCTTCTCTAACAAACAGAAGGCAGTATTCCCATATGTAAAGAAAAAAATAAGAAAGACTTGCTGACTCATAGAAACATAACCATAAACCCCTGTCCCCATGAGTAATTTATTTTATTAGAACTCAGGCCTGTAATAATCTGGCCATCTCACTCACTACTGGGCACAACTAGTTAGACTCAATGATCCAATGCAATAGCGGTAGTGAAAAGGGCATAGTTATATGTACAATTTCCTCTCTAACCATGAATATTAATGTGTATGGCTTTGTTTTTCTTTCTTCTTAAAGGCATAATGTAGTTCTAAGTGCCAGTTTCATCTGGTATCTGAAATAAGAAAATTAAATATCCAATCATCCAAAGAAGAGCTCACTTCTTTTCCTGTGCTAATGCAGCCATTTATCTCTGTTATGATTCCTCTAGTCAACATCTTGAATAAAATCATTCTTGTTCTGGGATCCAACACCTAAAAAGAAATGCAAAAATTAAAAAGTTCCAAAAGACGGTACCAAATTTTCCTCATTAAAATCTGTGACAATCAATAAACAGCAGACCTTAACTGTACTACGCTATCCTGGTTGACTAAATGAGAGTCACTATTTGGTGCTTTTATTCACTCTAATTGTTAATCAGTAAAGTGTCAGGTAAAGGCCAAAGGAACCAAAGGCAACCAACTAACAAGTTCATCCAGTCATGGAAATCAAAGGCTACCAAGTTCAAGGGAAACAGAACTCTAGGCTATTAGCTAATAGAAATATAATGCAAACTACATAAATAGTATTACATGTTCTAGTCACTACACCGAAAGTAAACAGAATCAGGTGAAATTATCTTAATATATTTTATTTAACTCAAAATATCTAAAACACTATTATTTCAACCTGTATCAATATAAAAAGTCATCAGTGAAATAATCCTTATTTTTGACACTAAGTCTCCAAACTCCGGTGTGTCTTTTGCATTTAAAGCACATCTCAGTTCAGACTAGCCACATCTCAAGTGCCCGGTGGCTACTGCTGTGGACAGGCAGCTTTAAATCAGGGGTCAGCACTCTCCGGCCCATGGACCAAATCAGGCCGCAGCTTGTTTTTCCTTAGCTTGCAAGTTAAGAATGGGTTTTACACTTTTAAAGGATTGCTTTGAAAAAACAATCAACAGAAACTCTATGTGAGCCACAATGCTCACACATATTTATTAGTTGGCCCTTTCAAGAGTCTGCAGACCCCTGCCATTATAGATGAGTAAATCACGGTAAGCTTTTCCTTCAAGTCAGAGTAATCAATCTTCAGTAAAAAGGATTTCAAAGTCTTCTCTAACACACAGAAGGCAGTGAATTTAATGGCTGTTCTTGTTTATCTCTGAAACTAAAGCAGCCAAATATTTGTATGCAATTTCTAAGGATACCAACCAATAGCTCCTTGTGGCTCAGGCAGGCCCTCTATCCCCCATGGGGTGAGACGGTATTATAAACTAGCCAAACTCAACTATACTTTAGGGTCCACCTTCAATGAAGTGGTTGGGGTCACACCAGAAACCTAAGGTTAATATAAACAAAACCACCTGGGAAGACTACAGGACTAAAAACCAAATCACGACCATTGCAACTACAGAAGAATGAAAAGGCACTAGTTTCCATTCCTTCTCTACTGCACAGGTAAGCAAAGAGGGGAAGTCAGCTGGCTGAGTATGGGCCTCTAGGTACAGAACTGTGCTTCTGCAAAGTTGGCAGTTAGACAAGTAAGGGGCATAGGAAGAAGTAACAAACCAAATGGCTTAAGAACAAAACAGGGAAAGAGAAATGATAAATTTACACACAAGCATATATTTTATATAGACAGCTGAAGATTCAAGCTATGTACTCTATCATTCAAAATTAATTTTGAAAGAGAAAAAGAATTTCCTGCCATAACCCTAAAGTTATTTAGGGTCTTTGAAACTTAAGGCTATCTCATTTTTCTGAGGTGAATCATACTTTGTTTTCAATTACAGAAATAAATCACAAAATAAACTAAGGGACAATGAAGACACAGACCCCAGACCCGGCTTCTGTCTAATGGTGGAATTCAGAACATGTGTTTGTGTATATGGGTGGGGGTGGTGGAGAGGGGTGGTGGAGAGGAGTGGTAGGTGGCAGAGGCAAGCAAATGTTCTGACTCTTTTTATCACTTTCTTCACATCAAAAATCTGGGCCAAGGCTAATATCCAATCACATTCTTCTGAATGTGGGAAAATTAGGGGCCAATTTTTCCCCATTCTTGAATAGAAAGAATAAAACAAGCATAATTTCTAAACAAAGGATTCCTAATTGGAAATTTGAAGACATTATCTGCCCCTCTCTCTTTTACACCCACACTTCCTGCTTTGTGACAGACACCCTACCTATCTTCTGGGAAAGCTCACAAAATTCCTACAGACCTTTTCTAAAAGATTGCTGGTCTGATAATCTCTCCAAGAAGGGAAAGCATCACATGGTGGCCCTGCAAGGCCACTGAAGGACCATGACTCTAATTCATCCAATAGTCCTATAAAAGCACGATGTAGGGCTCTAAACTCGAAACTATAAAAAGGAATAATTTTATATAGGAGTAATTTTAGGTAACATTAGCATTAAGCAAAAAGGATAAAAGCAAACTACAATTCAAAGAGAAAAGAAATGCTAATTAAAAAGAGTTTGCAACACATTTAAATTAGTACCTGTTCTACAGTTGCTCTGTCTGCCTTATCTTTGATGCGATACCTAACCAAAAACAAAAACGTATAGTTGACACATTCAAAATTCAGTGAGAAGCCAAAATCTTCTAAATATAGATAATTTCATGAAAATTCCTAAGTAGGTAGTTTCTTTAAATAACAGATTTTATGATATGATTGTAGATTTTTCATTACTCAGTGAAACTTTCTTCATTTCCCCTGAATACGCAAAATTCAATTCTGTATTTTGGCAAAAGGAGTACGTCTACAGTAAAAAGAAAAATCTATTCCTATCTCAGAAGCATCAAAGAGCCGCCAGGGTAAAGTGAACTATGCTGAAAAAGAGAAAACATTGAGTATATTTGTACTGTCCTTCATATCTTTAATGATTCTGTTAGCACAGAATTAAAGTCTTGTCTTTTTTTTTTTTTAAAGAGACAGCATCTTACTATGTTGCCCAGGCTAGGCATAGACTCCTGGGCTCAAGTATTCCTCCTGCCTCAGCCTCCACATAGAGTTAGTCATTTACAAGGCTTTCTGTTTACAGTCATTTTCTAAGACACAAGCTTTTTTGTTTTTGTTTTTGTTTGTTTGTTTTGAGATGGAGTCTCGCTCTGTCGCCCAGGCTGGAGTGCAGTGGCGCCATCTCAGTTCACTGCAAGCTCCGCTTCCTGGGTTCACGCCATTCTCCTGCCTCAGCCTCCCGTGTAGCTGGGACTACAGGCACCCGCCGCCAAGCCCGGCTAATTTTTTGTATTTTTAGTAGAGACGGGGTTTCACCTTGTTAGCCAAGATGGTCTCGATCTCCTGACCTTGTGATCCGCTCGCCTCTGCCTCCCAAAGTGCTGGGATTACAGGCGTGAGCCACCGCACCTGGCAGTTTTTTGTTTTTTAAAATCGTTTCAAGACAGTATTCAAATGCAGACTGTGATTTGCTTCTGTTTATACACTGAGTGACTCCACCTAGCACACTAACCTAAACTAATAAAGGTTTAAACACAAAGATTCAAATAGATACCAGTGAAATAACAAATGACTATGGTGTATCTCAAAAAGCTGATACCTCTTGGACATAGCAATAAATTGGAAGAAAGTTGGCTTTTAAGTTCAATTCTCACAGTTAGTTGTATGATCTTAGTGTCGTTTTCTATAATATAGTGATAATACTTTAGAGTTATTAGCATATAAGAGAAGTTAGCCAGATCTTAAACAATTGGCTTTGAGAACGGAAGTGTAAACAGAAACAGTTCTCAGTTATATCATTAGTTCATAGTCTTCCCTTAAATTTTTAAAAATACCTCATGGGAAAGAATAATTCTTAATAAACTTTAAGGGAACATTTTTGCACATTTTAGTTTAAACTGAAATCTACACTGTTCCCCTCATGAGAACACATTTGTAAATTTCATGAGATTATAGTTTTACTATGTATTTCTTAAAATTCATTAATTTTTATTTTATGTATTTATTTTTGAGACGGAGTCTTGCTCTGGCCCAGGCTGGAGTGCAGTGGCACGATCTTGGTTCACTGCAACCTCCACCTCCCAGGTTCAAGCGATTCTCACACCTCAGCCTCCTGAGTAGCTGGGATTACAGGCGTGCACCACCACGTCTGGCTAATTTTTGTATTTTTTGTACAGATGTGGTTTCACCATGTTGGCCAGACTGGTCTCAAACTCCTGGCCTCAAGTGATCCCCACAGCTCGGCCTTCTGAAGTGATGGGATTACAGGCGTGAGCCACCACACCCAGCCAAGATTCATTAATATTTTTAATTCACAAAGGCATAGACTATCCTGATTTAAGCTAAGGAAAACACACACACACACACACACACCCCCCCCCGCAAAATAATGATTGGTTTAAGTATACAAATGAACATCCTCTGTAAAAGAATTATGATCAAGGTGCTGCTTAATCTAGATTAGCCCTTATCACCCATGCATATCATTAAAATATTACTTACATATCTGCTTCCTTTTGTCTAGACTTTTCGGTGACTTTATTTATGACAGAATCAGTAACATTTAGCTTATCTAAAATACAAGAAACCCACAATGTAAACAATACGTAAGACAAAAAGACACTAACAGAGTTGCTGAACAGGGTATTTCTCCCCTCTTCCTTCTCTTCTATACTTTCTAAATATTTTATTGTAGATAGAATACAGTTTAGTAATGAAAACAATGTAATGTTTTTAAAAGTAGGCACTAAACTGTGTTTCCTTTGTAAGTGTCACTTTCATCACTACAGCTGTCATATTTGAGCCACAGAATTCTAGACGCAGAAATTCTTCAAAGATAATAATTTGCATAATATATTTCAGACACTTGCTAGTACTCCACATGACTAATATAACTGCCTGAATTTCAAGTTTAATTCTAAAAACTTGTTTCACTTCAAGTTATAAGTCTATGATAGGCAAAGAAGGCCCTAAAATACTTATATTAATTTAGCATGTATTGACAGCTTATATGAGAAACACTGTGCTAGGTTTAGAGTGAAGATCCACAAGAATAGAAAGATGGCCTTCCTTCCTTCCCTCCATCCCTCTTGCATTTTCTAAGAGGTGATGATTCAAATTAACATTCTGATGCCTGGCATCGAACAGGTCACTAAATAATTAACACCTACACAAAAAACCTCTAGTGAAACCATATGTAACTATATTCAATACTCTAGTATTTTCAACATCCTACTATGAGATAACCCTATTACAAAATCTAAAACAGGCCAGGCGCAGTGGCTCACACCTGTAATCCCAACACTTTGGGAGGCTGAGGCGGGCAGATCACTTGAGCTCAGGAGTTCAAAACCAGCCTGGTCAACATGGAGAAACCCTGTCTCTACAGAAAATACAAATTAGCCAGGTGTGGTGGTGTGCACCTGTGGTCCTAGCTACTTGGGAGGCTAAGGTGGGAGGATCGTCTGAACCCCAGAAATCGAGGTTGGAGTGAGCCAAGATCGTGCCACTGCACTCTAACCTGGGTGACAGAGTGAGACCCTGTCTCAAAAAAAAAAAAAAAACCTAAAACAGAACAGACAATACTTAAATGGGTTTTTGTAACATTACATTCCTATGGCAAGTGGGAAAACAACCAAAATAGCATAAACTTAAGTCTTTTCCTAAAGTTATGTTTTTAAATTACTATGATTTTTATTTTCTCTAAACATTATTGAGTTAGTAACACTTGAATACATTCATTTCTTTTTTCTTTTTTTGAGATGGAATTTTGCCCTTATTGTCCAGGTTGGAATGCAATGGAGCAATCTCGGCTCATCACAACCTACACCTCAGGTTCAAGGGATTCTCCTGCATCAGCCTCCCAAGTAGCTGGGATTACAGGCATGTGCCACCACGCCCAGCTAATTTTGTATTTTTAGTAGAGATAGGGTTTCACTATGTTGGTCAGGCTGGTCTCAAACTCCTGACCTCAGGTGATCCACCCACCTCAGCCTCCCAAAGTGCTGGGATTACAGGCGTGAGCCGCCATGGCCAGCCTTCATTTCTTGATCTAATAAAATTATACAACACTTCATTGTTTTTGAAAAATGTCTTCTTAGCCCAGTGATGTATTTTGTAAACTCACCTAAATTAATTTTATTCTCAAATTTCCGTAAGACCTTGTCTGCTGGAGTAGACATTTTGGCTGAACTGCTGTCGGAGGTCTGTCGATTTGCCTAGAAGGGAATTCCAGAGTCTAAGGCACTAGTTGTGAAAACAAACCTAAGATTCATCATCACATTTCCTTAGTTCATACTTAGCTATTAAAGCATCAATACTTAGAGGAGTATCTTAAGGAAAGATAAGAGTCAATCAAATTGGCTCAAAAAATTTTTTAAAGAGCATTTGAAACAGAAGGTTAAAATTACTGACTAAAAGAGTCTGCAAAATCTGTTTTTTTAACTTCTCTATGATTCATCTTATTATAAGTAACAGATTAAAATTAAATGTAGTTTTCTAATTTGACTGGTTTATAGACTTAAAATTTGAGAATGTTCATTTACCCCCAAAGTATATAATAAAGAGCTAAGACCAGCATTAAGCTGGTTCAGAATTTCATTTTGGGCCCAATGTCTCAAGAGAGGGAAATATTAAGTACGAGGCTTAGCACTTACACTGGTGCTATGCGCAAACTTAAATAATGAAATTGCTCAAAGCCTCATTACGAATCAATGAAGGAGTCACCAAAACAAGACGATATAAAAATGCGAAATTTCTTGTCACTCACAATGTGGTTATTTTAAAATGCATATATTCTGGTCCATGATATAGCCATTTTATTGTTGTTGTTTTTTACAGACAGAGTCTCGCTCTGTTGCCCAGGCTGGAGTGCAGTGGTGTGATCTTGGCTCACTGCAACCTCTGCCTCCTGGGTTCAGGCGATTCTCCAGCCTCAGCCTCCCGAGTAGCTGGGATTACAGGCGCCCACCACCACGCCTGGCTAATTTTTGTGTTTTTAGTAGAGACAGGGTTTCGCCATGTTGGCCAGGCTGGTCTCGAACTCCTGACCTCAGGTGATCCACCCAGCTTGGCCTCTCAAAGTGCTGGGATTAGAGGCATGAGCCACTGCGCCCAGCCGATATAGCCATTTTAATGGTCAAAGGAAGACTGCTGGATTAACCTTTATGCTCAAGGAAGATGTACCATGTTAATCCTATGGCCTTACAAACTCCTAACACACTTGGTACTTCCAGTATGAAAAGCAGCTGTACGTGGTTTGGTAACTTTTTTTTGTACATGGTAAATAATCACAAACATATTCCTATCTCATTAATACAGTCTTCTATTACAACATCTTTTATGGCTGTATAACGCCTCATTGTATAACGCGAATCAGTCCCATAGCAGGTTTAATCCAGTTCAAGGTTGCTTCCAATGTTCCTCTACCATAAACAATCCTGGAGGATCATTCTTGTAACTAAGTCTTGAAACACTCACAGAATCACTAAGTCAAAGTATTTTGAAGCTTTTAAAGTTCTTATCACATACCAGCTTATCCTACAAGTAAGTGTACCTATTTACTTGACCATCAATGATATGTTTTTTCTTTAACAGTTTCACAGGTGAAAAAACGACATCTCTACAAATTTAATCTGCATTTCTTTAATTACCAATGAGGCTGAACTTTTTTATCATGTTTCTTAACTATTTGTAGTAAACTGCCAATCCATGCCCTTTCCCATGAAGATTTTAAGCTCACAATCTTTGTAACTCTTTTTAAATTTACAGATTCTGGAAAGAATCCACACCCAGGAAATTATCAGAAATACAGAAAGGATGAAAAGTGAAAATCAGTAAAGGCTGAGGCTACGGGACAATATAACATGAAGAAAATCTTTTAGTTATTCAATTTCAGAATCACAAAACAGCCTTTTAAAAAAGTAGACATAAGCAGACTATATAAAGATGTGCAGGATCCTTTATAAAATACCTGTGGGTTGCTTCCTCCGTTCCATACATAACCCTTGGTGAGTTTTCCAACTCCTTCATCCCAGTCCCAGTCGTCATCATCATCATCATCATAACCCTCCTCCTCCTCATCTTCTATTTCACCTTCACCATTCTCATTCACATTGTCTTGAAGGTCTTCAAACAGAATGTCATCCTTCTCTTTGACTGTCTTCAAGTCTCTGTTTTCACTAGAAATAACAATGTTTTATTATTTCATAACAATATTTCCACATACCCTAACTGATCTCACATATTTATTTATGATGTAAGATATTAAAATATTGATAAATCTAAAATAGATTATATATTTATATAAAATACACCTTCCGATAAGCTCCATCTCCTTAAAATCATGTTCTCCTGTTTTCTAGTTCTGTTGCAGTTGTTTGCTCATTCTCCATGCCCAAAGCCTATTATTCAAGAAGCACATCAAGTTAAATCTGCTTCTGCCTTGTTGAAGTTAGAAATTACATTGTTATCTTCTCTGCTGAATAAACAACTCAGACCAGTATACCAGACTTGACTCTAGGAAAATCATTCACAGAGCTGCTTTAGAAAATCTCTAGGAAAATCTTTCTGTAAAAGAAGAAAAAAGAGACAGGGGGAGAAAAGGCTGGTACAGCGGCTCACACCTTTGATCCCAGCTACTCGGGAGGCCGAGGCCATAGGATTGCTTGAGCTCGGGAATTCACGTCTGCAATAAGTCATGATCATGCCACTGTACTCCAGCTTGGGCAACCCTGTCTCTAAAAAAATTGTAATTCAAAAAAAAAAAGCTTTCTGACAAAAAATTTGGGAATAAGTCTAAGGCAGTCTTACTTTGAACTCGATAACACTTTGCAATAAAAGAAGTTACATCAAGATTTGTGTTCCACAAAGAAATCCAAATCATCCCTGTTCATGATGGGAAGAAATGGTGAATACAGGGGCCAGGCACTACAAATGAGAGAAGTAGGCTGTACAATAGAAGTGGGGACTGGCAAACTGAGAGAAGAAGTCCAAGGTAAAGGGAGCACAACTAGTCAGGGCTTTTTCTTTTTTTTTTTTTTTTTTGCTATATTAGAATTCAGGCCTAATGTTACCAGATCTTAATTTTTCAAGTGAAGCTGTAAGTCTGGATTTCTGTGTAAAATCTATCCCTTCATTGGCATAGTCAATTTTTACAAATAACTGTGCATACCAAACAAAACATGTCTGCAGGCCAAATTCAACAGAGGACTCAGTTTTTACCTCTCATGTACAGAAAAGGACAGAAACCATAAAAAAGCAGCTGATAATATGAGATACCAGCTGAAAAACAGACAATGAGTTTAAGTAAATTCAGATTATCAATCCCAATTTATTAATTAGCCATGGCTCTGAGGGTTCCCCATGGACATGTGGAGGAAGAAAACAGATAATCATCAAACACTTGCTATTTACCAGGACTTCATACATATGCTCCACAGATTGATATATAATTGCCTAGAGTGGCATGTTAAAGTTATAACTTTGCCAGATAATTCTTCGTTGTGGGGGACTGTCTTCTGCATTGTAGGATTTTTAGCAGCATATCTCTGGCCTCTACTTACCAGATGCCACTAATGCACCACCACCCCCAGTTGTGACATATAAAAACGTCTCCAGAAATTGCCAAAAGTCCCCTGGGTAGAAGTCGGGATGGCAACATCTTCCCCGATGGAAAATCACTGGTGTATCCTTACAATACCCTGGGGTGGATGGTAAATTAGTGCCCTCTCATTACCATTAATTACCCACTAGCTATGCTGGCTGTGTTTCTTCTGCTGCTTTTCTGCCCTAAAGCTTTTTGTATACTTCTGTGTAACCATAAAACTGGAATGCCCTTCCTCTTTCTCTGGCTAACCCCTACTCATCCATCAAGTATCAGCTCACTATCACTTGCTCAAGGAAGTCTTCCCTATTTTTCACCCACTTCTCCTTTGTACTACTTACCCAATTCGAATACAAACAGTCTAATTATTTAATAATATCGGTTTCCCCTGCTAGGGTGCAAGCTCTGTGTCATTCAGGATGGTATTTACCAATGCCTCCCTACCACCTAAGACGAGATCTGACTCACAGAAAGCAGTCAACATACATATATTAAAAACATCCCCAATAATTAAAAAAATCCGCATGTAATGAATCCTTACTGTAAACATAAAGTACAAACTGTTTTCTTGGAATTCCAAAATAACTCCAATATGTTTCATTTTGCTTTTAGGCAGGAGTTATCCTTCATCCCTCTTTCCCCAGACGCCACGTCCAGTCTACCACCAAACCCTGCCACTTCTACCTCCAAGTCATATCTTTAGGATCTGAGCTCTAGTCCCCACCATCTTTGAATCTGATTACCTTATTGCTTTTGAACTGGTCTCTCTGTTCCACTCCCACCCTCCATGAACATCATCCACCTAGAAGAATGATTCCTTTAAATCACCAATCAAATAATGTCATTCTTCTGCTAAAATCCCTCCTATGGCTTTCCATAAGACCCACATTAATATCGGAACTTTTCACCATCACTTGTAAAGGTCTCCATGATCTGGCCCCCCTTCTTACTTCTCTATCACCCTACCAATCTTCTCAACTACCTCCACTGTGCTCTAGGCACTCTGGCCTCGGGGCCTTTGCTCTTGCTGTCCCTTCTGTGTGAAATGCTGTTCCCTCTGTTCTTGCCAGGATTAGCTCCTTGTCATTCAAATCTGGACTTAACCTTTCCCTACCCATTCAGTCACCACTTGGTATATCAAACGATCTGCATAGTCTACATCATTATTTGGTTTTTAAATGGTGTGCCCTCTCTTTCACGTAGAAGGTAAAGTTCCATGACAGCAGGAAGTTGGTTTGTCTTGTTATCTCCGGAGCCCAGGACAGAACGTGGTACATATTAAGTGCTTAGTAAGTATTTGTTGAAAGCTAAATGTGGTTAAAACGCAAAAACCCATGTTTCCTAATCGCTATTCCCAACTCTGCCTCCCAGCGACGCTAACCGACCTGAGAACCGCAGACTCCCTTGACAAGTAGCTTTCACTTAACTGCCGCGTGAACTGGGAGAAAGACCCGGCTGGGATGCAGAAACAGGCAAAGGGTTGTCAAGAGAGACGCTGAGTGATGAACCACTAGTCTCCCTCTAAACCGCAAACAAGAGTCCACGCCCCAAGGGGGCGGACAAGGAGAGAGCAGTAACCAGAGCCAGGGCACTGTACGGCCGCCTACCTGTCAGAGGAGTCCGCGTCGTCGAATTGCCCGGGTACCACCCGGCTCATGAGAAGCCGCCGGTAGTCCATGACTGGAGAGCGCCGCCGGAGGCCGCCGCTCTACGATGGAAAGGAACGGCTCAGACGGATGTACCCACGGCCGATCCAACGGCCTTGGCGTGGATCTCCGCCTTGCAAACCATTCAGAAGCCAACGGTGGCCGCCACGTGCGACGGGAAAACGGGACCAACAGATCCACCACCCTGCCACCCCAACCGGAAGCCCCTCAACGCCTCGCCCGGAAGTCTGACTTGAGCGGAAGTCCCGCCCCTGCGCCGAGCTGGGAGTCCGGAGCTCTCTGGATGGCGCGCTGTATAGGCCTGTGGATGTTCTGTGCTCTCAGGCAGGCGTGTTGAGTAGCCGGCCCGGCGAGGCCCCTGCTGGCCGTTTCTTCCCGGAGTTTTCGTTTCCGTACCCCACTGTGTGTTTACTGCGGCAGGAGGCGCCAGCTAGCCCACGAGCTGTTCGGCCTAGGGGGTCGTACCCTCCTAACTTCACCACTCTCTGGGAAGACAGACCCGAGGCCGCCCCCCGCCGCACCCACAGTGGGGTCGCTCGGGCCTCGCGGGCTGCACCTGTCCCTGCGGAGAGCCCCCGGCGCGGGCGGACGTCACACAGGGGCGTTCCAGCACTCCGGGAGCCCGATTGAGAGTTTGTGAGAGTCCTCGGTGGAGGAGGCTGGAAAGCGTTCTCCCTCCCACAAAACCCGGTGCAGAGGGAGGGAGCGCCAGTTCCGTAGCGTGGGTCCAAGAAACTATGGATCCTGGAAGTGAGCACACTTTTGTGTCTTAAAAAGTTTGGTGTCTCGTTTCGAGGTGAAAAATGGATGAGATAAGTGCTTTTTAAAAAGGTAAAGTTTGTCGTACAACTGAAAAAGCTTTTAAACAAAACTATAGTTTTTGCCAGTAACTCTCGTGACACCTCTTTTAACTCCTATCTTAAAACAGCTTTAGAATGTCTCTGGAACATCTATTCAAACATTTGATAAATACGTTAAAAATCTAACATAAACCTGTAAGGACAAATGGAAGATGGAAAACATAGCCTAACTTTAAATTAAAAAGGTAAACTGGCAGATTGTGCAGTGCCACATGAGGGATGAACAAAGTTGTAGAAATGTAATCGGAAGTGCTGGGTTCACAAACAAGGAAACCAAGAAACAAGGCCTTTGCGCTTTTTTTGCATTGGGAAAACAAAGCAAGAATTTTTCAGATCTCACCACAATCCAGGCAGCATTATTTGAAAGACAAGGGAAAGGTGAGCATAAAGTTGGGCCTTTCACTGATCCTGACTAGTCTGCTTGACTTACTTTTTTATATTTTACCAAGTGATGACATATGTTTGAAAACAACTAATTTTCAATAAACTATTCATTCAGAAATTCAGTAAAAGAATCCAGGCAGATGAGTAGTGACTGTACATTGAGAGAGCTTGATAGAAATAAGTCATTGGAATGCAGGTTTTATTCAATCAATATTTGCTGTGTAGACAGCACTGGTCCATTTGCAGTAGGGGATATTGGAAAGCCCTAAGTCTGCTCCTCTCAAGACATTTATGATCTGTAAATACAAACACTAGCACCCTTGAAACAGTGGTGAAGCTCTAAAACAGTAAACGAAATCACCAAGTGCTGAATTACAAGATGGAGATTTAGAGACTGAAGACATTGTAGGAATTTTGAAAATAGATGAATGGGTAGATGGGAAGGTTTTAGGAGAGAAGCACATGCCAGGGCGGATGACTGAAGCTTAATTTGTAAGGAACATTATCTGTCTGCAGGGAAATGAGCCTGATCTGAGTAGAGCAGGGGAGTACTGGGTAGGTAATGTCACTCCAGGCTATGGATGGCCTGGAAGGACAAGAAGAATTTATAGACTCAATGTGAGTGGCCATCCTTTCCACTCTCAGCTCTGGACAGGCCTGAGGAAGTCAGGAGAATATGGACCAGTGTGGCAACGCGGGATGGAAAGAAAGCACGGGTTACTGAAAGACTTTTTTTTTTTTTTTTTTTTTTTGAGCCAGAGTCTTGCTCTGTCACCCAGGCTGGAGTGCAGTGGGGCCTTCTCGGCTCACTGCAAGCTCCGCCTCCGGGGTTCACGCCATTCTCCTCCCTCAGCCTCCCGAGTAGCTGGGACTACAGGCGCCCGCCACCACGCCCAGCTAATTTTTTTTTTTTTTTTGTATTTTTAGTAGAGATGGGGTTTCACCGTGTTAGCCAGGATGATCTTGATCTCCTGACCTCGTGATCCGCCCGCGTCGGCCTCCCAAAGTGCTGGGATTACAGGCGTGAGCCACCGCGCCCGGCCCTGAAAGACATTTTTAAAGGAGACATGGATGGGACTTGGTATCTGAATAGCCATGCATGATGAGGTAGAGGGATGCCAAGACAAGTCCAGTTTTCAAACACATGTACCTGAGGGAATAGGCGCAGTATAGGAAAGTGAGGAGGGAAAACTGAGTTACAATGCTGGGTTTGACTTGGTAGTGAGGTGTTCAAGTGGAAGGTATCAAGTAAATAAAAATCCAGGATTTTGTGGAAACTAATAGGTCTCTGATAACATTCTGTAAATATCCTTTGATTAAATAACATAGCGATCCCTTTACTTCTAGGTCCAAAGCCTTCTAGGGAGTTATTGGATAGTAGCCAATACTGTTTGTTTTTCTCCAAATCAGTATTTACTACCATACCAAATTACGGTATACTCAGACTAAAATTTTTAATTTTTCTAATAACTTGACAATTGACATTTCAAATAAGGGCAGTGAACTTTGCTACTTTCTTAATGAGAAGAGGGATAGGGAAAAAACTTTTTGTTTGTACCTACTAATAGACACAATTTTTTTTTTTAAAGAAGCCTTCCATTGTTCAACAGTTATGAACAAGGACTATCAAAAATTTTGGTCATCACCTTCAGATCCTGTACATTTTGAAGTGGATACTTCTCATGAAAAAGTAGAAAGCATGTCAGAATCGGATACCATGAATGTCAGCAATCTTTCTCAAGGTGTAACGCTTTCAGATTCTCCAATCTGTATGGAAACCACCAGTACCACTTGTGACTTGCCTCAGGTGTGCATTGCTTATAAGTTCCAAGAGGCTCAGATGTATTCAGAATTCACATTGTCTTCCATATGAAAATTTCTTCAAAAATATAAGGAACAATAAAACAATATTCAGTGGACACATAAAGGAGGGGAATACAGGGTCTGCTTTTCCCAGTTTCACTAGCGTAAGATACATTTTGACCAGCCTGGGCAACATGGTGAGACCCCATCTCTGCTAAAAATATAAAAATTAGCCAGGCATGGAAGCGAGCACCTGTAATCCCAGCTACTGTGGAGGCTGAGACAGGTGAATCACTTGAACCTGGGAAGTAGAGGTTACAGGGAGCCAAGATCGAGCCACTGCACTCCAGCCTATGCGAGAGAGCAAGGTACATTTTTACACACAGTGTTAAAACTGATCCTTTCTAGCCTCATGAAGTCCCAGGAGTGCAGCCAGGGGACGTGACCAATTCAGTCAGAGGCAGGACAAGAGCCCCAGGAACCTGACTTCTACTCTAATGCATCTTCCACTTAATCAGTATGCAAATGATTCAGTTGTCATTTGTAATGACATTGACAGCACCCTGCATGTAAATGACAACTTTCCTGTCTTCATGAAAATGCCTACCTCCCTTTATTAAAAAATAAAAGATTGTAATGTCCCAATATCTTCATGAGTGTTGTGCTAAACATTTGATAGTCAGTGACATCTGATTCCACTAAATAGGAATTTATAAAAATACATCACAGATATATGCCTGTTTTATATATTTTCAGTGTTAAAAGACTGGAATAACAACCATCTTAATGCTGTTTAGACTAGATTTAATAAACATCAAATAATTATCAATACATAAATATGCTATCACGTATCCCTAAGTTTATAGTCACATGATTTGACTTACCAAAAAACCAAAATATTAAAATAGCAAGCTATTTGTTACATTGTTGTTTAATATTGGGACTCTGTCAGCATAGTTTTACTAAAAGGGAGCCAAGTATATGCTGGGGAAAGATACTAGAAAGCACGTTTTACCTGTGTAATGAAATATTCTAATAGCAGAATTAGGCAATGTGCAAATACCTTTAGAAAAAGCTTGTGATGTTTGCTTGAAGTATTAATGCCTTTTTTATTAATACAGAATGAAATAAAGAATTTTGAAAGGGAAAATGAGTATGAATCCACACTTTGTGAAGATGCTTATGGCACACTAGACAATTTGTTAAATGGTAAGTATCTACTTGTTAGCAATATGCAAAAGAGAGAAACTTTTTTTTGTGTTCCGTGATAATAACAATAGCCAGGTTTTGTGCTAAGCACTTTATATACATCATAACACTTAATCCACAAAAAATCTTATTGAAATGAGGATTTTAAAAAATTGAAGTAAGGGCTGTTTTTATCTTCATTTTACAGATAAGGAAAATAAGGCTCAGAGAGTAACTTGCCCAGGATTGTGTAGCTTTAAATGAATGAGCCGTGATCAAGTCTCAGACTCAGACACAAAAATTTTCTACTATACAAATATCTTTAAATATGTATTGAGGTTGGGTGTGGTGGATCATATCTATAATACCAGTGCTTTGGAAGGCCAAGGCGGGAGGATTGCTTGAGCCAGGAAGTCCAAGGCTGTTATGAGCTATGATCATGTCACTGCACTCCAGTGGGCAACAGAAGGAGAACCTGCCTCTTAAAAAAAAAGAGGGGCCAGGCATGGTGGCTCACACCTGTAATCCCAGCACTTTGGGAGGCCGAGGCAAGTGGATCACCTGAGGTTGGGAGTTCAAGACCAGCCTGACCAACATGGAGAAACCCCGTCTCTACTAAAAATACAAAACGAGCCGAGTGTGGTGGTGCATGCCTGTAATCCCAGCTACTTGGGAGGCTTAGGCGGGAGACTCCCTTGAACCCAGGAGGTGGAGGTTGCGGTGAGCCGAGATCGCGCCATTGCGCTCCAGCCTGGGCAACAAGAGCGAAACTCTATCTCAAAAAAAACCAAAACAAACAAAAAACACCAGGTACAGTGGCTCACACCTGTAATCCCAGCTCTTTGGGAGGCCAAGGCAGAAGGATGGCTTGAGTCTACTAGTTTGAGATCAGATTGGGCAACATGACGAAACCCCGTCTCTACTAAAAATACAAAAAATTAGCCAGGCGTCGTGGTCCGCTTTGGAGGCCTGGGTGGGAGAATTACCTGAGCGTGGGAGGCTGAGACTGCAGTGAGCTGAGATCACGCCACTGCACTGCAGCATGGGCAACCACAGTGAGACCTTGTCTCAAAAAAAAAAAAAGAGAGCTGTGTGTTGATGTAACCCCAAATCTGTTATTCTAATCCTAAATTGATAGATGAAAGCTATTTAGGATTTAATCATATAATGAGATACATTGATCATGTTTTTGGTTTTGTTTTTGAAATGGATCTCACTATGCTGCCCAGGCTGGTCTCAAATTCCTGGGCTCAAGTGAGTCTCCTGCCTCGGTGCCCCAAAGTGTTGGGATTACAGATATGAGCCACCACACCAGGCCCTACATTGATCATGTTTATTAAAGTAAATCTAAATGCTGTATACAAATGTCTTTATTTTTAATACTTGTAAATAATACTAAAATGAAAAGATTCGACAAGGCTTATTGAAATTATGGAATTTAATACATGCAGGTGTAAGAAAAATAAGAGCTGCCGAGGCAGGCGGATCACGAGGTCAGGAGATCGAGACCATCCTGGCTAACGTGGTGAAACTCTGTCTCTACTAAAAATACAAAAAATTAGCAGGGCATGATGGCGGGCGCCTGTAGTCCCAGCTACTCAGGAGGCTGAGGCAGGAGAATGGCATGAACCCGGGAGGCGGAGCTTGCAGTGAGCCGAGATGGCGCCACTGCACTCCAGCCTGAGTGACAATAAGTGCTATAAGGATTAGAAAGGAAGAGAAGTAATTATCATTATTTGCAAATATGTACTTTTCTACATAGAAAAGTCATAAGCACCTACAGATGAGCTATTAAAACTAATAAGAAAGTTTAGAAGAAAGCTAGATATAAAATTAATATTAAAAAACCAATAGCATTCAATGTACTAGCAACAACAAATGTAAAACAGTAATTCTTAAAAACTTACTATTATCAGTAGCAGCACAAACTAAGGTACCTAAGAATAAATCTAACAAAAAGTGTAAGATTTCCATTAAAAAACATTATAAAACTTTCCTGGAGGCCATAAAAAATAATTAAATGTTTCATGTTCAGATTGTAAAGATGTCAGTTTTCCTGAAGTCTATTGATTAATGCAACTTCATGTATCCTACCTTACTCCTAACATCCCCATTCAGAAGTGAAAAAGTTAAAAAAAAATACCCAATACAATTTTGAAAAAGAAGATGTGGAGACTTACCCTGCTAGATAACAAGAGTTATTAGTTATAGTAATTATAACAATGTATTATAGGCAGAAGGGTAACAAACCAGTAGGATAAATAAAAGACAAAGTCCAAAAGTAGATCCATTTATATATGAGGACACCTGGTATTTGATAGAGGTGTCATTATAAACCAGTGGGGGAGTTCATTTCGTTGTGCTGGAACAGTTGGCTCTCTCAATGTAGGAAATGATTAGAACCTTACCTCACACCAAATACAAAATAAAGTCCACGTGGGTAAAGGCCTATATGTGAACTGCAAAGTTCTAACTTATAAAAGAAGTGTAGAAAATGCTGTATTAGGCTGTTTTCACACTGCCATAAAGAACTACCTGAGACTGGGTAATGTATAAAGAAAAGAGGTTTAATTGGATCACAGTTCCACATGGCTGGGGAGGCCTCAGGAAACAGAATCACGGCAGAAGACAAACAGGAAGCAAGGCACATCTTAAATGACGACAGGAGGGGCAGAGGAACCGCCAAACACTTTGAAACCATCAGATCTTGTGAGAACTCACTATCGCAAGAACAGCATGGGGAAAACCGTTCCCATGGTTTAATTGTCTCCCACCAGGTCCCTCCCTCAATAAGTGGGGATTACAATTGGAGATGAGATTTGGGTGGGAACACAGAGCCAAACCATATCAAATGCCTTTGTGACAACAGAAAAGATTTCTTTTTCTTTTTTTTTTTTGAGATGGAATCTCGCTCTGTCACCCAGGCTGGAGTGCAGTGGAGCGATCTCGGCTCACTGCAACCTCTGCCTTCCGGGTTCAAACTATTCTCCTGCCTCAGCCTCCTGAGTAATGAGACTACAGCCACCTGCCACTATGTACGGCTAATGTTTTTGTATTTTTGTAGAAACAGGGTTTCACCATGTTGGCCAGGCTGGTCTTGAACCCCTGACTTTGTGATCTGCCAGCTTCAGCCTCCCAAAGTGCTGGGATTACAGGCATGAGCCACCACGCCCAGGCTAAGATTTCTTAAGACATGAGAAATGCAGGGCTGGGCATGGTAGCTCATGCCTGTAATCTCAGCACTTTGGGAGGCCGAGGCAAGCAGATCAGGAGGTCAGGAGTTCAAACCCAGCCTGGCCAATATGGTGAAACCCCACCTCTACTAAAAATACAAAAATTAGCTGGGCATAGTGGCGCGTGCCTGTAGTCCTAGCTACTCAGGAGGCTGACGCAGGAGAATCACCTGAATCCGGGAGGCAAAGGTTGCAGTGAGCCGAGATCACGCCACTGACTCCAGCCTGGGTGACAGAGTGAGACTCCGTCTCAAAAAAAAGACAGGAGAAATGCAATCCATAATCGATGCATTGACTACATTAAGAAAACGTCTGTATGGCCAAAGTATAATAAAGTAAAAAGCATGGACTGAAGATACATGCAATATGTATAATTGACAAAGATTTGGTATCTAAAATAACGAACTACAAGTCACTTAGAAAAAGGCACATAATGGCTGGGCATGGTGGCTCACGCCTGTAATCCCAGCACTTCGGAAGACCGAGATGGGCAGATCACGAGATCAGGAGATTGAGACAATCCTGGCTAACACGGTGAAACCCCATCTCTACTAAAAATACAAAAATTAGCCAGGTGTGATGGTGGGCGCCTGTAGTCCCAGCTACTTGGGAGGCTGAGAAAGGAGAATGGCGTGAACCCAGGAGGCAGAGCTTGCAGTGAGCCGAGATTGCGCCACTGCACTCCAGCCTGGGGGACATAGTGAGACTCCGTCTCCAAAAAAAAAAAAAAAAAAAAAGAAAAGAAAGGAAAAGAAAAAGGCACATAATTCAGGCTGGGTACAGTGGCTCACACTTGTAATCCCAGCACTTTGGGAGGCTGAGGTGGGCAGATCACATGAGGTCAGGAGTTCAAGACCAGCCTGGCCAACATGGTGGAATCCCATCTCTACTAAAAATACAAAAATTAGCCAGGCATAGTGGTGCATGCTTGTAATCCCAGCTACTTGGGAGGCTGAGGCATGAGAATCGCTTGAACCCAGGAGGTGGAGGTTGCAATGAGCCGAGATCGTGCCACAGCACTCCTGCCTGGGTGACAGAGACTCTGTCTCAAAAAAAAAAAAAAGGCACGTAATAGAAAAACAGGCAAAGTATATGTATTAGTAGTTTGCTAGGGCTGCCATAACAAAACACCACAAACTGGGTAGTGTAAACAACGGAAATTCATTTTCTCATTCTGAGAGGCTGGCAGTCCAAGATCAAGGTGCCAGCGCGGTCGCTTTCTCCTGAAGCCTCCCTCCCTGGCTTGCAGATGGCCAGCTTCTTGCAGTGTCTCACATGGCCTTTTGTCTTTGTGTACGCCTCGCTGCTGTCTCTTCCTCTTCTTATAAGGACACCAGTCATACTGGATTAGGGCCTACTCTTGTGACCTCTTTTAAGCTCAATTACTTTTTTAAAGGCCCTGTCTACAAATAAGAGTCATATTTTAAGGTACTAGGGGTTTGAGCTTCAGCATATGAATTTTGGGGGCACACAATTGAGCCCATAACAGTATACAACAAGCAGACCACAGAAAAAGAAACCTGTAAGACCATTAAATACATGAAAGGATGTACATTAAGAAGGTCACAGTAACATACCATTTCATACATATGAATTTGACATGTTTTGGAGGGATGTGTAGAGCAAAGGAACCCTGGGGCTACTGGTAGAACCATAAATTGGTACAAACACTTTGGAGAGTAATTTTGCAATATCTAGTAAAGTTGAAGATATGTATTTTCTATAATCCAGCAATTTCACTTCTAGGTGTATCCCCAGAGCCTAGCCAAAAATTTTTACATTGGCATAGAAGGAAACATGTTCACTGCAGTGCTGTTTTTAAGGGCAAAATTAGAAGCAACTTAAATAGCCAACAAAAAAGGAATGAAGTGTAATCTTTCAGTAAAATGAACTACATATATATGTATTTATATGGCTAAGCCTCAGAAGCAAAATTTTGTGTGAAATAAAGACTTTTTTTTTTTTTTTGAGACGGAGTCTTGCACTGTCACCCTGGCTGGAGTGCAGTGGCATGATCTCGGCTCACTACAACCTCCGCCTCCCAGGTTCAAGTGGTTCTCCTGCCTGAGCCTCCCGAGTAGCTGGGATTACAGGTGTGCACCACCACGCCCCACTAAATTTTGTATTTTTAGTAGAGATGGGGTTTCACCATGTTGACCAGGCTGGTCTCGAATTCCTGACCTCAGGTGATCCACCCACCTCAGCCTCCCAAAGTGCTAGGATTACAGGTGTAAACCACTGCATCCAAGACTTTTATATGGCTATAAATAGAGTGAGATGCTATTTATGTAAAATATAAAAGCACATAAAACAATACTATACATTAATCATTCACCTAAAGTGTTGCAGGGTATTTTGGAGTTTGAGGGAAACAGTGACACTGGACATCTATCAGACCCCCACAATCTGTTAGCTGTAGTTTTCACTATAAACCCATACTATAGTCCTTCCTATGATGTCTTATTTGTAAAGGTAGGTTTTTGGAGGTTGCTATAATAAAAAGCAAGTCCTGTGTGAAAATCATTGTAGAATAGGAAGTGAGAGTGGTGGTCTCCAATCTGATTCCACGGTTTGAGGTGCTGTACGGTGCCTAACAGTGTACATCCAAGTAGTAAAGTGTGGTTGTTTAAGAATAAAATCTTATATTTTTCTTTTAGTTTATGTGTGTTTTCAAACAGCTAATAACTTAGGACAAATACTAGTTTGAACTTAATTATTTACTAAATGGAACTTAAGTACTCCTTTTGGTCCAGAGGTACTGTGAAAAAAAGTACTGAGACATTAAGGGTGTCAGAAAATGAGGAAATCTGAGAACTTTATTCTTTGGGAAGATTATGTTGATTTTATTATTTAAGATACATAAATCAGTAGTAAAAGTACAATGGGAATGGGAAAAATGAATACATATGAGCTTCAGTACACTGGTTATCTCTGGGGAGGAGGAAAGTTAGATAAAAGGGATCATTAATTTGTAACATTTTGTTTTCTTATTTGCTCCTGATTTTAAAAAAACATTACGTCTGCATAATTTGTCATATTGAAAAATAGTATAGCATAGCATTTAGAAGTAGTAGTCTAGAATCTCAGCAGCACTGCTTAGCAGCTCTGTGACCTTGGACAAGTGACTTTAACATCTCTTACACTTCAGTTTCCTTATCTGTAAAAGAGGGATCATAACAGACTGACATCATGGGATTTTTGTGAGATTAAGCAAGTTTATATGTGTTTTCTATTATACTATCCTTGTCCTTTTGGAACATTGTATAATTTAAAACATCTTAAAATTACAGTACAACAAAAGAATTTTGAAGTTATCTTGAAATTTATTGTAATTGTATTTGACCAGAATTACATATAACACACTTTTTCCTAGCAGTCATTTGGGGAGTTCTTTCCCCCATGTAAAAAGTTTTGTTTTGTTTGCTAGCACAAAACCATGCTAAAATTCACACAGTAAATAAGGTTGAAATAATATATAATTTTTAAGTGGCTACAGCGGTTTATTTGATAAATATAACTGTTACCATCCAAGTTCATGGCCTACTCGTTTTTATTTCCTTCTTTCTCTTTCTTATGAGATAACAACATTGAAAATTACTCAAAGAATGTACTAATTCAGCCAGTTGACACCATCAGCATATCTTCCTTGAGACAATTTGAAACCGTTTGCAAATTTCACTGGGTAGAAGCATTTGATGATGAAATGACAGAGAAGCCAGAATTTCAAAGTCAAGTGTATAATTACGCAAAAGACAACAATATAAAGCAAGACTCATTTAAGGAAGAAAATCCAATGGAAACTAGTGTTTCTGCAAATACAGACCAACTTGGTAATGAGTATTTTAGACAGCCTCCTCCTAGAAGCCCACCTCTAATCCACTGCAGTGGAGAGACGCTGAAATTTACAGAAAAGTCACTGGCTAAAAGTATTGCCAAGGAATCTGCCCTCAACCCTAGCCAACCTCCAAGCTTCTTATATAAGGAAAGTGTACACAATCATATTGTAAAACCATTTGATAAAGAGAATAGTTCTAACCTAGTTCATCTGAGAGTTAATTATAAAGCAGAGGAGGTACGATTGTGATGGTCAGTAAAGCCTGTGGAGTATTAAAGGATGCATTTAAAAAATTATATATATATATATAATCTGAGACTTTTCCAAGTAGTGTTAAATCACCCAGTTAGCATGAGGGACTTTGCTTCTCTGGGGAAAATGCATTCTGAGATCTTAGTCAATTCAGAAATAAATTTTTCTAGTAAAATCAAGTCCATACTTGAGGATTAGCTCTACCAAATGGTAATTTCTCTAAGGATCAGGACTGTCTTACTCACCCTCTTATGCCCCACAGCGTCTATATGGTTCCTTGAATATAATAAGCTTTTTTTACTATAATTTTTTTTTCACCACAAACAAGTTTATTAGAGAAGTAAAGAAACGCCGGGCGCGGTGGCTCACGCCTGTAATCCTAGCACTTTGGGAGGCCGAGATGGGTGGATCACGAGGTCAGGAGATCGAGATCATCCTGGCTAACATGGTGAAACCCCATCTCTACTAAAAATACAAAAAATTAGCCGGGCGTGGTGGCGGGCGCCTGTAGTCCCAGCTACTCGGGAGGCTGAGGCGGGAGAATGGCGTGAACCCGGGAGGCGGAGCTTGCAGTGAGCCGAGATTGCGCCACTGCGCTCCAGCCTGGACAACAGAACGACACTCCGTCTCAAAAAAAAAAAAAAAAAAAAAGAGAAGTAAAGAAACAAAAGAATGGCTACTGTGTAGACAGAGCAGTCTGAATATAATATTTTAAATTTGTTGAATCAAAATGGCTGGAAGTAGCAGAGTTTACAGTGATGGAAAGGTTAAGAAGAGGAAGGAGTGCAGAGGCACTAATTCATTTTTCAAGAAAAACAAGATTTCTCTGTCATATTGGACTTCTATTGACAAGCAAAAAATACTAATTTTTCTACTAAAGTGAAAATATTAGTTTATCGTTTGGTTTATTGATTCCGAGCAGACATGTAGTATCCTAAGAGCACTGAAGATACCGACAGTATATATTCTGTGTACTTTCTGAACAAAAAAATTAAAAATACTAGGAATTGGTATGGGAAAATAGGTAAAATTCAAGAATAGTATAGGTAATACCTTTTCTCTTTTTTTGTTGTTTTGTTTTGTTTTTGATACGGAGTCTCACTCTGTTGCCCAGGCTGGAGTGCAGTGGCATGATCTTGGCTCACCGCAACCTCTGCTTCCTGGATTCAAGCGACTGTCCTGCTGCAGCCTCCTGAATAGCTGGGATTACAGGCGTGTGCCACCACACCTGGCTAATTTTTTTTGTATTTTTAGTAGAGAAGGGTTTTCATCATGTTGGTCAGGCTGGTCTTGAACTGCTGACTTCAAATGATCCACCCGCCTTGGCCTCCCGAAGTGCTGGGATTACAGGTGTGAGCTACCACACCTGGCCAATAATACGTTTTCAATGTGAGTTTGATGGGAAACACTATGACTATAATGTCTTATTTACAAGTATGAGCATTTTCATTTTTTTGAAAGTAGATGACAGCATTTAAAAGAACTTTATTTGTCCATGTTGATGTCTGGAAAACAACATTTAAAAAATCAGCTTAAATAGGGTTTCGCAAGATTGTTCTTTCCTCTTTCCATTGCATTTAGCCATTTTTCATTCAGTCAATAGATACTTTTAGGCATCTATTACATGCCAGGTCTGTACTACATATTAGGTAATGGTTAGAAAATAGACAAAAAGATGTACTTGTTGTCCTCATGAAGACAACATCCTACTAGAGGAGGTAGTCATTCATCAAATAATCACACAAATAAATGTGAACTTGCAACTATAATAAGATCAATAAGTTAGGTGAATAAAGTTACATATAAAGTATATGTAGAACATGTTATATAAAGTTACTATTGATGCTATGATGCTATATAAAGTTACATATAAACTTGCAACTATCATAAGTGCTGCACATGTAAGTAGGATGGGCATCTATGATAAGGATACTACCCTGATCAGGGAGTCTGGGGAAGGCATCCCTGAAGAAATGATCATTGAGCTGAGCTCTAAAGGATGGGTAGGAGTTAATTAGGCAGCTATGGTAGGAGAGCTTTCCATACAGAAGGAATAACGTCTGCAAACCCTGTGGCCACAGGAAGCATGGTACCTACTAGGACCTGAAGGAAGCCCTGAGTCCAGGAAGATAAGAGTTGGAGGAAGGAGGAGGGGTATAGCAGATGAAGACAGAGAGGTGGTATGGGTCAGATACTGCTTTAGTTCATTTCATACTGCTGCAACTATATCACAGACTGGGCAATTTATAATGAATAAAAATTTATCTGGCTCATGGTTCTGGAGGCTAGGTCCATGGTGCTAGCATCACGCGAGGGTCTCTGTGCTGTCATTTCATGGTGGGAGGTGAAGGGGCAAAAGAGGGTGAGATCGAGGGAGCAAGTGGAGGCCAAACTAACTTTTATTTATTTATTTATTTATTTTGAGATGGATTCTCGCTCGTGTCGCTCAGGCTGGAGTGCAGTGGCGCCATCTTGGCTCACTGCAACCTCCGCCTCCTGGGTTCAAGCAATTCTCCTGCTTCACCCTTCTGAGTAGCTGGGATTACAGGCGTGTGTGCCACCACGCCCAGCTAATTATTTGTATTTTTAGTAGAGACGGGGTTTCACAGTGTTAGCCAGGATGGTCTCAATCTCCTGACCTTGTGATCTGCCTGCCTCGGCCTCCCAAAGTGCTGGGATTACAGGTGTGAGCCACCGCTCCCAGCCCCCAAACTCACTTTTGTAACAAATCCACTTGTGATAACTAACACACTCCTGCGATAACAACATTTAGTCACTTTTATTCACCTCTTACTAGGCCCCGTCTTCCAACACTGTTGCATTGGGGATTAAGCTTCCGGCACATGAACTTTAGGGGATGCATTTAAAGCATAGCAGATATCAAGAGCAAGGTATTAGGACCTTATAGGTCTTAGTAATGATAGTTGTCTTTATCCCAGAACAATGAAAAACCATTAAGATACAAGGTTCTGCAGAAGGATGAGCCAAAAAAGCAAAATACAGAAGTCCTTGTCTCTAAATTCCAGAGAATTATACAGCACACCACTACAGATACCTTTTACTGGGTTTTTATTTATTTATTTTTTGTAGATACAAGGTGTGTTGCTCTGTTACTCAGATTGGAGAGCAGTGTGATCATTGGCCCACAGGAAATCCTCCTGCCTCAGCTTCCCAAGGAGCTAGGACTACAGGCACGTGCCACCACGCCTGACTGATTTTTAAAATATTTTTTTGTAGAGATAGGGTCTCACTATGTTACCCAAGCTGGTCTCGAACTCCTGGTCTCAAGGAATCCTCTCACCTTGGGCTCCCAAAGTGTTGGGATTACAGGTATGAGCCACTGTGCCTGGCCTGGGTTTTGTTTTTGTTTTTTGTTTGTTTGTTTGTTTTTTGTTTTTTTGAGACAGAGTCTTGCTCTGTCACCCAGGCTGGAGTGCAGTGGCGCAATCTCGGCTCACTGCAGCCTCTGCCTCCAGGGTTCAAGCAATTCTCCTGCCTCAGCCTCCTGAGTAGCCGGGACTACAGGAGCGCACCGCCACACCCGGCTAATTTTTGTATTTTTAGTAGAGATGGGGTTTCACCATGTTGGCCAGGATGGTCTTGATCTCCTGACCTGGTGATCTGCCCGCCTCAGCATCCCAAAGTACTGGGATTACAAGCATAAGCCACTGCATCCGGCCCTGAGTATTTAATGTCATATTCATTTCACCATTTCTTACCACAATTTACTGTCTTTTTAAATTTTTATTTGTTTATTTTATTATTATTACTTTTTGAGACAGAGTCTCGCTCTGTCGCCCAGCCTGGAGTGCAGTGGTGTAATCTCAGCTCACTGCAACTTCCGCCTCCTGCATTCAAGTGATTCTGCTGCCTCACTCAGCTTCCCGAGTAGCTGGGATTATAAGCATGTGCCACCACGCCTGGCTAATTTTTGTATTTTGGGCAGAGATGGGGTTTTATCATGTTGGTCAGGCCGGTCTCAAACTCCTGACCTCAGGTGATCCACCCACCTCGGCCTCCCAAAGTGCTGGGATTACAGGCATGAGCTACCTCGCCCAGCCTACTGTCTTTTTATAACCTCCTCGAAACCTGTATCGGCAGCATAAAGTCAATCATGAGACATGTTCTTCTGCCATTCTAATGTTCCTGAGAGTCACAGAATAATGAGATAATGGTCTAAATGTGGAATAGAAAATATTCAAAAGAGAAGAGACCTTTCCTACCTAAAAATCCAAACTTTTGGCCCAGTAATAACATGTTAAAAAAAAAAAAAAGAGAGCGACCTTGCAGTCTGTAAGGTAATTGACACATTTATTTGTCTGAATTCATTTGAAGTCAAAGCATCTTATATGTGTTCAGAGAAGTTTGCATAATAGAAAATGGTAAGAGGATGAAAGTTTAATTTTCCTTTTGTCAAAGTAAATGGGATGTATATCTGTCATATACCTACTGCCTGTGCCCTGCTGTCTGTTAGGTGCTGTACATTTAGCAATTAATACATAGGTATTAACTTTTGTTAATAGGCATTATTATTGGAAGTAGACACTATTGTTACTTTATAGCGGAAGAAGCCAAATAGGGGATCTACTAATAGAATTCAAGGCCAGCCCTATCTGACTTGAAAGTTCATGATCTTTCTACTCGTTCACACTTACTTTGTTTACTATAATTTACAGACTGCAGTTCCTTCAAAAGAAATACAGAATTATGGGGAGATTCCTGAGATGTCAGTCAGTTATGAAAAGGAAGTCACAGCAGAGGGTGTGGAGAGGCCAGAAATTATCTCAAGTTGGTCTTCGGCAGGCATTTCCTGGAGGAGCGAATCATGTCGGGAGAACTGTGAGATGCCTGACCGGGAGCAAAGTGCTGAAAGCTTACAACCTGTTCAAGAGGACATGGCTTTAAATGAAGTCTTGCAGAAATTAAAACATACTAACAGAAAGCAGGAAGCGCGAATCCAAGAACTCCAGTGTAGTAACCTGTATTTAGAGAAGAGGGTTAAAGAACTACAGATGAAGATTACCAAACAGCAAGTGTTCATTGATGTCATCAATAAGCTAAAGGAGAATGTTGAAGAATTAATTGAAGACAAATACAAAATAATCCTAGAGAAGAATGATACTAAAAAGACATTGCAGAATTTGGAAGAGGTTTTAGCTAACACCCAAAAACATCTTCAGGAATCCAGGAATGACAAGGAAATGTTACAGCTTCAATTTAAGAAGATCAAGGCTAATTATATGCGTTTACAGGAAAGGTACATGACTGAAATGCAACAAAAAAATAAATCTGTAAGTCAGTATTTAGAGATGGACAAAACCTTAAGCAAGAAAGAAGAAGAGGTAGAGAGACTACAACAACTCAAAAAAGAACTGGAAAAGGCCACAGCTTCTGCTTTGGACTTGTTGAAACGGGAAAAAGAGACCCAAGAACAAGAGTTCTTGTCTTTACAGGAGGAATTCCAGAAACGTGAAAAGGAAAACCTGGAAGAAAGACAGAAACTGAAATCTAGACTTGAGAAATTGCTCACTCAAGTTAGAAATTTGCAATTTATGTCTGAAAATGAAAGAACGAAGAATATAAAACTTCAGCAGCAAATCAACGAAGTAAAAAATGAGAATGCAAAACTTAAACAGCAGGTTGCAAGGAGTAAAGAGCAAAATTATGTCCCTAAATTTGAGACAGCTCAGTTAAAGGATCAATTAGAGGAAGTCTTGAAGTCAGATATTACCAAGGTATTGATACACATTCTAAATCTCTAATGCGGAATTTCAAGAGTTTCTAGTGGTCTGGTGATGCATATTTAGACATGGCACTTATATTTGTTTGCAGAAAGAATTATTAAAGAAAGAAACAGATCTCAGCATTTTGGGAGGCTGAGGCAGGAGGATCTCTTGAGGCTAGGAGTTTGACACCAGCCTGCACAACATAGTGAGACCCCATCTCTACAAAACATTTTTTAAATCAGCCAATCTGTCATGCATGGTGGTGTGCGCCTATAGTCCTATCTATTCGGGAGGGTGAGATGGGCGAATTGCTTGAGCTCAGGAGTTTGAAGCTGCAGTGAACTATGACTGTGCCAGTGCACTCCAGCTTGAGTGACAGAGCAAGATTCTGTCTCAAAAAAAGAAAAACGAAAATCAGATATGGAAAGGAAAATACACCACAGGTTTGGAGAAGTTTCTTTTGGTTCATGAACATTCAAAGAACAGCTATTCCTGCCTTCTTGTGGTTATTTTGGTAGAGGTGGCAGTTAACCTGGGAATTTTGTGGGTACTCATTGCCAGTCATCAAAAGCATCTTCCAGCAGTTACTTTTTTTTTTTTTTTTTTTTTTTTTGAGACAGTATTGCTCTGTCACCCAGGCTGGAGTGCAGTGACACGATCTTGACTCACTGCAACCTCTGCCTCCCAGGTTCAAGTGATTCTCCTGCCTCAGCCTCCCAAGTAACTGGGATTACAGGCATGCGCCACCATGCCCAGCTAATTTTGTATTTTTAGTAGAGATGGGGTTTCACCATGTTGGCCAGGCTGGTCTCGAATTCATGACCTCAAGTGATCCACCTGCCTCAGCCTTCCAAAGTGCTGGAATTACAGGTGTGAGCCACCGCGCCCAACCCCAGGGTTCCTTTGAGAAAAGATTTTCTAAGTCATCTCTCAATTCTATTCATCAACAAAACAAAATAATACAATTGTATGTTTGGTTTACAAGGCAAAACAAACCTGTATGATATACTAGTTTTATACATTTAAGAACAGCATCAGAACCATATCAATATGTTTGAAGAAGCTGTAATCTTTTATTATATGTAGTTTAAAAGGCTTTTTTGGCAGCCAAGAACCTGGAAACACATTCTGGAAGTGATAATTTTCAGAAGACAGAGGACATCTATTTCAGTTGTGTAGGCCTGCCTTAAAGTATGTATAGTAAAATCTTATTAACTGATTACTTAGAAAAAAGGCTAATATGAACTAGAAAAATGTGTAAGTTTATTTTTTGTATTTGTTTTATTTATTTATTTATTAAGACGGAGTCTCGCTCTGTTGCCCAGTCTGGAGTGCAGTGGTGTGATCTCCTCTCACTGCAACCTCTGCCTCCCGGGTTCAAGCGATTCTCCTGCCTCAGCCTCCCGAGTAGCTGGGATTATAGGCACACACCACCATGCCCAGCTAATTTTTTTGTATTTTCAGTAGAGACAGTGTTTCACCATGTTGGCCAGCCTGGTCTCGAACTCCCAATCTCAGGTGATCCACCTTCCTTGGCCTCCCAAAGTGCTGGGATTACAAGTGTGAGCCACTGCACCTGGATGTGTTTATATTTGTTTTAATAACTTGAACTGAGCTGATGTTACCTTAAGATGTCCTTAGTGGACCCTCTTTTATGAATCTGTAATCATTTTAAGTATTCTTTACAAGTAAATGATTTTACTGTTTTTAAGGATTCTTAGGAAAATATTCTTTTCCTAAATTAAAAAAAAATCTAAGATCTAAGAAAAAAGGATTATCTAAGCCAGTGATTTTCAAACTTGAACATTCTTCAAAATTCCCTAAAACGCTTGTTAAAACACAGATTGCTGGCCCTATCCTAGAGTTTCTGATTCAGTAATTCTGGTGTGGGGCCTGAGAACGTGCACTTCCAGCAAGATCCCAGTTGTTGTTGATGCTGCTGGTCCTGGGACCACACTTTGAGAACCACTGACCTAAGCCACCTTAACTTGAGCTCCTAACCAAATCATGACGAATTTTAAATTGGTAAGCTCTGAATGAATTAGTTTAATTGTACACATTTAGCACAGTATATAATTTTCTTCAAGTTCCTTATTTTATATTTTGATTAATCAATTTCTCTAACACTCTGAATTCATACTTACTCTGCTTATGGTTTTGCTTTTCATGAACTCTAGTTCTGTTTTCTCCAAGTATGGTTTGGGAGTATCTGTGAAGTCAAAAGTATTTTTATAGTAATATTAAGACATTATTGCCTTTTTTACTCTCATTTTTCACAAGTGTGCAGTGGAGTTTTCCAGAAGCTACATGATGTGTGATGATGTAATTGCTCTCATGGCTGATGGAATGTGTGATGCAAATATGAGAATCCAGCTATCTTCAATTAAGCCAGCATTAAAAATATTTGCAAAAAATGAAAGCAGTGCCATTCTTTTCACAAATTTTTTGTTCTGAAAAATGTGATAATTGTTTTTTTAAAAAATTATTATTGGTTTGGCACAGTGGTTCACACTTGCAATCCCAGCACTTGGGAGGCTAAAGCAAGAACATTGCTTGAGTCCAGTAGTTCAAGACCAGCCTGGGCAACATGGTGAGACCCCCATCTCTACAAAAAATTTGAAAAATTAGCCGAGTGTGGTGGCCTGCACCTGTGGTTTCAGCTACTGGGGAGACTGCGGTGGGAGGATTGTGTGAGCCTAGGCATTTGAGGCTGCAGTGAGCCAGGTTCACACTACTGCACTCCAGCGTGTGTGACAGAGTGAGACCCTGGCTCAAAAATAAATAAATAAATAAATTGTTATTTATGCTTCTACATAATGGAGTTATTGCTACTTTAAAAGAATTGGTAAACAAATATTTTAAAATATTCTCAGTTTTAATTTCTGAAGGGATCCTAAGATGAAAAAGTTTGAGAACTATCGCCCAAGGTTTTTAAGAGTGGCATTTTATCCAGCATTTTACTTAAAAGATATTTCAGGTTCTTCATCATTATTTTGACAAATCTGAATTATGTGCACGTAGGATACAAAAACGACACAGTCTAATCTGCTCCCGGATTGCTCACTTTGTGAAGAAGAGAGCCTGAATCCTGCAGATATAAAAAGAGCTTCTCAGCTGGCCTCCAAAATGCACAGTCTTCTGGTTCTGATGGTGGGACTTCTCACGTGCCAGGTAATAAAACATAGATATTTTAGTAGGGGAGGAATAAATACTGGGGTTGGACTAAAAGAGACGCAATAAAAGGAATTAAGTTGTGGAAGAAGAAAATGAAGAATTGAAGATAAAATACAGACCCCTAAGCCATCCATCCAGCCCTTCTTCGCCCCATGTCTTCTTTCTGCTTATCTTTCTTGAACACCTAATCCTCACAAGTGTACAGATAGATAAGATGTAATAAGATAAAAAGAACCCTCTATTAAGTACTTCCTACATTTCAGCGATGCCCTCCCAGATCAGTAGTCTTATGCTCTGGTCAGTCTGCGCCTAGTGATTAGTGACTGTTAACATTAATGAGCTGTTTGCCCAATCTAAAATGCCACGTTTGGTTAGGAGTAGGGGAAGGGCAGTGTAGAGTTGTGTACATTAGTAGAATGAAAAGTGAAGTTGCTGTCAGATGAGTTCGGATGCTGGCTTATCATTTCCTAGTTGTGTAACTTGACCAAGTAACCTAACCTCCATTTCAGTTTCCTTATCTTTAAGATGGGAAAACGATGCTTCTGTCCTGGGAGCTTATAAGCACTGCATTTAATGAAAAAAACGATTAAGGGACATGCACGGCCAGGTGCGGTGGCTCACGCCTGTAATCCCAGCAATTTGGGAGGCCGAGGCAGGCAGATCACCTGAGGCCAGGAGTTCGAGACCAGCCTGGCCAACATAGTGAAACCCCATCTCTACTAAAAATACAAAAATTAGCTGGGCGTGGTGGCAGGTGCCTATAATCCCGTCTACTTGGGAGGCTGAGGCAGGAAAATCGCTTGAACCTGGGGGGAGAGGTTGCAGTGAGCAGAGATCGCACCACTGCACTCCAGCCTAGGCGAAAGAGCAAAACTCTATCTCAAAAAAAAAAAAAAAAATTAAAATTAAAAAAATGAAGTCTTTCTGTACTAACCCTTTATTAGATGCCTTCTGATAAGTAATTGAGGAATGGAGTTCAATATGATTTTACCTCTTTTGATTTGCTTACTTATTGAAAGATTTGTTTTTGTTTCATATGCATAGTTTTGGCCTCATTTTAGCTTTAGTAAAAACTTTTTCATCTAGCTTCTGAAACTCTTACCCTTAGGACATCACCAATTCTGATGCTGAACATTTCAAAGAGAGTGAGAAGGTTAGTGATATAATGCTGCAAAAACTGAAGAGCCTCCATCTTAAAAAGAAAAATTTAGATAAAGAGGTACTATATTTATTCTTCATCTAAAAATTGTATTATTTTTAGTGAAAAAATAGTTAAAAGGTAGTGAAGAAGTAACTCTTAAAGTTGGAATCATTTTAAAAATTATTTTGGGGGACCAGATTAGTTTTACTGTGCCCCTCACTAAAGAGATAAAATGTCCCAACATTTGACTTGTTTTATTGTTTGTCTGTATGGGAAAATCTCATTCACCTACAAAAAATTTAGTATGATAAATTTTTTCATTTTTGCACGGCACTACTGATTCCTGAAGGGTTGTTTATTTTGACTTTCCTATAGTGATTTCAAACTTCATCCTTTGGAATAATAGAAACATTGAAAACAATTTTATTTCTCACGTGGGTAAAGGATGAGGGCAGAGGTTCTTGGATTGTCCTTAGTTACTCTTTCCTTTAATTTTTTTTTTTTTTTTTTTTTTGAGACAGAGTCTTGCTCTGTTGCTCAGGCTGGAGTGCAGTGGCATGATCTTGGCTCACTGCAGCCTCCACTTCCCGGGTTCAAGTGATTCTCCTGCCTCAGCCTCCCAAGTAGCTGGGATTACAGGCGTGTGCTGCCATGTCCAGCTAATTTTTTGTATTTTTAGTAGAGACAGGACTTCACCATGTTGACCAGGCCGAATTTAATGAAATGCAGCCATTGAACTCCTGACCTCAGGTGATCCACCTGCCTTGGCCTCCTAAAGTGCTAGGATTACGGGCGTGAGCCACCGCACCCGGCCTCAAGTACTCTTTTCTAGGTGTGGTAGTATAGAGATTGAAGGATAAAGTGAAGAGAATTAAATAAGGAAGGTGATAACAGGATGTCAAATTGTACCATTTTGAATCTGAGGGGAATGCAGACATGACAATTTTATCTGGCTAAAGGAATCAAAACGTATTCAAACCTGGAATCTTGGATTATAACAAATTCATTCTGTAACACTTATCTGAACTGACGTGTTGCGGGTATCCTGAAGAATCTCTCTGCCTCCTAGCCAGCCTGTAGAGGACAGGACCAAAGTATGAGCACAGTCATGCAGAGAAACGACTGGCCTCTACTCCTCTAAACAGCTTTCAAAAATAAGCCCAACTGAGGTTGTTACAAAAATACAATTTCAGGCTGGGCACAGTTGCTCATGCCTGTAATCCCAGCATTTTGGGAGGCTGAGGAAGGTGGATGGCCTGAGCCCAGGAGTTTGAGACCAGCCTGGGAAACATGGGGAAACTCCGTCTCTACAAAAAATAAAATTAGCCAGGCGTGGTGGCACACACCTGTATCCCAGCTATTCCGGAGGCTGAGGTGCGAGGGTCACCTGAGCCCAGAAAGGTCGAAGCTGTGGTGAGGCAAGTCTCAAAACCCTGTCTCAAAACAAACAAACAATAACAACAAAAAGAAAAAAAATCCCCAAAATATTTCTTTCAGATATTTATGTTCTTTTGGTTAATTTCTTCTGTGTAATTACTGAAGTATTGACAGGTGATATGATGTCTGCAGTTTGATTCAGTGAAGGGGGATAGAGGGAAGAGGGAAGTGATTGAGGATATAATGACATTGACCATTAGCTGTTAATTATTGAAGCTGAATGATAGTTACATGGGGTTCATTAAAGTTTTTTCTCCATTTTAAATATTGGAAAATGTTTGCAATAAAGAATAAAAAATATTTTGCGCACCACACTTCACTAACCAGTTTGAATATTGGATATTAAGATGATGATTATACTGAAGGAATAAATAAGAAATGATTATAAATTACACCCAGATTTGGCTAATTTTTTTCTTTAAGGAAAAATTTTAATAGCCTGATTGTAACAACAATCGTATGTTAGGATAACTCCTTGGAGACCCCAAGACCACCCCCAGGTTTGATGATTGAGCTGAAGGACTGTGAGTCGTCCTCACAGCTATGACTTACCACAGCAAAGGATACAATGCAAAATCAGCCGAGGGAAAGGTACAGGGGCATCGTCTAGAGGAAGCAAAACTCAGGCTTCCAAGAGTCCTCATGGAGTCACATGGGATGCGTTTCATTCCCCCAGCAGTGAGTTGCAACTACAGGTGTGGAAGTGTCATCTACCAGCGAGGCTTCTTAGAGACCCGGTGCCCCAGGTTTTTATCAGGAGCTGTTCACATAAGCACCCTCTGCCTAGTGCGTACCAAAATTCCAGACCCCTGGAAGGAAAGTAGATGCTCAGCTTAAGTCCCATGCTTTGGGCAAGTAGGTTAAGCACCATAAGCCATTTACATCAGAGAGTGGTGGAAAACTTCCTGCAGTCCAACTTTCCAAATGCCAGTCATGGGGCAGCCTTGCCAGCAGGCCTCTCTAAGCCTAGCAGTCTTGGACCTGCTGTGTGAATTCTTTTCCTCACAAGAGCTATAAAAACATATTTTTTATATGTTTTTTGAAGACTGTTACACTGCATGGTTTGATTTTTTTTTTTTTTTTTTGAGACAGAGTCTCGCTCTGTCGCCCAGGCTGGAGTGCAGTGGCACCATCTCGGCTCACTGCAACCTCCGCCTCCCAGGTTCAAGCAATTCTCCTGCCTGAGTCTCCTGAGTGGCTGGGATTACAGGTGCCAGCCACCATGCCCGGCTAATTTTGGTATTTTTAGTAGAGACAGGGTTTCACCATATTAATCAGGCTGGTCTTGAACTCCTGACCTCAGGTGATCCACCGGCCTCAGCATTCCAAAGTGCTGGGATTATAGGCATGAGCCACTATGCCTGGCCCGGTTTGATTATTTTATTATAAATATTAGAGTATAGTTGTATTTTTTCTCTAAAATACGGAATGTTTTCCTTTTCTTAGCTACTGAAACATAAAGATAGAATCACAACTTTTAGAGAGTTAATTGCTAAGGAAAAAGCATTTCAAGATCATGCTATTAAGGTGAGCTTAATATTTACTATGTACTATCTTTAACATAAAAATATACAATTTCAGGTATTTATGTTCTTTTGGTAAATTTGTTGAAGTCCTTCTAGTTCTAAGTTCTGCACTTTTATTATTCCAGCCACTGATAATCTCTTTGATTTTTAAACTAATAAAGTATTTATTGTCAGGTATTCCAAGGAGTATGAAATGATTGAAAGTAAGAACAAATATATTTAATCTCAGGTCATAGACTGTGATTCAGATGAAGCCAAGAGTATCAGAGATGTACCTACCTTTCTGGGAGCCAAACTGGATAAGTACCACAGTCTAAATGAGGAGCTTGATTTCTTGGTAAGAAAGACCTTTTCTTACCTTGCTATTATTTTTGTACACAACATTATTTTACTAGCAAGTTTAAGAAGTTATCATCCTTCAAAAAACTGGCTTATAAAAAGGGTCACACACTGGCATCATGGCATTATTATTTACCCACAATAATATAGAATTGAAGTTTGCATTTTGGGGTTTTGAAATTTTAAATATTGTCCTACCTCGTTTCTGTTAAGATTAATCAGATTTATTTCCTTCCAAATGCAGAAATTTAAAAAGTGCTGTTTTTCATAGTAGATGAAGTACACTAATACTGTTGCATATACTACAGTAATAGCTGTGTACAACAACCATGGTTAAGGTGTGCTTTAGGCAATAACACTCATAACGTACTTTAGATGGTGTTGTAAAGATAAAGGCAGATAAAATAGGAAAAATATGTTAGAAGAAAATGAAAATGTGATCTTAGAATCTAGATAGTTATAGAGCAATTTAGGAATTCAGTTGGATCTCACTAAAATGAAAACGACTAATTAACATAATGAATTTTTATAGAAGTTAATTAGCTAAGTCTACCATCATATTTTTTAAATGATTAAAAAGCAGCATTCTATACTAAATTCATTACATACAATTCACCTTTAATAGAAAAGTGTCTAATAACGTGAAGGTTCAAAGCTTTCCTCTTTTCTAATTTTTTTTTCATTTAAGAAGTAATTATTGACCAGGCGTGGTGGCTCATGCCTGTAATCCAAGCACTTTGGGAGGCTGAGGTGGGTGGATCATGAGATCAGGAGTTCAAGACCACCCTGGCCAAGATGGTGAAACCCCGTCTCTACTAAAAATACAAAAAATTAGCCAGGTGCAGTGGCAGGCACCTGTAATCCCATCTACTCGGGAGGCTGAGGCAGGAGAATCGCTTGAACTCAGAGGGCAGAGGTTGCAGTGAGCTGAGATCGTGCCACTGCACTCCAGCCTGGGTGACAGAGTAAGACTCTGTCTCAAAAAAAAAAAACAACAGTAATTATTATTGACTTCCCAGAAAAGATTAAACAAGCTAATCACTAAGGAGCTAGAAAGCGAAACAAAACATAAACCCTGGTACTAAGGAATCTAGAAAAGAAGATAAGATACATAAATAACTGTTTATCAGGAGGAAAGGGAAAGTTTTTAGAGAAGAGGTACAATAGCTGGCATCTAACAGAGTGGATACTTGTCTGAGGACTGGAAGAGATTATTTCTAAGTGCAGGTTATGAAGGAGATGGCAGTTGGGTCTTAAAGACCAGTAAAATTTGGGCATAGGGAGCTAAGAGGACAGCACTCAATACATTCTGTTGTCCATTAGCAGTACCTATGCTTCAGGCCCTGGTGATGCAAAGATGATGAGAGTGAACAGTAGTGTTCCCAGCAGTGGGAGCTGGAATGGGAACAAGGCCACAAATGGCAGAGTGTCAGACACACCTTTAAAATGCACTATAGGCTTTGATGTACAAACCCTATCTCAGAGTATCCAAATAATTGATGAGGGAGAGTTCTTTATTGAAGAATGTAAGCTATTAAAAGCTGAAGAAAAGATAAGTTTAGAAAATTATATTTTGCACTCCTGAATAAATTAAGGTATGTAAGCAGTTATAATGGCTGCTAAAACCTTTAGGTTCAAGATTAATAAGGAGTTTTTAATGAATGAGTCATATTGACCAATACTTGAACACACCGATGAATCTCAACCCCGCTAATGGTGAGACAGGCAGACCCCTGCCCCTTGACATGGTGCAGAGGAAGCACACAACACCCTCCACAAGGCTTCTTACCAAAACTGCTGAATCCAAAAGCTAGCTTCTAGACCTAACTAGCAGCAGACAGGAACTACAGTAGGTAAAGAAAGGTACTCGGTCACACCATAATGACAAACCCTGAATGTGGAGGCCTCTCATAAATAAATGATTGGCACGAGAGAAGGGAAGGACAGGGAGTGACTGTTATAGACTAAGAGAGGCTAGAGATTTAAAGGACAAATCAGCCAGAGGCAGTGTATGAAACTCAACCAACCACTATAAAAAGACATTTGTGAGATAATAGAAAATTGAATTCAGCATATTAGATAATATTAAGAAATTATTGTTGATTTTAATAGATGTGATAGTGGTATCATTGTGTTTTTAAAAGCCCTTATCTGTTAGTATTACATTTGTTTGTTTTTAGAGATGGAGCCTCGCTCTGTCGCCAGGCTGAAGCAGTGGCACGATCTTGGCTCACTGCAACCTCCGCCCCTGGGGTTCAAGCAATTCTCCTGCCTCAGCCTCCTAAGTAGCTGGGATTACAAGCACCCACCAACCACACCCAGCTAATTTTTTGTATTTTTAGTAGAGACGGGGTTTTGCCATGTTGGCCAGGCTGGTCACGAACTCCTGAGCTCAGGTGATCCGCCCGCCTCTCAAAGTCTCTGGGAAGTACTGGGGTTACAGGTGTGAGCCACCATGCCCAGCCTGTTAGTATTACATTTTGAAAAGTATTTATGAGTGAATTAATATGATGACAAGGTTTGCTTTAAAGTACTCCAGGAGAACAAATAGGTGGCATAGTAGGGGTAGGGGCAGGGTTGGAGAAAGATAAAACAGTAATGGAAAAGGTGGATAATTGTTGAAGTTATGTGATGGAAACATGGAGGTTCATTATGTTATTCTTTAGACTTGCGTGAAAATTTTCAAGATAAAAAGGATTTTGTTTTTATTTTTTGGATGTGCAGAATGTACTCCAGAAGATTCACACCTCATTCTCTAAGGAACTCTGGGCCAGCAAGGTGTGGCCGCTGGAGTGCAGGGTGATGCTCATGCTCCCCTTGGCCCATCATTGTGTGCTTCTCTCATGTCCTTCTGACCCCTTGCCACTGGCTCCTCTTCACAGTTCTGACCCTGCCATCTGGTCCGTTCACAGCCTGACCTCCTCCATCCTGAGACAGGGTCCTTAACTTCAGCTTTGCCTTCCTGCTGACTCAAGCATCCTGGGAGTTTAACTGTCAAGTGCAAAATGTCTCCTGGTCCAGAAAGACACTGACACAGTCAGGGATTTGATCACTGGGAACAAGGCAAAAGTCCACTTAACGGTATTGATGTTCAGAGTTGAAAGAGGCTCATAGTAAGTTCCTCCTAGATCCCATCTTCAGTAAAATAGATAACTTCTAATACAGATAAGATATCTCTAACCAGTATTACGGAGTAGTTAAAATTTAAAAACCAAAATCTGTCTTAAAACATACCACTTCAATATGGCAATCATATATTACGTAAAACATTTACCTAATTTATTATTTTGGTAGCCTTTAAAATTAACAGCTTGTTAAATTGTAAAGAAGTCACAAGAATAAGAAAGGAACAGGCAAAGTAGAAAATTACTGCTTTAGGAAAAATTTTCCAAGTGAGCCAAAAGAAAACAATCAAAACCCAGTATCTTGTGGTCCACCTGAATGACGAAACGGACCCACCTGTGTCTGGATTTGGCACGGTATTACCTTGAGTATACTTTATAGTTTGCCGGCCTCTCTGCCACTGATCAGCCTCCTAAGGAAGAGACTAGGGTCATCACTAAAACTTGGGTCACACAGGTGGGAGGGCTGTCCAGCCAGGTGGAATCTTACATTCTTAGTTTACATAGATGTCAACCTTACCAGCTGTTTTCTTGTTCTCTCAAGCATCCTGGCATTTCACAGTAGTGCTTCTGATACTCTGACCCTATCCCTCACCTTCCTGGTTCTGATTTTCTGAATTTCCATTCTAAAGCAAGGGTGGGAAACGATATTTGCACTACAGGTCCTTACTGAAGGATATCACATCAATCTATTTCCTGACCAGCTCTTAGCAAGAGCTTAAGAGCTCTTGTATCTCTGAAGGATTATCTTTGCAGTTCTTTTGTTCCTCTAGTAGTAATCTTCAGTTTAGAAAAAATACATTTTACATCTTGATGGAATACTTATATGCACACACACACAGCTAAAACATTGGGTTTTAAAATTCTGTTCTGTTCTATTCCATTTCATTTTTTATGTTGGTTATAAATTCATTTTACCACTTCATAAAGAGTCATAACCTGAATCATGTTCATGATCTGAAAGCTGCTGCTTGGAACATACTATCTCGGCCCTTGCAGAATTGCTTTTACTGAGTTGTGCTTTGGTGTTAGACCCTCAACAATCCTAGGAAACGTCCTTCTCATTTGCTACAGAGACATGGTTGTTTCACTTGGATGAGAACTTCCTTAGAGGATCTCGGGCCCACTAGGACAAGCTTCTCTTTTAGAAGCAGGTATATTTTCATCACATAAATAATGACAACCAGATTTGTCATTATTTATGTGACTGACCAGATTTCCATTTCGTTCTAGCTACAAAGAAGTTTATTAGCAAATATGACACTGGAGTGTAGGTCTTAGCTATCTTCATATCTGCATGTTGTTTCTCACTTGCTCTATGTATTCTGGCTTAATGTTTAGTTTCTGATTGATATTGTATTTGTTTGTTTTTTGAGACAGAGTGTTGCTCTGTCACCCAGGCTGGAGTGCACTGGCGTGATCTCGGCTCACTGCAACCTCCACCTCCCGGGGTTCAAGTGATTCTCCTGCCTCAGCCTCCCAAGTAGCTGAGAATACAGGCATGCACTACCCCACCTGGCTAATTTTTTGGTATTTCTTAGTAGAGACGGGGTTTCACCATGTTAGACAGGCTAGTCTTGAGCTCCTGACCTCAGGTGATTCGCCCGCCTTGGCCTCCCAAAGTGCTGGGATTACAGCTGTGAGCCATCTCTCCCAGCCAGGTTTATATTGTATTGTATGTACACAACCTCAAAACCTTTGTGTAGAGAATTGGAAACTCAATCAGCCAATCTTCTTCTCATATCTCAATCTGCAAGGCTATTAATAATGATGGCTGATTTATTCACTGTTCATGGTGAATGTTATGTCTACCTTGACATACTTTCCCTCTAAGTTGACACTACCAGAGTGTAAGACAACCCTATATGAGGAAAGTGTGTTAATGCAAGTAAAAGCCTCTTAGGAAACCTTGAATTATGACCTAGATAGAGCTAAATACCCTGGCTTCACCTCATGGCCAGGCTACCTGCACCTCAAATCATGGAGGGCCTCAGTAACCCTCATAACAGGTGTGTGGTAGCAGGATAATGGCACCCCCAAAGATTCCCACACCCTAGTCCCCAGAACATGGCAGAATGGACTTTGCAGATGTGATTAAATCAAGGGCCTTGAGATTCAGGGGTACATTATCCTGGATTGTCAGGGTGGGTCCAATAATCATGAGTTCTTAAAAGTAGAGGATCTTTCCCAGACATGTCAGAGGGAGATTTGACTACTGAAGAATATTCAAAGCTACAACACTTGCTGGCTCTGAAGATGAAGAGAGGGGACCTAAGCCAAAGATGTGGGCAGCCTTTAGAAGCTGGAAAGTCTCCCCTAAGGCCTCCAGAAAGGAGCGCAGCCCTGTTGACACTTTGACTTTAGCCCAGTGAGACCTGTGCCAGGCTTCCCACCTACAGAACTATAAGATAATCACTTTGTGTTGTGTGAAGCCACTAAGTTTGTGGTAATTTGTTACAGCAGCGACAGAAAGTGAATATAAGATGTGTGACCTCAGTTTTTTAGTGATTTGGATTTCAGTGCCTCATAATATATTGAAGCAAGTTAATATATTATTAACTTGAACTGTGTCCACAAATTTGGGATACAGAGAGGACCAAACCCAGGATATCTTTGGAGGGCTCAAGACTGAGCAGTCCCACCTGGACTGAGTGAACCTCATCTTGGCTTCTCTGCCTCTTGCTGGCTATAGTCCACACTGCCAGGGGAGCAGCTCTCCAAAAGGACTTCCTCCTCTGCTATGTCAAATGTCTGTTGCTGTGAACATGACCCAACATGGGTGTTCAGCCTCTGCCTAACTCACCCCTGCCCTTAGAGCCTACATCTTCAAGGCAGTCAGTGAGGCCCATCACAACTTCTGTGGGTCTGTGTCTGCACTCTGTGCTGCAGTACACATGGGCAGGCCACTCAGGAAAGGAGGTGCTGAAGAGGTGGGAAAGATACTTAACATCATTAAGATACAAATTAGGCCAGGCAAGGTGGCTCACACCTGTAATCCCAGCACTTTGGGAGGCCGAGGTGGGTGGATCACCTGAGGTCAGGAGTTTGAGACCAGCCTGACCAACATGGTGAAATCCCATCTCTACTAAAAAATACAAAATTAGCCAGGCGTGGTGGCATATGCCTGTAATCCCAGCTACTTGGGAGGCCAAGGCAGGAGAATCGCTTGAACCTGGGAGGTGGAGGTTGCAGTGAGCTGAGATTGTGCCATTGCACTCCAGCCTAGGCAACAAGAGCAAAACTCTGTTTCAAAAAAAAAAAAGATGCAAATTAAAACCACAAAGAATACCACTGCACCCCTTTTAGAATGTCTAAAATTAAAAAGACTGACTATACTAAGGCTTGGAGAGAATGTGGAGCAAATGCAACTCTCATTCACTGCTGGTTGGGATGTAAAATGGTACAACCATTTTGGAAAACATTTTGGCAATGGCTTTAAAAGTTAAACACACACCTACCGTTATTCTACTCCTAGTTTTTTTGGGTTATTGTTTTTAAGAGACAGGGTATCGCTTGCTGTGTCACCCAGGCTGAAGTGTAGTGGTGCAATCTTGGCTCACTGTGGCCTCCCACCTCAGCCTCCAGAATATCTGGGACTACAGGTGCACATCACCAGCCCTAGCTAATTAAAAAAAAAATTTTTTTGTAGAGCTGGAGTCTTGCTATGTTGCCTAGGCCAGCCTCAAACTCCTGAACTCAAGCAATCCTCCCGCCTCCATCTCCCAAAGCACTGGGATTACAGGCATGAGACACTGTGCCTGGCCTACTCCTAGATATTTACCCAAGAGAAATGAAAGCATATGTTCATACAAATATGTATGAGGTCTTTGTAGCTTTATTTATAATAAATAGCCCAAATCAGAAAGCAACCCAAATGTCTGTCTACAGGTGAATGGGTAAATACATTGTATATATTCATTCGATGAAAATACTCCTCAGTCATAAAAAAGGGATGAACTACTGAAACACATGCAACATAGAAGAACCTCAAAATAATTATACCAAGTGAAAAGAACGAGACAAAAAAAGAGTAAATGCTGTTTGGTTCCATTATATAACCTTCTAGAATATACAAAGTAATCTATGATGACAGAAAGTGGATCAGTGTTTGCCTGGGACTGGCAGACAGTGTGGAGGTCAAGGAAAGCAGACAGGCAGGAGGGAGGGATTGCTGAGTGGCAAGAGGAAACTTTGGTTGTGGAGGGTGATGGGCAGGCTCATTATCTTGATGGCGGTGATGGTTTTGGAGGCATATATATATATCAAAACTTACCTAACCGCAGTCTGGCCAACATGGTGAAACCCCATCTCTACGAAAACTACGAAAACTAGCCAGGCGTGGTGGCATGCACCTGTAGTCCCTGCTACTAGGGAGGCTGAGGCAGGAGAATCACTTGAACCCTGGAGGCAGAGGTTGCAGTGAGCAGAGATTGCACCGCTGCATTCCAGCCTGGGTGACAAAGCGATAGTCCATCTCAAAAACAAAAACAAATATAAAAACAAACAACAACAACAAAAATTTACCAAACTGTGCACTTTAAATATGTGTTATTAATCGTATGTCACTTATACCCTTAAAGCAGTTAAAATGTGTATGTTAGCAGAAACTTAAAATGTTGTGTTTCTTTTCATAATAATCTAAAAACCCGGCTTCTGCAGAGCAATTCCTTTATCTCTAAAATAAATATTATTCTGTAAGGAAGGTTTTGCTATTCTTTCTTTAATCTGAGGTTAGCAAATTAAAAAAAATCAATCTGCAGACTTAAAAGGGTTGTTATTTTGATCTTGAAAGCTATTAAAGAATTCAAAGCGTGCCATGAAATCTATAATGAAAAAGAGAAACTGAGAGGGAATTCCACATTGCTTCAGTCAAGTGCCATGAAGCAGAGTGCAACCCCCACTCCAGGATGTAGTGAGGAGATGGGATGAAAAGAGCCTAACATTAATAGCTGAGAAATAGGGATTCTAGCATTTTCTACTTCAAAAGTCTTTTAAATTCTCTTCACTTTGGTTCCAACTGTTAAATTGAGGTAATAATAACTGGATTAAGTACCTTAAATAATGTATGTTGTTAGAGAAGTGGGACCACTGATTTGATATTGTCCTCATTAATTTATTCATATAGGAGAAAGAAAGTTGCTATTTCTGCTGAAAATTTGCTCTGTTATTGATTCCTCTAGGGTTCTTCACCACAGACACATAAGTATATTTAAAACATTAGGCCGGGCACGGTGGCTCACACCTGTAATCTCAGCACTTTGGGAGGCCGAGGGGGGCGGATCACCTGAGCTCAGGAGTTCAAGACCAGCCTGGCCAACATGGCGAAACCCCATCTCTACTAAAAATACAAAAATTAGCTGGGCATGGTGGTGCACACCTGTAATCCCACCTACTCAGGAGGCTGAGGCAGGAAAATTGTTTGAACCTGGGAGGTAGAGGTTGCAGTGAGCTGAGATCGCGCCACTGTACTCCAGCCTTGGCGACAGTGAGACTCCATCTCAAATAAATAATTAAAAAATAAAACATTAGATGATTAAAAGTCATGTAACATTGTTATTTCATGTTTATAGTTTTTCTTCTATAATTGCTTTGAAAATTAAGGTAACTGCTAGGGGAACTTGTGAATACCATTTCCTGATAATTAATTTTAGATGTCACATAATTTTTCATTTTTAATGGCTTTCTTGCAAATAAAAATTGGACCATAGGTCAGAAAATGAAATACATTAAGCTGAACCTTTTTAAAAACTTGCGATCATTTATGCAAGGGAGAGTATTTCTCAAACCTGAAAAATCAGTGCTTTACTTCATATAGAGTCAAATATGTCTACCCATTGGCTATATATGGAAAGACGATAAGGAAGATTTGGGGCTGATAAATATTTGTATGTACCAATAGGTGTTCAGTTATTTGCCATGCTGTTTTATAGTATAAAGAGGAAAGGTAAAACCGCATTATAATTTTTGTTTATCTGTTCTAAGTGCAGTCTAACCATTATCTGGTTCATAGCCTCTCATGCTTCACCTACAGTACAACTCAGTTTAGAAGAATATTGGAATAAAGTATTGCTCAGTTTTCTCATTTGTTCTTGGCATCCATGCATAGCTTTCCTGGCAGGTTCCAGGTTAGTATGTTTACTGATATTTCTCCATAGATCACAAAATTGGGACATCTCCTAGAGTCAAAAGAAAACCACTGCAGCAGACTCATGGAAGAAAATGACAAGTATCAAAGATATTTAGGCAACTTAATAAAGAAGGTACAAATTTTTTTTTCTTTTGTATTTTGAGACAAGATCTCACTCTGTCACCCAGGCCGAAGTACAGTGCAGTGCTAACTACAGCCTCAACCTCCTGGGCTCAAGCATGCCTCCTGGCCTCAGTCTCATGAGTAGATGGGATTATAGGCATGTGCCACCATTCCTGGCTAATTTTTAAAAATTTTTGTAGAGACATGGTCTCACTATGTTGCATAGGCCGGTCTCAATCTCCTGGTCTCAAGCAATCCTTCTGCCTCGGCCTCCCAAAATCCTGGGATTGCAGACCTGAGACACAGTTCCCGGCCTGGTACAAACTGTCTTATGGAAATATTTGTGCCTTTTAAAAACTATGCCAAATATTAATAGAATTTTAGAGCTAAAAAGGGTCTGTGGGATGATGTAGCACATTTATATTGATCCCTTTTACTTCATAATGACATTATAAAACACACCCATTATCCTTTTAGCTGAAAGCTATCAAAGATTGTTGTGTGTGTCTATCCATTCTGCTGTTGGCAATTTAAAATCTTAGTATTGCTACTTCACTTTCAGGATAATTCTAAATCTTGCCAACTTAGTGTTCTAGTTTACCTTATTAAAACTGCATTAACTTTAACCAAATGAACTATAATCCTTAGCTGATGCATATAGTACTTTTTAGAAGACAACTGGATTATAGTTGACTCATTACTGTTGTCCATTTTTTGGTACTTCATGTTTTCTGCATGATTAATGGGCATGTTATAATTATTTTTTTCATGTTCCTGATTTCAAAATGTAAGGAAGGTGTTTTGCCTATTATGAAACTTTCATTAATAGTCAGATAATTAAACTTCAACTTGTAGTCATAAAAAAGAAAAAAGAAAAATTCTAGAATGAAAAATAATTGGTTTAGCTTATTTTTTTCAAGGTTACATCATATGAAGAAATCATTGAATGTGCTGACCAAAGGCTCGCAATATCCCACTCCCAGATTGCACAGTAAGTTGAAAAAATGAATCCTTAATTTTGTGAATATTTACTAATACCTTATTCTCTGGATTCTAAATTCTTTTTTTCAGACTCCTAGAAAGAAGAAAAATGTGCAGTTTTATTAATTAAGTTCATTCTTTATTAATATAGGTAGACTGCTTAATGTCTGGACTACTTCAACAGTTAAGCAACCAGATTTTCATCTTCCTTTCTCAGAGCTCCCTTTGATTTAAAGGGGTGATGAAGGAATTAATAAAAAACATTCAACAATTTTAGAGGACATTATCGTAGTATTCAAGTAAAATCTTGTAGTGCTTAGAAATTACTCACAAAAAGATATTGAATGCACACCAAATTAAACATATTCATACATATATCAAGAAGGAAATAAACTCATGAGAATGGGATTCAGCATGAAACACTGCAAAATCTGTGCTCCTAAACTCTGCATAGTTCTTATTTATTCATTATACTTGTTTCTAATATGCTGCTTCTTCCATCCTTCCCCCAATTTCATTTATGCTGTGCTGGCTATCACTGGAGCTTAACAAAAAGTCTAATTTTATAGAGACAGCGCCACCAAAATATGAGCTTTCTATAAGCCTGCCTCACCCAAAATAATTAAAAGTGCATGCATTTGTATCTTAGAAAGTTTGCTTTTGGTTTTCACAATTGTTTCTAAGCAGAACAAATGTCAGTTTTTCCATTTTTTCAAATTAATGCAGGCAAGTTTTAAATTTGAAGAGGGGAGAGGATGTTGTATACTCAGGAAATATAAAATTTGATTCCTCTTCAGCTTATAACCAAGGAAATTCAGCCAATGCTCAATGATCATAGGCCAATGAAATATCAAAATTAAAAAATTAATATTTAAAAAATAATATCAAACTATCATTTTGCTGATATTGCTTTGCCTCAGTTATTTTTATTTTTATTTTATTTTATTTTTTATTTTTTTCCATAGGTTATTGGGGTACAGGTGATATTCGGTTAGATAAGTTCTTTAGTGGTGATTTGTGAGATTTTGGTGCACCCATCACCCAGTCAGTATATACTGCACCATATTTATAGTCTTTTATCCCTCATCCCCCTTCCACACTTCCCCACAAGTCCCCAGAGTCCATTATATCATTCTTACGCCTTTGCGTCCTCATAGCTTAGCTCCCACATATCAGTGAGACCATACGATGTTTGGTTTTCCATTCCTGAGTTCCTTCACTTAGAATAATAGTCTCCAGTCTCATCCAGGTCACTGCAAATGCCATTAATTCATTCCTTTTTATGGCTGAGTAGTATTCCATCATATATATGTCTGTGTGTGTCTACACATATATATAATAACAGTTTCTTTATCCACTCTTTGATTGATGGGTATTTGGGTTGGTTCCATGATTTTGCAATTTTGAGTTGTGACGCTATAAACATGGGTGTTCAAGTATCTTTGTCATATAATGACTTATGTTCCTCTGGATAGATACCCAGTATTGGGGTTGCTGGATCAAATGATAGTTCTACTTTTAGCTCTTTAAGGAATCTCCACACTGTTTTCCATAGTGGCTCTTTACATTCTAGTTTACATTCCCACCAGCAGTGTAGAAGTGTTCCCTGATCACTGCATCCATGCCAACATCTACTGTTTTTTGATTTTTTTATTATGGCCATTCTTGCAGGAGTAAGGTGGTATCGCATTGTAGTTTTGATTTGCATTTGTCTGATCATTAGTGATGTTGAGCATTTTGTCATGTTTGTTGGCCACTTGTATATCTTCTTTTGAGAATTGTCTATTCATGTCCTTAGCCCACTTTTTGATGGGATTGTTTATTTTTTTTCTTACTGATTTGTTTGAGTTCCTTGTAGATTCTGGATATTTGTCCTTTGTCAGATGTATAGAGTGCGAAGATTTTCTCCCACTCTGTGGGTTGTCTGTTGACTCTGCTGACTATTCCTTTTGCCATGCAAAAGCTCTTTAGTTTAAGTCTCAACTATTTATCTATGTTTTTATTGCATTTACGGGTTCTTGGTCATTAAATCGTTGCCTAAGCCAATGTCTAGAAGGGTTTTTTCCAATGTTATCTTCTAGAATTTTTATAGTTTCAGCACTTAGATTTAAGTCCTTAATCCATCTTGAGTTGACTTTTGTAAAAGGCGAGAGATGAAGATCCAGTTTTATTCTCCTAGATGCAGCTAACCAGTTATCCCAGCACCATTTGTTGAAAAGGGTGTCCTTTCCCCACTTCATGTTTTTGTTTGCTTTGTCAAAGATCAGTTGGCTATAAGTATTTGCATTTATTTCTGGGTTCTCTATTCTGTTCCATTGGTCTATGTGCCTGTTTTTATACCAGAACCATGCTGTTTTGGTGACTATAGCCTTATAGTATAGTTTGAAATCAGGTAGTGTGATGCCTACAGATTTATTCTTTTTGCTTAGTCTTGCTTTGGCTATGCAGGCTCTCTTTTGGTTCCATATGAATTTTAGAATTGTTTTTTCTAATTCTGTGAAGAATGATGGTAGTGTTTTGATGGGGATTATATTGCATTTGTAGATTGCTTTTGGCAGTATGGTCATTTTCACTATATTGATTCTACCCATCCATGAGTATGGGATGTGTTTCTATTTGTTTGTGTCATCTGTGGTTTCTTTCAGCAGTGTTTTGTAGTTTTCCCTGTAGAGGTCTTTCGACTCTGTGGTTAGGTTTTTGTTTTGTTTTGTTTTGTTTTGTTTTGTTTTGTTTTGTTTTGCAGCTATTGTAAAAGGGCTTGAGTTCTTGATTTGATTCTCCACTTGGTCGCTATTGGTGTATAGAAGAGCTACTGATTTGTGTACATTTATCTTGTATCAGGAAATGTTGCTGAATTTTTTTATCAGTTCTAGGAGCTTTTGGGAGGAGTCATCAGGGTTTTCAAGATAAATGATCATGTCTTCAGCCAACAGTGACAGTTTGACTTCCTCTTTGCCAATTTGGACGCCCTTTATTTATTTCTCTTGTCTGATTGCTCTGGCTAGGACTTCCAGTACTATGTTGAAGAGGAGTGGTGAGAGTGGGCATCCTTGTCTTGTTCCAGTTCTCAGAGAGAATGCTTTCAACTTTTCCCCATTCAGTATTATGTTGGCTGTGGGTTTGTCATAGATGGCTTTTATTACATTGAGGTATGTCCCTTGTATGCCAATTTTGCTGAGAATTGTAAACATAAAGGGATGCTAGATTTTGTCAAATGCTTTTTCTGAATCTATTGAGAAGATCATATGATTTTTGTTTTAAATCCTTTTTATGTAGTGTATCACATTTATTGACTTGCATATGTTAAATCACCCCTAAATCCCTGGTGTGAAACCCAGTTGATCATAGTGGATTATCTTTTTGATATGTTGTTGGACTCAGTTAGCTAGTATTTTGTTAAGGAGTTTAGCGTCTGTGTTCATCAGGGATATCAGTCTGTAGTTTTCTTTTTTGATTATGTTCTTTCCTGGTTTTGGTATTAGGGTGATGCTGGCTTCATAGAATGAATTATGGAGGGTTTTCTCTTTCTCTATCTTGTGGAATAGTGTCAAAAGGATTGCTACCAATTCTTCTTTGAATGTCTGGTAGAATTCTGCTGTGAATCCATCTGGTCCTGGACTTTTTTTGTTGGTAATTGTTTAATTACCATTTCAATCTCACTGCTTGTTATTGGTCTGTTCAGGATATCTAATTCTTCCTGATTTAAGCTAGGAAGGTTGTATTTTTCCAGGAATTTATCCATCTCTTGTAGGTTTTCTAGTTTATGTGTGTAAAGATGTTCATAGTAGCATTGAATGATCTTCTGTATTTCAGTGGTGTCAGTTGTAATATCTCCTATTTCATTTCTTAATGAGGTTATTTGGATTTTCTCTCTTCTTTTCTTGGTTAGTCTTACTAACGATCTATCAATTTTATTTATCTTTTCAAAGAACCAGCTTTTTGTTTCATTTATCTTTGTATTGTATTTTTTGTTTCAATTTAATTTAGTTCTGCTCTGATATTGGTTATTTCCTTTCTTCTGCTGGGTTTGAGTTTGGTTTGTTCTTGTTTCTCTACTTGAGGTGTAACCTTAGACTGTCAGTTTGTGCTCTTTCCGTCTTTTTGATGTAGCTGTTTAGGGCTATAAACTGTCCTCTTATTGCCGCCTTTGCTGTATTCCAGAGGTTTTGATAGGTTCTGTCATTATTGTAGTTGAGTTCAAAGGATTTTTAAATTCCCTTCTTGATTTCATTTTTGACCCAATGCTCATTCAGGAGCAGGTTATTTAATTTCCATGTATTTGCATGGTTTTGAAGGTTCCTTTTGGAGTTGATTTCCAGTTTTATTCCACTGTGGTCTGAGAGAGTGCTTGATATAATTTCAGTTTTCTTAAATTTATTGAGGCTCGTTTTATGGCCTATGATATGGTCTATTTTGGAGAAAATTCCATGTGTTGTTGAATAGAATGTGTATTCTGCAGTTCTTGGATGAAATGTTCTGTATATATCTGGTAAGTCCATTTGTTCCAAGGTATAGTTTAACTCCATTGTTTCTTTGTTGACTTTCTGTCTTGATGACCTGTCTAGTGCTGTCAGTGGAGTATTGAAGCCAGCCCCCCACTATTATTGTGTTACCATCTATCTCATTTCTTAGGTCTATTAGTAATTGTTTTATAAACTTGGGAGCTCCAGTGTTGGGTGTATATATGTTTAGGATTGTGATATTTTCTTGTTGGACAAGGCTTTTTACCATATAGTGTCCCTCTTTGTCTCTTTTAACTGCTGTTGCTTTAAAGTTTGTTTTGTCTGATATAAGAATAGCTACCCCTGCTTGCTTTTGGTGTCCATTTGTATGAAATGCCTTTTCCCACCCCTTTACTTTAAGTTTATGTGAGTCCTTATGTGTTAGGTAAGTCTCCTGAAGGCAGCAGATAGTTGGTTGGTGAGTTCTTTTTTTTCTTCTTCTTCTTTTTTTCTTTCTTTCTTTTCTTTCTTTTTTTTTTTTTTTTAGACAAGTGTTTCACTCTTGCCACCCAGGCTGGAGTGCAACAGTGAGATCTTGGCTCACTGCAACCTTGGCCTCCGGGCTCAAGTGATTCTCCTGCCTCAGCCTCCTGAGTAGCTGGGATTACAGGCATGCACCACCACATCTGGCTAATTTTTTATTTTTAGTACAGATGGGGTTTCACCATGTTGGCCAGGCTGGTCTCAAACTCCTGATCTTAGGTGGTCCACCCGCCTTGGCCTCCAAAAGTGCTGGGATTACAGGCATGAGCCACTGCACCTGGCCAGTGAGTTCTTATCCATTCTGCAGTTCTGTATCTTTTAAGTGGCGCATTTAGGCCATTTATATTCAATGTTGGTATTAAGATGTGAGGTACCATTGCTTTCATCATGCTATTTGTTGCCTGTGTACCTTGGTTTTTTGTTTTTGTTTTTTAAATTGTATTTTTGTTTTATGGGTCCTGTGTGATTTATGCTTTAGAGAAGTTCTGTTTTGATGTGTTTCCAGGATTTGTTTCAAGATTTAGAGCTCCTTTTAGCAGTTCTTGTAGTGGTGGCTTGGTAGTGGGGAATTCTCTCAGCATTTGTTCGTCTGAAAAAGACTGTATCTTTCCTTCGTATATGATACTTAGTTTTGCTACATACAAAATTCCTAGCTGATAATTGTTTTGTTTGAGGAGGCTGAAGATACAGCCCCAATCCCTTCTAGATTGTAGGGTTTCTGCTGAGAAATCTGCTATTAATCTGATAGGTTTCCTTTATAGGTTACCTGGTGCTTCTGTCTCACAGCTCTTAAGATTCTTTCCTTCATCTTAACTTTAGATAACCTGATGACAATGTACTTAGGCGATAATGTTTTTGCGATGAATTTCCCAGGTGTTTTTTGTACTTCTTGTATTTGGATGTTGAGGTCTCTTACAAGGCCAGGGAAGTTTTCCTCGATTATTCCCCAAATATGTTTTCCATACTTTTAGATTTCTCTTCTTCCTCAGGAACACCGATTATTCTTAGGTTTGGTCGTTTAACATATCCCAGACTTCTTGGAGGCTTTGTTCATATTTTCTTTTTCTTTTTTCTTTGTCTTTGTTGGATTGGGTTAATTCAAAGACCTTGTCTTCTAGCTCTGAATTTCTTTCTTCTACTTGTTCAATTCTATTGCTGAGACTTTCCAGATCATTTTGCATTTCTATAAGTGTGTCCAATGTTTCCTGAAGTTTTTATTTTTTTCTTTGTGCTATTTCCTTGAATATTTCTCCCTTCACTTCTTGTATCATTTTTTGGATTTCCTTGAATTGGATTTTACCTTTCTCTGGTGCCTCCCTGATTAGCTTAAGAACTAACCTCCTGAATTCTTTTTCAGGTAAATCAGGGATTTCCTCTTGGTTTGGATCCATAGCTGGTGAGCTAGAGTGATTTTGGGGGATGTTAAAGAGCCTTGTTTTGTCATATTACCAGAGTTGGTTTTCTGGTTCCTTTTCATTTGGGTAGGCTTTGTCAGAGGGAAGGTCCAGGGCTGAAGGCTGTTGTTTAGATTCTTTTGTCCCATGGGGTGTTCCCTTGATGGGGTGCACTCCCTCTTTTCCTGTGGATGTGGCTTCCTGTGGGCCGAGCTGCAGTGATTGTTACCTTTCTTTGGGGTCTAGCCACCCAGCAAGTCTACCTGGCACCAGGCTGGTACTGGGGGTTGTCTGCACAGAGTCCTGTGATGTGAACTGTCTATGGATATCAGCTGTGGATATCAGCACCTGTTCTGGTGGATGTGGCAGGGGGGTGAAATGGACTCTGTGAGGGTTCTTAGCTTGGGTGGTTTAATGTTTTATTTTTGTTCTGGTTGGCCTCCTGCGGGGAGGTGGCACTTTCCAGAGAGCATCAGCTGTGGTAGTATGGAGAGGAACCGGTGGTGAGCAGGGCCCTAGAACTACCAAGAATATATGCCCTTTGTCTTCAGCTACCAGGGGTGGATAGGGAAGGCCCATCAGGTAGGGGCAGGGCTTGATGTGTCTGAGCTCAGACTCTCCTTGGGCAGGTCTTGCTGCAGCTGCTGTGGGGGATGGGGTTGAGATTGCTAAGTCACTGGAGTTGTGTACCTAAGAGGATTATGGCTGCCTTTGCTGAGTCATGCAGGTTGTTCGGGAAGTGGGGGAAAGCCTGCAGTCACAGGCCTCACCCAACTCCCACACAATCCAAAGGGCCTATCTCACTCTCACCATGCCCCCTTTTACAGTCTGTTTCCAGGCAGTGGGTGAGCAGGGCTTGAGAACTTGCCCCAGGCTACCCGCCTCCCAGCTGTGAAAGAACAGGGCTTTGGTTCTTTTCCCTCCTGTGGAGTCTGCAAACCAGATAGATTTCCCACCCTCCCCCACGTTCTGGCCAGGAGGCTTCTTGCTCAATTCAAATTGTTACAAAGTTCCCCCACCGCCCCCCCAACCCCCCACTTTGGATCCCTGTGGGGCCAGGCAGGAAGGGCCTGCTTGGGGACCCAGCGAGCTCCCAGGGCCTTTCTCGCTGCTTCCTCTACCCCTGTATTTCGCTTGGCTCTCTAAATTGACTCAGCTCCAGGTAAGGTCGGAAACTTCTCGCAAACTAGACCTTCATTTTCTTCAGTTGGGGTGTGTGTTTGGGAGCAGAGGGTCTCCCTTTCCCACTTCTGCAGTTTGGGCACTCACAGTATTTGGGGTGTCTCCCAGCTCCTGCAGGAGCAGTCCGCTTCCTTCAGAGGGTCTGTGAGTCCTCTCAGGGTTCCTGATTTGTTCTTGCAGTCATTCTGGAGCTAAAATTCATGACGCGAGCCTCCACACACTGCTCTGTCCATCCTAGTCAGAACTGCAATATAGTCCTGCCTCCCGTCCACCATGATGATTGTCCCAGTTATTTTTAAATTAAAAAATGTAAATGTTCTGCAGGGCTTGGGTGAAAAAAAAAATTTTTTTTAATGTGTATTTCAGTTGAGTGGTTGATCCAATTTGTGTTGAAGAAGAGACCATAGGTCAGAATCTGAATTTAGGCTTTATCATAAGCATTGTCAACTGTGACTGCTTATTAGAATCTTCTTTCTTTTCTTTTTTTTTTTTTTTTTTTTTTTTTTGAGATAGAGTCTTGCTCTGTTGCCCAGGCTGGAGTGCAGTGGCATAATCTCGGCTGGAGTCAGTAGCACAATGTCTGCCTCCCAGGCTCAAGCAATTCTCCTGCCTCAGCCTCCTGAGTAGCTGGGCCCACAGGTGTGCGCTACCACACCTGGCTATTTTTTTTCTTTTTTTTTTTTTGTTTTTTCAGTGGAGACAGGGTTTTGCCATGTTGGCCAGGCTGGTCTCTAACTCTTGGCCTCAAGTGATCCACTCACCTCAGCCTCCCAAAGTGCTGGGATTACAGTGAACCACCGTGCCCGGCTTTTTTTTTTTTTTTTGAGACAAGGTCTGGCTCTGTCACCCAGCCTGGAGTGCAGTGGCGCAGTCTTGGCTTACTGCAATCTCCATCTCCTGAGCTCAAATGATCCTCCCACCTCAGCCTCCCAAGCAGCTGGGACTACAGGCATGCACCACCATGTGTGACTTTTTTTAAAATTTATTTTAGAAACAGGGTCTCGCTGTGTTGCCCAGGCTGGTCTTGAACTCCTGGACTTAATCAGTCCTACCACCTTGGCATCCCAAAGTGCTGGGATTACAGGCGTGAGTCACTCTACCCGGCCCTGATTTACTTTTAAAAAAATCAAATCTAGTCTGTTATATCCATGAAGAACAGTATTTTTGTTTAATTATAGTGAATTAGCTTTAGTCTCATTAAAAGGTATACACTGCTTCAAAAATTATCAGGCTGTTCTGCCTATGGAGTAGCCATTCTTTTATTCCTTTACTTTCTTGATAAGCTTGCTCTCACTTTATAGGTTCACCTAAAATTAAAAAAAAATTATCTGCAAGCCCCACCTCCCGGGTTCACACCATTCTCCTGCCTCAGGCTCCCAAGTAGCTGGGAGTACAGGCGCCTGCCATGACTCCTGGCTAATTTTTTTGTTTTAGTAGAGATGGGATTTCATTGTTAGCCAGGATGGTCTCGACCTCCTGACCTTGTGATCCGCCCGCCTCAGCCTCCCAAAGTGCTGGGATTACAGGAATGAGCCAACCCACCGGGCCTGTAATTTTTCCATCCATAGGCTTTGGACTTATAGAAACAGCTGTTTACTAGGAAAGCTATTCGTTACATTTTATTTTTCTAAGAGACTAGAAAAAACTACTTGGTAATGATCCACTCTGTATAAACAACCAGAGTGCTTTCTGAAATATAAATATGTCATTTATGTGTCTGCTATTGGTGAGTTCTCGGTCTCACTGACTTCAAAAATGAAGCCACAGACCCTCATGGCGAGTGTTATAGCTCTTAAGGTGGCGCGTCTGGAGTTTGTTCCTTCTGATGTTCGAATGTGTTCAGTTTTTTCCTTCTGGTGAGTCTGTGGTCCCGCTGGCTCAAGAGTGAAGGTGCACACCTTCGTGGTCAGTGTTATAGCTCTTAAAGCAGCGCATCTGGAGTTGTTCGTTCTGCCCAATGAGCTTGTGGTTTCACTAGCTTTAAGAGTGAAGCTGCAGACCTTCACAGTAAGTATTAACAGCTCCTAAAAGCAGTGTAAACCCCAAAAAAACCAGCAATAACAACAGTTATTGCAAAGAGAAAAAGAACAAAGCTCCCACAGTGTGGAAGATGAACCCGAGCAGGTTGTCACTGCTCGTTCAGGCAGCCTGCTTTTATTCTTATCTGGCCCCACCCACATCCTGCTGATTGGTAGAGCTGAGTGGTCTGTTTTGACAGGGCACTGATTGGTACGTTTACAATCCCTGAGCTAGACACAAAGGTTCTCCACATCCCCACCAGATTAGCTAGATACAGAGTGTCAACACAAAGATTCTTCAAGGTACCACCAGAGTAGCTAGTTACAGAGTGTTGATTGGTGCATTCACAAACCCTGAGCTAGACACAGGGTGCTGATTGGTGTGTTTACAAACCTTGAGCTAGATACAGAGTGCCGATTGGTGTATTTACAATCCCTGAGCTAGACATAAAGGTTCTCCACGTTCCCACCAGACTTAGGAGCTCAGCTGGCTTCACTCAGTGGATCCCGCACGGGGGCTACAGGTGGAGCTGCCTGCCAGTCCTGTGCTGTGCGCCCGCACTCCTCAGCCCTTGGGTGGTCGATGGGACTAGGCACCGTGGAGCAAGGGACTGGGCTCCGTGGAGCAGGGGGCGGCACTTATCGCGGAGGCTGGGCCACACAGGAGCCCATGGAGTGGGTGGGAGGCTCAGGCATGGCGGGCTGCAGGTCGCGAACCCTGCCCCGCGGGAAGGCAGCTAAGGCCAGGTGAGAAATCGAGCGCAGCGCCTGTGGGCTGGCACTGCTGGGGGACCCAGTACACCCTCCGCAGCCGCTGGCCTAGGTGCTAAGCCTCTCATTGCCCAGGCGGGCAGGGCCGGCTGCTCCGAGTGCGGGGCCGCCAAGCCCACGCCCACCCGGAACTCCACCTGGCCCGCAAGCGCCACGCCCAGCCCCGGTTTCCGCTCGTGCCTCTTCCTCCACACCTCCCTGCAAGCTGAGGGAGCCGGCTCTGGCCTTGGCTAGCCCAGAAAGGGGCTCCCACAGTGCAGCGGTGGGCTCCTTAAGTGCCACCAAAGTGGGAGCCCAGGCAGAGGAGGCGCCGAGAGCGAGCAAGGGCTATGAGGACTGCCAGCACGCTGTCACCTCTCACCACTTTCTCTCTAACACTTATGTGCAGATCTGTCTGTTTCAGATGTAGAAGTCCCTGCTCCAAACAACATTATGTACTGTCTGTGTTTTTGATGAATCTATCCCATTCCTTCCTTTGTAGGAAGGAACACCTGCCTACAAAATGTGAGACTTGTTCTACCTTTGTCCCCATCACAATCATTACATCATCCTGGTGAGAGATGGATCCTCTTATAAAAATGTCCCAGTTCATTTCCTGTCCTGGCTTCCCATTTTATCAAGCCCTGCTACCTTGTTATTCAAGGTGATCTTCTATTCCATTCCTACCCATCATATGATCCCTGATCATAATCTGTAGTTTTTGAAGTCACTCATCAAAGTCTTCTGCATTAACTTCTTTACTATTCACCATCCACAGAATACCAACAGAGTCCTAGAAGGATACTTCCATGCCATATCTCCTACAGACAACACTGAATTCATAAATGACAACTCACTGCCCTCTCATGGCAACTGTGCTTTCCACCCACATGAAGCCCCTGTAAATGTTTTTCCATGCAAAACCATATCAAAAATCACAGAAAATTTCAGTGTAAATCCACAACCTTTCTTTCTAAGTTTCATGATAGTTTGAGTACAGGATGATCAAAAAGTTTGATTGGATTGAACATTCTTTTAAAAATCCGTGTCATTTTATACCTTGATCACAGAGAATAAGGTGAACATTTGTTTATCCCTAAAACTTGTAAACCCCACAGAAAGCTGCATTTCAGTATATAGTAAAAATAACATTAGTACTGCCCTTATTTATAGTCACAATCCCATTGTATTTCTTTGACTTCTTTTTCTTTTCTTTTTTTTTTTTTTTTTTTTTTTGAGACAGAGTTTCACACTGTCACCTGGGCTGGAGTGCAGTGGTGCCATCTCAGCTCACTGCAACCTCCACCTCCCGGGTTCAAGCGATTCTCCTGCCTCAGCCTCCCAAGTAGCTGGGATTACAGGTGTGCACCACCACACCTGGCTATTTTTTTTTGTATTTTTAGTAGAGACAGGGTTTCAGTATGTTGGCCAGGCTTCTTTTTTAATGAAAAAAAGGTTGGCATAAATACACCCAACTGATTTTCAACAAAGCAAACAAAAACATAAGTGGGGAAATCACACCCTATTCAACAAATGGTGCTGGGATAATTGGCAAGCCGCATGTAGAAGAATGAAACTGGATCCTCATCTCTCACCTTATACAAAAATCAACTCAAGATGGATCAAGGACTTAAATCTAAGATCTGAAAATATAAAAATCCTAGAAGATAACATCAGAAAAACCCTTCTAGACATTGGCTTAAGCAAAGACTTCATGACCAAGAACCCAAAAGCAAATGCAACAAAAACAATGATTAACACATTCATTGTGGAGAAGGGTGGCAGAGCAGGTCCCTGAGCACTGACAGTCAAGGATAGTTTCTCAGTCAGGCTTTAGACTGGAGAGAAAATAAGTGAAAACAGAGACAGAGGTGCCAGCCAGCCTGCAGGGGCCACTACAGATACCCGGAGTATGAGTCATCAGTCAGACACCCTTCCTGTGCCGTCTGGCCAGATGAGAGGCCAGGTCCTCAGATACCAGAGCATCTATACCCAGCTGTTGAGATGATGCTGCACTTGCGGCAGACCATGAGGGAGTACTTCGTGCAGCTGGTGAGCAGGCAGGGCCTGCCGCTGGAAGAATGGAGGCACACTCAGGCCATCCGTGAGCATGAAGCCCTTCTGGGTCGCTTAATGTGCCAGATGATCCAGCTCCTATAGTCTGGGACCATAAGTGGCCTGGAGCTCCAAGTGCCTCTTCCTTCCCAGGACTCTAGGGGTGATGTCAGATATGGGCAGGGGGCCCAACTGTCCAGGCAGCCTGATCCAGTTCCCCAACTGAGTGATTGTGAAGCTGCCTTCATCAGCCGTGACCTATCCAACTGTGGGATTGACATCTCTGTCTTCTATTAGTCGAGCTTCCAGGACTACAATGCCTACCAAAAAGACAAATAGCATAAGGACAAGAACACCTTGAGCTTCGTTAACCTTGGCACCAGTGAGAACAAGCTGTGCATAGATCTGATGACTGAAAGATTGCAAGAAAGTGACATGAACTGCATTGAGGACATCTTGCTGCAGTACCCTGATTGGAGAGGGCACCCGTTCCTGCAAGAAGAAGTGGCCCAGTTCCTGACCTACTAGTGCAAGGCACCTGCCCGACTTGATCCAGAAAATGTGGTTGTTCTAAATGGCTGCTGCTCTGTCTTCTCTGCACTGGCCATGGTTCTGTGTGATCCAGGCAAGGCCTTCCTGGTCCCTGCTCCCTTCTATAGTGGCTTTGACTTTAGCTCCTGCCTGTACGTGAAGGTTGAGTTGATTCCTGTCCACCTGGAGAGTGAGATCACTGTTACAAACACCCATCCTTTCCACCTCACTATGGACAAGTTAGAGGAAGCCCTGCTTGAAGCTAGGCTTGAGGGGAAAAAGGTCCGAGGCCTTGTGCTAATCAACCCTCAGAATCTTCTGGGTGACATCTACTCCTCAGACTCGCGATGGAATACCTGGAATTTGCCAAGAGGTATAACCTACATGTGATCATAGTGAGATTTACATGCTGTCTGTGTTTTTGATGAATCCATCACATTCCACAGTGTCCTAAGCATGAAAAGTCTGCCTGATCACAACAGGACCCATGTGATCTGGGACACCAGTAAGGATTTTGGCATCTCTGGCTTCTGCTTTGGTGCTCTGTTTACACCCACAACAAGGAGATGGCTTCTGCTGTGAGCATCTTTGGCTACCTCCAGAGTATCTCTGGCTTCACCCAGCACAAGCTGTGTCAACTGCTCCAGAACACAGAATGGATTGACAAAGTGTACCTGCCCACCAATAACTACCGGCTGTGGGAAGCTCACAAGTACATCACTGCCAAGCTAAAGGCATTGGAGATCCCCTTTCACAGCTGCAGCTCTGGCCTCTATATCTGGATCAACTTGAAAAAGTACCTGGATCCCTGTACATTTGAAGAGCAACAGCTCCTCTCTCCGCTTCCTGGACAACAAGCTGTTGTTATCCCGTGGCAAAGCCTGCATGTATAAGGAGCCAGGCCGGTTCCACCTCATCTTTGCAGACAAGCTCCCCCGGCTAAAATTGGCCATGCGTCAGTTCTGTGGTGTGCTACAGGAACAGAAGCAGGCTTTGATAGTGAAGCAGTTGGAGGATGCATTGAGGGAGTAGACTGTCTGCCTCCCAATGAGTAGCTCCAGCCCGTCACTTGCTCAGGGACCCCCTAATGTCAGCCCCTGGTTCAGAAGGCTGGGGTGTATTTTTGTCGGTGCTGCGACTAAGAAAATGGTGGGTTCCTCCAGGAAGATCTCATCTGACCCAGTCATCACCCTCCTTAAGCTGAGTGCCTGCTGTCTTTGGAAGCTTTGCATCTTTTTAGTCTTTGCTAGCCATTATATATGCAAAATTTTTTTATTGGGGTTGGGGTGGGAAGGCCTGGAGGCACCTAAAGAAATAAAGGAAGCTCCCTGGGCCCCTATTTAGATGGTTGATTTTTATATTCAATATCTAATAAGTTCTATATTCTCTTAAAAAAACTGATAAATAGGTGGAACTTAATTAAAAGTTTCTGCACAGCAAAAGCAATAATCAGCAAAGTAAACAGACAACCCACAGAGTGGGAGAAAACCTTCACACTCTGTACATCTGACAAAGGACTAATATACAGAATCTACAAGGAACTCAAACAAATTAACAAGAAAAAAAAATCCCATCAAAAAGTGGGCTAAGGACATGAATAGACAATTCTTAAAAGAAGATATGGAAATGGCCAACAAACATATGAAAAAATGCTCAGCATCACTAATGATCAGGGAAATGCAAATCAAAACCACAATGTGATGCTACCTTACTCGTGCAAGAATGACCATAATCAAAAAATAACAGATGTTGTCAAGGATGGGGTAAAAAGGAAACACTTCTACACTGCTGGTGGAAATGTAAACTAGTATAACCACTATGGAAAACAGTGTGGAGAGTCTTTAAAGAACTAAAAGTAGAACTACCATTTGATCCAGAAATCCCACTACTGGGTATCTACCCAGGGGACAAGAAGTCATTATTCAAAAAAGATACTTGCACATGCATGTTTATAGCAGCACAATTTGAAATTACAAAAATATGGAACCAGCCCAAATGCCCATCAATCAATGAATGAATAAGGAAATTGTGGTATATATATACACCACGGAATACTATTCAGCCATAAAAAGGAATGAAATAATGGCATTCACAGCAACCTAGATGGAATTGGAGACCATTATTCTAAGTGAAGTAGCTCAGGAATAGAAAACCAAACATCATATGTTCTCACTCGTAAGTGGGAGCTAAGCTATGAGGACACAAAGGCATTAGAATGATACAGTGCCTTTCCTTTCAGTGGAGCATGGCGGCAAGATGGCCATACAAGTTTCCAAGAAGAGGAAGTTTGTCATTGATGGCATCTTCTAAGCTGAAATGAATGAGTTTCTTACTCAGGAGCTGGCTGAAGATGGCTACTCTGGAGTTGAGGTGCGAGTTACACCAACCAGGACAGAAATCATTATCTTAGCTACCAGAACACAGAATGTTCTTGGTGAGAAGGGCCGGCAGATTCGGGAACTGACTGCTGTAGTTCAGAAGAGGTTTGGCTCTCCAGAGGGCAGTGTAGAGCTTTATGCTGAAAAGGTGGCCACTAGGGGTCTGTGTGCATTGCCCAGGCAGAGTCTCTGCGTTACAAACTCCTAGGAGGGCTTGCTGTGTGGAGGGCCTGCTATGGTGTGTTGTGGTTCATCATGGAAAGTGGGGCCAAAGGCTGTGAGGTCATGGTGTCTGGGAAACTCTGAGGACAGAGGGCTAAATCCATGAAGTTTGTGGATGGCCTGATGATCCACAGCAGAGACCCTGTTAACTACGACGTTGACACTGCTGTGCGCCACGTGTTGCTCAGAAAGGGTGTGCTGGGCATCAAGGTGAAGATCATGCTGCCCTGGGACCCAACTGGTAAGATTGGACCTAAGAAGCCCCTGCCTGACCACGTGAGCATCGTGGAACCCAAAGATGAGATACTGCCCACCACCCCCATCTCAGAACAGAAGGGTGGGAAGCCAGAGCCTCCTGCCGTGCCCCAGCCAGTCCCCACAGCATAACAGGATCTCCTTGGCAGCTGTATTCTGGAGTCTGGATGTTGCTCTGTAAAGACCTTTAATAAAATACTGTACAAAGACAGAAAAGAAAAGAAAGAATGATACAGTGGACTTTGGGGACTTGGGGGAAAGGGTGGAAGGGGGTGAGGGATAAAAGATTACAAATTGGGTACAGTGTATACTGCTAAAAATGGCAGGTAAAAGTAAATGGCAAATCCATGTTCTAATCCCTAGAATCTGTGAATGTTACCTTATATAGCAAAAAAGGGCCAGCTTTATGTATCCACCAACGTTAGTTAGCATATGTGAAAAACTAAAAAAGAAAAAGCATATGATAATTTTGACAGACAGAAAAACCGTTTGACAAAATCCAACATCATTCTTCATGAGAAAACCTAAACAACCTAGGAAAAGAAAGGAACTGTCTCAATAAGGACAAAGAGCACCTACAAAAAGCCTACTAGGGGAGGAGCCAAGATGGCCGAATAGGAACAGCTCCGGTCTACAGCTCCCAGCGCGAGCGACGCAGAAGACGGGTGATTTCTGCATTTCCATCAGAGGTACCGTGTTCATCTCACTAGGGAGTGCCAGACAGTGGGCGCAGGTCAGTGGATGAGCGCACCGTGCGCCAGCCGAAGCAGGGGCGAGGCATTGCCTCACTCGGGAAGCGCAAGGGGTCAGGGAGTTCCCCTTCCTGGGGTGACAGACGGCACCTGGAAAATCGGGCCACTCCCACCCGAATACTGTGCTTTTCCGACGGGCTTAGGAAACGGGGCCCCAGGAGAGTATAGCCCGCACCTGGCTCAGAGGGTCCTACGCCCACGGAGTCTCGCTGATTGCTAGCGCAGCAGTCTGAGATCAAACAGCAAGTCGGCAGCTTGGAATACACCATGGAATACTATGCAGCCATAAAAAATGATGAGTTCACGTCCTTTGTAGGGACATGGATGAAATTGGAAATCATCATTCTCAGTAAACTATCGCAAGAACAAAAAACCAAACACCGCATATTCTCACTCATAGGTGGGAATTGAACAATGAGAACACATGGACACAGGAAGGGGAACATCACACTCTGGGGACTGTTGTGGGGTGGGGGGAGGGGGGAGGGATAGCATTGAGAGATATACCTAATGCTAGATGACGATTTGGTGGGTGCAGCGCACCAGCATGGCACATGTATACATATGTAACTTACCTGCACATTGTGCACATGTACCATAAAACCTAAAGTATAATAATAATAAAAGAAAAAAAAAGTAAAAAAAAAACAAAAAAAAAAGCCTACTAACATTATACTTAATTATGATAGACTAAATGCTTTCTCATCATCAGGAACAAGACATTCCAGTACATTCACATTGTACTGGAAGTTCTGTCCAGTACAATCAGGCAAGAAAAATAAAACTCATCCAGATAGGACATGAAGCAAAAATGCATGTATTCACAGACACATGATCATCTATGTAGAGAATCTGATGGAATCTACAAAAAAGTTACTAGGACTATTAAGATTAGCAAGGTTGCAGGATCCAATATCAACATGTAAAAGTTGTATTTTTATATACTAGCAACAGACAATCAGAGATTAAGACACCTTTCTGATAGCATCAAAAATATGAACTACATAAGGATAAATTTGGTGAAAGTATGTAAAAGACTCATAAACTAAAAATTACAAAACATCATTGAGAGAAAGTAAAGAAGAGTTAAATAAATGGAGAGGTATATCTCTTTCATGGGTCAATTTTGTTAAGATTTTCCCCAGGTTCATTTATTGATTCAGTGCAATTCTAATTTTAAATAAACTTAACAAGCTGATTCTAAACTCATATGGAAATTCAAAGACATAGAATAGCCGAAAGAACGCTGATAAAGAAGGATAAAATGGGAGGGAAACTCTGATTCTAAGACTTTTTATAGAGCTACAATAATCAGAACAGTGTAGCATTGGTGTAAAAATATAAAAATCAATGGAACAGACCAGGGAATGCAGACCTGGACCCATACATATATGGACAAGTGATTTTTGACAAAGGTACAAAGGCAACGAAGTGGAAAAAGGGTAGCCTTCTCAACAAATGGTGCTGAAATCATTGCCGATTTTCAAAAAAATTAACTTTGATTTATACACTCCACCACATACGAAGTAAACTCAAAATGGATAATATACCCGAAGATAAAGGCTAAAACCATAAAACATCTAGAAGAAAACATATGAGAAAATTTCTATAACTTTGGGTTAGGCAACAATTTCTTAGACATGTCACTAAAAGCATGATTCATTAGAGAAAATTTTGATAAATTTGACTTCATCAAAGTTTAAAACTGCTCTTCTTTTTTTTTTTTTTTTTTTTGAGACAGAGTCTCACTCTCTCACCCAGGCTAGAGGGCAGTGGTGCAATCTTGGCTCACTGCAACCTCTGTCTCCTGGGTTCAAGTGATTCTCCTGCCTCAGCCTCTCAAGTAGCTGGGATGACAGGCGCACGCCACCACACCAGGCTAATTTTTTTGGTTGTATTTTTAGTAGAGACGGGGTTTCACCATGTTGGCCAGGCTGGTCTTGAACTCCTGACCTCATGATCTGCCCACCTCGGCCTCCCAAAGTGCTGGGATTACAGGTGTGAGCCACCTCGCCCAGCCTCAAACTGCTCTCTAAAGACACTGTTAACAGATCAAGAGACAAGCCATAGTCTGGAAGAATATATTTGTAAATCGTGTATCTGATAAAGAACTTCTATCCAGATGTAATGAACTCTCAAAACTCAGTCATAAGAAAACAAATAACCCAATAAAAATGGGCGAAGATTTTAGTAGAGATTCTACCAAGAAAGTATATGGATGGCAAATAAGCACATGAAATATGTTCATGTCAGCTGGGCGTGGTGGCTCATGCCTGTAATCCCAGCACTTTGGGAGGCCAAGGTGAGAGGATCACTTGAGTCCAGGAGTTCGACACCAGACTAGTTAATATGGCAAAATCCCATGTCTACTAAAAATACAAAAATTAGCCAAGCATGGTGGCATATACCTGTAATCCCAGCTACTTGGGAAGCTGAGGCATGAGAATCACTTGAACCAGGGAGGCGGAGGTTGCAATGAGCTGAGATTGTGCCACTGCATTCCAGTCTTGGCGACAGATCAAGACTCTGTCTTAAAAGAAAAAAAAGAAAGAAATACACTCATGTCATTAAATGCAAATCAAAGTACTTATTATACTCCATTCAGTGGTGCTGCTTTGCTTGCCTAGCTCTCAGCAGAGTTCTCCCGTGGCCTCTACAGAGGACATGATTTCCTCCAAAATAAACCAAGGACTCCATTTAGGTAGGCTTAGATTATAGCTTTTTGCCTGCAGCTCTACAAACGGGAGCACAGTGTCAATATATTCCACTGTTGCCTTGTTGCACACTTGGAAAAACTTTTCACTTTCTTTCCTTGGATATCTCCCTCCTTCAGGAGTTGGGCTCATTCTTTTCAATTCTAGAAATACAGAAGACTTATTCCATGTTGTTTCTCTGATAATAAAGCATGATAGACTCAGGCTTTTGGTATACACAGAGTCTGTTTCACATTATCTTCTGTTCCTGGGTTTGACAACTTCTCTTTATCCCTTTAAAACAAAAGCCTGATATCTCTGAAAGAAAGAGTATAAGTTTCAAAATGACAACCTACAAGTTATATTCTGGGGTATATGTGTTTTGTCCATATAATATTTAACGTATTTTTTAAATTAATTGCCAAAATTGAAAAGGGAAGATAATTCTGTAAAAATATAGATTTATATCTCCTCTTTAAAAACAAGAGTAGGCTGAGCATGGTGGCTCATGCCTACAATCCCAGCACTTTGGGAGGCTGAGGCGGGAAGATAGCTTGAGGCCAGGAGTTCAAGACCAGCTTGGGCAACATAGCAAGACTCTTGTCTCCACAAAATATTAAAACAATTAGTCAGGTGTGGTGGCATGCACCTGCAGTCCTAGCTACTCAGGAGGCTGAGGATTGCTTCAGCCTGGGAGTTTGAGGCTGCAGTGAGCTGTGATAGCACCACTACATTCCAGCCTGAATGACAGGGTGAGACTCTGTCTCTAAATAATAAAACTTTAAAAATAAATAAAACAAGAAGATCTGATCTCATGGCTGCAGCATTCTCACATGGCAACATTTGTCAAGAGCTAAGTAGCAGCTTCTTTTAGGCAAGGCCTAGGAGTGTATGCTTTTTGGTTTGTCTGAATCACCATTTAGCTGGCTTCGCTAATTTCACATACCTGCCTGACCCTTCTATAGGCGTTTGAGTTTAGACCTCTGCAGTAGAATTTCATATCCTCTCAGGTCTATTTATCCTCTACAGTAGGCTGAGGAATGGCCCAAAGATATCCAAGTTCTAATCACTAGAACCTGTGACCGTTACCTTATATAGCAAAAGAGCCTTGCAGATGTGATTACATCTTGAGTGGCGGAGATTATTTTGGATTATCTGAGTGGGCCCTAAATGCAATCACAAGGGTCCTTATAAGAGGGGGGAGGCAGAGAGAGATTTGATGACAGAAGATAAAGAGTCAACATGCAGTGGAAACGGGGAGAAAAGGTGGTGTGATGTGGGGCCGAGCCCCCTCAGGAATGAGGACGGCCTCCAGATGCTGGATGAGGCCAGGCAAAGGATTCTCCTCTCGAGCTTCTAGAGGCTGCACATCCCTGCCAACACCTTGATTTCAGGCCGATGAAGCTTATTTTGGACTTCTGACCTCCAGAAGACAATAAACGTATGGTGTTTTAAGCCACAGAATTTGTGTTGATTTGTTGCAGCAGCCACAGGAAGCTCATACAACCTCCCTGGATGGAAAAATGGGTTTGTGACGGTCTTGTAATGCTATCACATATTTTCCCATGTTAAGCTGTTTCTAGCTCAGGGTTTTTTGGGTTTTTTCTTTTCTTTTCTTTCTTTCTTTTTTTTTTTTTTGAGACAGAGTCTAGCTGTGTCCCAGGCTGAAGTGCAGTGGCACGATCTTGGCTCACCGCAACCTCCACCTCCTGGGCTCAAGCAATCCTCCCGGCTCAGCCTCCCAAGTAGCTGGGATCACAGGCATGTGCCACCATGCCCGGCTAATTTTTGTATTTTTGTAGAGACACAATTTCACCATGTTGCCCAGGCTAGTCACGAACTCCTGGGCTCAAGAGACTCGCCTGCCTCAGCCTCCCAAAGTGCTGGGATTACAGGTGTGAACCACCATGTCTAGCCAGGAGTTTTGTTTTTAACATGTTACCCCCAGGATCATATTGGATTTACTCATATAGAAGGATCAGTATGAGTAAACCACTGTGTAAGCAAATGGGAGAATATCTGAATGCTGCTTTATATATTTGCTACTGTCTACTTTCCTTCTTCGCCACTGGAACCTATAAAGGGAAAAACTGATAGAATAATTTTTAGTTGCTAGGAAAGAATCCCAAGTTTCTATATGGTTAGGTGGTTGGATAGCATATAGATAATTAGATTACCTATTTTTATCTACTAAAATCCTCCAGTGAATCTAACAAAATATTGGTCTAGAAAAGTCAATTTTAGTCATAAAATTCAATTGTTTCTTCTTTCAGTTTGGAAGAGAGAAATAAACATTTAGAGGATTTAATTAGAAAGCCCAGAGAAAAAGCCAGAAAACCAAGGTAAGTTTCCCTTTATTTTTTAAATTAATAATGTCTTTAAAATATAGGTAATACGGCCAAGTGCAGTGGCTCACGCCTGTAATCCCAGCACTTTGGGAGGCCAAGGTGGGTGGATCACCTGAGGTCAGGAGTTCAAGACCAGCCTGGCCAACATGGCAAAACCCCATCTCTACTAAAAATACGAAAATTAGCCAGGCATGGTGGCACGTGCCTGTAATCCCAGCTACTGGGGGGCTGAGGCAGGAGGATCGCTTGAACCTGGGAGACGGAGGTTGCAGTGAGCCAAGATCGTGCCACTGCACTCCAGCCTGAGCAACAGAGTGGGACTCTGTCTCAAAAAAAAATGTATATATTGATAGATAGATAGATAGTTAGATAATACTTAAAAAAAACTTTTTCTTATCTCAATTTAAGGTAAACAAGATAATTATATGAAAGTGCTTCATGTTTTGCCTAGCATAAAGTAGTTGCTTAATTAATGTTTTTTGTAGAACCTGAAATGGAAAGCCAGATTCCCTGCTTTCATGGAATGTACAGTCACTCTAAGGAAGAAACTATAAAGATTATGGGCTAAGATTTTTGTCTACAACAAAACTACTTGCCCTGCTCTGTATTTTACCACCATATTTTCTTACAGTAACATTAAGCCTTACAGTCTGCTATTTTAGAAGAGGCTCAATATCTGATGCTACAAGATGTATGCATAAACCCTGTGTGGTTGATTAAGAACATAGCAGTATAGGTAGGGCACGGTGGCTCATGCCTGTAATCCTAGCACTTTGGGAGACTGAGGCGGGTGGATCACTTGAGGTCAAGAGTTCAAGACTAGCCTGGCCAACATGGTGAAACCCTGTCTCTACTAAAAATACAAAAATTAGCCAGGCATGGTGGTGGGCACCTATAATCCCAGCTACTCAGGAGGCTGAGGCAGGAGAATCGCTTGAACCCGGGAGGCAGAGGTTGCAGTGAGCTGAGATCGTGCCACTGCACTACAGCCTGGGCAACAGGGCAAAAACTCCATCTCAAGAAAAGAAAAAAAAAAAAAAAAAGAACATAGCAGTATGTTAAAATGTGACTCTTTCTAGCCCAGTTCCTTAGGTGCTAATAAAACTGTTACCAGTTCCCAAAGTGAGAGTGAGTTTTTCCCATGTGCAGAGTTTCTGAAATAAATGATTTCAGAGAACCCCTTCCATGACTCCTATCTCTTGGCCAGATCCAAGATATAAAAGTATGGAGAGTAGGGAAGATTGGAGAAGGATTTCTTCGAATCCGTCGTGTCATGAGTTCCTGTCTCCCAGGTAATTCTACCTCTTTTACCTAAAGCCTTATGAGGAGTTTCCAGGGAATCACCTAGAGAGCTTTGAAACGTGTTCCCTAAAAGTTGGGAAACACAGAGGACTGGTGACTCATTCATGCATAAGAAAACTAAGGCAAGCTGTGGCTGCTCAGCAGAGGGGCTGTGTTGGATAGCTTTTCTCTCTGAGCTTGTTGAGACAAAGGATGGGTGTGATAACCCCTTAAGAACCATGCAGTTGAGAGTTGAGTTATCTTCAGCTCTGCCCAAGGAGGCCTGGAAGCAAGAAACTAGAAGAGAATGCCAGATTCTTCGGGGCTGATAGAGTATCGAGTGATCACCCAGAGGAGAAATGCCTCCTCGTAGGTCCAGGGAACTGCAGGACAGAGATCCCCAGCAACGGCAAGCTCCAAAGAGAAAGAATCAGCATTAGCCAATTGCCAAGCCGAGACTCTGAAGCCACCCAGCCAAGTATGAGCTGTCCTGTGGCCTTTGCCCTCCTCCTACAAATGGAGAGGGAAATGAGCAAAAAGAGGAAACTGGCCTCCAAAGACAGTGGTGTCCATCAGCTACAGACCTGAACTGATAGATGGGGAGGAGAAGCCCTGCTTTTGAGTGAAGATTAAAGGATTGATTAATATTAAGAGAGTACAGTATACCTAATGAATTGAGACTGTTTATGCCTCACAGTGAAGACTGTTACTTTAGAGTAAGCAAAAGAAGCATTGGCCCTGCTGTGTATTCATCCAAGGAAGGGCAAAGGAAAAGCTTCTCTGAGTGCAAAAAGCTTAAAGTAGAAATGGAAGACCAAAATTAAAGTTGCATTTTGATTTTGTCATAAGTCACGTTTGTTCAACATACCATTTGCAAATACAACTGTTTTGAAAATCGGAGGCCCATTCCTTCAACCTCTGCTGCCACTGCTGCCACCACCGCTACCACTGCCACTTCCCAGGGGGAGAGGAAGCGGGAGAGGAGCCCAAGTCTCCTGTCACTCAAGTCCTCCAGCCGCACCACCTCGAAGAGTTTAAGATGTTTGCCTATGCCAAGCTCGCCTGCACCCCCGCTCTGAAGTTCTATCTTAAACGCCGTAGAGTTGCATACAGACCTGGAGAGGGCTCTATAGTATTTAATGGGGCCCAGAATGGTGTGTCTCAGCTAAACCAAAGGGAGTTTCAAACCAGTGCAATCAGCAGAGACATTGAGACTGGTGTGAAATGTAATGGTGCAGGCACTGCAACATTAGGAGTGGCTGGTTCTGGTGCTGATATTGGAACAGTCTTTGGTAGCCTTATAATTGGTTACGCCAGAAACCCTGCACTGAAGTAGCAGCTGTTCTCATATGCTATCCTGGGATTTGCCTTGTCCAGACTTACAGGTCTCTTTTGTTTGATGGTTGCTTTCTTGATTTTGTTTGCCATGTAATAAACCACGGCTTGACATGTTGGTATTCATGTTAATTACAGATGTAATTCTGTGTCTCTTACTGCGACCCCAAAAACCATAGTGTTGGTGTCATGGAAATCTTTGTTATTTCCAAGGTCATTTCATTAAAGATGTAAAAAAAGAAAGAGAGAAAGAGAGAAAGAAAATAGAAAACCCTTGGCAGATTTAAACTAGCATTTGCAAGTGATAAGTTAACTATGACTTTTTCCCCAGAATGAAAAAATGTGATCTGATCCTTGGCATACCACAGATGCTCAGTAAATGCTAATTTATACTGAAGATGGATCTTCTCTGAATTGCTGAGAGAAACAATGGAATTTTTTTCCTAGGCTTATTTTAAAATAAGAAAATTTAAATATGAATTTACATGTGTTTCACCAGTTCAGACCTCTGTTTACTTATATTTGGCCTATCTTCACAATGGAGTCTAGGCCCATTTATATAGATTTAGACTGGCCTAGAAGCCAGGGGGTGAGACGGGCAGGAGAGCTCTCAAAGCCCTTTCCAGCCAAGAAGGACATTTGTTAGAAAACTCCAGACCTACATCAGCTTTCAGCCACCACCCTCTGTGAAGCCTGTGATGATTGGCCCAGTTGATCTCAGTATATTCGGCACTCAAACAAGCTTCAGCTTACTCTGCAGCCTCTCAAAATTATGGCATTGCTTTTGCCAGTTGTCTTCAGTAGTGGAAATAGTGGGAAATAAGGATATGAAAGCGAGTATCTTAATAGCCTCAGATGTTTTATTTTTGCCTCTAGTTCTTCATGACTTTCAAGGAAATTCGTTAAGTTTTCAAGTCAGAATCATATCCTAAGTAAATCTATGAAAATGTTAAATGTAGTGAGAGTGTGCCTCATCGTTATTTTATTTTATGTATTTTTTTATTTGAGATGAAGTCTCACTCTGCTACCCAGGCTGCAGTGCAATGGCATGATCTTAGCTAACTGCAGCCTCCACCTCTCGGGCTCAAGCAATTCTCCTGCCTCAGCCTTGTGAGTAGCTGGGGTTACAGGTGCGTGCCACCATGCCCAGGTAATCTTTGTATTTTTGGTAGAGACAGGGTTTCACCATGTTGGCAAGGCTGGTCTTGAACTCCTGACCTCAAGTGATCCACCCACCTGGGCCTCCCAAAGTGCTGGGATTACAGGTGTGAGCCACCGCAGCCTGCCTCATTGTTTTTATTTAAATGCACTGAGAATGATTCACATGTTATATACCAAAAAGCTTGATCTTAATCTCTGAGGGTCTCGTAGTTCCATCTTAAATGACAATTTCTCCTTGAAAGTGAGGGGAAAATATGCTAAATAATGGCACACTTGCTCACCACGTTCACTATTTCAGTCCCCCCTTCCTCCTTTTTACATTATTTTCTTTCTATTTCTTACAGATCGAAAAGCTTAGAAAATCATCCAAAGTCCATGACCATGGTAGGTCACCTTGATGATCATGATAAAGAATCTTACATTTCCATGTAATTTGACAATAACACAAGATTTAATAGGAGTTCCTGAAGTCACATTTCCATACTGTGCAACCTAGCCTTCCCGTCTGTCCTCAGATGAGGGCTCTTCCATCTCCTGTCATAGCTGGTGCTATAATTGGAAACCCCTCCCTCTAACCTTGTAGGGCCCCCTTCACTCCATCCCCACTGCTACTGCTTCAAGCCTCTGTCGTTTCTCATATGACCTGTTGCACTCACTTCCTAATTATTGTTTCTGCCTCCAGTTTTGGTCCCCTTCATGCCATCCTCCATAGAGTAGACAGAGTGATCTTTAAAAAGCAAAATATTTTCATGCCCCTCCGTTGCATAAAGCCCTTCAGTGGTTCCCAATCACATTCTGGATCAAATCTGAGCTCCTTTATGGTATAAAGTCGCCTATGATCTGGCTCCGGCCCTCCTATCCACTCTTACCATTCACTGCTTTCTCCTTCTCATCATGCATATTGGCCACGTCTAACCAACTGCAGCTTTCTAAACAAGCGATTTTTTTTCTTTTCTTTTTAGTTGGCATATTACTTGTACATATTTATAGGATACAGGCTGGGCGCAGTGGCTCACACCTGTAATCCCAGCACTTTGGGAGGCCGAGGCGGGTGGATCACTTGAGTTCAGGAGTTCAAGACCAGCCTGACCAACATGGGGAAACCTCGTCTCTATTAAAAATACAGAAAATTAGCCAGATGTTGTGATGTGTGCCTGTAATCCCAGTTACTTGGGCAGCTGAGGCAGAAGAATAGCTTGAATCCAAGAGGCGGAAGTTGCAGTGAGCCAAGATCTCACCACCACACTCCAGCCTGGGCGACAGAGAGAGACTCTGTCTCAAAAAAAAAATATATATATATATATATATACACACACACACACACACACACAGGATACAGAGTAGTATTTCCATGCATGTGCACAATGTGTGATGATTACATCAGTGTAATTAGCAAATCTATCACTCCAGACATTCATCAGTTCTTTGTGTTGGGAGGATTCACAATCCTCTCTTCTAGCTATTTGAAAATATCCAATAAATTATTGTTAACTCTAGTTACCCTGCAGTGTTATAGAACACTAGGACTTATTCCTTCCATCTAGCTGTAATTTTGTATCCATTCACCAACTTCTCCCTATCCTCCCCTCACTACCCTTCTCAGCCTCTACTAACCATGATTCTACTTCCTACCTCTATGCATGGTATGTCATTTCTGTGCTTTCTTGTTACTGCTCATGCAGCTTCTCCTAGTTGGTATGTTCTTCCCCGACTCTTTCTCTCACTTACTCAGTTCCCACCTCACAAACGCCTGTCAGCTCAAGCTCTGCCTCCTCTCTGAAGCTTTTCCTGCTCTGTCTCCCAAATGGAACTGACTTGCTTCCTCCCATGTGCCCACACTATACCCTTTGACATGATAGCACCTATGACACAGCATTACAGTTCTCTGCTTGCATGTCCTTTGACTTGACTAGAACTCTTTGAGTACAGGAATTGTCTCATATTCATTTTGATATCCTCAAGTACCTATCTCATAAAAGATACTAAGTAGGAGTGAATATTAGACTTGGGACCCAGGACCAATGCTACACTTGCTGGAGTGATCCCAAAGACCAGACACAGCTGCTGCCACCTCTGTCCCATTCCAGGACATGGGTATGTTCATAAATGCCATGGCCTATTTGTAACATAGCTTTGGGGATGAGGGGACACTCAATAGGGCATGCTTCCATATGCTGCCATTGAGACCCAGCTTTTCTCATAGTTGAACTAAGAGGGTGCCTTAATACTGTCAATGGTTTATTTATTTATTTATTTTTTAGACGGAGTTTCACTCTTGTTGCCCAGGCTGGAGTGCAATGGTGCAATCTCGGCTCACTGCAACCTCCACTTCCGGGGTTCAAGTGATTCTCCTGCCTCAGCCTCCCGAGTAGCTGGGGTTACAGGCAGGTACCACCACGCCTAGCTAATTTTGTATTTTTAGTAGAGATGGGGTTTCTCCATGTTGGTCAGGCTGGTCTCAAACTCCTGACCTCAGGTGGTCCACCTGCCTCAGCCTCCCAAAGTGCTGGGATTACAGGTGTGAGCCACCGCGCCCAGCCAGTACTATCAATTTTTAACTATGCCATGCTGGTAAGTCACTTTTGGATTATTCAGATTCTTGCTTCTATTCCTTTTTCTACGTCTGTCAATTGCCAACCAAACCAAGGAAGATGAAACTCAATCCACATTGTTCTTCATGGTGTTCCTTAGTGGGAAAAAGGTTGAAACAAACAAACAAACAAAAATATCAGTTAAAATATAGTGTTGGAGGCCAGGTGTGGTGGCTCACACTTGTAATCCCAACACTTTGGGAAGCTGAGGCGGGTGGATAACTTGAGGTCAGGAGTTCGAGACCAGCCTGGACAACATGGCAATACCCCGTCTCTATCAAAAATATAATCCTAGCACTTTGGGAGGCTGAGGTGGACAGATCACTTGAGGTCAGGAGTTCAAGACTAGCCTGGCCATCATGGTGAAACCCCGTCTCTACTGAAAATACAAAACATAGCCAGGCATGGTGGTGAGTGCCTGTAATCCCAGCTACTTGGGAGGCAGAGGCAGGAGAATCGCTTGAACCTGGGAGGCAGAGGTTGCAGTGAGCCGAGATTGTACCACTGCACTGCAGCCTGGGTAACAGAGCGAGACTCTGTCTCAAAACAAACAAACAAAATATAGTGTTGGTATTATCTGTGGAATTCATCTATCTATAGGCTTACTTTGCACCCCTTTTCCATATGTAATCAAAAATTGGCTGTTTAGGGGTTCTGTCACTGAATGTTAGTCTTTCCCCAAAACTTACGAAACATTTTTCCTTTCATTTTTAGATGCCAGCTATTTTTAAAGAAAATAGAAATGATTTAGATTAAACAAGCCTGAAGATTAAACAGTAATCATTGTTGTCAACCACTCCAGGAAGAGTCATTACTACATATGCTAGCCAAATCAATCCATGCAGATGATGTATTAAAATCTGTATAAAGGGTAAAGTTTTACATTCCAAAAATGTGATTACTTTTCTTCTAATTTCTTCCTGTGAATAATCAAATATATTCTATTTAACATAAACAGAAGAATACAGTGGTTTTTTTGGTCAAATATTGTCACAGAATACCACTCCCATTTTATCAGGCCTTTAATGATGCACAAAAATCGTCATGGATTTCACTTCAACTTTTTATTTCCTCTGCAGGACATCCTTTTTCTGTCCAGGCAGATTCTTCATAATACCAGCCAAATTTTAAAAGACACCAACTCTGAAATCCTTTGGAATTAAAACCCAGATAAAAGAGCCTGGGCGGCCAGGCGTGGTGGCTCATGCCTGTAATCCCAGCACTTTGGGAGGCCGAGGCAGGTGGATCATGAGGTCAGGAGATCGAGACCATCCTGGCTAACATGGTGAAACCCCGTCTCTACTAAAAATACAAAAAATTAGCCAGGTGTGGTGGCGGGCGCCTCTAGTCCCAGCTACTCGGGAGGCTGAGGCAGGAGAATGGTGTGAACCCGGGAGGCGGAGTGAATCCGGGAGGCGGAGCTTGCAGTGAGCCGAGATTGTGCCACTGCACTCCAGCCTGGGCGACAGAGTGAGACTCTGTCTCAAATAAAATAAATAAATAAATAAAGAGCCTGGGCAACATAGGAAGAGCTCATCTCTACTAAAAATCAGAAACATTACCAGGTATGCTGGCAAGCACTTCTTGTCCCAGCTTACTGGGTGGCAGGGGAGGGGAGTGTGGTATAAGGGGGTGGGGATGGGGGGTTGCTAAGGCAGGAGGATGGTCTGAGCCCAGGAGGAGGCTGCAGTGAGCCATGATCATACACCGCACTCTAGCCTAGGCAACAGAGTGAAACCCTGTCTCAAAACAGAAAAACCCAGATGAAAGGAGAGGACTGGTCTCTTAAGACCTAACCCTTATAATTTCCACTTTAACATAGTTTTGAGGAATTAGTTCCGAATTTAAACAAAGGAGCCAGAGATAGCTGATTTTGTGAGATGCACTAGAAAAATAAATGTATATAACATACATATTATCCTTTTGATAAATCCCAGAACCGGACTGGAGGTATAGCTATTGATCAAAATATGCCTTACAGCTGGGCACGGTGGCTCACGCCTGTAATCCCAGCACCTTGGGAGGTCGAGGCAGGTGGATCACTTGAGGTCAGGAGTTCGAGACCAGCCTGGCCAACATGTTGAAACCCTGTCTCTACTAAAAAAAAATACAAAAATTAGCCGGGCATGGTGGTGAGTGCCTGTAGTCCCAGCTACTCTGGAGGCTGAGGCCGGAGAATTGCTTGAACCCGGGAGGCAGAGACTGCAGTGAACTGAGATCTTACCACTGCACTCCAGCCTGGGCGACAGAGTGAGACCCTGTCTCAAAAAATAAATAAATAAATAAAAATAATATATATATATTTTATATATATTATATATATATTTGTACACCTTAGGTGGAAGAGAAAAACTATCTCACTAAAGTTAGTTTTGCACTTAAATTAGATAAATACAAGATGAAAATATATGTAAAGTATATATCTGGTCCTGAAGGAAGTGGTGAATAAATAAAAGTTATTATTATTGTTGTCATTTTTATTGAGGAATTCTATAAGAGAGGTCTTATATGAATGTTGAAACAAAAATATTTAATTTTTCAAATTCTAAAAGTTAGAATGACAAATTAAATCATGAGAAATGCACAGTGGGTTGCAGCTCTAATAGTGTAGTTTCATTTTAGAAAGTGAAGCATTGAAAGCTTTACTCATATTTTAAAAAGAGATATTATTATTAGTTTCATGGGATCTTCTAGGGAAAAGGAGAAAATATGATAGGAGAAGGATGGCTAATGCAGCCCCAGACATCTGCACACAAATGTGATGAAACAGGTAGAAAGGAAGCATTAACACATTGCGAACAGGACTGTGTGCATAAGTGCTGTATGCAATGTGTGTATTATGAGACACCTATGGGGTTTTACCTAGAGGTTGTCTCAGAATGAATGGCCTGCCTTGGTGTGTGATTCAAGGGTGCAGCGTTTAAGCCCGTCTTTCTTTCAATAAACATTTAATGACTTTCAATAAGCACTGGGACAGGCTCTGTGTCAGATGCCAAGGATACAAAGAAAAATGAAGATCCTAAGGAGATGATAAATAAGTAAAGTATTCTAGAACAATGTAAGATGTAATGGTGGGAGGAAATGGCCCTGGACTATGTGAGAAAACCTCCGGGAAGATTTTACAGAAATGATGGCACGTGAGCCAGATGTTCACAGCTGATGAGGTATCTCAAGACACAACAGGAAAGCAAGAGCACGCTCAGAGCATGGAGGCCTGAGATGCCAGTTACATTCCCTGAAGTACAGTTAATGTTGAAAATTCAAGCTCTTCAGAGGGTCAGAGATGAAGAAGATCATGAGGAGCATTCTGTGCTGTGCTAAGAAATTTGAACTTGGCCAGGCACAGTTGGTTACAACTGTAATTCCAACACTTTGGGAAGTTGAGGCAGGAGGATCACTTGAGCCTAGCAGTTTGAGATCAGCCTGGGCAACATAGTGAGACCCTCATCTCTACAAAAAATTTTTAAAAATTAGCTGGACATGTTGGTGCACACCTGTAGTCACAGCTACTTGGGAGGCTGAGGCGGGAGGATCGCTTGAGACCAGGAAGTCAAGGCTGGGAAGGCTGCAGTGAGCTGGAATTGCACTCTGTACTGTAGCCTGGGCAACAGAGTGGGACCTTGTCTGAAAAAAAAAAAAAAAAGGAAAGTAATTAATTTGAACTTTATTCTGATGAGAGGCTCTGAAAGATTTTAAGTAGAGGAGTGATGTGGTTGAGGTGTTATTTTTGAAAGATTGCCCTGATAGTGATAGAAAGGGTAGGTTGATGGTGGGTGAAGCTAGAATCAGCAGTACCAGTTAAACTACTGATACAGTGCTACAGTCAAGAAAAACAGACTAGGAACTAAAATAGTGGCAGTGGAAATAAAGAGGAAGATGTGCATGCTGAGTGATTTCAAAGGTAAAATGGAAAGGATGGGGTTATTAGTTAGCTGTGGGAGTGGAGAGAGAAGGGTCTAGGAAGCCTAGAAGAGCTCTGGATGAATGATGTAGAGAAGACAAGAGGGATAGCTGGTTTGTAGGGAGAGATACCCTGAGTTTGAGGTAGCTGTGAAGCATCTTGAGTGGAGGTATTTAATAAGCAGTTATGTATATGCTGAGAAGGCTCCAGTGATCAGGGAAGAGACTGAAAAACAAGAAGAGAGAGGGATCATTGATAAGCAAGGTGTCAGAGGAGAAAAGAGGGACTATGCTCCACAGCACAGCCTAGGGACAGGGACAGCTCTTCCTCTGAAATCAGGACAGGCATGTTCAGGCCAAACATAAGCCATGGTATAGTAAGTTGAGGGAGCTCATGGCTGGGAGTGTCACTCTCTTCTTGTAGTAGGGGGACAGAAGAGAGAAGTGAAAGTTGGAAATAGCCACAGCTTCTGCCTTCACAGAGTAAAGCTTTGGCTCTCGCCACAGGAGATTGCATGGGGACGCAGTTTCCTCTCCTGTCTGTGGACTTAGGCACTTTCCTCTTTTTTCCTCTGGTCTGTTTGGTGTCTTGTCCTCTTGACTCTGACGCATCGTATCTCCTTGAGGATTTGCTCCGGCAATCATTTGTATCTTCTCACACCTTACTTTATAACTCTTCATTGAACCCTACCCTAGCCTTTAAAAAAATTCCTTCCTGCAACCCTTTTCTTTTCTAAAGCTAGCATGGTTCCTCTCTTTTCACTCCCCATTATAAACCTTCCAAAAGATTGTTATTTGCAGTTTACAAGGCACTTTCACACACTATCCTAAGTAGGTTATCTGAACTCATAGTGTTTCTGATAACTATTTTCCTATATCTTCAGTCTTCATAACTCTGATTTTTGAAGGCTGTATTTTCATGGATATGTGTCATAATTCACTTAAATCTGTTTTATGGACAGGTTTTCAAATCCTTACTCCCTAGTCAGTGTTCATTGCCTTCTGTGCTCTGGGCCCAAACTTCTGTGCCTTTCCCCATATTGTTTCGTTTTTTGGGAATGCACTTTCCTTGCCCACTAAAAGCCCTCCTTCCTTCACATCCACCATGCAGTACCTCATATTTAAAACATTTGTACCCTTCGAGATCTAATTCAGATATCACCCTCATCCTCATCTGAAATGCCTCTTTCCTCTGTTTTATCTGACTTTTTAATGGCACTTAGCACATTCTTCCCTAAATTATAACGCAGGGGAGATAGTATGGAATAGGAAAAAGAGCACTCGACAGGGAATCATAAGATTCAGATTCAAACCCTGGCTCCTCCATAACATCTGTTTTAGGAAACTAAGTTCATAGTCACTCTAGTTTAAGAACAGTTACAGGACTGTGCTAATATTGTTTAAGGATATAAATGTCTTGTATATTATGTTCTATCTTTCAAAGATTGTTAACATTCGCCTATATAAATGCAACTCTTTGTAAGAGTGAGCCGCCTATATAATTCAAATCTAGCAGATCCAGTCTGAAAAAAACTGCAAAGGACTTTGGGAATTAGTATGAATTATGATTGCACCTTAGGGGTAAGGTGTGAAACTGGACAAAGATCATCCTATATTTAGCAAGGTTAAATGTGCATGAAGAACAATTAGAATATATTTTTATAAAAGTCTAGTGAGCACAATATGGTAAAAATTCAACACTATAATACAGTGGAGGAGTCTTATCATAAATGGGGCCAAGGGCCAAAGAAGGTGCTGGGAGAAGAGTTTTCAATTTTCAAAATTTCACAGCAAAGCTGCTCCACTGGGCATGTCTCCACTTGTTTGATGGGAGGATTTGATCCCCTAATGAAAGAGTGTTGGTAACTGGAAGAAGAGGCATAAAAACTGTAGTACATAAATACACAAGTTATTACAACTAATAAATATATTTTATATACTCTTCCCTTTATTGAGGGATGATTTATGTGCTGTAAAATTCAACTATTTTAAGTATACAATTCAGCGATTTTTAGCAAATTTATACAGTCATGCAATAATCACCACAATCTAGTTTTAGAATATTTCCATCACCCTATCCCCGAATTTCCTCCATCCTATTTGCAGTCCATCACTGCTCCCACCCCATGTTTCCCAAAAATTCTGATCAATCTTCTTCCTGGGGAACATGCAAGAGAAGGGTTAGTAGGACAAACTGTGATCAACTGCTGCATTTGAGCTTGAGGCATCGGGGCTACCACCTGGGAAAGTTTTAGTATTCTGCTGTCATCTCCTATGAACTATCTAGTTTTTGCAGGGGCGAGCTGGCAAATTAAACTGGGATTTAACACAGACCACCACCCCTTTGAAGGTGACACACACCTCTACCATTCCCCACTGATGTGATTGGTTTGTATTTTTAATTTTTAATTTTGGCTGGGGAGGGGAGTAGTGGTGGTATTCAATACTAAATGGCAACTGTGGTGGTGCTTCAGGGCTCTTTGTCATAGGAACCTGACTTCTGCTTCAGTTCTGGGATTGACAATTGGGTCAGGCCCAGTGGAGAAAGGGGAGCTGTCTAAATTCGTTCCTGCTGCTGTAACAAAATACCTGAGACTGGGTAACTTATAAAGAACAGAAATTTAGGCCGGGCGCAGTGGCTCACCCCTGTAATCCCAGCACTTTGGGAGGCCAAGGCAAGCAGATCACGAGGTCAAGAGATGGAGACCATCCTGGCCAACATGGTGAAACTCTGTCTCTACTAAAAATACACAAATTAGCTGGGCATGGTGGTGCACGCCTGTAGTCTCAGCTACTCGGGAGGCTGAGGCAGGAGAATTGCTTGAACCCGCGAGGCAGAGGTTGCAGTGAGCCAAGATTGAGCCACTGCATTCCAGCCTGGCTACAGAGCGAGACTCTGTCTCAAACAAACAAAAAAAGAACAGAAATTTATTTCTCACAGTCTCAGAGGTTAGAAATCTGAGATCGAGGTGCCAGTAGGTTCGGAGTCTGGTAAAGGCTGCTCTCTGCTTCCAAGAAAAGGTTGCTCTCTGCTTCCTTGTTGCTGTGGCCACCAGAGGTGATGGATGCTGTGTCCTCACATGGCAGAAAGAACGGCAGGTCAGGTGCAGTGGCTTGTGCCTGTACTCCCAGCACTTCAAGAGGCTGAGGTGGGTGGATCACTTGAGGTCAGGAGTTCAAGACTAGCATGGCCAACATGGTGAAACCTCGTCTCTACTAAAAATACAACAATTAGCTGGCTATGGTGGCGCATGCCTGTAATTCCAGCTACTCGGGAGGCTGAGGCACAAGACACTTGAACCTGGGAGGCGGAGGTTGTGGTGAGCTGAGATCGTGCCACTGCACTCCAGCCTGGGTGACAGAGTGAGACCCTGTCTCAAAAAATAATAATAATACAAAATCAAGAATGGCAAAAAGGGCCTAGGTAGTTCTCTCTAGAGCTTTTATATGGTTGCTAATCTCATTCATAAGGGCTCTGACTTCAAGACTTAATCACCTCTGAAAGGCTCCTCCTCTTATAATACTATCATGTGAATTTTAGGGGACACATTCAGACCACAGCAGTATGAAAACTTTTTATTGGGATGACTGCCCTCAGCCTTCTGGTTTTTCTTGATTTCTTTTTTTCTTTTTTCTTTTTTTTTTTTTTTTTTTTGAGATGGAGTCTTGCTCTGTCTCCAGGCTGGAGTGCAGTGGCACAATCTCAGCTCACTGCAACCTCTACCTCCTAGGTTCAAGCAATTCTCCTGCCTCAGCCTCCCGAGTAGCTGGGACTACAGGCACGTGCCACCACGCCCGGCTGATTTTTGTATGTTTAGTATAGAAGGAGTTTCACCATGTTGGCCAGGATGGTCTCGATCTCCTGACCTCGTGATCCACCTGCCTTGGCCTCCCAAAGTGCTGAGATTACAGATGTGAGCCACCGCGCCTGGCCTCTTGATTTATTTAATTGTATAAACTAAACAATGCTGTTGTTGAGTGCCCATCTGTCTTGCCTCTAGGAAGGTGTTTTATCGGCTGTTACCATAACTCTCTGCAGGTTACTCCCCTTGCCCGTTCCCCAGCCCCTCTCCCCTATTCTGACCCTGCAGAATTGTGAGCAGTGTGCCCACATTGTTGCTGACCATTAGGTGATGCCATCTGGCCTCCATTCCCATCCTTACTCCCACTGCTGTCAGTGCAGTTCCATAACAGCATCTCTTGCCCTGAGCCCAGACCTCCAGAGCACAGCTGACCAATGGTCTTCTCAGCCCCTCTCACCAGTGCATTTCTCATCGCTTTGGTAAATGGAGTGTCCTCTAAGGCCTCTTACAGAATATAAGCAGGTGAGTTTCCCAGCCTTATGTAGTACAGTTATCCCTCAGTATCCGAGGGGGACCAGTTCCAAGACCCCCAATGTATACCCAAATCTGCGGGTTCTCAAGTTCCTTAAAATGACATATTATTTGGCCGGGCCCAGTGGCTCACGCCTGTAATCCCAGCACTTTGGGAGGCCGAGACGGGTCGATCACAAGGTCAGGAGATCAAGACCATTCTGGCTAACACGGTGAAACCCCATCTCTACTAAAAATACAAAAAATTAGGCAGGCATGGTGGTGGGTGCCTGTAGTCCCAGCTACTTGGGAGGCTGAGGCAGGAGAATGGGGTGAAACCTGGAGGCAGAGCTTGCAGTGAGCCAAGATGGTGCCACTGCACTCCAGCCTGGGCGACAGAGCGAGACTTCGTCTCAAAAAAAAAAAAAAGACATACTATTTGCACATAACCTACACACACCCTTCCATATACTTTAAATCATGTCTAGATTACTTATAATATCTAACATAGCATCAATGCTATGTAAATTGTTATAATATACTTTTATTTGTATCTTTATTGTTGTGATTTTTATTTATTTTCCAATATTTTTGATCTGCAGTCAGTTGAATCCAAGAATACAGAACCTGTAGACACAGAGAGTAGACAGTGTGCCCATTCTAGCAGGCCTATATTTAGGTGCCAAGCAGAGAAGAAGGAGGGGTTGCTGAAGTGGAAGGAAAACCAGAAGCATGGATGTCAGTGAGCCTCGAGAAACAAGTGCTCAAGAATGAGAGGAGGAAAGGCTCACATGAGGGCCATTAGACCTAGCAAATTTTAGTGAAGTGTTAAAAATAAGAGCACAGTTGGAATAGACTGAGAAGAAAATGGAGGAGTAAAATACTGATGCTTTACTGTGTCAGGGAGCAGAGAAATTAGACTATTGCTGAAGGGGAACCAAGGCCAAGAGAGAGGTTTTTTTTTAAAGACAGGGAATATTATATTTGTCTGTTGATGTTCAAATAATGAATTAGAGAAGTAGAAATGTATTGTGAGGGAGAAAAGAGGGGGCTATTTTCAGAATCACATGTCCTTGAGCAGGAGATGGGATCTAAACCACAAATGGTGGTTGGCCTTTGATGGGCCTCTAAACATTGTTTTATTGTAACTGAAAGGACTGATGGCTCACACCTGTAATCCCAGCACTTTGGGAGGCCAAAGTGGGAGGATTGCTTGAGGCCAGGAGTTGGAGACCAGCCTGGACAACATAGCAAGACCCCATCTCTACAAAAAAAAATTAACTTGGAATGGTGGTGTGCCTGTAGTCTTAGCTACTTGGGAGGCTGAGGCAGGAGGATTGACTTGAACCCAGGAGTTCAAGGTTACAGTGAGCTATGATTGTTTCACTGCACTCCAGCCTGGAAGACACAGCCAGACCCAATCTCAAAAAAAAAAAAAAAAAGGCAGAGCCTGAGCATAAGGATGCAAGTAAGTGGGGGGTTTTGTGGTGACTGATCAGGTAGTTATGACTTCATCTGTTCTTTTCTATGAAGTATGGGCTGGGGAAGGACTGGAGGCCTTCCTAAGTGAGGAGGTGGGCTGGAGAGCCAGCACTCCCTTTAAAGTCGTTCTTATTTCTTGTTTCCTTTCCCATAGTGCCCTCTTTTCATAAGGATTATAAAGGAGTTTTTTTCCTTGGAGGTATAGTTCACAAAAGCTATTTTTTTTTTTTTTTTTTTTTTTTTTTTTAGCCCTTGCTACATGAAAGAATGCTTAAGCGTTTGCTTATATATAATAAACATAATGTTTTTGGGGTTTTTTGCTCAATGTTTTTTCATTTCTTATTAGGTTTATAATCAAACTTGGGTTCAAATTTATGGAGGAAAGATGTGACTTGTAACAACACTATACCTTCATTGATTCAACAAATACTGAGTTCACAATGGGTATCAGGCACCCTTCTATAACATTAAGACACAAACTCCCTGGCCACAAGATGTTCACAGGTGACCAACAGGAGACAGGCTGAACTATACTGTGAGAAAAGATAACCAGTACTATGAACAAGAGGAGAACAGAGGGGAATGGAGAATGTGGGGGCAGGAGGGTTGGAATTTTAAAGCAGAGGTCAAGGTAAGCCTCACTGAGAAGGTGACAATTGAGCAAAGATTTAAAGGACATGAGCGGCCGGGCACAGTGTCTCACACCTGTAATCCCAGCACTTTGGGAGGCCGAGGCGGGGGGGGGGTGGGGGTGGATCACCTGAGGTTAGGAGTTCAAGACCAGCCTGACCAACATGGTGAAACCTCGTCTCTACTAAAAATACAAAAATTAACCGGGCGTGGTGATGGGTGCCTGTAATCCCAGCTACTCTGGAAGCTGAGACAGGAGAATCGCTTGAACCCAGAAGGCAGAGGTTGCCATGAGCCGAGATCGTGCCACTGCACTCCAACCTGGGTGACAGAGCAGGACTCCATCTCAAAAAAATAAAGGACATGAGGGAGTTTCTTGGCCACACAGTTACTTGGTGGGGGTATAAAAGAACAAACACTAGTACTTAACAAACACATTTGTGAGTGATGTGGAGGGAAATCTTAAGTAATCAAAGGGAAAGAATCCTCTGCTTTTACACATTCTAAGGGAATGAAATGACAGATGTGGAGAATCAACTACGGATTTGTCTGAGCTCTATGAAGGAGAGTCACCAGGATATGGAATATTCCCTGAAAAGAAATCCCTTCAAAGAGATTGGTGCAGACATGGGGAAAGATTTGGAAAGACTTAAATAAATTAGTAAATGGAATTCATAATTCCATAAATTAAGGATTGGAACCAAGTAGGGCAGAGAGCTCTGGGTGGGCACCAAGGAAAAGCTGCTTATTATGGGGAGAATGTGGATCACAGTGATGCAGAATTGGCGAGTGCACCGGTCAGGGCGAGCCCCTTACTTCCTTGATCACAGTTGTCATTTTTTAATACTAATTGGACAGTCACACAGGTCTTCTGTTTTCTGTTTACATGTTCTTATTTTCCCTAAATTCATCACATCAGTAATATCTAGAGTAGGCACACTTTATTTTTCCTGCTGCACCAACAGTAGCTGGTTGTGTAAAATTCAAGTCCCAAGTAAAATCCGATAGTAATCGATTGATGACATCATCGTTGGAGTGGAAGTCACAGGTTAAGCCTAAACTAAATTACCCTTACATGTTCAGGCTATGCCTGAACATCTGAGAACCGGTGAGACAGACCTACTAGGAATCTCTTTACCATAAAGAATGAGACGTCGTCCCCTTCAGTAATCAGTCCTCTGAATGGGGAAAGCAAGCCAGTAAGACACGGTGGTGCCGTGATGGAGAGCAGGTGTGATTTTGAGTACAGCATGAGGTCTGTAACTTCACCATCTATTACGGTCCCCATCAATTGTTTCTGGTGTTAGGAGAGAGTAGCAAGTTAAATAGAAAGATGTATTTGTCAAAACACCTGTCAGACATCAACAAGCTCAGAGCAGGTCTCATTTGAAACTCATGAAAGGGTGCCTCGAAGTAGGGGAGGGAGATTATGCTGAGTCAGTGGAGAACTCTGCAAGGTACAGTCACCTCAAAGCAGGGACAGTGGCCCTGGTAGCTCTGAGAGCTCTGACAGCGTGCTGGCAGCCCTTGCTCGCTCTCGGGGCCTCCTCGGCCTTGGCGCCCACTCTGGCAGCGCTCGAGGAGCCGTTCAGCCCACCGCTGCACTGTGGGAGCCCCTTTCTGAGCTGGCCAAGGCCGGAGCCTGCTCCCTCAGCTGGCGGGGAGGTGTGGAGGGAGAGGCGCGGGCGGGAACCGGGGCTGCCCGCGGCGCTTGCGGTCCAGCGCGAGTTCCGGGTGGGCGTGTGCTCGTCGGCCCCACACTCGGAGCGGCCAGCCGGCCCGGGCAGTGAGGGGCTTAGCACCTGGGCCAGCAGCTGCTGTGCTCGATTTCTCACTGGGCCTTAGCTACCTCCCCGCGGGGCAAGGCTCGGGACCTGCAGCCCACCATGCCTGGGCCTCCCCGGAGCGCCACCCCCTGCTCCACAGCGCCCAGTCCCATCGACCACCCAAGGGCTGGAGTGCAGGCGCACCACAGGGGACTCCCAGGCAGCTCCAACTGCCGCCCTGGTGCGGGATCCATTGGGTGAAACCAGCTGGGCTCCTGAGTCTGGTGGAGACTTGGAGAATCTTTCTGTCTAGCTAAGGGATTATAAACACACCTATCAGCACTCTGTATCGAACTCAAGGTTTATAAACACACCAATCAGCACCCTGTGTCTAGCTTAGTGTTTGTGAATGCACCCACTGGCACTCTGTATCTAGCTAATCTGGTGGGGATTTGGAGAATATGTCTAGCTAAGGGATTGCGAATGCACCAATTAGCAGTCTAACTCAAGGTTTGCAAATGCACCAATCAGCACTGTATCTAGCTCAGGGTTTGTAAACACACCAATTGACACTCTGTATACAGCTAATCTAGTGGGGACATGGAGAACTTTGTGCCTAGCTCAGGGATTGTAAACACACCAACCAGCAGGATGTGGGTGGGGCCAGGTAAGAAGAAAAGCAGGCTGCCTTTACCAGCGGTGACCTACTCAGGTCCCATTCCACTGTGTCCGGAATTAGGGGGGCCTCATTGGTCTGACTTAAAGAATTAAAGCTGCGGACCCTCACGGTTAACGTTACAGTTCTTAAAGAGGGTGTGTCCGGAGTTTCTTCCTTCTGGTGGGCTTGATGATCTCACTAGCTCAAGAGTGAAGCTGCAGACCTTCACAGTGAGCCTTACACCTCTTAAGGTAGCATGTCTGGAATTATTCATTCTTCCTGGTGCGTTCGTGATCTCCTTGGCTTCAAGAGTGAAACTGCAGACCTTCACAGTGAAGTACTACAACTCATAAAGGTAGCGTGAACCCAAAGAGCAAAAGAACAAAGCTTTCACAGCACAAAAGGAGACTGGAGCGGGTTACCACTGCCACGCTCGGGCAGCCTGCTTTTATTCTCTTATCTGGCCCCACCCACATCCTGCTGATTGGTAGAGCGAGTGGCCTGTTTTGACAGGGTGCTGATAGGTGTGTTTACAATCCCTGAGCTAGACACAAAGGTTCTCCATGTCCCCACTAGATTAGCTAGATACAGAGTGTGGACACAAAGGTTCTCCAAGGCTCCACCAGAGTAGCTATATACAGAGTGTTGATTGGTGCATTCACAAACCCTGAGCTAAACACAGGGTGCTGATTGGTGTTTATAATCCCTGAGCTAGACATAAAGGTTCTCCACATCTCCACCAGACTCAGGAGCCCAGCTGGCTTCACCTAGTGGATCCCGCACCGGGGCAGCAGGTGGAGCTGCCTGCCAGTCCCACACCGTGCGCCTGCACTCCTCGGCCCTTGGGTGGTCGATGGGACTGGGTGCCGTGGAGCAGGGGGCAGCGCTGGTCAGGGAGACTCCGGCCGCACAGAAGCCCATGGGATGGGGGAGGCTTAGGCATGGTGGGCTGCAGGTCCTGAACACTGCCCCGCGGGAAGGCAGCTAAGGCCCACCGAGAAATCGAGCACAGCAGCTGCTGACCCAGGTGCTAAGCCCCTCACTGCCCCCGGCCCCACCCGGCTGGCCACTCTGAGTGCGGGGCCCACCAAGCCCACGCCCACCCAGAACTTGCCCTGGCCCGCAAGCACCGCGCGCAGCCCCGGTTCCCGCCCGCCTGCGCCTCTCTCTCCACACCTCCCCGCAAGCTAAGGGAGCTGGCTCCGGCCTTGGCCAGCCCCGAAAGGGGCTCCCACAGCGCAGCGGTGGGCTGAAGAGCTTCTCAAGTGCCACCAAAGTGGGAGCCCAGGCAGAGTAGGCGCCGAGAGCGAGCGAGGGCTCTGAGTACTGCCAGCATGCTGTCACCTCTCAGAAGCTTTGTTTTTTGCAATAAATCTTGCTGCCGCTCACTACCTTTATGAGCTGTAACACTCACCGCGAAGGTCTGCAGCTTCACTCCTAAAGCCAGCGAGACTGAACCCACCAGGAGGAATGAACAACTCCAGACATGCCACCTTAAGAGCTGTAACACTCACTGCGATGGTCTAGTAGCTTCACTCCTGAGCCAGTGAGACCACGAACCCACCAGAAGGAAGAAACTCGGAACACACCGAACATCATGAAGGAACAAACTCTGGACTTTAAGAACTGTAACACTCAGCACGAGGGTCTGCAGTTTCATTCTTGAAGTCAATGAGACCAAGAACCCTATTCCAGACACAGCTCTGACATAGAGTGGCAACACTGGTAGCGTGCACAGGAGCAGAGGCAGCAGCAAAGTGAGAGGAGGCCCTCCACTTATGCTGGGCACCCTAGTAGCAGCAGCAACACAGCAGCGGTGCCACTGGTGGCCTGGCAGAGTGGAATTGGGTTGATTCAGCCCAGCACCATCAGGCTGTGACTTTAGCAGACTGTGGGTAGTGGTGGCAGTGGGTCCAAGCTGCATTTACAGCTCCCAGGACAAGGAGACCTGAAGCAGAAACAATGCAGGAGTAGAACAGCAGATGTCCTAGGCCAGTAGTGTATGGAATCTGGAACCAGATAGCCTTCTTCAAAGCTTGCATCTGCCATTTGCTAGCTTTTTGAAGCCTTGAGTAAATTACTAACCTCTCTGGGTCTGTTTTCTCTTCAGTAAATAATATCCAGCTTATAGAGATGTTTAGAAAATTAAATGAAAAAGCACAGTTCTAATGAGGTGATTGACAATAGTAAGCATACGATTTACTTCCTCATCTTTATGACATCTCACACTGGTCCAGTCCAAGATTACTTAATATTCAGATTAATTTCATGAACTGCTATATTACTCCAGCAACTCAAATCCAAAATAGATGAAAAGGAAACTAAAGAAAACTGGACAGCCATTGCTGCACCTATTGTATAGTTACAAATGCTGACTACATACCAAAACACTGTTTAGGTGACTTATAATTCTGGAATGTCACATACGAATTTAAGAATTGCTGGCCAGGCGCAGTGGCTCACACCTGTAATCCCAGCACTTTGAGAGGCCCAAGCGGGTGGATAACCTGAGGTCAGGAGTTCGAGATTAGTCTGTCCAACATGGTGAAACCCCCGTCTCTAGTAAAAACACAAAAATTAGCCGGGCGTGGTGGTGTGCGCCTGTAGTCCCAGCTGCTTAGGAGGTTGAGGCAGGACAATCACTTGAACCCGGGAGGCGGAGGTTGCAGTGAACAGAGATGGTGCCATGGAACTCCGGCCTGGGCGACAGAGCAAGACTTCGTCTCAAAAAAAAATAATAATTTAACAATTGTCACTACTTAACCATGGGAGAGGGTGTGGGCAGACAGGGGACAAAGATTTTCCACTGTATATTTTCATGGTTTTTCCTTTGAACAATGTCCTCTCTTCCAACAAAATTTTTTGCTTTTAAGTGCCACATAAAGGCAGCTCATGTTCCTTAGATCGCCGTTATCAAGAGGATCGTCATTCAAATAAAGTAACCACTGACAATGCTAATTAATTGGGAGTAAAGAACTGGGCGGAAAGAACGGCTAACCGCAAGCTGCCGGCTCGCAACTGCGGCGGAAGGCGGACTCTCGCGGGAGCCACAGAGAGGCCAGCAGCCGGCCACGTGACTTCCGGGAGGCCTGCTCTCCCCACCTCTCGGCGCTGAGCAGCCACGTCGGCGTCGTTCCCTGGTCCGGGGAGGGGCGTGGCAAAGGCCCGTGCGTGGTGCGTGTCCCGCCCCTCGCTGCCCGGAGCCCGGATGAAGAGTAACGCCATTACCGCCGGAGCCGCCGAGAGCGTTAGCGGACGGAAACTGGACACTGGACCGGCAGCGCCATGAGACTCCTCCCCCGCTTGCTGCTGCTTCTCTTGCTCGTATTCCCTGCCACTGTCTTGTTCCGAGGCGGCCCCAGAGGTGAGGCTAAGGGAGTGTGCGGAGGGGGATAGCCAGGAAGGAGATGCCCGTGATGGCAAGTTTGAAGTTGGAGGCGGTGGCCGCTCCGGGTCTTGGGGTCAGCGTCCCCCCCGCTGGCCTCTCTCCGCCCTCTCCCCAGGCCTAGGCTCGTAGCAGCAGGGGTCCCCGCGGGCGCTGGAGACCCCGCTGCGGCCTGCCCCTTGCACGCGGAGCGCGGGGCCGTGCTCGGGCGACGTTGCTTCGTGGCCGGCCGAGGGCTGGGCTTGCTCCTCTTGCCCTGGACCCTCGCTTGCAGGAGCGCACAGAACTGGAGGGTCCTCGGCTGCAGGAGGAGGCGCTGGACACGGCTGCGCTCCGAGCGCGCCTCAGCCGGGCTGTTTCTTTTGGCCGCCTCCGGCTCCGCTCCACCCCCAGCCCCTCGCGCTCAGGGCTGACGTGTCTTTAGCTTCCACGCCGGGAGTCCGTCTTCATTCATTTGCCAAAACCCTTGTTTTCTACACATCTAAGCCATCAGAGTGTCTTGTTTAATGGTCATCTGCCTCGTTCACCCCCTGCTTGACCCGTATGTGTTACTAGGAGGCTTGATTTCAGACAAACTACCCCATCGTCACCCCCGTTATCCGCCCCTGCTGCCAAGCGGACTGAAGAATCCCTGTGGGATGTCTCCCTTATTTCTGCCTTCTTCCTCTCCTTTTCCTTCCATGGAACAATTTTTTGTTTGTGGAAGCATCGTATTGTGCTGAAAAAATGTGGCTTACTTCGAGTGTTTTTAATACATAGATTTAGTCTTCCCAACAATTAACCCAGCAGTTAAGTGTGAAAATAACTTAGCAGAATATAAAAATGTGGCAACTTGACTTCCTGCCCAGATTTTGTTATGAACTCCGACTTTGTAATTTGTAAAGTGAAATAATTAGTCTGACTAAGCACTAGAATTCCCTTTCATTCTGTAAGTTTAAGCAAGCTGTGTGTCTTAACGGTAGTGACAGGTATCCACGAGTTGTTTTGCGATGAAAAGTGAAGTGACTGGCTTCTGTTTAATAGCTAGAAAACCAAGTGGGAGAATTAAACAACTGTTAATGAGTTCATCTGCAGGTTTAACAAGATTCTTTTACTTTAGGAGTCGTTTGCTGGTTCTCTTTAAGCTTTTTAAAAGAAAACTTGACAAATGTTGTAGTTTTAGAACTATAACCATTTTCAAGTTGTAAAAACTTTCAAGAAGCATCAATTCATTATCTAAACTGAATTAATATCTTGTAAACATTTTTTGTGAGTAACGGTTTTTGTGTTTGTTCGGTTTTTCCAGTTGAATGAAGACTGTTAGACTTCATGGGGACAAAATTGTTATTGGTTAACATTAAAATAATAAAATTGTTTAATATCTATGAAAGACCTTTATATTCCAAAGTGCTCAAATTTAACCACAACTTTAAATTACTATGTCAGACATGGTATTTTTCTTACTGGTTTTTGAAAAGGACTTGTAAGTTATGAATGCACTATTTTAGTCTTTGTTCAGCAGGCAGTGAAATCTCTTTAGTTCATAATGTATGGTTCAGTGTTCTTTAATGTTTTGCAATACATCTTAGCAGCCAGTGAGAACTCAAAGACATGGAAAAGACTGAAAATGCATGGTCCTTAACTGTTTCTCCTGGGTAAAAAAAAACACACTTCCCTTCCCATGTTTTTTCTCCACAGAATTGCCACATCATCATTTTTTCTGAGAGAGGTTGGAAGACACTAGAACTTTGAAATTCTTTTTATGGTCTTGCCTGAAATAGATATAATGTGATTTACTTAAGAGTACTATTGTCTATAAAACTGTGATTTACTTAAGAGTACTATTGTCTATAAAACTGTGATTTACATTTTTTTTGCATTATACCTGTACTTTGTAACACTAAGTTTGAGGAAAAAAAAAATCTTAAAACATGTTTGAAGCCACATGCAAAAATAATTGGATTCTTTCTTTGCTATCAACCCTGAAGCTACCAATACAGTTTTTACTAAACAATGTTTTTCCTGCACGCCAGTTTTTACCATGGATATGATTACAGATATTTGTTCATTGGCTTACAAACTATCAAGTTCTAAGAGTTTCAGCTGTAGTCACCTCTGATAACAGTGTTTCCTACATAGAACATTAGAACTTAAGAATGCTTTATTTTTTTATTTTTATTTTTTTGAGACAGTGTCTTGCTGTGTCGCCCAGGCTGGAGTGCAGTGGTACAATCTCGGCTCACTGCAACTTCTGCCTCCTGGGTTAAAGCGATTCTCCTGCCTCAGCCTCTGGAGTAGCTGGAACCATAGGTGTGTGCCACCACACCCAGCTAATTTTTGCATTTTTAGTAGAGACGGGTTTCTCTGTATTGGCCAGGCTGGTCTTGAACTCCTGGCCTCAAGTAATTCACCCTCCTCAGCCTTCTAAAGTGCTGGGATTACAGGCGTGAGCCACCGCGCCCGGCCAAGAATGCTGTTTTCTTTTAAACGTGGGGGTTGTTTAGTTTGCTTTGTATCGTTAATGACAGGGATTACATTTGGAAGTTTCTTTGCAAAAAAATTATTTTCCTTAATTTGCTTAACAAAGTTGCTTGAAGTTCTTAGTGCTTCAAGGCATCTTTAGTTTGTGCCATTCCTTTTTCCATCTGTTGGGCACTTTTTGAAGTTAAACCACATTTTCCATTAAAAATAACATGCAGGCAGGGAACAGTGGTTCACGCCTTTAGTCCTAGCTACCCAGGAAGCTGAGGTGGAAGGATCACTTGGGCCAAGGAGTTCGAGGCTGCAGTGAGCTATGACTGCACAACTGTACTCCCAACCTAGGCATCAGAGCAAGACCCTGACTCTTAAAAAAAAAAATTGACATGTTAAGACTACCAGTAAAATAAAATATAAATATTCTTAGATGCATTGTAATTGGCATCATTCAGGTGAACTGGGAGATTCTGTTAGTCCAAGGGAAGTTTTTTTTGCCTATACCTGATGTTAAAAAAAAGAAATTAGTATTCCAGAGTAAAGGTTAACTGCTTTTTCTGTATTTTATCATTAGGCTCGTTAGCAGTGGCACAAGATCTTACAGAGGATGAAGAAACAGTAGAAGATTCCATAATTGAGGATGAAGATGATGAAGCAGAGGTAGAAGAAGATGAACCCACAGATTTGGTTAGTGTTATATACTATTTAATATATGTAAAATGTATGTAATTGTATTTATCTGTTCTCATGCTGCTAATAAAGACATACCCAAGACTGGGTAATTTATAAAGGAAAGAAGTTTGATTGACCCACAGTTCAGCATGACTGGGGAGGCCTCAGGAAACTTACCATCATGGCAGAAGTGGAGGCAAACATGTCCTTCACATGGTGACAGCAAGGAGAAGTGCAGAGCAAAGGGTGGGGAAAGCCCCTTATAAAAACCATCAGATCTTGTGAGAACTCACTATCACAAGAACAGCATGGAGGTAACTGTCCCCATGATTCATTTACCTCCCACCAGGTTCCTCCCACAATGTGGGGATTATGGGAACTACACTTCATGATGAGATTTGGCTGGGGACACAGTGAAACCGTATCAATAGTACATCTAGAATTTATCCTTACTTATTTATTTTTAGAGACAGAGACTTGCTCTGTTCCCTAGGCTGGAGTGCAGTGGCATGAGCATAGCTCACTGCAGCCTCGAACTCCTGGGCTCAAATGATCCTCTTGCCTCAGCCTCCTGAGTAGCTAGGACTACCGTCATGCCCCAACAAGCCCGGCTAATTTTTGTAATTTTTTTTTGTAGAGACAGGGTCTTGCTCTGTTGCCCAGGCTAGTCTGAAACTTCTGGGCTCAAGTGATGATCCTCGTGCCTCGGACTCTGAAGGCACTGGGATTAGGGGCATGAGCCACCACACCTGGCCTAGAGCTTATCCTTATACAAAAATTTAAAATCCCAGCTTTTAGAGGTTTGTTAATGTGATCAAAGTGAATTGAAGTTGGGAGAATAGGCACCAGTCATTGAGAGTAGAGCGTAAGTATTTTCTGGAACAGGGAAGGAGACATGAAATAGTTAACAATTCAGGATCGTGGTGACATGAGTCTAGAAGGGTAACAACATAGTAGAAATAGCACTGGACCTCATGGTTTCATAGATTTGGAATACCTGCTGCTTACTTTTCTGACTTAACTCTGTGGGTCTCAGTTTCTTTTTTGCCTGCTTGCTTTTACTCTGTTTTTATTCTTTTTGCTTGCTTGTTTTATTTCTGAATCCTTATGTGCCAGGCTCTGCTCTTGGTGCTGGGTGGGCAAACCAGATATTTTCTCTGCTCTTTCAGACTTTGTTTTTGGGGCAGTTATATGTGTTTTAATGGCAGGGGGTGAGAAGCAGACAACAAACAGTATGTAAAATATATCTGGTGAAGAATAAGGGGGTTAGAGAAGATCTCTTAAAAGTTGTTCAGCTCTGAAATGTTTACTATGTAATACAACAATAAGAATATTGGGCTGGAATTGGGATCATTGCAGCATGCATCTAGTTAATTTTATTTCCTCTCTGGAACGACTATAATCCATCCTACACGGTTTTTTTTCTTTCTTTCTATTTTCATGTCATACTTGAACCTGGAACCTCTCATGATTCCAGATTTTGTCATTTCCTTCAAAATTAAACCACTAGTTCCCTATTTTCTTATTTCAGTATCAAAATATTTATTCTTATATATAGATTTCTGCTTCTTTTTTGACTTACCTTCATTTTTATGAAATATGTCTTCCAACTAAGCAAATCTGTTGCTATTTTATTGGTGTTTTTGAGTTATCATTTTTATGCTTCTGCACCTACTGTTTTATCTGGATAGGATGTCCCTAGTAATTTGTGAACTCTCCTAATTTCCCCCTCTTTAGGAACTCCTTACTGATTATCTGTGAGTCAAGCCTTTCATATGTATGTATACACATACCTTTAGGGTTTATGTTAAGACTCCACATCTTTAACCCAGCCTGCATTAAGTGAACAGCTTTAACTAGATTAATGCATTTCTGCTGCATTGTTGTTAATAAATATTTGACCAGTTGTGGTAAGATAACTTAGAGTGTTGGTTGGAAGGGAATCCATCTAGGAATTTAGGATTAAAGATGGTATTTGGGGCACTGAAATTCGGGCACGTACTGAAATTTATTGATGAATTACATTGTTGTTACCAATTATATGAAATTACTTGTGCTATCTGGCACTGGAATGTACTTATTGTGGAGGAAGAGGGTAGAAGAGAGATGCTGAACGCCATGAGGCACGCCTGTAATCCCAGCACTTTGGGAGGCCAGGACAGGAGGATCACTTGAGCCCAGGAGTTTGAGACCACCTGGCCAACATAGTGTGACACCATCTCTACTAAAAAAATTAGCTGAGCCTGGTGGCTTGTGCCTGTAATCCTAACTGTTGAGGCAGGAGGATAACTTGAGTTCAGGGTTCAGGAGTTCAGGGTTACAGTGAGCTATGAGTGTGTCACTGCACTCCAGCCTGGGTGATAGAGTCAGACCCTGTCTCTAAAAAAAATTAAATAAATAAGTAGAGGGTAGGGAGTAGAGAAGGGAACTGCTAGATCCTTGATAGCCTTGTGTCGTTGACCAGAACTTTTCCATACCTTAATTTCTTCTGCCTTAAGAACCATTAGAGGAAGAAGAACAACTCTGATTATCCACTTTCTACCCTGGCCAATTAGTACAAAAGTGTTAGTACCCTCTGCTTTGTTACTTATCTCAAATCAGAAAATATTTAAGGTAGATTGAAATAGAAAGGCAGGAAAAGTATTACCTTCCATTGGACTAGACCATACCAGCAGGGGTAGGCTTGTGTGTAGACTGTCTAAGAAAGATGGGCCCTCAAAGCCAAGGCTGCTACAGAAGTCACCTCCAGAACTGAATGAGCTAGAAAGTTCACCTACTGCTGCTGTTCCCAAGATTTCTTTATCACCTTATACTCAGCTGCCAAGGCATCAAGGAATTGGGAGATATGGAAGGATCCTTTGCCAGTGGGCCAGTGTCCTGGAGTCAGGTGAAGGAAAAGGGGGTTTTTCATAAGATCTAAGATATCAACAACTGGTTTAGACGCAGGTTATTGGTTTAGAATTTTTGAGGGCAAACTTTTTTTTTTTTTTTAAAGTCAGCTTGGGCTTTCCCCCGCGCCCCTCCCCCTACCCCAGACAGAGTCTGGCTCTGTCACCCAGGCTGGAGTGCAGTGGCGCGATCTCGGCTCACTGCAAGCTCTACCTCCCAGGTTCACGCCAGTCTCCTGCCTCAGTCTCCTGAGTAGCTGGGATTATAGGCGCCCGCCACCACGCCCGGCTAATTTTTTGTATTTTTAATAGAGACGGGGTTTCACCGTGTTAGCCAGGATGGTCTCAATCTCCTGACCTCGTGATCCGCCCGCCTCGGTCTCCCGAAGTGCTGGGATTACAGGCATGAGCCACTGCGCCTGGCCTAGTCACCTTGGGCTTTTCTAACCCATTGATTATTCTTTTACTCTATAAAACTGGGTCGCAATGGACCTTGCCATCATTCCTGAAAGGTTTTTTGTCCTCCCCATAGAAATGAGAGAGGTTTTTGTTTTTATTTTTATTAAAACAAGAGCTGTAGTAGTAATAACACTAGCTAACTTAAAAAAAATTATTTAGCTGGGTGCGGTGGCTCACGCCTGTAATCCCAGCACTTTGAGAGGCTGAGGCGGGTGGATCACGAGGTCAGGAGATCAAGACCATCCTGGCCAACATGGTGAAACCCCGTCTCTACTAAAAATACAAAAAAATCAGCCGGGTGTGGTGGTGGGCACCTGTAGTCCCAGCTTCTTGGGAGGCTGAGGCAGGAGAATGGCGTGAACCTGGGAGGCAGAGCTTACAGTGAGCTGAGATCATGCCACTACACTCCAGCCTGGACAACAGAGCGAGACTCCGTCTCAAAAAAAAAAAAATTATTTAAAATAGATGATATATTCAAATGGCTCAGAACTTACAAGGTACAGAGTATATGATGAAAAATTTCCCTTGCGTGCCTTCCAGCCATGAAGTCATCTCCCTGTAGGCAGCCGGTGCCACCAATTTCTATACTCTCCTCCGGAGATTGTTTGCAATAGCTGAAATATTTTGGAGTTTTAGCAAGTAGCAGATACTAAGCATTATATATCTTATATGCTGAATAGCTGTAAGATAAATGAGTTACTTAGTTTTCCACAATCTGTTCCAAACATTTGCCATGTTTAAATCCCTAAATGAGTTTTCAGTCTTGGCAGCAACATTGCCTTCAGTGTCAGAAAGTGAAGAAGGCCATCAAGCATGAACTCTATGAGATTTTGTATTTTCTACTTCCAAATATATCATTCACCCATCGTTCTGCATTTTCTTCTTAATGAGTTGTCCTTGTTCTCTTCTAAGGCTAACCCTTCCACCTGTGTTCATCTCTTCCTGCGGAATTTTGTTACATTATTCTTCCTTTTGTGACATCAGGCATTAATCCTCCTCAGTGCTTTGATTCTGTTAAGCCACACATGTGCTTATACTGTTCATCCACATTTGCTGCACCCACTTATCTTTACCAACACCGGTGGCTTCTTGAAAGAGAAACTGGGACAGCTTTTCTCTTCTGCTCACTTCACATTTATTCTCTATCATGGTCTGTCCCATATATCTAGTAAAACTAGTATTGCTAAGGTCATCAGCAACCTAACTGCCTAATTCCTTGTTTTCCGTTGTTATTCTGTTGTAGCTCTTTTCCAGCTCTTCACGGGATAGTTTCATCTGAATGCTCCATAAGTACTTCACATTTTATATGTCCAAATCTTTTGCCATGTGTCCTATCTCCATAAACTCTTTGTTGTTTTGATATGGCTCCAGTGATTCAAGCTGTTGTCTTGTTACTTCTTCCGTTTATTTTTATTCCAAAACCCATTAATCAGATATCAGGGATTTCTCTTGCTGAAATATACCCTGTTCCTGTCTATCCCTGTCATTTATGGTTTCAGCCTCTCTGTCTCTGGTCTCTTTTCCTACTTATGGGTCTCTTTTCTCAGAAGTAGAAACTTACTCTTACTAAATGAATGAAATCATTAAGGATACTTAAAATATAACTTACAACACAGTTTCACAGTCATTGAACAAGTGTTTGAGTGCATTCTCTCAAGTGCATGAGCTAGATGGTGGAGGATTTTAAAATTATGAGATAATCTTTGCTCTTGACAAGTTTTATCTATTGGAGGAAGGAGTATTTTATATAAGTGAAAAGTTAAATGCCAATAAACAATGGCATCCTGAAGCATCTCAATTTATTAAGAGTCTGGATACTTCAAAGGTGTGACTGTCTCTAATCCATATTGACGCCTGGAGAAATGATGCTGCACTGTGTTTAAAGTTTTAAATAAAATTTGTTCACATTTTTAAAAAATTTGTTGAGATACAGTTTATGTATCATAAAATTCATCTGTTTTAAACATACACTTAGTAAATTTACCAAGTTCTGCAATATAAATTCAGTTTTAGGATGTTTCTATCACCCCAGGAAGATCTCTGGTCACACTTTTTTTTTTTCCTTCAAAATTATGTGACTGATCCTCACAGGAAAATTTTGTTAATTAGAATGGAAATCTCTGTAAGGCTGTTAACAAGGTACTTGAGAGCAGGGGTGGGCAAAATGTGGTTGCAAGCCACATCTAGCTATCCCCATTCATTTACATATTGTCTGGGGCTGCTTTCACACAGTAGCCCCAGAGTTGAGTAGTTGCAAGAGAGACTTTATGGTCTGCAAGGCCGTATTTGCTATTTGGCCATTTACAGGAAAAGTTTACCAAGCTCTGTTCTAGAACCTTGGAGTTCACAATATGGTCTGAATACCAGCAGCTTTGGCATTTTCTGGGTGCTTGTTAGAAAGAGAATGATAGGCTTTGCCCTAGACCTGAATTAGATCTGCAACATCCCCAAAGAATTGGTATGCACATTATTGTTCAAGAGGCACTGCTCCAAAAGTTCTGTTTTAATTAATGAGGTATGATGAAATTCTTATTGCTAATCCCAGCAAAGCTGTAGAGAAGCAATATTTCATCCTAACATATCTTTATTTTCTTTTTTTTTTTTGAGTTGGAGTCTCGCATTGGGGCAGTCTCAGCTCACTGCAACCTCTACCTCCTGGGTTCAAGCAATTCTCCTGCCTTAGCCTCCCAAGTAGCTGGGATTACAGGCACGTGCCACCACACCTGGCTAATTTTTGTATTTTTAGTAGAGACGGGGTTTCGCCATGTTGGCCAGGCTGGTCTCGAGCTCCTGACCTCAGGTGATCTGCCTACCTCGGCCTCTTAAAGTGCTGGGATTATACGCATGAGCCACCATGCCCGGCCAAATCTTTATTTTTAAATAATGATTTTTTTTTCTCCCATAGTAATCTCCTCTTAATTGTTCTTTTTCTTAGGTAGAAGATAAAGAGGAAGAAGATGTGTCTGGTGAACCTGAAGCTTCACCGAGTGCAGATACAACTATACTGTTTGTAAAAGGAGAAGGTAATACAGAAGTATTAGTTTTAATTCAGATGTAGGAATTTTAAAACGACGAGCTTCTTCATATATATCTGAATACCCATATCTGTAAAGTAATATTGTTGGCATTTAAAGGGAATATGTAGGTGGTATAGACAGAATAAAAAATGAACTAAGGGGGAAAATAAGATACTACCTAGTTTAACTAGAAATTGACTGTCCTTTTCAAAGATTTTGTTTTTGAGACAGGGTCTTGCTCTGTCACCCAGGCTGGAGTGCAGTGGCCCCCTCTCAACTCACTGCAAACTTCACCTGCCAGGTTTAATTGATTTTCCTGCCTCAACCTCCTGAGAAAGATCATGTTTTAAAACTTTTTAAAACTGCCACAGCAAAGTAACTTTGTCTTTTTTTTTTTTTTTTTTTTTTAAGATGCATTCTCGCTGTGTCACCCAGGCTGGAGTGCGGTGGTGTGATCTCGGCTCACTGCAACCTCTGCCTCCCGGTTTCAAGCGATTCTCCTGCCTCAGCCTCCCTAGTAGCTGGGATTACAGGCACGTGCCACCACGCCTGGCTAATTTTTTGTATTTTTAGTAGAGACAGGGTTTCACCATGTTAGCCAGGCAGTCTCGATCTCCTGATCTCGTGATCCACCCACCTTGGTCTCCCAAGGTGCTGGGATTACAGGCATGAGCCATGGCGCCTGGCCCTTTGTCACATTTTGAGTGTTAACCATTAATGAGATACTTAATTTTTCCAATATGGTCTAGGTTCGAGCCTAGGTTTTTTTGTTTGTTTGTTTTTTGAGATGGAGTCTTGCTCTGTTGCCAGGCTGCAGTGCAGTGGTGTGATCTCAGCTCACTGCAACCTCTGCCTCCTAGGTTCAAGTGATTCTCCTGCCTCAGCCTCCCAAGTAGCCGAGACTACAGGTGCGCTCCACCACGCCCAGCTAATTTTTGTATTTTTAGTAGAGATGGGGTTTCACCATGTTGGCCAGGATGGTCTCGATCTCCACCTCGTGATCTGCCCTCCTCTGCCTCCTGAAGTACTGGGATTACAGGTGTGAGCCACCACACCCGGCCAGTGCCTGGGTTTTATTAAAAGAAAATAATTATGGCTGATAATTTATTGAGGGCTATATGGTAGGTGCTATTTTCAATACTTGGCATATATTATTTAGTTCTGACAAACCCACTGAGCATAGTTATTGTTGAACTGAAGTTTGGAGAAGTTAAGAAACTGGTCAGGGCTCCCAGTTCATAAATAGATTGGAGAACACAGGATCCAGACCTAGATCTGTTGACCCCACAGCCTGTGCTATACTCAGTGAGACTCAGCTTTGTAGACTACAGTATAATTATTGAAGACTTAATATTGAAAGTTATGAATTTTCTTGGTCTTCTTAAATTTTCTGTTTTATTCTCATGTGCTTTTGAACTTTATGCCTGTAGGAAGTATAATTTTATTATGCTTTTTTTCTTCCATTTTTGTAGCTACATCCTTGGGTCTTAACCTTCAAATTTGCATTTTGATTAATTGCTTAATGTGGATAGGGATTGCCTGATTAATTTTTATGTTCTGACAGATACTAGTGTTCAGATGAAACTCTTGGACTTTATCTTTTCTTCATTCTTCTCTCTATTTATCTGCACAGATAACACTAAGCTGGAGGTGAAGATGACTTCACCAACACATGTAACCCTGCTGCTTGATTATTTCACTGCCAAAAATACACAACTCTTTTTTACCACATGATTTGGATGTGATCTGGTCGGAAATTGAGACGCTTATTTGAATGCTTATGTGGGAGTGCTAGCATACGGACAAAAGGGTTTCAGCCTATACAGCAGCTTGAATCAATTTCTAGTTAGTGGGTGACTGGAGTGCTCTATTGGAAGGGATTCTGACACCAAAGTCCACATGAAAGGGTGCCAGAATCCATTAGTAATGCCTTTTTAAATATTTTGTGCTCTTTCCATGTGTTCTAATTTTCTTGTCTCTATTTTGTTTCTCAGATTTTCCAGCAAATAACATTGTGAAGTTCCTGGTAGGCTTTACCAACAAGGGTACAGAAGATTTTATTGTTGAATCCTTAGATGCCTCATTCCGTTATCCTCAGGACTACCAGTTTTATATCCAGAATTTCACAGCTCTTCCTCTGAACACTGTAGTGCCACCCCAAAGACAGGCAACTTTTGAGTACTCTTTCATTCCTGCAGAGCCCATGGGCGGACGACCATTTGGTTTGGTCATCAATCTGAACTACAAAGATTTGAACGTAAGATCCTCTCAACTTTCTTTTTGTTTAAGTTAGACATGGATGGGGATGGTGACGTTGTTTAATAGAATTCATCTGTTCATGCAGTTGCCTGTTTTGTGGTTGAACCTGTGATAGCCACCAGGGAAGCAAAGATAAATTGCACGTTTCTTCTTCAAGTCTAATCCAGTGGGGGAGGTAGATGAAAACAGGCACTGGAACATGCTGATAAGTGATGCATACTAGAGATGAGGGGAATAAGGTGCTATTGTGTGGGAGTGGAAGTGAAAATGGAGATGTAAGTAAAGCTGTGAGCCGGATCTTAATGGGAAAAGGAGCAGTAAGACACACAATGGAGTCTACAGCTTATTCAGATGTTAGGATCTGTTGCTGGGTACGGTGGCTCACACCTGTAATCTCAGCACTTTGGGAAGCTGAGGTGGGTGGATCACCTGCGATCAGGAGTTCGAGACCAGCCTGGCCAACCTGGTGAAACCCCGTCTCTACTAAAAATACAAAAATTAGCTGGGCATGGTGGCAGGCGCCTGTAATCCCAGCTACTCGGGAGGCTGAGGCAGGAGAATAACTTGAACCTGGGAGGCAGAGGTTGCAGTGAGCTGAGATCGCACCATTGTACTCCAGCCTGGGCGACAGAGTGAGACTCCATCTCAGAAAAAGAAAAAAAGATCTGTCAAATAATTTGTTTTGTACCTTTTGTTGCTTGCTTTTTGCCCATTTTACTACTTCTATTTGTAAATTTAAAGACTGACTGTAGCTGTTTTCCCATCATTTTATATACTCATAGGTAAAATAGAACCATATATTTTCAATGTAGTTTTAGCAGCAAGGTTTATCATTTAGTTTTTGATTTAGGAGAACCAAATGTCCTAATATAAGCTCTGATGCCTTATGATTTTTAATATGTATACTAAATATCAGTCATCAATGACTGAATGAGAGAACCCCAGTAGAAATAGGTCCTCTGAGAGCACATCTAAACCATTCCTTTCAAAAAGTTTTCAGACAAGGAAATTGTATTTTCTCTTGGAAGCTAATTCAACCTTTTCATTACCCTGGTGTTAACATGTTTACCTTATGTCTGAGTTAAATTTCTAGTGCTGCAGTCAAGTTTTCTTTTTTCTGATTACTTAGTAGAGAAAAGGAAGTATTTTCATCCTGTCCTCAAAATAATAACTTACAGTTATTACTTAACTCTATAGTTAAGTAGCTTAAAGAATTACTGATTTTACCTTGTTTTTGAGTAGAATAAAATTTAATCCAACAGGTATATATGTAGTTTTAGTTCCTTCTTTTAATTTCACCTGTACCACTTTTTTTAATCTGTGTATTATTCCTGAAATTATCAACAGAGGAATGCAAATTGAAGGATCTTGAAGTAAAACTTACATAGTTACAGTTTAGCAGTAAGTGACAGTTTTGACAATGTACTACCTTTGTGAAGAATAGCTATGTATTGCCCCAGTGAGTCTAATGCATTTGAAAACTAAAATTGTGAACTGATAAAATTATTTCAAGACCACAACATAAAAATATTTTCATACATAAAGTACCATCCCATTTATTTTGAAGAAATTGGTTTCCAGCCCACTGTCTTTTTTTTTTTTTTTGAGATGGGAGTTTCGCTTTTGTTGCCCAGGCTGGAGTGATCTCGGCTCACCACAACCTCTGCCTTCCGGGCACAAGTGATTCTCCTGCCTCAGCCTCCTGAGTAGCTGTGATTACAGGCATGCGCAACCATACCCGGCTAATTTTGTATTTTTAGTAGAGAGGGGGTTTCTCCATGTTGGCCAGGCTGATCTTGAACTCCTGACCTCAGGTGATCTGCTTCAGCCTCCCAAAGTGCTGAGATTACAGGTGTGAGCCACCACGCCCGGCACCACTGTCATTTTAGAACATGAATTTAACTTTTGTTCCGATCTAGTTCTTAAAATGACCTGCTACTGCAGCTGCTGCTGTACTCTTCCTTCCTTGTTTTGAAGGATTGCAAACAACAGAAGGTAAAGCTGTTGGCGTAAGAATGCTGTGAGCTTTGTTTCTTTATCTCATTTTTATTTTACTCTCTGGGTCCTCACACCACCACCCCTACCCCAGAAGAAAATTCAGGGGACAACTTTGGCAAATTTGGTGACTTTTTTTTAAGGGGTGTGGCTCTCGCTATGTTTGCTAGGCTGGACTCACAACTCCTGGGTTCAAGCAATCCTCCTGCCTCAGCCCCCTGAGTAGCTGGGACCACAGGCATACGCCATCTCACCTGGCCCAGAGACTTTTTATTTTATGTGAGAAAATAACAGTGTTGAGTCCCTGACACGGAATATTGCAGTTACATATGAATTTGCTGAGTCTTCTAAGTGATGAGAAGGCTATATTCAATCTGTTAGAGTAACTGTTTTAAGTAATGTTACATGTTTTACTTCCTTTATTGCATTTAGATTTTTCTGATTATTTTATTTTTTTAAACAGGGCAATGTATTCCAAGATGCAGTCTTCAATCAAACAGTTACAGTTATTGAAAGAGAGGATGGGTTAGATGGAGAAACGTAAGTGAAAGTTGTAGTATGTAGATCTTGATTTTGCTTGTAAAGTAAGACTGGAAAGCTTGCTCCTGTTTCAGCATTTTTTTAGATGTTGACGATGGAATGAACTGTATAGATTTGGTGAAATCCTTACGATATTCATTCATACTTCAGATGATTCTTATAACTATTAAAGTCAAATTAGGAAAGATACTTGAAACTGATGGAAGAATCTCTTTAAAAGTTAGTATTGGCTTTCTGTCCTTCCTCTCATCTAAATTTTCTACCTCGTGCTTATAAACTGTTCACCAGCCTAAACTAAGTCTCATGCCTCTGAAATTACTATTGAAAACATAAGTTAGAAGATTTTATCTTGAAAAATGTAAGTGTTCTTTCTGAATGATGAATCTTTTTTTACTCTAAACTTATATATAATTCACTTAAGGTAATTTTTAAATTGGATTGTGCAAAATAATGTAATATTCCAGGCAGATGAAAGCTAATGCAATTATTTTATAAACCGAGCTTTTGAATAGAGCATAAATCGTAATTCTATTTTCAATCATAGTTTTTTTTTTATTGACTAATTGCTCTTAAAGGTAATTTATAAAACTTAACTGCCTAGATTTAAGTTGAATACAAAGCATTTTATTCCTTTTCCCCACAAGTTATTTGGAAAGCTTCTGTCATGTGTTATAATTATAGTTGTAATTAGCTGTGGTATTTCCTCTGAATTAAAGACAGTTCATATTTTCTCCTTTTATACCAGAATCTTTATGTATATGTTCCTTGCTGGTCTTGGGCTTCTGGTTATTGTTGGCCTTCATCAACTCCTAGAATCTAGAAAGGTAATTATGGATGAACACCTCTTACAGCCGTGTTTCAAAATTTGTTAAGTACTAAGTTAAGCACAATCTAGTTCTTCGGCCTCATACTGTCACTGTGGGTTTGTATACTTAGAACTTTGTTGTACCTTTTTAAAATAAAACCTGAAGCCTTGGATATGTAAATTGATTCATTTAGACTTACTTTCTTTTTTTTTCTGGAGACAGAATCTTACTTTGTCACCCAAGGCTGGAGTGTGCAGTGGTGTGATCTTGGCTCATTGTGGCCTCGACCTCCTGGGCTCAAGTGATCCTCTCAACTCAGCCTCCTGGTTAGCTGGGACCATAGGTGTATGTCACCACACCCCGCTAATTTTAAAATTTTTTGTAGAGGCAGGGTTTTGCTGTATTGCCCAGGCTGGTCTCAAACTCCTGAACTCGGACAATCTGCCCACCTTGGCTTCCCAAAGTGTTGGGATTACAGGTGTGAGCCACCGCACCTGGCCTCATTTAGACTTTGATACACACATACAATTAGTGTCCTTTGTGCCCTCCAGAGTGATCTTTACCTTTGGATTGGTATTGTAGCTCTTAATGCTAGAATTTTTATTCCCTAAACTCAGATTTTATTGTTCTGTTTACTATACTTTTTAATGGGTATGCTATTTTATCTGCAAGTAACCTAGCTTTTATATTTTCTTTAATATTCTTTTTTTTTTTTTTTTTTTTTTTGAGACAGAGTCTGGCTCTGTCATCCAGGATGGAGTGCAGTGGCACGATCTTGGCTTACTGCAACCTCCGCCTTCAGGGCTCAAGTCATCCTCCCACCTCATCTTCCTGAGTAGTCGAACTACAGGTGCACACCACCACACCCAGCTAATTTTTGTATTCGCCATGTTGCCCAGGCTGGTCTCGAACTCCTGGGCTCAAGCTGTCCTCTCATGTTGGTTTCGCAAAATGTTAGAATTGTAGGCATGAGCCACCACACCCAGCCTGCGTTAATACTCTTAATTATAGAAACAATCCTTAATTAATAAATGAGTCCTTTCATTGGAAAAAGAACTAATACATTTTGTTCTATCAGTCAAAATTCTGTTTTTGTGGTTAGAGTAATAAAATGGTAACACCTAGGGTCTGCCACGATCATGGTTCTCACCCTGGATTCATTCCCTACCACAGCCTTATTTCCCTCCTCTTCCCCATTCCCTCACTCACCCTCCTCCTTTCCTTCCCTCACTCACCCTCCTCCTTTCCTTCCCTCCAGCCTACAAAAACAAAACCTATACTGTTTCTCTCAGTGGGAAAGTATAAAAAATTTTATCAGATATGTAAGTATAATCCATTAGACCCTAAACAGTTGCTAATCATTTTGGCGATTATTTATTAAGCCTTAAGTCAGGCAGTCAAATCTATATTAACAATGAATGTTATTAATAAGCTCTTTCTCTTTAAAAGAGAAATACTTTGTGTTTAAATGTTAATTTCTAAAACTTGCTTTGCCTCATTGTCATAATGGTTGGAATTTTTGCTGTAAATTTGTATATTAGGTATAGCTCCATCTCCATTTTTCTTCCATTTAAATGAAACTATTTTTAAGTTATCTCTCCATGTACTTAGGTTCTAACTTATGGATTATATAATTAATACTGTTTTTTATGTAGATAAACTGGGGTTTGTTGGTTTCTTGGGGTTTTTTTTTAAAGCAAGGCTAAATGAGTCATTTTTACTTTCTAGCGGTTTTGCTGTAAATACTCTAGGGATAAAGTTTGAAGTTCTTAAATTGAGGTGGTTAGCTTAATGAGATTTTATGGTTTTGTTTTGTTTTATCTGTGCCAACTGTTTAATTGTATTTAGCTTATGATGCAGGAACTGCCTGCATGTAACATATCAGCAGTTATCCTGAATTTTATTGAATATAGAAATAAATTTATTCATTGATTACAATTTGGTTCCTAAAGGGAAAGAAAGACATTGTGTAAATAGATACTCTTATTTGGTCCACCAATGGTACAATAACATGAACCTTTATAGCAAGGCGAAAGGTCTCTAAAGCCTGAAAATAAATGTGATGAAGATTTATTCTTTATAATCAGTACTAGACATGATTTTCTCCTTCCCTTTAATAAAATATTTGAGTAGAAGTATGTTCTAGGAAGACTAGAAGAGAATATAACTTGTTTACCAAGATATTTAAATTAAGTAATTTGATAGGTGTTTTAAAAATTAGAGTAAACAGCTGGTCATGATAGTATGTGCCTATAGTCCCAGCTACTTGGGAGGCTCAGGCAGGAGGATTGCTTGAGCCCAGGAGTTCCAGGCAGCCTGGGCAACATAGCAAGACCTCAACTCTTTTAAAAAATATAAAAAATATTAAGTAAATGATACAATGGAACTCCTTTAAAATATGTCTTTATGTTCTTTTAGCGTAAGAGACCCGTACAGAAAGTAGAAATGGGTACATCAAGTCAGAATGATGTTGACATGAGTTGGATTCCTCAGGAAACATTGAATCAAATCAGTAAGTAGTCTTACAGACTTGGCTGGGAAGTTTTTCTCTTAACTGGAAATTAAATATCTTAGATTTAGTTTAAAAAAAAAAAAAGCTTTTTCAGTATTATTTAATTCATCTTTTCCGTTACTTGTGTAGAATCTAGTATAGTGATTAATTAAGACCTTAAAGGTTTATTCAGTGTGTAGTCTTCTCATGCTTTAATTTGGAAATTCTTCCAGATCTGCAGCTTATTTATGAATGTGTGAATTTTCTGTGTTCCTAATCCATTTCCTGTCTCTTTTCTTTCTGTTGCTTCAGTGCAGAGTAGAAGAGGTGAGGCATTTAATTTTTTTAATGGTTTTTGCTAGAGTATTGGGGGCTCTCAAATAGCACGTAAATATTTTACATCAAGTTTAATGAGTAATGGAACAGTTCTTCTTACTACATTTTATTAGAAAAACTACCCACTATAACTTGAAAGAATAAACCTAAAATATTACCTGATAATTTACTTTACAGATACATTTCAGTTTTATTACATATTCAGTTAAAGTACTAATCTTTATAAAAGAATATAGAAATGTTTCTTCAATTGTAGGACATTTTAAAAACGTTTATTATAAAAGCAATACAGCCTCATTATAAAAAATTAAATAGTACAGAAGTGAAAAAACTAAGTCAGTTCCTGACTTCATTAATCCTATTTATTTATTTATTTGAGATGGAGTCTTGCTCTGTCGCCCAGGCTGGAGTGCAGTGGCGCGATCTTGGCTCACTGCTACCTCCGCCTCCTGGGTTGGAGTGATTGTCCTGCCTCAGCTTCCCGAGTAGCTGGGATTACAGGCACGTGCCACCATGCCCGGCTAATTTTTTTTGTATTTTTAGTAGAGACAGGGTTTCACCATGTTGGCCTGGCTGGCTTCGACCTCCTGACCTCAAGTGATCCACTAGCCTTGGCCTCCCAAAGTCCTGGGATTACAGGCGTGAGCCACCATGCCCGGCCCTATTTTTCATAAATGGTATTATGTTTATATTTTCCATTAATTTTCTATATATCTATAAGCATATACGCCTGTTGTTTTTATGAGTATTTAGTTCAGATTGCATCATGCTGTCTACAACTTCAGTTTTCATACTCTTTGTAGTAACTGCATATATATTTACCTAACTGTTTGTAACAACTAGACAATATTCTTTTATATATATATATATATATATGTCATGGTAGATTAAACCTGTTCTGTATTGGAAGGATATTGGTTACTTTTAGTTTTTCACTCCTACAGATGATACTGTAATGAATATTCTTATATATAAATTTATAGGATAACTTCTTAAAGGTAGAGTAACTAGGTCTAAGATTAAATACACTGAATTTTTATGGAAGGGACCCCATTTCCCTCCTAAAAGGAAAAAAAAAAAATGGTAGTGCCAATTTATGTTCTTAACCATGCACAATATTGCCTATTTAACCTGTCAGTATGATACAAAATGAGTGTCTTACTGTTTCATTTGCATTTCTTTAAGAATGAGGTTCAGCTCCTTTACACATACTCATAGTTGACTCTTGAAAGACACAGGTTTGAACTGCTCGGGTTTCACTTTATATACAGATTTTTTCAATATAATTGACACTCGGTATATTGGTAGGTTCCACATCTGCAGCCAAAAGCAGATAAAAAATACAATATTTGGCCGGGCGTGGTGGTTCGCTCCTGTAATCCCAGCACTTCGGGAGACTGAGGCAGGAGGATCGCCTGAGCCCAGGAGTTTGAGACTAGCCTTGGCAACATAGTGAGACCCCATCGCTACAAAGAATGAAAAAAAAAATACATGTGTTGACGTGCGCCTAGGCTGAGGTGGGAGGATTGCTTGAGCCTGGTAGGTCCGTGATTGCTCCACGATGGTGCCACTGCACTCCAGCCTGGGTGACAGTGAGACTCTGTCTCAAAAAGAAGATGGGGGTGGGGAGGAAAGGAAATCATTGAGGAGCTAAGCTCTGAGGACGCAGAGGCATAAGAATGATATAATGGACTTTCGGGACTCGGGGAAGGGTAGGAGGGGAATGAGGGATAAAAGACTACACATTGGTTATAGTATACACAGCTTGGGTGATGGGTGCACCCAGAATCTCAGAAGTCACCACTAAAGAACTTATCCATGTAGCCAAACACCATCTGTCCCTCAAAACTATTGAAATAATAGTAAAATAAAATCTGTTTAAAAAAAAAAAAAAGGAAATCACAGTTTTTGCAGGATACCAAACTTAAGTACAGGGAAGACTTTTTGTATCCACTGGTTCCTCAGTGCTGACAGTGGGACTTCAGTGTGCCTGGATTTGGGTGGGGTTGCAGTGGGGGAGTAGTCCTGGAACTAATTTCCTGCAGATAATAGAGATGACTGTGTTGGCTAGTGTTGCTTTTCCTGTGAATTGGCTGTTCAGGTCCTTTTCCGTTTTTAAATTGTCTTCTCTATTGCTGTCTCTGTAGCTGTCTATTTGAAACATAATTGCAGTATGGCAGTTGCTTTATGAAAGGTGGGAACAAAGTAACAAGAGCACAGGAGGAGGTCAGCACTAGACCTGAGTCTTGAAAGGTTGGGTGAGGAGTCTTTAAGGTTTTATGAGCTATGCTAACAACTTTTGACTACTAGGTCAAAGAGAGCCACTTTAAAGGAGAGGAATTACAATTTTGTGTTTTAAAAATTGTGGTAAGCTGGGCATGGTGGTGTGCACATGTAGTCTCAGCTACTGGAAATGTTAAGGCAGGAGGATCGCTTGAGCCCAGAAGTTCGAATCCAGGCTCGGCCACATAGCAAGTCTCCCATCTCTAAGAGGAAAAAAAAGAAAAGAAAGGAAAAATTAGGATCACTTTGTGGAGGACTGCAAAGGAGCTGCTGGAAGCAGGGTTACCAGTTCCGTGATTTCAGTAAAGCACAGAAGTCACTGGGGCCTAAGCTGAGGCAGTGGTGATGGGAGTAAAAGGGAGTAAGAAGGATGTGTCACAGGTGGAATAGATGGGGTTTTTTATGGCTGGATGTGTTAGTGAGGGAGGAATGAAAGAGCATTCTGAACTTAGGCAACTGGGTGAAAGCTGATCCCATTAATGTCCCATAATCTAGGAAAGAGAAGCATGGAATGATGAGGAGAGCTGTGTTTGGGTTAGCTATGCTGAGTGTGAAAAACCTTTGGGACACCCAGATAAGGATGTCCAGGAAACATTTGAAAGTTCTGTTTCAGAGCACAAGTGAATCAAGATTTGGAAACATTGGGACATATAGCATCAGTGGTAGCTCAAGTCATGGGAGCTACACATCTGTTTTTTTTCTTTTGAGACAGGATCTCACTCTGTCACCCAGGCTGGAGTGCAGTTACGTGATCATGGCTCGCTGCATCCTCGACCTCCTGGGCTCAATCGGCCCACCTCAACCTCCCAAATAACTGGGACCACAGACGCACACCACCATGCCCAGCTGAATTTTTATATTTGTTGTAGGGAGGGGGTTTCACCATGTTGCCTAGGCTGGTCTTGAACTTATGGGCTCAAGTGATCTGTCCATCTCAGCCTCCCAAAGTGCTGGGATTATAGGCGTGAGCCACCATGCCCAGCTCACATCTGCATATAACAGTGATGCTCACACAGATGGCTGTTAAATCCTAGAGTACTTTTTGAATCCTCAAAGACTGTTCAGCATGTTGCTTATTTTAAAAAATTATTTAGAGATTGGTCTTCTGTAAGGGCAGTAGTTCCTAGTCTAACCTTTTTGAAAATCTGACAAAAGTTGTAGACTTTCTTCATCAGAAACATTTGTCTGTACTCACAACTCAGTTTTAGGTAAGTTGAAGAGCCCCTGAAACCATCCATTAGTAACCTACTTAATGAAGTAGTGAGAGCAGTTTTCTGGGTTTTTTTTCACACTTGAAAAGTGAGGGCAGTTTTCATGTGATATGTAGGCTCTGTCTTAATATTTTAGCCCTTAACTTTTTTTTATTTTTCTGAGACAGAGTCTTGCTATGTTGCCCAGGCTGCAGTGCAGTTGTGTGATCTCGGCTCACTGCAACCTCCAGCCCCTGGGTTCAAGTGATTCTCCTGCCTCAGCCTTCCAAGTAGCTGAGATCACAGGCGTGTGCTACCACACCTGGCTAATTTTTATAGTTTAGTAGAGATGGGATTTCATCATGTTGGCCAGGCTGGTCTTGAACTCCTGACCTCAAATGATCTGCCTGCCTCAGCCTCCCGAAGTGCTGGGATTACAGGCATAAGCCACTGTGCCCGGCCTTAGCCCTTAATCTTAAGGAGATTTCTTTGAAGCAAAATGTGTAGTCTTTAAATATTCTTGGCTGGGCCAGGTGTGATAGTGTGTGCCTGTAATCCCAGCAACTCGGGAGGCTGAGGCACGAGAATCGCTTAAACCCAGGAGGTGGAGAGCCGAGATCGTGCCACTGCACTCCAGCCTGGGCAACAGAGTGAGACTCTGTCTCAAAAAAAAAAAAAAAATATTCTTGATAAACATTTACACATTTTCTAGGCATGGTGATCTCATAATTTTGGGGGCGGGAGATCTTTTGAACAGATTTTTTTTTTCCATTTTATGAAATGCTTACAGATAAGCCCCATACTTTGGTGAAAATCACTTTCTAGCCCTTCACTTTTTTAACTGGAAAAAATGATTTTTATTTCTAACTTATTCTACAGTATACAAACATACCAAAAAAATCAATACGAAATCAGTGAATGCAAAATCAGTCAAAATCAATACAAAAACAATTATACAAGTAATTTCTAACTTATTCTAAAATCTTCCTAATATGTAAAGTACCCCCCAGAAAGTAAGACAAGACAATAATAGAGGGAAGATACATCTAGCCTGTCACTTTTTGGAGAAACTTATAAATGACACCTCTTACCAAATGGAAGTGGAAAAACCCACCACAAATGTGTTTTCTGTTAAATAGACCCTACTGAGAATCTAACAGGAGACACAGCTTGTGTGCATAGAATTGTTTTAGCATTGAAATACTAATTTCCTTTATTCTGCTGCTTATTCCAGGTAAATTTATGAAATTGAAAAATTATGCAAACTGCATGACTGCATTTGTAAATACAAAATCTTTAATTTGTTACCAGCATGGCTCTTTGAGCTGTCACTATCATACCTTTTAAACAGTTTTTAAGTGTTTACTTATGCATGTATAAACTTGGTTAAGTTATAGAATTCAAGATTTTGCATGGTGTCTTCAGCAGTACAATAACCAAGTTTAAATCTCTTACCCACCCTAATTGCAAAACAGTTTCATTTTAATTGGAGTTACCTCTTGAAGGATTATGTTAAAGATTGTTTTTAAAACCTAGAGCTAGATAGGAGGCATTCATTATTACATGGTATTCATCCATGTGTGTGTGTAACTTAGTGGTAAAGTTGAAGGTAAATACTTTTTACATGTCTTTTGAATTCCATATCCTTACAGTAGGCAAGCTTAAAACGTTCTCTTTTCTTCCAGATAAAGCTTCACCAAGAAGGTTGCCCAGGAAACGGGCACAGAAGAGATCAGTGGGATCTGATGAGTAAATGTTCCTTTGTGCAACAATTCGGTCTTTACTTAACCTGCCCTAATATTTTTCGGCCTGATGGGAATTAGTGCAGAGAAGCTATGTCACCATAGAAGGCAACTACTACTTGTGTGTGGACTGAGCAATCAGAGTCTGTGGCGATAATATTGCTGAAAATGCACTGCATTCATTTTTCTAAAGTAACAAATTTGGTTTTTTTTTAAACCATTAAAATCTATGTGTGTGCGTGTGTATGTATGTGAGCAGTTGGTCTTACCAGAATCATTGTTGAACTACCTGGAACAAGTCTTTAGAATACTAAATATAATGCTGTTGTCTCTTCCTTTTTGACATTTTCTGATTTTCCCCCCAAAACTCAGTTAATATTTACCCACCATGATTATTGATGTCCTGCCTTGAACAGTTTTAAAGAAAACAATTTTTGGAATAGCTCAAATTTCAATTGATGGCACAAATTAGCATTTTGTTGTTGTTGCTGTATTACAATTAGTATTCTAAAGGCAGAAGCAGAAGCAGCTGCTTTTTAGCAATAGAATTGTTTCAGTATTTTGCTGCTGTTTAATGCGCACCTTCAGAAAACTTCCCAGTGGCTTCAAGGAATTTGGGGATCTCTCTGGCAACAAATTGTGAAACATGAAATTTCTGCTGACTTTAATATATGAAACCTAATCCTACCCCCTTTTTTAACAAAAAGAAACTAGTACATTTGTGAAAATTGTGTTGTGTTGTCCGTTGTTGCTCTAGTTCTGACCCAGAGGTAGTAGCTCTGGAGTGATTTGAGACCTACTCACTCAGTTATGTGTAGGTTTTTTTGTTTTGTTTTGAGAGAGAATTTTTCTCTCCTTAATAGAAGCATCGTTTTTAAAGAAAAGTTGCCTTGATCCACAGACTAAGCAGAAAATCAAGTTATCAGGACAGAGATATTTCCCAATTACTCCTAATCAATGAAGAAAGTGAGTTGGATATTTTTAAAGCAGTTAACTAATTTTTTCTTACCTAATCTTTTGGGAGTTTTGCTTGTTGATATAACCTTTTTAGTTAATCTGCAAGATTGCAAAAATTGTTCTTAAGTGCTTAAGACTGGAACCAAAATTAAATTGTACTTCAAAAATCCTCTTATAGAGTTACTCTTGCCCTAGATTGTAAATTAAGTTTGGCATTATTGTCAGACTGGATGGAGGGTGAAGTAAAATAGTATGAACGATTAAGAGGCTCTCCCTCTCTTGTCTTTAAGCCATGTTCTCCCACATGTATTTTATAAGAAAATGTTAAGTCAAATTTTAGTGGCTCTTTAATTCCTGACCTCTTCATTCTCGTTTTCAGTATAACCTCCCCTGTGCTCATGCCCACACAGACAAAAACAAACTGAGATACACACAGAAAAAGGCTTTCCAAACTGTTTAAGTATTTAAACAGCTGAGCCAAAGCAGATGGAAGTTATTGTGTAATTGTTAATTACTTTGCAAATAGGGGCTAAGATATCAAATTACCTATATTGGTATTGTTGGATTATAAACTCTATATCTGTAATATAAAGTGTTTGAGTTTTTAATTGGGCTGTTATGATCAGTAGTTGATTCTGAAAAAGCTCTATGAGCTCTAAGTAACTGCATGGTTTTTTGTTTAATGTAATATAGGAGACCCTTCACATTCTCAAGGAATATATTCCAAAACATTTTTGTGAATATCTAAGTTTGTGAAACTACTGGGGCATGATACAGTAAGGTGTAATTACAGAATTTACAAAATGTAAATGGCCTCTAGAGAGTTTTACGGAATACCTGGTACTAACGTAGGCAGTTGCAAAACCACACTGAGTTACAGCTGCCAGCCCTCCTCATTCCTAAATAACTTGCCTTACATATCAGCCCTCCGACTTCTGAAGTTCAAATTAGTGCCTCGGAAATGTAGAATTTATTATTTGTCATGTTTTATTTTTTTTTTTTTTTAGCATAGATTGAGAACAGTTGAACTCTTAAATCCTCAGATGCCAGGGGTCTGCTCTAGCATCAGTAAGTATTTAGCAGAAACTAACTCCGTAATGAATGGAATTCAATTCCACACATGGTTTGTTCAAGCACACTTAATAAGTAGCCTATTTTTTAAATGTCTTTTTAAAATGTAAATATTTGGATGAAGTTTTTCTTTGTTTTGATATATTCGTTTGCTACACCAACTATGTTTTCAGAATTCATCTTTTGAACAACTTGGTTTCAGAATATGTAAAATGACTTTAAGGATCTTGTGTATCAAACCTGTCCCCAGATGTGTGAGAATAATGTGTTCATAAAGCATGGATCTCGCTTTGGTTGTATAGCTTCCTCATTTACTTCATGGTCTTACGTAGCTGGTGACTTTCAGGGCTAATCCGCCCTCTAAACCATTGTCCCAGGAGAGGAAAAGGAAATGGGACCCCAGAAGTAGAAGCCTCAGGGAAGGAGTAAAGTAGAAATCAGAAGAAAAGAAGCTTCACTTGATAGTAATGAGGTTTTTAACTTCAGGTAACTTCAGAAAATGTTATTTTGATAAGAGGAAAGGGCAAATTTAGACCTTAAAAAATATGGAAGAGCTGCTGCCTTAAAAGTACATTGGTAGCACATCAGCCTAGAACTGTATCATGGCTGTGTTGGGGAGGAGTAAATGGTGGTAATGTAACATTGCAAGCTTTACTTAATGATGTGTTATTTTCGAGGTACAGTAGATAAATATAGTAATAGGCGAGCCTCATATATAGCATTCATCTTATAGTACAATGATATCCATACCCTTGATATGAAGGAAAATTGACTTGGTTTGTGCATTTGAATAATGAAATAATTTTTTAAAACTCAGTGACACATACCATCTCTTGCTAAGACTAGACCCTGTATTTTAGTTCCTAAATTAGATGTTTAAATTTAAAAACATTTTCAGATGTACTTAAGTACTTCCATAGTACTTTTTTTCTTCATATATAGAACAGATGGAACATACACTGTTCACTTTTTTTTTTTTCCCCCCTGAGACGGAGTCTCTCTGTCACCCAGGCTAGAATGCAGTGGTGCGATCTCGGCTCACTGCAACTTCTGCCTCCCAGGTTCAAGCAGTTCTCCCTGTCTCAGCCTCCTGAGTAGCTTGGATTACAGGTGCCCATCACCGCACCCGCCTAATTTTTGTATTTTTAGTAGAGACGGGGTTTCGCCATTTGGCCAGGCTGGTCTTGAACTCCTGACCACAGGTGATACTCCCGCCTTGGCCTCCCAAAGTGTGCTGGGGTTACAGGCGTGAGCCACTGTGCCCGGCCCACTGTTCACTTTTTGAGTGGCATCATTTTATAGCTGTAGAACTGAAATCAATGTTTGCCCCAACTTTCTTAAGTAAAACTCTACTTTGAACTCTTACCTCCAACTTAGTAAAGAGCAGCTTAACACAGAAACAAGATTCTTACTGGTGGAATGTTAGGTTTCATTGTTAAGTTAATCTGTCTGTAAGCTCATCCTTAGAGGATATTTGAGGAGGAAGAACACCTTGCAGCTGACTTGCAAACATCTAAATAATTTATTTAGGGTGCTTATGAACGTTACTAATGGATTTTGTATGAATTTTTATCCCTTTTCATTTATACAAAAACCTGGGCTTTTATGTTAATTATATCATCTGAGGTTCTAAGGGTTTTTTTTTTTTTTAGATTTTGAAATTATTTAGGGATAATAGCTCTTAGGTTTGGGTACCACTTTGCTGCATTTTAAGAAAGCGGGAAGGGAACTCATTTATTAAACATCAGTCACGTGCTGTGTTCTGTTGGTTTTCTAGTCATCATATCACACACCTTTATGACAGCTCACTGAAGGGAGGTAATATTGTTCCCATTTTGTAGATAGAATAGACAAAACCTGAATTTAAGTAGCTTGCTCAAGGTTACATATTTAATGTGGAAAGTCAAATCATCTCGGTAATGAATATACCATATATACTTGCTGTATTGTATCTATGATAATTCAGTTACCCACAATACCCTTTTAAATTTCTGTTAATGACATACCTTTAAATGTCTCCTTGATGAACAGAATCATGGTCTTTAAAAACATTTTCATGGGTTGATTGCATTTTCAAGCTCTAAAGGATTGAAAGATAAATCTTCACGTTAAAGGTGAGAGTGAAGTATCTGCTCTTGGGTTATAGAACCAGATAGTACTAGAACTAAGATTACAGGGTAAGGCTGCTTTTATCTTTTTTCTTTTTCTTTTTCTTTTTTTTTTTTTTTTTTTTTTTTGACATGGGGTCTGACTGTAGTGCCCAGGCTGGAATGCAGTGGCATGATCTGGGCTCAAGCGATTCTCCTGCTTCAGCTTTCCAAGTATTTGGGACCACAGGCGCACACCACAGGCCTGGCTAATTTTTTTGCTGTACTTTTTGGTAGAGATGGGGTTTCACCATGTTGCCAGGCTGGTCTTGAACTCCTGAGCTCAGGTGATTCACCCACCTTGGCCTCCCAGAGTGTCGGGCTTACAGGCGTGAGCCACTGCGCCCAGCCCACAGGGTAAGGCTTCTGTCTGGTGTGTTATATTATGGATTTTGCTTAATAGGCACAGTGAGGCATTAAAAAGAAAATTCAGTATACCTGTAGAAAGGATAATCCTTGTTTAAAGTCTCCAAATTGCAGTCAAAGATGTTTTGACTGTGCCTTTTTTTGTTCCCCTGCTGTCCCTTATGTAGACTTCTGTCAGTACCCATGGCAGCCTGTCTGTCATCTTGTTGACATCTCCCTCTGGACTGTGAGCTCTGTATCTGGCTTGTTTTTCATCCCCAGCTTCTAGTTCACAATTAGATAGAACCCTATTACTCTTTGAAGAAGGAACAAGAAAATGTGGGCCAGTTTTCATTTGCCATTCTTCCACGTGAGTTAGTATGGTTCGTAAGTATTCCTGGTGATACACTAGTATTGGCAATTCTGGGAGGTTGAACAAAGGGGTGGTATGGTGTGCTAGCGTGGGAATTAGGAGACCTCTGGGTCTTGACAGTGCCCTGGCCACTAAGCAAAGGCAGCTCATCCTTGGAGTCTCAATGTGCTTTTTTGTGAATTGAGATATGCTTGAAGTGTCAGCCCTAAATAGTCTGATTCTGTGACCTACAAACCCTTACTTAATTCAGTGTTATTATAAATGATTCTTCTCTTAAACCTAGTTTTTACTTAGTAAAAGAGAGAAAAAAAAAAGGAAACACTCATGTCAGGCTGCCTGGGTTTGAATCCCAGATCCCCTCTTAGTTGGAGGCAAGTTGTATGATGCTTCAGGTTTTGGTGCCTGCCTCCTAAGGTTGTTAGGAGTTACTGTGTGTAGCTGCTTAGAACATTGCCTGGCTCTCAGTAAGCCGCTTAAGTGACTGCTCTCATTTTCGCTGTAAAGCACCATACTGTAATAACATCCCATGAAGCATGGGGCGGGGAAGAGTATATGGTACCTTATGGACTTTGATGTGGTGGGGTAGTAGGTAAATTCTGAATATGTGAGCTAAATAATATATTCTTTTTGTAACTAAAGGATAAAAGTTTCAAGATGGGCATGTAATATGGCTAGCACTGGATTTAATGATGAACCAGAGTAATAAGGCTGGCAAGGGGAGTTTTTGTTTTGTAATAAATCTCTTACACCTGCACATCCAGTTCTTTTTAAAAACATGTTTGAAGAGGCTCCGTATTTCTCAGTGAAGCTGTTGGGGTTCATGTTATTTTTGAAAATCATCTTGCAATTTATTTCAGCATCAGACTAAACCACCCAAAGAAAATCAGTCTATTTCTGAACAGTTTTTTCAGAAACCATATTGGTCTGATCACCCAACATTTATAGAAATAGGTGCTTAAGGCCTAAAGGCATTTCAGAAAGGAGAATGAGAAATGCTGTGGTCAAGAGTAGTGTTCAGATTGAGCACATCAAGCATCTGCTCTGCCCTTCCACGCACATCCTCATTTCACCTTCACAACTGCCCTGGGTAACCTTGTTATCTGTAATGAAACAGCCTCAAGGAGCGCAGAGGCACCCACTCCTCACGTTTGGTCTGTTGCTGTTTCCGGCTTGGTTGGAATAAGGTGTAGGAGCCTTTTGGCAGGGAGCACATTCTCAGTAATGCACAGAGTGCTCTCACCTGGGTTCTAGCTTCAACACTTAGGATTTGCTTGATATTTTGTATTCTCTGAGGCACTGCCTGTATTCGTTTCTGCTATCACAATCCAGAGTCAAGCTTCATTTATAAAGACTGGGCAGGGCACGGTGGCTCACTCCTGTAATTCCAGCACTTTGGGAGGCTGAGGTGGGTGGATCACTTTAGGTCAGGAGTTCAAGACCAGCCTGGCCAACATGGTGAAACCCCATCTCTACTAAAAAAATACCAAAAAAAAGGCCGGGCACGGTGGCTCACACCTGTAATCCCAACACTTTGGGAGGCCAACGCAGGCAGATCACCTGAGGTCAGGAGTTTGAGACCAGTCTGGCCAACATGGTGAAACCCCATCTCTACTAAAAATACACAAATTAGCCGGGTGTGGTGGTGCATGCCTGTAATCCCAGCTACTTGGGAGGCTGAGGCAGGAGAATTGTTTAAACCCGGGAGGTGGAGATTGCAGTGAGCTGAGATCGTGCCACTGCACTCCAGCCTGGGAGATAGAGCGAGACTCCATCTCAAAAAAGAACAAAAAAAAATCAGCCAAGCGTGGTGGTGCACGCCTGTAATCCCAGCTACTCACGAGGCTGAGGCAGGAGAATCACTTGAACCCAGGAGGTGGAGGTTGCAGTGAGCCAAAGTTGCACCACTGCACTCCAGCCTGGGTGACAGAGTGAGACTGTCTCAAAAAATAAGTATGTAAATAATAAGTAAAAGCTACTTACAATTAAAAAATAAACGTAAAGACAAGACTGTCTGGAAAACGGCTCTCCTAAAAGGACCGGTTGCCATCATCCACAGTGGAAGATTCAAAGCAGTTGGTCCTCGGTACGTATGAGAACCGGATTTCATTCCCCTGAATTCTACAGAGCAGTTTATTAGAGTAAATGCATTTCAAGGCCTTGCATTTGATATGTCATCCAGTTCATAATCAAGTTGCCTTTTTCTGGCTAAAACATAATGATTATGTATTTTTCTCATTTGGCCCTACAAGCTGCTGGCCCTCTGTCCCTCCACTGTGGGAATCAGATCTAGAGTAGGCTGAGCCTGTTGTGTCTCAGCAGTGGCCAAAAGGTCACTCTAAGTGTTTTGTCTCAACTCCTTACTTGAAGTCCACCCAAATAGCACACATGTGGTTTATACTGAAGCCCCCTGCCTAGAAATACTCATTTCAGGAACCACCAGTAAGCATCTGTGACCACACAGGCTTTTTGACTGATGGCTTCCCGGATCTGGTTTCAAGGGATAACCCCATCTGTGTGCATTCATGGTCTTCTTTCTACAGCGGTCCACACAAGGGCTCAGAGCCCCCTTTCAGTCTTGAGAGGCTTTTCTCTCCAGATGAAACCTTTCCTTCCCGCCGTTTTCTCGGTCTCTGGCTGTTTTTCTCTTGTGCCCGTCGTCTTGGACACCCTCCTGGCTTCCATGTCTGTGGTTCTCCTGCCTCACTTCCTGTTCTGTTGTTTTTCCCCTTTGTCAAAATGTCTCCTATGTACTTGGCTTCCTTTTCGTTGCCAGGTTTTCAGGCTTTCTCCTTCAGCTCATCTAATATGGCTTCTGCCCACAAAAGCCTGCTCTATCAGGATCTCATGGTTCCCCACTTGCCAGAACCTTCTTCAGCCTCAGTTCCTCGGCCTCAACTTGTGCGTTTAACCCATTGACCACCACCCCCAAAATTCACCTTCCTTTCTTTGACCCTACTCCTCCTTTTCTGTTGAGGGATCTGTTGACTAACTCCAAGCTCACTCAGGCTGACCGTCCCGCTCTCTGCACCAGCCTTTCCAGAGTGTGCCAGTTCTCATAACTTCATCTGTTAACTGTTGATCACTTCAGTCCTGATTTTTAGACCTAAATGGTTTCCTTAACGCTATTCTAACTGCCTGTGACTCATTTTCACTTACAGTGTTTATTGTAACGCCAAACCAACAAATCCCAGGTGCTTGCTTCTCTCCGTAAATCTCCCCAGTCTAACTTTTTGTCATTCAACATGACTCGTTTATCCAACCTGAAATCACATAGAGCCCCAAGTACGGTGTTTTGTACATAGGTATTTAATAAGTGACTTCCACTTTTGGCTCTGCTATGAATAAAATGAGATTTCAGTTCTCTTCACTTTGAAATCTAACAATTCAGAGAACATTGAAGAAATCTGAATTTATTTAGTTGGGACGAAATACTTGTGGTTTAAAATATTTCTGTTTATATTTTCTAATTTATTGCAGGAGGTCTTGGGTTTTCTATTTGAGTTCTAGTGCTTGCAAACTCAATGTGATTTCTGTCAGCGTATCTTAGATTTGTTTGTTATGAAACTTCTGTGTGAGGTTCTATCTGAAAATGTTATTTAGCTATCTTCTGGGACTATTTAATGAAAGTGGGGTCATGAATCCTTAAAATTCTTGTGCAGCTTTGAGAAACATTTCTGTTATTTGGGTATCAGTTTGTAAGTGTAGTAAAGCCAAGATGGAAACGAGCACTTTGCTTTCTTGGTTGTTCTTACTGGTCTAACCTCCTGCTTGAACTAGTCTGCTGTCCTGTCAAATGCATCTTTTTATTTACATGTCCCTTAAATTAAAGCTGATCATGAAAGTATTTGTGTGCAACATGAAATGTTTTCTAAAGTACCAGTGCATATTCCTGCTTGGTCTCAAGATGCATGAGGAATCTAAAATAGAAGCAAAAAAAGAAAAGAAAAAAATCACAGTTTTGATCAGAATGTCCTCCTGGAAATTACTTAAAAGTTTGGCCGGGCACGGTGGCTCACACCTGTAATCCCAGCACTTTGGGAGGCTGAGGTGGATGGATCACGAGGTCAGGAGTTCAAACTACCTTGACCAACATGGTGAAACCTCATCTCTACTAAAAATACAAAAATTAGCTGGGCGTGGTGGCACGTGCCTGTAATCCCAGCTACTCAGGAGGCTGAGGCAGGAGAATCGCTTGAACCCGGGAGGCAGAGGTTGCAGTAAGCTGAGATCACGCCACTGCACTTCAGCCTGGGTGCTTCTGTCTCAAAAAAAAAAAAAAAAAAAAAAAAAATCACACATTTTTAGACATTTCACATAACAGTGATGTTTTAGAATAAAGGTGATTTAAGATTGGTTTTACAGGCACTGTTGGGCTGTCAGCTAGTTGGCTTTTCAGATGATGATCATAAAGACACTCCCCCACACACAGGTATATGAGTAAGTAAGGTCTACCCCACCCACACTCCCATACTGAGTTTCCATTCCCAATAGTTGCACAGACTGCATACTCTGATCGCTTATTAAACATTTCTAAGGAAGCCGAGATGGATCCTTGATTTAATTTTCTCATCTGTATACCCACCCAATAAGTCAGTAGCACCTAAGATTTCTTTCCCTTCAAGATTGTATTCTAAGCAGTAGAATTAAACGTGTTCTTCATAGAAAAAGTAACTTTTAATTAGAGGCTGTGCAGACTCTGGAGAATCAGTCTTTGTTACCAGGTAATAATGTTTTTAGCTTTTTCTGCTGAGAGGAAAAAATGCTTTGAAGAATAAAAAATACTAGAGCATAACTAGCTTGGGAAGTTAGGAAAAAATATATTAGGGCAGTAAGAACCAGCATTATGTCTTCTTTGCAATGCTTGAAACATTCAGTATTAAACTTTGGATTAATCCAAAGTCTGAAAAGAAATACACCAAAATGCTAAAGCCGTTTTTGGTTAGGACGGTGGACTTCTTTTTTCTTCTTCAGAATGTTTGTAATGTGCCTATATTTTATAATGGAAGCAGTAAATGCAAATGTGAAATTTATCTGAACCTCCTACAATGAGTATAATAACCCCAGTGGTTGTGGACAGCTTATTTGTGGCCCCAAAAGAAACTGAGCCCCTTTTTAAAACTTGGATGCATTGTCATTACATAGTGAAAGAAAATCAAGATATTCTTTCTTTTTTTTAAACGGTGTCTCACTCTGTTGCCCAGCTGGAGTGCAATGACGCAGTCTTGGCTCACTGCAACCTCCGCCTCCTGGGTTCAAGCGATTCTCCTGCCTCAGCCTCCCAAGTAGCTGGGACTACAGGCGCCCACCACCACGCCCGGCTAATTGTATTTTTAGTAGAGATGGGGATTCACCATATTGGCCAGACTGGTCTGAAACTCCTGACCTTGTGATCTGCCCACCTCAGCCTCCCAAAGTGCTGGTATTACAGGTGTGAGCCACTGTGCCCTGTCAAGATAGATTTTTTTTTTTTTTTTTTTTTTTTGAGACAGAATCTCCCTCTTGTTGCCCAGGCTGGAGTACAATGGCATGATCTCAGCTCACTGCAACCTCCACCTGCCAGGTTCAAGTGATTATCCTGCTTCAGCTTCCTTAGTAGCTGGTATTACAGGAATGTGCCACCATGCCCAGCTAATTTTTGTATTTTTAGTAGAGACGGGGTTTTACCGTGTTGGTCAGGCTGGTTTCGAACTCCCAACCTCAGATGATCCGCCTGCCTAGGCCTCCCAAAGTGCTGGGATTACAGGTGTGAGCCACCACGGCCAGCCCAAGATAGATTCTTTTTTTGTTTTTGTTTTTGTGACATGGAGTCTCGCTCTGTTGTCCAGGCTGGAGTGCAGTGGCGCGATCTTGGTTCACTGCAAGCTCCGCCTTCCGGGTTCACGCCATTCTCCTGTCTCAGCCTTCTGAGTAGCTGGGACTACAGGTGCCCGCCACCACACCCGGCTAGTTTTTTTGTATTTTTAGTAGAGACAGGGTTTCACCGTGTTAGCCAGGATGGTCTCGATCTCCTGACCTCGTGATCCGCCCGCGTTGGCCCCCCAAAGTGCTGGGATTACAGGCGTGAGCCACCACACCCGGCCCCAAGATAGATTCTTAATAGAAAACCCTTGAAAGCATTTCTCCTTTTCAGGGACTCAGCCTTTCTCTTTGCTATTTGTAAAAACATGAGCTCCTCTGCTGCCGAGTTGGTGTCAGGCCAGTGCTCAGTGCAGCCACTCCTGCCCCACTCCCTTGCCTCTCGGGCTTTATGCCCACAAGAGTCCAAGCCACTCTGTCAGATCCTGACTCTTCCCTTCCGGAAACTCCCCCCTGGCTTCCACTGGCATTTAGGTGAGCACAAGTGCTCCACCACTGCCTGCAGGGCTCTCCAGGATCTCGCTCTCCCTGCCTTACCCCTTCCTGTGCTGCCCTCCAGGCTTCCTGGCCAGCCACCTCCTCATCATCTACCCTGCCAGGCTTGTCCAGGTCTCAGCCCCCATCTTCCCTGCTCTTAGTCTTCCTGACAACTCCCCTCATGGAAGGCCCCACACACCCTGCTCTGCTCTCATTATCTTCACCACTATCAGAAGTTACCTTGGGCCGGCCGCAGTGGCTCACACCTGTAATCCCAGCACTTTGGGAGGCTGAGATGGGCAGATCACTTGAGGTCAGGAGTTCGAGACCAACCTGGCCAACATGGTGAAACCCTGTGTCTACTAAAAATACAAAAATTAGCCAGGTGTGGCATGCACCTGTAATCCCAGCTACTCAGAAAGCTGAGGCATGAGAATCACTTGAACCCGGGAGGCAGAGGTTGCAGTGAGCCGAGATCGTGCCACTGCACTCGCCTGGGCAGCAGAGCAAGTCTCTCTGTCTCTCTCAGCCTGGGCGACAGAGCGAGAGACTCTCTCTCTCTCTCTCTCTCTCTCTCACACACACACACACACACAGAAGTTACCTTGTCCTTCCATTGCCCGTCACCCCTTATGAATGTAAGCTTATGACAGCAAGAATTTTGTTTGTCACCAGCTCACCAAGTCTTAAAACAGGACCTGACACACGTGGTAGGTGTTTCATGTGAATTATTTATCACATTGTGAAGTAGGTGTATCTCCATTTTGCAAATAAATAAATTGAACACAGGTTAAATAACTTGCCAGAAATTCCACAACCGTTAAGTGGCAGAGCTGGACACAGGTTTGTGTGTCCTGTTCATAAATGCGTGCATCTGTGGCTGGGAACTGGCAGGGTTACGGATCAGACTGCTGCACCTTGAGAAGTTGAAATGGCATCTTGGCTGTACATTGCAGCTCAACCAGGAAGCGTTTACTAAAACAAAAACTTAACGGAAACTGGCAAGCAGGTGCATAGGCGTTGCTATAGATGGTTTCTGTGAAATTCCATTAAGTGAGTTCCATAAAGGGAAGTGAAACAATAGATCACAGCTGTAGCTTCAAAATAAAAAGTTGGTTCCTAAATTGAGTGACTTGTAATCTTAACTATTTTCTCCTTAAACGCGTAATGACAAAGTTACCAAATTCCCAGTGGAAACAACTCCATAACATATCACAGGCGCACAAAGCTGCCACAGGAACACCATGAGGAAAGAGACCAAAGGAAAACCATTTGTTCAAGCTCCCTTTGAGTAGTGCCTTACGTCAGGAGACTAGCTGTGTCTTTAAGAATTTATAAAAGTAGGCTGGGCACAGTTGCTCATACTTCTAATCCCAGCACTTGGGAGGCCAAGGCAGGTGGATCACCTGAGGTCAGGAGTTTGAGACCAGCCTGACCAACATGGTGAAACCCTGTCTCTACTAAAAATACAAAAATTAGCTGGGTGTGGTGGTGGCCGCCTATAGTCTCTCAGCTACTTGGAAGGCTGAGGCAGCAAAATTGCTTGAACTCAGGAGGCGGAGGTTGCAGTGAGCCCAGAGTGTGCCACTGCACTCCACCCTGGGTGACAGAGCGAGACTCCGTCTCCAAAAAAAAAAAAAAGGAGAATTTGTAAAAGTTGGCTGGGCACAGTGGCTCATGCCTGTAATCCCAGCACTTTGGAGGCCAAGGCGGGAGGATCACTTGAGCCCAAGATTTCGAGACCAGCCTGGTTGACATAGTGAGACCCCCATCTCTATTTTAAATTATATGTATGTATTTTTTAAAAAGAATTTGTAAAAGTATACTTCTATGGTTTTTTTGTTTGTTTCTTTTTTGAGACAAAGTCTTGCTCTGTCGCCCAGGCTGGAGTGCACAGTGGCACAGTCTTGGCTCACTGCAACCTCCGCCTCCTGGGTTCAAGCGATTCTTCTGCCTCAGCCTCCCAAGTAGCTGGGACTACAGGCAGGTGCCACTACTCCCGGCTAATTTTTGTATTTTTAGTAGAGACGGGTGCGGGGGGTGGGGGTTTCACCATATTGGCCAGGCTGGTCTGGAACTCCTGACCTTGTGACCCACCCGCCTCGTTCTCCCAAAGTGCTGGGATTACAGGCGTGAGCTACAGCGCCTGGCCTACTTCTGTGTTTTTTGAATCAGAGCCTCGCTCTGTTGCCCAGGCTGGAGTGGAGTGCTGTGGCACCATCTCAGCTCATTGCAAACCCCTGTTTCCCAGGTTCAAGGGATTTTTGTGCCTCAGCTACCCAAGTAGCTGTGATTACAGGCACATGCCCCCATGCCCAGCTAATTTTTTTGTATTTTTAGTAGAGACAGGGTCTCACCGTGCTGCCCAAGCTGGTCTTGAACTCATGGCCTCAGGTGATCCTCCCAACTCAGCCTCCCAAAGTGGTGGGATTACAGGTGTGAACCACCATGCCCTTTTCTGAGTTTCTCATAAGGGAATAAATAGTTACTCGTGTCTGTGTTTTTTTGGTTTCATAATTTTAAATCTGTAGTATTTCTCCTCTGCAAGAGTTCCCTAAATGATGTGAAAACATTTTAAAGCATACCTGGTTATCCCCAGGCTCCCTTGATGCCCGTCTGATGAGTGTGTTTTGGTGCCCTCTGCCGCTCATGGGCGGTACAGCAGTGACTGAACAACCCATTTCCCGGGTCTGCCCCTTGGTATTGCCAGAAAGCTGGAGAAGCCTGGGAAGAAGACAAGATTGTTAGGAACCATTCTCTCCTAAAGCAAACCCCCTACTCCAACCAGCCTAACAGCCTGTGCTCCACCCCTACCCCAGAATTAAAATGAAAATGAAAAATGCTGCTTTTGCTAAGACATCAATGAAATTATCTCGGATTTTTTAAGTAATTTGAATGGTTTGTGTTGATAGAAAGATGAATGCTGTGAGATAAGCCCGCAGGTCATCTGTAGAGCTGCCTGACCACACCCAACATATGCTGTCTAGATTCAACTTGCCTCCCAGAGGAGCAGTCTTTGAGGACAGACAAAGCTGGCCACCTGTCGACTTTGCCTCTGTCATGTCCATACACGTATACACACAGGATGACTTCAGATGAACAAATATTTTCAGTTGCTGGACAGTCAGTAGTATAGTATGATGGTTAATAGCTGTTGGAGGCCAGGCATGGTAGCTCCAACAGTAATCCTAGCCTGTAATCCCAGCACTTTGGGAGGCCGAGGCAGGAGGATCACTTGAAGCAAGGAGTTCGAGACCAGCCTAGGCAATATAGTAAGACCCCATCTCTACAAAATATTTAAAATTAGTTTTTTATGTATTAAAAAAAAATAGCTGTTGGAATTAGCCCTTGTTTGAATCAAAACCTACCCACTCAATGGCTAGATTACCTTGGGCAAGTCACTTGTCTCAGCCTGTCGCTTCATCTGTAAAATGGGGATAATGGTAACTACAGTTATTAGTTATCCTAGGAATATTAATAAAGTCCTTGCTGTATGTCAAGGGTTTTGACTTTTTAAAGGTTCTACATGTTAAGAAAAAGCTGATCCCAGTGCCTGACACAGAGTAGCCTTCAAATTTTCACCACTAAGAATATTTCCTCATTACATAAGCCATATTTGTCAGCCAACTGAAAACCACTGTCAGCAACTTATTCCTCCCTGTGAACTTCTGGTAGAAGCCTCTCATCTACTTAATGTTCGAGTTGGAAAGAATCTTAAGAGTCATCTAGTCCAGCTCTTTACCCAATGCAGGACCCTCTTCTCTAACCACCTGTATGAACACCTCTACCTGGCCAGGTGGCCTGTCTTTGGACAGCTCAAATACTAGTTCCTCCTTGAACCCAAATCGACTTCCCTGTTGATGTCCTAGTTCTGTTCTGCAGATCTTCTTAGAAAAATAAAAAAAAAAATCTGCCTTCTGTCCCTTACAACAGTCCTTTATATGTTTGAAGAGAGCTATCACTTCTTTCTTTGTCAAAAATCATGTTATCCAGGCCAAGGTTTTTACCTTGGCATCCTGCAACCTACATGGGTCTTTTAAAAAATATATTCCTGGGCCGGGCGCAGTGGCTTTTAATCACAGCACTTTGGGAGGCCGAGGTGGGCAGATTATGAGGTCAGCAGTTTGAGACTAGCTTGGCCAACATGGTGAAACCCCGTCTCTACTAAAAATACAAAAATTAGCTGGGCATGGTGGCACGCGCCTGTGGTCTCAGCTACTCGGGAGGCTGAAGAAGGAGAATTGCTTGAACCTGGGAGGCGGAGGTTGCAGTGAGCCAAGATTGAGCCACTGCACTCCAGCCTGGGTGACAGAGCGAGACTCTGTCTTAAAAAATATATATATATATATTTCCATAGAGCAATTTTGTTTTCAAGGAAACACTGCCTTTATTAAGATGATAATTGTCTGACTCCTTGAAACCTTACAGATTCTATTGAATTATGTAAATTAAAGGGTCCAAGTGATGACCCGAGATAAAAGATGGAAATGATGGCCATTAGCTGTCTCCCTCCAAAGCACATTACTTCAGCAATTCCTTCCTGCTCTGCAGCACTTGCAAACTGCCCCTGAGACTGGGGGTAAAGGGTGGGGCTTCCTTGAAGTGCAAGGTTCAGGATGCCATCCCCAGAGAGGCTCTGACACTGGGCTGGGGCCCAGGAGTCTGCATTTTAACAAGTGCTGCTGGTTTTCCCACAAGCATGCTGCACACCGTTATCCAGGGCAAGCTGTGGCTTACAGCCACGACATCCCTAAGCAGCCACATGGCAGGACGGCACAAGCACACCGAGGGCAGGGGGAGCCTGTGTCTGATGAGGCTCCTGCTGCCCAGGGCCGTGTTCCGTGCCCCCTTCCTGATACTTCTCACCCTTTGTTTGATAGCTGCAATGCCACCTGAAATGGGTGGGGGGTGCTGCCCCTTACTGAGCACTTAGCTCTGACCTGAGACTCCTCAAAGCATTTGACTTGTGTTCACTCATACCGTTCTCTATTTGAGATAGGTTATGATATCACCATTTTAGAGCTGAGCAAATTGAGGTATAGAAGGGTAAGGCCGCTCAGCTAGTGAGAAAGGCAGCCAGGATCTGGACGTGGGTAGGCTGGCCCCCGAGTGCCCCCACTCTCTCCAGTGAGCGGCAGACCCATCCAGCCAAACACCCGTATCCCAGAGGCACCTGAAACTCCATATGGGGTTCGATCATTTTCCTTCTCTAAACCAGTTTCTTTCTTTCTTTTTTTTTTTTTTTTTGGAGATGGAGTTTTGCTGTTGTTGCCCAGGCTGGAGTGCAATGGTGCGATCTTGGCTCACCAAAACCTCCACCTCCTGGGTTCAAGCGATTCTCCTGCCTCAGCCTCCCGAGTAGCTGCGATTACAGGCATGCACCACTGCACCCAGCTAATTTTTTGTATTTTTAGTAAAGACAGGGTTTCTCCATGTTGGTCAGGCTGGTCTCGAACTCCCGACCTCAGGTGATCGATCCACCACGGTCTCCCAAAGTGTTGAGATTACAGGCGTGAGCCACCACGCCCAGCCCCCTAAACCACTTTCTCCTGCAGTATTTCCTGTCTCAGTTGGTGCCATCACTTCGAGAAGAAACTCCCTTACAGACCCCTTCCATCCTCCTGCCTCTTAACAGTCTTTTATATCCACCTCTTCTGCAGCCCTGCCCTGCTCTGGGCCTTGGGAATGTGTGGCAAGCTCTTGGTTCCCGTGTGGGTGCAGTGCCAGCCTTTGCCTGCAGTGCTGTGACAGCCCTGCCCCACTCTCCCAGCTGCCAGTCTGGTCCCCTTCCGGCCCACCACCTGAGCTGCTTCTGTGGTCACTGTCAAATGGCATTCTGACCTTGTTGCTCTCTCCTGCTGGAAACCTTGTAAAGGTTCCCCACAACCATCAGGACAAAGTTCTCCACCATTAGCCTCTGTCTGCCCTTTGGCCCTTGTGTCTCACTGATCCTGCTGTGAATTTGTACTCCAGCCAAGCAGCTCATTCCCTGTGCTCACCACACTGGTGCCACCTCCTGCCTGCATAGGCTGCCCTCTCCCCCAGACTCTCTGCCCCCTTCAAACTTACACAAAAGTTACAAAATAGTATAAAGAAATTCCCTATACCCTTCACCTTCACCCAGATCGTGGTTAGCATTTCACCACATACAAATGCACACACCCACCGTATGTATTTTTTTCTGAACTCTTTGGGAGTAAATTGCAGACATACTATGTCCCTTTTCCCCCACATACACCAGTGTTTACCTCCTAAGAACAAACATTCTCTTTTTTTTTTTTTCGGAGACGGCGTTTTGCTCTTGTGGTCCAGGCTGGAGTGCAATGGCGTGATCTTGGCTCACCGCAACCTCCGCCTCCCGGGTTCAAGCGATTCTCCTGCCTCAGCCTCCCGTAGCTGGGATTACAGGCATGCGCCACCACGCCCAGCTAATTTTGTATTTTTAGTAGAGATGGGATTTCTCCATGTTGGTCAGGCTGGTCTCGAACTCCCGACCTCAGGTGATCCACCCGCCTCAGCCTCCCAAAATGCTGGGATTACAGGCGTGAGCCACCACACCTGGCCCAAACATTCTCTTACATAACTAAATTACAGTTATAAAAGTCAGGACATGTAACATTTATGTAATGGTTTCTAAACTACAGGCTGTGTTCAGATTTCACTAACTGTCTCAGCAATCCTCTTGATGGCTATTTTTTTTCCGGGTTTGGGATCACGCAGTACGTTTAGTTGTCATGTCTTGGTTTCCTTTGTTCTGGAACAGCCTCTCTTTCAGCGTCCCTGGCATTTTTAAAGAGCATAGGCTAGTTGTTTTGCAGAGTACCCCAGTGAGAGTTTGTGTGATCCTTCCTCTGGATTAGATTCAGATTCTGCCTTTTTGGCAAGAATAGCCCTGCAGCAATGCTCTGGCCTTCCCAGCTCAGCATCTCAAGGACCACATGGTGCTGCTGGGTTGGCCCCGTTACTGGTGATGTGGATACCGATGACTTGGGAATGGTGGGGTCTTATTTATTTTTTACAACCTCCGTATTCATGACCCCTCTTCTAAGGAAGCTTGCATAGACCCCTCCAGGCACCCACAGTTAGGGTAGGTGTCTGTTCCCTCACCTGAGTCCTGGGTACAGTGCCTCACCTGCACTGGCCAAGCCATATTGGTGTGTGTCTCTTCCCCTGCTCGACTACAAGGCTCAGGGGACCTCATCTTGTTCACAGTGGTGCCCCAGCTCCTATGGGCCTGGCACATAATAGGCACTTAATAAAGATTTGTTGAGTGAATGAAAGAATGAGTGAGATTTGGGAGCTGATTGAGTTACAAAGCAGAAACCTCCAAATCTCTCCATATGGGTCTTTGTGTGTGGTTTTCACTGCTTTACTCGTGAAGCATGGCTAAATGTTGGGGTTTCTTTTTATGCCAGATTCTCACTGAAAGCATGAAAGTCTGATCAAATCCCAAGAAAAACGCATGATATTTATCCTTCCTTTGGGGAATCACAGAATGGACCAGTTTTAGAAACTTGGAACCCCATCCTAGATTTTTCCATGTGTTTCTTCATGGGAGGGTGGGTGGGTGTGAGGGGAGAGTCTCTGGGTCTTTGATCATGGGAACTATTTGGCCTGGACAGAGCAGCAGAGAGTCTTGGGCCCCTGCCCTGCTGCCTCTGTCCAGCCACACACTTCACGCACCAGTAGGGAAGTGCCTGGCGGGGTGTCCGGAAGCCTCTCAGTTGGTCACTGTCTCCCTTTGCTCTTTCAGACGCAGGAGGAGGGAGACGCACTGATGACATCGGGCCATAGGGCCGCTCCTGCAGCTCGGGCGCCTCGCGGTCTCCAGGTGCAAGGCCAGCGCTTCCACCGTGGCTGCTTCAGGACATCCCCCAGAACAGCCGTTCCTGGAGACCCGGCCATCTTTTCTGCATCGTTTTGCAATTTGTGAAACTTATGACAGCAGCCGCCCGTTCAACTGGGTCCTCCGCCGGATGGCTCTGGGAAGTCACCGCTGGGCATGGCTGTGTCACTAGGGCTTTGTGGCTGATGAATAACAGCTGTCGTGTGCCGTTTCTGGGTGGAGATGTCCCAGGAAACCAGTCCTACTCTGCCAGCCAGTAGGATGGGGATGCAGGTCCCGCCAGCAAGGACTGGCTGAACCGTGCGACCCACGCAGTAGGGCCCCTCGGGTCAGCTGCCCCCACCCACTACACTGATGGTGAATGAGGCCAGAAGACAGGGGGCTCTGCTGAAGCCCACCAGCCCCTGCCATGTGATGGTTGCAACGCATACATTAGAGCTTCCAGTTCCGTCTCAGGACATTTTCAAAGATGAGCGTACTCAGGAGGGGCGGTGGAGGGGGCATGTCTGGAGGGGCCTGAGGCACAGGGAGTGCTCGGTGCCCAGGCCGAGCAGTGCCACATGTGCACACGAGTTATGCCTGCAAACACAAGTTATGCCTGCAAGACCGGTGGGCTCCTTCCAGCCGGGCTGCCTGAGGCCACTGTCTGTGTGTTGGTGCCCATTGTGGGCTCCAGGGCGCTCTTTCCTTGTGCTGACGTGAGTGGCGTTGAATTGCCCTGAATCAGATTAGACTGAAATAAATTGAATTGAAAGGCCTACAAATAAGTATGAATCTCTTGCTGAGTGCCAGGCTCTGGGGAGTCACAGCTGAGTAAGACAGCTGCTGCCTGTCTTCACACTAGCCGGGCCCATAACTAATATTATGGACTTGCAGCAAGAACACATTGGAGGTGGTGGGTGGGAGTGGGGAGGAGGGTGAGAGGCTTCAGGAGGAGGAGATCTTTGAGCTGAGCCTTTGAGAATGGGAGTGGGAATTTTGGAAAAAGGTGAAGGTAAGAAGGACACAGGGGACCTGGGAGGCAACAGGAGCAGAGGCGCACTGCATCTGAGGCAAAGACAGGAGAGGGCGGAGACGCAGTGCTCACTTGCCACCTGACAGAGACACACACATGTGCACACACAGTCACAGGCAGAGAGAGGCATCGCACACTCAGCCTGTGAGCCACACGCATCAGAACCACCCAGAACGCACACACATACCTACTCCAGCAGAATCTCAGGGAGCCCACCCAGGAACCTGCATTTTAAAACAAGTTCTACGTGTGAATTCAAAGATTGACACTGTGTGTGTTGGGGGTGGGTGGTGAGCCTCTGTCAGCCAGGGGGGCTGCGGGGACATTCAGTGATTTGCAGGCCAGGCCTGCCAGGATTCGCCCTGGCACGTGAGTAATTGTTGCACTTCACCGCACAGCACAGTCGCCTGCAGGACTTGTCCACACACAGACTACTGGGCTCCACCCCTGAAATTCTGAGTCAGTCGGCCTGGAATTGGGCCCAGAATTGCTTTGCTGATCAGTTCCCTGATGGGTGATGCTGGTACAGGGGCCTCTGAGAAAAAGATGGATTGGAGAGAGATGAGCAATCAGCCAGACTGAAGGAAGCCCTCACTGGCTCTCCTGAGACTGGGGTGCCGGGACAGTTGCAATATTTGAAGCACTTTGATTTGACCAGATGTGCCTTTCTCTTCTGTGTGCCCATCCTTGATCTCAAGCCCGGCCTGCGACAGTGGTATGGTATTCTGGACATGTGACAGACGCCCAGTGCCCCGATCTGAAGATGGGTGAGCCTGGGTCATGCTGCCCAGTGGTCCCCACCAGGGTCCCTTGCTCAGGGTGATGCCATCTCCTAAGTGGTGCAGCAGAGACCTGTGGCTCTGAGGCCACTTAGGAGCACTTCTGGGCATCCATGCAGTGCCTTGATTCCAGCACCCAGAAATGTTTCCAGTGTCGCCAGGGTCACAGGTGGAAACCCCAGATGTCCCTTGGAAGGCTGTGCTGCCACCACTCTTGGGGCTTGGTCACGTCCTGGATCTAGGGGTGATCATTTATCAGCAGGCTACACAGGATTGGAAGAAGGGCCCCTGGGAATAAGTCTGTTCCCAGTAGGAACCCAATGTCCCACCAGCAAGGAGCTCAGCACTGTGCTCAAGCCCAAAGGCACAACCAGCTTCCAAATCCCATCTTTGCAGGTCTATGGCTGGGGCTACTCATGGTACCAACGCTGTACCAAGCAAGAGAGGAAACCACATATTAATTTGAATGGGGGAAGTTTGACATAACTGTAACAGGTTTAGAGTAGTGAGGGGTTGGCTAGTAAGAAGTCAACTCCAGTCATCTAGGAAGAGCAGCTATAAGAAACAGCCTCTCGTCCAACCACTCCTCCACCCCACCTCGAGCCCTCATTTGAGAGAGCACTGCCCAGACTCACCGAAACGCTGAGAAGTTGTTGTTGGTGCCAAAGCAGTGGGAGTTGCTGGATATCCAGCTCTGGGGGGGCCAGAGTTAAGCTGTTTCTGTAAGAGAAGTGCCTCCTGGAGGAAGTCAGCCACAAACTGCTTGAAGAGGATGGAGGAAGCTGCTGGCTGGTGGGTGCTGCTGACCACCATGCACTGCAGGAGCCTGGTGCTGGAGGGTCCATGAGCATGGCAGGAGTCAGCCAAGTGGGCACATAGCGCAGGAAGAAAAACCTTCTGGCCATGTCCTATCACTTCTCCCTCTGACAAAACCTAACACCATGTCAGCACACAAAGGAAACATGTCTAAAGGGGCCAGATCCATTTTCTCAAAGCAGGCAATGAAGGATGAACTTGGAGCTGCGTGGCACTAAATTGATAAGAGGCGCACTTCCCAAAGACTGTCTGGTCCTTGACAGTAGAGTCCAGGGTGTGGGAACTTGGCAAACCTATTATTTGAACAAAGGAGCAGGAGAATTGGAAGTGGCCTCAAGAGCTCCTCTGTCTAGCCTCTCACCACTCCCAATACAATACCAATCCTTTTAGCCAGGCCACGCAGCTCGGTGGGGTGAGAGAGGGACTATACCACCTTGTTCTCCTTGCCCTCACACTCTGTCCTTCATAGGCCTCTTGCCATTAGATTGGACAGATAAACTGGTAGCATCCATTTTACAGATAGGCGCCCAGAGTTGAGAAACCCCCTTTAGACGAATAAATATTCCCAATCAAAGAGAACTCAAGACACACTACCTAGTTCTAGGACAGAGGAATTTCCTGACTTTCCCCCCCAAAAAATCCATAACTTTTCTTGTTTCTCTGAATTCCATAAAGATATTTTAATGAAATGTGGGGACCACACTGGGCACAGTGGCTCAAGCTTGTTATCCCAGCACTTTGGGAGGCCGAGGTGGGCAAATCGCTTGGGATCAGGAGTTCAAGACCAGCATGGCCAACATTGTGAAACCCCGTCTCTACTAAAAATATAAAAATTAGCCAGGCATGGTGGCGGGCGCCCGTAATCCCAACTACTTGGGAGGCTGAGGCACTAGAATCATTTGAACCTGGGAAGTGGAGGTTGCAGAGAGTCGAGATTGCACCACTGCACTTCAGCCTGGATGACAGAGCGAGACTCAGTCTCAAAAAAAAAAAAAAAAAAAGAAAGAAAGAAATGTGAGGACCAGCCAGCGTGATTAAAGCAGTGCTTTCCATACCTGGTATGGTATTGTAGGAGCCCAGTGAAGATTTGTGGATTAGATTTATAACTTGCCCAGCACAGGCCTTGGACCTTGGACCTTGGGTCATGCGTTCTCCCGTGAGCATTAAGAGAAGGGTTGTCATTGCGATGGTTGTGCCGGTCTCTAATGCTGATGGAGAGTGTCCTGTGTGCTGTGCCCACAGCATCTCATGAGACTCCATAATGAAGAAGCCCTGTCATCATCCACCTGTCTGTCAGCTGTATCAGGAACATGCAGAAAATCCACCAGGGCAGTGCACTAGTCAGGGCTGGATGCCACAACAAAGCCCTCTGTCCGGGGGCCTTACACAGTAGAGACAGACTTCCTCGCAGTCCGGGGGGCTGGAAGCCTGAGAGGAAGGCTTCGACAGGGTTGGTTTCACCCAGGCCTCGCCTTGGTTTGTAGCCGTCTCCTCCTGCCGCGTCCTCTGAGTCTGTGTTCCAAGCTCCTCTTATAAGGACACCCGTCAGATTGAATTAGGACCCACCCTATGGCCTCATTGAAATTGAATTACCCTTGTAAGGGCCCTATCTCAGATACGGTCACATTCTGAGGTAGTGGGGGCTTCACCGTATGGATTTTGGGGAGACTCAGTTCAGCGTATAGCAGGCAGTATTTCCTATAGACTTGGCTATCTTTGTGGATAAGGGCTTTGCATTCTACTTAAGAGATACCATCTGAAGTTGAAGTTGCCCTTACTTACCTCGTGATCCAGTTAACTTCATCTTCAGATAAACATGTAACACCTGCAACCCCCAAGCTCTTGAAAATACTCGAAGCCCCATCCCCTTCAGTTTGTATAATTCTAAGCAGGTTCTTAGAATTAGAAAAGCTTCTAAGCCTCTCTCTAGTATCAATAAAAAAAAAAAACCTGAGCTCCGGTCCCAGAATCCTCCGGCCCTCCCAGCATGTGGTGTGATGATGGTGTATATTAGGATCTTGTTCAACAACTCTGGGACACAAAGGGTACCCATGACTTTCACAGGCAAGCATTCCTGTCGTGGGCAGCGGGGTGGAGGAATATTGCGAGTTTACAGCCCACTCCCCAGGCTCAGGTGGGCAGCAATACCAAGACCGGCCAACAAGGGCGTCACCTTGAGGGGCCCCGCGCCCTGAAGTGCCCTTTTTGCCCGGATGCAGGACACCCCACAGCCTCTTAGAAAAGGAAACGTTTGGGCCAGGCAAGGTGGCTCATGCCTGTAACCCCAGCACTTTGGGAGGCCGAGGCTGTTGGATCACCTGAGGTCAGGAGTTCGAGACCAGCCTGGCCAACATGGTGAAACCCCGTCTCTACTAAAAATAACCAAAATTAGCCAGGTGTAGTGGCAGGCGCCTGTAATCCCAACAACTTGGGAGGCTGAGGCAGGAGAATTACTTGAACCCAGGAGGCAGAGGTTGCAGTAAGCTGAGATTGTGCCACTGCACTCCAGCCTGGGCAACAAGAGCAACACTCCGTCTCAAAAAAAAAAAAAAAAGAAGAAGAAAGGAAGAAAGAAAGAAAAGAAAACGTTTGGCTGAGCGTGGTGGCTCACACACCTGTAATCCCAGGACTTTGGGAGGCGGAGGCAGCTGGATCACCTGTAGTCAGGAGTTTGAGACCAGCCTGACCAACATGGAGAAACCCCATCTCTACTAAAAAGCTGGGCGTAGTGGCGCATGCCCGTAATCCCAGCTACGCAGGAGGCTGAGGCAGGAGAATCCCTTGAACCCGGGAGGCAGAGGTTGTGGTGAGTCCAGATCACGCCACTGCACTCCAGCCTGGGCAACAAGAGTGAAACTCAGTCTCAAAAAAAAAAAAAGGAAAGAAAAGAAAAGGAAACGTTTGTGCCTGCAGATGATAATTGTGCATATTATGTGGAAATATTTAGACAGGTCAATTTAAGGACACTATGAATCCTTCCCTCTATAATCAGATGTAAAATTAAGGCTATTCTTTTCCCAGCACTGTAAAATGACTACGGTTGACATTGTTTGAGTCACCTCTTTTGAAAGTGTTGCATTGTCCCCACATGTCCCTGGGTATAGAAGACTGAGGGTCTATCTCTGTGTAGCCCTTAAGTTCTGAGGGAGGCTTGGGGGCTATCGCTTTAGGGGCTGGACTCATCTGCAGCTCTGTAGGCACTGTGTTCTGGGCAGTGGGCATTTTAAACCCATATGGGAGATGAAGATGACTGAGGCCCAGGGCTGCTGGATCGCACACAGAGAGTGAGGTGAGGGCTTGGACTGGGGCTGTTTCGCTCCAAATCCCATAAGCTGACCACACTATCGCACTCCCAGGGTACCCTTAGATCAGCCAGTCCCAGCCCTCCTTGCACATTAGAAAGCTCTCGGGAGCCAGGCCGGGCGCGTTGGCTCACGCCTGTAATCCCAGCACTTTGGGAGGCTGAGGCGGGTGGATCACCTGAGCTCAAGAGTTCAAGACCAGCCTGGCCAACATGGTGAAACCCCATCTCTACTAAAAATACAAATATTAGCTGGGCGTAGTGGCGGGTGCTTGTAGTCTCAGCTACTCGGAAGGCTGAGGCAGGAGAATCGCTTGAACCCAGGAGGCGGAGGTTGCAGTGAGCCGAGATCATGCCATTGCACTCCAGCCCGGGCAACAGAACAAAAACTCCATTTCAAAAAAAAAAAAAAAAAGGAGACAAAGACTGAATAGCTAAAAGGTATTTGGTGCTGGGCTAAGTTTTGGATGGTACACAAAAGAGAATAATTGCCGCCATCCTATCCTTCAGGATCTGAAAATCTAGCTGTGGAGACAGCTCAGCTTATTTTTAAAAAGGCAAATGTACTCCAATGTATCGTAGGAACCAAGCGAGTGAACACCAGAGAGCTGCGGTAGTCACAGGGGGCCTCAAGGAGGTGGTGAGACTGAAGCAGCAGAACAGGATTTGGAAGAAGGATTTAGGATGTGGAGGGCTTTTTAAGGGAAGGGTCAAAGAGAGGACAGGTGTGCCCAGGCACGCCCTGGGGGTGCGAGGGCAGCTGGATCCCAGGGTGTCTGAGAGTGGTCACCTGAGGGCATACTCATTGGTGGGCGTGGCCATCACAGGACATGGCTACAAGGGGCGTGACTATCAAAAGCAGAGCCATTCAAGGTCGTGCCCATCTGTGGGCGTGGTCACCAGGGCCGAGGCCGTCTGTGGGCGTGGTCACCAGGGCCGAGGTCGTCTGTGGGCGTGGTCACCACAGGGCGTGGCTGCAGAGGGTGACAGATTGTGGCCATGGTGGGATGAATCGGGAGGCAGAGGACGGGCTTGGGACTGTTTGGGAAGTAGAGCTTGGATGTCATTCTCCAAGCCTCAGAGGCCATTGGAGGTGTTTGGGCAGGGAGGGTGCATGGACAAAGAGGTGCTTGAGGAACGTTGATCAGATATGTGCCAGCTTCAGCTGTCGTAGCGTCCCCATCCCTAGGTGGGCACTGGGAAGAAGAAAGGCGTCTGCAAGTCCCATCCAAATCCCCCCGCCGCCCCCACCTCGCCTCTCAGGCTTCACTGTGAAGCGGGTCAACTTTTTCCAAGGGCAGGAGAATGTGTGGTTCCCTGTTGCTTGAGGGGCTCTGCAGGCCGAAGGTAAGGAGTGCTTCTGCCCCTGCGGAAACCGGGTCAAGCTGGTCCGGCACCCTCATCCCTTTTCTACCTGAAGCAGAACTGGTAGTGGAGCCCGCACCGCAAACGCAAGGCCTGTCTTTGGTGAAAAGACCTATCTTTGGGACCTTCCTCGCTGGGCTGTTCCAGCCCTCAAGACTCAGCGCTGCCATGTGGCGCCCACGCCCCCTTCCCCTGTTGGAGGATCGACCCCTCTGGAGCTGCCGAGCGGCTTTCTCACCGCGATCCTCCCTTCTCTGGAAACATCCAAATCCCCACCCACTGCCCCAGGCCAGGCCAATCAGATGCGCTGGCCTGGAAATTCCACAGGCAGCAGGGAGAGCCCCAGAGCTCCTGGGCTGCGCTGCTACAGAGGGCAGGGCCTGGACTCCGCGCTGCTGTCTTGTGCGTGGTTTTGCTTTGTTCCTTGTTTTTACCTTCTGTCAGCGCATCACCGGAGGCCTTTGGGTCGCCCCTCCTCCCTGGCCACTCCTCTCCCCGCCGGACCGAGCCCTCAGTCCCTCCCTGCCTCGCCCAGACTGGCGCACTCAAGCATTTGCTCTGGTGGCTGTTCCTGGACACGAATGGACACTAAAAGCCACGCTTTCTCGCTCAGTCTGCATTTTATTTGCAAAGCGAAGCGGGTGCTACATTGCGGTCATTCAGCCCTGCTGTCTCTTGGTCTCGGCAAGGGCTGCTCTGCTCTTCCACTGCTCTGGGTCCCAAAGCAGCTCTGCCCACACCCTGCCCTTTGCCCATCGTCTCAGCCCAATGGCCTGTCTTCACTCTCACCTTCGGGGAACTGGTCTCCCTCCTTTTAGGCAACACTGTTCTCGCCCACTTACTCTTCAAGCGTCTCACCCTCTGTCCTCTGACTCTTCTTCCCCAGCGTGTCTGTCTTTTTCCTAGGTCCCTAGGTCCTAGGTCTGCACCAGCCACCTCTCCTGATCTCATTCACTCCTACGGCTCCTCCCACAATAACCCCAACCTGGCTGTAGCTCTTACCCGACCCCTGGGCTTCAGACGTCTCCACCTGGATGTCTGCAGTGGACCCACAAGTCTTTCTTCTCCTCCTGGAGGAAGCCCCCACATTCTCCTCTTGGGATCCTCCCCTTTTCTGTGCAGGAGGGGTGGGGATATTTGACTTGCCCACTACTTCAGGAATGACGTGTGCCCCAGAGGTGGGCACGTGCCTCAGACCAGCCTGAAGTCCTGATCTCTTGTTAGGACGAGCCGCTGTAGTCGCCAAGCTGGCTGCACATAAGCTGAGCGACACTGCTGCCTGGCAGGTGCCCTCCCTGAAGAAGAAAGCAGAACCAGGAGACGGGACATGGTGGGCTCGACCGCTAGCTTTGGTGGACATGCATCTAACTAAAGTGACTTTCTGGACTTTTTGTCAATGTGGGCTAACCCATTCTCATTTTTGTAGAGGCTGGTCTGAGTTATTTATTATTTATTTATTTATTTATTTGTTTATTTTTCGTAGAGATGGGGGGGGGTCTTACTTTGTTGCCCAGGGTAGTCTCGAACTCCTGGACTCAAGTGATCCTCCTGTCTCTGCCTTCCAAAGTGTTGCGATTACAGGCATAAGTCAATGCACCCAGCCTCTGAGTTGAATTTTTGTCACTTGAAGACCTCTGATAGACACCTCCAACAAGAAGGAACCCATGATCTCTGTGTTCCATCAAACCGGCTTCTCCACCCGGCTTCCCTGGCATCCTTCACGGCACCACCTCCCCTGATTTCCAGTGACAATGTGGAAAGCTTGACTGCGCCCCCATTGCAATCTTTGTTAATCAAGTAGTGCCAAATGCGATCTCTCCAGTTCTCCTCTCCTCCCCAGCCCACTTCAAACCCTCATTACCTTTTCTCTATCTCCCCAACTCTTTTTTTTTTTTTGAAAGGGCCTTGCTACATTGTCCAGGTTGGTCTCAAACTCCTGAGGTCAAGTGATCCTCCTGCCTCAGCCTCCCAAGTAGCTAGGATTACAGGTGCACACCACCACATCTGGCCCTCATTACCTTCTGCCTAGACTGTTTTGATGATTTCTCTGCTGGCTCCCCGTCTCACACTGTTGCTAGGACGTTTCTAGACCACAGTTCCGATGCACTCACGGGTGCCCTCAGGAAACTTCCACGGCTCCCACCTCCAGCAGGAAATGAACTCAAGTGTTCAGAGCTCTCCTGACTCCTTGACTCGCTCATGCGTCTATTCACAGTCTGCTGTGCGGCATGTCAGCCAGTGGCCTGCCTGCCCTTCCAGCCATAGCCCACACCACTGTGATGTGATGGGACACCCCGTGGCCAGCCTCCCTGTGCCCTGAGCTTCTTCCCGGCCCCGGGCCGGCAACGCTCCCCCACCCTGCTGCAACCTGCAGAAATCCTTCCAGGGGCCTCGCTCTGTAAATTCGGTCTACATGTCCCCAGTTAGCAGTGCCCCCCAACTCCAAATGCCCCTGATGCTCTGGGCTTGCCACTCCATTTAACAATGTCCTTCTCGGCTGTTTTCTCCTAAGCGACTGGAGGGCAGAGTCTGTGTCTCATTTGCCTGAGATTTCCTCCCCTGCTGAGCTCAGGGCCTGCAAATATTTGCTGGGTAAACATGGACGGACAGCCTGACCAGGACTCCTCCTGCTCCCAGCACTGCCCCTCCCCGTCTGGGGTCCTCCTTCCGAGTCATCTGGATATGCCAGCAAGCCTGGATTCTCATCTGCCTACCGGACTCCCCCGACTTTTTCAGAGATCATTGCAAAGCTCACCGCCATAAAGCCAATCTGCAAACACTTTTTATCTCACTTAAACACACAAAAATACATAAATAAGTAAATAAATAAATAAATAACAAGAAAACTTGGTGTGGTGTAATTCAGTTTTGGTAAACAATGATGGTGTTCTCTTCCTATTTGCACCGCCCCCCGCCCACACCACCTGTCTCACGCTCTCCTGCTGTCTCCTGCCACCCTCCAGGTGCCCGCTCTGACCCCACCTCCCCTCCTGCCCTCACTCACAGTCAGGAAGGCTTCCCATTTCCTCCTGACTTCCCCAGTGGGACCCAAGTCCTTGGGAGTCAGGACAGAAGGTGACTTGGGTGAAGGCGGTGAGGCAGGCAAGAAAGGCAGCAGGTATGATCTGGCCATTCGGAGGGCAGGGCAGGGGCAGGGAGGCTTGGCTGGCTGGGCAGTGCTCTGGGGCCCATCCACCCTGAACTGGGAGGAAGGGTGTCGTCCGCCATCCAGTGAGCATGGGTGGCAGGGGCACTGAGCTGCAGGGGCCACCACCCCAGAGCCCCCAGAGCCACTCTTGACCAAGCACTGAGGACCAGCCTTGGCACAGGCCCTGGGTGGAGAAGTCCCAAGGACACCAAACCCACCATTAGTGCTGGCTTGACTGAGCCTCCCTAGTGCTGATACCAGATAACAAGTGCAACTGTGTCCAGATCCGAGGGCAGCCATGGGCGTGAGGTTCGTGGGAGGGCGGGGCCACCAAAACCAGGAGTGGCTGGCCCAAAACACTGAATGGGGTCGGGGGCCATCAGTTAGGCCTTGGTATGGAAACAGAATTCCAGGTGGGGACAGACGGACGCCCCACAGACAGGAGGGTGGAGCAGTGCCTTGGGGTCAGCAGGGAGACCCACGGGACCGAGGAGCTGAGGGAGGTGGGCAGGATCAACAGCAGGGCCGGCTTCCTGCAGTGGGACCCCTGCGAGGGCCTGTGCTTGGAGTTCAATGCTCCCAGGGCCCCATCTTGAAACTCTTTATGATATTATCTTTGAACTGGGATTTGTCAGTGAACTCTGATGGGACAATGGAGTGTGCACTGGGTGCCGGGAGCCCTGGCTCCTGTGTGGTCCTGCCTCCCTCTCTCTCCTGCCTCCCTGGGACGGGTTCTTGGCCACTCAACCCCCTGCCCTTGCCTAGTGATTGCAGCCCCCTTGGCCCCTGGTGGAGGCCTGGGTGTGGAGGCAGAGAGGGTCGGGTGGATGTGAGATCTCAGTCACCTGTGGACACCTGCATGTAAGTATCCCAATGCCTAAGGTAATGTGGCCTCGGAGAGCCCATTGGCCGGGCACAGTGGCTCACGCTGTAATCCCAACACTCGGAAGGCCGCGGTGGGAGGATTGCTTGAGCCCAGGAATTTGAGACCAGCCTGGGCAACATGGCGAAACCCCATCCTACAAAACGTACAAAAAAATTAGCCGGGTGTGGTGGTGTGCACCTTGGTCCTAGCTACTCGAGAAGCTGAGGCAGGAGGATCACTTGAGCCTGAGAGATTGAGGCTGCAGTGAGCTGAGATTGCGTCGCTGCACTCCACCCTGGGCGACAGAGTGAGACCATGTCTCTTAAAAAACAAAAAACAAAACAAAACAAAAACAAACACAAGATGGGCACAGTGGCTCATGTCTGTAATCCCAGCACTTTGGGGGATCAAGAGGGCAGATCACTTGAGGCAGCCAGAAGTTCGAGACCAGCCTGGGCAACATGGTAAAACCTTGTCTCTACTAAAAATACAAAAAAAATTAGCCAATTGTGGTGGCATGTGCCTACAGTCCCAGCTACTCGGGAGGCTGAAGCACGAGAATTGCTTGAACCCAGGAGGCGGAGTTTGCAGTGAGCTGAGATTGTGCCATTGCACTCCAGCCCAGGTGACAGACGGGGCCCCACATTCTCATTTGTCCATATGGATTCCACCATTATGAGCCAGCCCTGACAAGTGCGTATCAGGAGACCAGGGACCCAAAGCTTCAGGGAGGTGAGCCAGGTGGAGGCAACTGCTCCTAGACTTGGTGCCAAGGTCGAGCCAAGCCACAGGTTCTTAGAAGTTCCCTTTTGGGGGTAGGTGGTCCCAAAGTTGGGTGGGAGCACCTGTGCCAATATAGGTAGAGGAGTGGCTGCAAAAGCAGGGAAAGAGGCCAGACAGGAGGCTTGAAGGAAGTTTCCAGTACATATCCTAGATATCAGAGAGTTACCCCAGACCAAACAATGGCTCCATTGCAAAGAATTTGCCTTGGTGTTAGCTTGAGGGGCAACTAGAGGTACAACTGAGGGGCAGGAATCTGGAACAGTCTTTAACAGAGCCCTGGTTTGCAAACTTTTCCGGGCTTTAGCAGATTCTCCAGGAATTTGCTAAAAATGTATATGGCTGTGTCCTGCCTCCTGAGATCCTGAATCAGTAGATCTGAAATGCAATTTTTTTTTTTTTTTTTTTTTTTGAGACAGAGTCTCACTCTTGTCACCCAGGCTGGAATGCAGTGGCATGATCTTGGCTCATGGTAACCTCTGCCTCCCGAGTTCAAGTGATTCTCCTGCCTCAGCCTCCTGAGTAGCTAGGATTACAGACACCTGCCACCATGCCAGCCTAATTTTTGTATTTTTAGTAAAGATAGAGTTTCACCATTTTGGCCAGGCTGGTCTTGAACTCCTGACCTCAGGTGATCTGCCCACCTTGGCCTCCCAAAGTGCTGGGATTACAGGTGTGAGCCACCGCACCTGGCCTGAAATGCAATTTTTAACAAGCAACCCAGAGAATGTTCTTTTAGTGGGTAGGTGAGTGGGTGGGTTGTACACACAGAGGCACCTGATATGAGCGAGAAAAAATGGTCTTGGAGGCTCTGCCCTAGCTAATGCCTCATGGAGGACAGATGAGCCATCCCTGCAGAGCCCTGCCCAACCCACCGAATCCTGACCCAAAGTTTTGGTGTTCTTTGTCATGCAGCAAAAGAGAACTGGAACAGTTGGGAATTTACTCAGTGACCCTGGGAATATGTATGCCAAATATCTATGTGCCAAATTGCATCAGTGCCATGTTTCCTAGAGGCCATGCATTCCTAGTTTTCAGTAACTCCCTTTTCAGTGGACGACACACACCACCCATTCTCGGGGACTTCTGTTTTAGGATTTTTCTGGTGGAGAATTTCATCCCAACAAAAGCACTCAATAGCCAGCTGACCTGGGCAAATCATTTCAATGCTCGTCCCTGCTCTGAAGGAATAAGGATTTTTTTTCCTTCACAGCTCACTGGACTTGGGTGAGGAAAAGAAACAAAAACCACAGGAAAACACTGCAGTGTGCAAAGTCCTGTACAAACACATCTGAGAATGAGGAAGGGAAAAGTGAGGCCCAATGAAAAGAGCAACACTCACCAAATTAAAACGGTGTTTGAGAAGCGAGATGACTTCCTTAATTTTCTTTATATTTTCCTGCAGCTTCTAAATTTTCCACACTGAGCAAGGTGTTACTTTTATGTAAATTCCCATAAAAGAGTCATGTCAGATCCATGGAGGAAGGCAGGGCTGGGGAGCAGCTGAGCCCCTTGCTGGCCCCACAGCCTGGGAAGCAGATGCCACCGTGGGGACATGAATTCCTGCCCCGACAGCCGGGCAAGACTTGAAGTGGTGAACGGCAAGGGCCAGGGATGTCACTTCCCCACTGGGCTGTGGCTTCCTTCCCCTAACAGTAAAACGGGAAAGGAGTGACCGCTTGTTTCTTATTTAGGACACTGACTCTGGCAGCCTAGAATTGGAGGGGACTCTTTTGTTGCTAAAGAGCAACCTTCAATTACAAACTTAAAATAAGCCTAGTCATCCTCCCTCACTCCTGGCCTCCTCAGGGAGGTGGTTATGAAGGGGAGAGGCCTGAGCACTCCAGGCCCAAGGCTTAACACCAGGACAGGCAAGCAGGCAGCTGGCGCTGTTGGCCAGTGGTTGGAGGCCTCACTCGCTCCTCAGCCCTTTCAAAGTAGCCTTTGGAATCCACAAGGATGGCAAACAGGCAAAAACCCCAAACAAGACTCTTGGGGCACTTGGGTTTAGGCAGTGGCTGAGTCTGTGCTGGGGCTGGAGTAAGGACTGTAGAAGGAACCTCTGGAGGGCCAAGATCGGCACTCTCTAAAGCCATATGTGGGCTCTGCCCACTCCTTCTGAGATGGATTCTGTCTTTGAGAGGGAGAATCCATAGCTGTCTCTGCAGCCAGCTGCTGAGTCCACCTTATTCTGAACCAAGCTTTGGGGTCTAGACCGGAGCTTCTCAAACTTTAATGTGTGCACATATCCACTGTGGCTCTTGTTCACGTGCAGATTCTGACTCAGCAGGTCTGGGTGGGCCAGAGGTTCTCATTTCTTTTATTTTTTGGTTTATGTTTTTATTTTTGTGAAGATGCGATCTCGCTCTGTCAATCAGGCTGGAGTGTGAATATAGCTCACTGCAGCCTTGAGCTCCTGGCCTCAAGCGATTCTCTTGCCTCAGCCTCCCAAAGTGCTGGGACCACAGGCATGCACCACCACGCCAGGTGAACCTGAGGTTGCCATTTCTAACAAGCTCCCAGGGATGCTGATGCTTTGGGTCTCCAGACGACACTCTGAGCAGTAAGGTAGCAAGGGACTAGGCCTCATCCTGGGTGCTAGGTCTATGCCGCCAGCTCCCCTATCCCCATGCCCCATGCCCTCCTCCAGTGGAGGAGGCTCTGGTCCAGGGTGGGGATGCTGGATAAGCACCAAGGCCCAGGCAGAGTCCTGGGGCCATGGGGAGGCCACAGGCTGAGTGGGAAGGTAGTGGGATTACTGGGCCAGAGGAGGCCAGGTAGGAGAAGGTAGCAAGACTCCCTGGGGTTCAAGGACAGTGCCTGCATCTTGGTGATCTGCCACAAGGCCTTCCTCTGGCTGTTCCCCGCACTGTGCCATGAATGCGTGTGGTGAAGTTCTACCTACTTCCTCACCAGGCAACCAACGAAGCATTCCCATGAGAAGACTCTGTAGAAACAATGATGAGAACCCCCAACATGCACCTTATGTAATTAACTCATGGCATCCACACAGCAATGCCCATGAGGTAGGCACTATTGCTACCCCCTTCTCAGGAATGGTGAAATTGAGGCACAAGGCCATTCACCAGCCCCAAGAGGCAGAGCTGGGATTTTCATGCCAGCCATCTTGTCCCCAGCAACACAGCTCGTGGCCACTTCTTTGTCCTGCATCTCTAACACAGGGCAGGTGGTTGGTTATGTCTTTGGGCTGGAGGACCTGAGGTTTGAGATCCACTTACCCAGGGCTAGTACATCTCCACCTGCCACCGCCCACGCAGGCATGCGGCTCCCCCAAGCTCCCACATATAAATGTGTGTTAAATTCTACGTCTTTCAACAGAGGGGCCTGAAAAAGCTTAAGGACCACAGCCACGGCTCTGGTCCTGCAGTGAGGTGGCACTTAGCAGTGCATGGTACAGTGCACTCAATGCATTTTAGCATTATCCACAATCAGCCTCCTCCAAAACCAACTTCTTTCAGTGTTGGTTTTTTTTTTTTTTTTTTTTTTTGAGACAGTCTCACTGCGTTGCCCAGGCTGGAGTGCAGTGGTGACATCTCGGCTCACTGCAACCTCTGCCTCCCTGGTTCAAGGGAGTCTCGTGCCTCAGTCTCCCGAGTAGCTGGGATTACAGGCACACACCACCACACCCAAATTTTTTTGTAGTTTTAGTAGAGATAGAGTTTCACCATGTTGGCCAGGCTGGTCTCGAACTCCTGACCTCAAGTGATCCTCCCGCCTTGGCCTCCCAAAGTGCTGGGATTACAGGTGTGAGCCGCTGCTCCCGGCCCAGTTTTTTTTTTTTTTTTTGAGACAGAGTCTCGCTCTGTCGCCCAGGCTGGAGTGCAGTGGCGTGATCTCGGCTTAATACAAGCTCTGCCTCCTGGGTTCACACCATTCTCCTGCCTCAGCCTCCCGAGTAGCTGGGACTACAGGCGCCCGCCACCATGCCTAGCTAATTTTTGTATTTTTAGTAGAGACGGGGTTTCACCGTGTTAGCAAGGATGGTCTCAATCTCCTGACCTTGTGATCTGCCCGCCTCGGCCTCCCAAAGTGCTGGGATTATAAGCGTGAGCCACCACGCCCGGCCCCCAGTGTTGCTTTTTGAGAGCCACTCCCTAGTTATAGGAGTTGAGGCTCTGCTAGGAGTTGGGGCTCTGCTGATTGCTATTTTACCCAAATGTGTTTTAACGTGCATCATCCCCAGCCCTAGGGTTGCTGTCCCCTCCCATCTCACCAAAATCTGGTCACACTAACAGACTTTGTTCTCCCTCCGCTAGGTGCTGACTCAATCACTTACAACTGGGTTGGGGGAAGAAGAGGCAAGGCGGACTTCTTAGGCATTAGTGCACAGGAAACAAAAATGCTGGCTTTAGCCAATGACAGAGTGGCCTGCACTGTGGTGCCTCATTAGGTCCAGCCTCCTGGCCCTGTGCACCCAACACCAAGGTCTCCACTCTGAAGCTCTGACTGTGGCCATGCACTTAACTTTCCACATGCTCTCAAAGCAGCTCTCACAACTGCAGCCGAGTGCTTTTATATACAGCAGGGTCTTGCTGTGTACCCCAGGCTGGAGGGCAGAGGAAGGATCATAGCTCATTGCAACCTCAAACTCCTGGGCTCAAGCGATCCCACTGCCTCAACCTCCCAAATAGCTGGGACAACAGGCATGTACCACCATGCCCAGCTAATTCTTAAACATTTTTTTGTAGAGATAGGGGTCTCATTATTTTGCCCAGGCTGGTCTTGAACTTCTGGTTTCAAGTGAATCTCCTGCCTTGGCTTCCCAAAGTGCTGGGAGTATAGGCAAGAGTCACTGCCCCAGCCTCCAGCGCAAATAAAAATGCTGCCTGGGTGACAAGAGCTTTCCTGGGCACATGCGACTCCCCCCAGTGGTACTGCACACCTGGGACCTGCCCCAAGTGGGCTGTGGGTTTGGGGATGGGATCACGACAAATAACAGGACGACCACGTGACCGGCAATCTGCCGCTTTTAAAATATAACATTTATTGCTTAGATGGTTTGATACAGAACAGCTTTCTTCTCATTCTGAATTTGGAAGTTCTATACAACTGAATACAAAGAGGAACAAAAAGTACCAAAACCAAACTTGTGATTCTCTGTTCATGTGGCATAAACCAGTTTTGTACATAACATGTAGCAGCAGTTTTTAAGTTCCCTTTAGAAAAATATGAATTCTACAAATTTATTATTGTTTCCTGTTTAATGCATGGGCTGAAATCACTAGGATCAATTTCCTTCTTGAAGAAAGAGGAGAGGAAAGAGACGAACAGAGGGTCAGAACGTATGGTGAATCTTCCCGAAACTGGCATCCGACTGTTACGTAGCTTCCCCAGAGCTGCCTGGAAAACAGCCCTCTGGGTTGTTTTGTTTTCACAGCCAGGTGTTTCATGTAGTGATTGAATCTCAGCATCATGTCCATTAATCAATGAGAAAAACAAAAAACAAGAGAAAAAACTTGCACCTCAAAAAACTTTTCAGAAGATCCATATATATATATTTTTTTGTAAAAGCCCTGAGAGAAGGAGAAAGAGAATCAAACAAAATGTATAGAAACAAATTAGCTGGACATGCAAACTAAGCTATGATTCACCCAGAGTTTAAACAAATCACAAATTTCACAGTTTAATATTGGGGGGTGGGGGAAGGGCAAAAACAACAAACAAATAATACGTTTCTCCACCTCACTAATAAAATGTGGCAAGACCTTATTGACTACAAGGGTACAGATCAAGGCTAAGTAAAGCTTTAAATCAATAGTGATTATTGCGAGCGGCAGCCCCGGCTACACACGTCGCTGGGAGCTGATTACTGCTACATCTCACCGCAGCGTAGAGTTTAGTCACAGCTTCTCCCCACAATATTGCAAGTTTAGTGTGGAGAGTCGCAAAGAAAAAACACAAGAAACCCCAAATAATAATAACAACAAAAATAACAATAACAACTGTAATAATAATAATAAAAAAAAACCTAAGGGATGTATGAACTGGTTTTAACTAAGTAGACCAAGGGATCATTGGTTCTGATTTGCATCCATCTCTACAGTAAATAAAACCTCGTTTTTAAACTGGTTCATACATCCCTAATACAGTTAAAAATCATATATACCTCAACCTTTTTTCCTTTCGTATGCGAAGATATCACTTTTCATTATCTCAAGAATATCTATCTTCCTTTGAAGGCTGGGAGGTTGGATTTCAGAAACTGGTGAAGTGGCGGAGAAAAGGGGGTGTGCATGTTTCTGTGCGAACAAGTCTACGTAGAGGAGGAGCATTGGGGCCAGAAAAGGCCAGGGGAAGGAAGGTGGGGTACAGGGGTGCCTCCCCAGGGGAAGGCAAGAGGCTCCACACACTGCAGCAAGCACAGGGGTCCCCAGCAGCAGGCTGGCTGGGGGACCCTGGGGTCTTGGCTGAGGGACCAGGAGCTCAGGTACAGTGGGGTACATTCTCCTCCCTGCAGGCGGGGACAGTGAGGGAAGTCTATTGCCTGCATAGGATGCTCATGGGTAAAAATAATCCTGCCTTTTTGCACCCAGGGGTTTGGGCTATTTAGGAAACTAGAAACAGCACATTTATCTTCAAGCACCAACCCCACATCGCAGGAAGGTAAATATAAACCTATTTCTCATCTGACATCTTGCATGTGTAGTTTTATTACCAGTAGTAGTATTTCCTTGCTTTGCAAATGACAGTAGCACAGCTGGGTAAGGCTTGGATTAGGCTTAGCAGGAAGACTGGGAATACCTCGCTCATGAGTAACGTGCCTGGTCACTGGGTCACTGCTTTGCTTTCTCCAAAGTCATCTCTGCAGTGCTCCAGGTACAGCCCTGGCTTCTTGATGCCTGTTCCCTGGATGCACGCATCCTCACTCCACCCTCTCTGAGCTGCTCCTGGGCCGTGCTTGGGAAGACTGCTCACGGCCCCTGCTAAATTCTGCAGTGACAGAAGAAAGGCTTGTCTCATTACAGTAGAAGAGCTACCACCCGAGGGTGCCAACCACAGCCGCAGGCACACGTTAACACGGGGACCTGGGTGTGGCACAGGTCTCCCAGGACAAATATTGCCCATTTGATTCTGCTCACTGCAGAGAACAGCAAACTGATGAACTAATAATAATAATAATAATATTAATAATACATATACTGAAAGGGAAGAGGAGGCAATCAAATATATGCTATCCGTGCATGTTTTCCATAGGTTAAGATGCCAGGGGAGTAACTCTTCTCTATAGTTAAGAATGGATGTCTTGAAACTTGAACAGTGACCATGTCTAATGCTGACAGACTGGAAACGGACATGAGGCTGAAGCTAAAATCTTTCCTGGTTTTGGCTTGAAACCATATTGGAAACCTTCATCAACCACATCCTGTAATACCAAGGACCAGATGACAGCTCCACCATGAAGCACACAGAAAAAAGGAAAATGTCTGTTTAAGAAATTATCATCTTATCCATCTTTCCTCTGGTCATTTACATGACATTCACATCATTTTCTTCCAGTTATTGGCTATGGGTACCCAAGGGTATGTTTTTTCCTTCTGTTTCCAGCTCACAGAACAAACGGTGCTATCACAGATTCACAAGAACAAGCTCACACACACCAATACAAAATAACGCTAATGCTCAAATGAAGAGGTCCTCTCCAGACAATTCATTATAATATTTGTTTCGTTTAAGAAGTCATTTTGGAAAAATACAACACCCACGATAATATGGAGGGATCCGGTAAGTAGTTAAGGCACTGGAATCGGCATGGGCTGTGGCCTCCCGCGCAGGCTGCGGTAAGGCTATGGCACTGAGCGAGCAGCCACGCTCCTGCTTGTCTCTCGCACTCTCTCTCTCTCTTACTCCCCAACAGTCAAAGGGCACTGAGGAAACCCCATGAAGTATAGACGCTTTGCTCTGCTAGCTTTTGTCTGTGCTGAGGGGGACTGAGGCTGTCACTCCATCCCCAGGAGCTGGGAGGCGCCATCAGCTGTGGCCAGGGTTGGGTGGGCAGGCCTCTTGCTGCGCGGCTCCAGCAGGTCCTGCCCCAGGGCCGCTGGGCTCTCTGGGTTAAGGTCACCCTGGCCAGGCTCAGACGGCCGCCCTGCCATGACCTTCTCCTCCCTGTGGCTGCAGTCCTTGGTGGCACTGGCCAAGCCCTCTTTCCGGCTCCGGGTGACGGCCATGTGGTTGTTGGCGTTGGGAGCCAGCTCAGCCTCGTTCTCTGAGACTGGGTTGTTGCCGCTGTGGGTGGACTCGTTCTCGCTGTCCTCCTCACCCCGCTCTTCCTTGTCGCTGTCCCTCCCGTGGTGTTTGGCATGCCTGGCTTTCTGGTGGATCCGCTGGTGGCGAACCAGGCTGTGCTTCAAGGTGAAGGTTCGCTCACAGGTCTGACATTTGTATGGCCTTTCCCCTGGAACAATGGAAGAAAGAATTTCCATTAACCAAAAGGCACCAGTACCCACCGCACCCTGATCTGCACAGGAAGAATGAGGCTCCCAGGCTATGTGTGGGGGGCCAGGACTCCTTCCTACTCAGCCAGAGGCCTCTTCCTTGAACCAGCAAACTGAGGACGGACAAGCTCTGTTTGCTGGTTCAAGCTGTCAGTTTGAGACCTTTCCTCTCCTTCCTCTCTCAGCCCAGGCACCCTACATACTGATCCAGAAAACCCAGGTCCCAGAAGCAGAAGCCTCAGGAGATGTGCAGACTGGCCTCGACCAGAGCTTGGGAAGGAATCTAGAGGGGGACAGGAGCGGACCCTCTCAGGGATCTGCATGGACAGCAGCACCTAGGTCAGACGCACCAGGTACCCTCTGCATTGCGATGTGGTGCAGCGGGGGCTTTCCTGATGGCTCACACGCCAGGCCCGGGGCACGCTTGTTGAGAGCCCAAGAATATCCCTCTTCTGAGAGCCACGGACCCTGGCCCTTCACGCCGGCAAGCGCAGGGCAGAGCCGACTGCGCTGGGTCGGCGCACATGGGTTCACTGCGGGCTGCAGCTGTGACAGGGAGGGAAGCCGCGGCTGAGAGGAGGGACAGGTTATTTTGGAAGGAAGAAGGATGTATCTCTGGACTCCATGAGCATATTCAGGTCTTTGTGTCAAAGTAAGCGCCCCTGCTCTGGGGTCTGCAGCCTCCACGCTGTAGGTGGTGGGTGAACTCTAGGAACAGTGTGAAGGGCAGTGGCTAAGGGTCCTGTCCCAGTCACCTCAGCCGGGCTGCATGGCTAAGAAAGGAAAAGGCCCTCCTGACCCTAATGGATCACCCAGGGTGTCTGCCCCACAGCGGCCTGGGGCAGCACCTGTCGTCCGGGCCACAGGACTAGACAGGACTAAGTGGCCCAAATGCCCAGCACAAGCACCCTCTCCTAGATACCTCTATGAAACAGGGCAGCTGTCACCCCCACTCTACAGATGGGGAGACGGAGGCAGCAGAGCTAAGAGGCGGATCACAGCGTTCTCAAAAACACAACGGCCAAGGACCCTCTCCTGCCTGGCTGCAGGAGGCCTGCACCGTCTTCAAGGGCTAAGAGTGCAACTCCTTAAAACTTCTAGTTCACGGGCTTAAAGGGCACACCGGCAACGTAAGCAAACGTTCTCTCGGTGGCCTCCAGCGCCGCTTTAGGGGAGCTCCTAGGAGAGGTGCCCAACTCGCCTCCTCTTGTTGGGCCGGGTACCTGGCCTGCCCTGGTTACCTGTGTGGGAGCGCATGTGCCGCGTGAGGTCCTGCAGCGACCAGAACCGCTTGTTGCACACGCTGCAGACCTTCTTCCTCTTGTCTGCCTTGCTGGCCACGCTTTTGGGGGAGTCTGTCTTTGGTTTCTTGTCATCGTCGCTCTTCTCCGAGGACCTTTTCTCGGCCGCGCTCTCCCCGTCGGAGGGGCCCTCAGTCTCCTCCGCGGGCTTTTCCACCGAGGCCTCCCCGGCACCCGGGGCCGACTCCACCACCCCCACCGGGGTCTCGGGGGGGTTCTCCTCCTGTTCAGGGGCAGGCTGCGGCCCCTCCTCTGCAGTGCTGGCACCATCTCCCTTCTCGTCCTTGGGATCCTGGCGGCCGTGCGCCTTCCGGTGGCGGCTCAGGGTGCCCAGGAACTTGAAGCTCTTCCCACAGGTGTCACAGGCGAGCTTCTGCTCCTGCGAGGCCGCGCCCCCCGCGCCTGCCTCGCCCTCGCCCTCGGCCAGCTTGAAGTCCATGAGCTTGCTGGCGAAGTCCAGGTCCAGGCTCTGGTTGCTCGACGCGTCCTCTTCCGCGCAGTCGGCGTCCCCAGCGCTCTCCTCAGTGCCATGCTCCTCCTCCGGCTCCTGGCTCTCCCCAGGCGCGTGCTCTTCCCGGTGCACTGGCGAGGCCGTTTCCGCCTCGGCCTGCTCCACAGGGGCATCCCCTGCGACCTGGCGGAGCTCAGTGGCGCCCTCCGACGGCTGCTCTCTGTCCCGTGAGGTGAGGTCTAGCACTTCGCCCGCGGCGGCTGCAGTCTCCGCATCCGACTGACTGTCTGTGGGGCAAGCACAGCGGGGAGGGCTCAGAGGGGCACCACCAGCTACGCCCATGCCAGAGATGTCGCCGGGAATGGGCTAGACCCACGCCAGCAGCCTGAACCCCAAACCAGTGAGGACTTCTTTCGGCCCAAATCCTCACCACCTGTTACATCCCCCAGGAAGACCAAGATGACCCTGGGGACGTAAGAAAGGCAAAAGCAGCCTCCACATCACCTCAGGTGTGTTCCCAGGGCTGGCTGTGCCCCTGAACCCCTGGCTTCCACTGCCCCCGCCCCCAGGAAGGTGTGAGTGACTCAGGCAGGGCAGACAGGGGCTGCGAGATAGGAGAGGGGTGCATTCCAGAGACTCGCAGCGCTAGGGAGGTTGAGGAAGCTTGAGTTGTAAGTTATTTTTCCAGTGCAAAGAGATCATACAAACATGCAACATACACAGGACCACCCCTACCCCTAATCCTCCAAAGCATGGTCTTGATGAGTTTCACAAGAAACGACCCCAAGCCTGCATTCTGTGTGTATGGTATGCACACTCTTGCCTGATGCTCATCTCCAGGTGGAGGCCGCAGAGACCCAAGAGGGCGCAGGCAAGCTTGTAGGCTTCCTAGCTGTCAGCCTCCCAGGGGTGGTGGAAATCTTTCAAAGGAAGGACACCCTTGATGCCAGGCTTGGCAACAGCACACAGTGAGGGGAGTGGACTGTGAAGGGCTGTGGGTGCCTGCGAAGACAAGGGGTTCTGGGTTCCAGGCATCTCACCTACCCTTCCTGCCTCTTGATTTGTTCCTATCTGTCCATTCCACCCAGTAAAACTGTATGTGGAAAGCCTATCAGTTTTCAACAGTCCTTTTAAGGGATGGCACGGTTGCAATACTCACATCAAACAGTGTCAAAAGGCCTTCTCTTTACTAAGGTTGAAAGAGGACTTAATAACTTCTTAAAACTATGCACTATGACAGTACATTGGAAGCTGGTGGGACCTATTATTTAGCTGCAGATCCTATGTCTGATTTATTTTTTATTTATTATTATTTTTTCAAGACGGAGTTTCGCTTTATCGCCCAGGCTGGAGTGCAATGGTGTGATCTCCACTCACTGCAACCTCCACCTCCTGGGTTCAAGCAATTCTCCTGCCTCAGCCTCCCGAGAGCTGGGATTACAGGCGCCCACCACCACGCCCAGCTAATTTTTGTATTTTTAGTAGAGACGGGGTTTCATCATGTTCGCCAGGCTGGTCTCGAACTCCTGACCTCAGGCGATCTACCCACCTCAGCCTCCCAAAGTGCTGGGATTACAGGCGTGAGCCACCGTGGCCGGCCACTGTCTGATTTATTACTGCGGGGATTCAGAAGTTCCTCTGATAATTAGGTGGATGAAAGTCATTGTTTTATGGCACAAGTACAAGATGCCCCTCCTTCAATAGGCCAGATGTGATTGCAGTCCTTGAGCCAGCAGATTCATGCACCTAACCTGGATTCTCACTTGACGTGATCAGGTGTAACTAGAATGTCAACCTGCATCCATCACTCCTCCTCAATGTTACATGCTTGATTATTTGCCATCAAGGCGGTCAGGAGGGCTGGGGTTAAGGAGCTGGTCCTGCCCCATCCTGAGGTCTGAGGAGACAGTACCTACTGTTCACACCTGCTTGGGGCTTTAGGCTTTACCCACGGCCATCTGCATAATGCGGCTACTTACATCATTTCACTTCATTAGTTTTACACTGACTGCACTTTTTGGCAGCCACTGTTTGGGTATCTCAAGAGGTTTCAGAAGGAAATATTATGGCGTGAATATAAAATTTTAAAGAAGAAATGATTTTGCAAAATTATCCAAAAGCTTAAAGAATATGAGTCATGGGATATGCACACCAATGTCTGGGCCACATTCCAAGGAAAAAGCAGATGTTCGTTTTCTTGAATCATTTCAACAAAGAGCATCTATAGAATGGATATTGGTATAAACTCTACAATAAAAATACAAAGTGCTCAATTTGTTTGCTGGCTTTGTGGGTAATTTCCCTCCCTAGAGTCAGGGTCTCCCTATGTTGCCCAGGCTGGTCTCGAACTCCTGGGCTCAAGGGGTCCTCCTGCCTTGGCCTCCCAAAGTGCTGAGGTTATAGGCATAAGCAACTGTGGCTGGCCTTTGTAAATAATTTTTTTTTTTTTTTTTTTTTTTTTGAGATGGAGTCTTGCTCTGTCACCCGGGCTGGAGTGCAGTGGTGCAGTCTCAGCTCACTGTAACCTCTGCCTCCTGGGTTCAGGCGATTCTCCTGCCTCAGCCTCCCAAGTAGCTGGGATTACAAGTGTGAGCCACCATGCCCAGCTAATTTTTGTATTTTTAGTGGAGACAGGGTTTCACCATGTTGGCCAGGCTGGTCTCAGAACTCCTGACCTCAGGTGATCCACCCTCCTCGGCCTCTAAAAGGGCTAGGATTACAGGCATGCGCCACCACGCCCGACCGGTAATTTTTAAAAGAAGATTTAATCTCTGGTTACTTCCCCTTTGTCCCCAGTATATCCTAGACTACACTTCTATTATTTTCTTTCAGCAAAGAACATGCATTATTTTAACTGCACAGAACATATTTAACATGATAGACCTTTAGAAAAAGTAAAATAAATTTTGAAACAAAACCCAAAGAAATATAAGATCACATTGTTCTTGCCCTTCCTTTGCGTGGATAATGGAGATCACCTGGAGTACAATTAAAGGCCAACTCCCTCTGGACACAGGGGGCTTGGTTGTATTCTACCAAACTCCCACTAGGGGGAGTGTTTTAGCAGCGTAGGCTGTGCCCTTCACATTCTAAACAACTGATTTTCATTAGTGATTCTCAGGAACAAAAAACTTCACCTCTTCAACTATCATGAATAGTCAACTTATAAGGCCAGGTGCTGTATAAATCCCCACCCTCAACACCCAGACTCCCAAATGCAGGTAGCTGAGCTGATGACTTTTTATAAGCAATGCTACCTTAAAAATATGCAGTTCTTCCCTCTCCCCATCAGTCCCTCGGTTTGTGTTGTTCAACAACTAAGAAAACTGCTAGAGGAAGCAGAAGGAATCCTGGTAGATAATAAACCTGCAGCTCCTCCTACGGGACAGTGGAGATGGCCCTAGTCAGCTCAACAATTAAAGATCTATTGCTTCCTAAAAATTAAATGTGCCTCAACCGATGTGACAGACTACCAACCTAAGTAATTATCTGACCTGGCAGGAGTGCCTTTGCAGGGGAAGCTGCTGTGTCTGCACTCTACCCAAAGCATCTGAGGATTGAGAGGGTTTCCTGAGGTGCAGTCCATGCTGACATCTGGGACTTCTGGGCTGGTAAAGGTGGCCGCCATTAAGGGAGAGTTTAAACACTTTCATGTTTATACGAATTAAAAACAGCCCTATGTAGGTGCCTACAAACACAAAGATGGGGCATCATCGGAGGAAGGACCAAGGGCATATCCCTCAAGGGCAGAGGGAGCCAGGGTGCCTCTCTCTCCAGGACAGTGAATGAAGAATTTCAGTTGAAATGTGAATATTCAAAATGGACCTTTAAGGAAGAACTGCCCCCACGTCGCATTTTTAGCATTCTTTTGGGGGACTTTATGAGACTGAAAAAAGTCAGACCTACATTATAAAACATGTGTAGGAATTTTAAGAAAATGCCACCTAGGCATATAAGCCTAGAAAACCCCTCAAGGACCTCCTTGGTCATTTCCTTTTTTTCTCCCTGCCTTTTTTTAAGTGGTCTTCCTTCAAAGCCTCACTTTTTAAACTTCATGGGGCGGGGGGGGACCCAGAATGAAGGCTTCACCCTATGTCCATCATGCTCATCTGGTTTTTAAAATCCTCCTTGAAATCACTAAACTCTGCCTCCCTAACCTCCTTTCTCTCCCACTTAAATCTCAGTCCCTTTTCTCACCATGGACTGTGACCACAACTAAACCAAACATATATTTTCTCTTTGCTGGTTTCACATTACAACTTTCAGTGACTTTTCTTTTTCTAGAGGCTTTGTCCCTTCAAGGAAACCTATACAACTTCCGGGGTGGGGTGGAGGTGGGAAAGGGCTTTATTGGGATTTGGAAAACAAAACTTATGACTGCAAACTTATAAATACACTTGGTGCTGAACCGAAGCTAAGACCATAAATTCCGACTCAGCTTTGTGTCTGAAGATGTCAGCAGGAGCCCCAGTCTTTGTTCCTCCCTTATGATAAAGAAGCTGAATGCAAAATGCACATCCAGCACGGAGTTACTAAGACTTATTTATAAACATGGAAACCCAAGGGCTCCCTCTCAGCTCCCTCAGTTACCGGCTGCTTTCGCTACTGTGGAACCACTATGGGAAGATCACAGGGCAGCTTTATAAACCAGGCTGAAAGAAAATGTTCCAGACTAACAGGTAATGTGGTGGCTGATGGTTAAACATTAACAGGATGGTCTGCAGCAAACGCGTGCCTGCCAGCACTGGTGTGCGATTCCCGTGGGCTGAACTCCAGGTCATCTTTGGCTCACAGGGGTCCAAGTTAGGCTAAGATCCCGTGGGCACCCACATCTTTCTTCACTGAAAGATACTGGTGAGTTATGTGGAAGTGGAAGCTGGGGAAGCAGTGAGCAAACCAGCTTACCCTTTCATACCCTCAGAGGATCTGATCTAGACTGGCGGTTGGGCAGTCAAGAGCACTCACAGCTGGTTTCACTAGGGCTCAGTGGGAGGCGTACAGATGGGCAAAGGGTGGCCTCTCCACTTCAGATAGACCCTGTATCCCTGTAACCAAGGTAAGGACAAGGGGGCTAAGATTAATGCCCAACCCTCGGTCCACACTGACTCCTGAGGCAGGGGTGCCTCGTAACTACAGGGCACCCCATCTCCACCCTAGTCTGAGGAACAGAAGCCACAGGATGCAAACACAACCCTAAAAAAACATAGCTGGGGGGATTTCCTCACAGCCATGAGATAGTGTCAGGTTTTCAAGACTTGCAGAACTGGACCCAGCACCATGATGCTGTCCCCGTTACTAACCAGTGCCAACTGGCGGGATATCTAAGTGGCCTGCAGCAGGCTGGCTTTCGTTTTGTTTGCTCTTGGGGGTGAGGATGGAGAACCCCAGCAGTCTGAGCAGATGGAGTGTACTGATAGAGGACATGAGTAAATTCAGAAACTATAAGGGAAACAAGGTGGCACAAGACGTATCGGGCAGCCGTTAATTGCTCTGTGGGTGCTGGAGGGAGCAAGCACACATCAGCACAGGAGAATAATACCCGGATTCAGGTCAAGCAGAAACGTGATTAAAGAAAGGACATGCACAGTGCTTTTTCAAACAAGGACAGTCTTACACCGGGAAGAGAGTTATTGAAAAGAAGAACACCGCACCCCTCGTTCCTGCAATACCCTGATATCCCAGGGAGCCCAGGCCTGCTCCCGAGGAGGCTGCAGAGGCTAAGGCTCCCCAGACCTTTGGGTTTCACATCCCCTTTAGATGAGTTCATACCCAGGGCTAAAGTTGTAGGCCTTCCCATACATCCCACCTCCCAACATCGGGAACAAAGGCCTCTTCTGCCAAGAGGGTGACAGATCTTCCCTAGCAGCCCCGAGTCACCGAGGGGCACTGTCACTGTTTTCTGCTGTCTGTCCAGGCGATCTGACCCAGGAGTTATGCTCCCTCCCAATCATCAGCAGGGCCTGCCTTTCTATTAATAGGCTGTGGGCTCTGAATCCTACAGAGAAGTGAACAAGCAGCCCCTCCACAGCTCGGACCGGAGTTTGCTACAACTCTTAACCGAACTCCTCTCTCTCCCTCTTCCTGGGTTCTTGTTCACCTGGCGGCACTACCTGTGCTATCATGGGATCCAACATCACTCTCTTTTGACTGGGGGATAAGCCCGTTTCTTCTCAGGGAACAGGTGGTAACTCCGTGTTTGCGCAACTGGTGGCGTTCACAGTTAGATTTGGTAGAAAAGAAGGCATCGCATTTTTGACAAGGGAAGGGTTTCTGACCTGAAGCAGGAAAAAAAATATATATTTATCTGGCTTTCTACTGCAATGAAATAGAAAAGTCGCTTTTGTTTATTCTCCTGGGATCATTGACAGTTGTTCCCCCCTCCTCCACCCCTTCAAGAAAATTAACAAAACACATTTAAAAAAAAAAAAAAAAGAACATCAATGACTAAAATGATCATTCTCCCTTTTCCTAAGTTGAATGGAATATGAATTTTTGTCTTCAAAATACTAAAATAAATGAAACTGAAAAATATACATTTAAAGTAAAACAATGGTATTACAATTAAAATATTAACGTCAACAAAAAAAAAGCGAATGAAGAGATTTTAGAGCACAGCAAGAAAACACCTATATTCTATCACAAAGAGAAAGACGCCCTCTAACGAGTTCTAGTGTGGCAAGGACACCGTAATATGGACACTAGGAAATCCAATGGGGAACCCCTGGGTATCTTTGGGGGCCCATGAAGAGAAGAAGTCAGGGACAGCCCCCGGCCAGGGTGGCCAGTCCCCCTTCCTGGCCTTGGTGGCTGTGTCCCTCCCACAGGGGAATGGGAGCAGTGAGTTTTGACTTCCCAGGACAACTCCTGTCTGACTTGCTGAGACATCCTGCAGTGACCTCTGCTCAAGTTCACTGTGGTCCTAGGTGGCAAGAGTCAGGAGATTTTCTCATTACATTAAAGGTTCTTTGTTCCCCCCTGCTCCAAGCTTGGTTGCAAATGAGGGACCAATATGTAACTATGTCTGCATTTGATCATGTGCTCCACTCAATAGGTGTGCACGTGAAGAGGACATTTTGGCAGCCCTCCCTCACCCCTAGACCCATCCCAAACGCACAGATGGGTGAGCCACTGAGAGAGGCACAGTCCCCTCCTGCTTTGGTCTGCCTACCCTCTCCTTTTACTTGGATTCCTTTTGTGCTGTAAACGTCATGTTTCAAAATGCAATCGAAGCTCCTCTACAACTTGTCCTGGGTTTGTGTGGATGCATGTGAGGGAGAAAGAAAGCGTAAGGGAAAAAGAAGGTGGAAAGGAAAAGAGAGGAGGAGGGAGGGGATCAGGGGCCTTCAGGAGATGGAAGTCGGTGGTGCATCATTTGTGTATCACTGAATTCCTCCCTTTCCCCCAAGTCGCTGCAGTCCAAGGTCCCAGTTGCTAATGTTACAGGGTAAAAGGTTTTGTGTGTTAACCAACATGACTTCAGAGCTGGGGCCCAGTACTTTTGTCTCATAACCCTGGGATTGCCACAATGAAACACAGCTCCCTGGAAACACAGATCACAGGGGCCTCTGGCGTTAGATTAATGTCTACAGAAGCCTGAACTAGTGCAGGTGTCCAAGGCCACGCACTCCCCTGTGAATGCACAGCAAGGGCCTGGCACCTGGGGACCAGCCAGAGGGGCCACGTGTTTTCCCAGGGGAAGGAGGGACTAGCCTTGACCGGCATGGCTGTGTCACACGACTCCAGGGGGCGCCATTCATACAGAGCCTGAAGGTGTAGACCTGGCACCACTCCCATGACAGCATGGCCACAATTTCACATCAGGAGTAATAATCAGAGACAGGGGACATTGATTCCCACCTGAGCTAAAAGACCCTTTAAGATGATGCTTACAAATCTCCTCAGGCGCTTTTAAGAATAAAGATGCAACAATCAAAGACAACAGAATTAGAAAACTGGAAAGGGCAGAATCAGAAACCCAGAAACCTGGCCTGTGTGCTTCTGAGTAGCTCCACAAGGCAACCTGAACAGAAGTGGAGAACCCCACTGACTGTTTTCAGGGTCTCCTCATATCATTCTGCAGGTGTTTTCCGCAAAATTTATTTTTAAAACATCCACATTAAAAAAAAAGTGTGACTAGTTGTACAGTATGTCAGTGTTTATGGTGTGTCTTCCAAATTACTTCTTGTGGTCATGCACGGTGGCACACGCCTGTAATCCCAACACTGTGGGAGGCCGAGGTGGGCAGATAACTTGAGGCCGGGAGTTCAAGACCAGCCTGGCCAATATGGTGAAACCCCGTCTCTACTAAAAATACAAAAATTAGCTAGGCATGGTGGTGCACACCTTAATCCCAGCTACTGGGGAGGCTGAGGTGGGAGGATCGCTTGAGCCTGGGAGGCGGAGGTGGCAGTGAGCAGAGATTGTGCCACTGCACTCTAGCCTGGGCGACAGACAGACTCTGTCTCAAAAATAAAATAAAATGAAAAAAATTACTTATTGTTTTTCATTTAAAATTGAACACAGTATTTAATAATTTCAAGTAAAAATAAAGTACTTTTAACATTTTATTGTCAAAAGGTAACACTGCTGCTTCTCTGAGTCTGGCCAGATTGAGAAAAGAACTGGGCCAAGAGGAAAACAAGTAAGAAGCTACTATGATAGGATTCTTGATTTCAAAGAAAACAATCGGCTTCTCGCTCCCCCTGTCACATGGTTTTACTCTGTAATTTTCACACTGGTAAGTGCGTCACCTTTACAGTTGGTTAGGACTGCCAGGCTGACGTCCCCATGAGATGGTCCCTATTAATGCTAAATTCAGAAAACAATCCATGATGTGAAAGTATTGCATCAAACTACAAAGGCTCCCAAAGTGACATAACAACTCACGTGAGTCATTAAAAGCTCACATTTCACTGCGTAAGTCTGACATTTTTACATAGTGGTGGGCTCTCTGGATTGCAGGGATGCAGGAAAATGGGCCCGTTTAGTATTTTATAATAACACAGGTTTCAAAAACACTTGTTGGCCAGCCATCTATATAGAAAGTAGCAAATGATTCTATTTATTTGGTAGTTGCCACGAATAACTGCTTTAGGAGGGGATTTGTAAAAGCACCTGTAACCACAGGGAGTTACCTGTGCACTCAGGACCTGCAGCATTCTGCAAGCCCCAACGCGAGCGCTTAAACCATCAGCCAGCTGGGCAGAGTGGCTCATGCCTATAATCCCAGCACTTTGGGAGGCCAACGGAGGTGGATCGCTTGAGCCCAGGAGTTCAAGACCAACTTGGGCAACACAGTGAGACCTTGTCTCTACAAAAAATTAAAAAAAAAAAAGGCCGGCACGGAGGCTCACACCTGTAATCCTAGCACTTTGAGAGGTCGAGGCTGGTGGATTACCTGAGGTCGGGAGTTCAAGACCAGCCTGGCCAATGTGGTGAAACTCTGTCTCTACTAAAAATACAAAAAATTAGTTGGGTGCAGTGGCACGCGCCTGTAATCCCAGCTACTCTGGAGGCTGAGGCAGGAGAATCGCTTGAACCCGGGAGGCAGAGGTTGTGGTGAGCCAAGATCACGCCACTACACTCCAGCCTGAGCTACAGAGCAAGACTTTGTCTCAAAAAATAAAATAAAAAAATTAGCCAGGCATGGTGGTGTGCACTTGTAGTCCCAGCTACTTGGGAAGCTGAGGCAGGAGGATCACTTGAACTCAGCCAGGAGTTCAAGGCTGCAGTGAGCTGTGATCATGCCACTGTACTCTAGCCAGGGTGCTTGGGTGACAGGGCGAGAGCTTGTCTCAAAAAAAAAAAAAAACCTCCAAAAAGAAACAAAAAAAATTAGCCAGTGTTTACTCTCCCAGAACAGTCAAGAAACGAAGAAGCGAAGAAGGACATTGGGGCAAGAGAAGAGTGAACAGTGAGAATAGTTTGATGAGATTGGGGCCTTGGCCTCCAAGATAAAAAAAAAAAAAAAAAAAACCAGAACTGAAAACATTTCTGTTCATTTTTCAAAGACAATCAGGGTTAGAAAGGTGGGGTCTAACTAGCATAGAAAACCTTGCAGTTGCTTTTCTTTTTGTAACAAGATGACAGCCTGAGCAGCCCAACCTTCTCTCCATCGCTCCTCCAGCCCTGCATGCAGGTATCTTTCTTTTGGTATTTTCTCTCTGTATTTGGCAGAAGTGTACACAGGACTGGGTACAAATGGCCAAAGCTGTCTTTTAAGAAAGCTAAAAGGAGCCAAATACAAGTGGTGTCCCAGGTGCTTTCCACATTCAGGTTTGGATGATTCACTGACCGAAGCTCTGACCCTTACTGCCAGGTAGGAGCAGGGAGGAAAGGGTGTGGGGGGGAAAGCCTGAGCTGGCTCAAAAAAGGCGCTCAAAGCACCCGTGAGAAAGCAAGCAAGCCAGGGAAGCCCAGAATGGACACCCCATAGTTCCAAGCCCATCACTGTGGGACAAGGAACTGGAGCAAAGGGAAGGGGGAAGAAAATGAGGACAGAGGCTAGAACAGACTGGCTGTGTTTTCTGGCACCCTCTCCTCCACCTGTGGCCTAAAAACACACGAGATGCTCCCGAGGGGTAAAGGCAGGAACAGTGCACTCTTGTCTCCTATGGAGTGGCGCGTTTAGGTAGAGAAAGGTAAGGAACCAGGAACTGTCCTCATCAGCAGGAAAGTATGGTCTGGGAGAGAGCTGGAGAGGAGTGGAAGGAAGGAGGAAAGGCAGGTGTGTGTGGAGACTGTGCCAGGGGGTATGAAAAATGACAGCCCTGCCAGCTTCCTCATCAAACACAGTTCCTGGAACCTGAGCCGAGAGCAAGAAAAGGCTGAGGCCACATGCTCCTTGCCAGCAGCCAGCAGGTATAGCCCTCGTTGGACACTGAACACCGGATGTGCTTCTTGCTGCCCCTTTGAGGACTGGGAGGACTGGAGAACACATGTTCTGAGACAAAGTAGAGACAGTACAGTCATTTGCGGAGGGGGTAGGAGGCCAGCATTCAAGGTGTAGACAGTTTGTTTAAATGCAGTCCAAAACCGGATGCTGCTCAATGCTTCTGGCTGGAACTCAGCTAGATTTTAACACTATACTCAAAAACACAAAACGGCCAGGCACAGTGGCTCACACCTATAATCCCAATACTTTGCAAAGCTGAGGAGTTCGAGAACAGCCTGGGTAACATGGTGAGACCTCGTCTGTACAAAAGCAAAAAACTAGAAAAAACAAAAATACCCCACAGAACATCCTCTCCGAATAACACCTTTGTTTGCAGGGTGGCTGCAGAGTCAATGTTTAACATGTGTATACTCAAGACTTTTTTCAAAGTTTTGGAGATAGCACCTCACAGAAGCCTAGGGAGCCAAGGATCCATGTGGCTCTGAGAGACAGCAGAGCTGCCTACCAGGAAAAAGATCAGGTCTGTGGGGAGAGGGGGCCCATCAGATGACTTCCCAGGCTCCTTCCAGCTCTAATGCTCCATGAATGGAAAATGCTCTAACACGACACTGGATGTAGCCAAGTGCTCCATATAACATGATTTAGCAGTGGTGATGCTGAACATCCCTGGAAGCTGAGAGTGAAGCACAGCAAAGAAAGTTAATGGAGCTCGATGGGCACCAACCTTCATACAGTGTCTATGCATGTGGCTAACAGGATTCTGGAGTCATTAAGCCTCAAATTAGCTAATAACATTCTGATCCACAGTGGTGTCCCCCCTTATCTCAAACTACTTCCAAATCTTCTGCAATGTGGACATGTGGGAACACAGGGAGGCATGGAAGGTGTACCCTGCCCGCCTTCTGCCTTCACACAGAGGACACACTGGGCACACACACCCTGACCAGTGGGCAGCTGCACAGAACTGGACCCTGGCTTGGAACAGTAGCTCCATCTCTTATTCCCCATATGGCTGTAGGCAAGTTAGTTAGCTCCTTAAAAGTAAACCTCAATTTCCTTGTGGCAACACATGGATGACATCACCCTCACAGGACTGTCATGAAGACTAGCTCTACCAAGAACACATTATGATAGGATACAGGGACTGCGACAAAGCAGACACATCTATCAAGGTTATCAGTAACTTTTAAGGGACAAGAAGCAGAATGTTTATATTTATATCTACCCCATCCTAACTTAAACAAACCTCCTGCTTTCTTGCTCAGTTTCAGATGCTACTAAATTTTAAACCAACACTGACATTGTGGCATTCAAAAGCCAGGCAATCGACTGGATTCACAAATGGGAACACATATCAGGCACCTGCAAAGTCATGGGCACAACTTTTAAAAAAGGAAATACTGGAGGAGGAAGATGGGGAGGTTGGGTGACAGCAGCGGGGAGGTGGGAGCACTGTGGAAGGGGGCAAGCCAAGCCAATCATCAGATCCAGGCCATCTGCTTTCTGAAAAAGTGGTAACACAAAGACTCACTTCTCCATAAACTCTCAGTAGGCGATAAACAGGTGGCACCCAAAAAGGTAGCAAAAGACACTGCTATAAGAGGCACCTTCTCTTGAAGATGCATTTTCTTCCCTGAGCTGCTGTCACCATTAGCATGGTTGCTTTACTTGTCAGGCTTAAACTATTTTAACAGGGAGACAGTGGTATGAAAGGGCAGTACATACTTTACAAATCTAGAAATCCTGGTTCTCCTTGAGTCCTCCCTGGATAGGCACTCCTGACTTGCTACTCCTCAATCCCTGGATTCAAGGACCCACCACAGCAGAAAGAAATGCCGTGTCTGTGTGGCAAGCTCTGGTGACCAGTGCAGCCTCTGAGAGTCCTATCGCTCCCAGCCACAACTCTCTCTGGCTCCCAGCTTCCTCTCCCTCCCCAGGCTCCATTCTGCACACTGTTCAGGTATCCAGCGGCGGCTCCATGACCTCCCTCCTGCTGTTCCACCTCATCTAGGAGAAACAGCCTTCCACGAGCTTCTCCAAAGCTTTGTGAATGCATTTCCACCTGGATACAGAGCACGGCTCACACCAGTTCCCACAACCCACCCTCAACATCCTGTCATAAACCTCCTGACTACCTTGGGTTACCATATTTAGCACAAAAAGAAAAACCCACAAAAAAACCCAGGATGCCCAGAGCTAAATTTGAATTTTGGATAAACAAATAATTTTTTAGTAAATCCCAAGAACTACATAAAAATACTTATACTAAAAATTATTTGTTGTCTATCTGAAATTCAAATTTAACTGGTGTTCTGTATTTTATTCGCCAATCCAGTACCATTTGGTTTTAGGCCCTATCTATTTATTAATATTTTGGTTGTAAACTCCAAAAAGATAGGATCTCACTAATTTGCCCTTAGCTCAATAACATAAATCACTGAATACTGAGACTGTTCACTGAGAAAATTCAGAAAATTATAATTCAGATGACAGTTGTATGGCCATTTATATACTAGAAGCACCTGATACAAAATTATTTAAAGTATATTCCTATCCTAAACTTCTCTTTAAAAATCAACTTCTAGAAACTAACATTTGAAAAATACTTTTGGGCAGGCTGGGCGCAGTGGCTCACGCCTGTAATCCCAGCACTTTGAGAGGCCAAGGCAGGCAGATCACCTGAGGTCAGGAGTTTGAGACCAGTCTGGCCAACATGGTGAAACCCCATCTCTACTAAAAATACAAAAATTAGCCGGGCATGGTGGTGCATGCCTGTAATCTCAGCTACTTGGGAGGCTGAGGCAGGGAGAATTGCTTGAACCAGGGAAGCAGAGGTTGCAGTGAGCTGAGATCACACTACTCCACTCCAGCCTGGGGAACAGAGCGAGACTCCATCTCAAAAAAAGAAAAATACTTCTGGGGCCAGGTGCAGGAGCTCATGCCTGTAATCCCAGCACTTTGGGAGGCAGAGGCAAGAAAACTGCTTGGGCCCAGAAGTTTGAGAGCAATATAGTGAGACTCTTTTATTAAGAAAGAAAAAAGGAAGATAACTTTTGGGGTATCACTTTGACAATTTAAGTCTGTTACTTAGAATTTTTTCACACTTGGGTGTGAGTTCTTGGGGATGGACAGGTCGATGGGCTCCATGGAGCAGTTGTAGGGGCTAGGGAAGAAGGGCTCAGGAAGGAGATGTTTTCCTGCTTCACCTGGACCAGCGCCAGGCCATTCTGAGAGAAGTTTCTCAGAAAGGCTTACAACTGTAGTATAAACAGAAATTTTAAAACATTCCACCACCACTCATTGCTGATTTTCACAATCAACAGGGGAAGATGTGACTGCCTTAGTGAACTGAAAGAAAACAGCCAACATCACAATTTGTAATATTTATCTTTAAGAAGACATGGCATCCAAAAAAACTTCACAAAATTTTCAAAATTTAAAAAGCTGCATTGAGGACACTGGAATGGAATGTCAAAGCACCGAGCTCATTATGCCCCAATACCTTAATACAAAGTCTCACTTCTCTGGAGCCGCCTCCCTGCTTAACCCAGTAGATAATCTGGCTACCACCTCCGGAAGGGATGAGGCGACGCCATGAGTGATCTGAGGGCCTGTGACCACTTTCACCTCAAAACACCCTGCATGAACACTCAGTAGTAGAATGCTGCCCTTGGAGGGCTCAGCCCCTGCACAAAGACCATGTGGGTACTGAGAGCACATAGGAAATACAGCACCACCAGACAAGCTCAGGGCTTCGGAGACTTGGGAAGAAGCCAAGCTAGGAATAACTGGAGCTGTGGGAGATGGGTCTCGCTTTTGACCCCCCGCTTTTGACCCCCCACTCGTGGCTCCCTCTGCCAGGAAGTAGGACTCACTGCCTGGGAGCCCAGTGGCCCTCTTACCAGTGTGTGTGAGCATGTGCCTCTGTAGGGAGCTGGCCCAAGGGAAAACCCGGGGACAGTGGGGACAGGTGATCTTCTGCAGGCAGTTGGTGTACGAGTTCCGCTTGGCCCTCAGCAGCTTGTCTTCTGGGGGACTGCCCTGCTCTTCATCACTGGGCCCGTGGTGGTCAGCAGGGGCTCCGGCCACCTCATCCTGAGTGTTGTCCTCTGCTGTCTGCAGAAACGGACTGAACTTGTTGGTGTCTGTGGTGGCCAGCATCTTCTCGATACTGGCAAACTCCCCGCTGGAGTCCAGGTCCACCCCGCTGCTGTTGGCGCGGGGTCGGCTCCTCACCCCCCTTTTCCGGCCCCTCTTCTTCGACGTGCCCGCTGGGCACTGCTCAGTGGGAGAGGCAGCCTCTGGGCTGCTGGCTGGAGCGGGAGGCTCACTAGACTCTTTTGGGCTGGTGGTGGCAGCGGGGGCGGCGGTGGTGGCGGCTTTGGGGACAGAGCCTCCTAAGCTGTCTGAAGCCGTGGTGTTACTGCCAGTGCTTGCGGGCCCTGGGTCCGCCACCTTGGTTTTCAGCAGGGTGGGGGCCGAGGACACAGATGAGATGATCTGGGCAATGGAGGCCAGCGGGGGCAGCTCTTCGGTCACGGGGGGCTTTGGCAAAAGCAGGGGGGGCTTGGGCCGCAGTGGACGCAACAAGGCTGTGCCACTCAGGAGGGCTGAGCTGCCCACGAGCGGAGGGCTGCTGACCAGGGCTGAGGAGTAGATTGGGACCGCCAGCTGAACAGGGCCCTGCAGGGGCTGCGCTGGGGGTTCCGGGGTGGCCGCCGGCGCAGGGGCCATGGGGCTTTCCAGGATCCCGCTGGGCCCCAAAGTCACAGGAAGAGAAGGGCCGGGTGCTGGACAGGGAGAGGGCTGCTCGCTGCTCCCCGCCTCCTGCTCAGGCTTCTTGGCTTCGCTGGGAGTGGCCAAATCCTTGTCCCCTTTCCTGAAGTTCTTGGGGATGGACAGGTCGATGGGCTCCATGGAGCAGTCGTAGGGGGCCAGGGAAGAAGGGCTCAGAAAGGAGATGTTTTCCTGCTTCACTTGGACCAGTGCCAGGCCCTTCTGAGAGAAGTCCAGGGGCTCATTGAAGTCCACTGCAAAGCTACTGGAGGGCTCCAACTTGATCGAGACTTGGGGAGGTGGAGGCTGGGTGGGGCCCCTGTGAAGAAAGCCGTTCTGGGGCTCCAAGAAGGCAGTGAGGGGCTTGCAGTCACCAAGGGCAGCGCAGCCACTGTCCTCCCCGCGCCCCGAGGCCTCAGCGGCCGGCGCCTCTGCGGGGCCCAGGCCGTCGGCGGCCAGCACGTAGCTCTCGATGTCCTGCTCGGGCACGTGCAGGTGCTGCTTGAGGATGTGGTGGATGCAGTTGCGCTTGGCCGCGAAGGCGGCGCTGCACTCCTTGCACTCAAAGGGCTTGCGGCCCTTGTGGCCCCCGCCCAGGCCGCGGCCGCAGTGCGTGCGCATGTGGATGCGCAGGGCACGGTAGTGCTTGAGGTCCTCACCGCACAGCCGGCACACGGTGTCCGGGGCGCAGAAGGCATCCACTAGCTCGGCCGCGCTGCTACTCACATACTCGATATTCTTCTCGATATCCTTGCGGGTGGCCTTGAGGTGCTTCTTGCGTAGGTGCCGCTCGCAGTTGGCTTTAACAGTGAAGGGGTAGTGGCAGATCTTGCAAATGTAGGGCCGCTCCCCACTGTGCGTGCGCAGGTGGCGGATGAGCGCGGCCTTGTCGGCGGCGATGTAGTCGCAGATGTTGCACTGGTATGGCGAGATGCCCAGGTGGGAGCGCACGTGGGCACGCAAGACCCCCGAGAAGGCAAACACCTGGTTGCAGAAGCGGCAGGGGTAGAGCACCTTGCGCATGGCGGGCGTCTTCTTGCCGCTGGGCGCTGTCATGAAGGCCTTGAGCTCCCCCTCAGTGATCTCCTGCTTGATCTTGGCCTCCATGCTCAGCGGCAGCAGGGCCTCGATGATGCTGTCCTGCTCCAGCTGCGTCTTCATCTCAGGCTGGCCCGGCAGCTCCGCCCGCGGCTGCTGCAGGGAGAGCCGCGTGGCCGCGCTGGGCTGGGTCCCGGACTTGGACTGCAGCAGGTGGGCGTTGGAGGCCGCCTCCACCGAGCCTTTGAGGAGCTTCAGGGGCGGTGGCGGCAGGCTGGGGCTGATACAGCCGGGGGAAGCCTGCTGGGCGTTGATGAGAGGCGGGGGCGTGGAGGTGGCCACCACCGTCCGTGGTGTGACCAGGGGCTTTGGCTTCAGAGGGGGCATGTGCTTGAAGATCGCCTGCAGTGGGGCGGCGGGGGCCTTGGAGAAGGGCGGAAGACTGATCTGAGGAGGAGCCGAGGCCGCCATCTTCAGAATCTGCTGGATGTCTGCCAGCTCGATGGCCGACTCGCCAGAGATGGGCTTGACCACAATGCTGCTGTCAGGCTGGATGATGAAGCCCTTCTGGAAGGGCTGCAGGGACAGGTGCTTTATGCCGTCCTTGGTCGCAGGGAGAACTGTGAGAGAACCGCCTAGGGAAGCAGCTTCGAAAGGTGACAGGCTCAGCAGGTTGGTGCAGCCGGGGTCCTGAGGTAGCTGACACTTGAGTGTCTGGAGCTGAATTGCCTGGTTGTCATCCGGCAGGGGCTCCTCGGCGGGGGCAGGCCTGACGTCTTTGGTGTGCTGCAGGCCAAGCAAGGCCAGGAAGCCCTTCTGGTCCAGGGCGTCACCAGGCGGGGGCGTGGCCTGCGGCTTTTCTTGACCCTGGTCTGCCGCCACGTGGGTCTGCTTGTGCAGAGCCAGTGAGCAGAGCATGGGGAACGCCTTGTCACAGGTGTCGCAGACAAAACGGTGTTGCTCGCTGATGCACCTCCGCAGGTTTGTTTCGCACCAGGCCTATATAGAACCCACCGGTAAAAGCAAGGGAACACACGTGAAGATTGAAAAAATAATCACTAAACGGAGATGCACAAAGTATTTGTTGTACATTTATCCCAGTACACAGCCTTTCCCCATAATATAAAGAGTTCCCAGCCTGGGCAACATAGCAAGATCCCATCTCTCTACAAAAAATAAAAAAAAATTAGCCAGGTGTGTTGGCTCATGCCTCTAGTCCCAGCTACTCCAGAGACTGAGGTGGGAGGATCGCTTGAGGCCAGGAGTTTGTGACTAGCCTGGGCAACATAGCAAGACCTTGTTTCTATAAAAAAAATAAGAAAATTAGCCAGATGTGGTGGTACATGCCTGTGTCCTAGCTATTGGGAGGCTGAGGCAGGAAAAGCACCTGAGCTTAAGGAGGTTGAGTCTGCAGTGAGACATGATTATGCCACACTGCACTTTAGCCTGGGCAACAGAATAAGCCTCTGCCTTAAAAAAAAAAAAAAAAAAAAAAAAAAGAGTTGACCTTCTCTTGCTTGCTAACACGCTGGACTGAATAAGGAAATCCACAAAGCATCTTAAGAATCATGTTTGCGTGATGAATGATATCAACCCACAGGGCGTCTCACTAGAGATTCTGAAGTACAGTTACGTAACAATACCACAAGGGTAGAATTAATTCTCTTTGTCAAAGTGGGTGCCTTGCAAAACTGAGGGTCAGAGACGTTGGAGAATCAGCTACCCTACCCCTCTATCATTGTGGAAGGGGGATGCTGCCTCGGAGGGGCTATGAGGAATGTCACCTGGGGGATGTACACACATGGGTGTGTGCATATGGAACAATCCATTGAGTTTGTACCTTGTACACCTGAAGAACAACACTGTTGATACCTTCTATCTCAACTTTTTTAAATGGGGAAAAATATAATTTCAAAGTAGTTTTAGTTTTATTTATTCATTTTTGAGACTGAGTCTCGCTCTGTTACCCAGGCATGATCTCGGTTCACTGCAACCTCCACCTCCCGGGTTCGAGAGATTGTCATGCCTCAGCCTCCCCAGCAGCTGGGATTATAGGCATGTGCCACCATGCCCAGCTAATTTTTTATATTTTTAGTAGAGATGGGGTTTCACTGTGTTGGCCAGGCTGGTCTTGAACTCCTGGCCTCAAATGCTCCACCTGCCTTGGCCTCCCAAAGTGCTGGGGTTACAGGCATGAGCCATTGTGCCCAGCCAGTTTCAAAGTAGTTTTAGCAGGTGCTTTATTAGCAGGGAATATATATGGCTCTTTTCTTATTCAGGTCAATAATGACCCAAATTGTTTTTAATAGAAACCACAACACTGGAATATTTAGCTGCAATGCAGATAGTAAAGAAAGATGTTTAAAAAATCCCACAAATTCCAATTATCATAGGACTGGGGTGTTTTACAATTCACAACTTTTATTTTATTTAAAAAAACTTTTTTTTTTTTTAAGACGGAGTCTCGCTCTGTTGCCCAGGCTGGAGTGCAGTGGCGTGATCTCGACTCACTGCAACCTCAGCCTCCCGAGTAGCTGGCATTACAGGTGCGTGCCACCACGCCTGGCTAATTTTTGTATTTTTAGTACAGACAGGGTTTCACCATGTTGGTCAGGCTGGTCTTGAACTCCTGACCTCATGATCTGACCGTCTTGGCCTCCCAAAGTTCTGGGATTACAGGCATGAGCCACCACGCCCGGCCCTAAAATTTTATTTTATTTTTGAGACAATCTCTCTGCCACCCAGGCTGGAGTGCAGTGGTGCGATCATGGCTCAATGCAGCCTCAACCTCCTGAGCCCAAGTGATCCTCCCACCTCAACCTCCCAAGTAGCTGGGACTACTAGGTGCACACCACCATGCCTGGCTAATTTTTAAATTTTTTTGTAGAGATAAAGTCTTGCTATGCTGTCCAGGCAGGTCTCAACCCCCTGACCTCAAATGATCCTCCTGCCTTGGCTTCACAAAGTGCTGGCGTTACAGGTGTGAGCCACTGGGGCCTGGTCTACAACTAACAACTTTAAACCTCAAAGACCCAAGAACGGGCAAAAGGCACAGAAGAGCTAGACTGATGCACAGTTCATAGGATATTCAACCCCAAACAAGACTATGCACCCTTCTCAAGCCAACAACCCAAGGGAGACTGAAAGGGCCAATGATAATTTTAAGAAAAAAGGTGTTACAAAAAAGACAAAGCCCAACCGACATTTTAAGGAAAGAAACCTCAGGGAGAGGAAGTTTCCACAGTCTAACTGCGTGGACCATGGAAGGCAGTTGCTGGTTGCTTCCATGGGCTGATCAGAATACCTGAGAAATGCGAGGAAACTTCCTACAGGAGAAGTCCGTGAATCCTAAGTCGTGGAAGCCAGCGGGAATTGAAGGGTTGTTCTGTATGAAAGGCCTGCCCATTGCATCCCTGGGAAGTTGTTTGTGGACAAGCGCGTTGTGACGCAGCAGTCCTCGATGTGTTCGAAAGGTGACGCAGCAAATGTCACATCTAGGAGAGGAAAGGGAGAACATATGAGGCAGAAAGGGAGAGCATATGAGGAAGCAGTTAAGTCAGAGTTTCCACTCTTCCAGCCTAATGTTTTTGTTGATTCATTTCAATTGAGTAAAATAAAAATGATATGATGTCAAGAAGCCAGGCCGCATGGTTAGCACCGAAAACCTCTTCCTTTTAAAAAAAATTGTATGCTATCAACTTCTGGATACCAAATCTTTGCAGGCAGCACAAGATGTACGTACAACCTGAACACCCACAGTCTGAGCACAAGAAGACAGCTGGGAACCTGAAGCCACTGTGGCCGACCTGCTCGCTCTCGCCTCGATCAGGCATTAGTGGGATCATGTCAGAGGTTTCTCTCTCCCTCAGTTCACTGGATTCTAATTATTGTAAATGTTTAAAAGTCAAAAGAGCATACATTTAAGTAGTATCTAGGGCAATCAATCAGCATCCCTGGCATCTCATAGGGATAAAAATTATTCAATTTTCCAATCTAATTAGAAGTGATGGTGATTGTGCATTAAGTTGTGGTATTAGCATAATCATTATCTGAATGATAACCACGGTCCTCACGGACTGAGCCCAGGCATCCTGACAGCTCAGCACATATGACAACCCCAGCAGGCAGGTGCGTATCATGACCCTCATCTTCCAGATGAACACTGGTGATCAAAAATACGAAGCGATGTGACTCAGGCCACACCGCCAGTAAGCAGTACACACTAAATGTCAGCCTGAGTTCCTGCTCCCACCCATGCTTATCACAAGGCTGTCTCCCCTTCCTTGAAAGACTCCCACAGAGGCAGTCCGCTTCAAAATCTGACCCTTCATTTCAGAGACGATCTTTGACATCCTAAATGTCCTGGGCCACACAGATGCAGAGCAAACACCACTTTATAATATTGTCTCTGCTTTTCATACCAGTGTTGTCTTCTAGGTCTTCACTGAGAACCATATTAAAAATTTTACATCAGTGTGCAGATGGGTGGATAAAAACAAAATACTATCGTTACGGTATTATCAACATCCCCTAGACTTGCATGGAATGTAGTAGCCACCAAAGCCACATGTGGCTATTCAAATTTAAATTAAAGTTTCCTCAGTCACTTCAGCCTTCTTTTAAGGGCTCAACTGCATCGGGAAGCACAGACACTATGTTTCCACGATCACAGGATATTCTGTTGGACAATGCTGTATACCAAGCATCATTCCATGTATTTATGTGTGCAAGCATAATCTGACCCTCACCACCTCTAAGGTAGCTCCTTTTATCACTGTTTTAGCCAGGCAAAGCTACTTGCTTATGTCCACACTGCATGTACCTCAGTGAAAACTTTTTTGAGTTGAGAGTCTTCCCTGGAAATAAAGAGATAACGAAGTCAGCCACGAAGCAGCTGTGCTCACATTCAGGAAGCACTGAAAGGAAGAAGTACCAGTATGTGCCGCCCTGCTTGCCTTATCGCGCTGTAGCGGGCACAGTAGAACCCGGTCCTGCTGTGCATGCTCCTCCCCTGGCCCGCCTGTTCAGGAAGGGCCTCTCCTGAGCACTCTCCTGTCACTGCTCAGCTACCTTTGGAACCCCAAACCCGGGTTCCCATGAGCCACTCAAAACACAGCGTTGCTTCTAAGGGAATTCTGCTGAGCTCACCACTGTGGTCAAGGCCCAGGGAAGGGATGGATCTGGATAATGAAGAACACCCTTAGGGGCTGGAAGTCCTCACACTGTGGGCCCAGACGTCAAAGTACCCAGCGGTCTAAATCACAGGCCATGAGACAGATCCTGCGGGGAAGCAGAATGGACGCAGCCCCTCTGGGTGAGGTTCTTTCTGGCTGAAATACGTTCAAGCTCTGAGCTGTGCACACAGAGAGGACAGTGACCCTTGGAGGCAACAAGAGCCTCTGTCCTGGAGACGGAGCTCCTTCCTTCTCCCACCCCCACTTCATTTCCCCCATGCTCAAGTTCAACTGCACCCTCCCCATGGTCACCAATCCATCACCTCGCCACCAGTTGGCTGAAAGATCTATATTGGACTGAAAGGGTAAGAGAAATGTATGAATTGGGAAAATCTAACTCTGATCAGAGATATCTGATATATTCGCAAGTGACTGAATTTTTTAGTTATGATAATATTTTGGCTATGCTTTTTAAAAAGGTTCCTTTTAAAAAAAGATATATAATGAAATATTTATAAATAAAACATAGGATATCTGGGATTTGTTTTGAAATTACCTGGGTTGGGGAAGAGAGGAAACAAAATCGGCTGTGAGTTGATAATCCCTGAAACTGGATAAGGGTACATGGGAGTTTATTATACCAGATTTTTGCAAGCCAAACTAAAGCAGAATCCTAGATTTTTACTATTATGGCATTCAACTGTGCACAGGTATCTTACCTAGCCTAAGTTTGGCAGCAACTAAAAAAAATATACTCTGTCCAATCTGCACTGTAAATAAGCCTTTCCAACATAAGTTTCCACAGAGACTATTCTTTTCTTTTATTAAAACAACATTCCATCAGCTTATATAAAATTTAATTAAATTATAATAAATGATTACAAGTATTACAGACATAAACAGGTTGGGAAGAGACTTTTCGTAGCATCCAAGTCAATTGCAAAAGGCAGGCAGGTAGGACTGAGAGGTGGCTGCAAACTTTCTGAAATGTGCACTGCTTCTATAAAAAAGTTTTTCGTATGTGGTCCATATGTGTTTGTTTAGCTGAGAATGTGTATGTGTGTACATACGTAGTATGTATATGTATTTATGTACATATATATTTGCATATATGTAATGTGCCAGGTACATTACCAAATAGAAATTTTAAAAGAGTGAGATAAAAAATATATTTTTTCCTTGTATCCTAGAGATCTTCCTGAATACTCTTCACCTTTTTTTTTTTTTTTTTTAGAGACAAGAGTTTTGTTGCCCAGGCTGGAGTGCAATGGCGCGATCTTGGTTCACCGCAACCTCCGCTTCCCCGGTTCAAGTGATTCTCCTGCCTCAGCCTCCTGAGTAGCTGGGATTACAGGCATGCACCACCACGCTCAGCTAATTTTTGTGTTTTAGTAGAGACAGGGTTTCTCCATGTTGGCCAGGCTGGCCTCGAACTCCTGACCTCAGCTGATCTGCCTGCCTCGGCCTCCCAAAGTGCTGGGATTACACCGTGCCTGGCCTTTTTTTTTTTTTAAAGGGAGTCTTGCTCTGTCGCCCAGGCTGGAGTGCAGTGGCATGATCATAGCTCATTGTAGCTTTGAACTCCTGGGCGCAAGTGATCCTCCCACCTCAGCCTCCCTTCATAGCTGGGACTATAGGCATGTGCCACTATACCTGGCTAATTTTTAAATTTTTTTGTAGAGACATGGTGTCACCATGTTGCCCAGGCTGGTCTTGAACTCCTGGGCTCAAGCAATGCTCCTGAACTGGCCTCCCAAAGTGTTGGGATTACGGGTGTGAGCCACTGTGCTTGGCTACTCTCCACTTTTGAGACTTCTGTACTAGTGCACAGCCTATTGGTTATGAATATTTAGTGTGACTGGCATTAATAAGTAGGTTTTATGAAGGGAATGGAGAATGAATGCCTCTTAATATGGCAATTAGATTTAGAATTTACTGTACCTCTATGGTTGTAGTGATTTTTTCTCTTTTTTGAGGCAGGCTCGCTATGTTGCCCAGACTGGCCTTGAACTCTTGGGCTCAAGCAATCCTCCCGTCTCAGCCTCCCTAGTAACTAGGGCTACAGGTGTGCACCCCTACACCTAGCTTGAATTTTTAATAACATTGAGGTTTCTTTTTGTCTCTTATGCCTGTGTCTGTCTTCTTCATTATCTCCCTCACCCTCAAATCCCTCCTGTTTCTGGACAGCTTCATACGTAGTAGGTGATGAAGACAAGACAATAAAGGCATGGCAGAATTATCCAGTATTGATCACAAACTCTGTGTCCCTGGGAAGGCAGCTGTGGAGCAGTGGGTGGTAGGGGGATGTGGGCTCAGGGAGTAGAGACACCAGGTGGGGATCAGGGAGTTCAGACTGCGTGACCTTGGACAACTTATTTCCATCTGCGCTTCAGCTGCCGGCTATGTAAAATTTCCCAAACATGCCAAGAGATAAGAATCCCCACATGACCTTGTTAAAAAAAAGCAGACTCCTAGATCACCCCAGACCAACTGAAATCAGAATAACTAGAAGATGGGCCTAAAATCTGTTTATGAACAAGCACACCAGCGGATTCTTATAGTTAGATAAGTTTGGAAAGTACAGTGAGTTAGGTGTGAGAATCTGCTATCTAGAAACGTCTTAAACTACAAGCCTGTTAGAACGTTAGAACTCCCAGAGAAAAGAAATTACCAATACTTTACTCATCTTTGTTACTTCTTTCCTGTTCCTTTCCTTCTTCATACCTCAGTTTCCCTTCTCATCTAAAACGGGGGGATCTTTGCAGTTACTGTGAATAACAAAGTGCTTTGAAAACTGCAAAGTACTTTTCCAAATTTAATCATTATGTTATTGTACTAGGGGAAAAAAGAAATCAGGAAAAGCCCGTTTCCTGGCACGTTTTAGCCAACGTGAAAAATCAGGAAAAACTGAGTTTTAATTTCAAAGGAACGTGTTCTCTCTTCTCACTTTCAAGAACTTCACAATTGTCCTTACTACTTCTGTCTAACTGCAAGACTCATGGGGAGAAAAGTGTTCTTTCTGGCCAGTCTTCTGCCTCATCCCACCTGCTCCCTTCACCTGCCTCCTGAAAAGAAGTGCACGCTGTCCCAGCCTGCACAAGCACTCAACCTCCTAAGAGTCTAAGCAAGGTGATCCACACTTCACACCCTTTTCATGGAATTTCAACTAAGGCACGCCTATAAGTGAAAAGACATAAAACATGAAAGTGGCAGAGAAAAAAATTCTGCTTTGAAACCAGAAGCACGTGGTGCAGTTGGTTAAAAGGAAGAAACACCCACAGAAAAACACTTGCCTCCCTGCCTCACACTCAGCACCTGTTGATAGACCTTAAATAAAACCAGTGTGGAAAACCACCACCCAGAAACACTTGGATCAGCCCTATCAGGTGGAGACGGGGGAGGGTTCATCCAGCCTTCCCAAGGCCCCAAGGAGAAAGCTTTGCAACCTTGTTTCTAAGCAGCTCTTCAAGGACAATAGAGGCCACTGTAAATCTGTGGAGGGAGCTGCTGGATGCAAAGCCGGCTGCAGGCATCAGGGTATTTGCACACCTCCTCTGGGCTTGTCAGTCTTCATTAAGACCACAGCCACTGGCCAGGTGGTCCCCACGACTCTCTCCTCACCCCGTCTGTGGCGTATCTCCACTCTGCCAGGGGCTCATAAAGGGCACGATTGCAAAATATTAATATTTAGATGGGGCAGAACTGCACTTAAGAGCCACAGGAGAGGGGAGGGCTGTAGGACAATTTCATTTTGCAAGAGATCTTGACAATGTACCAGAGGAAAGGTTTACAAATCTGATTGGCTGCCTTTTGATTTTCTGGCAACAGAGATAACTCGATGTTGGAAACAGGGTAACTTTTCCAAATGGAAACTAACTTTGCTGTCAGTAAAGTAAATGTATTTGGGGGAAGTGTATCTCTTTGTAGGATTTAAAGAAAATTAACAAAACCCCACTGACCCTTTCAAAAACAAAACTTTTTCTTTTAAAATCACACTACATTACTTTCAGGAGAAAAAAAAAATCATCAGTGGAAAAATCTCCAAATGACAGATTAAGGTTAGATTACACATGGAATCCAAGATGGACATTCAGCCTGACCTCAACTTACAGGAACTGCTTAGCATATGTGAACTCCAAATCACTGTGCTCACAGAAATAAGTGTTTCTGTACCAAGACAGTGCACAAGAGCCTGTTTCACCCAGAAAACACCTGCATTCTAGCACACATTGGCCAATGTTTCTGTAAGAGGATAAGAAATTTTAATTTAGAATGCTGGAGTAGATTGGACCATTCCCCACCCCATGTATGACATTCCAGTCACTGAACTGTGGGGTCCTGCCTCCAGTGGGGCTGCTCCACTGTGGAGGTTCCTATTATGGGGTGGAGGGGCTCTAGCAGTTCTTAGGGTAGATGGTAGGAGGGGGCTGTGGTGTTGGGGTGTGTGGAATTGGGGCTCCCTGGAACAGCAGAGGTGAAGCAACTGCCTGCACTTATCCTCCATCCCTTCCTCCCTCCCTTAGTATCAACTGTAATGTCCCTGGCGGCACTGGGTAGGGTGAAGCAGAGAGAAGGGCCTGGGGGTCCCAGTGGAGGAAGACGACTCCCAGGTCATAAGGTAAGCTCTTTCTACATGGCCACTGGTATGTAAAGGCACAGATGGCAGGAAGGTGGCTGCCAACACCAGGGGCTGGGAACCACTATCACAGACAGTCTTTGATATGTGCTTAGAGAAGTGCCTGTGGTTGTCAGTGACTACACAGGCACTGTCACAGCCCTTACTGTCCCTTTTCCAAAAATCAAACAGACAAGCAAAATCCCACAGCACACTGGCTCTGACCCTTGCTGGGCTGGAAAGGGCACAGCGCTAACATGGTCAGAGAAGTCTGACTCCCACACAAGCTGGTGAACTCCACGTTGTCCTGAAGTCACAGAGACCCAACCCGCCAGCCACTGCCTGACCACGTGCCTGAGTCACCAAAGGCAGGAGGTACATAGGGCAAGGGGTGGGACCAACCAGCTCTAACAGGTCAAGAAAATACACTCAGTTGCTAGCTGGGGTTTTGTCCTTTCAATCCTTAAGGGACTTTAATACAACAGATAATGTTCTTATTCACACTCAGATTCACTAAGTCTTAAGAAAACAAAAGTAAATTAAAATTTTATTTTATTTTATTTTTATTTATTTTTGAAACAGCATCTCACTCGGTCAGCCAGGCGGGAGTGCAGTGGCGCAATCTCAGCTCACTGCAACCTCTACTTCCTGATTCATGCGATTCTCGTGCCTCAGCCTCCCCAGTAGCTGGGATTACAGGCCTGAGACACCGTGCCTGGCTTTTTTTTTTTTTTTTGTATTTTAGTAGAGATGGAGTTGCGCCGTGTTGGCCAGACGGGTCTCCAACTCCTCACCTCAAGTGATCCCCTTGCTTCGGCCTCCCAAAGTACTGGGATTACAGACATGAGCCACTGTGAGGCCCTAAAATTTTAAAAAGTCATTGAATTAACGACTGTCTGTGCTACACAGCCTGCCTATTTAGGCAGGGCACAGATATCTGTTCTTCTGACAGCAAATGTCCTTGGAAGAAGACAGGACATCCTTTTTGTTTGTTTGTTTGTTTTTTTAAAAGAAAGTTGCACAATTCTGAGCTGGGATAGAAATGCAGTGTGATAAATATGTAAATATGTTGTTATGCTATGGACATTCTCTAGAGGGAGTAATGGTAAAGAGGCAGCCAAAAATAGATCCAGCAGTTTTGATACCTCACAGCAGAGTTAAGGTACTTATCAGGAATAACTATCACCATTAAAAGCATCAGCCCTGAAAAGGGAATCTGTAATCTGTAGCCAGTAACTGAGCCTAGTACCTAAAATGGGCAGGGTGCATGCCCAGAGGCAAATTTATCAGCAATGTGATTTACAGAAATGGAAAACAAGGACACCAAAAGTCTTTTTTTTTTTTTTTTTTTTAACTTCTTAACCTTGTGGCTAAACAGTTTTGGGATTAGCTCCCCCAGTGCTCACCAACAGTAATATTTTATTCATCTGGCGACCTTAACTCTCCAGAACAAGATGAAAATCTCGAAGTCAACAAGCAAGCCTTAACAGAGTGGCCCAGAGATGAGAAACCACTCAGGTGCTTCCTTGGGGTCTCTTCTCTGTCATGTAACTCCATCCAGTCTACCATTGTGATAGCTGAGGGACAGATATCTGACCTCCTCACGATCAGCAAGAAGGGTGAATTTTTTTTTTTTTAAACTATACTAAGCATATTTTTGAAAGGCTGCATTGGCAAATTTCAAACATCAGGAAACTCACTTCCTTAGAACCCTAGGGTTCCCCCAACAATCTAAAGAAAGTGATGTGTGGTTCTGTTACGTAAAGGTGTCGAGTTCCTTCACGTTTCTAAATATCTGCTTTTCACACAGTGGGATTAAGAAACGTGGGAAGCAAGACTCAAATCAAATTTAAAGAGCCACTCCATTTCCCAATCTTTACAAAAGCGAAACTAGATAAAAACAGCTGTTTATAAAAGTAAAGGACAAATTGCTTTCATGTTCTCTGCCAAGTAAATCGCACCTGGAATTTGACTCCTTTTCAATTCCATTGGAATGGGATAGCCATAGAGTGGCACAACACCTATAACTGTAAATGTTGGAAGGTTTAACATATTTAAAAATTTTAATTTTATATAAAATTTTATATAAAAAAATACATTCTAAATAATAGTATCAGAAGAAAAATTTCATTTAGTATTTGTTACACTCTGAGGATTGTGGATTATCTCCCTTCATCCTCACAACAGCCTTTAAATCTATTTTCCAGATAGGGAAACCAAGTCACCAGTTGCCCGAGGTCACAGAGCTGCCAGGCGGCAGGCTGGGACGGAGCCGGCTGGCTTCATTCCACTCTGCCGGGCTGTGTGTTCAAAGGACAGCTATTTGCAGATGCCCTGGCTCCTTATGTGACCCACACATCCTTAATGCCTGGACACTGGCTCAGCTGGGAGCATTTCCTAATGCTGACACTACCCGCAACCCTCATCAGAAGAACCTGTGAAATACCTGCTGAGAAGCTGCCACTCAGCTTGGCCATTTCCTTCAGATACTGAATTCCTTCCTCATTATTGTGTTTTAATGGAGAGACTGGCATTCCTTCTCAAAAGGGATTTCATGCTTCATTTTTCCTGTTCTGTCTCCAGAGGCCAGAAGGAGTAAATGCAAACAACCTCTCCTCTAGAGTCCCAACCAACTCACACATTCCTCTCTCCTCAGCCCACCCTCCCCTGCCCATCTCAGGGCAGAGAACTGACATCCGACAGCTGCACTAATCTCTCCCAGTTGCTGCGAGCAACAGTGATGGCCCTGTGACAGGGCCCTGGCCAGGCAGCCGTCCCTCCCCATGCCCCAGGAACCCGTCCGGGCTGCACACAGCAACCCAATGCCCCACTCCGACTGTTCAACCAAACCAGCGTGGCGTGAAGCATCGGGCAGAGTCTGAGGGACTTCACAAAGGGTGTGTAGTGGCCACCGAAGCTGGGTGGGCCACTCCTCGCTCTGGGCCTTGGGTGGGGGACAGGGTAGTCCTGACCAAGGCTTCTGTACCTGTCAGGTGAGGGGTGGGGGCAGTCTTCCCCTCCTTGAGGGACCTCTGTTCACAGCCCCCGGAAGTGTTTAAAATCTGTTTCTGCCTGCCCAAGCCTCAGACTCACAGACTCTTCAATACAAGATGCTGACAAATATTTTATCTTTTCCCTGTTTTTAGGATGACATTTGACAAGGGTGGGATCAATACCGGGTATATAAGGAGACTTGGGGTCTCTGTAGGTGGTAGGCGTGCAGTGAAGGGAGATAAACATTCCTTGGAACAGTGGAGAATGCAGGAAAAAGGAGGCATTTCCCTTTGGTGGCCCCACTACTAAGATACAGGAAGGGGGTGGTATCAGCTGCCCTCACTACTCATGGAGCCAAGTTTCCTGCCAGAGCCCCCTTGGGCTCCCTACATACTAATTCCCAACAGAGATTTAATGTCATCACCTTGAACTCAGAGATGACCAGGGTCAATGAAGTACCAGACCCAGTTGGGCCCTGACCCAGAGGAAATTAAGTGAAGCACCACAGCCTCTGATGTAAAATCCCAAGGAGAAGTTTTGCATCCACCAGATCCCTCTGCCTGCTTGGAATCTGAGGGAAATGTGCCCTCCCGGGCCCTGAACTCACCCCTGAACTTTGTTTTATAACCAACCAGCTTGTTTTGTGCCTAGCCCGTACCCTGTCTCAAACATCACTCTTTCCTTCAAGCCTGGGCAAGTGCCTGGCACACGGTACAAACTCAATCATTTGCTGGGTACATTTTAACTGAAATGATGTTAACATTACTTATTACCCGAACTCCTTTCATCAGGGGGCCATCTGAGATTACACAATAACTTTAGCCAAGTTTCACCCTCAGCAGTGGCTGTGCCAACAGAGTGACCATCCAGCTGCTGCCCTTGGGCCTTCACACACAAGACACGGCTCCGCATCAAAGCTGCAGCCCTCCCTGCCACAGGTGGCTCATCTGAAACCTCTCTGTGGGCTGTTAAGCACCTGAAATGTGGCTGGTGTGGTGCAGCCAAGATGGGCTGGGGTCGCATCACACACACCAGATTTCAAAGAGTCAGTACATGGAAGCAAGAATGTGAACCACATCACTCATAATTTTTCTATTGATTATGTGTTGACATTATATTTTGATGATATTGGTATACTCAATGAAGCATTATTCATTTTGTCTCTTTTTATTTTTAAAACATGACTACTAGGGCCAGGCAGGGTGGCTCATGCCTACAATCCCAGCACTTTGGGAGGCTAAGGTGGGCAGATCACTTGAGCCCAAGAGTTCAAGACCAGCCTGGGCAACATAGGGAGACTCTGTCTCTGCAAAAAATACAAAAAAATTAGCTGCATGTGATGGCACATGCCTGTGGTTCCAGCTACTTGGGAGGCTGAGGTGGAAGGATCACTTAAAAGCCTGGGAGGTCAAGGTGCAGTGAGTCATAATCATGTCACTGGACACCAGCCTGGGTGACAGAACGAGATCCTCAAAATGAAACGAAATGAAATGAAATGAAATAAAAAAAATGGCTACTAGAAAATTCCAAGGACACGCGTGGCTCAGATTCTCTTGCTGGCCGGGCTGACCTGGATGCTCCTCCCAGCTGACTTCATTCACAGCAGGGTATGGCCAGTTGCTCAGTTCTATTCTGATGGACATTCAATGCCCAGCAACATCCTCACACAAAGGATGTCCTCTGTGTAGCCGCCTGCTCTCTGAGCACTCCGTCCCTCACCTCCGATTCCAAATGCCAGCTCGCCATAGCCTGACTCCGCTTCCTCCTCTGCCTTCTCTGCCTCATCGGGGGAGCCCTGGGGGAAGGGGGATGACTGACCATTGGTCATATCAGGGTGAAGCTAACACCTGACCCTAAGAGCTGGCATCTCTACAGGCAGCTTTGTGTCTTCCTTTTGTTCTACAACAACACTCATTTGAAACACAGTGGAGTGTAGGGAAATGGAGTCGAGATTTATATGAGTTTGGATTTCCAACACTTTTTATTAAGGAACAATGGGCACTTTGCCAGTGTTGGTGGGGGGTGGAGAAGGGGGACAAGTGCAGGAGAGTGAGAAGGCAACAGCTGTGTTGAGTTACAAACCTTCAGTCTAAGCGGGTACCATCCCACTGTGGTTCTGCTGCCTCTGGGGTTTGAAATGGAGCTGGTGTCTATTTTAGTTCTGGGTTAACAAGCTGTCTCTCCCACTAGCTACTGTCCCAGTTCATCGCCTGGCTAGGCCCCGCTGGCACAGGCTGCCCCAGGCCTCCTCTGATAGCAGGCTATTATGGGGATCGGCAGAGCAGAGAGGAGCAAAGGGACATTAACCATGTTCTGTAATCAACTCTTTTTGGTTTCCAGATGCCAGCCCCACCCCATCTAGCAACAATTATAGATAGAGGCACAGGGCGGGGGTGGCCTGTGTGCCCCCACAAAGGATGCCTGGCAACCTCTCTTCTTACAGGCCACCCCTCAGCCACAGCGGTGGGGCCAGCAAAGTGAGAGCCTGCCCAGAGGGGCCAAGTCCCTGTCAGGCTACAAAACTGTCTAAGCCAACCCCTCACCAAACACAGGGCATTATTAGTAAACAGGTGAGGAAAATCCTCTAGGTCGGCTACCTGGACGTGCAGGACTGAGGGTTCAACTTCACAGCCTGTCTACAGCACCAGCCCTACCATCGTTGTGGATTAATCACCCACCAAATCCTATCCATCCCAACTATGAAAACAATGATGAGCGTCCAGTGCAATGCCCATCTCCAACCTCTGTGCAGAGGAAGCCTGGCCTCTCCCTGGAGCAGGTCCTTGTTCAGAGGATTGCTCCAGGAGAACCTCGTCCCTCACCCAGGTCAGCATTTCAGAAGGGGACACCTGATCTGCCTCTATCGTTGCCACACACCATGCTATGCAGGCTTGGACTGCTCAGAAATCTCTTGTGGGAGCCACATTATTTTTCCTGCAGAACAGAATTATCTAGAAGGGGGTAAATGATAGTTTCTAAGGTGGTATCTGATCACAGAATAAAATATGAAGTGAGATAAAGTATACAGAGGGGCTCAGAGACAGCCTGTATTCACTGCAGCACTGGCTCTGAAGGCTGCTGGGTAGGAACGTGAGCAGGAGCTGGGGCCCCCTGTGCTGTTTCTGCCTCTGCTCATGATTCTCTTTGGGAGGTTCAGCTGGTAATGTCATCTCTGCTCACTCAGGTCCGTGATCTAGAGAACTATTTCAGTATTTGCCACCGACCACAAGCCCACATCCTGGGGATGCTGTGGACACTCCTGAACCTGTGAAGTTTCCCAAATCTCTCAGAACTAGAGGGCCTACACAGGGAGGAGCCATATGCCTTTTCTTGGTAGACAGAATAAAACAACTGTTAAGAGGCAGGCTTTGGGGCTGAGCATGGTGGTTCATGCCTATAATCCCAGCACTTTAGGAGGCCAAGGTGGGGCAGATCACCAGAGGTCAGGAGACAAGCCTGACCAAAATGGTGAAACCCCATCTCTACCAAAAACACAAAAAATTAGCCCGGTGTGGTGGTACACACCTGTAATCCCAGCTACTTGGGAGGCTGAGGCAGGAGAATCACTTGAACCCAGGAGGCAGAGGTTGCAGTGAGCCCAAGATTGCGCCAGTGTACTCCAGCCTGGGCGACAAAGCAAAACTTCTCTCAAAAATAAAATAAATAAAAAAATAAAAATAAGGTTTTAGGAACACAAGGATTATCTGGTCCTGCCCGCTGCAATTTGAAGGATGAGAAAACAGGTTCAGATGTAGCTGGCTGAGGTCCTGTATGAGCAGAGAGAGGAGTGGGGTCTATGCCTGACAACCAGTCTGTGCCCAACCCAATGATCAGGCAATTTCTTGAGACTGGGGAGTTCTGTAAAGACATTTTATAGCACTTCAACTGTTCAGCAGTTTAAATTCTTTGTAAGTTCCTTTTTCCCTCACCAATGGAAAAATGTCAGGCTAATGTGATTAAGGATAATCATATTTGACCTGGCATCAAGTGACTGTACAATTTGGCTTTTCCGTATAACATAAGTCTTCAGCTTGTTCAGACTTTCCCATTCCTAAGTCACAGCTAAACATGTGTCTTCAAGAAGGAAATCTGGTCCATATATCAGGGATTCAGGCAAACAGATGCCCAAATTCCTGCATTCCCAAGCTGTCTTCTAAAACCCAAAGCTGCACGCGTGTATGGCCCTGCTGTGTGCTTGTGACCCTGCAGCTGTGTGTGACTTCCAAGATGGGCTACTTTCAAGTCTCTCAATGACAACAGGGGTTCCTAAGTAGTTCTTTGTTCTTTCCAATGCTTAAAATCTCTGGCAGTTAACATTTTTAAAGTGGCAATTCTCTAGGAATAACTTCCAAATCTATCAACTCATCAAGAATACAGGACTAACGGTTGCCTGATGAGTTATCAGAGAAGGTAGGGAAAGAAAGATGAGTCCCCTGAATTCTTGTGGGAAGTCCTGTCACTACCCATGTTTTCTGCCTGGCAAGGCTGAGGATCAGAAACACTGGAGCTGGGAAGCCCCTACAATTGAAGCTGGATGGCAGAGCAATCACCTATCACTTTTTTATTGAAACATATCAGGCTCCATTTTTGGCCAAGTGTCCTGCACTAAGCAGAACTTTACCTTACTCAAAATGGCTTCTCAGGTTTCTGCACTATCAGGTCCAGCTCAGTTCAAACACTTCTGAGTGCCTACGATGCACCAGTGCTGTGCCAGGGGTATCCAACACGTGGGCTGTCCCTGTTTGGGCCACATATTCATGCATTGCTAATAGTCATTTGAGTTGCAACATCTTTTGCGAAGAAAATCTATCTGTTGTCCAAGAACACCCATGATAGCAGACTCCCCAGTGTTCAGGGGCTCACTGGTGACTACTCAAGGGGCTTTGCTGAGAGAAAGAAGGCACAGTGAACCATGTGAACACCCTGTGGATACAGCCACCCTCTGACAACTCTCAGCCAACTTCTTCCCCACAACAATACTTTCTTAACTGCCTCCCTAATGTTGTTGTGCCCAAGTTCAATCACTGGAGCCCAGTGTGGAGTAACGGGACTTAAGAACATTGTCACATGCCAGGAGAAACAGGAATGAACAAGGTCTAGTTCACCCTTTCTCCTACCTTAGTGGGTTATCTGAATGGGTCTCCATGTGGGTCTCCAGTCCATACTTGCAAACAAACTCCTTGAAACATACTGGGCAGTGAAAGACTTCATCAGCTTTCTTCTCCGAGTCACCTGACTGCCCGTCTTCTACCATCTGAGGGAAAAGGAAAAAAGTGAAGTCACGAAGGTCTCCCACATGGGATGGCTTCAGAAGAGAGGCCAATGCTAAATTCAGAGATTTACAATAATAAAAGGCAAGGGTTGCATTATCCAATTCTGATTATTAAGGACCTGACCATTCATTCATTCACACAACAAATACTCCCGGAACGCTACCATCCATCCATCCACCCACCCACCCACCCACCCACCTGACAAGTACTTATGCAGCACCTGGTATCTGCCAGGCACTGGTAATAAAAAAGTGAGGACAAAAGAGTCCCGAATGCTTATGAAGCTTGAGCTTTAGCTAGAAAAAACAGGTAGAAAGCATGGAAACATTGTAAAAGCTCTTCATCTCCGGGCTCAGCAGAGGGGCTCAAGAGGAAATGCACACTGGTACTCTTTTCTTAGACACTTTACAGAAACAGTATGGGAAAACACAGGTTAAGAGCTTAGGATGGATGTCAAGTCTCCACACTGAGAAAATAAAGATTAGTGGTATTTCTGACAGAAGTCCCGTGAGCAGGTGAATCTGCTCTGGGAGCCAAGAGGACCTTTTTAGCTGGTGCTGGGTCTTCTCTCTCTGACTCGGCATCGTGACTCAGTTTCCTCTTGGAGGACAATCGCCTACGTTTCAGAGGAGATGGAGGGGCTGTGGCTGTGGCACTGTTAGGGTCCTTCTCATGGATCTTCATATGTCTGAGAAGAAAACACACACACAAAATGTGATCTAACAAATAAGTCAGTTCATTTATATTTTATATAAATATATGTAAAATTTATATATAAATATATATAAAATATATATAATTTTATATAAATATTTATATTTATAAAATATAAATATTTTATATTTAGGCACTGGTACTTAAATTTTCTTTAGTTAAGAGATATGAGGTATAATTTATACAGTGACTTCTATCTTTTTAAAACTCTATAATCTCCTTGAACCTCTCTTAAAGCTCTTACAAGTGCTGTCCAAAAGTGTTGCTTAATGTCTTGCTGTTCACTGGAAGACATTCATGAACTTAACTGGCATTAACAAGATGAAACAAACTATCTGGTGACCTGTTCCACTCACGCAGGCAAAAAGTACTATTTTAGGACATGGAATTCTACAGAATAAAGAATTCCCAGACACCTAAACTGTTCCACTATTTCATAAACTAAGTGATAATGCTATCCTTGCCCCCAAGAACCCACTGCCCATCTATCTGTTGTACACATCTCTCTTTTCTGCTTTGGAAGCATTTTGGTGGTCAAATTTGAGACATGCTAACAGAGCAAACGTCCAGAGTGCTTAAGACCTGAAAGCAGTTCCCTGTTGTTCGTAGTATTATGTGGATTTATAGATCACAAGAGTTAACTCGGACAGTGGAACGAAAAAGTTACATGTGGTAACTCTAATAATCTACAGGACTAGGCTACCCATATAGTATTACATAAAATATGTGCCTGTCTATTCCAAAAAGAGAGTCTTCTGGGTTATTCAACTTAAGTGACCTTACTTTATTGAGTTCTAAAACAAACATTCTAACAACAAGGTCCCAAGATATACAGGAAGCGAATGACATTAAAAATGAATAGTGAGTTTTAATTTCCTAATTTTGCACCATAAAAATGATTTAGTTTTGCCAATGACAATCATCATCACCCTCATCATGTAACTGTGGTTGACCTGTGCCAGATTTAGGACCATAGCCACAGCTTTTTATGAATAACTATTTTATAGGATTATCTTGTTTGAGAAATTCTCAGGAGTAGAGAAAGACAGGAAAATTTTCATGAGCTATCCTGCCACCCTTCTGAAAAGAAGTTCTGCTCTCTTTTTAGCTGTACCATCCTTTTTTGTTGTTGTTGAGATGGAGTCTTGCTGTCGCCCAGGCTGGAGTGCAGTGGCGTGGTACTGGCTCTCAGGAGGGCATGGCTGCAGTCAGCTATGATCATGTCATTGCACTCTAGCCTGGGAGACAGAGTGAGAACCGGTCTTTAAAAAAAAAAAGGAAAGAAATAGAATAATAATAAAGAATCACAGACAACCATTATTTAGTTCTTGGCCTCCTAAAGCCTTGTGAAAGTTAATGGGAACAAATAGCTTTGTTCTAAGCACCTCTATTCCAAAGTGATTATGATTTGAGGACATCATCCCTCAATATCAGCATTAAGAGCAAAAAAGAAAGGCTGGCAAGTTTTTCACACTCCAATTTTAGAAATGCTCATTTTGAAGAAAGCATCTAAGAGTTCAGAAAGTATGAGAGATGTAAACTAGCATCAAACCTGCCCTTTCAATAAATTACTCAAAATTAATTTTAATTAACAAAATCCACACCCTTTTCTACAGTTGATATGAGAATATTAGAAATTAGAGGTTGACAACTGTAAACAGTTCATGAGCCCATTTCAAGCTATATCTTTTGAATCATATGACACAATATTTATAGAAATACAAAATGATAATTATTTTGTTCTTGGGATTTATGAAAGAAGCTGTTTTCATAAAGGAGGGACTGGGGCCAACACTTAGTGAGGGCCTAGTAGGAACCTTAGACAGATCATTATTTCCATTTTGCAGATGTGGCAGCTGAGGTGCAGGGAGGCCAACCTGCCCATAGCCTCAGAGCTTGAGCCGACTTATGTGCGCCGACTCTGAGCTCATGCTCTTCCCCCAACCCCAACCTATCTCCCAAGACCACGCCAGTCAGTTAACTCCGTTCTGGATCACCAGCTGGAATCTTAGGGATATAACCTGAACCTGGACACTTCCTCTCTGCTGGACTGTGGCCCAAGGTGGCACAGTTACTACCAAAGTGAAGGGGGTGAGGAACCCACAGCTCAGGCATAGAACATTCCCACCTCCAGTTTTGCTCAAGGACGGCAGAGCCTCTGTCCTAGTCTGGAAAACCGGGGCTGCCCTTGAACTGCATCACTCCTAGAAGTGGCAGAGTGACCAAAGCAGGCCAAGGCAGTCTGACAGACAGCGGCTCACTCCAGTTCTCCCACTGAGCCCTGGAGCCCCAGGTGCAAAAGCAGAAGCATTGCTCCATTCCAGGGTGAAATCCCCAGCTGCTGGGTACAACATGGGAAGTTCTTGCTTTGTCCTTCCAGCTGCTTGATGAGCAAAAGCTGCCTTGACAACCTCAATTCAGCCCACGGGTGAACTGCAGGACTGGAGGGGTCCGGCCAGGTCTGACGATGGATTTGATGTTGTAGTGAGAGATTCTCCCCACTGCTCTGACCCCTGCTCTGCTTCCCTAGCCTCCAACAACAGGAGTGGCAAATTGAGCTGTTCATTTCCTCCCAAAAGCTCACAGGAAGTGGAGCCAGGATCATCATGATGAGACACTAAGGACCCCTTCCCCTCAAGCTGTGGCCAAAACAAATTAGGGGTGGTGGGAAAGCGAGTATTCTAATCCTTAGAAGGTTTGGGTCTTTCTCTCGGGGTTCATTTCAAGGGCTAATTTGTGTAATTTCCATGCATCCTGAAAGTCAATAAATGACAAGGAGCCCAAGAACTGGACGGGAGCTGGGATGGGATTCAGCCCTCTACTCTGCATAGAAAGTCCCTCTTCACAGCAGACTGGAGGCATCACCATTTAGTTCTGCTTGGACACTTCCACCAACAAGGACTTCTCCATTTTCACTGGCTGTTGTAATTGTTAAAACCATCTCCCTCACATTGAGTCAGAAATTCTGTCTATCTGTCCTCAAGGGAGATGCTGTGTTATAGCATCAGTCCATGTTCTCATCTGCGTGGCAGCTCTTCAAATAGTGTAAGAGGACTACTGCGTTTCTGTAATGTGTTCTCTTTTAAAAAGCGAACAGCCCCCCTCAAGCTCTGCTTGCAAGTCTGTGGAATTATACTGGTCCTAAGTAACCCTGGAATGCTCTCCAGTGTACAGGTATCCTTCATGATACCTGGATCATGCTGGATCCAGATGCAAATTCCAGTCTGGATGTGATCTGACAGCTCAGGGCGCATGGCTGGCACTATGACCTCCAGAAACTACATAAAAGGGAGCCTGGGTGGGTTCTATTGGGTGTGTTTATACCCTCAGTTCCTACCAAGTTTGTTGTCAATCACGATCCCCACGATTCCTTCATTTACTGCTATCAAACCACATCTCCTCCATTCTGCACCTGAGCAGTGCATCTTTTCACCTTCCAGATTGGCGAGGGTGAGAAGGTCTTACATTAACAATACGCGGGGTTGGTGTGGTTCAGAAGACTGGTACTCTCCCATTGTTGGTGAGAGTAGAAATGAGTGACCGCCTTTCTGCAAAGTGGCTGAGCACTAGAGATATGAATTTTAAATATGTATGCTCTTTGCCTCAGTAATTCTACTTCTAGAAATCTGTCTTAAGGTCTAATAACTGAACAAATGTGCAAAGATCCATATACGAGGATTCATGTTTCAATGGATACATTGCACAAACACTAGCAATGGCAGGAATTCCTACCAGCTGGTCTTAGTATCTTAAGCTGGCCACTCTGCTCTTCCTCTTGCTCTCTTATTTTCCATTTTCTATCCAGCAGCCAGACTGAGCATCTAAAACACAGGACCAATCATACCACTCCCCTGCTTAAATTCCTCTGACAGTCCCATTCTTAGAATTAAAATAAATCTGGCTTCCACCTATTTGCTAGACTTCAATAGTGGAGCACCCTGCCCTCTTCCATCCCAAAGCCCTTTCAGACAGACTAGCCCCTGTGGGTCCCTCAAATGCATCCAACTAGTTCCCGCCTCTGGGACTCAGGTGCTTGCTGCTTCTGCCTAGAAAACTGCACCCCAGACCTTCCCAAGCCTGGCTCCTGCCGTCCAGGTTTCATGCCACGCGCCTCTCCTGCAAAGCCTTCCCTGAGGCCCCACACCCCACTTGTGCAGATGCTCTTACGCCCACAATTCAGTGTTCCTTCCTCCACAGCACACAGCAGTAGCTGAAGATATCACGTATTTTACTCGTCTGACTGTCCCCTCACCCTCAATTGAAAGTTAAGTTCTATTACAGCAAGAACCTGGTCTGTGTTGTTCTCTGCACGAGCCCTGGTGGCACATAGGTGTTGGTCAGTAAGTATCTGCTAAATTGCTGGATGGAAGAACAAACAAATAAGTATTTGTGGAATTCCTGAATGGACAAATGAAGGAGGGAAGGAATGAAGTATATGTAGAAAATGTTTGCTTCACTCAGAGTATTACTATGACATACGCTCTCAGGTTCCAGGACATCTTATAACTTGCCTTGCTAGAACTTGGTGTGAGCAAACATGACACGAGACTGTGAACAGTGACACACTGAAGGGACTTCAATTGAAAACACTCCAACAATGAACACTGAGGACACGTGTTAATCTTTTCTTATTGGAATTCATATATTTGTTCATTCGAAACAATACCTACACTCATTGTAGACAGAGGTTAATATAAAATCCAAGTATAGTTCTGCCTTTCCATAAAATTCTGTAATTTTCTTTTGGAAGCATGACACTTTAATAGTAGGAATCCTGCCGCACTGTGGTCTAAGGAAGGAATTTTATCAGAACTTTTGGAGTCAAGAGAAGTTGTATCCTATTCATAACACCCAAAGAGGCTTTTACAGTGATGAACAAACACAAATATAGCAGAAGTTTTTTAAACTTGGAAAAAAAAAACCCAAATCTGAGCACTTTTTGGCACAACTGGAGCCTACTTTGAATCTAGGAGTAGACGCTGATTTTCAACTTAAATGGCTTTTCTCCCACAAGTGTAATCATTTGCTTCTAAAATTTGAGATGGTCCATTTTAGCAGGGTAGGTTGTCTGTAAGAATATTGAAAACATCAGAGTTAAACCAGAGTACACCCTGTGCAAGGGCTGAAGGCTGGTCAATAACTCCAGGGAGACAGACCAATCCCTAAAAGCTGACCCTCCCTGCCTCCCTGAATGTTCTCCTTTCCAGTTCCAAATACAGGAACTTTCTGCTGACCTTCCTTAGGCATGGAAGTCATTAGATTTGGGAATGGGGTAAAGCTCTTAGCTATTCAAGCACTGGCTTGCTCTGAGCAACAATCAGGAATCTAGGTGGAAAGATGGTGTGTAGACAGAGACCATGTGATGCAATGAAGCTTTTGGGTGGTCTCTGAGCAGTGATACATTTGAGATGTGTGATCTCTGTTCTGCCACCTAGTAACTATGGAGACTCCAGAGAATCTTGGGCTCCCTCAGCTTCAATTTCCACACTGGTAAAATGAGGACAATCCTGTCAGTCTCCTAGAACACCAGTGTTCACTCTGTAGGCTTCTGACCAGCAGCATGGGCACCACCTGGGAGCTTCATGCAAATAAAACCCCCCGAGTCCCATCCCAGGCCTGCAGACTGGTAGGCGCTGGGTCAGGGCCCAGCAGTCTGGCTTGCACAAGCCCTGCAGGTAATACTGAAGCCTGCTTAAGTGTGAGAACCATGGGATCACAGTGAACTTCTCCGGCTCTCTCTCTGCACCGTTTGCAGGTTCGGTCAACCATTTGACCAGGACGCTGACATTTTTTGGATACCAGCATTAAACATCTCCCAGACTCATCTTCCAATATACCAGCAGTCTCTCCATCAGTTTACCAGGCATAAATGCTTAACCAAAAAGTTGGGAAATTTAACATTCTTAAAATTCTTTTGGGGGCAAAATCCTTTGGGAAACTCTCAACAAGTTTAAATGTGATCCAAACCAAAGATTACTTAGTCATAGCTGCCCTCACAGCAGGTCTCAGACATTCTTCAAGCTCCCCGTATGTAATTTGCATGTGAAGGTTAAACCTCAGGAGAAATCTAGACACTTCCAGTATTTGCTAACTTTTCAGTCTCAATTTCCTCCTAGGACTGTTAATGGAGGAGCCGACTTACTTGATACTCTGAGTGAATGGTACCATAAGGAAAGTCACTCCGTCAGGACACAGGACGCTGTATATAAAGCACACACAGCATGGCCCAGGACCTGCCAAGCTGGAGGCAACAGGTTCAAACAGGGTCTGGCAGCCCGGTTATAGAGACATCCCCATCTGTACCTGGTGCTCATTTCTTTTTGCCCAACAAAGCCTTGTGATAAACAAAGAGGGAATGAATAAGATTAAGAACCTCCACAGCCACACAACCTACATTTCTGGCCAAAGTACGATTCTAGAAAGATATGTGTATGTTTTCCTAACAAATGCCTAGGAGTTCAGTGTGGAGGGCTGTGGATGATGCTTGTAATGCCAGTCAAGTTCTATGCAAGCAAACGGGGGATGGAGAGCAGACACAGAGTGGGAGGGGGCGGGGGGAGGACAGCAAGGCAGCAACTGAGCAATTCCTGGTGTGGCCCCACCTGTAAAGTACAGAGGCACCTTCTAGTAATTCAGGTGTTGTTTGGGTTCAGTCATGCTTGTCTGGAAGGCAGGTCACACCAGCTGTCCCAGGGTGTGGAGGAAGGTTAGACAATGCGTAAGCACCTGTGCTGACCCCCAAAGCCAGCCCTTAGAAAAATCTAAAGTCAGCCTGGCATGAAGTGTAAACCCGCAGTCTGTAGGCTCGCTGTGGGAATGCCGTCAGCCAGGCAGCTCCCAGGGCTCGCAGGATGCTCCCGGTGAAATGCACTGGACACTGCAGCCACCACCACTGGCCAGTTAGATCCCACAGTCTCTGATGTAGGCAACGTGGCCCATGGAGGCCACGACAAAGTCAAGTTTTGCGGCTGATACCGAGGTTTATTCCTACTGCCTCCATTCTGGGAGGTGTCTATAAAGACCACATGCTCCACAGTATGGATGTCCTCTACAAGCCTGCAATACTAGGCAATACGTCCCCAGAATAGAGAACGTCTCTCATCTGTTGACTGTAGCATAGTATTCCAAGGGAGCCAGTGTAAGGACAAAGTTAAATTTTATCAGAAGTTAAGGAATCTTAACTTGAAGTCCAGGTATACCAGGGGTTCATTTTCATGTTCCTTATAAGCAAACGCTTTGGTGGACTCTCAATCTCCACTGATCATCAGCCCAGAGCTTCTCTCCAACCCCAGGCATGCGGTCACGGTTCTCCAGGCTGGACCACCATTTTTGCTCTCCTACCTCAGGTTCCTTGGCAGTATTTGGAGACAGCAGTTCCTTTTCTATCTTGGTCCTGGGTAAAGACCCTTCTGCATTCTTGGTACAGATACTTCCTTAATGATGCATCGAGCTAGAGTTATAATACCTGAAGAATATGTATTCTTTTCTTTTTGGAAATAGAATCTTGCTGCACCACCCAGGCTAGAGTGCAGTGGTGCAATCCTAGCTCAGTGCAACCTCAAACTCCTGGGCCAAGGGTCGAGGGATGACATTCTCTTGCTAATGAATGTCTACTTAGAAAACTGAGGGCCCTTCTCTGCTGCCTCTACAGCTCCTTCCTCCTCTCCTGACTTTCAGATCCAGTAGAGGGTAGGGAGGTGTTGGCAGTCAGTCCACATGAACCAGCACTAACCTTTAAAAAATCTTTTACTCTAGACATGATTCCTAACTACTCTACCCTTGAATCAGTAATATCCTACATCCTCCTGTGCTTGTCTTTTTTCCTTGCCTGCTTATGTTTTGCTAAAATAAATTTTCATGTTATTTGGTCCCCATACCTATTTACAAAATCCACAAAAATACATAGTAATATGTCCATACAAAGTCAGACATTCTTAAAAACAAACAAAAGATCTCAGAAGTTGGATGAATTGATGTTTCTCTCACCCAAAGAGAACTCTCATTAACACAGAGCTACAATCGGCCGGCTAGGACTTCCTGGGTGAGTCCAGAGACATCAGTGGAAGGCTCCCATTTCCCACAGACAGGCCTTAGATACCTCAGGGCAGCTGCTGTTGTTGTCATGGCCTCTTCTTCTTCCCCAGGCTAACCTCCCTCGGCTTCCTCAACATTTACATGCAGCCTGGGGTCCAAATCCCCACACCCATGGCTGGCCTCTCCCAGCAGGGACACTGAATATCCCCATATTACAGTCTGAGGTGATGGTGCCCCAACTGAAGTCATCATTCCCAAAGTGACCTCAAGAGCCCAGAGCTGTCCCCTCTGAGGGAAGCCATTGCCGGCCACCAGAGACCAGCTTCCCAGGGCAATGGCTAAAATCATACACACCAATCCCCACACCTAAGCTTCGTAGGAGGAGGGAAGTGCCGAAGTCACAGGGGCCCTTTTCTACTTCAGCTTGAAGGGAGATCACTTGAGCTGTCTTCAAGAAGGCAGGACCTAGTTACTTACTCACTTTCTGTGCAGGAGGAAGAGATGACTATCTTCATGATAGGACAGTGCTAAGTCACTGCTACTCCTCAGCCAGTTCCAAAAGAGGAACAAGAAATGCACGGGCGGGGCCATCCCAGATGGTCTGCCACGCGCTCACAAGGAAAGTGGAAGGTGCCGTGGGCGAGTGCAAGAAGCAGCGTAGTGAAAAAGGAAAGCCACCCACTCTGGGGATGTTGTGTTATATTACTTAGGGGCCACTGAGAAACTGCTGGCAAGGAAAGAGGAACCAAGATTGGAGAGAGAATGAATATAAATGAATCCAAAGAGAAATGTCACCTCCCAAGACCAGCCAGGCGACAGAGCCCTTCTGTATGACCAAGGCTGTTTATAGCCACTTTTATCTAAAACGGATGGACACGGTGCACACATGGCTTCTGTTCTCCAGAGATGTCGAGGGAGGAATAGTACACCATCTACCAACAGAAACCGGAGAGGAGGGCCCCGGAAGAACCTGCAGCATCGCAGACCTCAGTTTTCCCACCCATAAACTTGGAACAGCAGTTCTCTTGAGCAAGCTGGGTTATATAAGCATGAAGAGGAAGAATTAAATGCTGACACCACAGGACCAATGAACCCATTATGCAACTGAATCTCCGGTTTAAGGAAATACAAAATCTGTCTCCACTGAAGGCCAACAACCTTTCCATTAAGCATCCCAGAGCCCCAAGAGAAGCTGAGGATGGCCCACAGGCACACAGACATGCCAAAGGTGAGATGAGGATCCATGTCATGAATACACAGGCTAAGACTTCAGTGCTTCCTGTTCATGTTTCAGTGGGGAGGGTGGGATGGGGGTTGGGGGGGGACAATGTTGCCACTAATCACCTTCCTTAACACATCAGAAAAAGGTTGACAGTGAGTGGGCACGCTTCGGTGTTTGCTAGCACCAGCTTGTTCAGCCCGAACAGGTCGGACAGGTTGGATATTTAAACAAAGGCGGAAAAATGTAAGGTATAAAGCCCTGTGAAGTGCTACGGTGGAAATGCTGCCAGCTCCCTGCAGGTTTCATTTTGTGATCTAATGCTGGAAGTCAGGCTCCCTCTTGACTTTGCTACTTTTGTGTTATGAAACTAAACTGGACACACACTCAGGACCTGTTCAAAGTTCTCAGTGCATCAGATGAGGGGCATGGTGGGAGAGGACACCGGGGCATGTTGCATTCCGGAGCAGAGGCCAGCTCCCTGCTCCTCATCCTACCCCCAGCAAGCCCATCCCTAACCTTCCCTAACCTAATTTCTCACTCTCACCACTGCCTGCTGTTCAAGTGTGGGCAAGCATGATGTTCCAGATTCTGCTGCCATCCACCAGTTTTACCCAGTAAGACTGAGCTGCTGAAGTGCCTCAACAAGATATGTCAAAAATACTGTACTGCTTGTATTAAAGATAAAATTTATTTTGCATTTCCTTTCCAAAAAACAAACTAACAACACCAACTCTGCTAAAACAGAAGAAAACTTAAGTTATAAATATTAGCATCCAGTTGGCCAAATGATAAAAAACTAATTATGAACCAGATCATAAATTTGAGAACCAGTGATAGGATGAAAAAGGCTTGATTCTTGCTTAACATGTCCACTGAGGGGACAGTGTCCACTTGAGTGTCCACTTGGACAGTTTTATGATTGTTATGCTCTTTGGCATAACTGAACTTGAACTTCGTCAGTTCAATTCAGAGAGAAATTCTAGATCAAGAGTAAGCAACAGCCACAAGAGGTTTTTCAAATATTTCTTCAGAAATATAAAATAGGTCAGGCATGGTGGCTCACGCCTATAATCCCAGCACTTTGGGAGGCTGAGGTGGTCGGATCACCTGAGGTCAGGAGTTTGAGACCAGCCTGGCCAACAAGGTGAAACCCCATCTCTACTAAAAATACAAAATTAGCTGGGTATGGTGGCGCATGCCTGTAATCCCAGCTACTCGGGAGGCTGAGGCAGGATAATTGCTTGAACACAGGAGGCAGAGATTGCGCCACTGCACTCCAGCCTGGGCGACAAGAGTGAAACCCCATCTCAAAAAAAAAAAAAAAAAATATATATATATATATATACACACACACACACACACACACATATATACACACATACATACATATATATACACACATATATATATAAAATAAGCTGTGCTGATTGTTAAAGGGTATTAGAAAAGAAAAAAAACAAGCACAAAGTAAAAGGGAAAAATGTTTTGAGGAAGGTCAAGTCTAGCAAACAAAAAACAGGCTACACAAGAGACTGTTAATTAAAATTGGCCAACTTTTAGCTTTGATAATTTTCTTACACTTTTTATCTAATTTGAAGAATAAAATTCAGTGACAGATCACACTTGCCTACCCTTTTTCTCAGAGGATAATGGCAGCTTTTGATTATTCACAGATTTCTAAAATGCAAAGTAAAAATTCTGGAAAGAACCACAGAATCTCATCTAATAGTATTAATGCAAATCCACACTAAAAAAGTGTAAAGACAGGCCAGGCATGGTGGAGTGTGCCTGTAGTCCCAGCTAGTCGGGAGGGTAAGGTGGGAGGATCGCTTGAACCTGGGAGGTTGAGGTTGCAGTGAGCTATGATGGCGCCACGGCACTCCACTCTGGGAGACAGAGTGAGACCCCGTCTCAAAACAAAACAAAACAAAAAATCACACACACAAAAAAAACTCAAGCACACACACATATATGTAAACATCATAGAACAAGCAATCAAAAAAAAAAAAAAAAAAAAAAGGCAAGTGCTCAAGTAATAAGGATTTGCACAACTTGGCCATGGAAATTCAGCACATGATACACAGCTACTGTTACACAGCATTGTTACCAGGTTCTTGAGTCCTTAGAATGCAGTCTATGTTGCCCCAATTGTTAAGAAGCTGGGAGTCTATTTTCTCACTTTAGTAAATCCATCTGCTGAACTAGTATGCAAAAGGAACTGCTGGGTTAAATATCTTAAGGGAGAAGAGAAAGGAAAGCCTTGAACTACAATTTGTTGAGCACCTAACGTGAGCCAGAGGCTTGAGTATATGTTACAGCATTTAATCCTTCTAACAGATTTTGTGAGTAAACGTTACCCCCACTAAAGATGAAGAAATTGAGGCTTCTGACCATTCCAGGGAGTATCCTTTATCAGCCCTGGCCCGAAAAGTTAGACGGAGCTATCAGAGGACTCAGAAGCACCAAAGAAAATGTCGCCCTTCTTTAAACCACCACTGAAGTATAAAAATAAAAGCACCCAGCTTTCAAATCCAGCCAAAAAAAATGTAAAGAAAGGCTAAATTTGTTTAATCAATCAATAAGCTTATGTGGTGAAAGCTTAATAATGCTATTGGGAGGAACTGGTAGCCCAGACATTCTGCTGCAATAAACAGATTTGTAAATATCCGCTCTTTTTCTCCATGTCTTATCTAGTGGAAAATCTCCACTCTGGAGGGAAGATTATGGGCCTCTTACCAAGGTGCACTCTCAAGAGTGAAAAGCATATTAAGTGGAATGATCATGGAATGGGATATTACACTTACATATTTTTTTAATCTCGTCAAAAAGAGAAGTTTCAGCCCTTCTTAAAGAAAAGCTTTCTAAATTGTACCAGAAGTATGTCTATTTTAGTGTTCAGAGTACTAACATATGCTGCAAACTACTTTGATACCCAAGTATTATCATAATGAAACTACAGTACCAAATATTCACGAAATGCCTAACATATATAAGGAGATATATACAGTTCATACAGCTATGCTGACTACGTATATCCCATTAAAATCACATTTGCATGAACCCCTCAACAGTCTTTGCACAGAACATTTATGTCCTTCTAAGTGGAGTTAAATGTGTTAAGATCTCTGAGCATCCCTGAAGGACATTTGCTTTTGATTTGTCTTTCCCCCTTAAGATTTTCTTTTCCATAGAAGTATTTCAAGGGAAACAAAACATTCACACAGTCCGGGGCAGGGTGACCCACAGATTTTTATCCTACAAATAAATATATAATTTATTCCCATGTGAACCGTCCTGATACTTTCCTTCCTGCAGAAGAATATGTCAAGAGGGACAGGGACCTGATGATTACGAGATTAATTTTAAGATGGGACTGACTGAACCTTTGAGTGGTCACCTCCACCCTTGAGAAGCAGCAAGCGCCAGAACGACCTACAGGGTGTCCTCAGAAACTTGATACGACCATGATGGAAGTTCACAGGACCCTTCCTCTTGCGGGGAACTGAGGGTAAAGAAGTGACTGTCCCCTGCTTTCAGAGACACTGTGCTACCTCTGCTCCTTCTCTCATTTAATACTGGCCACCTGTTCCAGATACCCAAGTGCAGTTGTGTGCCAAGGGCTGGCTTAGCCTAAGCATCTGAGAGTAGTATGCTAAATTCAGAGCCTTCGTGGTCTCATTTGTCATGGAGCAGGTCACATTTCTGTGCAGCTAATATTTTCTTCAAGCATAATAGGAACATATAAGCCTTCTGTTCCTGAAGCCTATCCTGATGTCCAGGGGCATCATCAGGGCCTATGTCTCCCATACTTGGCAATAGAAAAAATTGTGCCTATGGCCACAGGAAAAAAGCCTGCAACGAAACAACTAGATGATGTTCCAAGGATTTCCCTTCTTCATCTTCACCCTTCTTTTGGAGGCAAAGTCTCGCTTTGTTGCCCAGGTTGGAGTGCAGCAGCGTGATCTCGGCTCACTGCAGCCTCCGCCTCATGAGTTCAAGTGAACTCAACCTGCTGAGTAGCTGGGATTACCAGTAATCTGGCTAATTTTTGTTTTTTTTTTTTTTTAGTAGAGATGGGGTTTTGCCATGTTGGCCAGGCTGTTCTCAAACTCCTGTCCTCAAGTGATCCACTCACCTTGGCCTCCCAAAGTACTGGCCCATCTTCACCATTTTAATGATAGCTGAAATCAGAACACATCCCTACTCTTCAAAGAATAAGTGAAGTTAGTCATCAAAGCTTGCCCCTGCCAGGGTCTTAAGCATGCCCTTAAATGTAAGACATGCTCCACAACTCTTTAGAATTAAAAGTCTACAGTCTGTAAAGTAAGGAGCAAAGTGAAAATTAATTTCCTATTTTCCCAAGGCAATTTTAAAAGGAAAATACCAGTTTTAGAGACAGGCTTTATTCCAAATGAGGCACATTTCAATCCTCTGTTTCAAGTATCATTTCTTCACAGCTTTGCAGCTCAGCACTTTCTGGAACAAGCTTTGCAAATTGCAAAGCTCAATGCCCTTTTTCCTACATTGAGCTCTCCCAGAGGCGTGCTCCGGCTCAGTTTCCCAAGTTTGTTTTGGAAGACGAGCACCACTCAATCCAAATTTTCAACGTGGGAGCAACTGATAAAGAGTTCTGGGAAGTTAAAAGCTGGATCCACAGTGATGTTTCCATGATACATGTTTTGTACTTGATGGCAACCTACTCTTCTGCTCAGCAACTGAGCTGTGGTTAGAAAGGCTTGGGACAAAGGATTTTCAAACCTCAAAAACATGAGAATCTGCATACAGGGAAGTGGCAGCTCACAAAGCTATACCAGATATGGTAATAAATTAAAAAGGTCTTTACCCTAACCTTTCTCAAAATAAATTAAAATAATATAAGTAATAAATTAAAAAGGTCTTTATCCTAACATTTCTCAAAATAAGTTGGAATTAGCATCACTCTCATCTCCCTACTTGCCAAAATATAATTACTTTTAAAAGATCAAGTAAATTTATTTACTAGAAAAAAGTATAATAAGTTATAGGCTTTATCAGTGCTACAAAGCAACTGTCAATGACTACACAAAATTTAATATGCTACCTTCATTCTGTGAAGTTTACTTTATTTGACCAATATAACAATTCTGTGTCCTCTTATAAAACTAAGATACAGCAAACTCTACAAAAAGACTGAGTAGCATTATAAATACAGATAACTAACAAATACTCATAAAATGACTACAGGCCAAAGGAAATAGAGTGAGTTGCTCTATAAAGGCACCTCAATATCAGCTAAGAGTAACTTGAAACTTGAAAGGATGTAGTCCTCAGAGTCTGTGTTGTGAGGCCCTCTGAGTGTTTCAGCAAAAAACAAAAAAAAACAAAAAAAAAAAACAAACTTTGGGGTGGAGCCCAGATCTGCCTCAAGCAGGCAACATCGGAGGGCTGGGCTCATCTGGAAGAGTGTGCACATACACGGAGATGTGCATCCCACGTGTGCGTGTGGACAGCCTTCAGAGCAGGGGGTGAGCAGAAGGAGGGGGAAGGGTAAGCTGTGTAGTCGTCAACTGTGCTCTTGAGGAGCAGAGCACAGACCACCCTTGTGGAATCAAGCCTTCAGAGAAACGAAACTCCAGAAATCCACGCTACAGAGAATCATGCCACAGCAGAGGCCCCACCCAATCTGTGCCCCTCAGGGAAGAGCCAAAAATCAGAGCACAGGGCCATGTCAGACAAAACTGGCACAGTTGAGGGAGGGCCTCAAGCAGGTTACAAACAAGATGGAAAGGAGGCACCTGGGTGTGGGTGTCCTGGGAAGCTGAGGCAGAGGTTCTCTGATCCCTCAGCTTAGCATCGGCTCTGGAGACCCCATGAGGGAATTCCTGTGCACTACCCAATCCCAGCAGGTGCCAACAGACCTTGGGAAGCAGTGGTAGCGGAAGGGAAACAAGAAAAAGAACTTTGATCTTAAGCACTAAACTCTCACAAGTCGACTGAGTCGACTGATTTCCTTTCATACTTCTCAGGACCTGGGTTGCATTACTCTTTTTAATTCCTGCACACACAACCCAGGGCAGTTCTGGCCCCTGATTAATGTAACACAGGCCCACAGGTATGTGCTTGGGAGAGATCACAGCTCACTACTAGAGTCTCAGATTCTGGAACAGATCCACCGGGGCAAATAAATCTAACTCCACTCTCTCTGGCACATTTTTGTAAGTGTTCTCACATTTTTATAATTTTTTTCAAAAGTACAGTTTCGCTAACAAATGAAATGGTAATGATTTTCATGTGATTTACCAAAACCCAAATGTTCTTTTAACTCATTATTTGCAACTTTCTGCAAAGACATAATAAATGTAGTATGATAATCCCTAATATTTCAAATATATTATTACTTAAATTAAAGATTAAGTGTAGCAAAAAGTAAAACAAGCAAACTTAAAATAAATCACTCTCAATTTACTCAATTTATTTTTCTGGCATTATATGAACGTTTACTCAATATATTTTCTCTCTCTGGCACATACAACAATAAAAGAGTAGTAACATGTACCATTTAACAAGCACTACACCAAGTGCTTTGCATGTATTATTTACTGATCATCACAACATTCCCATGCGGTAGGTACGGATACTACTACCTTTTACAGATGAAGTAATTAGGACACAGAGGTGCCAAGTAACTTGTCTGGGATCACACAGCTAGTAGTGGAACACCTCCTTAGATTGTCATTATGGTGGTTTCAGCTCTAACAATACAGACTCAGAAACTCCCTCTACCCAGGGCATGTCCATAGTACACTGTAAACCTTCAGAACCTTTTCACAAACATTATTAAATCTGAGCCCAAGTTCAACATGAGGTAATACTAAGCCATTCTGTTAAAGTGTCAAAAAATTAAGAGATTTCCACAAAGTTCTGCAGAACTAAGATTAGAACTCAGCCCCAATTTTGTCCTCTCCTCTGAATCAAGGTGCCTCAAAATAAGGAAAATTAGTACCAGAAAACCAAAAATTAGCACAAACAAGTATCACCAAGGCCTGCTTTTCTTCTGCTGCCCAGGCTGGAGTGTAGTGGCAAGATCTCAGCTCACTGCAACTTCCACCTCCTGGGTTCAAGCGACTCTTGTGCTTCAGCCTCCTGAGGAGCTGGGACTACAGGCACACATCACCACACCTGGCTAATTTTTTGTATTTTTAGTAGAGACATGATATCGTTATGTTGGCCAGGCTGGTCTCAAACTTCTGGCCTCAAGTGATTGGCTTGCCTCAACCTCCCAAAGTGCTGAGATTACAGGTGTGATCCACCGTGCCTGGCCAATGCCTGCTTTTAAAAAAATATTTATAAACAACTCCAAAATACGATGATCACAAATGAGAACTGTATCTTAGAACAGTACCAAGGGCTATGCTATAAAAAATTCAAAATAATTTCTAAGACTATCCAAGTAAACCCAAACAACACAGAGTAACAAAATTCAGTCAAAATGGTTGCCCCCAAAACTATCCCATGCTCACTATACATAGAATATGCTACTGGGATGACAGAAATAGTTTAACATTGAAAATAACGTTCTATAACAGCACAGAATTGTGTTGAGAATGAGGAAAAGAGTGAAAGAGTGCTTTTTTTCTAATATGCAAAGTGACACAAAAGCTACATCATTTCTCATATACAGTCCCAATCAGAAAATCTGAAATATGAAATGTTCCAATATTTAAAACTTTTTGAGTGCGGACATGATGCAACAAGTGAAAATTCCACCTTACTTCATGTGATGGGTCCCAGACAAAATTTTGTTTCATGCACAAAGTTATCAAAAATATTGCATACAATTACGTTCAGGCTACGTGTATAAGGTGTATATGAAACATATATAAATTTTGTGTGTAGACTTGCATCTGTGTCCCATCCTCAGGATACCTCATTATGTATGTGCAAATATTCCAACAAAACAAAACAAAACAAAAAAAAACAACAAATCAAAATCCCAAACACTTCTGGTCCCAAGCATTTTGGATACGGGGTACTCAATCTGTGGTAGTTAAAAGCATGGCCTCTGAAGCCAGATATCCTTTATTCAAATCTTAGCACTGTCTATTACTTCAGTCCTTTCCTCATTTGCAAAATGGGATAATAATTATACAGCCCTTACAAGGCAGAGTACATAAAAATAAATGGAGATCAATAAGGAAATGGAAGACTTGAACAATGCTATAAACCTACTAGACCCAACAGCACATCTACAGAACACTCCACCCAACAACAGCAGAATACACATTCTTCTCAAACAGATGGAACATTCTCCAGGATAAACCATATACTAGGTGATAAAACAAGTCTCAGTACATTTACAAAGTTTGAAATCACGCAAAGTATGTTCTCCAACTATAATGGAACGAAACTAGAAATCAGTAACAAATTAATGAAACGAATTTCCCTGACCATAATGGAATGAAACTACAAATTAGTAAGAAATTTGAGAAGTCACAAATTTGTGAACACTGAAGACCACATTTCTAAATAACCAATGAGTCAAAGAAGAAATCACAAGGGAAATTAGAAAATATGCTGAGATGAATGAAAAAGAAAACACAACATACAAAAACTTATGGGAAACAACTTAAGCAATGCTTATAGGAAAATGTATAGCTATAAAAGCCTGTATTTAAAAAGTTCTCAAGCAATAATTCAGCCTTATACTTTGCTGTAACACTGGAAAAAGGTCAAACTAAACCTAAAGAAAGCAGAAACTGGGAAACAATAATGTTTAGAACAGTAATTGAATGAAATAGAGAACAGAATAGAGGGAAATCAATGAAAACAAAAGTTGGTTCTTTGAAAAGATCAATAAAATTTACAAATGTTTAGCTAGATTGACTAAGAGAAAAAAAGGAGATTCAAATTATTATAGTTAGGAATGAAAGAAAGGAAATTATTACTGACTTTACAGAATAAAAAGGATTACAAAAGGATGAGTTACTGTATGCCAAACAATTATATCACTTCATGAAATGTCCAAAATTCCTAGAAAGACACAAACTGTTGAAACTGACTCAAGAAGAAACAAAATCCGGGGCCAGGCGCAGTGGCTCTGACCTGTAATCCCAGAACTTTGGGAGGCTGAGGCGGGAGGATTACTTGAGGTCGGGAGTTCGAGACCAGCCTGGCCAACATAGCAAAACCCCATCTCTACTAAAAATACAAAAATTAGCCAGGCGTAGTGGTGCCGCCTGTAGTCCCAGTTACCCAAGAGGCTGAGGCAGGAGAATCGCTTGAATCCCGGAGGCGCAGGTTGCAGTGAGCCGAGATCGCGCCACTGTACTCTGACCTGAGCGATAGAATGAGACTCTATCTCAAAAAAACAAACGAACAACAATAACAACAACAACAAAAGAATAAAGGACAAAAACAACCCAACCATAGATGCAAAAAAAATCATCTGATAAAATCCAATACCTTTTCATGATAAAAACACTCAAAAAACTAGGAAAAGAAAGAAACTTTCTCAAACTGGTAAGGAACATTTATTCAAAAAACCCACAACTAACATCATATTTAATGGGGAAAGACTGAATGCCTTCTCCTTAAGATCACAAACAAAAAAAGAATGTTCATTCTCTTCATTTCTCTTTGACATTGTTTTGCAGGTTTTAGCTAGGAAAAGTAGGCGAGAAAATGAATACAGACATGATATAGAATAAGGAATCCACTAAGTAACTACTAGAATGAATAAATGAGGTAAGGTTGGAGGGAACAAAATCAATATATAAATTTTAACTAGCCATGAACAATTGAAAAATTAAATTAGAAAACAACTCTACTTATAATAGTACCAAAAATAATAAAATACTTAGAAATAAATTTAACCGATATAAAGCTTGTACTCTGAAAACTATGACACATTGAAAGAAATTCAGGAAGACTTAACAAATGGGAAAACATCCCATGTTCATGGATGGAGTTAGTATTGTTATGATGGCAATACCCCCAAATTGAAAGTTTTAACAACAGTTTGGCAATTCCTCAACTTAAACATGGATTTACCATATGACCCAGCAATTCTATTCCTAAGTGTCTACTAAGAAAAATAAAAACATAGGCCCACACAAAATGTTGTACAACAATGTCAACAGCAGCTTTGTTCATAATAACCAAAAAGTTGAAACAACCCAAATGGCCATCAGCTGATCAAGGGATAAGTAAAATGTGCTATCATATTTCTACAATGAACTATTATTTAACAGTACAAAAGAACCTGAAGCCCACTGAAGTGCACACTTTACATGGTATAATGTATGAATTACACCGTAAGATGTAAAAAAACAAATGAAAAGTGAATACAGACATGTGTTCATGTAATACAGATATGACACCCAGAGCACCACAGCTTCAGCAATGATTATTTGTAAAAACACACTGCCACACAGGTTATTGTAGAAGACAATAACTATGCCTTTTATAGCTGTGTTTATTTCAATTATATCTCAAAATGGAAAATTTCCAAATCAGGAGTGATTGGGCCTACCATCAAGAGATGTCTCATGGAGGATCACAGCGGTCAGTGGTTAGGGCCAAAACGCCACTAGGAGGGGCCTCTTCACCAATGTGCCCACTTGCCCCCGCCAACTTGTAGCTGGCTCATGGGGAGTTCCACTGAGCAGAGGCTCAGTAGGAAAAAGTGATGGAACCCCCAAGGGGGGAACAGGCAATACCTCTAGGACCAGATTCTGAGAAGGGCAAATATGTAAAGGACAAAGGACTTTTTGGGGGTGTGGGGTGTAGAACAAGCAGACCTAAACAGAAGGCAAAAATAAATGATACCAACAGGCCAATATGGTGGTAAAAAAATAAAAAGCTAAAATGCAAAATATTGTATTGTAAAATAGTGACACTATTCAATTCCTTTGTACCCAAAAACACTCCCAGGAGGAGATGAGGGGCAAAGAGAATAACCCATCAGGACTGAAATTTATGAGAAAATAAAAAAGCAAAACGCTTTGTAATTTCTTAAAATATTCATACTTTTCATGAAGTCATACCATACCTCACTTCTAAGAGTTTAGACTGAGATATACACAGGCTTTAAATTATTGCAGCATTACTTAGAAATGCAAATAATAATAAACACTGAGTGCTTAGTTTGTGCCAGGAACTGTATGCTGAACTATCACCTAATCCTCATCCTTATCCAATGATGTACATACGATTAAAAATCTTGTTTTTGGGGGTCAAAATAGCATGAAAGAAAATAATAAAACAAAAAAATCTCATTTTAAAGATGAGAAACTGGAGTACAAAGAGGTTAAGTAACTTGCTTGAGGATAGAAAATTTACAAGTAGCAGTTGAGACTTGAAATTCAGGTGCCTAGTTCCCAAATCAAATTTAATCGCTGTATCAGTATGTCCCATGTGTACGTGTAATAAACTGGCCCAACTCATTTTAGTGTTTATATAACAAAATATAACTAGCATATCAATTTTATAGTAGTTATATAAAGTTTTCTTTTGAAGTAAACATGTAACAAATGTGACTCAACTTTTTTAAAAGAAAGCAGAATAAGGACTGGACAGGAAAAGGGAAAAGTAAACCCCTCAAAACATGTGTGATCGGCCTATAAACTCTATTTTCCATAGGTTCACCCCAAACAATTTTAATATGTCCATCACTCTGCGGTCTCCCACTTAAGTGAGCATCTTTCTCTCTCAGGAATTAATGTCCTGACGTTTATCAGATTTTCTTTTTCTTAATTTTATCGTATCTTATCCTGAAGCTTCAGGACCAGGCCACTTAACTATTTATTAAAAGGTCCCAGACTTTTTGTTTTTTGCAAAGAAAAGGTCTGTCAGGAATCTGGTAGGCATATGCAAATATTTTTTAAACGGCAGGGTTACGTGGATGCTACTCATGGAGAGTTCTTCTCTTACATGTGATAATCTGCCCACTTCTAGCACCCAAACAAACAGACTCCAATCGGCAGAGGGGAAATGACTCTGTGTTTCATCCTGAGGAACTCTGAAGGGCCACAGACCTTGCCAAGGTACTTCACCTCTAATACCCCAGAGATAGTGTGCATCTCTGGTTTCTCCATACACTGGACAGAGCTCCAGAACTCTCTGTACCTTTAGGCAAGTCTTCTGAAGGCTCAGAGGCCACTGTCTTGCCTGCCATCCTCCAGGTACCAGCCAACCCCCCAAACAAAGGGCGCCCTCACCCACCTGTGCATGTTCCCATTGGTGGTAAATGACTGGCCACACACAGTGCACTTGTAAGGCCTCTCGCCAGAGTGCACCAGCATGTGGCGATCGAGGGAGCTGGCCGAGCTCAGTGACTTCCCGCAGATGCTGCATGAGTGGTCGGCTCCTCCAGTGTCTGTGTTGTGCTGCAGAAAGCAATGTCACAGCGGTCACTTAAGAAAGTGCATCAAAAGCTCAGCTCTTAGGAAATGCAGATCCAGAGCTTTATTAAACCAATGAACTTTGTTGGCTATGTGTTTCTCTTTCATTTTAAATATCTTTCTGAAGGGGTAAAATGTATCAGGAAAACAGGCAAATAAATAATTTGTATGATATTCCCCCATTCCCACATTGTTTTGAAAACTACTTCTACTGAAAGGCTCAGAAAGAAGTAAAGCCTTCCCAGGTCTTTCTTTGAACCACATACAGATTCAATGACCACATATATTAACTCCTATGAGCCGAAGGACTCTCAACAGTGAAGGAAACATGTCCTTCCATTAAAGGAGTCAACGCCCCTTCTTCAGATTTGGTGACTCAGGCCTGCCGTCAGAGAAGGAGAACTGAAACCTGCACAGGGCAGAGTTCTGGCCTCTGAAAGACGGTAAAAAGGAACATTTCTATTCAAACCCGAGTTACTTTAGTGACTTGATGTTAATTCAGTACTATGTCATGATTTTACTAGGTCATCAATCCTTCACTGTTCTACACTCATCAATATTTTGTCATGAATTGGCCATAGCAGGAGAAGAAGGGTAAATCTCATAATAAAGGAGAAAAGCAAAAAAAGACCCCAAGCTGAGTAGATTTCCTTCTGTGTTATGTACGTTTATACTAATATAAACGTGCTGAAACCCCATCTCTACTAAAAATATAAAAAAATTGGCTGGGCATGGTGGCGGGCGCCTGTAATCCCAGCTACTTGGGAAACTAAGGCAGGAGAATCATTTGAACTCAAGAGGCAGAGGTTGCAGTGAGCTGAGATCGCGCCACTGCACTCCAGCCTGGATGACAGAACGAGACTCCGTCTCACACACACACACACACACACAAAAGTCGGGGGGGAGGGGAGCGATTCTATTTTATTGTATTTATTTATTTAGAGACAGAGTCCCGGTCTGTCACCCAGGCTGGAGTGCAGTGGCGCAATCTTGGGTCACTGCAACCTCTGCTCCAGGGTTCAAGTGATTCTCCTGCCTCAGCCTCCCAAGTAACTGGGATTACAGGTACATGCCACCATGCCCGGCTAATTTTTGCATTTTTGGTAGAGATGGGTTGGCCAGGCTGGTCTGGACCATGTTGGCCAGGCTGGTCTCCAACTCCTGATCTCAAGTGATGACTGCCTATCTTGGCCTCCCAAAGTGTTGTGATTACAGGCGTGAGCCACTGCACCCAGCCAAAAGGGAATTTTGTGTTGACCTAAGACTTTGTCACAGGAATATGCATATACAAAAGTCATTTCATAACCACCTCCCAAAATTATTTTAAAAACTAAATTTAAATTAGGCACAGCTACAACTCAACCATTAAAATCCAATTACCCTGCCCTCTGCTTAAGGAAAAATAATTTAAATCAAAAATAGGTTGATCCGAAGGTAGTGAGTTATCTCAACTGATTGCTCACAGTGAGTGTTTAACTCCTTGTTCTACTCTTCCCCCTCTTCTCACTACTGCACTTGACTAAAAAAAATACAATAAAATCAAATAAAATAGTGGGAGTCTACCTGGCGAATGTGCATGGTCAGCTGGTGCTGGGTAGTGCAAATCTTCTCACACAGGGGGCAGTTATAGGAAGACTTCTCCTCTTTCGTTTCCTAAAATGAAAGATTAAAAGGGAAGATAAATTTCGAATCACAGTCAACGAGAGCCTTTTCTTTCTGTAATCAGTGTAATAAGCACTTGTGTTTATGTAGCTGAGAGCATGGGCTCCAGAACTTGCCCAGGTATAAGCTTGTGCAAGTCACTGCCCTGTCTGCCTCAGTTTCCTCATTTGAAAGATGGGAAAAACAGTACCACCTACCACACCATGCTGTGATGCAGGTTAAATTAACACATGCCAAGCACTAGAACGGTGCTGGGATCATAGTAAGTACTCAATAAATACTAGCATTCTAATTACACAGACACCACTTAATCATCTGTGATGGTGAAAAATTAAGCATTGACTCATGGAAGAGCTAGAAAGGAATACATTTCTCTCCAAGTCCAGCCTGGGCTATTTTGCAACAGGTTTCAGGGTCTCCAAGAACACATGAGCGATAACAAGGTTCTCATCAGAAGAGCCCACCCTACCAAGAGGGAAGCCCTCAGTGCCTAGCTGTGCACCCAGTGGGCATGCCACTGCCCACTGCCAAGCATCTGCTTAACACTGCATATAAATACTCAACAAAAACACCACACTGAGAAAATTGCTGTCCTTATTACGACAACTTTGATAGGAATGCCAACCCAAACTGAAGACTTCCACAGAAGGTGACAAAAGAACCAGCTCACTACTTGGTGAGGGGGCTCCTTTTATGTTCCCTCAGAATGCACAGGTCAAGCAGTATGTTTTGTCTTTTTCAGAAGAAGCCAATGTCGTTCACTAACCCTATGCTACAGATCCTCTTTCCAAATAATTCATGCAGAGTTCTAGGCTGTGTGCATCATTGACTCCTCACCCTCACAGTCCCTAAGACCACGGGTTCCTGTCTCCATACCCAAAACTAACTGGACATAGGCTTGGATACCTCTCCCAGTAATTTGGAGTTGGGATGCTCAGAGATTTCTGAAGATCAGCAGAATCACCGGGGTGGGGGGAGGGGGTGCGGGGGTGGTTTCTATGCATTTAACCAGATTCTGGACGTGCCACATCAGAGTCATTGGGGGACTGGGGTTGGGGGAGTAGAACCCCAGAAATCTGGTTGTCTCACAAGCTCCCCAGATGATGGTGATATGTGCCCAGGTTTGAGGATGGCTAAGTTACTAAGTTGGGTGATTATGAGCACTTGAATTGAAAGTTCATGGAGAGGTAGGGCTGAACCCAAGGAGGCTTGCACCTGGGCAAGCCCAAGCCAGGAGAAAGCAGTGTGGAAGATGTCAATGCTAACCCAACGGTATGGAGGGCACCGTCCCTAGGGCTGGATGCTCTGTCTAGGCTCTGGGTCATTTCCTATCCTCGGGCATCTTTCAATAGACCTCTTTTTACTTGCATTCATTTGAATGAGTTTCTGCTCCTTGCAAATAACACCAATTACTGAGCACTTACCATGTGCTAAACTCTATACAGAACCATCAGGGTTTTTTCACAACCACTAATAGACAAGCATTATTATGGATCCCATTTTCTGGACGAGGAAACTGGGGTACACAGAGGTAAGTAACCTGCCCCAAGTCAAAGAACTATTAAGTGGTAGGCACAGCATTAAAACCCAGGCCAGCTGCTCCACAGCCCATGCCCTAAGCCACTATGCTCTATATAAAGTCTGACCAAAAGAAGGATTAACCCCAAGGCACAGAAAGGAAACACTCTTGTGGTTGCTTATGAGAGATGATGAAAATAAAAGTCACCCCGAAGACTATAAAAGCAAATGGTGCCATAAACCAGACGGGTGGAATGAAGGCATGATGATGTCTAGCTCACAGCCACCTTCCCTCTCGCTCCTCTTCGAAGACAAACAAGTCTCATTCGGAGCAATAGGAACTTTTTTTTTTTTAAACGGAGTCTCACTCTGTTGCCCAGGCTAGAGTACAGTGGCACGATCTTGGCTCACTGCAACCTCCGCCTCCCGGGTTCAAGCCATTCTCTTGCCTCAACCTCCCAAGTAGCTGGGACTACAGGTGTGCACCACCACACCTGGCTAATTTTTGTATTTTTAGTAGAGACGGGGTTTTGCTATGTTGGCCAGGCTGGTCTTAAACTCCTGACCTCAGGTGATCCACCCACCTCAGCCTCCCGAAGTGTTGGGATTATAGGCCATCAGCCACCATGCCTGGCCAAAACTTTTTTCTAATCTATGGAATTGGGTCTGAGAACTAGGTATGCTCTACATTTTCTCACTCTCAAAAAGAATTAAGGATATGGATTCTACAAAACATGAACACCCTAGAGACAGTGGAAAAAACAAATTCCCAGTCTTACTCATTTATCATACTTCTAGTTCTTTCTGAGGTATAATGGGGGAGGGGGTGTCACACTTTCTCTGCCCAGTTCTACAACTGCAGTAGGAGTAGAGCTGGCAAAGGAACCCCATGAGGGCACAGGTGTGGGGAGAAACAAAAGCAACAGCAACAAAGTAACATATAACAAGGAGGGATGTCTCACAGCCAGGCCAAAAGTTGGGGATGAGTTCCATCTCCAGGGTGTTGTTGTCAAATTAGTAGACAGGCAATTTTATATACATAAAATTTTTAAAGTCACCAACAGGATGTAAATACATGTTTAAAAAAAAAAAAAAAAAAAAAAAGCCTCCAAGTGACCAGCCACAGGGAGACAAATTTTTTTTAAAAATCATCTTGCATTCACCTTGCTATAGACAGCAGGCACACTGTGCGGCTGGTGGGGCTGACTTGTGTTGACTTTGGGGTGACTCATGAACTGATAACCCCAACCTTCTCTGAGGCTGGCAGTGCTGTGCTGCAGACCATCATACAGGTCCACAAAATCCAAGTTATATGGGAGGAGGTCTACAGACCCAGATGTAATGTTTTAAAACGAACCAGGTCAAGCATGGTGGCTCACACCTGTAATCTCAGCACTTTGGGAGGCTGAGGCGGGAGGATGGCTTGAGCCCAGGAGTTTGAGACCAGCCTGGGTAACATAGTGAAACCTCGTCTCTACAAAAAGTTTTTTTATAATTAAAAAAAAAAAAAAAAGCCAGATATCACAGCAATTAAGACAGTTTACATACATTAGCTATATAGTTTATGAAACTAGGAATCAAGCACGCTCTGGTGAGAAATAGAGACCCTGTCTCTATTTAAAATAATAATAATAAATAATAATAATAAAATGAACCGAGTAGGAAAGAGAGCACTGTAATACTGGAAGAGAGGCCCTCCTGGAGAATTTTGTTTTTGTTTTTTGTAGGACATGGGGTCTCATAATATTGCCCGGGCTGGCCTTGAACCCCTGGGCTCAAGCAATCCTCCCACCTCTGCCTCCCAAGTAGCAGGGATTAGAGACATGCACCACGCCCAGCACCCTAATGGAGAATTCTGAATCCAGTTATTGCAGCCATGCTGGTGGAAGGCGCACACCTCCTGAGCTGAAAGATAAAATTAGCAGCTAATGTGATAACTAACCATTCCATAATGAAACAATCTGGCACCCTTGTCAGCATCCGGCTGTGGCTAATCTCTCCTGGAACTCTAAGCTCACACCAATGGGACTTTCCCCAGGCTCCCTCTCTCAGCACTCCCTGTCTAGTCCACAGGTAAGGCGAATGCTTCCTTCTTCCCCATAGTCTCTCCCCACTGAGTTTTGTTTTTTTAGATTAAGAACTGTATTTACCAGGCTACCTCTGGCCAGGACCTCCATTTCAAAAGCAAACTCAGGATACCAGATCCCTGGAGAAGAAAGGAGGGGGATGAAAGGCGGCCCTGCCCCACCTGCACAGTTGCCTCCTCACACCTGAAGAGGCAGCCTCCAGTTAGCATGCAAACATGGGAGGTGCTGTGGGCATGCTCCAGGGTCCTAACCACGGTCTCTGATCTGGAGGCTGGACTTGGGACAACTCAGAGCTATTTGAGGAAAAGCTCTTCCTATCACTTCACTTGTTCCTGGTAGAGCAGAAGGATGAGGACGACAACCTTGTCTGTCTTATTCTTCCCCAAATGCCTGGCACCTGGTACAGTAGCTAGCTGGATATAGGAACTGGGTACATATTGTCCAATGGGTTGATGGATGGAGAGATGGATAGATGGACAGTCACATGAGAGTGGAAATAAACCTTTTCTTCTCAGAGCTAGCGCTCCTTCTCGACTCAGGCCACAGTCATACAGGCTGAGTATTTTCTCAGGCACCCACAGGAAGAGAGGCACAAGGAGAAAAGGAAAAAAAAGAGAGAGAAAGGAATCAATGTTCCAACCCTAAAACATCACTGAGCTCTGCCAAGTCTCCACCCTTCAGCAAGGTGTGGAGAAATGCATCCTCCCCCACACTGCTGGCAGGGTTTGGGGCTGGTACAACTTTTCTTGTAGGGCAAGTTGTATCAAAAGCCTTAATTAAGGCTCTATTTCTAAGAATTTATAGAAAACCATCATATTAACACTCAGAGAACTCTGTATAAGGACAGCCACAGTAGGATTATTTATAAAAAAAGAAAATTAGTTCACAAAAGCCCAGCAGGTTTGCTTTCTCATCCATTGCTGGTTCCTAGACAAACGCAAAACCACCTTCTCTCCAAGGATTTAGTATAGCTTCATTAAATCAGTTAAACCAAACTTTAAACACGAGGAAGTCAATTCGTATTACATGGATCCAGAGTTGAAATGAGAAGTATTCACTCTCTGCCTCCTTCCTCCACCTACCTTCTGGTTCAACAGTATGCTGCCAAGACAGCAACAACTTTTCAAGGAAATGTCCCATCTTACATTGAAGATTCATTTATTTCCCAATAGAGAAGACATTAACTTTTGTAACAGCATTAACCCTTCTCAATTCCACCTATTTACTTTACCCTGTTCTGATCTGATGCCCAATGAAAATTCAAGACGACTAAACAGCATCTTAACTGGAATTATCTGAAACCAAATTCTGTGCTTTTTCAAGGATAGAAAGCTGAACAGCAGCCCTAGCACAGGCAATACTTATTTGCTATCTAATCTGAAGACACTTAAAAATAGCCAGCTGTGTGAATGAGGAAACAAACCACATCACAGAAGAGAAATCAGTCATGTTCCCTGCCATGGCCATCACGTGAAGAAAGCTTGAGTTAAAATCCAATGGTGGGGCCAAAAATAAGGGCACTTCCACCAACATCGACACCACAGCAAAGAAAACTTTCTCCCTGAAAGGAAACTAACATAAGCCAGGAACATTTTGCTCTTGAAAAATGATTAAGGCCTCTGGGTATGTCTGTTTTATTCCCAATTCTTCCAAGGTTTTATCATAGGAAACTGGGAAACGTCTCCCAATGTTCTCAAGGATTGAACCCACCAGAGGTCACCACTAGGTGTGAACACTTACCTGGTTCCTTCTGCCAATCCGATTTGGTCCTGGAGGCTTCGAGGGGGACTTGATCCCCTGGGGGCTCCCGCCATTCTCTGTGACCTTCCCTACACTCATGACCGCTGACATCACGGTGTTGATGGAAGTTAGGTCTGAACCTTCCAAGCCAACGGGCGAACGCGACGTCATTGGGACAGGGGTTTAAGCTTCTAAGAAGCCTCTGCTACAAAACTGAAAATTGGAAATTGCTGATGTGATCATGGGGAAGTTTAGGCTTCTGTCATTGCCAGGGAGCGCTGGCCATGGCTACTCTGATTGTAATTCAGGTCAAAAACATCCAACACTGTCTTTCTCCAGTTAAAGGCCACATTCATGCCCAGAGTGACGGAAGCTTTCATTTAAACCAAGTCTTGGCATACCAAGGACGAAGTAACCTTGCCTCCTTTCTGAGTGTGCACTGCCAACAGGACTCAAACTCATAAGGGGCAGGTTTCTTTACCTTTCCTAATCTGGGTTAGGCAGAGTGGGAAAGGCCAAGCCAACAATGACAAAGCCCAGAAAGCTGCCGCCCTGCAGCACCCTCCTAAGAATCTAGGCTCATTCACTACTACACAAACGTTCCAGACCTAAAACTAGTGATGAGAAACATCAGGTTTCATTTAACTCCACTGCTGCAATATAGTGATTCTGATGGGGAGCCTGAATTTTATAAGAGAATTGAGAAGCCAACGCTATCAGAGTTACAAACAAATTTCAAATTGACATATAAAAGCCTGTTTCTTAAAAAATATGTAAAAAGCAGGTAACATACCCTAAAAAATGGAAAGAAGAACCCTCCCGCCACACTGCTGATTACCTCCATTTTCTGACCCAACTGATAGACTATGAAACTTCCCCCTGCTGTAGCTATCATTCACATGGAGTAGAAAATGAGTCTGTGTTGACCTCTTTTCTTCTTCTCTTGGTAGTACTCGTTGACACTGGAAGGGAAGCAAAGGTCCAAAGTGAACATCCTTTCACTTAGTGAAGAAAAAAACTGAAATCATTTATTTGCTATAATCTTAGACCACTATATTCACGACAATGCAAGGAGCACAAATGAGAGGCAATGTCTGCTTTTCTTTCTTCTAAAACCACATTCTGCAGCTGTTTCTCAACCTTAACTTATCTTAACCCCTACAGTACTGCCTGTTACGCACACTCCCAACAGCCAAAAGGACTCTGCAGTAAAATTTTACTTTCTAAAGCTCATATTTATACCCACGCATCAAATTTTCGTTCACACTGTGCCTCAGTCCCTTGCAAGGATGCTCAGGCTCCACTTGACCCATCTCATGCCTTCACCTAAAAGTGACCAAAGACAAAACAGTTCAGGCATTCACTAAAGGCTGAGTTTGGACACTCAGGACAGACCTAAAAGAAACCTGGCAACATGAAAAGAATGAACAAAGGGAAAACTATGGCCCATGGCCATGTCACAGTTTACTTCTTCAGGCCATGTGTGTTCCTTGCAACTAGAACTATTACGGCTACAGGTCCGGTCAGTAGGTATGAAGTCTACTGCTTCCCTCATTTTATCTAGGAGGATATTCTAGAGCTGAAGCCCTACCATAAGGCACTAGGATATTAATATCCTATTATCCCACAATGTGTGCTAATAAATTCTACAAGGCCACAACAGCAGTTGAAGATCAAGCTCATCATCTCAGCTGTAAAGAGAACGTGTAGGAACAACACAAGAAAGAATATGATTTCTCATGGCTTCCTCCTCCAACTTTAGGGGATATGACCTAGCATATGAGAAATGGTACCACCCAGAGCAGCTACAAACATGCAGTACCAGCCTAAATTCTTACCAAAAGGGCAAAAGGGAATCTTAGGGAAAGTACTTGTCTTGTAAAGAGACAAAATGTGCCTTCCTTGTTAATAGACATTTTGAAGATGTGAATCAAATGGTTTTCCAACTGGTAGGTAAAAGGACTAACCGCAGAAACATACAATTTGAGACTATGGATCCAGCCTCTTTGCCCATATCTTTCTCCATAAAGAGAGGAAAGCTACAGCCAAAAAAAAAAAAAAAAACTACACTTTTCATCTTTCCGTGATGTTTCCCCATGCTAGCAGACCCTTCAAATTTATGAAGAATTGTGCTTCATGCTGGGCACAGTTGCTCACAACCGTAATCTCAGCACTTTGGGAGGCCAAGGTGGGAGGGTCAACTTGAGCCCAGGAGTTCGAGACCAGCCTAGGCAATATAGCAAGACCCTATCTCTACAAAAGATTTTTAAAAATTAAAGAAAAAAAAAACAACTGTGCTTCAAACTTCCTGTTTTTAACTGTCTTTGAAGGTTTATTTTGGGCGATTTCTCTATAGGGAAAAAACATGTAGACACAAAGTGCATACATGAGTGTGTACACACACTTTTTTCTTAATGGACTACTAAAAAGAGAGTTATCATTCCCTAGAATTTTTGTAATCAATCACATAATTACATACTTGATTCATAAATGGATACTTTTAATACTGAATTCACCTCCTTCTTTTAAATACATATATCTCCCTCATAATTTTAATCTACAGAGAATTATAACATAACTGACTAGAAATCTCTCTTTCCTGTAATTGTTACAAACTTTCCACCAATTTATACTATGAGTTTTGAAGATGATCTTGCTTTTGTCCTATTACTACATTTAGAAAAGAGGACTACTCCCAGCTACTTCAGAGGCCGAGGCGGAAGGACTGATTGAGCCCAGGAGTTCAAGTCCAACCTAGGCAAAACAGCAAGACCCCATCTCAAATTTTAAAAGCAAAAACAAACAACAAAATGTGTGTGTGTGTATGTGTGTAGAAAAAGGAAAGAAAAATGTGGTAGAGTTAGAGTTTGCTCAAGTCTGGGAACAGGTTAAACACCTTTAAGACTAAATGTAAAATTGTAAGTTATAAAAAAAACTCTAATTCTATAATTGAATAAGGGAAGAAAGTGGAGAGGAGGGAAATAATAAGCAAAGTGACAAAAATATATTCACTAAACAGAGCCAAATTGCCAGTAAGAATTCTTTTCAGTCATATTATCAAAGATACATTCTTGCAAACTACTTAAGTGTCTTAAACACAGAAAGCCTAGCAACAGTCAGTATAGTTAACCAATGTAAGGGCTGAAAATTGCAAAAGCTTATTCCACTTGAAAAGGAGAAAAGCCTTGTTGTTTGCCATTTTGTCTGGACAGGAAGATATTTGCTAAACATGTTTCTTCCTTGGGGATAAAGTATAAAGTGTGACACTACCCACTGATGACACCAAGATCACTTACATTTACTTCCTTTTCCTATTTTAAGTAAATAGCAATTAAAAAAATAGAGACTCATCTCTAATCTGAAAGCGTAATTAATAAAATGGAACTCCTATCTACACTGTTAGAAAAAAAGAAAAGAGTCACTGGCCTCATCCCTGAGAATCTGTTCCAGAAGCAACCAACAACCAGCCCCTTGGGCTGTGACAAGATTGTACTTCAGTTTGTTCTTATGTCTTCTATCTGAGTTCTTCCTTCAGGACCAGAGAGCAGGGAAGAAGGGGAAGAAGCTGGTGCAAGGCACAATGGAGCTCATTGTTCTACGTTAGAAAAAACCCACCATAACATGCGGGCTCTTCTACATGATCATCTAACCAGAGCAAGCTGGCCAGTATTAGTTGGTCCTATCTACCCTATAACCACATCCTGGACAATTTTGGAACAACAGCCCAAACTAACCAACTTAAACCCTCTGATACTCATCTCAGGGAATAAAAGACCATTTCTAACATTTTTATGGTCTATTCACGAAGCATTTTTTTCTTTCTGGATATTTACAATCCTAGACTTTTCATTCTTTCTTCTGCAACATTTCTTCTCCCTGACATCACTCCAATATTAGTAATAATATATGTTATTATTATAAAATAAGGCCAGGTGTGGTGGCTCACACCTGTAATCCCAGCACTTTGGAAGCTTGAGGTGGGAGGATGGCTCGAGGCCAGGAATTTGAGACAAGCCTAGAAAACACAGCAAGACCCCATCTATACAAAATAAAAATCAGCCGGGGCCGGGCACAGTGGCTTACACCTGTAATCCCAGCACTTTGGGAGGCCAGGGCAGGCATACCACCTAAGGTCAGGAGTTTGAGACCAGCCTGGCTAACATGGCAAAACCCCGTCTCCACTAAAACTACAAAAATTAGCTGGGCGTGGTGGCACATGCCTGTAATCCCAGCTACTCAGGAGGCTGAGATAGGAGAATCGCTTGAACCCAGGAGGCAGAGGTTGCAGTGAGCCGAGACAGCCCCATTACACTCCAGCCTGGGTGACAGAGCAAGACTCCATCAAGAAAGACAGAAAAAGAAAAGAAAAGAAAAAAGAAGCCAGGTATGGTAGCATGTGTCTGTAGTCCCAGATACTTGGGAGGCTGAGTGGGAGGATCACAGGAGCCCAGGAGTTCAAAGCTGCAGTGAGCTATGATCACACCATTGCATTCCAGCCTGGGCGACAGAGTGAGACCCTGTCTCTTAAAAATAAATATCACTGGTCATATTCTAATATAATCTCTTCCAACTGGAATCAGCACTGGGAACCCAGAAGAAGTTCCCAAGTCATAGATATGATCAACATTACCAAGCAGATGAACCTGGTGTTCCAGTTTTTAACAGACATGGTCTGGATTTGGAGGGGAGGGAGGGAGAGAAAAGAAAAAAAAAAAAAAGAGATGTCCAAAGTGGTGCTTCCTGAGACAAACCCTTGGCACCCTTTCTCATCCCACATTTCAGGCCCATCAGATCAAGAACTAACAAGTTATAGTTACAATTTCTTTCCTCCTTTTTTTATCTTGTGAGACAGTCTCACTCTATTGCCCACGCTGTAGTGCGGTGGCACTATCTCAGCTCACTGCAACCTCTGCCTCCCAGGTTCAAGCGATTCTCGTGCCTCAGCCTCCTGAGTAGCTGGGATTACAGGCACGCGCCACCACGCCTGGCTAATTTTTTCTTATTTTTAGTAGAGATGGGTTTTTGCCATGTTGGCCAGGCTGGTCTTGAATGCCTGGCCTCAAGTGATCTGCCCCTCTCAGCCTCCTAAAGTGCTGGAATTATAGGTGTGAGCCACCATGCCTGGTCTAGTTACAATTTCAACACGATTTTGCACCAAAGCCTCAGGAGGACCTGGAAAGGGCATGACAATTAAACGGGAGGTAGGGAGGGTAGCAGAGGAGGGCATGGGAAGACTCGACGTTCAACATTATTGTGACTCACTGAGAGTGAAAACTGTTTCACTAACCTGTTTTCTTTGTGTTATCAAGCTGCCCTCCTTATTGTGGGGCTGAACCTGGCTGGGCCCAAACGTGGGCAGGGTCACACCTCAGAGCCACCACTCCTGGAACACACAGTTGGAGCAACCTACAAAAATAAGAAAAGGTGATGTTAAAAGAGGATTAAGACCAGAAATGGTCCTCTGCTCAACATCACCGGGAGTCACAAATTAGGACTAGAAAACATTTCCCATCCCTTGCCTGCAATTACAAGCAAGCTGCCAGGAGCCAGGCTGGTTCCATCCAGAGTTGTCCCATTAACATCCAAGTAAGAGCTTGGAGCTGAGTGTGCCTTGAACAGACAAGAACACCCCTATCCCCCAGGCACATTCCAATAATGTCAAGGGCAGCACCATGTGATAATGGCTCGGACCACTGGCTCCGGGGGGAGCTTCGTGCATCCTAATGGTATGTTCACAGCAGACACCTACAGACTGCCAGTTTAACAAGAAGAGAAAAGCAAGGCAGCAATTAGTGCTACCAGAAACAGAGGGGGGAAAAAATAAGACAGTTGAAGAAATTAAGAAATATACAACTAGCAGTGGCTCATGCCTGTAATCCCCGCACTTTGGGAGGCCAAGACTGGGCAGATCGTTTAGCTCAGGAGTTCGAGACCAGCCTAGACAACATGGTGAAACCGTGTCTCTATAAAAAACACAAAAATTAGCTGGGTGTGGTGGCATGCGCCTGTAGTCCCAGCTACTCTGGAGCTGAGGTGGGAGGATGGCTTAAGCCCAGGAGGCAGAGGTTTCAGTAAGCTGAGATTGCACCACTGCACTCCAGCCTGGGCAACAGAGACAGACCTCGTCTCAAAAAATAAATAATAAGAAATATACAACTAAACAATGCCTTAAAGTAGAGGAGAGATGATTACATCCTCTCACAGGTGTGAGGAGAAAGTGTTGGTAACACACGTCAAATAGGACCAAATGCAGACCTTTTCCTTTCTGTAGGGAAGATGCAGAAAACATCTCAAATTACACATGCCCTTCAAAAGTTTGAGCAAGTCTGCTCTGGGGTGTCAAGGGCTTCAAAGCCCTGTGCTGGGAGAAAACTGGAATGCAGCATTTCCCAGAGCTACAGCATGTGGCCAGATTCTCTGGCTCTCAACACAGCCTCCCTCAGCTAACGTGAAGAGCACAAAACTGGGAGAAAACTCAGAGGTAAAATAAACCCCACACGGACAACACCGGGGTAGAAACAACTGCTTGGCATATTTTCTCCTTCTGGAGCATCTACAGACAAGCTGCCCATCCGTGCCACACAGCTGTCACCATGAACCTCAGGACTAACCCACAGGGACGGACCCTGTCCCACAGAAGGGAATGCAGAGACCCTCAAACTGGACATTATACACCCCACCACCCCACTGAAACAATGCACATACTCTATACTCAACATTTTCATTCAGTACCAGGAGGGTCAGGGACCCTAGAAACCCACCCAGGGACAGCAGGGTGAGAATCCCTGTTTTGCGTGACACATGACCTGCCCTCTTGTAAACTATGAATCAAGTCCATTTTATGAAAAATATCCGTGGAGTTTTCAGAAACGCACAAACATCTTTTCAGACTATCTTCACCCATCTAAGGTGAAATTAAATATTGCTTTTTTTTTTTTAAAAAAAGCAGTTATTGTTTTTTCATATTTTAATTAATGACAAATTTTATTAGGAACAAAGCCTGAAGAGGAATAGCCCTTTGGTTTTTTTCTAGAAACTGCCAAGATCTCCAAATAAATAGCATGAACCATAGTTTTACTCATAATTAATAAAAACACACTTCAAAATAAAAAGATATAACAAAAATTAAAAAAAATAAAAAATAAATAGGCCAGGCGCGGTGGCTCACGTCTATAATCCCAGCACTTAGGGACGCTGAGGCAGGTGGATCACCTGAGGTCAGGAGTTCGTGACCAGCCTGGCCAACATGGCAAAACCCCATCTCTACTAAAAATACAAAAATTAGCTGAACATCATGGCGCACACCTGTAATCCCAGCTACTTGGGAGACTGAGGCAGGAGAATCACTTGAACCCGGAAGGCGAAGGTTGCAGTGAGCTGAGATTGCACCTCTGCACTCCAGCCTGGACGACAGAGTGAGAGTGTGTTTCAAAAAAATAAATAAATACAAACACACTTCAGAGTCTAAACAAGTGTCTAGAATTAAAATTTTCTAGCCTGTAGCTAAGACTTCCATTAAAATTTAGACCTGCTGCCTCCCCTTCATTTCATTTTATTTTATTTCCCTTCATTTTAAAAAGACACCTTAAAAAAAGGTCCACCGGGTAGCGTCCTGGAAGCACACAGGACAGCAAGGAGGAGAGAGGATGGTTTTAGAGAAAGAGGGCTAGGCTGAGAGACTTGACCTTGAAACTTCCATCCTCTTGCCCTTGGGTGTAAATGATTTGAATATTGAGAATGTCTTGCAATATAAAGCCAGAGTTCACTAGGCTGTTTGTTTTGGGTTCTATTAGGCCTGAGGGAGTCACAGAGCTTGAATAGTGGAAAAGTACAAAAGAGTTATTAGAAGAAACTTTAAGACACCCCTTACCTCCATCAACAATGCCTCAGGAAAAAAAAAAAAAAAAAAAAAGAAAGACTAGTAGCACCCTAAAGTTGACTCCTGTAGGTGAAATGTGACAGAAAGGCTGGGTCTGGTTGTTGGTGGAGGCTGCTGAATTTCTGGATTTGCACTCCCACAAGATTTACGCAAAGCCAAGAGACGCAGGAGGACTAAGAGAGGGCGGAAGTCCCTCTGTGGGGGGAGGGAAAGGCCAGCCCCCAAGCCCCGGGGGAGATAAGGGACAATGCTATGTAAAGCCAGAAACAGAAGAATAAGAGGCAGGTCTCCAGGTCTAAGGAGATAGCAATGAAGAGATGAAAGATAAGGGCTGCATCCCAGCTTCTGAAAAACCCGAGGGTTTCTTTCCTTTTTTTCTTTCTTTCCCTTTTTTTTTTTTTTTTTCTGTCACCAAGGCTGAAAGTCTGTAACCTCTGCCTCCCTGGTTCAGGCGACTCTTGTGCCTCAAGCCTCCCGGGTAGCTGGGAGTACAGGCGTGTGTGCCACCACACCCGGCTAACTTTTAATTTTTGCATTTTTAGTTGAGACTAAAATTGGGTTTTTAGGGTTTTGCCATGTTGCCCAGGCTGGTCTTGAACTCCTGGCCTCAAGTGATCCACCCGCCTCAGCCTCCCAAAGTGCTGGGATTATAGGCAAAAACCTGAGGGTTCTTTTTTTTTTTTTTCTTCATGTTTTTGAGACAGAGTCTCATTCTGTCGCCCAGGCTGGAGTGTAGTGACACGATCTTGGCTCACTGCAACCTCCGCCTCCTGGGTTCAAGTGATTCTCCTACCTCAGCCATGCACCACCATGCCCAGCTAGTTTTTGTATTTTTAGTAGAGACGGGGTTTCGCCATGTTTGCCAGGGTGGTCTCGAACTCCTGACCTAAGGTGATCCAAACTGCCCCAGCCACCTGAGGGTTCTTGAAGTGAAATCTAAACTCTGTCCTAAGGCCCTCAGGAAATGTGGAATAAGTTTAGATGCCTAGGATGATGGTTGAGGCCCTGAAAAAAATGTTCCCACAGATGATAGAACAGTGGGTTTTACAACACCTGACAAGGATGGGCACAGTGCAGAGCCTCCACAACACCCTCAAATACTTGGGATGGCTGATCCATGCTATGTAAGAGCCTAGTTGACCAGTTCAGGCCAACCCAGGACAGGCTAAAAGTTTGAGTTAAGAGATCAGACACTAAAATGGTCTGAGCCAGGAGGGAGCTTGACAAATAGCAAAGGCATCTCTTGAAGGATGGGCTGAGTCTTGGCTAGGCTGGGGACAGAATCAAACCAGGCTAAATGTTCCACGAGGGCCATGCCTGTTCTGCCTGCAAAGCTCGGGGCAAAACCATCTCTTCTAACCACCTCACACGTGCTCTGAGGGCTGAGACAGCTGTGATGACGGCTTTGAGTTCCAGGAAGTTGATGTGTTTCTTGGCTTAGGGTCCAGGCTATGCCTTGGATAGGGCGGCAACCCACGAAAGTCACCCCCCCCCCCACCGACAACCCGTGGCTGGCACAGGCTTTGGTAAGACAGGAGCCTTACAGCAGGCCCCTACACCATGGGGCACCGTGAGCTGCTTCAGCCAACTCCGATCTTCTCTTCCTGGGTGAGAAGGGACTCCTAAAGAGATTGGCGGGAGCTGCGCATGGTGGCTCATGCCTATAATCCCAGCACTTTGGGACGGAGAGGCAGGAGGATCACTTGAGGTTAGGAGTTCAAGACCAGCCTGGGCAACACAGCAAAACCCATCTCTGATAAAGAAAAAAAAGAGGTCGGGGGCGGGGGGGTGCATCCCTTGGTACAGGCCACATTCAAGACAAAAGTGCAGAGGTGAAGGGGGGCAGCAAACTTGGGACCCAAGATATCTATGTCGGCCTCCTCTTTGGGTATCTTCTGAGCTCCAGAACATTCCTATACTCTCATCCTCTCAAGACTACAGCAAGCCAGGCACAGTGGCTCATGCCTCTAATCCCACCACTTTGGGAGGCCAAGTGGGAAGATCACTTAAGACCAGGAGTTTGAGACCAGCCTGGGCAACGAAGTGAGACCACATCTCTACAAGAAATTTAAATATTAGGCAGGTATGGTAGCACCCTCCTGCAGTCCCAGCTACTTGGGAGGCTGAGGCAGGAAGACTGCATGAGCCCAGGAGTTCGAAGCTGCACTGAGCTAGGATGACGTCACCGTACTCAAGCCTGGTCAACAGGGCAAGACTTTATCTCCAAAAAAAAAAAAAAAAGACTAATGGTCAGGCTCTTTAACCTGCCATTCAAGGGTCTCCATGCTCTGGCCTCAGTCTACCTTCTGGCCCTGTCGCACACCAGTCCCCTTGGTCACCCTCTCTGCTCAGTTCCTTGCCCCAGAATATCTGCCTGCACTCCTCTCCTGACCCCATCCCTCATGGCCACGTTCCACATGACTCCCACTGACACATGGCTCGTGGTTCCAAATTCCAGGACACACTTACCTCTAATTCTGCCATCACACCCATCACACTTAATCATGGATAACAATTTTTGAGCACCATGTGCCACATGCATTGTCTCATTTAATCCTCATAACAACAACCATGAGGATTGTTCCCACTGTACAGCCATAAAAACAAAGGTTGAGAGGGACTGAGTCACTTGTCTCCAAGATCCTGGAGCTGTTGGTGTGATAGAGCAATGTAATAAATCCAGTTGCTGAACTCTGTTAAATTTCTTTTGGAAAAGTGTGTGACTCCTGGCCCATGGCTGGAGAGCACAGGTGTGCTCCCTTAGTCACGTTCTCTGACTTCTAATAATCTCGCTCTGCATCACTGCTGCCCTTCCAGATGCTCTGCACCTGGCTTTCCATTTCCATCCCCGTCAAGGCAGGAAGGAGGAGTGCTCTCCTCCCCCTTCACCTCTGCCTTCCTCTCCCTGGCAGGAGGCAGAACTGGACTTCCACCTCAGTCTAAAAGGTTCATTGCAGTGGGCAAGAGTTTGGAAACACTACGCTTGCTCTGCAAAGTGATGGGGCACTTCACGTTCTATACCCTTGTGTTCTAGAAGCAGCCAAGCAAGGGAGGCTCTGTCTGAATCCTGAACAGTCTAGTCCTATCTGATGAGCTGACCTTGCAGAGAAGATCCACCAACACGAGGCAGGGAGAAATTAAAGACTACAGACCCTCCACCAAACCCTAAGGGCAGGAGCATCCAGCCCTTTATTAGAAATGCAAATTCTCAGTCCCACCCCAGCCCTACTGAGTCAGAAACCCTCTGGGGGCTGGCCCAGCAGTGTGAGTTTCTGAGTTAACAGCTCTCTAGAGGCTTCCATCCAGCCCTGAGAACCAGCTCATGAAGAAGCCCAGGATCTCACTGAAAACCTTCCTTTAGTGAGGATTTGGGAGAAGCTGCTTGGCTTATCATACACCTGCAGAGCAAAAACCAAGGCCCTGGGTCAGAGACAAAGATCCCCATTTCTAACTTTGGCTTTATCTGCCACAATAAAAAATAATAATAAGGGACAGGGAGGAATGGATCTAGGCAGGGCTTCCTCAGAAACACACATCAGAGGTAGGCTTCAGACAGGCAAGGACAGCCTGTGGTGCACGGCGGGCAAAATCACATGACCTGGGCCTTCATGCAGCCCTGGATCCTAAGCCTTCTCTCCAGCAAACAGCAGTTGCCAAGCCTGTGCTACTTCCCGAAAAGCCCCTTGGAAGGGGTTGTGGAATCACCTCCAAACCTGAGCCCTTCAGCCAGGATTCCTGGTGGCCCCGGATACCCTCCCTCACCTCTCTGCTACTCCTGGGCAGTGAGGAGTGAGCAACAAGGGGCAGGTGACGGGGAGAACAGTTAGGGAGATGACCTCAAGGGGAGACACGCAGCCCTGAGGTTCCCTCTTACAGCCTTGGGAACTGCTCACCATCTACTACAGTTTCTCTCTTAATGGGACCAGAGGGTGGAGGAAGGAGAGTCAGAGGTCATTCTCACAGGCCAGGGTGTCTGCTCCTTACTCTGACTAGGTTTCAGATACCCCGCTGGTCTTGACCTGGAGCATTTCATTAGAAATAACACCAGCTACTGATGCTCCTTTTCAAAAGCAATGTCGGTTGTTCTTAGGTAAAGGAAAACTTCAATATTTTGTAAAGTGTGGGGGAAGGAGCAGCTTAGTGCAGAGTAATAGGTTCCATGCAGGAAGCAGCTTCTCTTAAAAATCACTTGGACATTTAAATTATTACATTAAATACAACTTCAGCAGGGAGGCACACATTGACTCGGGAGACAGGGTCCCTGCCTACCCAACTTATCTACGTCAGTCAGATTGAGTATTTAAAACATGATCCACGGGAGAGCTGGGGAGATTTTCTGGACAATGCCAGATAAAACCATCCTGTGGTACCCCATTCTTCTTCCTGCACCTCTCTGCAAGGCTCTGTGCTTCTTTAAAGGAAGGAAATGGGGCACAGTCCCAAAGATAAGCTTTCCTGCTAGTACATGGGGACTATGAAGAAGCTGACTCCACTTCTTGTAGCTCTTGTCCAGGGAGCATGTCTTCCTGCCAGGATCTAACTACTGCCAGATTTGCAAGGCCAAGATACAGCTGCTAAATGGCAGCCATTTGTCACACAGCACCCTGCTCCCCTGGGAGGGGACACAGCAGCCCTCGGGGCTCAGCTGTGGGAAGAGTTGAGTCCCTGGCCCTTTCCTCCAAAAAGCCAGACTTTTCCTAAACATTGTTTTTCAGCCTGCCTGCCAGGACCTGGTATTTCATCACTTGCTTACCTAACTTAGCAGAAACGTGTATCGTTCTCTACTCTGGGTGGCCAAGGTGGGCTATGCTCTAATAAGGAAGCACCCATGCTGGACCACAGGGGCAGAGGGCCCACAGGGCACCCTCACCTACCCCCAGGGCAAGGCAGGGTCTCCTGGGCCAAGGCTAAAGATGTCCTGCAGGGGATTAAGTTGAGCAGCTCCCCTGCCCTGTCCCACCCTAAGATCTGCTCTCCTGGCTTATCAGGTAGACACAGGTGCAAGAAAGGGTAGGAAGAGGCCTACACAACACACCTTGGTTGAGGAATTTGAAAACAGAAAAGAATGTTGCTATAAGTAACAGAAAACAGGATTCAAGTCAGGGTATACTGGAAATCTAATGTGCATCCAATTATATTTTTTCCAGAGCACCCACTTCCCTGATAACCTAGGGCACTAGCACTTGTGACATAAACTCTATGCTAGAAATATGCTAGGCACTTTACATATATTTAATCCTCCCCTAAATCTTAAAAGGTAATGATTAGGTTATTGGCTAGATACAGCACAGCTCTTAAAGGGCGGAGCCAGGAGTCTAGCCTGGGGTTGTCTGACTCCAAAAATCTTGTACTTTCCACTGTACCACAAGAAGGGTCTTTGAAAAACCATTCGGAGAAGGGTCATTAGCAAGCTAGAGGATTGGGAAACCAAGTCAAGGGGAAAACTGGAAATGGCTAACAGAATGGAGACAAGAGCCAGCTACAAAAGCTGCAGGACTGGTGTGTGGAAGAGGGGCACACTCATTGCACGGGTCCACCATGGAAAGAATGAGGCACAAACAAGCAACTCTGGAGCTCCACGATTCTTTAAACCAGAGCTTTGAACTAAGCCCGCAGATGTATAGAGGCCAGATAAGGTAATGAGCTCACTGTCCCCAGGAGTCTTCAAGCAGAGGGTGGGTAACCACTAGTTAATAAAAAGCAAACAAAAAACCCCAGTTCAGCAATGGGTGGGAGACCAGGTTAGAAGACTCTTCTGACTTCCAGATTCTGCACTTCTAAGGGGACAATCTATCTTGCATAACACTTGTCCTCTCTGCATAATACCTTAAGATTCCAAAAGCATGCGCAAGAATAAACCATTACAGCATAACTTTAAAAGCATATGACATGGAGAATCTTTTTTTTTTTTTTTCAGACGGAGTCTCACTCTGTCACCCAGGCTGGAGTGTAATGGGGCTGTCTCGGCTCACTGCAACCTCTGCCTCCTGGGTTCAAGTGATTCTCCTGCCTCAGCCTCCAGAGTAGCTGGGATTACAGGCGTGCACCACCACACCCGGCTAATTTTGTATTTTTAGTAAAGATGGAGTTTCACCATGTTGGCCAGGCTGGTCTCAAACTCCTGACCTCAAGTGATCCTCCCACCTCGGCCTCCCAAAGTGTTGGGATTACAGGCGTGAGCCACCGTGCCCGGCCTGACATGGGGAGTCTTAAATCTTGGCCTGGAAACCCAGCTTGACATCAATGGAGCCACCGAACTCTGAGCCTCAGTTCTCCCAGCTGAAAAATGAAGTTGAAAACACTGCCCTCCTTACCTTACAATATAGATTCAAAGGAGTGCTTGTTAAAATACTTTACAAACATTGTGGCATCCTCCAGCATGCGAGCTACTGATGCTACACTATTTATCCTCCAACATTCCAGGCAGTCCCTGGGATTTTCTCCTAACTCCTCAATTCACCCATCTGCTTCCCCTATTGGATTGCCAAAGCTTTGAAGGCAGGAGCTCACCTTGATGGTCTTCTAAAAAAATTCCTGTTCCTGGCCGGGAGCGGTGGCTCATGCCTGAGGTGGGTGGACTGCCTGAAGTCAGGAGTTCGAGACCAGCCTGGCCAACACAGTGAAACCACATCTCTACTAAAAATACAAAAAATTAGCTGGGCGTGGTGGCGGGTACCTGTAATCCTAGCTACTTGGGAGGCTGAGGCAGGAGAATTGCTTGAATCCAGGAGGCAGAGGTTGCAGTGAACCAAGATTGTGCCATTGCACTCCAGCCTGGGCAACAAGAGCAAAACTCCATCTCAAAAAAAAAAAAAAAAAAAAAAAAAAAAAAAAATCCTGTCCCAGCCCACAAGTTGGACAATTCAAAATAAATATAATTTGGCTTTTCCCAAATGCAATCCCCTGGCCAATGAAAACAGCTGCTGACACAGTCGCCATGCTATCTGGCGACCAGGAAATAAAAACCCCTCTGACTTCAGCTGCTGCTGAAACCAATCCTGGTCAGCTTCACGTTTGGTTAATTACGGAAGCACACACTACCGGCTCCCACAAGGATGCAGCTCTTTCTTCCCTATATTCACCAAGCTTCTTCTCTCCCAACTAACTGCAGCACCTGAATACAGCATGGCTGACACCGTGACATTGTATGGTAGAAATGGCAGTGTTCTAGACACATCTCTGAAGTGAATCTAAGTATCTTCAGTACATTTCCAGCTTCTGGTAAGAAGCTAGGGTAAAGTTCAGTAGCAGTTTGCATAGAGTTTTAGGCAATATCCTGCAACTCTTTCACAGGCCCTGAGGTCGTGGGGCTGGCCTTTCTGACATGCTCAGGGAAAGGGTGCAGCAGCAACAGGATTCTCCACTTTGCCCCAGGGATGAGCTGCAAAGCTAAGCAATCCCAGGGCAGGTGGTTTACCTTAAATCTGGGCTTCGAATTCCCAGAATTCAGGATGACACTCCTTAGAAAACCAAAATGACTTGTGGAAGACACAAGTGTTTAAAATGCTTCTCCCCTAACAGCTTAGCTTAGAGAAGGCAGTGGAAGGAGGAGATCACATCTTTCCTCGCCCATTGGAAAAGTGGTCAGCTGCGGTCAAAATTTCACAGTGCGTAATCAGACATTACAAACCGTCAGCTGGGAATGAGTGTGTGCAGTGAAGTGACCATGCCCAGCTCCCAGGAGCTGGATGGGCTGCCCTCTGCCATACAACAGAAAACCTTCTATCCCCTCACCCCCAAATTCGCCTCTAAGAAAAGTATTTACTACTGTGCATATGAAGGAAAACAAATGCTCTGAGATATAAGTGGTTGATAAGTGTTTATCGCAAGCTAGCCAACCAAAAACACTGGCAAGCAAATGGGTTTTCTTAAAGTAAACTGAGCAAACCAAAAATGACTAGCAGGCAGTATAGGCCTTTTTGGAAAGCCCATGTGCAGCTGGGAGAGGAGGTGGCGTGTTCCTGGACCAGCAGAGGCACCTTGGAAGGAGGGGGCCGGGGCCAGGGCCAGGGGCTGGCAGTGGGGGGTGGGAGTGGGGATTAGTGCAGTCCTGGAGGAAGTGTGAGGCACACAGGCTCTCCAGGCGGTGATTAGTTCACAACAACTGCACTGCCTGGGGGGTCTAATTGCACAAAGGGCCACCCCCCTCCACAGCCCAGCGGGGCCTGAAACAAGCATCATGTCCCCGAAGCACACTTGTTCACTTGCTTTGGACTGAGCTCACGCAAGGCACTGAACACGCCCAGGCTCTTAAGTGTGGGTTCACGTTTACAAGCCCCACCCTGAGAAACAGATAACCCCTTTGCAAGCCCCCAAACTCCCCCCCAGATGTTACAAAGAACAGGAAGGAAAACTGAAAAGGGGAGATAGACACCAGCAGGACGGTCTCTTCCTTCAAATTCTTTCATACCCGGGCAATAATTGGGTCAACACCAGAAGTACAACTAAGAGGAGATGCACACACTTCAGAGGAGCACAGCTGCCCTGCCTGCTCATCTGCTCAGTCCAAGGGCAGCTGGACACATCCACCCAGTCCCCATGGGTCAGACACACCTTAACAGGGAAAATCTCTGTAGCACACAGATTTGGAAATCCAAGCTGATGCCCATTTAATGTAACCCAGTATGTAATGGGAACATTCTCAATCAAAAGCCTACCTCTACCAATATTTTCATGACATGAAATTGTTTTGGCATACTTGTGAAACCAAGTCCTGCTTCTGAGAATTCTTCAACACGCTTGTGATCATAAGTCTTGCTCACCACCCTTAATTTACTTGAATGCATGTGACAAAGGCACCTTCATGTTGTTTAAAAAGAACATCCCTACTCTTTCCTTTTATCTTCCCTTAACAGTTTGTTATCCAGTGTTAGGAGGGGCCTAGCCTCCAACAGTCCACACTTTTATCTCCTGCTGACCACACGAAGGCAAGGGCTGGACTTCCTGCAGTTCGCCTAGAGGGGCTGTTTGACTTGTTTAAAATATTTGCCTCCAGAGCCTCTTGGAACAATGCCCAAGCAACACCTACCCGGCATCCATTGCAGCTCCAACTCTAACAGCCTTCAAGTCCAACGGATAGCACTCCTTGTGCCTCTGTGTGTGAGAGGCCAATGCTTCCAAGAAGAGAACTTACTTTCAGGGCTCACTTAGATATTTGCTTTCTGTCTGCTGCAAACACAAGAGCTATCTTCATCAAAGTCCAGAAACCCCAGAAGTTAGTTACAGTAGCTCAAGTTAAATGTAGTTTACACTACTATTCTTAAAATAATTCAGTAGCATTTAATAGCGTCCTTTAACCAGAACACCATGTCTTTGCACAAGCAAATGACCTGGAATACACTGGACCCCTCGGCTGTGGAGCGAGGCCAGGCCGTGGTCTTTGATGTTCCTCCCAATCCTAACTGTGTGCCTGAGATTTGACTCTGTGGGGATGTCTAGGTGTCTTAGGTTCAGACTCAAAAGCACTTCCATCTGCCTGGCACTTAGAGCTTTGCTGTGAATATCCAGGACTCAGTATAGCAGCAAAATCCACTCTTTTGTGCATCAATCAAGAGGGTTGTGAGACTGTGCGTGTCACTTATGGGATGGGATGACCTGAGGGAATTCACACACCAGTGGACAGAGTTCCTGACTCCCTGCCATACAAGGGTAGGAGTTCCATTTTCTTGGCATCCCATCAGCATATGTGAGATTAATGCATTCAGAAAATGATTAAATCAGACATTTACCACAGTCCCCCTGGAGTTCCTTTCTGGGATACAAAAGATCTTCCTAAAATCAATTAAGGAAAGGAGAAATTTCCTTGCCCAAATACCTACCATTGAACCCCTAACAGTCACACAGGTAAGCGAACCGGGTGGGGACAGGAGATGGGCAGTGGGGATTGGTGATAGTAGGTAGGGAAGGCCACGGTGAAAAGGGTGGGAGGTGCGGAACAGAAGTCAGCTTACAGAATGAGTCCACAATCCGAATCTCCGTGCCAACTCTCCAGAATGGAGCCAGTATTTTTAGGATCTTTTTTTTTTGAGTCTAGATAATAGATGAGTCAGACAGGCCATGTGCAGCGACCAGAGGAACTGTGCTGTCCCCACACAGAACTTAGAATGGTGCCTCTATGTGGCCCCTCTCCTACAGCCACAGGACCCAGCCCCGATAGGGGCCCATGGGAGAACAGGAGCCAGCTGACTGGCTCAACCCCAGTGGCCAAACGGCAAGTACTCTTCAGCATCCTCAATTTCCTCCCAGCCATGAAGTCAGGAACAACCTGTACAGACAAAGAAAATAGAAAACTTGCGAAACAATGGCATCTACCATGCTCGCCGGATATGTCTGAGGAAACTTTTTCAAAGTCCTTGAAGATGCTTCATTATACTTCTGCAAAGAAAATGCAGTCCACTACACCCAGGCACACACATGCTCACACAAACCCAATTTCATGCTCTGCCAGCCCCACAACTAAAACACTGAAGTGCCAAGCGCGGTGGCTCATGCCTGTAATCCCAGCACTTTGGGAGGCCGAGGCAGGCGGATCATGAGGTCAGGAGATTGAGACCATCCTGGCTAACATGGTGAAACCCCATCTCTACTAAAAATACAAAAAAAAAAATTAGCCGGGCATGGTGGCGGGTGCCTATAGTCCCAGCTACTCAGGAGGCTGAGGCAGGAGAATGGCGTGAACCCAGGAGGCAGAGCTTGCAATGAGCCGAGATAGCGCCACTGCACTCCAGCCTGGGCAACAGAGCAAGACTCTTTCTCAAAAAATAAATAAAATAAATAAAATAGAACGCTGACGTCAAAGAACAGCCTCAGTCACCAAACCAATTTAGAATGGGAACTAACACGTTTCCACAAAGTATTTCAGAGACCAGTGACATCCTGGAGTGTTCCCAATCTGGAAACAATTTTTCTAAGGGGGAAAAAAAGGCTTAACAGATTATACAAATGGCTACCTGGCCACGGTAAGTATGTGAGAAAAAACTCACTGTCTCTTTATTCCTTGTAGTTAAACTTTAACACTCTGCTCTCATCAAGGGAAGAATAGTCCTTTCAAGGCTTTCCCCAAAAGACACTGCTAATTATGGTGATGGCTTTCTCTTACCCTACTAGTCAAGATTCACTTTTAATGGATGAGAGTTTGGAAGATACATATGCAAGTGTGGTGGTGGGTACCTGTAGTCCCAGCTACTCGGAAAGCTGAGGTGGGAGGATCACCTGAGCCCAGGGAGGTGAGGCTACAGTCAGCCTTGATCGTGACACTGCACTCTAGCCTAGGCAACAGAGTGAGACCCTCTCTCCAAAAATAAAAATAAATAAATAAATAAAATAAAATAAAGGGGAGCAATCTACTCAGTTTCCTGCAGCTGGAGTTGTAGGCCCATCCTTGCTGCTTTCAGAGTGTATCCAATCCATAGGCAGAGAAAAATGGGTATTCTCAGCATGTTGTTAAAATTAGTGGCTTAAAATATTCTATACTGTTTGTGTACCCTACACATAGGGTAAGGTTTGGGATCTGTGCAAAAACCTGGGATATTATGACGATCATCCTCAGACATCCAAGGCTACTAACATTCCAGGTGCCAGAACCACCAAGAGCTGTAAGACAGAGCCCTGGCTTCCTATGTCAGAGGAGACACAGAGCGAAATTTCAACTCCAGGGAACCTGGAGTACAAGCCAAACACTTCCAGAGCTGCGGGGGCTCACCAGAGGTAAGCATCACTGAGTGCGAGGCGAGGGCAGCAGAGCAAAAGCAAACCTGAGCTTGAAGAACAGATTTGCCTCCCAGTCACATGCAGAAAGCTGTTAACACAGTGTGCAGAAAAAGCAGATGATTTGCTGAGTTTCTCACAATGCTGAATTCATTCTTTTTTTTTTTTTTTTTTTAGGGTAAACTGCCATCTTTTAAAATGAGATAAAGACAGTAGATGGTAGAGATCATTTTTTAATGCCCTTACTTAGCAAAATAAAAAAACGGCAACCTTGTGTCTAACTGCAAAAGTTTTGTGTGTCTTGCCCATGAAAACAAAACCCCTGGGAGCCATCAGAGTGCACCCAGTGTGTTGTGAGAAAGGAGGGAGAGTGGAGTGGGGGAAATGGCAAAGATGCGGCTGGCAGAATGATGCTGGGTTCAAGGTTCCATCTAAGAGCCATGAACTTTATCCTGTTGCTCTGGAAACCCACTGAAGGGCCCCTCCTCACAATTTTTAAAGCCCACGATGAAATAATCGTATCCACAGCTTAAAAAGCTCTTGGGAGCAGATTTAAAAATGGACAATCAGAGGCATATAACCCAGTTAGGAGGCACTGCAATACTCGTAAGGGACAGGGGCATTGCGGCTGGTGGGTGGAAGCAATGCTGCAGAGAAGGAACCAAAAGGAGGCCAGGCAGGCATCGAGAATGAAGGGCAGGAGTTAGGAAGAGAGCTCCCAGGACAGGAGAGAGTAAAGAGCATGGATGGTTATCAAGTAGGATTTAGAGGAGTTTTGTTTTAAAGAAAACCTACAAATAAACGTCTATAACCAACATGCAGCAGATGGGGAAAAACAGCTGGTTTTGAGAGAGATAGGAAAGAAAGGAGGGCATGGGGGCTCCCAGGCACAGGAAGATGAAACACAGTGAAACATAACACAAACACAGGCAACCATACCAATATACATGTTAATTGTCAAACTGAACTCTATGAACAAAACTGACCATCATAAACTGCTGATTGGAAGGGAGCGGAGTGGGGAGGATTGCTTAAAAAGACTACAGAAAACTCCATCAAGTTTAAAATTTAAGAGAACAATAATATCCACCCCTGTAACTCTTTCAAAGTGGCTAGTATGACTAAGGAATTGAACTTTAAGTGTACCTCTTTCTCTTTCGTGTCAAGTCTAACCATCCTAAGAACATCTGCAGTCTTTGTTTGCCTCCTGGGGTTTTTAAACCCTAAAGCAGGAATTAAGGTGATCTGGGATGGTTTTACCTGCAGGCTTGGGAGGGGAGTTAGTGGATCTCAGAAGTAACTTACTTTGCCTAGTGTTGACTAGAGTTTCAGTTCACAGAGGGAAATAATCCATGAAACCAACAATAGAGGGACGTGTCCTAAGCAGGCTGATCTCTCCCAGGTGAGTCATCCCCACACTGCCCCATCTACCCTAAACCTGCTTGAACCTGGTCCCACCTCAAACATAAAGGTCAATGTGGGCTGGACACTGTGCCTCACACCTGTAATCCCAGCACTTTGCAAGGCCGAGGCGAGAGGATCGTTTGGCTCAAGAGTTCCAGATCAGCCTGGGCAACACAGCAAAACCCTATCTAGACAAAAAACACAAAAAGTTATCCAGATGTGGGCCGGGTGCAGTGGCTCACGCCTGTAATCCCAGCACTTTGGGAGGCCAAAGCGGGTGGATCACGAGGTCAGGAGATCGAGACCATCCTGGCCAACAAACTGAAACTCCATCTCTACTAAAATACAAAAATTAGCTGGGCATGGTGGCGCGTGCCTGTAATCCCAGCTCTGTAATCCCAGCTACTCAGGAGGCTGAGGCAGGAGAATTGCTTGAACCAGGAAGTTGGAGGTTGCGGTGAGCTGAGATTGTGCCACAGTACTTCGGCCTGGTGACAGAATGAGACCCCGTCACAAGAAGAAAAAAAAAAAAAAAAAAACGTTATCCAGGTGTGGTGGTGTGCGCCTGTAATCCCAGCTACTCAGGAAGCTGAACCGGGAGGACTGTTTGAGCTCAGGAGGTCAAGGCTGCAGTGAGCGGTGATCGCGCCACTGCATTCTAGCCTGGGTGACAAACTGAGACCCTGTCTCAAAAAAAAGTAAATGTGTGAAAACATGGGAAAATGTTTATCAAGTTAGGTCAAGTTTAAAAAGCAAGCTGGCACATTTAAGATTCTATGCTATATTTATGGATAAAGTCTAGAAAAGGCAATCTGAAACAACGTATGTATCATGAGAATACAGTGCTTTTTTAAGTATAATTTGATGTCACTATTTTTTTTAAAAAAAGCTTAACATAATTTTTGAAAATATACCAGAAAGACCCAACTATTCGTGACGCCAGGAGTTTGAGACCAGCTTGGGCAATATAGCAAGACCCCTGTGCCTAAAAATTTTTTTTAATTTGCTGGGCTTGGTAGTGAGCTATAATTGTACCACTGTACTCAAGTAGCCTGGGCGGCAGAGGGAAACCCTGTCTCATTTAAAAAAAAAAAAATGCAAAAAAGAAAGTGATCAAATTTCAGTCCTTCTTAAGATACGGAATTGCTCCCTGCCCTCCCTCCCCCAATTTATGTATCTTTAGTCTGTAGCTCAGTGCCTGGCACACAGTAGGCATTGTTTCTCTCAATCTATAAACAGGTACTGAAAGCCTACTATGGGCCAGCCAAGCTGAACAGATGACATGCTTAGGTTGATAAGCCTTGTTCTGTAGACAAGTGCAGGAGTCATACCCTTAAAACCACATGTAAAATGTAGATAGTATTCAGCTTTAGGAAAATAGTCCATAAATTTGATCAGCCTTTCAAAAGAATCTATGATTTCCAGGAAAGGTCAGAACTACAGCAGTGGTCTGAGCCTCAGCAGATTTAATCCTACCTTTGGAGAGTTAAGGAGACCAGCAGGCTTTTTCCTTACTTACTATTGCCATCGGTTTCAGGCAGGCCACCAACAATAAGTAAAAACACTGGCAACACCAAATCCTCTAACCTTCCCTTTTCTTGTAAAGATGAAATGAGATAAACTATCTCATCAGTGTTTTGATATTTCACTCAAAACATTACTGACACAAGGCAAAAACCCAATGAACATTCATTAAATCAATTCCTAAAGCAATCCACCTGATGCCTGTAATAAACAGTTATAATTTTAAAACAGAACTCATCCTCTGGAAAGGAACGAGAGGGGAGACATCCTCGTGAGCCCCATCTATGCGGCTGTCCCCAGTTATTCCAGGAATGATATTGGGATTTGAGTTAGTTTCTGAATGGTGACTATTTGGTTAAAACTTTCTCAGTGTGACTGTGAACACATCTAGGCCATCAAAGATACTGGGGAGGTTTTCTGTAAAGAAGTCCTCCTGTCGGTGTAAATATGGCCCACAAACTGTCAATTCCCAGGATCCTCAAAGGGGTTATAGAATAAAGAGTGGTCTTATGGAGAATGTTTGTTTTGCAATTAATAAGAGGTACAGGGGCCTTAGTGAGCCTTTTAAATTTAAGCCAACAATCATTAAATCCGAGTCCCCCTATGCACTGAACATTTCTGCTTACTTAAATTGCAATGCATAAATCGGCTATAAAAGGAGGGATTATATCAACTATAAAATTCAAAAGTCACAACCAGGGGAGTGGGAAAAATGACTGTGATTAAAAGGTGTTTGGAGGATAGGGGTGGGCTGGCTCAGTCCTTGTTTTATCCTGTGTCCTTTGAAGATGAAAACTAATCAGTTTTTTCCTGGCCTTTAAGCTATCAAGGTTTAAAAAAAAAAAGTCTGAAAAAAATAAACAAATGAGACCCACAATCTACCTTCAAATGATTTGGGGGTGAAATACTCTACCTTAGGCCCTCAAATATTTCTTGATGATAAAAATGTATGTCCGCTACTTCACTTAGTAACTCCTGATCCACTACTAGGTTGGGGTGGGGGACTCCATAAGCTTACCACTTGGTAAGAGGTAAAAGAAAGCTTGGGAAGGTAAGAGAATTAAGTGCTGTCTATACAATTCTAACTTTAGGTCTAGAAAAAGCAGAGATTAGTGGACTGGGGTAGTGTAAGAGCAAGGGTATGGAGGTGGAGGCTGGAGGGAGCTGATACCCAGAAGTACCACAAGAAGCCCAGGAGCCAGGTCCTGCTGAAGGGCAGGGGCATCATTACAGAGGGTGTGTGTGGAGTGGGCAAATTACAGGAGCTGGGAGAGTTGGGGTTGGGTCTGGGGCAGTAGGGGGTGTAGGCTGAGAAAGGTGATGTAAGAGTTTTAAGAAAACCTGTTTGAACACGGTTTTCAGGGGAGGGAGACCTGCCTAGAAACGGGAACAAAGGGAATAGGGAGGGAAAGTTAAACCTGAACAGCTTTCAAAGGGGAGGCAGGTGGGGTAGACAATGGAAAGGGCAGAAAGGAAGAGAGTCGCTCTGGCCACAGGCAAGTGTCCTGGGGCACTAAATGGTGCTTGGGAAGAAGTTTTAGACTGTTAGGGGGGTTAGGCTACATTCTTTTGCAGAGATTCTTGAATGTGCAGAAATGGAAAGGGATCCAGAAGGTCTTGGTCCTGTGGGATTCATACACTGAAGAATGCACGTGGGATGAATCCCTCCACAGAGAAGTCAGGCATGAGCCAGCTGATGATATTCAGGGATAAGTAGGGTCACTGATGTGAACATGAAAACACCCCTGGTAGGGCATGGGCACAGCAACAGGGGCTGGCAAGGATGAGGTCCCCAGGAGGCAGGAATCCAGATAAATGGGAAGGCATTAGCGGCGAGTGGTAGAGCCCTCTTCTGGAGTCAGGAGGGATGAAAGAGCAAAGAGGAACAGTGGAGAGGGAGCACCAGAAAACTCGTATGTTGGATTTTTTTTTTTTTAAAGAGACAGGGTCTTGCTCTGTCACCCAGGTTGGAGTATGGCTCACTGCAGCCCTGACTTTCCAGGATCAAGCAACCCTCCGACCTCAGCTTCTCAAATGCTGGGACCACAGGAGCGCACCACCACACCATGCTAACTTTATTTTTTTTTTTTTGGAGAGACAGTCTCACTATGGCGCCCAGGCTGGTCTTGAACTCCTGGGCTCGAGCGATCCACCTGCTTCAGCCTCTCAAAGTGCTGGGATTACAGGCATGAACCACTGCGCCTGGCCCATGGTCACACAGGGTACATGTGCACACAGTAGGCACTCAATTTTTTTTTTTTTTGAGATGGAGTCTTACTCTGTTGCCCAGGCTGGAATGCAGCGGCATGATCTCGGCTCACTACAACCTCCACCTCCCGGGTTCAAGAAATTCTTGTGCCTCAGCCTCCTAAGTGGCTGGGACTACATGCACGCCCCATCACACCTGGCTAAGTTTTTGTATTTTTGGTAGAGACAGGGTTTCACCATGTTGCCTAGGCTGGTCTCCAACTTCCTGAACTCAAGCCATCTGCTTGCCGCTGCATCCCAAAGTGCTGGGATTTCAGACGTGAGCCACCGCACCCAGCCAAATATTTTACTAATTAATTAGTCATCTCCAAAAAATGGGCAGTCGGGTCTTATACTATGAGTAAGAAGAAAAGAAAAGAAGAGCTGATGGGTTAAGAAGCAAAGGACCCCAGGGAGCTGGGGCAAGGCAGCCCAGTGGCAGTCAGACAGACAAAGGCCTCCCCAACAGCCAGGGACGATGAAGCTGAACAGAGGGGCAGCTCTTGGTCAGCTTTGGTATTTAAGACCATGTGATCTCAACGTGCTCTTGAACAAGAATGGGTACACAGGAGCAGCCAAGTGGCACTCTGGAACCCTCTCCTCCTACTCAGGGTACGTACAGCATCCTGTTTCCTACGCTGGATGGCTGGCTAGGAGAAGGAAGGAAAACTAAGATTGTCTTGTTTCAAAGGGCTGCAACTATATTCCAGCTGTTAAAGGCAAGCCTGTTATGTTTCTTCCAACGGATGCCCAATTCATACATATAGCTGCTCTCCTCAAGAATAAACAAGTGGATTCTATATACAAATACCAAGGGCACCAGGTCTCCCAAAGGAGAAAAAATTTGTTTTACAAATGCCCAACCCAAAATGGCTTTCACATTTTTTTTCAGGCTGAATTTTGCAGCTCTAACCCAGATGTGGCTCAGTGTGGAAGGTGGCTGGGAGAGCCACAAGAGACTGGCTGGTGTTCCCTCTTAAGAGGCAAAAAGCACACCAAGAGCACAGTGTTCCCTGGCCTTCCTCACAGGTTAAGTTGGTCTGAGCAAATCTGTGATTCAATTAGTGTGAGTTCAGTTGCTCTTTTTTAGGTCAGCTCTTTCTTTTGTTTAGATTTGACTCGAGATTTACTTCAATTATCTACACCTCTGCTAAGTACCTAAGCAAATTAAACCATTTAAAGTGATGAAGGGAAAGGAAGTGGATGGAGCTTTAAAACAACTTATGCAAATAATTTCCTCCCTCTCCCACCTCTGTTCCCTTCAATTACTAAACTCCAAGACAAGCAACTGCTTCTCAAACGAAAAGTCTAGACTCTTAAGTGTGAATGAGAAAAAACCCCGTGGTTAAGCCCTGGCTTGCTGAAAACTAAAAATTTCAGCAAATCTGGAATGAAATGTTACTTTCTGAGTTATACAAAGCTTAGCAGCTGTTCCCAGCCAACACGAAACCCGAAAGGGGTGATGCTATCTTTATCTTCTACCTAGAGTTAAAGCCGGTACTGTCCAGGACAGAGCTGCCAAGGAGCCGTCTCAGTTCTAGTCTGCTGAACACAAAAGACAAAGCCAAGGGAATACATGGGCCAGCAAAGGACACCTAAACAACAACAAATAATAGACCCACCTGGAAGAAAGAAAACGCAGTTAATAATTAAAAAATTTAAAAGGATGCAAGGAAACAAGCAGTTCTTAATGTCATTTGGAAAACCCTTTTCAATCAGTTCAAAATTCAAAAGATTAAATCACATCTAACTCTATCTGGATTTCCCAAGTGCAAGGGGAGGAAACTATTTTATCAGATTTCTTGGATGGGAAAATACATTTTCTCTATTAAAACTTAAGTCCTGGCCGGGTGCTGTGGCTCACGCCTGTAATCCCAGCACTTTGGGAGGCCAAGGCAGGCGAATCACCTGAGGTCAGGAGTTCGAGACTAGCCAGGCCAACAGGGTGAAACCCTGTCTCTACCAAAAATATGAAAATTAGCTGGGTGTGGTGGCACATGCTTATAATCCCAGCCACTCGGGAGGCTGAGTGAGGCAGGAGAATCATTTAAACCCGGGAGGCAGAAGTTGCAGTGAGCCAAGATCGCGCCACTGCACTCCAGCCTGGGCAACAGAGCAAAGCACTTTCTCAAACAAACAAACAAAACAAAACCGAAGTCCAGCTCATAAAGACTTCATAGAAACCTTCTTCAGACCACCTGATGGAATCAGGCCTCAGATGAGCATCTCAGGGCAGGCAGATGGATGATGGAAAAAGACCAAAGAAGAATCAAAAGGGAAGGTGATGAGAACAGGGCCTTTCTTCTCATAAGCCTGAAAATTACACATAGGTTAACTGAAGAAAATATTCTTCTAGTGCGACTGAACTATCTCCCTCTGAGAAACCACTTCCCACCAGGCCCCTTCGTTCCGCCCCTAACAACCCCGTTCTATTTATTGCTCAGTTTTAAATGACTGGGCAGCTGCTGCCTAGCCATGCCCCTCTAGTATTGACCAACACTGTCACCAGTCCCCCACACACATAAACCACCAACGAATGAAGCTCGTGGTAAGGGGGCTTAACTTGGAATGTGAACTGTCACCAGCACACCACACTTCCTGCGAACTCTGACAGACTGTCTCCATTCAAGAAAAAATGAAAAGACTACCTTAAGGCCTGGTGGGTAACCACCCAAAGATGAACAAGTGGAATTGCACAGTAGTTAAGGAGTAGGCTCTGGAGCCACATCGCAAATCCTGCCTCTACCACTTGCCAGCAGTGGTAAGTGGCCTGACCCTTAGACAGTTAGGGAACCTCTCAGTTCTGCAATTTCCTCATCTGTGAGATGGAGACAATAATAATAATACTGAATTCATATGACTGTTGTGAGAAATAGATTAGTCAAATCTATAAAGTGCTAAAACCTGTCTGGGACACATGATACCATCCCTCAGTGCTTTTCATCATCATATACATGCTCACACCTGAGCACACATACTGTACGTTCACATTAGCAAGTGTCTATTAGTCCTTCACATCCCCAGTGATGAGTTCAACCAGTGCTACAAACATTGTACTCCCACTGGGCAGTCATTTTCAAACTTTAGTATGCACCTGGAGAGCTTATGATAACAGATTTCTGGGCCCCACCTCCACATTTCTGATTCAGCAAGGCTGGAGTGGGGCCTAGGAATCTGTGTTTCTAACAAGTTCCCAGGTGATGCTAATGCTGCTTGTCTGGGGACCACACTTACAGAACCAAAGTGTCATTATGTTCTAGGCTTCAGGCCTAAGCTTCATCTAGTTTATGTGCATACAGAACCTTATGGAGATGAAATGGAAAAGGAGAATAAAGCAAAGATGCTCACTGCTCAAAGAATATCCGCATATTCTTCCATATTTCCTGGCAACCCTATACCTTTGTGGTCAGGCAGGTCACATGACTAGTCCTGGCCAATGAGCTGTGAGCACAAGTACCGGCCATCGCTTCCAGGCTGCAGCCTTTCAAAGTCAGTATGTAACCCACTAGCTCTTTCCTTATGGTGGCAACCTGGAAGCATGTGTAATGACAGAGTAGCTATAAGACAAGAGCAGCCTGGATCCCTGGGGTTACCACTTGTAAGGGAGCTATACTAGAGAGCTGCCAGACCTGCAGAGGATTCTACACCAACAAGCAACGGCATTTTATGGGTTGAGCCACTGGGATTTCAGGGTTTGTTTGATACTTCAACATAGCTTCGCTTAGCCTGACTTCATTATAAAGAGGATGCCCACATCATCAGTCTTAAGCCCAACCTATCAAACAGATCTGAGATATTTTATAAAATCAGCCAGAATTTCTACCCTACTCTCATTCAATTCTATTCACCAAAACAGATGAATTGTTTTTAACCTCCTATTTTGGGTCTGTTTCTCACTAACTAAAAAAATTATTTACTGCAACATGATTATGTACTAGTTGCTAATAATTTAGAAAGCTCAGTCCGCTAAAATGTATTAAAAATGTGAAAAGTAAATACATTGGAGAATTTGTGTGTGTGTGTGTGTGTGTGTATACCGCTACTGGAATCCCTTGACTTTAATTCAGTAGGGAGGAGCAAGTAAAGGGTTTCAATTTTATGTAATCACATGTGGATTGATAAAACTTGTTTTGCCAAAATAGGAGAAAGTGATCTCTTTAAGAGCATCAGAATTTAACCACAAAGCTACTTTAAAAAAAAAATAATAATAATAGTTCTACTAATCTAGGAACATTTTGCAGTTTAACATGTAGGTAATGAGCTGTCAACAGTATACAACTTACCGGACTGTGGAATGAAACGTTAAAGAGATTTTCCTAAAAAAAAAAACAAAACAAAACAAAAAAACTCTCACAAAGATTAATACCTCCTTCACTCTCACACACACACCAAAACACATCCAGAACACTTCAATTAACAACTTCAGACTACAAAATTCATGAAATATACAAAATTAAAAGAATTGGGGAGAGGGAACTAAGAAGTATGTAAGAGAATCGCATAGGACCTTTCAGGTCTACAGAGCAAAGCAGCACTTCTTTGGAGGGCTATCTTTTAGTGGGATTGACAACTAATCTCAAAGGTGGTGGAATTTCCTGCTAGAATTCTCCCTAGCACTTTCTACAGAGAGCAGTGGAACAACTCCTTTGTGTACACACACACATTTTAAAAATTCACTTGCTAAGGAGCTCAGTGACTTCTGCTTCCCACTTAGCACTGGCAAAGCTAAGCACTGAGTTGAAGGGACCCTGCTGCTCCTGGCCTTCTCAAGTTCATAGGCCCCTCCAGTGCCTCATTCTCTGGGTGTGTCACATTCCATCTCTTTAGGTACTTCCATGTGGCCAAAAAAGAAAGGAAAAAAAAAAGGTAAACACTCATGTGATGCATTTGGTCACATTTATAGGTCAGCTGTAAAATCAAAGTTGAGAATAATAAAAAGGCCCCAATGCTAAAAGCTGAATTTCTTTCATATTTTTCATAGCTATTCAGCAACTGTTGGGTTTTTTGGTGAGTGGATTATTTTCTCCATTTTTATCTTTCAGGAGACATAAAAAAAGTCAATTAACAATAATGAAAACCTGAAGATCTAACATTAGTGAAGGTCTGTTTTTTAAAATCATGTAATATACCACTTATAAGAAATTAGAGAGACCAAGAAAGTCGTCATGTACACCCTAAAACAGGATTATTTCTGTACTTTTCATAAGGAGCTAACACTGATGGGGGTTCCCTTAGGATACTGGAAACAACAGGAATAATGTGCAATTAGATACCAAGTGGACTTATACACACAGCTAAAACACTCAGCATCACATCTTACTATCACTCTCCCAGAAAGCCCCAGAACTCCCTATTATTTAGCAAGGTGATTTTCTAACACTCATAATGCATCCTCAAATCAGTGTCCTTGTGTATGTACCTACAAGGGAAATATAATGAGAATATCCAACGTTTTGAAAACGAAAGCCATCTAAAAGTGATTTCATATAGTTTCTGTGATTTCACTTGCTTGGTTTATTTCTCCCATAGTCCTGTTCATCACAAGAGACACTCAAACTATAAGTAAATTCCTGGGAGCTTATAAATGATATGCTTTATACAGCCAAACTGTCCAAAAAGATTTGTGGTTTCAGACTTTTACACACTGTTCCCGTGTCAGTAATTGATCTGTGAGAACTTAACAAGATGATCTCTGCTCCCAGCCTCAACCTGGCAAGGCCACCTTCTCCCTGACCCTGCAGGGAAATGCAGTGTGTGCTCAGCAGTGGGGCTGCTGCCCATTGGCCTCACTAATGTTACCTCCCCTTTAAGCTCTACCAACTTGCACCTAGATCTCAGCCCATTCAAGTGTCATGTGCCTGCAGTGTGCAACATCTATGCAGATGTTAAGGCCATGACCAAAACCAGTTCTCAGCGAAATGACTCCCAAGCCAGCACACCCCAACCACTTTGAAGTCCCTCTTCTGCGTGGACTCCATAGCACAGAGGTTGCCAAGGCCTGCTGCTCCTGGGGGCTGGTTTGTAGATCATATGACTGCTGAAATCCCTTAGATAAAAGCAGGCATTGTCCACTTTTCCTTGAAATCTTGAAATCCTGGATAAGACCAGCAATCAAGTAACATTTCAATCCTCCAACAACCTTAAATCAATTGATCAAATTCTTCTCTTTGGGTCTCAGCTCCCCCCTTATAAATAATACAATGTCTAGTAAAAGCAATTTTAGTCAGTGTTTAAAGCAGACTGATTGCATTTATATTAAATAAAAGATAGGATTATGTGAAGGGGGCAAAGCTTTTAAAACAAACAATGAACCACGCAACAAATTTCTGCAATATCTTTAAACTGCTCTGGAAGCATCAGAGTATTAACTGAAAGCAGCTCCCTTCCTTCCTTCTCCATGTTCAGCCTCCAGCCGCACAGATGAGTTCTCTGTGCCTATGACTGATTCATGGAGGCTGATCTCCGGGCAGCCAGCAGCTGTTCAAATCCACGCCTGGATGCTTCGCTCACTGCACCTCCTGGCTCCACCACCCTAACCTCTCAACATTTGTCCTTGAGGCTCCGCCTACCCGGCGGATGTTACAAGCACATCATCTCAAATGGAGTCGCGATTGCAACAGGCTGCAGGTCACTTCTGCAGGTTATCACAAGGCACCGAAGACAAGCTCTTCCACCATCGGCCACATCTCTCCTGCAAACCCCTCTGTGATGTCCTCACCCCCAAACAGCACACAGACCTGCCACTTGCTTCTTGGGAAATCCTGGTTTTTCTTACTTTTCCATCTGCCCTGAGCATCTAACAATCAGACAACGAATTCCTATTTCTGGTATGCAATTCAAGAAACAGAAATTAGTGGCATTTCCCTTGCCTGACAGTATGACCAATGTCTATACTACAAGAGAATACTTTCCACCTTCAGCATAGCAATCAGGAGGTATAGTTGCCATGGATATGCATGAGACCAAATTTCAAAACTAATTAAAATTTCAAAGGGAACAATTTCTCTTATGGAGAAAAAACCCAAAACACATGAAAACCCTATCTGAATCAGGAAGAGAAAAATTTATACCAACCTATATATGTTAACCATGTGTCACAGCAAACCTAAGTGCACAGAAGACTTAAATTCGGTACTATTAAAAGCTAATATGACGGTGTTTCAAATGTATCTATCTGTTAATCTGATTATTAAAACCTGGATCCAGCAATGCTCCATACTTATGTATATAATATCAAACCACTTGAGAACCAGTAGCAGGTATTAGCAACTCTGGGGAGCTTTCAACCCTGGGATTTCCATGAAAATGTCCATTAATACGTAACAAGGCCAAGAAAGAGTCTGGTATAGCACCATGGAGTGCTGAAGTGTTCTCTACCTATAAAATGGAACTACTGAGAATAAAATTAGCAAATAACCTTGAAAAAAAAACAAAAACAAAAACAAAAACCAACCAGGCCAGGCGCAGTGGCCCACGCCTATAATCCTAGCACTTTGGGAGGCCGAGGCGTGTGGATCACCTGAGGTCAGGAGTTCGAGACCAGCCTGGCCAACATGGTGAAACCCCGTCTCTACTAAAAATACAAAAATTAGCCGGGCATGGTGGTGCACACCTGTAATCCCAGCTACTCGGGAGGCTGAGGCAGGAGAATCGCTTGAACCTGGGAGGCACGAGGTTGCAGTGAGCCGCGATTGCGCCACTGGACTCCAGCCTGGGTGACCAGAGCGAAACTCTGTCTCAACAAAAAACAAAAAACAAACAAAACCCAAAACCTAATAATTTCTGCTGAGTAAATATCTTTTATTTTCCAAGTTAGGATTATTCCTCATGGCCAAAAAGCCACGTGGACACTATTCCAGGTGAGTTGTTCAATTCTGGGCACAGAGATGAATTGTGGAAGAACACTGAGTAAAATGAAGACATACTCATAAAAACAGAACAAGTCACCTCTCAAATCCATTCCAGCTCTAAAATTCTATGATTTTTACAGTAAGACTTAGTTGAGGGCACTCCTTCCTTCCAATTCACCATTTGATGGTTTAAATTTAACTTGAGACTTCCTTTAAGTTCAGGATTCCTTTTCTACAGAGACTATGTTTTCCAGGATGTCTATGACTTCTCTGGTACCTAGGGATCTTTGGTATCATTTGCTTTTAACAATCCATGACATTTTCTATATTATTTGCTGATAAATATGCACAATTCACATTAGGAATACAGACAAATGGCCAGGCGCGGTAGCTCACAACTGTAATTCCAGCACTTTGGGAGGCCGAGGCGGGCAGATCACCTGAGGTCAGGAGTTTGAGACCAGCCTGACCAATATGGTGAAACCCTGACTCTACTAAAAATACAAAAAGTAGCTGGGTGTGGTAGCACGCGCCTGTAGTCCCAGCTACTCGGGAGGCTGAGAGGAGAACTGCTTGAACCTGGGAGGCAGAGGTTACAGTGAGCCGAAATGGTGCCATTGTACTCCATCCTGGGCAACAGAGCGAGACTCTGTCTCAAAAAATAAAGGGAATATAGACAACCTGGTATGGTATTTGGACATCATCTGAATCTGTTAATGAATAACTTTTTTCTACAAATCTGGGCAAAATAAATAATATTTTAGTATAAATATAAATGATATATTTAGTATATATTTCAGTATATACTGAAAGGTTTATTCTAACATGTCATGTTAACTCATGAAGCAGCTGCACATCACTGAGAGGGAAGGAAAGTATTCAGAAACTAATTTTCCATAGAAAACTCCTGGGTGTAAATCATTCTAAAGTATCTTTCAAACTTCCCTGTTTCCTTAAGCATAGCACGGTGAATCAATGTATGATTAATTCAACCTTTTGTGGGGGTGACTCAGGATCATCACGATGAACAACTTACACTAGACTGCTGCCTCTGGAAACTAGTGACATACCCCCCCCACTTTCCTTTTGCCACTAGACCACATGGCTCTGTTGGCCATGCTTGTTTTTCTCAATTGAAAATTTTCCTGAGATAATTGTGGATACACAGGCAGTTGTAAGAAATAACACAGAGGGCTCCTCTGTCCAGTCTGTGAAATTACCCCAATGGGAATCCGCCATGCCGTTTGAATTCTTGTCTCATCCCCTAACATCTTTTCTGCTTGTTGTCAAATGTGTCTCCTTCTGATGGCTTTTTTCCATCCCCAACATTGGCCTCAGAAGTGTAGACTGGAAAATGTGAGACAAGGTGGTCAGGGCTGTATCTACAGTAAGAATAAATAGTGCTAAAGTGCAGGCCTAAAGGATCAATGGGAATCAAGGTAGGAGTGTTAGTACCAGGACTTCCTAACACCTTTGTGGCTTTGAACACTTTATTTTACATACCTCTCCCCCCACGTATACCCTGCTGGCTCTCACTCACATGCACATCGGCTGAATATTCTGGACCGAAGAATGCCAAATAAGCGACCTCTACATAAGCAACATACTACTTTTGAGTCAGCTAGCTCATCAATTGCTATATCCACAATGGTAATTGGCACTCCAGCAGTGTCCAGTGTCTTACTGTGAATACTGTCTACCAAGCCAATAATAGTTTGGAATGAATACACATAGCTTAAAAAACAAACTGTTTTTTTTTCCTGAACTCACTGACGTTTCTGAGGAAGTTTTAACTTATCAATCACTGGTACTATGGAACAATTCAATTACCTAAGTTGAAGGAATGAAGTTATAAGAAAGAAACAACGAAGAGCATTATGAATGTGCTTTAGAGACTTCAGTAAATAAGAAAACTGTCACTTTGTTCTTCTACTGCATTAGGAACTTCTCAAACAAAGAAGCTTGATGGAGGCAGACAGAGAGGGGCTTATCAGCTTAGGACACGGGAAGGATGGTACAATTAACTGTCACACAGACAGATATAATTCACTCTGACGAGGCCAGAGAAAGAAAACAAGGCAAAGAAAGGGCTCATCTTGTCCCTTTACGTAATATCCAAATATCCCAGCACGGAAACCATCTTTTCCTCAAAGGTTATCTACACACGTGGCCTGAGAAGAAAGGCAGCAAGCCTTTGGGGAGTGGGGGAGAAGGAAGGAAAAGAAAACAGGAGGAGGAAAAAGGAAGACCTCTTATCTGAACCACAAATGCCTCATGCTGCGCACTCCAAGCTGAAATGCAGTATCGTAGGTATTCTAAGGGGGAAAAAAAACAACTGCATTTCTTTCCTATTACTGATTCCTCTCTGCTTCACAGACCCAGCTCAGCCAAGTGGAAAACGGCTGCCATGAGTTCTGCAGAAGCTGCATGTCTTGCCCTGGCAGTCTGAAGGTGAAGCAGACTTCAGAGGTGGACAGCTCAGGGAGAATCCAGAGAGGACACAGAAAAGCACACCAGGGCACCTTCTCCACGAGCCACCCACAGTCCATTTTACAGGCTAGAGCTCACCCTCTCAAAGTTAGAAGGTGCTCCAAAAACAGCTGGAGACTGGAGACCATAAACTACAAAACGCATGTGATGTTAAGATACTAAGAAAAGTACGGTTTCATTCTAAAACAGATGCACACACAGAATTGTTTCTTCTGCCATGACAATACAGTTCCCTAGCTTTCAGAGTGCCAGACAAACTAGAATCAGAAACATCTTCCAAACAGTGTGAAGATGGAAGGAAAAAAGAGCTCCTTTTCCTCTCCCTCCCCCACCACCTCCTCCCCACCAAAAAAGAAAAAAAAAAAGAAAGAAGAAAGCCACGACACACCAGAAATAGCCTATGTGAGTCTGCTTCTAACAGCCAAAGGATGTGTGCACTATGAGCGGCTCCCTTGCAATGTGTGTTATAGTGAGCTCAAGCATGACTATATATGGTATGTTTACGGAGTGAATGGACACAAACACGAAGCAGAACTTATATCAGACCCAAATTGGCTTTTAAAGAGCTCGGTTCCTCCACATTTATGGCCACAAGACGTCCCCTAAGTCAGAGCTAACTGTGGATACTTCCAGCGGCAATGTCTCCTGACTTACTGGCACTGAGTTGCAGTGACTCCACCTCACTGCCCTCCCTGGCTGTCTGCGCGTGCACACACTTCCTTCTTCGTCCCCACGTCGCCTCCTCCCCTCCCGTCTCCTGCTTTCCCCTCTCAGGCCATCTACCCCACAGTCCCACAGAGACATAAATGCACGTTCAAGAATGTTGCTGCTGAATGGGGCCTATGTTACATGACAGAGGGCATGGTAAGCGGGCCATAGACTGCTCTAGAAACAGATGGCAAGGCTGAGGCCCACAGCCGCTGCCTGCTTCTCACACGGGCTCCACAAAGTGTTTTATTCACATCGATGTTCTGCCTAGAAGGAAAGCCAGATACTGAAGTGTGTGTGTGTCTGTCTGTGTGTGTGTGTTGGTGGGGGGAGTATAGTCTGAAGATGTATTAAAGTCCGGGGGTAGGGGGGGTGATGCACAGAGAAGGAAGGAGAGGGATACAGAGAGGTGGTGTAGGGAGGTAGGGAAAGAGAGAGAGAGACAGAGAGAGAGAGAGAGAGAGAGGAAGGCTTCATCACTGGCTTTAACAGTCTTGCCCAACCTGTTCTGCGGTATGTTCTGTTAACTCTTTTCTGGCAAATAGATGCAAACAGCAACCCCTTTCTTCCCTCTTCTTATCCCCACAGGCATAGGGGCAGTTACAGGCAGAGAAAAGTCCCAAAGAAAAAGACAGGGCCCGTTACTGGCTGAAATAAACCCATAATTTTGGTCATCTAGTATGAGACTTCCACTATCAGCTACTGGGGCTGACATTTCACTGGAAACTACCAACCTCACAGGCCCTCTCCATCTCCCAACTCTCCTCCTGACCCTGCAAAATAGGTAAATCGAGGTTAGGTCCTCTAAAATAGATACATGGAAATTAGGCTGAGCTAGGTCCAGTTTTCACACACTTGAACAAAGCACTAGGTAAGAAGGAAGCATCAAGTTCTTTTCTTCTTCTTCTTTGGTTGACATTAGGCATTTACAGGGTTAATAAGGGCAGCCTGAAGACCAGAAATTTACCTGCTTAGCAACAGAAGCATCAGCTAAGCTGTACTGGTTGGTTTGATACAGGAAAAGCAGATTCTACCCGGTGAAAATTCCTAGTGATGTTTCAGTTGCCATTTTAAGCAACACACATATTAATCACAGGTAGAAGCCAGCAAGAAACTATGGGAAAAGGAGAAAAGTCCAAGGAGACTTTGCTCAGTTGAAAGGTCCAGATCAAAACCAACCACCAAAACATGCAACCACACATGTAAACCTGCTCTGAAAATTACAACAGATCAGAGCTGAGAAAACTGCTCTTGGAAGCACTAACAAACAAGCTCGTTTTCCCTCTAACTTGTTGTTTATGGCTGCTTTGTCTTCACATGGACCTTCAGGATTCTTCAGGTAGTGGAAAGAGTGGGTGTCTTTTTTAATCATAAAAAGACAGATCTTCCCCTCTACACAGTGAGACAAAGAAAGCATGACTCTCACAAAAGATTACACTTTCCCCCTTTAACTATGTTTGTATGTCGCAATTTTATCAAAAATGCAGATGTAACCCAGGGCCTTCATAACCTCTCTGAAGGACAACAAATAAATATATCTACTTCAAAATTCAACTACAGAAAGCTTCTTCATTTTCAACAAGTGACTTATATTTTTGGAAGCTCCAGGATACCAAGGCACATAGAGTTGGTTGCCGTAAGATGTTTACTGCTGCCTTAACAGAAATTTATCTCCTTGGCCGAAGCAAGGCCTAAAAGCAGTTAGAACTGACAATTTGAACCAGTTGTTGATTATGTAAAGCACAGCAGAAAAAGAATAAAATATACTTTATTAATTAAAATACAAAGAAATAGAAATAATTTGTGGAAAAAAAAAAAAGGAATAATGTCAATGTATACAACCAGAGAACACAGCACCTATATAATTACACAGGGCCAAAGAATGTCTATGTGAGAAAAACAAAACAGAAGTGAAAATCCTAACATTACTGCTATCACCTTTGGATAAGACCATGTTTCAAGAGCAGAAGAATGAGAAATTAAACAGTTACTTATAAATACTCTTCAATACCACATTGTAAAGTTTGGTTTTGACAGTTTCCCTTAAATTCAGTTTTAAAAATTAAGTTCTACATTATAATATAGTTGACAAATTAAAATTGTATATGTACAGTGTACAGGTGAGCTTTTGATATATGTATACATTGTGAAATGGTTAAATCAAGCTAACATATCTATAACGTCATATATTTATTTTTTGTCATGAGAACATTTAACATCTATCTTACGTTCTAAACTGAAGACATTATTTGTGCATAAAGCTCAAAAAGAAAAAATATAATGACTTAGGAAATAATAAAACTTTCTAACTTCAACCCAATTTAAAGGAAAATTTGGAAGTCACATGTTTGAGAATATAAAAAAAAAGTGTGCAAAACCAAGCCACAAAAACAATTCCCCCTTTAATAAAGTAAAATACTTGCACTTATTCAGGATCCCTAGACCAACAGTTTGAGCAAATTAAAACCTTATTTCTGAAACTTACATTTAAAAAAATGTAAGTTGGGTCAAAGAAATTCTAGTGTGGACAAAATGGTGGCATTTAAAGCAAAAATTTGGCCTATGCAAAAAAAAAAAAAGAAAAAGAAAAAAAGGCTGCAGTGATGCACACTGGTCGCCGGCAGAGTGGGCTGCAGAGGCCAGTTGTATCTAACAGTTGTGCTCAAAACAACAAATGGTGCATTCATAAACTGCAAAAGCAGAGGCTGTTCAGAGGCTGTAAAGTCTGCACCCGAATGATGAGCGGCCGACTTTGCTGTTGTTCCACAGTAAGGGAGTGAAAAAAAAGGACTGAATTCAGTTAGAAGCACAGGCTGTCACTTCAGCTGTGGCAAAACGGTCTAGATAAAGAGGCCCCAAGCACCATTTACCCTCTTCCAACAGGAGCTGGGTCTAATGATAATTGAGTCAACACCTCTACATAAGATAATACTGCAAGAGCCAGTGTCGGAGGAAAGCCCAACTAGAAACCAGAACATGCACCTCCCCGCACCCTTCTAGGTTTAAGAAAATATTCAGCACCACAAAACGCATAGTCTCAGACCAAGGGAGTGAACGACCATAGCCTGATTACCTGTGACACTGCCTCTCCATGCCCTTAACAAAAGAAACATCTGGTACCAGCTACTCAGCATCCCTGAAAACTGTCAGAGTTCCAACTTCTTAAAAAATTAATGAGCCGCATTTACACCTGCCAGTGCTGAAGGCCTATCAGGGCTAGCACAGGAACCACAATGCCTCACTTAATAGAAAACACTCAGGTTTGCAGCAAGCAAGCAAGCAAGCATCAGATGGGAGAATTTCCTTATGTATCATTTCCTAACCCTTTTAGCCGTATTTTCCCCAAAAATCCCAGTGGCTCAAATGTATTCACTTGTCTCAAGACAAGTTTCCAACACAAATGTAAAAGTGACCTGTTTCTAACTCAGTTTTGAAAGCTTTATTAGGGCTTTGTATTTGCATCGCCTGGAAAGCTTCCAATGCCTCAGCCAATGGTTCATGCTCCACCAGAACCTCCTGGAGTGGGGTCCCAGCACGTGTAGAAAAGAAAAGTTATCCTCCCCATGAAGAATGAAGAATCACTATTAGGAGAAAAGCGACCACCAAAGGTGGTGCAGCAAAAGTGAGGTAGGTCTCAAAGTGGAGAGAGGGGGTGCCACGTAAAGTCACTGAACTCGTTCTAGGGTCCTAGAGTGGCCGGTGCTGGGGTCCTCCCTGCCCGGCCTTGGGGCAGAAGTCAGTGCCCTGGCTTGGTAAGCTGGCCCCACGTGGTTCCGCCCATCACATGGCTGCAGAGGCGTCAGCTCATGAAGCGGGCCTGCTGGGGGTCAAGCCTGACCCCACGAACTGTCTCAGACTAAGACAGGGCACACTCAGCAAGGCGCCTGGCAGCAGGCAACCTTTGGCCACCGGGAACAGCCTGATGGTTACCAGTGGCCTGCTCACCTCACTGGTGATGTACTTCCAGTACAGAACATCGAGAAACTGCGTCCTGGAGACTTGACACCGAGGGCAGGCGGGAGGAGACAAGGACGTCCAAGCTTTGCGGGGGGACAGGCACCCGGTGGTGCCGAGGGCAGCACAGCTGGGAAGGGCATGGGAGCCGGCTCTCGGAGGAGGGTGTAAAAGCGGAAGCCACGAGGACTGGCTGGGTTTTGTGTGATCCTCCACCTTCATTCTCAGAAAATAGCCTTTTTTTTTTAATTAAGACGGAGTTTCACTCTTGTTGCCCAGGCTGGAGTGCAGTGGCGCGATCTCGGCTCACTGCAACCTCCACCTCCCAAGTTCAAGCGATTCTCCTGCCTCAACCTCCTAAGTAGCTGGGATCACAGGCGCGCGCCACCATGCCCAGCTAATTTTTGTATTTTTTTAGTAGAGACGGGGTTTCACCATGTTGGCCAGGCTGGTCTCGAACTCCTGACCTCAGATGATCCGCCTGCCTCGGCCTCCCAAAGTGCTGGAATTACGAGCGTGAGCCTATGGGCGAGGGCCACCGTTCCCGGCCCAGAAAACGGCACCTTTTAGAAAGGGGAGGCAATTATCCAGCCCTCTGCGGAAAGGGCCAGAAAGGCCCTGCCTCCTGGCCCGGCCACCCGGCTGCCCGTTCTCCTGGGCTCTGTCCTACACACGCCCCGCTCCTTCCAGGTCCACTTTGCGGCAGGCAAGTGTCTGCACCCCTCCTCCTCCTCAAAAAAGGCTTTAAGGAACATTTTCTAGATACGTGGTTTTTCTTTTAAACAAAAGTTTTTGGAGCTACCCATCATGAAATACCCTGCTAAATGTTTTTATTCTGAAATAGCCATCAGGGAAGCCAAACGTTTCAATGGGGACTTATTTGGGGAAATAATTACATAATGAGAGTGGGCATGCTCATGTCTATGCAAATCTTGTGAAAATTTAAAAGTGGTCACAGGCTAAACGCCCTCTAGCCAAAAAAGGCGGGTTGCGGGGGGCGGGCAAGCGTTCGCTCCAAGCACACTCATCTTCTAATCTTTCCCTGAGAGAAATTTATTATTTTAAAGGAGCTGAGTTGCTAAAGGCATCTCTGAAGAGCTCTGGTTGTTCATTAGGTTGTGTCCCCAGCGGCCGTGCCCTTCGCGGCTGAGGAAAGTGCGGCAAGATCCGCTGGAAGACGCGGCTCTACTCACAGGGGAACGCCAGCGCGAACGAACACCGAGCCCCGCCCCGCCCGGCCCCCGCCAGCCCGCCAGCCAATCGGCGCCCGCCGCCCTGACTGATGGCCTCGCTACCCGCTCACCGGACACCCACCGCGGGAGCCCTGGGGGCAGCCCGAGGGGGTCCCCGCGGGAGTGGAGCCCTGACACGGGCAGTCGGCTGCCCGCTCCCAGCCTGAGGAGGGCACAGACAGACCGTCGAGGCCCTGGGAGGGCCGCCGGGCGCCTTCAGCTCTGCGAACACAACTCTACTCAGACCGTGTTCCCGAGGCACAATGGCTGCCCGCCTCTGAGGGAAGGCACCCGCAGTTTTCCCCCCGCCCCTCCCCAGAAACAGAACAGGGTGAAAAGGCCGTCCGGGGCGGGGCACGGGTCACCCACGCTGGCGCTCGAGGGCCAGCGCGCGCGAGCCACCACACGAAGCCTGGCGCGTGCAAGCCCACCTGCGAGCAGGACCAAGTCCACTTTCAAGTTTAGGGACACCACCCTAAGGAACAACTCTTGTTGTATCTTCGCAACTTTCCACTTCAGCCTTAGTCATGGGGCAGATCCCGAACCCGCTGTCCAGCTAAGGAGTAAAAGGCTTCAAACCTATTGGATCGGAGGGGCAGGAGAAGAATAATTTTCGTCAGTAATTTCTTAAATGCTCGTGTCCTTTTCTCTAAGAATAAGTACAGATCACATTCCTGTTTTGGAAAATGATAGGCAAAAGTTGGGGAACATTACATGATATCCAAAACACGTTTATTCTATATCTGTGTTTCAGATTTCATTTTAGCACTTGGTTTACGAGTTACTGTGCTAACTCCAGAAACGAAATAGATTATCAGAAGGCAATCCTGAAAAATCTTTGAGAAAGAGAAAAAGGATATCCCTATAAAATTCAAAGGAGTCTTAAGAATCACCACGATAAGTGTTGTATTACGTCTTTGATAGGGCCTTGAGAATCTTTCATCCTAGAAGGCAGCCCTGAATAAAATTTTTTTTAATTGAAAGAAAAAAAAAAACATGTTTTAAAGTCACTTGCCTTGCCACTCAGCATCTGAACAAATGTTTTAGCTTCAGTACATACAAAAGCTGGCAAAGAAGCCGTGTGGCAGGCCCACATAAAGAGATTTAAAGTGTGAAGCCTGATGGTCTTTCCCCTAAATTCTCAATAATTAAAAAAAATTCAAAATCCATGTGACCTTGGACTCTCTCATTTTCATCTGTCTCTTGCAGTACACTCTCTTTGCTAACCATTCAGCACACTGCAAGCTCTGATAAAAGTAGTTAATGTTTACTGAAACCTGCGCATGAACTGTACTAAACCTGATAGGAATGAAAAAGGCAAAGTTCTGTTAACAGCATCTATGTACAATAAAAAGGGTGGGTGGGGGAATGGACCAAGAAGGAATTTTTTTTCTAGTCTGAATCTAAAAGTTCTGACTGATAAAATATAAATTTCCAAAGTCTAATGAATTGAGTCAATATATATCACCAATTAAAAGATACTTTTAATCTATTTTATCTTTTTGGAAAATTTTGAACACAAATATACCTGAATGATTTTACAGATTTTGTTTTTACAGAACTTAAATCTGTTTATATTTCATATTCTCTCATACTTTTTTTTGAAGGCCCAACTACCTGATCAATAACCAATTCAGTTATATTGTCAAATATTTATTCATTTGAATAGCTACACATAGGTTATAGCAAAACTATTTTATGCAAAAATAAATTTAACATTTCAACAGTTATCTAAAATATTTTTTCTCCCCTTAACTCCAAATGTAAAGTTAACTTTAGTCAAACCAGATCTTTAATTTTAACATTTACCATTACATTCACTCAAAGTATATTGAGTTAAATATCAGAACCTACTGATATTTTTAACTTACTGATACTGTCTTTTCCTCCCATTTCTACACTACCCCTTTTTCTCCAATTACCTCAGTTAAAATAAAATTTCAACTTACAAACATATACATACACACACTGTACCCAGAACAGGATGCTCTCAGGTGTTTAAAGCCAACTTTCTCTCTACCCCATCCCCCCTCCCACCTTTGCTTAAAGGGCAGCAATAGAACCAGTCACCTTGGAAACAAACATCACTCAGTGTTTGCAGAACAAACAATGGTACCTTTTCAGCCAGTACCAGGCAGGCAGGGCAAGGGGCAGCCAAGCAATTCTGGGCCTTACAGGAGTGTTAACATATTGTATTCATTCAGTGCACGAAAAAGTAGTTCAGTACTAAAAGTGAAATGCTCTCAAATGTGTGAACCTTTGGCTAGAAACCATACACAAAAGTGACTAAGGTTTAGAGTCAAATAAGGCTACCTACTAGTTAGAAAAAAAATCTTTTCATTATTTTTGTAATTGTTTTATGTAACTCATGAATAAGGTAAACTATATTCTTGTTACGGAGGATTACCTTCTCCAGCAACTAGGAACAAGTTACTTTTAAAAACAAAACAAAAAAAGTGTCATCTAATTGCTCCCATGAAACAATCATATTCATGTCACTTTTGTCCCAATATGCTAGCATATATTGATTTTTAAATATGTATACTGCTGGGTGCCTTAACCTACTTGTGAATTTCTGGTATTAATAAAGAAATATGAGTGTGAGCTAGAAAACTGTCAATTTTCAGAGCACTGTTTAAAACAGGGCCAAACAGATACATAAATCTATAAGAGCTTTGGATAACAACCACCACTTTGACCTTGGATAACAATTACTAAACTTTGATTTTCTGAAGACTTACAAAAGCTAATCATTTGGGGTAGCTCAAGTTTTAGGGGAGATTCTTTTGTTACTGTTTTTAAAAAGCTCAACTGGATAGTTAATTTAAAAAATATTCAAGTGTCTTTCAGATCCTTCAGAATGAAACTTCAAAATGTTCAACGTAAGTAACAGTTTCCTCCCTATTCTGGGTGTGTGCCGAAGTTTTCCTTCCCACCAATTAAGAGAGAAGGCTGGGCCCAACTGAATTATTTGGACAGGAGTTTGATGTCAGTTAAATACCACAGTAACTGGCATTTTCTATCACCTCCAGACTAAAGGACAAATGCCTAATTAACATGGACCAACATGCAGCTTAAACTGGAAAAGTGCCTGTCCTTTTTCTTTCTTTTCTTTTTTTCTGAAAGATTTAGGTCTTTAACATCCTTGAGTTAAAGTGCACAAAGGGTGTCTAATGCCATCTGACTGAGGTGTAAAAGTCTAATTAACTAATGCTTTTTGCAGCGATAGTAAATCAGTTAACATTATTAATCTTCCTGACTGGGCATAAGTGAGTGAGGAGGGCTATTGAAAAGGAGCTAAACAGTTAGACTGGGTACCCTTGAAAAAGAAAAGGAACTCTGAAAGTGATGACTGATGACACTGAAAATAACTGAGAAATACTTAAAATCCAACCGTTCGCCGGGCCTACCACCAGGCAAGAGACTCTGAAAGCTGAGGCTGCAGCTCCAGGGCAGGGAGAGGAAGAGGAGGAGCTAGGCAGCCGTGAAATGCCTCTCATCTCCCATCCTTCCCTCCCAGCATCACCGAGAGAAACACGACTCTCACGTGCTGGAGGCTTCCCTGCCTTAAATTAACGCTGTACCTTTCCAACTAAAGTTTTTAGTAGACCAAACAAAAGTTTGGAGTAGTTTGAGCAAATGACTGCAACAGTGGAGCCAGTTAGGCTAGTTTCAATTCATCAACAACTATCTTAGCATTTGGCTTCTTAGTTTCATCTGCCTATGTGTTTGGCATCCAAAAATGCACATGCATATCATACTCATGTTAGCAAACCATACTTTATCAAAGGCACTTCCTGCATGTAAACATCTGAAGAGAAAAGGCCAACAGCCGAACAATTTCTGTACCAGGGCTTGGTCTGTCTGTCCTGAGACAATGGCAGTAACTGCAGTCATGCCCTCCACCCTCTTTTCTGGATTCCAACCCTCTATTCCCTGCCTTATAGGAGTCTATAAGGCAGCCCCTTCCCTGGGGGCTCAGGGGGGAAGGGAGAGGCATCAGGTCTAGCAGGCACTCTCTTGGTCCCTTGCCTGCTCCTGCCGCCTCCACCCAGGCCTTCCCAGGAAAGCCAGGGGACAGGACTGCTCAACTCCTGACAGCAGCTGGATGTGACGGAGTTAGCTCTGGGCTTTGGGGAGGGAACTCCCAATGCTGAGGCACTCCCGTCGCCAGATCCTGGGTGATGACCCTAAACCCAGCAAGCTTCCTCCATCTTCTCGAAGAACATCTCAAAGGAGCAGAGTTGGAAAGGGAAGTGAAAGAGGGAGGCCAGGTGCCGCGGTGGCTTGATCTTTTCCCCTCCTCAATATTTCTATCAAGTTTCTGTTTCACTGCCACCTCACATAAGGGGGATATGAACCTATGCATACCTTTTTAATAAAATTCTGAGGCAAACACAACACGTTTGGTTAACGACGGGCTTTCACAAGCCACCTGATAATAAAGAACTCTTGAAAACATCAGGCTTCAGAACTCAGTTCATCCTGAATAAAGATATTTATGCTTTATTTATTGTTTTAAATGTCTTTAGAGGCTGTTATTTGTTACTTTGCATACCATTATACCTAAAAATCATCTCTTCTCCTGTTCAAAAAGGTAGGTCAAGAGAAAACTTTTCATTTGTACTCCTAAGTTTATTACATATTCATGACCTCCTCCTCGAATAACGTCTCAGGCTGACTGTAGTGGCTCATGCCTGTGATCCCAACACTTTGGGAAGCTGAGAATAGAGGATTGCTGGAGCCCAGGAGTTCGAGACCGGCCTGGGCAACATAGCAAGACCTTATCTCTATTTAAAAATAAATAAATAAATAAATAACATCTCTTACGAAAAGCTTGTTTACTATTATCTCTATATTGCCTAGCCATTGGGATCTGAAGCTACTGAAGGGGGGAGAAATCCTAGCCAATTAATTCTTCAAAACAAACTAAAATCCTTAAGATATAATTTATAACTCATTTCTACTTATTAAAATACTGGCATTACTGACATCTATAAACAAAGGCAAGAGAGAAGGTGCAGATGAAGTCCCTTTTCAAATCAAACTTCTACTCAAATCAGAATTGTAAAATTATTTTAGAATTCTTAAAGTTTGGTGGGTTTTTTCCCCCAGAAACCTGTGTGAGGTCAGTTCCATCAAAAGTCATCATCACCCCGATCACCTCCTCAGACATGGGAATCTCACTCAGCTGAGACCAACAGCTGGAGGAGGTACTGGTCCCATTGTACAGATGGCCACAGCCCTTTAATTGAGGTCAGCTGACTTGCTTAGTCATATGCCACCTCTCTCACCAGGTCCACCACAGGACTGTAATTTCTCCCTGCCTGTGTAGTAAAAATCCAGTTTTAGTATTAGCAGAAAATCCAAACAATGTGATCTTCCCAAATCCCATTCTTTCCTGGGCTCAGTTGATCCATACTTACTGTCTACCTGTTTTGCTAAGTTCCCTAGAGCAACTTGAAAGGGCTATAAAAGCTTGAAATAAAGATCATGTTAAATGTTTTTGAAAATATACAGATGGCACATAAAACTTAAACGGAATACCTGCTCCCAATCCCTACTCCTAGACAAAGGTAGAATACTAGGATGCTTTTCCTGTAGGTAACAAGCACATCAGAAATGAGGCAGTCGCCTCCCCTGCCTGCATCTTGGAGAGTTAAGTGGTGCAAGAATGCTGTTGTTGTCAGAACCAGAAGAATAGCAATAAAAGAGGCATCACTGTGGAATAACCACAACCAAGCCACTGGACCCCATTTGAAAAAAAGGAAAATGGAACCACAAGAGAATGAAGTCAGGTTTTTGAGAAAGGTCTCAATCTACCAGCTGGTCTTTTGGCTGCTCCCCTGCCTAAAAGCAGCTTTCAGAATGCTTAGAATTTCCCTGGATTTATGGTCCTAATCCTTTATATGGTACTTTCCAATAGCTTCCATCCTTACAAAGGTTTTTGTTTACGTTTACTGATTAAAAAGAAAGAAAATGCTGCCCATGGGTATCATTGTGTCACTTCCTAAGAAGGCACAAGGAAGATAATTCTACCCATTTTAGAGATGGAAAAACCAAGGTGTGAAGTATATCTTTTTCTATTTTAATCATCATCAAGGTTGGGCTTGCATTCAGGACCTTATGTCTCCTGGCTAACAAACCCAGTCCTCTCTCTAATAGATCACAGTAGATTAATTAAAAGGGCCAAGGGAGGGTCATTAAGTATGTCCAAATGTTTCTTACAATCTGGCTGATTGCATTCTCTTCCCCAATTGAATTCTTTGAAATGATGAGGAAAATGAGGTGATATCAGGGGCTGCTCTGGAAACCGTTCAGTGTATGAACAGGTGGAAGAAAATATATCTTCCTAACTTGTCATACAGTGGCGTTTAGCTCTAGAGTTACAGAACTCCACTTGCAGTTCAGAACTAGTCTAATCATTATTTTCCTGACATTAGACTTTAGGGTTACATATGCAGGATCTGTCTTCCTCTAGGGCAGGGGCCCTCCAGGAGCTATTTCAAGGGATCCACTTACTCATTTGCTCATCAAGCATCTAGAAATCAATTAAATTTACACATATATTGTACAATTATTTTGCAAGTATATGAAGATGCTGCTATATTTAATAGAGATAAGTGCCACTAAAATGTTGATAGAGTTTTTCTGTCGTTAGAACTTCTCAACAGAATCTAAAAAAATAATTAAAATCATACTTGGTCTGGAAATTTTTTACATTAAAAGAGTACCTTACATTTAAAAAGATTGGGAATAATTGCTCTAGAATGTCCAAATAACATGACATTGATTAAAGAAAAACATCCAATGAAAATACAACCACAGATAAAGGACACATCACATCATTCCTAACATTCACAACACAGTGCCCTACGTAAGAGAACAAACACCTTCCTCTCAAGAGAGGGCAACCCTCTAGCGGAAGGACTTTTTGAACTGCTCAATTTGTTTTTCATCAGTAACCCTCACGGGTTTGGGGTAATAAGACAGATCACATGCTATCCAAAAATAAACACACACATTTTGTCAGTTCAGTATTTTCCTCTTTAAAATAAATTTCTGATGAACTACGTATTCATAATTTACCATAAAAAGTTTAATACTATGTTGGTTTCATGTAACCTAGAAGATAGGTTCCTTCACTCACACAATGAGTACCCAGGGAATGCAAAATAATTATAACATTAGCCTATGACCCTGTCCCCCAAAATTATGCCACATCAAAATGTGATTTTCATGTTCAAGAATATTTGAATACACCAAAAAAGACTTGTCATATCATATTAAAATTTTAAAACATATGGTATAAAGACATGTACAAAAATGGTTTTTTTTATTGTCCACAATAAATCCCATTTTTGTAATATGTGTATATATCCATAGAAAACCATCTAGAAGGAAATAGTAAAGTATCAACAATGGTTATCTCTGACTTGTGGGCATAAATAATTTTACTTTCCTTTTTCCTTTTTGCATCATTAGATGTTTTTTCCTTTTGGTTCATTTATAATTCTTCTATTGTGGGCATAGGTGCAGTGAAATAATTAAAATTCTGATGAGAAAAATAATTTTTAATCCTTAGGACTATTTATAATCTTAATTTAGGATAACTTGTTTTTTCTTCATATTCCTTCTTATTATCTACAATGAATAAGAACATTCATTCATTCATTCATTCGTTTACTTATTTAGAGATGGAGTCTCACAATGTTGCCCAGGCTGATTTCAAACTCCTAGGTTCAAGCAATCCTCCTGCCTCAGCCTCCCAAGTGGCTGGGACTTCCCGGGTATGCCACCGTGCCTGGCTAAGAACATTTTATGATGGGTAAAAAACAATGTTTAAACAGTCCTGATTTTGATTTATTGGCTCTTGGTGGATTATTGATACAATCTGCTACTAACATCATAGTAGAAATAATTGTGGCTCCACCACAAAAGTTCATACAAGCCCATCCAGGCACCTGGATTTGGCAGGATGAGCTGATGTCTAAGAGAATGTGACATGCAAGACCAGAGTTCCACATCAAGCCTCCCCATGCATCTCTCCAGGCCTCACTTTCCTCACCTGTAAGCTAAGGGGGTATAAGGAAAAGAAACGAATCATGCTTCCCTGAGGCCCCTTCCAGTGCAATGCTCTACGATTGTAAACAGGGAAAATGCAAATATCATTTAATCAAATCTTGCCAGTCATAACCACTTGTCGACTTGCTCAGGATAGATGTGAACTCATTTCACCAATTTGACTACTTGTATTGCTTGATGGATAGTACAGCAAAGATAGAAACACTGAATTAATTAAACATGTTTTTAAAAGGTCTCCATAGCTCACAAATTTTCAAGTTTCCTAATCTGTGTGGCAACCCTACCCAAAATGAGGGCACATGCAGAAAAGAAGCTCCAACAACAACAAACACAGTCACTTACTGAATGTTTACATTGTATACCAGACACTGGGTATTCATAGTGTGTTATATTACACTCTACAATCCCATCACTTAGATCTAATGACTTCCATTTTATACCTGTAAAAAAAAAAATCTGTTAAAAAAAAAAAAATCTGTGTGTGAAGAGCAAAAGCTGTTTTCAACAATGGTGCATGCCTATGGGCAAGACACCCAACTGCTCTGTGTCAATATCGCCACCTGTGAAACAGGTCAAATAACCTCTACCTCATTCATTCCTTCAACAAATACTGACTGACCACCTAGTATGTGCCAGGCACTATGGCAAGTGCTTGGGAGGCATCAGTGAATAAAATGCTTAAAAAGAACAAAAAGTGGCTGGGCATGGTGGCTCACATCTCTAATCTCACCACTTTAGAAGGCTGAGGTGGATGGATCACTTGAGGCCCAGGAGACCAGACTGGGCAACACAGTAAAACCCGATCTCGGCTGGGCATGGTGGCTCACATCTGCAATCCCAGCAATTTGGGAAGCTGAGGCAGGTGGATCACCTGAGGTCAGGAGTTTGAGTCCAGCCTGACCAACATGATGAAACCCTGTCTCTACTAAAAATACAAAAATTGGCCAGGCATGGTGGCGCATGCCTGTAATCCCAGCTACTTCGGAGGCTGAGGCAGGAGAATCGCTTGAACCCGGAGGCAGAGGTTGCAGTGAGCCGAGATCGCACTATTGTACTCCAGCCTGGGCAACAAGAGCAAAACTCCATCTCAAACAAACAAACAAAAAAAACCCGATCTTTACTAAAAATACAAAAACTAGCTGGGAGTGGTGGCATGTGCCTGTAGTCCCAGCTACTTGGGAGGCTGAGGCAAGACAATCACAGGAACCCAGGAGGTGAAGGTCGCAGTAAGCCAAGATCATACCACTGCACTCCAGCCTGGGTGACAGAGGAGACTGTCTCAAAGAAAAAAAAAAAAAAAAAAGTCCTCAAGGAGCTTAACCTATAGTACATTATCTCCCTTTCTTCCCCCATTTAAAAACGGACAAAGCATTAGAAAACAAATCCAATAGAAGCCATCAGCTTTGGCCGGGCGTGTGGCTTACACTTGTAATCCTATCACTTTGGGAGGCAGAGATGGGAGGATCCCTTGAGGCCAGGAGTTCGAGAAGCTATCAGCTTTGTCAGCCCAAAAGTGGATATTTTTACTTAACAAACAAATGCAGAAGTGAAAAGATGAAGAGCACTTGTATTGGAGTACACTGGCCTGGGTTTGAATTCAGACTCCCTCACTAACTAGCTAGAGTAACCTTGGGCAAGTTATTTAAACTAAGCCCCAGCTTCCTCATCTGTAAACAGAAATAACAGTGAACTTTTAAGTTGATGCAAAGATTAAATGAGATGAAATACAGACTGCAAGAGGTATAACGCCTCCTGTACCTTAAGTTAGGTAACTGAAAAGATTAGGGTGACCTCCCCAAATGCCACCTTCCAAATCTGCAAAATGAGGATAATTATACCAATTTAACAGGACTGTTGTGAGGACTATGAAGATAATGCACCGAAAGCATTTAACATGACTGGCATACAATGGTACATATTTGCCTCTTAGAAATGACTATTGGCCGGGCGCGGTGGCTCACGCCTGTAATCCCAGCACTTTGGGAGGCTGAGGTGGGTGGATCACGAGGCTGAGGTGGGAGGTCAGGAGATCGAGACCACGGTGAAACCCCGTCTCTACTAAAAATACAAAAAATTAGCCGGGCGCAGTGGCGGGCGTCTGTAGTCCCACCTACTCTGGAGGCTGAGGCAGGAGAATGGTGTGAACCCAGGAGGCAGAGCTTGCAGTGAGCCGAGATCGCGCCACTGCACTCTAGCCTGGGCGACAGAGCGAGACTCTGTCTCAAAAAAAAAAAAAAAAAAAAAAAAAAGACATGACTATTAACGGTCAGGAGCAGTGGCTCACGCCTGTAATCCCAGCACTTTGGGAGGCCGAGGTGGATAGATCATGAGGTCAGAAGTTTGAGACCAGCCTGGCCAACATGGTAAAACCCCATCTCTACTAAAAATAAAAAAGTTAGCTGGGTGTGGTAGCAGGTGCCTATAATCCCAGCTACTCGGGAGACTAAGGCAGGAGAATTGCTTGAACCCAGGAGGCAGAGGTTGCAGTAAGCCAAGATCGCGCCATGGCACTCCAGCCTGGGTGACAGAGCAAGACTCCATCTCGAAAAAAAAAAAAAAAAAGAAATGACTATTAACAAAAGTAAATGGGAAGGGTAGGCATGGCAGCTTTCATTAGTGAACCCCATGGCTAAAGCTATAGAGAAAGAGCTGGGAAAAGTAATTCTGGGGAAGAACACTATAGTACATTACATCACGCTCCCAAGACCAGGCACCAGGCAGAGACTCCCAGCAGAGAGTTTGCCCACACAGTGGGATCAGATGCAGGTGGTTGTGAAATGGCAAATGCAACCAAATCTGAGTCACCCAGGGTGACGTCCAGAGCGTGTGGATTACGGCAGCCTTGGCTTCGGTTGCCTCTCTTTCAGGCGCTTCCAGCTTTACCACAGGCCTGAAAGAGCAAAGGAGAGGAATGGAAAGGGATTTACTACTACTTTGCAGGTTTTTAGAGGAAGGAGTGTTGGCTATGGAGGATAAAAATGATTTGGAGGAATTATCAGTAAAAGTCATTTATCCAGACTTGCTCTTGCCCCCAATGAGGGCAGGTGAAGGCACTCCTTGTCTCCTTTTGGGCTGAGGCAGAGAACAGCAACAGGCAAAGACAGCATGACTCCAAAATTGAGTGAGGGAGGGGAGAGTCCATAGAGTAGGCTCAAGTGCCACACTACAACACCTGCGACCACAAGTACGTTCACCAGCTCACGGTGCTCTGGGCCAGGTGTCCTGACTGACCTGTGGCTCCACTCAACAGACTGCTGGAAAGCTCTTGGCCCTACCTTCAGTAAACCAGAGGTCTTGGTATAAATATACCCATCTACCAACATTATAAACACGATAAATCAGTTCAGTAAACAAGCACCCAAAAGGGGCCTACCAGACCAAAGGGACATGAACCAAAACCTTCTATGTCAGGGCTAAAGTGGAACCCAGGTTCCCTGCTGCCCAGCTGCACCTTTCCGACAACAGGATGTTACCCCTCTCGAAGGTGGCTCACCTGGAATTGGTAACCACAAAGTCAAATATCAAGCAGAGTATGTGATTCAGCTTTTCAACAAGTCTATGGCTGTAAAGAAATAAAGCTTCGCTATGTGTGTACATCACTGCAGTGGCTTTAGGCAATTCAGATATCCTAGGTGCTGCCTCTTGGTTCATCCTGTACCAGCTGCCATGGGAGGCACTCTCTGCCTCAGGCAAAAAGCAAACAGTGAAGTGAGCCACGGCAATCACCCAAAGCACAGACACACAAACCACATGCCCATTGTTGAGGGTGTCTCCAAGGCCTAAGCAGGCCAACTGTTATTTCTCTACTCAAAAACTTTGGACTCCCTACCACTTAAATTAAGAAGAAAAGGTCAAATCCTGCCCCACCTTCCACCTTGCCCCACTATCCCTCCAACCCATCTTCTCAGACATCTTCCTCAACACCAAATTACACTGTAAACTCAAAACCAACCTGCTTTCCCACTGGGCTCTCAGCCCCTACTTGTGCTTTTCCTAGAAGTGCAGACCCACTCCTGCGAGCTTCTGTGAGCCTTGGCCTTCCCATGGGAACTTGGCTCAGGGTCCACATGGCATAAGAATTCCTTTTATAATATCAACTCCCCAAAGGCAAGAACCACCAAACTCCACCATGCCTAAACCTAGCATCCTAAACACAGCAATTGCTCAATTAAGAATATTTCAGATGAAGCTGGAGGTATTCAAATAACGTGTTAAGCTCAAAAGCATAACATTTTTTTTTTGAGACGGAGTCTCGCTCTGTTGCCCAACCTGGAGTGCAGTGGCCCGATCTCAGCTCACTGCAACCTCCGCCTCCTGGGTTCAAGCAATTCTCCTGTCTCAGCTTCCCGAGTTGCTGGAATTACAGGTGCCCACCACCACATCTGACTAATTTTTCTATTTTTAATAGAGATGGGGTTTCACCATATTGGCCAGGCTGGTCTCGAACTCCTGAACTCAAGTGATCTGCCCGCCTTGGCCTCCCAAAGTGCTGGGATTACAGGTGTGAGCCACCGTGCCCGGCCCCAAGACAAACAAATTGAGTCAAGTGGTAGAAACTCTCCAGGTATCACCGTATATTGAGATTATCTAAAAGAACTCCTCTTAAAGCCTCCCATAAAGCTTCCTGGTCATGTGTCACTGGCTGCATGATCTCAGAAACAGGAGCAACTCTAAGCCTCAGTTTCCTGTCTTTAAAAAGGAGAAAATAATAGCTACACCTCATGAAGTTACTGAGATGATTACACACAGAGACATACATGGTGCTCTGCTTCCCCTAAGTAGTGTGCCCTGGTCGAACCCACAAAAGGCAGCACTTTCAGACGCTGCCCCCAACCCAGCTCCCCTCCAGGTCCCCCAAAAGCTCCACTTCAGCTTACCAGAATCCTACTTCCTCCTGCACAATCCTAGCTCAAATGCGAGAACACATGAAAAAACAAAACTAAACAAAAAATGTTTGCCAACAATTCGGAAAATCATAAAATGAAACAATCTGTTTTCAGTGATGAAAATGATTGAGGTATGTGTTCTGTCCAACCCACCAAGTTTACAGGAGGCCTACCCACATTTTGCACAACCCTCCCATCCAAGTCCCTTAGTCCATGAGTACAAGCTTTGAAATGTATAAAGTCAGGCTATAAAAAATTCGTATTTCTTCCCCAGAGGACTCTGAAAACCTGAGAGTACAAGGCAATGTTGTGCCTCTACAATAATTACTATACCATTAATTGTCTTTGGGGCCTGCAGTCTGACTTCCTTCACATCCACTCTAACTTCTCAGGCCTCGGGCACATGATGCTCCTTTGTTGGCTGTTTCAGCTGCAGTGAAGGGGGTGGATCCAAGCAGAGGACCAGGAACATCTGAGGGGCAGAGCCGTGACCCAGATGAGGGCACACGCTCTGCAGGTGAGCAGCGAGCTGGCAACTGCTGTAAGGCAGCTCCACCTTTTGAACAGATTCTATTTCCACCAGACGCTGCCAGCCCCTAAAGCCATCACCCAGAGAGTCATCAAGACAGCAAATTAGCTGGCCCTCTGCTCACACCCTGTCCCACCCCACAGTCACTCCCAACTGACACACCAAACTCGTGGTTACTAGGAATACATTGTCCCAGTTCAGCTCCCAGTGTCCATCCTCAATATTTTTGAGAAATGAGTCCCTCTCCTCTGAAGAATTCCAATCTCTAATGACCTTAAATAAGTACCAATTAGTACAACACAATTAGTGAAGTCTAAACATTGTTGAATTCTATTTGCTGAAAATAAATGTTCCCACCTTTCCACTATCATTTAACAAGGCTTCAGAAGGCAGCCCACATATCCTGGGCTGAAAAATCTCTTGTAAAAAAAAGGGAAGAAGTTATTCTGTTAAAAGAGAACACCAAATTCCAAGTTCACACTGCAGTTTGCTAAACACCTTGTCTTCTCTCTGACTTAAATTTTCTAAAGGGTTAGCAGTTCTCTGAACCACAGAGCTGCTCACATCACAGTCCTGCTCCAAAGCATTTGATGGCTCACAACAGACTCCACCACCGAGCCCCCATCCATTTTTCCAGGGCCAACACTTCTCATCATTCCAACTCAATACAACATGCCTAAGCCCTATCCTCTAGTCACATTCCACTTTTTGCCCTACCCTGTCCTCAACTAAGCCTCATATTTTCATACTCTAGGGACTGTACTTAAACTGCTCTTTTTGCCTAGAAGGACGTTTTCCTTCCCCACATCCTCCTCCTCCACGTGACAAGCCCTGCACATTTGAGAGCATCACTTCCTCTTCTTTTCCCAACCACTTCCCACTTGCAGGCCCCTCCACTTGTCCTTACTGGTTATGAGGCACTGACGAGTTTTAGGGCAGGGACCATGTTTTACCCATCCTTGCATTTCCAGAGCCTGGTACCCGGGGCAGGTGTCAAGAAACAGTTCTTGATGCAGGCTTACTGATGGTGATATTCCACAGATGGGAAAAAAGGAGCCCAGAATGCTGGCCTCCTAATCCAGATTGCTTCTCACTATTATTTTGCTGAAACTACCCAGCTGCTGTGAGCAAAATAACAATGATAATAACAGTAGTAAATAGAGAAGATAGGTCAGTTATAACTGAGCTGGTAGCACATAAGACGTAACTCTCTGTTACTAGTTTCAGAACCGTCCTGCCAGCGCGGTGGCTCGTGCCTGTAATCCCAGCACTTTGGGAGGCCGAGGCAGGCAGATCACCTGAGGTCAGGAGTTCAAGACCAGCCTGACCAATATGATGAAACCCCATCTCTACTAAAAATAAAAAAATTAGCTAGGCATGGTGGGGTGTGCCTGTAATCACAGCTACTAGGGAGGCTAAGACAGGAGAATCGCTTGAACCAGGGAGGCGGAGGTTGCAGTGCACTCCAGCCTGGGCAACAAGAATGGGTGGGAGGGGGGCGGGGAGGGAAACAAGGCCGGGCGCAGTGGCTCATGCCTGTAATCCCAGCACTTTGGGAGGCCAAGGCGGGCAGATCATGACGTCAGGAGTTCAAGGCCAGTCTGACCAACATACTGAAACCCAGCCTCTACTAAAAATACAAAAATTAGCTGGGTGTGGTGGTGCGCATCTGTAATCCCAGCTACTCAGGAGGCTGAGGCAGGAGAATCGCTTGAACCCGGGAGGCGGAGGTTGCAGTGAGCCGAGATCGTGCCACTGCACTCCAGCCTGGGCGACAGAGCAAGACTCCATCTCAAAACAAACAAACAAACAAACAAACAAACAAAAAACAGTCCTTCTCCACAGACGAAGAAGCAGGAAACAGACCTTGAAGTACTTACCGTAATTCAATATCTGCCAGTTCCATAACTTGCTCTGATGCCCTCACAAAGGAGCAAGGCACACTGGGGACCCCCATCCCAAACACACTCTAAGAGACAGGACAGCCTCCTCTCATTGCCCTCCAGTCCACAAGGCTCTTCCTGCTTAAAAAGCAAAACAACAAAGAAACAACACCTCCCAGAGGCTATCACACTTGAGCAGTGCCACATGTCACTGGGCCTCTTAGAATCACCCCAATACCAGTTCTGAGGCAAAACCCTGAGTTTCCATATTACGTAAAATAATAAACTATTATAAAACAACAATGGACCTGTTCTCAAGGCACTGGCCCTACCCAACGCAAAACTAAATTCCCAAATGCTTACAGAGCTTAGAGTCTCTTCAAAAGTAGGCAACCTATGAGTCTGAAACAGGGCTGAGTACTTTCAGGGAGGTTAAAAGTGGTGCCCACATGAAAGGTTTCAAGAGACAGGAGAGGCCCCCCCATTAACCACATGGAGGACTAGAAGAAGCCTGGAGTCCAAGCCCCCACTCTTCCACTTCTGGGACATTTCCCACCACGCAAAAGATCATCTCCGTTCTACACTCTAACCTTTCCAAGGGGAACAGGGTGACAATTCCATACTTGGCAGAATTTGTCCAGTGTTTCATCCTACTCTCCACCAGGTCTTTCCCTGACAGTCTTATACTTTAGTGTCTTGTTGACCTCCCTTCTATAAGGGCTCCCAAATTCCAGTCATCTGGTTTGTGTACTAACACCACCTTTGCAAACCTCTCACTTCCACAAAACACTGAATCTCCCTCCTGTCCATCACAGAAGTGAAGATCTAGCTTATGTTGCCAAATACCAGCTAGAATAAGCTGTTCCACCGGTAAGCTGTAATCTGCTGTTTCCACAAGCCAGAACAGTTTTCCCCTTGATGTGCCTCACAAGGAAGGATCTGCACACAGCAGGTTTTCAGTGAGTTCTTGTTTGGTGAATGGATCATGTCTCTATGACAGGTAGTCTGCCAGGGGTCAGAAGCACAGCTCGGAGTCACACTTCACAGTTTGAGCCCTACTAGCTAGCTGCTTCTCTGGGTCTCAATTTCCTCACCTGAATCATGGGGATAACAATTGCATCTACATCACGGGGTCAGAGAATTGTTGTGATGAATGAATGAGATGATGCATGAAAAAAATTTAGGCGGCTGGTAACTAGTACAGGCTCAATAAATGTTAGATCTTATGACTGCTGCTTCTATTGCCATCATGCTGGGAGTATTTCTACAGGAAAAGCCTAACAACCGACAAAGGGTGAAAACTAAATTATAACAATGGAGTCCTATGGAGTAATCCAGCATGGGCAGAAGAGAAACTGAAATGCCTAACTTCTAGTTTATCTGATTTAAAGCAAATACAGGCAGGCCTGGCCCAGGGATGTTTTTCACCAAAGGTGGTCTGTTACTTGAATGCTGGGAGTTGAACTTATTTAAAAGTACTCTAGACAGATTAATTTGTAATATAACCACTTGCGGTTTCTGGTGTTTAGGACTGGATTTCTGTGTACTCAGTTTCCTGAAGAGACACAAGAGGCAATGCTAGCTACCATGAGACTTCTAGAGACAAGCTAGCCAAATGAGCCTTTCCAAAATTCCACTTCCTGCAAAGATAACAATGAAATAAATCATGAACTCTAAATATAATAATTTGGCCAGTGCTAACCATACCACCTCCCCAATACACATATACTCCCCCCCTTTTCTTGAGCACACCACAAAAGGAACACATGACCATACAGCATCTACTCTCCAGGGCAAAATGGAGGGACAAAGGCACAAAGCAAGCCTCAGAACACACAGGCCACCGTGTTTGCCACATCTATATCAAGAACTGCTTAAACAAAAAATAAAATCAATGACAAAACTCTCAGACGGGTGACCACCCAGGTCCCAGAGCTTACTACAGCAACAGGACCAAACATGCATATACTCTCTTTCTAAAGCAGAGTGTCCACTTTCCTAAGGAGAAAGTAATTTTTAGATCATGTATCCCAATGCCACATTCTTAGCGAGATGACAGGCCTTTGGGTACACGAAGAAGGGACATATCACACATACCCTTAAGACACATCACATGAGGCCAGGCGCAGTGGCTCACACCTGTAATCCCAGTACTTTGGGAGGCTGAGGCAGGCGGATCACGAGGTCAGGAGATCGAGACCATCCTGGCTAACACGGTGAAACCCCATCTCTATTAAAAATACAAAAAAATTAGCCGGGTGTGGTGGCAGGCGCCTGCGGTCCCAGCTACTCGGGAGGCTGAGGCAGGAGAATGGTGTGCACCCAAGAGGCGGAGCTTGCGGTGAGCTGAGGTCACGCCACTGCACTCCAGCCTGGGCGACAGAGCGAGACTCCATCTCAAAAAAAAAAAAAAAGACACATCACATGGCCTGACCTAACTGATGCCACTCTGAACTTCTCTGAGAAAACCTCACTAAAATTCCAAAACATGTATTTATTTATTAGCTTATTTCAGTAATCTCCTCAGGTCCTCAGGAGCTTTATGTAAAATACGTTCAACTTTCGGCCAGGCGTGGTGGCTCACGCCTGTAATCCTAGCACTTCGGGAGGCTGAGGTGGGCGGACTGCCTGAACTCAGGAGTTTGAGACCAGCCTGGGCAACACAGTGAAACCCTGTCTCTACTAAAATACAAAAAATTAGCCGGGCATGGCGGCATGCGCCTGTACAGAGTCCCAGCTCCTCGGGAGGCTGAGACAGGAGAATCGCTTGAACCTGGGAGGTGGAGTGAGATGAGATTGCGCCATTGTACTCCAGCCTGGGCAACAGAGTGAGACTCTGTCTCCAAAAAAAAAAAACACATTCAACTTCATTCAGAGATGATGCAACAGATGGTCTAACATATCCAGAAAACAGCCGTATGTAAGACATGCCAATACCCCACAGCCTAGAGAAACCAACAAACCAGGGCCCCGAGGGGCAACACCACGGTGAGGCAAAAACACAAATGTTTAAGGTAAAACACATTACCCAACAGAGAGTATGTGTGGTCACCACTATCCAGCACTCTTCAAAATAAGTAGCTGTGGATGGGTTATCCAAAAGTGAGCTGATACATGCTTGTCAGCAGAAACTGGTTTCTAAATGTACTATCACCACCAATTTTGGATATTCATAACAAGGCAATTATCTAGTATGCTGTATTTATAACACACTTCTCATTTGACCTCTAAATCTACACATCTGCTTAGGTCACACTGAAGTGAAAGACTCCAAGTTGTTTGTAGAGTACCTTAAAATTTAAATTTTCAAAAATACGCTTAAGTCCAGTTTTTAAAGTTTTCTTCCCAGCCATCTCCTCACCAAGCTATTCCAATCAGAAAAAGTGAGGAGTTAGAAGGTCTTTGTTGAGTTTTGTTCCCATCTATTCAATTCATCTGACCAAATACAGGGCTGGGCCAGGCGCAGTGGCTCATGCCTGTAATCCCAGCACTTTGGGAGGCCAAAGCAGGAGGATCACTTGAATCCAAGAGTTCGAAACCAGCCCGGGCAACATAGTAAAACCCCACCTCTACAAAAATTTTAAAAATTAGCCAGGCATGGTGGTGCCCGCCTGTAGTCCCAGCTACTCAGGAGGCTGAGGTAGGAAGATCACTGGAACCTGGGAGGTCGAGACTGCAGTTGAGCCATGATCACAACACTGGACTCCAGTATGGGTGACACAACAAAACTCCATTCCTTAAAAAAGAAAAAAAAAAAAAAAAAGACATGGAAATTCACGTTCTCCTCAGTATACTACCTGGGGCCCAAAGGAATGTTCAGGTTATATCCATCAGGGTTGATACCTTATAAAAGAGAAGCTTCTTTGGAGCATGCTCACCTGAGGTTTTGATGAGTTATTTGGATGATATTAGAGAAAAGCATTACCCAAAATGGGAGCCCAATAAGACTTTCATGTGAGACCATCTTAAAGGCTGGTGGCCCAACTCACACAGAAGGGGATGGGCCATGCATCCAAGTGAGGCAGGCACCTTCCCTTGGGAAGCAGAAATCCTAAGTAGGTGACAGCCACTTGCTGAGTGGCCGGAGCACACCCTGATGGAAGTCTCAGGGTCAGATTGCACCCTGCCTCCCTGCATTGCATCAAGCAGGGCAGCACACCTGCACTCCAGCTTCTAGTGTGTACCAACTCAGTGGAGAACATGTCACTGTTGGTTTTGTTCCAAAAAGATTTTGTTTGCCATTAAAAAAAAAAAAAAGTTAATTAACGTAGTAGAAACCAAAGGACTGCCTGGAGGTAGGGAGCAAGTCAGCCATCACTAGAGGTATTTAAATACCAGCTAGACAATCACTCCATGGGGACAGGTTCCACTCCTTGTGAAAGGGGTCAAATAAATCTCCTTTGGCACCCACAGATCTAGTGGAGGGCCCAACACATTAGATACACAGCAAGTGTTGTTGACTGAATGAACTATGTTTTCACACAGATTACAGGTCAAGCAAAATACTAATGTAACTCTAATATATTAAGGGCATCGGGTGACCACTGAGGTACTTCACATGGTTCCAACTAAGAAATAAGTTGGAAAATTAGGTCATGAAATGAGTTCTGATGCTCCTAAGTAAAAGGCTTGAGTCACTGTGAGAGTCCTAGCTTGGTCCCTACCCAAAGGCTCTTTCCATGAACGCTATGCTCAAGTCAAACAGATAAAGCATCGCTAAAACACACTTCAGTGCTTTTAAGATTTAGGTCTAGGCCGGGTGTGGTAGCTCACACCTGTAATCCCAGCATTTTGGAAGGCCAAGGTGGGTAGATCACTTAAGCCCAGAAGTTCGAGATCAGCCTGGGCAATATAGTAAAATCCTACCTTTACAAAAAATACAAAAATTGGCCAGGCGCAGCGGCTCATGCCTGTAATCCCAACACTTTGGGAGGCTGAGGCGGGTGGATTACCTGAGGTTGGGACTTTGAGACCAGCCTGGCCAACATGGTGAACCCTCATGTCTATTAAAAATACAAAAATTAGCTGGGCGTAGTGGCAGGCGCCTGTAATCCCAGCTACTCAAGAGGCTGAGGCAGGAGGATCACTTGAACCCAGGAGGCAGAGGCTGCGGTGAGCCAATATCATGCCACAGCACTCCAGCCTGGGTGACAGAACAAGACTCTGTCTCAAAAAAAAAAAAAATTAGCCAAGCGTGGTGGCACACTCCTGTAGTCCTAGCTACTCAAGAGGCTGAGGCAGGAGGATCGCTTGATCCCAGGAGGTCGAGGCTCTAGTGAACCGTGATCACACCACTGCACTCCACCCTGTTGACAGAGCGAGGCCTTGTCCCAAAAAAAAAACACAAAATAGGTGTACATCTCATCTAAAAATCATTCAAAAGCTAAGACCATCTACAAGAAATTTTTCCTGTTCCTTTTAGCATCAGGAAACTAAAAGAAGAAAAAGAAGGAGGATAGAACAGGAGGCAGCCATTGGTTTTTTTCCCAATGGTAAGAACATAACGTCTGTTTCTCACTGTTACGTAAGTACTATTCATGCTTCATCCATGCCATGTACTTTTTTTTTCTTCTTGAGAAGGGGTCTCACCCTGTTGCTCAGGCTGGAATGCAGTGGTGCAATCACAGCTCACTGCAGCCTCAACCTCCTGGGTTCAAGTGATCCTCCCACCTCAGTCTCCTGAGTATCTGGGACTACAGGTGTGTACCACCATGCCCGGCTAAGTTTTGTATTTTTTTGTAGAGACACGGTTTTTTACCTTGTTGTCCAGGCCAGTCTCAAACTCCCGACCTCAAGTGATCTGCACTGCTCGGCCTCCCAAAGTGCTGGGATTAGAGGCATAAGCCACCACGCCCGGCCTAGGTACATAATTTTTAATCAACTAAAACACAGTGCAAGTAAAGAAATAGCAAAAAAAGGCGGGCCGGGGGGTAGGGACATAAATATAGCTCTTTAAAAGGTAGAGAACACACCTTGTTCATAAACCCTGATTAATCCAGCGTTTCACTGTCAGAGGCATCATCATTCACTCAGCTGCAGAAGCCAGAGACCAGGAAGTCATGTCTCCCTTCCACGACCCTGCCTCATCGCCAAGCCCCTCCCACCTCTTAAACCTTTATCAAATCTTTCTAAGCTCCCTTTTTCTACTGCCACCACCGGTTTTCAAAGTTTCAAAAACTAGCGTTCTAACTGACATTCTTCCAAACAGAAGGCAAACAGTTGCTTCCTTCTAGCCAGGTCTATTCTCAACTCTGGGTAGGAATAATCTTTAAAAATGCAAATCTCATCATGCTAATCTGGCCTAACACTTTTCGTAGCTTCCCAGAGTTCCTAGCAGCCTGCTCTAGCCCTTATCTACTGCACCATCCCTGTAATTCACTGGTTCTGTGTCTTGTCTTCCTCCACGCTGTGCTTTTCTCATTTTCCTGGACGCACACCTCTCTCCAACCTCAGGGTCTTTGTACAAGCTGTTTTCTGACGCTTTTTCTTTCCTCTCACCCATCCTTCAGATATTAGCTCAAATGTCACTTCCGCAAGGTGCCTTCCTTGACCAGCCTCCCAGCATCTTTCACTCCTCCCACATACACAAAGGCCACATACTGGTAGCACTTAGCACATGTATATAAAAATGACTTCTTAGCTGCTGAACATGTCTCTTTATTTTCTTTTTTTTTTGAGATGGAGTCTCGCTCTGTCACCCAGGCTGGAACGCAGAGCACGATCTCAGCTCACTCAACCTCTGCCTCCAGGGTTCAAGCGATTCGCCTGCCTCAGCCTCCTGAGTAGCTGGGATTACAGATGCCCACCACTACACCCGGCTAATTTTTGTGTTTTTAGTAAAGACGGGGTTTCACCATATTAGCCAGGCTGGTCTCCCAAAGTGCTGGGATTACAGGCGTGAACCAACACGCCCGCCATTTCTTTCGATGCAATATATCCTCTATGAGGCTTTCAACTATCTTTCCCATACCAGTAAACTTGGTGCTTAACACAGTAGCCTTGCATAGTGGATATTCAAATATGTATTGAATCAATAAAAATCTGTAAATGTTAAAAAAAAATAATAACACCATGGGAGGCCAGGTGCAGTGGCTCACGCTTGTAATCCCATCACTTTGGGAGGCCGAGGTGGGTGGACCACCTGAGGTCAGCAGTTCGAGACCAGCCTGGCTAACATGGTGAAACCCTGTCTCTAATAATAAAAAAAAAAACACCATGGGATTGGCAAATTTGGTGGTGAAAAACTATTTTCAAAAGGAGGCTAAATCTCATACTGAATCACACTTCAGGACAGGAGGTTGTGAAGCCTTATTAAGCTTTTGAACAAATGGTTCTCGGAAACCTATTTTCATGATTTAAATACAAATCAAATTCAGAGACATGCAAGTTAAGCCTCCTTTAAATTATACTTGGTTTTAAACTTTTAAGTAGAACACTTTAGCCAAATACATACAGATTTAACTAACCAAGTCATAGAAAACCTGTTTGAGATGTTCACTAGTTTTATAAAATTATCCTCCAAAACATTTAAAATTCCTAAAGCAAAAGAAAAACTGACTTTAAAATAATCTATTTTCTGGGCTGGGAGCGGTGGCTCACACCTGTAATCCCAGCACTTTGGGAGGCCAAGGCGGGTAGATCACATGAGGTTGGGAGTTTGAGACCAGCCTGGCCAACACAGTGAAACCCCGTTTCTACTAAAAATACAAAAATTAGCCAGGTGTGGTGGCATGCGGCTGTAATCCCAGCTACTCGGGAGGGTGAGGTGGGAGAATCGCTTGAACCCAAGAAGTGGAGGTTGCAGTGAGCTGAGATTCCGCCCTTGCACTCCAGTCTGGGAGATAGTACAAGACTCTGTCTCAAAAAAAAAAAAAAATCTATTTTCTGTATTGGAGAGGAAAATATACGAGCCTCCTGATAAATAAAACTATGTTAGAATATTATATCTGAATGTATCTGCCAGATCTGAGCCTAAACTCTAGTTAGCAGGTAAGCACTTATTAAAAAATATTTATAGTAATGTATTTTTAATCAACCAGGATTTCATCTTGTATAAAAAATACCAAGAACTTCCACACACTATGTCGTTTTTTCCTTTTTGCTTTTTAAAATTCATGTCAGGCTCAGTGGCTCATACCTCATACCTGTAATCTCAACACTTTAGGAGGCTGAGGTAGGAGGACTGCTCGATCCCAGGAGTTTAGGAATTTGAGACCAGCCTGAGCAACATAGAGAGACCCTGTCGCAAAAAAAAAAAAAAAAAAAAATCATTGTTTAAAAAGGAAACCTGGTGGGGCGTGGTGGCTCACGCCTGTAATCCCAGCACTCCGGGAGTCCGAGGTGGACGGATCACCTGAGGTCAGGAGTTCGAAACTAGCCTGGCCAACATGGTGAAACCCCATCTCTACTAAAAAAAAAATACAAAAATTAGCTGGGCATGGTGGTAGACACCTGAAATCCCAGCTACTCGGGAGGCTAAGAGAATCGCTTGAACCTAGGAGGTGGAAGTTGCAGTGAGCCAAGACTGTGCCATTGCACTGCAGCCTGGGTGAAAAGAGTAAAACACTTCGTCTCAAAAAAAAAAAAAAAACAAAAACAAAAAACAGGAAACCTATTCACATGGTTCACCTTTGGGTTTCAGAACACCCACCCCATCTTCCTGGTTATCTCCCCTATTTCTGAAGACATATCTACCTCTTTTATGAGAAAATTAAGGTTTTGATTTTGTATATTCAGAGAAATGTTTTGTTTTTTACAATGAAGTGTCAGAATAAAGGGAGCTCCCCTAAAAAGTAAAAATGATTCTTTTTAAAATAGGATCTAAAATCAACTATTATCACATGTATATTGCATATACACAGACACATACAAACACATAAAGCAAGATTTATACCCTGTAGGTTTCTGGCTTGATATTCTGTTTTAAATCCTACGAGTAATGGAAAGAAGAGAAGTTAAATTATACACAGACCAACACTCCTATTAACTCACACCACTAATGAAACAAAACTCTAACTAAGCAGAGAAAATGGGCCCACACATTGGAGCTCTGAAATGATTTTGGTCTTTGATCTGTGTGCCCATCTCTCCTATTTAATGTAAACTTCAAATCAACAGCCATGAAAAATGGTTATAATTAGTAAAGGCCCCAGTGTGACAGCTTTTAGCGCAACCAGGCATTAACAAGGAGTTTTTTCACTTTTACATTAAGCTGAGCCAACTTTTATTTTAGAATTTCTGTAATTCAAAATTCTTTCCCACCAAAGCACTTAATTCTTTCCCACCTAGCACCACCTTCTGCATGACGGGTATGCTGAAATCGTTAGTTCATGTCTACTTCCTTCATTGAATTTGTAGCACTATTTAGGCCTAGCTTCCAAATTACATGTGGCTATTCTCCAAAATCTTCAGAAACTCTCATTTTTGTATCAGAATCAATACACAGTGGTGAGTGAGCACCAACTATGCAATCGTTCTAGGTACAGGAGATGGAAAAATATTCTTGAAGTGAGAGAAACATGTTAACAGATAAATTACAACAGACAAGACTTGACAGAAGGGGGTAAAAGTTATTCACAACAGAAGAGCTAATTCTCCATAGAAGAGGTAGTATTTAAGCTGGGTCTTGAAAAAAGAGTACAAAATCTTTATTGCTGAAGGAAGGGAATGGGGACGCAACAGAATGAACAATCCAGGCAACAGGAGGCAGTAAGAATCAATTCAGTGTGGCAGTGGGGTAGAAGAGAGTGACAAGAGCTGAGACTAGAAATTCAGCTTGGAAGCAGACGAAGTTCCTTGTATGCCAAGTTAAGGAGTTTGGATTTCTTCCTGTAGACAACAGAGAGCCAAGAGATGTTTTTAAGCAGGCAAACACCACGCACAGCTTTAGTTCTGATGATTCCGGCAGCAGAGTGGAGGATGAACTGCAGTAGGGAGAAACTGGTGGCAGGAAATTAACTTGGGAGGCGTTTGTGACTTGATGAGGGCCTTAAGTCAGAAACGATAGAACAGCCAATGCCAGGGCCAGACTGGAGTGTGGTTTTGCAGAGGGCCTGGTGACTGACTGAACATTGGGGCAGGACAGACATACGTCAGGATGGCAGTAAGACTCCTGGCCTAGAAGGCTGGGTGGATGGTGATCACCTTCCAGAAGGAAGGGAGAGGACTTTCATTTTTACAAGTACCTGCAGGGTAAGGTTCTTGCAGGGTGATCAGGGTGACAAAAGGTTCAAGCTTAGGAGAAGTTGTAAATGGAGATATAGAGTTGGGAGTTGGCAGTTTATAGTTAGAGGAGAAGGCAGAAAAGCACCAGAACGCAGAGTGCACTCTGCAGGAACAGGACTCGTTACCAGGTATGGGACTGCAAAGGTGGCTGCAGAGCAATGGCCCTGAGCACCATCAGTGCGACCGACACCAATGGGACACTGACTAACCGCTGGTTTAGATGTAAAAAGAGCTATCTTCAAGTATTGCACATGTCTATAAAGTGGGAGCCCAGGCCACTCTAGGGGTGACTCTGCCTACCACTGGCAGCCCTTCCTTTTCTGGAATTCAATCTCTGTCTCCCTGTTTTCTTCTCCCCTCCATGGTTTCCTTACCTCCTGTCTGTGTGATAGGCTGGGGGGTCGGGGGGAAGGCCAAGGGTCAGATCAGTAACACTTGCTGGCTAAAAGATCACTCCTGTCACTGTATTAGACATTTCTGGTCTGAGGCCTGGGGTCCCTTAACATAAAATGAATCACCGCCTCCTACCCGGCATCCCCTTACTCCCTCCCTATCCCTCCCAACCACAGCAGCTGGCAGCCATCCACCCTCTCAAGAGGAGATGTATGGACAGAGGACCCGGCTCAGAAACACTGCCCTATAAAAACGGCAGACAGTTATGTAAGAATTTTGCAAAAACTTGAGGAAATAAAATAAGGGAGACTACCAATGCAAAAACATTAACTGTTAAGCAAGTAAGGGCTAGTTCAAACACTTAAAAAAAAAAAAAAAAAGGTATACTCCACATAACTTAGAACATGAAGGAGGCTGCAGATGACAGCATCAGAGCAAGTTTCCCAAATAACTGAAGAGGTGACTGGGAAAGCTGAGCCATCTACCAGAACAGCTTCACAAAGCCAATGAATCTAGTTTGTTTTAGAAGTAGATGACTTCTAGAATTTTCATTTACTATGGGGTTTTCAAATATATTTAATGCCACTTAATGTTTTCCTCAACCCCAAATTTTCTGTGAAACTTCAAACTTGCCAACCATGGTACCTCAGAGGCAAGTAAGAGCTTACTTGCTTACTTGCTTTATGGAATTTCAGGCAGTGCACCCAGTGGACTTGTAGATGAGACCCAGGCCACGACTACCGTACCTTTCAAGCAGGCTTTCTCAAACCTCAGCTCTGCTGACGTATGGGGGTAGTTCTGTGCACTCTAAGATGTTGAGCAGCATCTTTGGGGTCTACGCACTAAAGGCCAGTAGCAACTCCCCGCTGCCAACCCCCCACCAGAAACACTTAAAAATGTCTCCAGACAGTGCCAAAATTCCCCTGGGGGCAAAACCACCAGGTTGAGAACCACTTCTTCAAAGAGTAAGCCCCAAGCTTGTCATCAGCTTTTTCCTTAAAACTCATCCCTCAGCCTGATCAACATGGTGAAACCCTGTCACTACTAAAAATACAAAAGTTAGCTGGGTGTGGTGGTGTGTGCCTGTAGTCCCACCTGCTCAGGAGACTGAGGCAGGAGAATCGCTTGAATCCTGGAGGTGGAGGTTGCAGACAGCCAAGACTGTGCCACTGTACTCCATCCTGGGCCACAGCAAGACTCCGCCTCACCTAAGTGAACCACATTAAGAAGAATTTGCTAGTTCTGTTAGTCTCCCAGCACTAAAAACAAAAACAAAGTGCTGCATTTCCCCAATTTGAACATAAACTCCTAGGCAAAATTTGACTAAGGTAATGGAGGTGTGCAAAATTCTGGAAAGGAAATCCAGAATGGATACCCACAAAGCTTCCTGAGCTCGAAATATACCACTTTCTTCCATTTATAGATTTTGACTTTCTGGAACATCTACTTTATCCTTACAACAATCTCATGAGGTAGAAAGGCTACTAAAAAGATATGTATCATCACAATTCATCAAGAGAAATGCTACCAAGAGCAAAAGTGCTTTTTAAAATTTCCTTATACCTTCAAACTCAATTAGGTTTATTTTGAAAAGGATCTGGTCTTATTTAAAAACCACACACCATACACATAGAGATAAATAGGCAATATATATTTAATGCTGCTAAGTCCTCTTGAGGTCAAGCTGACTCTAAAAAGCAGCTGTTCTACAGGGCTAGGCTGGAGTTAGGAGTTCTGGGTTCCAAGTTTGATTTATTATCAGCCCCTGGGTGGACCACGGCGCAGCTGTAAAATGGGTCAACATACCCACCCAACTCTCATAGTGTTCCTCTAAGCATACACTTGGAATCTTTGCTAAAGGCCTCCACAAAAGCAGGGTGAAATTAACTAAGTCCTAGAAGGTATATCTGAATGAAAAAGAAAATTTTAAAGTGATTAAACCACCAGAAGTATCACACACTTTTATAACAATCCTATCCCATAGTCTCTGAAAAGGGGGAAAGAGATGAAATACCAAGCAAGCTAGAGAAAAACAAATAGAGCATTTAAAAGCTTTATCTAATTACCCCCACTGAGACGTTTTCTCTTCAGTCTGGCTGTCTGACAATGCCTGTGGGGGTTTTCATTCTCTTTCTCCACCCACCCTCATGATGTCTGCAAGCCCTCAGGTGAATCCCTGCAGGAGCAGTCAGTACCCAGTCCCGGGACTTTACAGAGGTTTTCGAATTCTCTTAGCATTACTTGCTTGAATCACACTGAACAAACAGTCTCCACCCTCTCCCACTGCTTTTGTCTGAAGCACCTATTCACAGGCAGCCACCTTTACTGATGGGCAGACTGGCTAACTTCAGTACCCTTGAAGTCCCACCAAAAATAAGATGCACCGGTCGCTCCCAGTTTCCTCCTCCCCATCCGCTTCACCCCAACCCGCCACTGCCAACAGCAGAGTGCAATCCCCAGCTACACTCGGCTGCAGTTCAGACCACGGTGAACACCAGGGAACGTGACAAGAGAAATTGAGCGGAGCACAGCCGATGACACTACTGACAGGACTGCTAACAAAAAAGGAAAAACCCCTCTCCACCTTCCTCATTCTTTTACCTCCGTAGTAATGAAAACAACAGTAGTTTTCTTTTCTGTATTCTGCCTTCTATGGGAGTGGGGGAAATGAAAAATAAGTGATGCATTTCAGAGAGCACACCGTATGCCTCCCTCTGGGTTTCATACAGTGTACCTTTTACCTTTGATATAAGGGGAGGTCCCTGCAACCCTCACCCCCGTGTGGAAATCACTGTCTGACCCTTGCTCTTTGAAAAGTGCCATGGCTACTTCTACTCAAAAATCACTGTCTAAATCAGGAAAGAAAGAGAGAAAAGAAACAGAAAGAAAATTCATTTATCAATTTCTTAATTATATTTGGACATAAAAAATATGACTCAACACTGCCTGTTCAATAGGTCAGATGTACACAAATTAACCTTGAAGCAGGGAAGCTTTTGGCTTACAACAGGCTTACCATTCAACCAAGAGATGATAGTTACTAATCATGGCTTCAATTAGATTTCAACCATTTTATCTCAATGAAAAACTTCAAGATACTTGAACACACTTATGCCAGAAATGTAATATACATCACACCTATTTTTGTTTTCTAACATTTGGCCAGTCCTTCCAAAGGTACTCTGAACCTAATATAATTATTTTTAAAAAGATATCTATCAACTGGGCAGAATGAACTGCACTAGGGAGCTGGAATGAAATGGAGGAGGAGCCCTATCAAAACCTAATCTAAGGGAATGGTAATCTCAGTAAAGGGGGAAAGAAAGCTATTGTCCCCTTATCAGGACTGACTACATTGCATACTTTCTATTGATACTAAATTGCATTTCTATCTTTGAATACAAATCTGTTTGATGCAGAATAAAAGACATAACTTTATGGATTATGCAGAATTTCCAAAACAAACCAAGGAATCAGTTATTAATACTAGAAATAAGAGGGTACTATACACACAAATCCTCAGGAAGGTTCAACCTGAACACATTGGTAATAGTCAAGAAGTCCACCAGACAAGCTGCCATCTGACACCAAAAGGCTGGTCATAGAGTACTGAACTTCAATTAAAGACACTTACAAAAGAAAGAGATTATTTCAATATAATAACAAAACCAAAACAAACTTTAACATCCTACCTTCCCAGGTCAAAGGACATAGAAGATTCAGAAATTAACTAAACCTAGTAAATAATGTAAAACAGGGAATGACTCCCTTTCAAAAATGCTTCGGTTAATTTTAGCATCCTTCTGTTTAGCTGCTTAGCAACCCTTATCCTATGACCTTCTAAGCACCACCTACTTTTCAGAAGGATAATGAATAGAAACATCAAAAGAATTCACTTCTGTTTCCAAAGAATATATTTAACCAATTCTTATAGGAGTGAAATTTATATTAATTATGCCGAGCAAAATCCTAAAAGGGTAGCATTTTAAAACTTCATTAACTAGGACATTTCCTTAGCTGAAGGTGATAAATGATGTTAGCAAGCAAGCATAAGATAGCAAGCAAAGACTTCCTAACTGACCTCAGAAGTGGAATAACCCAACAGTTCAAAATTGAAGAGCAAAAACGACCTAAGGCAGCTACACTGTACAGTGCCTGGCACACAGCAGGTAACCAATAAACTGCTGTTGATCAGATGCTGGACTAATATGTGTAGGTTTATTTTCTTCCTTCAACATGTTGTACCTGTGCTGGATACAAATAAGGCCTTGGGAGTCTGCCTGAAGAAATTTAAAAGACCCTTCAATCAAAAGGTCGCTTGTTGGATGATGTAACTAGTTAGGAATGGATGCACCACCTATACCAGCTCAATAAGACCCATGTTCCCCATCGCATAACAAACACTTGTCTGCCATAAAGGCTTAGAGTCTAATTTTCTGATGAGAAATAAAGCAGTATCTAGAAAAACCCAGAGAATGATATTCCACATAACAGTAAGCATCAGCAGCATTTCTTAAGAGTATTACACATACAGCAAATCCTCTTTAAAAACAAGACATTCTAAAATGCAACCAGTTTAGCAGTATTTTTAAGACAAAGACAATGCAAGTTCATTAACCTAAAATGGAGCACAAGCTAAGCAAATAACTAAATCAAAGAGTTCTTCTCTCCTTTTCTTTTGTAAAAATGGGGGAAAGGTATTTTTTTTAACACATTTAAAACTTGATTAAAGCCATTCAAATGTTTAATTCATCAGCGTAACCAAAGCTCAAAGCACATCAAAGCAAGACCCATCAGCGGGTACCCAGAAGGCTCCCTCCAAAGGGCAGAGGTAAACACGTACATACATACATACATACATACATACACACACACACACACACACAACACACACACACACCACCCCTAAAATTAGTGATCCGTCTTTGTATAAATTACTTGTAGAGTAGCTCGAACCCATTCCTTCAAAAGTTCTGTGGACTCTTGAAGATAGCACAAAACTCAACGTTTGTTTTTCAAAGAGGTTTTAGCCAACACTTTGGCCTCTATCTAACTCAGACTTCCGGGTTGAAATATGTCTTAGAAACTATACCTGCCTACTTGAAACAGCACCAAATCTAGAGGATGATTTTCATGGGTGTGAAAAAACAAAACTAAACCACATTCTTTTCTTGGCAGTTCTCTTTTCCCCACCTTCCACTTCAATTAAACTTATTTCAGAATCAACTCGCACACATGCAGGGTCCACTACATATATAAAGGGGAAAAAATATCAAAAATAAGGGAGATGCACTAGCAACTCTGCCTTCGCAGAAATCATTTCAAGTCTTCTTAAGACACAAATTCCTCGCTATTTCCAGCAACACCATTCAACAGGCAAACTTTATTTCCACTGGCTTTTAAAGAGCTAAGCTTAAATCTAAACTCTAAGAGGGTTCAATTTTCTACTAATGAAAACCCCCGGACAGGTTTTTCAACATACCAAAACGTTATATTTTTTTATTCACCCTTTTGTCTCTCTCCACATTCACCACCATCACAAACAACAGCAGCAGGAGCATCCTCAAAAGAAGAAAACCCCTCCAAAGTGCCCCGAATGTGTGCTGCTGCTGGCTCTGAAGCCGTGTAGAATTTCGTAATGGAATGTGAACTGCTCGTCCGGATCTGGGCTCACGTTCTATCTCCTAACCAGTAAGGAGCGAGGGAGGGCAAATCTGCTGAGCAAGGAGAAATACTTTCCTCCTCTTTTATAACCCATCACGGATGCACGGCGGCCGAGGGGCGCGAGCTGCACGCGGCGCCTGTCAAGCGGCCCCGGCCCGCACCCCGTGGGGTCCCCGCGTCCCCCAGCTCCCCGCCCCGCCCAGAGAGAAAGGTGGCCTCGCCCATCGGTGGGCTCGGCCGACGCGCCCCGCACTCACGCGCGGCCGCGGAGCAGGTCACATCCTCGACGCGCCCTTGGCCCGGTCCAGAAAACACGCCGCTTCCCAGGGAGGGGGTCGGCGACGGGAAGGACCTCCCCTGCTCCTTAGCAACCATTAAGGTCGCAGTTTCCTAAGAGACCGCGAGCGGGGAGGGGGTGCGGGGGGCCCGGCCCGAGGCTTGTGCGGGAAGTTGGGGGCGGGGGGGCAGCAACAGGCCCCCTCCCCCCACCCAGCTAGACGCTGGGGGCCGGAATGGGAGGAGGAAGGGAAGCCCCAGTACTCGTGAAAAACTGGTCCAGCGGGCGGCGGACAAAAGTTTCCGAGCGCGCTCCACAGCTGGGCGGCGGAGCGGGCCCCGGCGGCCGGCCCCGCCTCGGATGCTCCCGGCCTCCTTCCTGCGCTCGTGACGGCGCCGAGCCCCCCACCACCCCCCCGCCCGCGAGGCAGGCTAGCTCCACACCGAGGACTCCCACGAAAACACGCACCCTGCCAACGGAAGGGCGAGGGAACAATACGTGCCCGCACGGCTAAGGCCCGGTCCCCTCCTCCCCTGGCCCCCCGGGGCGGTGGTCGGCGTGACCACGACCGCCAGCCGGGAACCGGCGAGGGCGCGGGGCTGCCCGCAGCCCCCTCCCGGCCGGCGCCGTCCGCCCGGGAGGATCAAAGTCCGCAGAGCAGGGCGCGGCGGATGCTCCCACCGAGCAGCCCCGAGCAGGCACCCCCGCGCGAGCACCCCGGGCAGGCACCCCCGGATACCTTACGGCGGCGGCGGGAGGGCAGGCGCCGTCATCTCCGCGCTTCCCGGCCCGAGAGGGACTCGAAAGTATGTAGGAGAAAAGTTTCCCCTCCCACATGGGGGGGAGGATGTCGAGGGAGAGAGGGCGGAAGATGGAGAGCAGCGCTGGGAAGATGTTTCTGGCCGGCGGTGCGCGCACCATCCGAGTCCCGGCGGTGCTGGTTAAAAATAAACTCGGCGGCGCGGGTCGGGCCGGATTCCTGCGCTCGGACGGCTAATATGGATGCGCATCAGGTCCTGCTGGCGGGGCGCTGCGGCGGCTCGCGCTGGGAGCTGGTTGGCAGAGCCGGCGGCTCGGGAAAGGGAAAAGAGCGGAGGAAGGGGAGGAGGAGGAGGGGGAGGAACGGCCCGGCGCGCAGCCCGAGGGGAGAGGGCTGCCCCGCTCATCCCTGGCCGCACCGCCGGCCCGAGCGCACGCTACGCGGAGTGAGGCGTGCGGGTCCCCGGCTCCGGGACACACCGAGTTTCAAAAGTACAACGCGCTCTGCAGACTTCACCCTCCCCATCCCCAAAGTTCTTTAAAAGGTCGCTCCGGCTGTGCCCCAGACTTCTCGCTGCCGCCGGAGTACCGCGAGTCGGAACCCGGGGCACGTACTTACGGCCGGGCAGGACGCTTGGCTCCCAGGCATGATGCGTTGGGGACCGGTGGGCTTCAGGGAGAGACCGAGGAGAGATGCAAACTTGTTCCGGAAAAGGAATCAAAATGGCGTTTCTGGATGTGCAAAGTTCATCAACTCCGCAGTCACTTCCCCTCCTCCTCTTCTCCCACAGGGAGGGAGGTGGGCGAGGAGCTGGCGACCCCGGCGCCCCAGCCGTCGTCCCGGCCCCCGTCTCGGCCCCCCGCCCAGCTTCCTCGCCCGCACGCTCGGAGTCTCGCTCTCCCCCTCTCACCCTGATAAGTAGACACATCACGTGTTGCTCCTGCGAGTCTCCTGGGGACGTGTTACTGAGCGGCCGCGGCGGCGGCGGCGGCGGCGGCGGCGACGCTCGGACTGGGGGGGTGAGGGGGAGGACCGCGGTACCCGCCTGTCCCCACCGCCGCCCCCGCCCCGACTTTAGCAGGGTGACCGCAGTTGCCATCCCGGGATGGATGGAGGTGGAGTCCCCTCCCCACCCCCCACCGCAGCCCCAGGTTTGCCCTACGCCCTCCCAAGGCGCCCCGGGCCATGGGAGGGCCGGGCTGACCGAGGGGAAGGGTCCGGGAGGCCGCGACTGAGTGCGATCCCAATGGTCCCGTTGCTCGCCGGCCACCTTATTCTGCCACCGCGCCCCCTCCCCTGCAGCCCCTCGGCGCGGGCGACTCCCCGCCCCCGGCTTTCCATCACTTCACTCCGCAGTTTGTTTCACTATTTTAACGGAGGCGGGGGAGACACGGTGATGCCCCGGAATTGCGAGAGGGGCACCTCGGAGGCGCTGGAGTTGGGGGGATGGGGGGCGTAGGGCTCGGGGCCCTGGCCTGACGCCGCCCCTCTGGGTCTCTGAGGCATCTGCGAGAGGGAGCCCCGCCCGCGGCGTTTCCTTTCCACGCGGTCCTCGCTCTGCATCCAGGTGGGGCGAGTGGATGATGGGGCAGCAGATTAAGGAGCAGGCGCTTCACCCCGCCCCTAGCTTCGAGCCGTTTCTCTCCCGGGGCCATCCTTCTTACTCGGGCTGCCGCCCTGAGCGTGCTCGCCGTCTAACAAACTCAACTCCGACCCGACTTTGGTCCCCTTCCCCTACCCACACCCCACAAAGGATGCTTCAGCGAGGAACTGCCGTGGCCGCCAGGGGCTGAGGACGGTTCCTGCCGCCACTGTGTCCCCACCCCGCGATGGAATGGCTGATGCTGTGTCATCCACGTCGCCCTCCAAGGCTTCAGAGAAGCCACACGCAGTATCTCTTTCTCTCAGAGGGCTCCTGTTTCAACTCTGAAAAGCAGGGGCCCTTCTCCGAGCCGCCCTCCATCTCTCCAGCTCCTGCCACCACGCTTCGCACTGGCTGCCTTGCCCCAAGTTATCACGGAGCCCAGAGAAACCAGGCCTGGGCTGTGCTTCCTCCATAAAGCAGCTGACATGTTTCCAACTGTTAATACTTCTCCTACGGAGGTTCTGAAAGGGGTCTGTTCTCAGCCTTTGGAAACATCTTCAGAAAGATAAGGATGATTGTGGTTGTTGAAAATAAACACCCCCCCCCGGCCCCCCTAGTTCTAAAGAAGAATGTCCAAAGAATACTACAGTAGAATTAAGCATTTGAGTCTGGTTAGGCAAAATGATGTTATGCAGGCAGAAAGCTGGCTACTTTCTATTTACTATGACCTTTGACCCTGGCTCCACCACACCAGCTCCTCTGAGAAGGCTTGAACACCATGGAGAGTTGTAAGCCCAACTGTGGGCCTTTAATTTGAGCCCTTCCATTGACCTCTAGTTTTCAGGGCTGCAGACAGAAATGTCTGTCTCGGGATGGGTCCTGGCCAGAATAGAACTCTTTAGAACCAAGGAAAAGCAGCTGGACCATTAGGTCTGATATGAGGTAAGCAGGCTAAACCACTGCCCAAGAAGGAGCTGATTCAGCTGGCTGTTTCTCTGACTTTCAGTCATCAAAATTAAGTTTTCGGAACCTGTTATGTTTCCCAGGGTCTACTGTTTACTGAAGAAAACTCCATCCAGAGAAATTTTAGTGGTTGCATTTTTCTGAGCCTCCCCCAACCCCGCCGCCCCCAAATGGATTATCAAATGCTTTTTTGAAGACAGGCCAGTCTTGGAGGAGATGGGCAGGTCTCTAGACAGGAATAATAGTTCACATTGCCATCACAGAACAGGTGTCTTGTGTTTCTAAGTTGTAATGTGTTCCAATGAGGGCAGAGGAAGGGCCCTGTGGGGAATGCTACTTTATTTACTCACTTTATCTCTGATTCAGGAGCTAGCCTTTCCTGGTCTCCCCATTCAGGCATAAGTTTTGAATAGGAAAAATATCAAAATTGGAATTTTATGCATAATTTAGCAAATCTCCAATGCTATATGAATTTTCATGACAAATTGCCACCTGTATAATGCCATCTAGAAAATACTTGCAACAAAAAAGATTGATAACAGTTTTACTACAACTTTTTAAAATATTTTCTTTTTTTTTTTGAGGCAGAGCGTCACTCTGTTGCCCGGGCTGGAGTGCAGTGGTGGGATCACAACTCACTGCAGCTTTGAACTCCTGGTCTCAAGTGATCCTCCACCTTTAGCCTCCCAAGTAGCTGGGACTACAGTGCATGTCACCACACCTAGTTAATTTTAAAAGTTTTAGTAGAGAGGAGGTCTTGCTATGTTGCCCAGGCTGGTCTCAGGCTCTAGGGCTCAAGTGATTCTCCCACCTCGGCCTCCCAAATTGCTGGGATTACAGGTGTAAGCCATTGTGCCCAGCCTATTACATGTTATATTTTAAAAATTGGAGTATCATGATGCTGGGCCCTGTGTTTCTCGTTTCTAGCTAATTAATAAACTTGGCAGTCAAACCACCTGTTCAGGAGTCATGCTATCTAAACCATGATGAGATGCCACTTCACACCCACTAGGATGTTTAGAATAAAAAAACAGACAATAAGTGTTGAAGAGAGTATGGAGAAATTGAAACCTTCATACATTGCTGGTGAGAATGTACAATGATGCAGCCACTTTGAAAAATAGCTTGGCAGTTCCTCGAAATGTTAAACATAGAGTTGCCATATGACCCAGCAATTCCGCTCTTAGGTACATAAACAAGAAATGAAAACATATGTCCACACAAAAACTTGTACTCAAGTATTCATAGCAGCACTATTCACAATAGTCAAAAAGTGGGAAACAACTCAAATATTCATCAGTTGGTGGATGGATAAACAAAATGTGATATAGCCATACATAGGCTGTTATTCAACCATCAAAAGGAATGAAGTACTGATGCGTGATACAACATGGATGAATCTTGAAAACATTATGCTAAATGAAAGAAGTCAGACCCAAAAGGACAAATAATGGATGATTCCGTTTATATGAAATGTCCAGAATAGGCAAATTGATAGAGATAGAAAGTAGATTAATGGTTGCCTAGAACTGAGGACTAGGGAGAAGTGGGGATTGACTGTGGGGTTTCTTTTTGGGATGCTAAAAATATAGTAGGTCAGACTACCCCTCTCCCCACCTCCTCCCTCCTCCCTCCTCTTTCCACCTCTCCCCTTCCCCCTCCCCGTCTCCCACTCTCTCACTCCCTCTCACTCTGCCATATAAGAAGTATCTTGCTTCTCCTTCACAAAACAACAACAACAACAACAGTGTAGACCAGGCAAGGTGGCTCCTGCTTGTAATTCCAGCACTTCGGGAAGTCAAGGCAGAGGATCGCTTGAGGCCAGGGATTTGAGACCAGCCTGGCCAACATGGTGAAACCCTGTCTCTACTAAAAATACAAAAAATTAGCCGGGCGTGGTGGCGGGTGCCTGTAATCCCAGCTACTTGGGAGCCTGAGGCAGGAGAATCGCTTGAACCCAGGAGGTGGAGGTTGCAGTGAGCTGAGATCGCACCATTGCACTCCCGCGAGACTCTGTCTAAAAAAGAAAAAAAAAAAAAAAAAAAAAAATCCTGGCCAACATGGTGAAACCTGGTCTCTGCTAAAATACAAAAAAAAATTAGCTGGGCGTAGTGGTGTGTGCCTGTAGTCCCAGCTACTCGGGAGGGTTAGGCAGGGGAATCCCTTGAACCCAGGAGGCAGAGGCGGAGATAGCAGTGAGCCAGGATCGCACCACTGCACTCCAGCCTGGCAACAGAGCAAGACACCGTCTCAAGGAAAAATAAAAAAAAATTAAAAACTTAGCCAGATATGGTGGCACATGCTTATAGTCCCAGCTACTTGGGTGTCTGAGGCGGGAAAATCACTTGAGCCTGGTAGATCAAGGGTGCAGTGAGCTATGCTTGTGCCACTGCATTCCAGACTCAGCGACAGAGTGAGACCCTGTCTCAAAAAAATTAAAATTAATTAAAATTAAAATGTTTTAAAATTGATTGTGGTTAGGGTACACGACTCTGAATATACTAAAAATCTATTGAATTGTACATTTTAAATGGGTGAATTGTATGGTATGTGAGTTATATCCCAATAAAGCTGAGCTGTATAGACATATATGGAATTGTGCTGGGTTCTGTAGTGGAGAACTGATACAAAAATGGGTAATTTATAATCTGTGCCTTAAAAGAGCTTGCAATCTAATCTCTGCATCCTCATGATGTAATCACGAAATGCAAAACAACATATAATAAAAAACATTAAATACATACAAAATTCAGTTCAAAGAGATCACTTTTTTTGAGACGTAGTCTAACATATAATAAAAAAACTTAAATACATACAAAATCCAGGAGTTCAGAGCAAAGAGATCACTTCTTTTTTTTTTCTTTTTTTCTTTTTATTTTTTTGAGACATAGTCTCACTCTGTTGCCCAGGCTAGAGTGCAGTGGTGCGATATCAGCTCACTGCAACCTTTGCCTCCCGGGTTCAAGCAATTCTCCTGCCTCAGCCTCCTAAGTAGCTGGGATTACAGGTACTCACCACCATGCCCAGCTAATTTTTGTATTTTTAGTACAGATAGGGTTTACCATGTTGACCAAGTTGGTCTCAAACTCCTGACCTCAAGTGATCCTCCCGCCTCGGCCTCCCAAAGTGCCAGGATTACAGGTGTAAGCCACTGTGCCCAGCAGAAATCACTTCTTTTTTTCTTTTCTTTTCCTTCTTTCTTTCTTTCTTTTTTTTTTTTTTTTTTTTGAGACAGAGTCTCACTCTGTTGCCCAGGCTAGAGTGCAATGGCGCAATCTCGGCTCACTGCAACCTCTGCCTTCTGGGTTCAAGCTATTCTACCGCCTCAGCCTCCTGAGTGGCTTGGATTATAGGTGCCCGTCATCATGCCCAGCTAATTTTTGTATTTTTGTAGAGATGGGGTTTCACCATGTTGGCCAGGCTGATCTTTTTTTTTTTTTTTTTTTTTTTTGAATTTCGCTCTTGTTGCCCAGGCTGGAGTGCAATGGTACGATCTTGGCTCACTGCAACCTCTGCCTTTCGGGTTCAAGCAATCCTCCTCCCTCAGCTTTCTGAGTAGTTGGGATTACAGGCATGCGCCACCACGCCCAGCTAATTTTGTATTTTTAGTACAGACGGGGTTTCTCCAGGTTGGTCAGGCTGGTCTTGAACTCCTGCCCGCCTCTGCTTCCCAAAGTGCTGGGATTACAGGTGTGAGCCACCGCCCCTAGCCAAGATCAGTTCTAAGAAGAGTGATCAGGGAAAGCTTCATGGAAGAGAAAGTAATGGATTTGGGCCATGGAGAATGACTAGAAATTCAGTAGATGAAGATTGGGAATTAAAAACAGCAGCAGATGCAAGAGCACAATTGTAACAAATTATGGGTCCCACTCGGAGACCAGTAAGGATTACAGCTTGGCTGAATATAACATTTACAGGAATAGATGGGTGATGAGACTAAAAGGTAGATAAGCTGAGCCTGTCCCACGAAGACTTCTGAATATTGGCTGTGGAAAAGCTTAGGTACCAAGGGCCTGAACTAGGGTGAGGGTAGAGGACGTCAAGAAGCGCTTCAGAGGAAGAACTCACAGAGAAGCAAGCGGTAGACCCGTAATGGAGGGGGAACAAGGGATGGGCGGTGAGGTGCAGAAATCAGGGCCAAGATGATGCCTGGGTCTTAGCTAGGTAGCTGACAGAAGGACAAAAATGAGAAAGTCAGGGAGAAGGGGAACCCATTTGAGGTGGAAGGTGACAGAGTAGGTGATATTGAGCCTGGAGGTAGAAATAAATGGAAAACAGAGCTAAGCTGTGGAAGAGGATCATGAAGAAAAAAGGTGTGGATGCTGGAGAAGGCCACTTGGATAAGGTCTCACAGCTGTGTAGGTGTCCCCAGGCAGAGAGGAGGGGGCAGGGCACTCCAGCCAGAGTGGGCAGGGAGCTGCAAGCACAAGGGCACAGAGGCATAAAACAAGGTCAGTTTCCTGAACTGCAAATACCACCCTCTGGAGCTGGAGCAGCAGAGGGAGGAGGGGAGGCAGCCAGAGATGGGGCTGTAGGAGTAGCCAGTGGGCCAGATCGCCAAGAGCGCTATGCACAGCGGACTTGGACGTTATCCAGCAGTCAGGCTGTGAAAGGGCTCACGGAGGAGGGTACCATGGAGGATGGTCTGGAGGATGGCAGGATGAGGCAGGAGGGAGAGTTAGGAATTAATAGTAATAGAAGAATTTAGTTAAGCAAGAATAAAGACCTAGGGAGGCACTGGCTGTAGGGGTGGAAGAGGCACTGGCTGTAGAGGTGGAGAGGAATGGATTCATCTGGGACATAATTAGGCCATAGAATCAACAGAACTTGACCAACTGAGTGTGAGAGAAAAGGAAACAATCCGTCTGGAGCACTGACCAAGGTGTGTGGCAACAAAAGAGGTGAAGCTGCCGCAGCAGTTAGCGTGACCCGTGGCAGTGCAGGAAGGACCAGAGACAGGAGATGTCAAGGGGACAGATCCGCAAGGCTTGGTCCCCGTTGGTTGTGGAGTGAGAAGTCGTGGGGTAAAGAAGGCCGATTCTCTGGGCTTGGCCTTAGATAACTGGATAGAGGGTGGGTCCATTCACCAGTGGCATGAGTCGTGGAGGGGGGTGCGACTTGTGGAATTGGAGAGGAGGGGAACTCAGGAGGGAGGCCTAAAGACACATCTAGGTAAAGAGACCATGGACAATGAAAGGCTAGGGCAGGACCCAAGGAAATGCCTGCAATTCAGTGGAAAAAGAAGAGGGAGTGATAAGAGCTCCTTCTCTTTTGCCTCTAAAGAAGCAGAACAGCTAAGGGAAAAGGTGGCCCACAGTGTTAAAACACAGAGAAACCACACAGAATGTGGGATAATAGACATTGGAGACTTGGAGGGGTGGGAGGGTGGCAGGGGGTAAGAGTACTTAATGGTACAATGTACATCATGTGGGTGATGGTTACACTAAAAGGCCACACTTCACCACCGTGCAATATATCCATGTACCAAAACTGCACCTATACCCGTTAAACTTATGCAAAAAGCAAACAAAGAGAAACCAAGGCAAGTGGCAGAAACAAAGGCTGAGAGCTGAGAAAGTGAGTTCATGTGAGTATGGTAGGCAGGGGCCAGAAAGCAAGGGGTTAAACAGTGAGTAGAAGAAGAGGAAGTGAAGGAAGGCCCTGTGCTCTGGCATAAACTTAGGTGAGAAAGGAAAGGAAAGAAAGAAAAATAACAATAGCAATGACCATTAACAGTTAGCATTTATTCAAGGGCTGACTCTGCCCAGGCCCTGCTCCAGGGCCTCCTCTGTATAGTCTGGCTCTATGCCCTCCACCCTCATTCAGGTGGGTGCCATTACCATCCCCATTTTGCAGCTGATGAAACTGAAGCAGAGCAGTTCCTCAACTGCCCAACATCTCCCAGCTGGGAAGGGGTAGCACTGAGATGCAAACCAGGCAGCCTGACCCTGGAGCCCACACTTTTTTATTGTCACTGTCATGGTTGCTGTTGTTAGCCTATTAAGAATTAAATAGTTTACTAATTTTAAAAATATCTACCACAAAAATTAGCTGGACATGGTGGCATGCGCCTGTAATCCCAGTGACTCGGGAGGCTGAGGCAGGAGAATTGCTTGAACCCGGGAGGCGCAGGTTGCAGTGGGCCAAGATTGCGCCATTGCACTCCAGCCTGGGCGACAGAGCAAGACTCCATCTCAAAAAAAAAAAAAACCTACTTAATTGTCTTGACTAATCTCAATAAAACCCTCTTGATTGGAGTTTTGCAGAAGGGCCATTGTTGTCTGTGCAGTTGTTTTACAAGGATTTAATTAGAAGGATAAGTAAGTGCACATTTTTAAGTATTACTAATTTGGTTTATAATCACCCCTCCCTCACATGAACATAAGGTACAAATCTCTTTCTGTTCTCCAAGTATTACGTTCCATATGTGTAGAATACATTCCGAAGCTGTAGCTGGGTATTTTGTAGATTCCAACATGCCTAGCATAGCAAACGGCTAAAGAAGAACTAGCACAGTAGAGTCCACATTTTCAGTGTCTGCACCAGTGGTTCTCAACCAGGTGATTCTGAACCCTAGGGTATGGTTGGCAATGTCTGGAGACATTTTTTGGCTGTCACAAGCTGGGGGAAATGTGCAAATGGCATTTAGTGAGTAGAGGCCAGGGATTCTGCTTAACATACTACACTGCATAGGGAAAGCCCTCCACAGCAAAGAATTATCTGGTCGCAAAGGTTAATAGTGTTGGGGTTGAGAAGCCCTGCTCCACAGTGCCTTGGAAATTATCTCTAGGAGCTGGGTGTGGTGGTGCACACCTATAATCCCAGCTACTTAGGAAGCTGAGGCAGAAGGATCTCTGAGCCCAGGAGTTTAAGACCAGCCTAGGCAACAACATAGCAAGACCCCATCTCTTAAAAAAAATTATCTCTGTGAGTATCAGAATGTGGAGAAGGGGTTTTGGAAGGGTTAAACCACCCAAACAATTTATGTCAACAGGAAAGGAATGCAGACCCAGAGAGGGTGCATATAGAGATGTATGAAACAACGTTGGAAGGAAGGTGACAGAGAGTCTATTGCACAGGAGGAAAGGCAGAGATCAGCCTAGGAAGGAAAAGAGGAATACTTCATCTTCTAAGATGAGAGAGAAGGGGGAAAGAATAGTAGGAACACACTGAGAAATATTAGTGGGAAAAGGCAAGTTGTGGGAGCTGGTATCTGCTGGCCTTGACTGTGTAAGGCAGCTTGAGGAGAGTAGGGGTGGGGCCCAGGGCTGAGGGTAAGGAGAGAAGAAGGCAGGAACTGGTGGTGGAAGACCAGCTGTTTCAACTTCCTTTCAATGCTATGGGCACCCCAGAGGGGAGGAAACTTACAGTGGGAAGGATGACTGGCAGCTGGAAATTCAAATCAGCAAGGCAGACACAAAAGTGTCCAGAAGAGCCACAGATGTCCAGAGGTTTCTGGATGTGATTGGGTGCCAACGTGGGCATGCCCAGGTCCACATGGAGCCAGGAGGATAAGGCGAGAAGGGGCTGAGACCTTGAGAACTGGGAGTGGTCGAGGGGGCCTGAAGATGTGGAAGGAGGCAGGCTTAGTGGCTGGAGGGGTGGCAGGGGGATGAAGCAGGTTCAGGGAAAGCAGGAGGGGTGAGGGTGGGAGACACAGGGTCAGAGCCCTTGAGGGGCAGACCCCAATGACTCTAAGATGGCGTGGAAATCCCAATCACTGGGCTGAGGAGGTGGAGCAGATATGAAGCCAGAATAGAACTTGGTCCTTGACAGAGATGGTCCTGTCTCCGAAAATGAGGAAGCGGAGGGGGTGAGAGGAAAAGTATGGAGCAGCCACTTAGGCTTTTGTGAAGGAGGTGTGTCTTAGAGACTAGAAGAGAGGAAGAGGCAGGTAATCAACAGATGACCCCAGCTTTACCGTAGGTGTGATGGGCTGAAGTGTCCCCCAAAACCCATATGTTGAAGTTCTAAACTCCAGGACCACAGAAAGTGACTGTATTTAGAGAGAGGGCCTTTATTGATTGATGGATTGAGACAGAGTCTTGCTCCGTCGCCCAGGCTGGAGTGCAGTGGTGTGATCTCGGCTCACTGCAACCTTCACCTCCCGGGTTCAAGCGATTCTCCTGCTTCAGCCTCCTGAGGAGCTGGGATTACAGGTGCCCACCACCATGCCCAGCTAGGGTTTCACCATGTTGGACAGGCTGGTCTCGAACTCCTGACTTCAGGTGATCCACCCACCTCGACCTCCCAAAGTGCTGGGATTACAGATGTGAACCACTGCACCTGGCCAAGAAAGGGCTTTTAAAGAGGGGATTAAGGTAAAATGAAGTCTTTAGGGTGGGCCCTGATCCAATGTGGTCTCCTTATCAGAGGAGGAGATGAGGACACAGATACAAAAATAAGGGACGGCCAGGCGCGGTGGCTCATGCCTGTAATCACAGCACTTTGGGAGGCCGAGGGGAGCGGATCACGAGGTCAGGAGATCGAGACCATCCTGGCTAACATGGTGAAACCCTGTCTCTACTAAAAAGACAAAAAATTAGCCAGGTGTGGCAGTGTGTGCCTGTAATCCCAGCTAATCGGGAGGCTGAGGCAAGAGAATCGCTTGAACCCGGGAGGCGGAGGTTGTAGTGAGCCGAGATTGTGCCACTGCACTCCAGCCCAGGTGACAGTGTGAGACTCTGTCTCAAAATAAATAAATAAACAAACAAATAAATAAGTAAATAAATAAAAAAGGGAAGACCACATGAGGGCACAGAAGACAACCATCTGCAAGCCAAAAAGAGGCCTCAGGAGATGGACAACCCTGTCCACACCTTGATTTTGGACTTCCAGCCCCCAGAACTGTGAAGAAATAAAATCTCAGCTGTTTGGCCAAGCACGATGTAGATATAGTATACAGAGTATTGTATATATACTTTTTTTATAGTATATATAGTATAAAAAGTATTGTAAGGCTGGGCATGGCAGCTCATGCCTGTAATCCTAGTACTTTGGGAGGCCGAGGAGGGCGGATCATGAGGTCAAGAGATCGAGACCATCCTGGCCAACATGGTGAAACCCTGTCTCTACTAAAAATACAAAAATTAGCTGGGCGTGGTGGCACGTGCCTGTAGTCCCAGCTACATGGGAGGCTGAGGTAGGAGAATCACTTGAGCACGGAAGGCAGAAGTTGCAGCGAACGGAGATCGCACCACTGCACTCCAGCCTGGCGACAGAGCGAGACTCCATCTCAAAAACAAAAAACAAAAAACAAAAAAAGTATTGTATATATACTTTTTTAGTGTATATATAATATCTATATATACTATGTACGTAATTGTATATATACTATGTACATATGCATACAAATACATATACCTTGTATATACATATAGATGTATTACAGTGTATGTATAATACATATATAAAATATGTATGCATGTGAATACACGTATGTAACATGCACACATATAATATATACATATGTATACATGTACATATATGTACATATATATGCAAAATATATTTGTGCATATATATTTTTTTCAGAGATGGGGTTCCACTCTGTCACACAGGCTGTAGTGCAGTAGCCTGATGATAGCCAACTACAGCCTCAAACTCCTGGACTCAAGCGATCTTCCTGCCTCAGTCTCCCAAGTAGCTAGGAATACAGGCATGCACCACTACACCTGGCTAATTTTTAAATTTTTTATAGAGAAGGGGTCTCGCTATATTGCCCAGGCTGATTTCAAACTCCTAGTCTCAAGTGATCCTCCCACCTTGGCCTCCCAAAGTGCTTGGATTTCAGGCATGAACCACTGCATCAGCCCTTCATATTAAATATTTTTAAATTAGATGTTTTGTTCTCACTTATGAGCTGAAGCTAAATAATGTGTATACACAAACATAAAGTGTGGAATAATAGATACTGGAGACCCAGAAGGGTGAGAGGGGAGTGAGGAATGAGAAATTCCTTAATGGATACAATGTACACTATTTGGGCGATGGTTACACTAAAAACCCAGAGTTCACCACTATGCAATATTTCCATATATCAAAACTGCACTTGTATGTACCCCCTACATTTATACAAAAGAAAAAAAAAAGGAAGAAAAAGAAAATTAGGTGCTTAATAGTCATATTTTGCAATCAAATACATGTACTTTAAACCAATAAAAGTGTTAAGGTTACATCAAATTGCCTTTTTTTTTTGAGACCAACTCTCACTCTATTGCCCAGGCTGGAGTGCAGTGGCATGATCTCAGCTCACTGCAACATCCGCCTCCCAGCTTCAAGCAATTCTGCTGCCTCAGCCTCCCAAGTAGTTGGGACTACAGGTACGTGCCACCATGCCAGGCTAATTTTTTGTATTTTTGGTAGAGACAGGATTTCACTATGTTGCCCAGGCTGGTCTTAAACTCCTGAGCTCAAGCGATCCACCCACCTTGGCCTCCTAAAGTGCTGGGATTACAGGCATGAGCCACCACACCTGGCCAACAATGGCTTATTATTATTTATTATTTATTTATTTATTTATTTATTTATTTATTTTTGAGACAGAGTCTCACTTGTACCCCAGGCTGGAGTGCAGTGGCGCAATCTTGGCTCAATGCAAGCTCCGCCTCCCGGGTTCACGCCATTCTCCTGCCTCAGCCTCCCGAGTAGCTGGGACTACAGGTGCCTGTCACCACGCCCGGCTAACTTTTTGTATTTTTTAAGTAGAGACGGGGTTTCACTGTGTTAACCAGGATGGTCTCCATCTCCTGACCTTGTGATCTGCCCGCCTTGGCCTCCCAAAGTGCTGGGATTACAGGCGTGAGCCACTGCACCCGGCCAACAATGGCTTATTTTGCAGAAATATGTAAACCTGAGTGATATGACTCCATGGTTTGTCAATTTGGTCCCATTATTTCAGAGGAACTTGGGTTAAGTGCTGATTTTCACAGAATTATTTCAATAAATAACCCAAGGTTTACAGAGAATAACATGCACAATTTAAACAGCTGCTAAGTGGTGGAGCCAGGATTGGAATCCAAGTCCTCTGAGTCTACAGCCCAGGTTCTTTCTGTGCACTGTATGGAATGACAGAAAACTTTAAATCCTGATCAGGCTGTAATCCAAGTCTGTAAATTCTGAGAACAATAGATGGTGTTGAGGGGAGAGGGGATGAATGCTTCCAGATACTAATCCTGTGATAAAGCTAGAATGTACATATTGTACACATACTATATACTATGGTACAGTGCTGGTGCAACAACAAATGGAGCAATGGAATCAAACAGAAAACCTGGAAGTATTTGGTGTATGGTAAAATGGCACTTCAAATCAGTGGGGGAAAGAATAAAATTAGTCAATATATGTGGAACAATTTTAGAGGAAAAAAATTCACACCAAATATCCACTTTGCACTAAAGATTAAAACTTCTGTAATCCCAGTACTTTGGGAGGCCGAGACAGGCACATCATGAGGTCAGGAGTTCCAGACCAGCCTGGCTAACATAGTGAAACCGTGTCTCTACTAAAAATACAAAAACTTAGCTGGGCGTGGTGGCAGGCACCTGTAATCCCAGCTACTCGGGAGGCTGAGGCAGGAGAATCGCTTGAACCTGACAGGCAGAGGTTGCAGTGAGCTGAGATCATGCCACTACACTCCAGCCTGGGCAACAAGAGCAAAACTTCATCTCAAAAAGAATAAAAGAAAAAAACAAAAAAACTTACTCCAGGCCAGGCACGGTGGCTCACTCCTGTAATCCCAGCACTTTGGGAAGCTGAGGCGGGAGGACTGCTTGAGCTCATGGGTTCGAGACCAGCCTGGGCAACATGGCAAAACCCCATCTCTATCAGAAATACAATCCCAGCACTTTGGGAGGCAGAGGGGGGGTGGATCATTTGAGGTCAAGAGTTCGAGACCAGCCTGGCCAATATGGTGAAACCATGTGTCTACTAAAAATACAAAAATTAGCCAGGCATGGTGGTGCATGCCTGTAGTCCCAGCTACTTGGGAGGCTGAGGTGGGAGAATCACTTGAACCTGGGAGGCAGAGGTTTCAGCGAGTCAAAATCAGGCCATTGCACTCCAGTCCAGCCTGGATGTCACAGTGAGACTCCATCTCAAAAAAAAAAAAAAAAAAAAACCACCACCACAACAACAAAAACACAGAATTAGCCAAGTATGGTGTTGCACACCTGTAGTCCCAGCTACTTGGGAGGCTGAGGTGGGAGAATGTCTTAAGCCAGGAGATGGAGGCTGCAGTGAGCTGAGATTGTGCCACTGCATTCCAGTCTGGGTGACAGAGCCAGACCCTCTCACAAAAACAAAACAGTTACTCCAAGTGGATTAAAGAGTTAAATGTAAAATATGAAATGATTAAAGAACCAGAACAGGCCAGGCACGGTGGCTCACGCATGTAATCCCAGCACTTTGGGAGGCTGAGGCAGGCGGATCACCTGAGGTCAGGAGTTCCAGACCAGCCTGGCCAACATGGTGAAACCCCGTCTCTACTAAAAATACAAAAATTAGCTGGGCGTGGTGGCGGGTGCCTGTAATCCCAGCTACTCGGGAGGCTGAGGCAGGAGAGTCACTTGAATCCAGGAGGCAAAGGTTGCAGTGAGCCAAGATCACGCCACTGCACTCCAGCCTGGGTGGCAGGCAGAGTAAGACTCCTTCTAAACAAACAAACAAAAAAAGAACCAGAACAAAAGTAGGTAAATATCTATCTGATCTTTGAGGGCGTGGAAGGGTTTTTGAGGAAAAAGAAATAAACCACAAAAGAAAATATATGTATTTTCATTTACATAATTCTAGATACACTACTACAGGTTAAATTAAAATGGAAATTACAAACTAGGAAAAAACATATTTACAGACAGAATTAATTAAGAGCCTCAGTATAAGAAAAGCTTCACTTTATTGATCCCTTATTGGGTATAAGACATGCTAAGCACTTTGCATAAAATATCTCATCATAATCCTATAAAGGAGGTACAATTAGTACCACTTTTTTTTTTCTTCTTGAGACGGAGTCTCACTCTGTCGCCCAGGCTGGAGTGCAATGGCACCATCTCAGCTCACTGCAACCTCCACCTCCCTGGTTCAAGTGATTCTCCTGCCTCAGCCTACTGAGTAGCTGGGATTACAAGGCACACACCACCATGCCTGGCTAATTTTTGTATTTTTAGTAGAGACAGGGTTTCACCCTGTTATACAGGATGGTCTCCATCTCCAGACTGCATGATCCGCCCATCTCAGCCTCCCAAAGTGCTGGGATTACAGGCATGAGCCACCGAGCCCAGCCCAATTTTTTTTTTTTTTTTTTTTTTGAGATAGAGTCTCACTCTGTTGCCCAGGCGGGAGTGCAGTGGCACAATCTCAGCTCACCGCAACCTCCACCTCCCGAGTTCAAGTGATTCTCCTGCCTCAGCCTCCTGGGTAGCTGAGATTACAGGCGCGCACCACCACACCCCACTAATTATTGAATTTTTAGTAGAGATGGGGTTTCACCATGTTGGCCAGGCTGACCTTGAACTCCTGACCTCAGGCGATTCACCCACCTAGGCCTCCCAAAGTGCTGGGATTACAGGCATGAGCCACCACACCCAGCCTAGCTCTACTTTTGAAAATAAAGAAACACCAAATGGCTATGAAGTAATGTGCCCAGGGTCTCATCACTAATAAGCAGCAGAACAGAGATTTGAACATAAAACTTTCTGAGTTCCATGCTTTTGATCTTAATTATTATGCTCTACTCGCTCTTACAAATCAACATGGAAAATAACACCTCAATTGCAAAATGAGCAGAGGATGAGAAGGAACAATTTAAGAAAGAAGACGTAAAAATACTAAAGAAACACCTTTTTAATGTTCAATCTCAAAGAAATGCAAATTAAAACAGGTAGTAAGATTTTTTTTCTTCTATCAAATTTGGCCTCCCAAATGTGCTGGGATTACAGGCGTGAGCCACCGCGCCCAACCAGGATTATACATTCTTAAAAATGTATAACAAGGCCGGGCGCGGTGGCTCACGCCTGTAATCCCAGCACTTTGGGAGGCTGAGGCGGGCAGATCAAAAGGTCAGGAGATCAAGACCATCCTGGCTAACAGGGTGAAACCCTGTCTCTACTAAAAATACAAAAAATTAGCCGGGTGTGGTGGTGGGCACCTGTAGTCCCAGCTACTTGGGAGGCTGAGGCAGGAAAATGGTGTGGACCTGGGAGGCGGAGCTTGCAATGAGCTGAGATCCCGCCACTGCACTCCAGCCTGGGTGACAGAGCGAGACTCCGTCTCAAAAAAAAAAAAAAAATGTATAACTCGGCCAGGCTCACGCCTGTAATCCCAGCACTTCGGGAGGCTGAGGTGGGCAGATCACCTGAGGTCAGGAGTTCGAGACCAGACTGACCAAAAGGAGAAACCTCGCATCTACTAAAAATACAAAATTAGTTGGGCGTGGTGGCGCATGCCTGTAATCCCAGCTACTCGGGAGGCTGAGGCAGGAGAACTGCTTGCCCGGGAAGCGGAGGTTGCGGTGAGCCGAGATTGCGCCACTGCACTCCAGCACTCCGTCTCAAATAAATACATAAATAAATAAATGAAAAATGAAAATGTATAACTCAGTCAGCCACTCAACTTCTAAGAAGAAAAAATTCTAGAAGCTATCTTAAAGAGATACATACTATTTATATAAGAATGATTGTCATTAGATTATTTGCCAGCATGAAAAACTGGAAACAAGCTAAATGTCTACTAACAGAGTTTTTGAACATAAATTTAAATGTATTCACATGAAGAAATGACATGCTAACCATTAACAATCATAAGGTGTAAGGTTATTTCAAATTGGGAATTTTCAAAATACAGTAAGAAAAAAAGCATCTTACATAACTGTATGTGCTGTTTTTATTTTTTAATTTTAATTTTTAATTTTTTTTGAGACTGAATCTCACTCTGTCGCCCAGGCTGGAGTGCAGTGGCATGATCTCGACTCACTGCAACCTCCACCTCCTGGGTTCAAGCAATTCTCCTGCCTCAGCCTCCTGAGTAGCTGGGATTACAGGTGTGTGCCACCACACCCAGCTAATTTTTGTATTTTTAGTAGAAACAGGGTTTCGCTATGTTAGTCAGGGTGGTCTCAATCTCCTGACCTCAGATGATCCGCCTGCCTCGGTCTCCCAAAGTGCTGGGATTACAGGCGTGAGTCACTGCTCCTGGCTAATTTTTGTATTTTTTTAATAGATAGAGTTTCGCCATGTTGCCCAGGCTGGTTTCAAACTCCTGGGCTCAAGCAATTCACTTGCCTTGGCCCTCCCAAAGGGCTAGGTTTACAGCTGTGCACCACTGCACCCAGCTAATATATTGCTTTTATATCAAGAAAACAGTTATCATTAAAATATTAATAAACTTTAACCAGAAGAGTAACTAGTTTAAGATTATAGAATTACTTAAAACAAACCTATCCAATCCGTGACCTGCAGGCTGCATATGCCACAGGACGGCTTTGAATGAAGCACAACATGACTTCGTAAACTCAGCCAGGTGCGCGTGGCTCACGCCTGTAATCCCAGCACTTTGGGAGGTCGAGGTGGTGGATCACTTCAGGTCAGGAGTTTGAGACCAGCCTGGCCAACATGATGAAACCCCATCTTTACTAAAAATACAAAAATTAGCCAGGTGTGTGGTGAATGCCTGTAATCCCAGCTACTTGGGAGGCTGAGGCAGAAGAATCACTTGAACCCAGGAGGCGGAGGTTGCAGCGAGCTGAGATCGTGCCACTGCACTCCAACCTGGGCAACAGAGCGAGACTCGTCTCAAAACAACAACAACAACAACAACAAAAACCCCAAATTCGTAAACTTTCTTAAAACATTATCAGAATTTTTTTTTTTTGCAATTTTTTTTTAAGCTCATCAGCTATCGTTAGTGTTAGTGTATTTTATGTGTGGCCCAAAGACAATTCTTCATCTTCCGATGTGGCTCAAGGACACCAAAGGATTGGGCCCCCGACTTAAAACTTAAAATTCCATAGTTGCATTATACATGAGAATCAAAGATAAAAATGTGCCTGTAGGACACAAACCAGATATAAAAGTAGGATACTAATTTTTATAACAGAAAGAAACTGGTGGTTTGGCCAGTAAAAGGAAGATGTCACCTAAAACCCACTTCCAGGCAAATTAAATTAATTTCCTTTCCATATTCAAATCCCTAAAAAATACTTTTAAAGACTTCACACATGAAAAAAAAAATCATGAGGGTCTGAAAGCAAAGCACACACACATACACAAATCCACTTCATAATGAACAATCTAAAAAGAAAAAAAAGTGCTTCACTCATGAGCCTGAAGTCAGTGACAAAAAAAATAAAGACTTCACACAGACAGGATAGGATTGATCCTGTATCTCTTTCTTCTTAGGTAACATTAATACTATAATTTACAAATAAAGTTGTTATAATTGTATAAATCTTCCAAGATAACTGATTTCTAATTTAAAAACACTTAAAAAGAAAGAACTGAAATATACTCTCTAACCTATAAAAAATATCAATTTCAAGCTATGTCAATATTATACTTAATGGTAAAAAGCTAGAGGCATTTCTTTTAAAATCAGAATAAAACTCTCCTGGAATGAATATGTTCACATAATTGTAGAGTATTGTCCCACAAATTTTTCTGGTGAATACAATATGACATGAAATGGATGTGAGAGATTTAAATATTGGAAAGAAAAAGTTAATATTATCATTAATTACAGATTATATCATTGTGTAACCAGAAAATTCAAGGAAATTAATGGAAATTATTTAAAGAGAAATCTAACTGTAGTAGCCATTATTTATTGAATTCCTGTATGTAAAACACCATACTAAAGTTTTCTCAGTGTCATGCATCTGGTAAGTGCAGAGCTGGGATTCAAACCCAAGTCTGACTGACTACAAAGACTGTGTTCTTTCGAATATCTTATTGCTTTGCTCTGTAAAGTGGACAGTTACAACACATACTCACAGACACAAACACACACACACACACTCCTATAGGAAGGCAATAACCATTACAAAAATACAATTTTAACACCTCATTCACAAAGCAACAAATTCAGGAAGGTTTGTCTACAACGAATAAATGAAAAACAACAAACCTAGACATACATATAAGAAGAGAGATGAAGGAAGATTTAGATAGAAAGACCAAAATTTTATTTTTAAGATGTTCATTCTACATTAATTTATATCTTAAACGCAACTCCAATCAAAACCCTAACTGGATAAAATATTGTACAGGGAGAAATATAACAAAAATAATTCCCAAGTACATCTGAGGAAAACAAGCAGATGAGAATAGCAAATAAAATTTTGCTAAAGAACTATAGAAAGGAGTACTAGATATTAATACTCTCATAAATCTATAATAAAAGAGTATGGGGGCATGCAAGAAAGGCCAAATGAGACCCCACCTCACACCTATCAGGTGCCTATTATAAAAAAAAAAAAAAGAAAATAGCAAGTGTTGGCAAGGCTCTGGAGAAATATAAACCTTTAAACACTGCTGGTGGGATTGTAACATGGTGTAGACTTTATGGAAAGTATGGCAGGTCTTCAAAAATTAAAAATAGAATTGCCATATGATTCAGCAATTCCACTTCTAGATATATACCCCAAAGAACTGAAAGCAGGGACTTGAAGAGACATCTGTACACCCATGTTCATAGCAGCACTATTCACAATAGCCAAAAGGCAGAGAAGCAACTCAAGTGTCCAACAACGGATGAATGGATGAACAAAAAATGTGGCCTATCCATACAATACAATATTAATCAGCCCTAAAAAGAAAGGAAATTCTGACACATGCTACAAGTGGATGAACCTTGAAGACATTAGCTCAGTGAAATAAGCCAGTCACAAGAGGAAAAACATTGTATGATTCCACGTATGTGATGTACGCAGAGTACTCCAATTTAACAAGACGGGAAGTAGAATGGCAGCTGCCAGGGGCTGGGGGTGGGGGAATGGCGAGTTTGTGTTTAATGGGTACAGAGTTTCAGTTTGGGAAGATGAGAAAGTTCTGGAAATGGGTGGTGATGATGGTTGTATCACACTGTGCATATATATACTTAATGCCACTGAACTGTATACTTAAAAATTGTTAAGATGCTCAATTTGTATGTAATGTATATTTTACCACAATTTTTAAAAAATTGCCACATGACTGCCGAAGGCACCAGTCACATCTAGTATTTCGTTCAAAGATGATGCACCTTGCACTCAGAGCATCCCAGTGGTACAGCACACAGCTGTGGCCGGGCAAACGGGACATCCACGGCACCGCAGCCAGTTCTACATACCTAGCTGAGAGCAGGGTGATACCTGCTTCTCAGGCTTCTTCTCATGACTCAAACCAAAGACCACGGGACGCCACAGGAAACCGAATGCTGGAACCATAAAACAACACAGAGCAATTTCTTTATTGCCATCTCCTCAGCTTAGAACTTTTCACAAACGTAATTTATGAAGGGCAAAGTTCTCAGCCCATGGAACTCCAGGGGTTTGGCTCATCTGATGCATACAGAGTTCTTTCCTGTTTCACAGAGAACACTGGAGGAGCTTTTCTGTGGAGCTGTGAAGGATGACACCATGTCATAAATGAAAGGTGAAAATGAGTACGCCTGAGAGGTCTGCCCTGAGTACTTGCTTCAACAGTCTGAGCTCCAGTTTCAGGGATTATTTTGAGGACTTAATTTAGCTATAGTCAAACATGCCCATTTGTAAGGGGCCTAAATAAGTCACCTGTCTTTAAGCCCAAGGTCTGAAGCACCATTCAGCTCCTCCAGCATTGTTTGCAATACAAAGATACAAGCACACTTTTCTTTTTAAAATCTGGTCCAATGGCTCTCTGAAGCTGCCTTTAGTCTTCTAAAGGCTCTTTGGCCACCTACTGGATTTTTTCAGTGCCAGAGCTGGGCAGAAAAAGAGCAACTTACTGCCCTTGTTCAAAGGAAAGCGAGAAGAGTTGCAGACTGGAAGCTAGACGGACTTTGTTATTCAGTACCCTCAGGGATTTGCAAGAGAATAGCTCAGACACAGTCTGTCAGTACCCTTCTCTCAAGGAAAAGCCAATTATTTCTCCAACCTAAGGAGTCCAGCACCAATGTAAAAGCGTCTATGACACCTTTATTGTGGGCAAAAGGAGGGAAAAAGAAAAGGTGACAAAATTAAAGTACTTTGCTTATTTTTTCTACGTTACCAGGGGAAAAATGTTTAAATGACTTGCCAGTTTTTTTTCCCCCTCATATTTAAAAAAGGATTATCAGCTACTTTCACTTTCTAATGAACAGTTCTAGTCTTCTAAAGGAATTCTGTGTGGGACATTTAATTTAAACTGAAGTCATTCTGATTAATAAAAAGATGTGGAAACCTCCTTTTTTTTTTTTTTTTGTATTGAACACGTGAATTCTGTTAGATGTGGCCCTTGAGATCAGAGAGTGAAGCTAGAAAAAAATGGAAGTTACGACTCATTCAGGAAGAACACACTGAAAGTGAAAGATTCATTAAGAATGCGTCTTTAATTCTCAGATGGTGCAGGGGAAGAGGAGCAGGCGCACAGATGGAAACTGAGGAAGGCTGGGCTGAGGGGGTCGCTGTGGGTGCAGCCAGGGTGTAGGGTGTGCTGGAAACTCATCAGAGTCATTTGAGCAACCTCGGTCATGGTTGTGGACATCAGGCTTCCAAAACTACAATTTTTCAAAATCAGATCAGAGTCTGAGAGGTGCTGGTAGTTAGGGACTGTGCCTTAGGTACTGACCCTGAAAGGTGGTGCTGCCTTGAAGGAGGCCTGGGGAGGTGACTTCAAAATGCATACCGGCCAGCGGAGGAAGGACCCAGAGCTCACCTATTAAATGAGTCTAAGAGTCATTTAATAAATTGGGAAATTGAGATTCTGAAAGCTGATGTGTGACTTGCTGAAAGTCCAAAGCTACTCAGAGCAGCAAAGCTAAGCAGAGCTGAGACTTAGATTCAGACCTCCTGACCCCAAGAATTGAGAGTTCAGCAGTCTTCTATGTGAAACTCAAAAGCATCCACTGATGCTAGCATCTGTCAGAGAGAGGCAGGACAAGGCCAAGGCCACATGGCTGTGAGCTAGCATCACCAGCCTCTGCTCTGTCATCAGGAGGCATGGCATTGGTACCGATCCCTAGAACCCTGCCAAGTGCTCCAGCCTTTGAGGGCAGCCTCTTCAGCAGTGAAAGAAATCAGGGAAAGACAGGAAAGCCCCTCCAAGGCCAGCGGGCTAGGATGCAAACCACCCAGATGGCCCCCCAGGCTTGCATATCTCTTGGGGCTTTTCATCTGCCTTGGGTCTTTCTAGGTGTTCTGGCATCTCAAGTTGCTTGAAGCATTGCTTTTATTTACCTCTCTGTTGTCTTTCCTTTCTGTCTTCCAAGCGGCTAAGGATACCCCTTGTAGACCTGGTCTCCTTCAGTTTCCTTAACCCATTCTATTTTTTTTTTTTTTTTTTTGAGACGGAGTTTCGCTGTTGTTAACCAGGCTGGAGTGCAATGGCGTAATCTAGGCTCACTGCAACCTCCACCTCCCAGGTTCAAGCGATTCCCTGCCTCAGCCTCCCAAGTAGCTGGGATTACAGGCATGTGCCACTGCGCCCGGCTAATTTTGTATTTTCAGTAGAGATGGGGTTTCTCCATGTTGGTCAGGCTGGTCTCGAACTCCTGACCTCAGATGATCCACCCTCCTCAGCCTCCCAAAGTGCTGGGATTACAGGCGTGAGCCACCGCGCCCAGCCAAGTAAGGGGCTTTTCAACAGAAGAAACCACCCAGAGGAAACTGGGGAAACAGAACGCTGTGAACTCATATGTAGGATGAATGGTGCTCCTTTCTGCATATTCAGCCATCACCAGCATAAACAGGTAGTTTATGCTTCATCCACTGCGCGCATAATGGGTATTTCAAACAACACAATGATATGGGTCAAGGCAGGGTGTAAGTCAAGAATCTGGCAAGCAGAGGACCAAATTCCATCCTAAAATGAAGATTATTTGTGAGTGCGTATGTGTGTGCTCTCCACTTAGAGTTATTTCTGGCCGGGCGCGGTGGCTGATGCCTGTAATCCAGCACTTTGGGAGGCCGAGGTGGGCAGATTGTCTGAGCTCGGGAGTTCGAAACCAGCCTGGGCAACATGGCGAAACCTCGCCTCTACTAAAAATACAAAAAATTAGCCAGGTGTGGTGGTGGGTACCTGTAATCCTAGCTACTCGGGAGGCTGAGGCAGGAGAGTCGCTTGAACCCGGGGGGCGGAGGTTGCAGTGAGCAGAGATCATGTCACTGCACTCTAGCCTGGCGACAGAGCAAGACTCTGTCTAAAAAAAAAAAAAAAGAAAGACTTATTTCCAGTTCCTCAAACTTCTGAAAGATTCCAGGATTGTACTGTTTTTTTGATGGGTGTTAATACACAAAGCTGTCACCACTAAGCACGGCCATAAGTCACAACGTCTTTCTGGCGGTTGATGGAGAAAGTTATCTGGGAGGGTGGGGAGAGGAGGGGAGGTGGTGCCCAGACAGGTCAGAGGAGGCTCCTATGGGAACAGAAATACCTGCCATGGCAGGTGCCACAAAACCCCAAGCAGTGGAGACTGGCTGGCTTTGAATCCAAAGGTTCTCCTAGATTGAACCTACCATCCCTGTAAAGGTCCAAATTAAAACCTTTTACAGGTCCAGAGAGGTCTCCTCTAGGAGATAATTTACAATCGTCTGCCCTGGCAATGAAAGAAAAAATCTGAAATCTTAACTGGCTGTGGCACAAAGATGGTGGAAGAATACAGACCTTGCCATGGATATTTTCTTGGCATTCAGTATCATGTCAGCATCTCTGGAGATGGGCTTTCCCAGTTAACTGGGTTCTTCATTGTTCTCAACCACACTCTTTGTGCATTCACTATGCACAACACATTTGTAGATGCCCCTGGCTGCTTTTGCAATGAAAGAGTCCCAACCTGGATGTGAAAGTTTCTACACCTTTGCAAGAACATGGTCCAAAAGCTACCTTGCAATAGGTAAGTATGGCAAGGCCAGTCCCTGTCTCAAAATGGATGGTGGAGAGTTAAACAAGAAATTTGCTTCCTTAAAATAGAAAGGCTACCTAGAACAAGGGTGTTATAAAAATGCACAAATCCTGGTTCTATCTCTTATTAGCTGGCAACCCAGACAAATTATCTAACTTCTATGGGTTTCCATTTGTTCACCTATAAAGATATACGACCTTGTGTACTAGACAGGATTACTATATAAATTAAATAATGCACACATGCACTCAGCACAGTGCCTGGCCCATGGTGAAGGATTCATTCCCTCAGAGGTTCTCTTTCCACCAATTCCAGAGTCACAAATACCAACTGTTATCTATTCATCTTTTCTGATTTTGTGATGCACTTTTATTAGAAATAAGCTCCACGAGGGCAGAGGCCTTTTCTATTTTATCAAACAGCCCTAGTCTCAGTGCTAAATAAATATCTGTTGTATAAACACATTAATACACAGAAGTGTCAATACTCTTTGGAATAATTGTGGATATTTATTTGTAGGTGTGTACCCAGTGGGTGATGGTAATATGTCTTTGATTTTAGGAACCACAGCTGCTTTGTGTAGCATAATTAGTGCACGGTACCAACACAGTCTATGGTATACATATGCCTAACACGGGGCTTCTCAAACTTTTTGGTCTCAGGACTCCCCTTACATACTTAAAATTACTGACAGCCCCAAACAGCTTTTTTGTTTGTTTGTTTGTTTTTTTGAGATGGAGTTTTGCTCTGTCGCTGAGGCTGGAGTGAATTGGCGTGATCTTGGCTCACTGCAACCTCTGCCACCCGGGTTCAAGCGATTCTCCTGCCTCAGCCTCCCGAGTAGCTGGGATTACAGGTGCCAACCACCACACCCAGCAAATTTTTGTATTTTTATTAGAGACGGGGTTTTGCCATGTTGGCCAGGCTAGTCTTGAACCCCTGACCTCAAGTGATCTGCCCACCTTGGCCTCCCAAAGTGCTGGGATTACAGGCATAAGCCAGGTGCCTGGCCTTTATTTTTTCATTTTTTTACTTTAAATTTCTCCTAACTCCCCAAACTTGTTATTAAAAAAAAGATAAGATTATTTGTTTCTTTTTGAGATATTCTTTTGCCCAGGCTAGAGTGCAATGGTGCAATCATGGCTCACTGCAGCCTCAACCACCTGGGCTTAAGCGATCCCCCTACCTCAGCCTCCTGGGCAGCTGGGACTACAGGCGTGTGCCACTATGTTTGGCTAATTGTTTTATTATGTGTAATTTTTTTTATTAGACTCACTGCAGCCTCAAACTCCTGGGCTCAAGCGATTCTCCTGCCTTGGCCTCCCAAAGTGCTAAGCTCTGTTTTCTAAGTGCTTCCTAAAGACCATACTTCCTCCCTGGGGTCTTCTTTAGAACAGTCATAGGAAGTGCTTCTTTCTCCATCTGGCCTACACATAGAATTTCCATTTACCATGACACTGCTTGGTAGGTTTAAAATTTCATAAATGAATTTATCACAGGTTGCGTGTAACCCAGTCTGTGTTGATTTTCTTTCTTTTTTTTTCTTTTTTTTTTGAGATGGAGTCCCACTCTGTCACCCAAGCTGGAGTGCAGTGGCACGTCTCGGCTCACTGCAACCTCTGCCTCCCGGGTTCCAGCAAGTCTCCTGCCTCAGTCTCCCGAGTAGATGTGATTACAGGTGGCTGCCACCATGCATGCCTGGCTAATTTTGTATTTTTAGCAGAGACAGGGTTTCGCCAGGTTGGCCAGGCTGGTCCAACTCCTGACCTCAGGTGATCTGCCCACCTCGGCCTCCCAAAGTGCTGGGATTACAGGTGTGAGCCACCGTGCCCAGCCCGGTCTCTGTTAATTTTCATAGCACCATTGTAATATTAGAGAATATAATTTAATCTATTTTATGGTCATTGATCAAACTGTTTTTGTTAAATGAAGCGCTGGCTTTGTGTCACCTGTCTACACAGAGGCACAGTGTGATAAATCAGATACTCTTATTTATTACAGGGAATCCTGCTAGTTCACATTAAATTCTCTTTGTGAAGATCCATGGAAGGAAGGTCTTGGGGCCAAGAAAAAAACTGAGTTTCTCCTGCACTACCAGTTTGTTTTCACATTATAAGGACCTTCCAAATTGTATCATTAATCATTTCCCCTTCTTGCTTTGAGTGCTCTTAGGAAGCTGAAAGCCAACTCTGTGGACCATGTCTAGTACATGATCTGGATCTCAGGATATAGTTTGTGCATCAACCTTATCTCAAGGTTTAGCCTCAGTTCACCCACTTATTTATTTTAAATACTGTTGTACTAGCTGGATAGGAGGAGTAAGTTCCAGTGTTCTACAGCACTATAACAACAATTATATATAGTTCAATTATATAGTTCTACAGCACTACAACAACAATTTATTGTATATTTTCAAATAGCTAGAAGAGCAGATTTTGAATGCTTCCAACACAAAGAAATGATAAACATTAGAGGTGATGGATATGCTAATTACCATAATTTGACCATTGCATATTGTACACGTGAATGGAAATATCACACTGAACATCATAAATATGTACAATTATTCTGTGTCAATTAAAAATAACATGAGGCCGGGCATGGTGGCTCACATCTGTAATCCCAGCACTTTGGGAGGCCAAGGTGAGTGGATCACTTGAGGTCAGGAGTTTGAGAGCAGCCTGGCCAACATGGAGAAACCCTGTCTCTACTAAAAATACAAAAATTACCATGGTGGTGGATGCCTGTAATCCTAGCTACTCAGGAGGCTGAGGCACAAGAATCACTTGAACCCAGGAGGCAGAGGTTGCAGTGAGCCAATTTGCACCACTGCACTTTAGCCTGGGCGGCAGAGCAAGACTCTATCTCAAAAATAATAATAGTAATAGGAACAACATGAAAAAACTGTGGGTATAATGAAAGAAACTTTTAGCAAATAAACAAAATCTGAAAAAACTAGAATCAGGCCCCAGAAATTCATGACACTATTTAAAACAGACTGGCTGAGGTTAAAATAGACTCATTAGAGTCTTTGTAAGTTTAACATTATTTTTATTTCTATAATATTTTTCCCCATGGAGAAATAAATACTATTGTACTTACTATGTGTATTTCTACAATCCCTTTTTGGGATGAGGCAGGGTATGTATGAATAAGTAGAATGAATCTTTATTATTTATTTATTTATTTTGAGATGGAGTCTCGCTCTGTGGCCCAGGCTGGAGTGCAATGGCACGATCTTGGCTCACTGTAACCTCCGCCTCCCAGGTTCAAGCGATTCTCCTGCCTCAGCCTCCCAAGTAGCTGGAATTACAGGCGCCCACCACCAAGCCCAGCTAATTTTTGTGTTTTCAGTAGAGACGGGGTTTCACAACGTTGGCCAGGCTGGTCTCAAACTCCTGACCTCAGGCGATCCGCCTGTCTCAGCCTCCCAAAGCAATGGGATTACAGGCGTGAGGTACCACGCCCGGCCGGAATGAACCTTTAATCTACTACTTATAGTTTTAATCTCCCTCCCTCCCATCCCTCCCTCCCTCCCTCCCCTCTCTTTCCCTCCCTCCCTCTTTCACTCTCTTTCTCTCCCTCCCCCTCTCTCTCTCCTTTCTTCCTCTCTCTCTTCCTCCTTTCCTTCTTTCTCCTTCCTTCCTTCCTTCTTTCTCCCTCCTTCCTTCCTTCCTTCTTTCTCCCATTCATTCATTCATTTTTTGATATAGTGTGTCTCACTGTGTTGCTCAGGCTGATCTCAAACTCCTGGGCTAAAGTGATCCCCCCATCTCAGCTTCCCAAAGTGCTGGGATTACAGGCATGAGCCACCACTCCCAGACTAATTTACTACTTTAATCGACGTTCTCAGATGAGTCCCTGAGATAAATGGTCAAAAATCAGTTGTAGCAAAGTAGGAAGTAGGAAAACTTTTAGTCATTTGTTTTCCATAGTCCATATTATTAACTACATTTCCACACACAAATGAGCTGTTATTTAACATTACAAACATTCAACTACCACACATCTAATGCACTTTGAAGGTGTCTCTTTTCTTTTCTTTCTTTTTTTTTTGAGATGGAGTCTCGCTCTATTGCCCAGGCTGGAGTGCAGTGGTGCGATCTTGACTCACTGCAAGCTCTGCCTCCCAGGTTGACGCCATTCTCCTGCCTCAGCCTCCCGAGTAGCTGGGACTACAGGTACCCGCCACCAAGCCCGGCTAATTTTGTTTGTATTTTTAGTAGAGACGGGGTTTCACCGTGTTAGCCAGGATGGTCTTGATCTCCTGACCTCGTGATCCACCCGTCTCGGCCTCCCAAAGTGCTGGGATTACAGGCTTGAGCCACTGCGCCCGGCAGAGGGTGTCTCTTTTCAAAAGCTCTCTTGCAATCAGAGGAAAGGAAGAAAAATGCCAGGTAAATGAGATGCATTATCTTTTACTCCTTACAAACACCTATGAAATGCTATTATTTCTTCCCCATTTGATAGGTGAGAAAATGGAGGCCCCAAAAGGTTAATTTTCCTAAAGTTACACAGATGGTAAAGGCAGAAAGTAAAAATCAGGTCTTTGGCACTCGAAAGCTCATGGAAGTGTGTTCATTGTGTGAAAGTTCAAGGAAGTGTATGTTTATGATCTGCACTTTTCTGGGTGAATATTACACTGCTATAAAATGGGAAAAGAAAAAGGCCACACGGTTCTTCTGATGTATCTCAATTCAATGCTAATGTGACAAAATAAAGGATGTAGGTAGAGTAGAACAAGGTACATGTTGTTCCTTGGCAGCCCCAGCAGATTGGTTCCAGGACCCCTACAGATATCAAAATCCACAGGTGTTGAAGTCCCTGATGTCAAATGGCATAGTATGTGCAAATAACCTATGCACAATCTCTCATATACTTTTTTAATATACTTTTTACTTTTAATTTTTTTTCCAGTCTCAGTTTGTTCACGTGCATTTTTTTTTTTTTTTTTTTTTGGTAGAGGCAGAGTCTCACTATGTTGCCCAGGTTGGTCTTGAATTCCTGAGCTCAAGTGACCCGCCTGCCTTACTCTCCCAAAATGCTGGGATTACAGGCATGAGCCACTGTGCCCAGCCTTCTCATATACTTAAAATCATCTCTACATTACTTCTAACACCTAATGCAATGTAAATTCTGTGTAAATAGTTGTTGTACTGTATTGCTTTTTATTTGTATTATTTTTGTTGTTTTTATTTTTCCAATAAATTTTTTACATTATTTATTTATTTATTTATTTTAGGGACAGGGACTCACTATGTTGCCCAGGCTAGTCTTGAACTCTTAGTCACCTCCTTCCCAAGTAGCTGGGATTACAGGCACACGCCACCATGCCCAGCTCTGTTTTAGAATATTTTGGATCCTCGGTTGGTTGAATCTTAAGATGGGGAAGCCATGGATACGGAAGGCCAACTATAATGAGTTAGAGGCATGGTCCTGATGTTACTGTCTTAACTATTCAGTAATAGTGGGATTATTTTTATGAATGAAATAAATCTAATGAATGGATTCTTTATTAAGTTTGCACCTCTCATATGCCCATTCTCCAAGGACACTAGGTCACAGGGATGACATAAGTGACAACCCATGCTTATGTGTTTGAGGCCTCCACAGTAAGGAAGCAGGCCGAGAACAGATTGAAATGCAATGATAATGGTAACAACAACATGTACCTTATCCTTTCTTATCTTTTTGTTAGATTTTCTTCTTTCTCATTAAAAACATGTATAAGCAAATGTAATATCAACAAGTAGGTTTTCTACTTTGCTGGATATTAAACTTTCCAGCTGACCTGATACTATTTTAGGAGAGCCTCTGCCATCATCTGCCACTATTTATTTAGAAATGTAAAGTAACTTTATCATTAACCTAAATAATTCATAATTAGGAAGGTAAACCTGCCTCTGAAAACAAAGCCCCACCATAGGAATCATTTTGAAGTTGAATTTCTTACAGCTTATTCATGACAAGATTCAGACTGATTAGAGCAGTCATCGCATAAAATCAGATTAAAGGGGTAAAAGGAAGATATTGAACTGAGCGTCAGGAACTGGATTCCAGTCCTGCCACTAATTAGTTGTTACCTGAATAAGGAACTTAATATGTAGGTTTTCCTTCCTTTTTCAGTAAAATGGAGACATCGAATTTCTAAAGTTTCTTCCATTTTGCCCCTCTGAAGTGGCTGAAAAACAATTATATTGAGGCCGGGCGCGGTGGCGCACGCCTGTAATCCCAGCACTGTGGGAGGCCGAGGCGGGTGGATCACGAGGTCAGGAGATCGAGACCATCCTGTCTATAACAGTGAAACCCCGTCTCTACTGAAAATACAAAAAATTAGCCGGGCGTGGCGGCGGGTGCCTGTAGTCCCAGCTGCTGGGGAGGCTGAGGCAGGAGAATGGTGTGAACCTGGGAGGTGGAGCTTGCAGTGAGCCGAGATCGCACCACTGCACTCCAGCCTGGGCAACAGAGTGACACTCCATCTCAAAAAAAAAAAAATTATATTGAATATCCATCTGCATAGGGAACAATACAAAACATTGAACATCCTCTAGTGAAAGTGAAGAAGCCCAAGTAGGGACAGAAGGCCCCTCACCTCTGCACAGCAGTAAGTGTGGATAGGCAAAGCCATGATGCTCCTTCAAAAACAGTTCTTGGCTTCCTCCAGCCTACAGACATCTGCCAATCTGGTTATAGGCCATGGACATGGCCTTGATACTAATATTTCTGAAGGATTCCCTAGGGGCCAGGTGAGGACACCAGAACCAGAGGACAAAATAGAGAGGCCAACCCAACGATGACTGACATCATAAGCCATGATCTCTTTAAAGCCCAGAGTGATCCTAGTGATGGGGCCATCTGGGTCACTATCAGAGGGATGGCAGTTCTCTTCTAGAAAACAAAATCCTATTTGACGAAAGCAGAAAATCCAGTGGATGAAAGCCAGGGTCCAGAGAGAGATACGCATTGCCTTCATATCACAACCATAAGGCCGAAGCCATATGACCACAGGCAAGTCTCTTTACATCTCTAAGCCTCAGTTTCCTGTTCAATAGATTACTCATAGAATTTAACCCCATGGGGTTCTTGTGAGAAATTAATGAAAAAAAATACACCTAAAACATTTAGCACACAGCCAAGATAACAGATAACAAGATAACAGCTCTCTGGACAGTAGTTCTCTCAGCACCACTCCCCCAAGCCCTAATCCAAGTTCTCTCATTTATGCACAGGCATCTGCTAAGAAGTTTCTAGTTTGTCTGTATAACTTCCTGTACATCCCTCCCTTTTGTGGAATACCTGTCCCAAGCCATGGGGACTCTAAATGCTCAGTAAGAACTTGCTAAAAGAATGAATAATTTATAAGGGACCTAATATAGCACCAAGGCATGATTATGATCCAAGCAGACTCTTTGGGCCCATTTGTGCCACAGACTCTGTTATTTTGTAATTAACAAATATCGTGAATTTGCTTTGAAGATTGTCAAAGAACATGACAATTCTGCATCAGGTGTTTGACTCAGGGCAAAGCATTTAAACTCTATGTGCCTCAGTTTTGTTTTCCATAAAGTGGGACTAACAATAGTAGCCTACACATATGTTTAAATGTGAAGTGCCTGCCTGACACATGGCACTTAATAAGTGTTAGCTATCTTATTTCATTTATTTCATTTATTTATTTATCTATTTTATTCATATAGACATGCAGTTTCACTATGTTGCCTGGGCAGGTCTCAAACTCCCGGGCTCAAGCAAACCTCCTGCCTCAGCCTCCGAAGCAGCTGGGACTAAAGGTGTGTGCCACAGCATCTGGCATTAGATATCTTATTTTAAACCTGGTAAAAAATTTTCCATTAGGCCAGGTGCAGTGGCTTACACCTGTAATCCCAGCACTTTGGGAGGCTGAGGTGGGTGGATCACCTAAGGTCAGGAGTTCGAGGCCAGGCTGGCCAACATGGCGAAACCCTGTGTCTACTAAAAATATAAAAATTAAGCCTGGCGCGGTGGCTCTCACCTGTAATCCTGGCACTTTGGGAGGCTGAGGCGGGCGGATCACGAGGTCAAGAGATCGAGACCATCCTGGCCAACATGGTGAATCTCTACTAAAAATACAAATATTAGCTGAGCATGGTGGTGCGCACCTGTAGTCCCAGCTACTCGGGAGGCTGAAGCAGGACAATTGCTTGAGCCCAGGAGGCGGACGTTGCAGTGAGCCAAGATCACACCACTGCACTCCAGCCTGGGCAACAGAGTGAAACTTGGTCTCAAAAAAAAAAAAAAAAAAAAAAATTTAGTGATAATGTAGTGATGGATAAAAATCTGAGCCCATAATACCTTCATCATTGTTAGTAAGTCCTGTTGGACTGTCAGCACCATCAGGGAGTCAGGAGACTCAACTCCCTACCTCTTCCTCTTCCCACTGTCTTATTCCCTTAGTCTAGATCAGGCCCTGGAATCTGCATTTTAAATATCTTCCTTGAGTGAGTTGGACACAGGTGGTCACCAAACTGACACACATATGAACAAAAAAAAAAAAAAGAAAAGAAAAGAAAAGAAAAAATACAGACAAATATAGCCCTGGAACTTAATGAGGGAACTGGGCCAAATCTTGGGTGATTCCCCTCTCCCTCGAAGAGAGGGATTTATGGTTTAGGTAAAAACCATTAAGAACACATTGGTTTTTTTCATTGGTTTCACTTTGAGTTTCTGCCTCCTGCAACCCAAAACAGAATCATACAGAGCTTCGAAGCGTGGGTCTGGGCCCTGCGTGAGCAGGGCCACGTGACCGAGACTGCCTGTGCTGAAGAGCTGAAACCAGAGGAACACACAGGCAAGGGGAAGCTACAGACATTTTCCCCTTTACTTTCTTTTCTTTTTTTTAAAAAATTATAATCCCACAGAGACATATGTGACATGTCTGACAAATGGACAAAGGAATGACGCTTGTCCTCATTTAGAAAAAGCTTGCTGATGCTGCATGTGTGTCAATGCACAAAGCTGTGGCTCGAATAGCCAACGACATAGCATTTTTTTTTTTTTTTTTTAAATAGATGAGAGCTTCCTATGTTGCTAAGGCTAGTCTCAAACACCTGACCTCGCCTTCTTATGTGCCAGGACAACAGGCCTGAGTCACCGTGCCTCCCGACATAGCATCTTTCGTACAGGATTTAGGGAAGCATGAGAGCACTGGAAATAAAACCTAAATGGTGGGTGAGCTATAAGTAAACACTGAAATATCATGATCTTATTAAAAAGAAAACAGTGAACCCAAAGAACCTGATATACAAGAGAAAATGAACCAGGTTGCTGAAATCCTCTGGCAAGTTTCAACAACAGAAGTCAATGGGATACAGTGGTTTAAAATCATGTAAAGTGAGTAAAATGTTCAACCCCGTGAGAACAGAGCAGTAATTGTGATGGGCCATCACCCAGATAAAAATGTCCATATTTCTGGTCCCAGGCAGTATCTCTCTCTCTCTCTTTTTGTTTTGTTTTTTTTTTTTTTTTTTTTTTTTTTTTTTTTTGAGACGGAGTTTGGCTCTTGTCGCCCAGGCTGGATTGCGATGGCGCAATCTCGGCTCACTTTAACCTCCACCTCCTGCGTTCAAGCAATTCTCGTGCCTCAGCCTCCCTAGTAGCTGGGATTACAGGTGTCCACCACCACGCCCGGCTCATTTTTGTATTTTTAGTAGAGATGGGGGTTTCACCACATTGGCCAGGCTGATCTTGAACTCCTGACCTCAAGTGTTCCGCCCACCTCGGCCTCCCAAAGTGCTGGGATTATAAGCATGAGCCACTGTGCCCAGCCTCCACGCAGTATCTCACGCAACACAAGTATTTGAGTATTTATCAAAGATGGTCATAATCAAATCTTAAAACATACTAACTAAACACAACAACACTGTACACAGAAACACTTAAAAAATACCACTTATAAGAGCAACAAAAGTTTTAAGGTATTTTAATATATTTTAAAAGTTATATATATTCCTATATATTATATGATATATAGGAATATTTACTATACACTAATACATATGTAATATAATATATTCTACGTATGTAGGGAGATGCAGGAATACACACAGTTACAGCATTTCAGTCAACAATGGACTGCATATATGATGGATCCCATGAGGGATAGTATATACACATTCCTTATAACACCATATTTTCACTGTACCTTTTCTATGTTTACATATGTTTAAAGACACAAATAATTTCTGTTGTGTTACAGTTGCCTACAGTATTCTGTACAATAACATGCTGTACAGGTTTGTAGCCTTGGAGCCATAAGCTATATACCATATAGCCTAGGTGTGTAGTGGGCTATACCATCTAGGTTTGTGTAAGTACACTCTGATGTTCACACAATGACAAAATCACCTAATGATGCATTTCTCAGGATGCATCCCCTTCGTTAAGTGACACATGACCGGATTGTATATTCTACGGATAGAGTTTTACAAAGAAAACCACAGCGTTCTTGGGGCATTGAAGAAGATATACATAATTGGTGTTCATGCACTTATATAATTTTACTATGTGCCTGAGACTATTCTGAGCACTTTGCACATATTATATGCAAGACATGGAATCACCTAATCCTCTCAATTACCCTATACAGTAGGTACTATGATGACCCTATAAGGTAGGTACTACTACGATCCCTATTACACAAGTGAGATAACTGAGACACTCTAAGGTCAAATTCTCCAGGGTCACATGGCCAGTGAGGAGCGGAGCTAGGATCTGCACCCAGGAGGTCTGGCTCCATCCTTTTAGCAATTCTGCACACTGCCTTTCAATGTGGTACACACTATTGTAAACCTGCTGGTTCTCCCCACATTGGTCTACAGGTTCAGTGCAGTGCTAATAACTCCAAAAGGTTCTGTAAGGGAATTGGAACTGTTTCTAAAATTTATATAGAAGCACAAAAGGCCAAGAACACCAAGACATCATTGAAGAAGAACAAGGTGGAAGAACATGCCCTCCCAGATGGCATGACTCCTTAAAGGCTGTCATAACTAAGACAATGTAGAGCTGGGTCTAAGGTTGACAAAGAGATGGATGGCACATAAAGAGCACAGAAACAGACGGAGCACACACGCATGACACAGGTGGCATTCCAGAGTGTGTGGGAAAGATGGAAGCTGCAATAAACAGTGCCTGGACAAACACATATCTATTTAAATGAAAACTGAGAATGGACCTTTACCTTCCAACATTCATAAAAATCAGTTCCAGATGAGTGAAATACCATACAAGAAAATGTGAAAGGGGAAAAAAACTATAAAAAATAGAGGAGAATACCTTCAAAAAACTATGAAGAATACAGGAGAATAACTTCATAAATAGGGAAGAATTTCTTAAAATATAAACGTATTAACCATAAAGAAAAAGACTGATAAATTCAACAATATTAAACTTAAGAATGTATGCAAGCCGGGCGCAGTGGCTCATGTCTGTAATCCCAGCACTTTGGGAGGCCGAGGTGGGTGGATCACTTGAAGTCAGGAGTTCGAGACCAGCCTGGCCAACATGGTGAAACCCTGCCTCTACTAAAAATACAAAAATTGGCCGGTGTCGTGGTGCACACCTGTAGTCCCAGCTACTTGGGAGGCTGAGGCAGGAGAATCTCTTGAACCCAGGAGGCGGAGTTTGCAGTGAGCTGAGATCGTGCCACTGCACTCCAGCCTGGGTGACAGAGCCAGACTCTGTCTCAGGAAAAAAAAAAAAAAAAAAAAAGAATGTGTATGCCTCTGAATGCATACACATTCTTAATTTTAATATTATTGAATTTATCAGTAAAAAGTAAAAGGACAAATCACAAAGTCGGAGAAGATATTTGCAACACATATACTCGACAAAAAGAGTCATACTATATCTTCAGATGCTGGGCACTGAAAAATAAAAAGAAAAAAAGATTCATACCAGAATATATTAAGGAGTCCTACAAATCAGTAACAAATTAGTTTTATAAAAAGAGACAATCCACAGAAAAATGGGCAACAAGTTTGAATAAACACTCAAAAAAAAAAAAGTATACAAATGGCCAACAAACCTGTTAGTAATCAGAGAAAAGCAAATTAAAACCACAAGATACCATTTCATAGTCACCATTTTGGCAAAAATATAAAAATCTATCAATACCAAGTTTTGGTGAAAATTAGGAATAACAAAAATGCTCATTCTATTTTTTTCTTTTAAGAGACAGAGTTTCTCTGTTGTCCAGGCTGGAGTGCATTGGTGCAATCATAGCTCACTGCAACCTTGAACGCTTGGACTCAAGAGATCTTCCCACTTTAGCCTCTCAACTAGCTAGTACTACAGGCAAGAACCACCATGCCCAGCTAATATCTTTAAAAATTTTTTGTAGAGATGGGGTCTTGTTATGTTGCCTAGGCTAGTTTTAAACTCCTGGCCTCAAGCAATCCTCCCACTTCAGCCTTCTAAAGTGCTAGGATTAAAGGCATGAGTCACTCCACACAGCCAAAAAAAAATTTTTTTTTAAAGATAATTATGTAAAGTGACAGATGTGTTAAATTGATTTCAGTAATCATTTCACAATGTATACATATATAAAATCATCCTGTTGTATATTTTATTTTATTTGATTTTATTTACTTATTTTTGAGATGGGGTCTTACTCTGTCACCCAGGCTGGAGTGCAATGGCACAATCTCTGCTCACTGCAACCTCTGCCTCCCAGGCTCAAGCTGTCCTCCCATCTCAGCCTCCCGAGTAGCTGGGACCACAGGCATGTGCCACCACGCCTGGCTAGTTTTTGTACTTTTGGTAGAGACAGGGTTTCATCATGTTGCCCAGACTGGTCTCGAACTCCTGAGCTCAAGCGATCCGCCCGCCTTGGCCTCCCAAAGTGCTGGGATTAAAAGCATGAGCCACCGCGCCCAGCCCCTGTTGTACATTTTAAATATATATTAACATTTTATTTGTCAGTTATACTTCAATAAAGCTGAAAAGAAAAAAAACTCTTTTTAAAAACCCAACCTCGGCCAGGCAGGGTGGCTCATGCCTTTAATCCCAACACTTTGGGAGGCTGAGGCAGGTGAATCACCTGAGGTCAGGAGTTCAAGACCAGCCTAACCAATATGGTAAAACTCTGTCTCTACTAAAAATACAAAAATTAGCCAGGCATGGTGGTGCGTGCCTGTAGTCCCAGCTACTCGGGAGGCTGAGGCAGGAGAATCGCTTGAACCCGGGAGGCAGAGGTTGCAGTGAGCCGAGATTGTGCCACTGCACTCCAGTCTGGATGACCGAGTGAAACTCCATCTAAAAAAAAGAAACAACAAAAAAACCCAGCCTCTTATTCACTGTTAGAAGGAGTACAAACTAGAACCACCTCTTTGGAAAACAGTTTCGAGTTACAGCACAAAGCTAAAAATACAAATATCTTACAACCCAACAATCTGCCTTCCACCTATACCCTAGAAAAACTTTTGTGTAACTGTACCAGGAGATGTGTACAACAATGTCCTTCACAGCCATTTTCATAAGAGCCAAAAGTTAGAAACAGTTCAATGTCCATTGACAGTAAAACGGATAAATGCATTGTTGTAGTACACAGGAATACTAAACAATGAAGATGAATAAATGACAGCTATTGGCATCAACGTGGGCCAGACTCACAATCATAATGTCGACAAAAGCAAACATATAAAAAGTAATATACACTGTTTTATATGATGCTCAAAATTGCAAAACGAGATGATGTAGTTCGGGTGCAGTGGCTCACACCTGTAATCCCAGAGTTTTGGGAGGCCAAGCAGGGAGGATCACCTGAGGTCAGGAGTTCCAGACCAGCCTGGCCAACATGGTGAAACCCCATTTCTACCAAAAATACAAAAAATTAGCCGGGCATGGTGGCAGGCACTTGTAATCCCAGCTACTCAGGAGGCTGAGGCAGGAGAATCGCTTGAACCTGGGGGGCGGAAGATGCAGCGAGCCCAGATCCCACCATTGTACTCCAGCCTGGGTGACAAGAGCAAGACTCTGTCTTAAAAAAAAAAAATTAAAAATAAATAACAAGAAAAAGAAAAAGAGGCTGGGCATGGTGGTTCACATCTGTAATCTCACTTTCGGAAGCTGAGGCTGGTGGATTGCTTGAGCCCAGAAGTTCGAGACCAGCCTGGGCAACATGGCAAAACTTTGTCTTTATAAAAAATATAAAAATTAACTGGGCATGGTGGTGTATGCCTGTGGTCCCAGCTACTTGAGATGCTGAGGTGGGAGGATCACTTGAGCCTGGGAGGCAGAGGCTGCAGTGAGCCATGATCACACCACTGCGCTCTAGCCTGGGTGATAGAGCGAGACCCTGTCTCAAAAAAAAGAAAAAGAAAAGAGAAATATGTCGCAATCAAATTTTATTCAAGACAGCAAGAATGTTCAATGACAAGAAACCTTAAATAAAAGCAACAACAGCTGACCAAAATTTGATTTTTGGTCAAATTTTGTTAGAAGATGAAGCCTGAAAATTAGCATGGACATTGAGTTGTATTATGCATTGGAGGAATTATCACAAAAATAATTAGAAAAGAGGTAGAAAATTCACAGCAGAGCAAATACCTGATGATGTTTTAGTTATATTTTAAAGGTAGGCTATAAAATTTAAATACGGCAATACGATGATACCTTGTTATTTTTATTTTTTAATTATAGAGATGAGGTCTCCTTATGTTGCCCAGGCTGGTCTCAAACTCCTGGACTCAAGTGATCCTCCTGCCTCAGCCTCCCAAAGTGCTGGGATTACGAGTGTAAGCCACCACACTTAGCCAATACATTTTATTTAATAATTCTTTTCTATTTCTTCCCTTCTTGCCTCAAAAAAAATAATTAAGTTCTCTTCCCCAAACCTAAGACTTTTCACTCTGACTGCAGCTAAGCACAGAACTATACAGAAAGTACAAATTACATCCCCGAAGGTCTACACTCACCCTCTAACAGCAAATAGATTTCTGCTCAGCCCTGAGTTTTCTGAAAATGGTTTTACATTTGTTTTTACTAGGAGGCCACTTAAATCTTACCCACTTGTTTAGCTGCAAGGATTGAAACAAAATGTTTGCTGGCAAAACAAACACTGGTTTTAAAATTCTCCACTTGGGCTGCTGGATAAAACACTTGTTTACTGAAACAAATGTTTTATTTGGAAAATGCCTGCCAGTGTGTACACTTTCCAAGAAACACACTAGGATGTACCAGGATAGTGATGTCACACCCTTGATAGAAGCTAGCATTTTAGGGCAACTTCACAAAGTTTACTTTCAGAGACTAGGACAACAATGGGAAAATCAAGCTGTTAAAAATTCAACCACCTGGGCCGGGCGTGGTGGCTCACGCCTGTAATCCCAGCACTCTGGGAAGTCGGGAGATCAAAACCATCCTGGCTAACACGTTGAAACTTTGTCTCTACTAAAAATACAAAAAATAAACTGGGTGTGGTGGCACACGCCTGTAATCCCAGCTACTGGAGAGGCTGAGGCAGGAGAATCGCTTGAACCCGGGAGGCTGAGGTTGCAGTGAGCTGAGATCGTACCACTGCACTCCAGCCTGGGCAACAAGAACAAAACTCCGTCTCAAAAAAAAAAAAAAATTCAACTCCCAGCCAGGCACTGTAATCCCAGCACTCTGGGAGGCCCAGGCAGGAGGGCTGCTTGAACTCAGGAGCTCGAGATCAGCCTAGGCAACATGAGACCTGTCTGTACAAAAAAAAAAAAAAATAGCCAGGGCATGGTAGCATGTGCCTGTAGTCCCAGCTACTTGGGAGGCTGAGGTGGGAGGATTGCATAAGTCCAGAAGGTGGAGGCTGCAGTGAGTCATGTTCGAGCCACCGCACTCCAGCCTGGGTGACAGAGTGAGACCCTGCCTCAAAAAAAAAAAAAAATTAAAATTAAACCCCAAAGGCCTAAAATGCTCTTACTGGGTCATTAGGTAAGCTGGTTCCATTCCTTCACAGCTAAATTCTTTATATAATCAAATTATATATGATATTTTATAAGTGATATTCTAATAATAATAATTGTAGAGGCCAGGCATGGTGGCTCACGCCCGTAATCCCAACACTTTGGGAGGCCGACATGGGCGGATCACGAGGTCAGGAGCTCAGGACCAGCCTGGGCAACATAGTGAAACCCCATCGCTACTAAAAATACACAAATTAGCCAGGCATGGCGGCGCCTGCCTGTAGTCCCAGCTACTCGGGAGGCTGAGGCAGGAGAATCTCTTGAACCCGGGAGGTGGAGGTTGCAGTGAGCCAAGATGGCACCACTGCACTCCAGCTTGGAAAACAGAGTGAGACTTTGTCTCAGAAAATAATAATAATAATTTTAGAATCAAATCTCTTCCTTTAGATTTAATCTGTGCCTTCTGTTTTTGTTTTTGTTTTTTTTTTGAGACGGAGTTTTGCTCTTGTCGCCCAGGCTGGAGTGCAATGGAGGAATTTCGGCTCATTGCAACCTCTGCCTCCCCAAGTTAAAGCGATTCTCCTGCCTCAGCCTCTGGAGTAGCTGGAATTACAGGCACCCGCCATCATGCCCGGCTAATTTTTGTGTTTTTAGTAGAGACGGGGTTTCACCAAGTTGGCCAGGCTGGTCTCAAACTCCTGACCTCAGGTGATCCACTCACCTCGGCCTCCCAAAGTGCTGGGATTACAGGCGTGAGCAACCGTGCCTGGCCCTAATCCGTGCCCTCTGGTTCTCATATTTAACATGGTATGAAAAACTGTTTCTCTTAATAAGATATACTAGCACCCTGGAACGCCACCATTAGCCATAAAACGGGATTGAACATATATGGCAAGTCTATGTTAAAACCCATCCAAGGAGATTCACTTTATTTTTATTTTTTTTGAGATGGAGTCTTGCTCTGTCGCCCAGGCTGGAGTGCAGTGGCGCGATCTGAGCCCACTGCAAGCTCCGCCTCCCAGGTTCACGCCATTCTCCTGCCTCAGCCTCCCGGGTAGCTGGGACTACAGGCGTGTGCCACCACGCCCAGCTAATTTTTTTTCTGTATTTTTTAGTAGAGTCAGGGTTTCACCGTGTTAGCCAGGATCGTCTCAATCTCCTGATCTCGTGATCCGCCCACCTTGGCCTACCAAAGTGCTGGGATTACAGGCGTGAGCCACCGCGCCCGGCCAATAAGGCCAATTGTTATTATTATTAAACCATCATAAAAGACAGCCTTGGGATCCTAGGGTTAATTTCATATGGTGGCTCCAAGAAACACGTTATATTTAACCAAATAAGGTTCTCCTGATAAAGCTTAAGGATTCTTATCAATAGTTTCTTGCTAATGTTAGGCACTAAGAAATAACATGGATCGGCTGGGCGCGGTGGCTCAAGCCTATAATCCCAGCACTTTGGGAGGCCGAGGCGGGTGGATCACGAGGTCAGAGGTTCGAGACCAGCCTGGCTAATATGGTGAAACCCCGTCTCTATTAAAAAAATACAAAAATTAGCCGGGCGTGGTGGCACGCACCTGTAGTCCCAGCTACTTGGGAGGCTGAGGCAGAAGAATCGCTTGAACCTGGGAGGCGGAGGTTGCAGTGAGCCGAGATCACACCACTGCACTCCAGCCTGGGCGACAAAGCAAGACTCCGCCTCAAAAAAAAAAAAGGAAGAACATGGATCATCGTTATGGTCCATTATAATGGTCTCCTAACTTTTTAAAATTATTCCTCCTATCTTTGAAAAACATTTGCGGCCGGGCGCGGTTACTCATGCCTGTAATCTCAGAACTTTGGGAGGCCGAGGCAGGCGGATCACGAGGTCAGGAGATCGAGACCATCCTGGCTAACACGGTGAAAACACGTCTCTACTAAAAATACAAAAAATTAGCCGGGCGTCGGGGCAGGCACCTGTAGTCCCAGCTACTCGGGAGGCTGAGGCAGGAGAATGGCGTGAACCCGGGAGGCGGAGCTTGCAGTGAGCCGAGGTCATGCCACTGCACTCCAGCCTGGGCGACAGAGCGAGACTCCGTCTCAAAAAACAAACAAAAACAAACAAACACAACATTTGCATATACTGAAGCATATCCCTATTTTTATTATTTATATGTAATGAATACAATTATACACTGCTGTTACATATATATATATTATAAAACCTGCAAAAATGGACAATGCAAAGGACTTTTTTTGAGATGGAGTCTCGCTGTCGCCCAGCCTGGAGTGCAGTGACACTTTCTCAGCTCATGGCAACCTCTGCCTCCCGCATTCAAGGGATTCTCCTGCCTCAGCTTCCCAAGTAGCTGCGACTATAGGCGCGCACCACCACACTCGGCTAATTTTTGTATTTTTAGTGGAGAGGGGGTTTCGCCATCTTGGCCAGCCTGTTCTTGAACTCTGACCTCAAGTGATCCACACTCCTTAACCTCCCAAAGTGCTGGGATTACAGGCATGAGCCACTGTGCCCAGCCCAATGCAAAGGATTTAACAGACATTTCTCCAAAGAAGATATACAAATGGCCAGTAAGCGCATGAAAAGATGCTCAACATCATTAGCCATCAGGGAAATGAAAATTAAAACCACAATGTGATTCACATCCAATAGCATGGCTAAAATTTTTTTAAAATGGAAAATATTTAACAGTAACAAATATTGGTCAATGTATAGAGAAACTGGAACCCTAAATCATTGCTGGTAGAACGTACAACGGTGTGGAAACTGTGGAAAACAGCATGGAGGATCCTAAGAAATTAAACACAGAAGGCTGCGTATGATGGCTCACATCTGTAATCCCAGCACTTCGAGAGGCTGAGGTGGGTAGATCACTGGAGGCCAGGAGTTCGAGACCAGCCTGGCCAACATGACAAAACCCTGTCTCTTTTTTATGTAAAAAATTAAAAAAGAAAAGAAAGCTCAGAGGTTACCAGGGACTGGGGGAAGGGGGAATAGGGAGCTACTGCTTAATGAGTATGGGGTTTCTATTTGGAGTAATGACAAATTTTGGAAATAGTGGTGATAGTTGTACAATACTGTGAATTAGTACCACTGAATTATATATGTAAAAAATGGGGCTGGGCGCAGTGGCTCACACCTGTAATCTCAGCACTTTGGGAGGCTGAGGTGGGTGGATCACCTGAGGTCTGGAGTTCGAGACCAGTCTGGCCAACATGGTGTAACCCCATCTCTACTAAAAATACAAAAGACTGGCCAGGCATGGTGGTGGGTGCCTGTAATCCCAGCTACTTGGGAGGCTGAGGCAGAAGAATCGCTTGACCCCGGGAGGCAGAGGTTGCAGTGAACTGAGATTGTGCCACTGTACTCCAGCCTGGGCAACGAGAGCGAAACTCCGTCTCAAAAAAACAAAAACAAAACAACAACAACCAAAAAAAAACATGGTTACAACGGCAAATGTTGTTATATATATTTTGCCACAATAAAATAGTTTTTCAGAAAGGACAAAGTAAAAATACAAATAGAGGTTATAATATTTCCTTCTCACACTCCAATGGGTCACCCTGCATGCTATGGGGCAAGGAGATGAGGAGAAGTTTCCAAAGCCAAACCCAAAATTAATGAATCAGATGTGGGGTAGAGGGAATACTGGAGAAGATAAAAATGTCTGAGCCTTGGTAATGCCTAAAACTGAAAAAGAATCTTATTTTTAAGTCTGAAGGAAAGAGGACACTTTTCTGTAACCTTTCCGCAGAGCTAAATACAGACAATCTGGAAGGTCTCAGCATCCCTCACACCACAGACCCAGAGACCTGAGCCACCTGAATCGCTGCACAAACACCAGGAAAGCCCTCAGCACTCCTAGTCCCAAGCACTCATTATTAGCACACTTGCTCCCTCACTGCAAGGACCCATGTAGTGCCTTACAAAACATACCGTGCGCTTTTTCAATCGTTTTGTGGTCTCAGGTAAGACCCAAGTCCAACTTAAAATACTCCTTTTCCAAGCTGTTTTCAAAGTCATTTTCATCACTTTTCCCTCCTCTGGCTCAAGAGCATCAATCATGGTGAAAAGTGACAGGAAATAATAAAAAGATTAACAGCTCAACATCAAGAAGGACCTACACTGCCCGTGCTGAAAGTGTCAAATATGAGGCTGGCTGAGGACCAAAGTAATCAAAAGTAGAATAGACATGAGTTTGAGGGCTACGCTGACATTTCAGGAGGCAGAAAGTCCTGTTAAACACAGCCATGGCAAAGCAAAGGGCCGTCACTGTAGAACAATGTATTTCTGTACCAGCATGCGATACTTAAATTTCCTGTTTGTGATCACAGAATTTCACTGTAAAAATAGGCTTCCATAGATTGATAAATATTTTGATTTTAAACGAGAGCATTTTCAATTAAAATGTAAGATCTCAGGTTTATAATAGAAGTTAAAATTAAGATATGCTGGACTCTTAGAGTCATTTCAACTTGTCTTTTCTATATAGATTCGTGATGCAGAAATATGAATCAGCTGCCCCTTTCCTTCAGCAATTCCACTGAGACTCGTAACTATACTGCACTGGGAAGGACAAACATATTCTAGAACTGCAATATAAAATAGTTGATTTATACCCTTCAAATTGCTAGAGTGACTGTACCTTATTTTTTAAACAACTTTTTTAAAAAATTGAGATGTGGTCTCACTATGTTGACCAGGCTGGTCTTGAACTCCTGGCCTCAAGTGATCCTTCCATTTCGGCCTCCAAAAGTGCTGGGATTACAGGCGTAAGCCTCCATGCCCAGCCTTATTAAAAATAACTATGACTTCCAAATGAAGCCTTTAGAGAGAACTCACATTTGAAATACTGTATGTCTATGCTATTACATACAGTACAAAGTATTCAAATATCTGTGTAAAGTCTGCTTCTAAACAGATTCCAGTAAGTTTTATGGAATGAAGTGGGAGGCAAGGTTGTGAATATGTAGGTATCATACAGAATAAACAATCTCCTGAGTTCTTCACAAAGCTCTAGATTGCCTATGCTGGGTTTGGTTCTACCATTGAGAATTCTTCCACTAATTTAGTCCTATCACAAAACCTTGGTTTTTAAAAGATGAGCCCTCCAAATACAGAGAAATGTGCATCATGAATATTCTTGTTTAAAAGTGTTCCGTTTTAGGCTGGGCACGGTGGCTCATGCCTGTAATCCCAGCACTTTGGGAGGCCAAGGTGGACAGATCATTTGAGGCCAGGGGTTCAGGACCAACCCAGCCAACATAGGGAAACCCCGTCTCTACTAAAAATACAAAAATTAGCTGGGTGTGGTGGTGCATGCCTGTAGTTCCAGGTACTCAGGAGGCTGAGGCAGGAGAATTGCGTGAACCCAGAAGGCAGACGTTGCAGTGAGCCGAGATCGCGCCACTGCACCCTAGCCTGGGTGACAGAGCAAGGCTCCATCTCAAAAATAAATAAATAAATAAATAAATAAATAAATAAATAAAAGTGTTCCCTTTTAGTTCCAACACTGATAGTGCTTCAAAACTCTTCTGTCAAGGCCTTCCAGCATGCTATATTTAAAAAGTTGCCAAACTGGTTTTAACACATCTTTTCAAGACTGATAAGCAAAAGTTTACTGAAGCAGTTTTGAATAAGATAAACTCAGAATTATTCTATAAGTTTTCTCAAATCTAGCAGCACTTTTTAAATGGAGGGTTGCTAAATAAGCTATAAATTTCCAAAGCCATGAGACATATACACAGGGAAGGCATTTCTCCTTTGGTAAAACACAAACCATACCTTCTTTGGAACTGTAGCTCACATCCTGTTGGACTGACTGCCTTCAAACCTGTTTTGTAGGTATTATGAATAACTGAGTGCAAACAGTAAGTGGTTGTGAAAATAAATTTTCTAATGTGAAAAAAAAAGAATGAACTGTTAATACAGTTTGGGTTGACTAAGAACTTCAGCAAATGGCAATAATGTTTCCAATCTTTCTTGTGAATCTTAAGTAAGACTTATTTAACTTTAAAAATTCTTTCATTTAACAATGTGGTCATTTACCTGATAACAGATTTAAAGATTCCTGCTCATTTGGATTTTTTTTGGCCATTGATATCCATATTTTCATATATAATAATAAGCTGTCTTTCACTAGGAAAACAGTGGCAAATATCACCTATTTTCAGTGTCTGTCAAGAGAATATTTTTGTACAGTATAGAAAAACAAAGTGGAAACTCTAGGAAATTGTGTAAATTAAAATCTGTAAATTCACAGTTGACTGGATGTCTCCTCTCATGGTATACTCACAGGTTCAAGAAAGCTTGAACATCTGTATCAAGATGCCAGCAGTAGGCTGGACCTGGTGGCTCACAACTGTAATCCCAGCACTTTGGGAGGCTGAGCAGTTGAATCACTTGAGGTCAGGCGTCTGAGACCAGTTTCACCAACATGGTGAAACCCCATCTCTACTAAAAGTACAAAAATTAGCTGGGCATGGTGGCGGGCACCTGTAGTCTCAGCTACTCAGGTGGCTGAGGCAGGAGAATTGCTTGAACCTGGGAGGCGGAGGTTGCAGTGAGCCGAGATCACGCCACTGCACTCTAGCCTGGGCAACACAGCAAGACTCTGTCTCAAAAACAAACAACAACAAAACAAGATGCTAGCACTACTTCTGGCTTTTTTTTTTTTTTTTTAAGACCTTGGCCTCCCAAAATGCTGGCATTACAGGTGTGAGCCACCGCACCCAGTCTTTTTTTTTTTGAGACGGAGTCTTGCTTTGTCACCCAGGCTGGAGTGCAGTGGTGCAATCTAGCTCACTGCAACCTCCACTTACCGGGTTCAAGTGATTATCCTGCCTCAGTCTCCCCAGTAGCTGGGATTACAGGTACACACCACCACTCCTGGCTCATTTTTGTGTTTTTAGTAGAGATGGGTTTTCACCATGTTGGGCAGGCAGGTCTCGAACTCCTGACCCCGTCATCTGCCAGCCTTGGCCTCCCAAAGTGCTGGGATTACAGGCATGAGCCACTGCGCCTGGCCTATTTCTGGCTTCTTAAAGCCATCTCAAGCACCAGATTGTCTTTTTCCTCTGTACTGATTACAATTAGTTACTGTGAAAGGACAGACTCAGGCAAGCCTGTCCTACAAGAAAAACATTCTATGTGCCTTCTCTTAGGATAGAATACAAATGCTGTGTTTGCACATAAAACTATTTTCTTTCATGTATAGTTTTTTTTAAAATAACTCTGGGTTTCATTTTCTGACATTTTAAAATACTTTCTTATATTCTAAATGGATTTTTAAAAACCTAGATTCTCTTGCACAACAATCTGAATACACTTAACACTACTGAACTGTGTGCTTAAAAATGGTTAAGATGGTAAATTTTATTTTATTTTATTTTATTTTTTGAGATGGAGTCACACTCTGTCGCCCAGGCTGGAGTACAGTGTTGTAGTCTCATCTCACTGTGACCTCTGATTCCCGGCTTCAAGCCACGATAATAAATTTCACACGTATACTTTCCCACCATTAAAAAAAACCCACTAGACTCTATCAACTTCCACTGTTTATTGGGTAGGGGTGGAGCAATAACAAAATGACCCACCCTTGGCTTCAACAGTTAGAGACTTAGAAAAATGGACAGCTTGAATTCTGTGTATGTGATGCTGGAGTCAGGTATGGGGTGTGGGATATGGTGTGATCCTGCCCCTCAAACCCTCCATCATCAATTTTAAACATTCATTTCCGCCTGCTCATTCACCAGGCATGTAATAATATAGACATGTGAATTCGTCTCTTTACAGCTTATAAACCAAATGGGAAAATGAAGAGCAAATGATAATTTGTAGGCGGATCATCAGCATCAAACTAATTCAAAGTTGGCTGTGACAACATGTATAACTGCTGCTCCATAGGACAGACATTTGTTTTCTGACAATAAAGAAAGAAACATATACCTAGAGAGCCAGGTATTCCTTGAGAAAGGTGTTCGTACTCATCACCTTTTAGAAATCCCCCTCCAAGTTTCTGACGATCCATCTGTCTCTAAACTAGAAATTTGTGGGTTTGGAGCCTGCAGCCTGCCTGGCCTTACCTCTGACTACTCAGCTCCCTTGAAGAGGATCAGCCAGCCTACTCCTGAGAGTACTGCCAAATACCACACCCTGGGTCTGCATATCCAAAGGTACAGGAAGTGGCCTGTCCAATGCCTGGGTGATTGCATCATTCCAACAAGCTTCAATGTACAAAGTTTGAGTCACTCTCCACTCTCCACATAGCTCTTCAACCCAAATCTCCTTCCAGCCTAGCAGCAGGGCAGAGGACTTCTGACACATCCCTCCACTCTTTCAGACCAGTGCTAAATTTGGAAAGCAGCAGGTCATCTGGATAAAAACAACTTTGAGCACCACTATCAATGACCGTCCATCATATACAAAAGCAAAAGGACAGGTTGAAACGAACTCATAAAAAGTTTGAGCTCTTTCTCTCCCTGGGAGAGACATGGGAGGTCTCACGGGAAGGTCTCAGGCTCTACAACAAACTAGCTAAGAAATTGGTTCCCCAAAATGATCCATACCAGAGTGACCTGTAAAGCTTATTAAAAATACAGACTGGCCGGGCACGGTGGCTCATGCCCCTAATCCTAGCACTTTGGGAGGCCCAGGCGGGCGGATCACTTGAGGTCAAGAGATGGAGACCAGCCTGGCCAACATGGCGAAACCTCGTCTCTACTAAATATACGAAAATTAGCTGGGTATGGTGGCATGCGCCTGTAGTCCCAGCTACTCGGGAGGCTGAGGCAGGAGAATCACTTGAACCCAGGAGGCGGAGGTTGCAGTGAGCCGAGATCACACCACTGCACTCCAGTCTGGTGATAGAGCGAGACTCCGTCTCAAAAAAAAAAAAAAAAAATGGACTACTGGCCCAGGAGATTCTGGTGCAACAACTATGTGGTGCGGCCTCTTAATCTGATGAGGCAGGTTAGGCAGCCACTGGGTTAAAGCACTTTGGTTGGAACAGTGCTGAGTCAGCATATCGGCTCTAACTAAGGCCAAGGAATGACTAACTTACACTCTATGAGGGAGGACAATCTGCAAAATTACATATATATGTAATTTTATTAATACATTTACATTTATTAATATTAATTTATATATAAATATATATTTAAACAATTTTTTTGACAGAGTCTCACTCTGTCACCCAGGTCTAGTCTCGAACTCCTGGCCTCAACTGATCCATCCGCCTCAGTCTCCCAAAGTGCTGGGATTACAAGCATGTGCCACTGCTCCCAGTCTGCAAAATTATATTTTGAGGCAAGTTCTAATTGTGAATCTTCCCTAAAACTAGTCCTTTGCCACCAAATTCAAATTTAGGTGCTCATTCACACCTGTGAATGATAATCACCTCTATATAGAAGACTCACAGCTCTAGTTTCAGCCCTGACCCATCTATTGCCCCTAACTCACCTAAACCCAGCTACCCCTCCTAGCCTTGAATGCAAATCAACCCTTCAACCTACCTTGAACACTGGCTTCCTGTTCTCATTTCTGTTGATAGTCCCACCTCTCAAGGTCTCTCTGGATTTAAATCCTCTGTCATCTTGGGACTCTTCAAGTCTCCTGCCTTCCACATCTAAACACTATAAAATGATGACAATTTTTCTTTCATAACAACTCACAAAGCATTGTGTTCCAAGCAATTCCCATTGATACTATCCTTGTCCAGGTCCCCTAGGTTCCCTGCAATAGCCACTCATGGCCCCTAAACTCCCACTCCAATCGGACCTATAAGATTAACCTTCTCCAAATCCAACTTTGACCATGTATTTCCCCCGCTCAAAATCCTTTCATAATTCCCTATTACCTGCATATAAGGGCATAACACTATAATCTATCATTAAATGACAGATTTCATACTTGATCCATCTCTTCTAGCAAAGCTGACCTATTCAAATTCCCCAAAGGTGTCGTGCAACTTCCTGCCTCTTGGCTTATCTCACTAGGCTTATGCAACTAGGAATGTCTCTCTCTCACTAGGTATAAAATCATGTACAGCCTTTAAGGCCTAAGTTCAAGTCCTACCAACTCCCTTTGAAGCACTTCCTGATGGCTGCCACCTAACAGCCACCCTCCCAGAACACACCCAGCACCCCACAACATCTAAACCTTTCTTCCTTCCCCTCTCCCTTCCCTCGTTCCCTCTGTGTTCTACTTTTGACAAAGCTGAACTTGGTTCCTAGTACTCCACACAGTCCTCTTGGCCCAGCCTGCTTTGCTCTCTGCCCTTTCTGGAAGTTCCTGGGCACTTTTTGTCTGACACTTCATTGACAGTCATTCATACACTGGCTTCCTGGCAATGTTTCCTTAAAAAGAGCAAATCTCTTATACAGAAGCAGTACAGGTTTATTACTAACATTTTAGAGAATAAATAGAAGCAAGAAAAAAACTTAAAAAAAACTCTTATTATTCCACTTCTCAACTCATGGAAACTTTCGTATGTGAATCCATCATCTCTTTTTATGCACATTTTTTTCTTTTTTTTTTTTTTTTTTTTTGAGGCACAGTCTGGCTCTGTTGCCCAGGCTGGAGTGCAGTGGTGCAATCTCTGCTCACTGCAACCTCCGCCTCCCAGGTTCAAGTGATTCTCCTGCCTCAGCCTCCAGAGTATCTGGGATTACAGGCTTGCGCCACCACACTGGGCTAATTTTTGTATTTTTAGTAGAGAGACAAGGTTTCACCATGTTGGCCAGGCTGGTCTCCAACTCCTGAGCTCAAGTGATCCACCCACCTCAGCCTCCCAGAGTGCTGGGATTATAGGCGTGAGCCACCGTGCCCGGCCTTACTGTTGTTTTAATTCTTCAACAGTGAAACTTCTTGGCCGAGTGGGGGCTCACGCCTGTCATCCCAGCACTTTGGGAGGCCGAGACAGGCGAATCACTTGAGGTTGGGAGTTCGAGACTAGCCTGACTAACATGGAGAAACCCCATCTCTACTAAAAATACAAAATGAGCTGGGCACGGTGGCGCATGCCTATAATCCCAGCTGCTCAGGAGGCTGAGGCAGGAAAATTGCTTGAATCTGGGAGGCGGAGGTTGCAGTGAGCTGAGATCACACCACTGCACTCCAGCCTGGGCAACAAGAGCGAAACTCTATCTCAAAAAAAAAAAAGCCACTGCACTCCAGCCTGGACAACCTTGTGAGACCCTGTCTCTAAAAATTAAAAAAATGTTTAAAACAGTTAAACTTCTTATATTTGTCAACTAGCTGTTGAACCCTTTGATTCTTAAAGGAACATGCATATACTTACTTCTCTGTAACTCTCAAAGTGTTAAACATTGATCTGCACACAGAATAGGTGGCTCAGATGTTTAAAACATTCATTCAAAAAATACTTTGGGGGTGTCAGTGAGTAAATGGTTCCAAGTGCATTGCCCACGGTAATCTATGTGAAAACCTGCTATACGTAGATGATTTCTTGAAAAGTGCCCCAAAATGTATATATCAAACGTTCTAAATATGCAGGAACACTTCATAATATTAAGAATCCTATTGGTAATCTTTTCTTAACAGATGCTCATTCTTTAATTTGCTTTATTAATCTGATTTACAGCTAAAATGCAGATCACCCTACACATAAATGTTTCATGAATTCAGAGATGAAATATGGGGGTAGGGAGAAAGGATGAGAGGAAAAAGGAAGTTTGCCACTTCATTTTACTTAAATTTTCAATTTATTTCTATAGCAACAATTCTGGTTTGAACCAAAATTTTAAAGTCTAATTATCTTACATAGAAGGAAATCCTGCTCCTTAACAGGGTGACAAAATCTAAGATTATGAATGTGTTCAAGTTCCAAGAAAACTTTTGTATAACTTTGCTATTTTCATTTAGAATGCAAGATTATGCAGAGTATAGAATTTGTGATCTTTCAACTACAGCTGTTCTACAGTTTAAGCAAACACCATAAATGAAAATAATCACTTTTGCCAATTGAACTGAAGATTCTCTAACCAGAAAATAATGTAGAAAATCCAGGCCAGGTGTGGTGGCTCACACCTGTAATCCCAGCACTTTGAGAGATTGGGAGAGGAGGATTGCTTGAGCCCGCCCATGAGTTCGAGACCAAGCTGGGCAACATGGTAAGACCCCATCTCTACAAAATTAAAACAACAGCAACAAAAACTAAAAAAGTCCAATCTACTTCCTCAAAGAAGGCAAATTGTTTTTGTTTTGATTTTTTTTTTAAGACGGAGTCTCGCTCTGTTGCCTAGGCTGGAGTGCGGCGGCACAATCTCGGCTCACTGCAACCTTCACCTCCCAGGTTCAAGCGATTCTCCTGCCTCAGCCTGCCAAGTAGCTGGGACCACAGGTGCGCACCAACCACACCCGGCTAATTTTTTTTATTTTTAGTAGAGATAGGGTTTCACCATGTTAGCCAGGATGGTCTCGATCTCCTGACCTCGGGATCCGCCCGTCTCGGCCTCCCAAAGTGCTGGGATTACAGGCGTGAGCCACTGCGCCCGGCCAATAAGGCCAATTGTTATTATTATTCTCATCTACTAGTGAGACAACTTCAGCAAGGTTTACCTAGTTACCAATAAATAAATAAATAAATAAATGTAGACTGGGGATAATTACATCTCCACAAAAGTTTTCACAACAAAATAACCTCTACTTTTATATAGTTAGAATATAATTCAATTGATTAGTTTCTGCCTCCTAAGAATATACTATATACTCCTTAAAGTAAAATACATCTCAATGTATGTTTCTTTATTTTAGAGTGCCTTGGATACAGAGATTTACTTCCTAAGTCAGCTTTTCAGATAACCCTTAAGAGGATAACACACCCCTTTTCTTGCTTCTGGATAAAAAGTCCCAGCAGTTGCACATTGCTTCTGGGTTTGCAGCTTCACTGCTCTTTGGGTCTTGGTTCCGCAGCCCTGCCTACACCTTGTGACTGAGGTCCACTGGACAAAACTCGATGCGAAAAAATGGGACAAAAACCAGGTAGCGTGCTCAAGAAGAGTTTGGGCTATACACTCACACAGCTAAATCTCCCTTTGCAGTCTCATCTTTTATTTATTTATTTTTTCTTGACTTTGCTTGTCTCGCTAGCATTCAAACCCAAAGCCCATTCCTTTTAAATCTCCATTCCTCCCTTTCCTCATCACGTGCCTGGGGTGTGAGGTGCCACTGTGCTCATGAGGGAACTGGGCTGCTCTGCTTCTGCTTTGAGGAGGGTCGTTTTTTTTTCTTCTCCTTTTAATAAAGGCCTTTTCACGTTTGTTTCTCAGGCCTTCCTCAAATACAAAACTGTCACTGTCCCCTGCTCCTTCCAGCTCTAGGGTATCAGCTTCAAACCTTTGTATGAACTAAGTGGTGAGTAGTAAAACTTTGGTAAATGTATGGCAGCCTGGGCATACATTTGGAAGACTCAAACCCTAACGCAAAAACGTGTAGTTCGTATTCTCTGAAATAGTAAAAAAACAAACACAGAGCAAAACTCCACCTCCTCCCTAGCTTTCCGTTCACGTCTTCGTTCGGTAATAAGAAAAGTTAATCCATCCCCTAGTGCAACTGCAGCCTCTTTCTCGGCCAGGCTCACCTAGAACATTCGCTGCATCATTGCATCCAAGCCAAACTCGGTTACTGAGGCAACTAAGTTTTCCTTCCCAAAGGGTCACAGGGAAACACATCCCTCGGGATCCCCTGGTAACCGTCCACCGATAATGCTGGGGAACCACAACAGCAAATGACTCGCTTTCCAAGGCTGGAGCTGGCCGCCTCGGTCGGCCACAGCGGGGGTGTGCGTGGGGGGTTTGCAGCATCCAGTTACATTCCTGACCCACTTTCGCGTCGCCTCCCTCCCCCTCCTCTTCCTCCTCCTCCCAGACAGGCCGCGAGGGCGCCAGCGCTCCGAGGAGCCACCCGCGAGCACTCCCTAGACCGCTGCCGGCTGGGTGCACCCGGCGTCGGGCACTACGGGGGAGACCCCAAGGGAGCCTGCCCCCGCCCCCACCCCCACCCCCGGCTTCCCTGCGCGCTCCCTCCTCCGTCACATGGACCCGCGAGCACCTGTTGGCGACCTCAGCCCCAAGCCGAGCCCCCCACCGCCCCCTCTCCACCCTCACGGCAAAGTTCCCTGCGGGAGGGAATGGAAACACTGCCCAGTTCCCGTTCTGCAAACCCCGCTTTGCTAGGAGGGCGCAGGGGCCGGCGGGCGACGCCTGCACAGCTGCTCAGCTTAGCAAAGTGCAAAAGCGCCGCAGGCAAGCGGCGACTCGGTAGAGGGGATCCTAACCAACTCCCCCACGCATCACCCGCCTCCCCCGAGGCGGAGCGGGGAGATGGGGTGCGCCCGCCCCCAGCCCAACTCCGCTGGAAACCTGGGCTCCTCGCGGGCGCTGGGTGGGGATGCTGTGGAGTCCCGGCCGGGGCCGCAAGGGCGAGGGCAGGTAGCGGGTGGTGACGGGTGGGTGTGCGTTCCGGGTAGCCCAGTGCAGGAAGGGGGAGGGAAGCTGCCTTCGCAGCTGCAACTTCTGAGCGTGCAGAGCAACTCAGCAACTTTGCCTGCCCCGCGCGCTCCTCCCCCGCGCCACCCGGCCGGGCCGGGCCGGGGGCTACGCGGCGCCCTGGGGGGCAGACTGGAGGTGCGGCCCAGTGGGGAAGGGACTGGGCTGGAGCTGCGGAAATGGCACAGCCTCTCGGGGGACAGGAGTTGGGGGGCGCACCCACGCGCCCCGAGGCTTGGAAAATACGCCCGGGCCCCGCGCCGCGCACGCACCCCGCAGCCCCCCACCAGCCAGGCCCTCGACTGCCGTTGGGCTCCGCGCGAGGAAGGGGGCGGAAGGATGGCGGCGGAACCATGGAAACTGTGCTGGGTGGATAAATACGGAGAGGGCCGCTCTAGGCCGTCCCGGGCTGCCAGCATCTCGGAAGGCGGATGCAGCGCCCGGGGGAAGCGCGGCCCAGTTCGCACAAGTTGTTCTTCCCGAGCCGCCGCGGGGCTGCTGCCCTACCGCCCGGCTCCGCGCCGCAGCCGCCCTCGGGGGGCGCCGCCTGGAGAGGCAGGCCCCAGCCGGAAAGCAGGCCGCCGGCGGGGGCTACGAGGTGTGGGGCAGAGGAGAGTGTGAAGGTGACCCCGGGGTCATCAGCTGTTTGTTCCGGGTCTTAAGGACTGCGCAAAGCCCTGCCGGTCTCGCTAGTCTCAGGTGCGCGTCCCGGAAGGTGGATTCATGTAGTTCAGACATTCAGAAGCTTCAGTGGGGCTAAATCCAGAAGTACAGGGAACTTGGGACGGCCTGGGATGGTACCCGATGTCCCCGAAGTCGTGCCCACACCCCTTCAGGGCGGCTGCCGGGAGTCGGATTGGCAACAGGGAAGCAGGATGTAAACTGTGAGGCTCTGGCCAGGCCCCTGCGCTCAACCGCACCCGTTCCCTGCAAGCAAACTTAGCCTCCAACCTTCCTCCCCAGAGCTCTTCATCTGACTCACTGCCGAGTTACTGATGCTCTCTGGCCAAGCCTATTGCCTGTAAAGCTAGAGATTTCAATGGTGGTGATATGAAGTTGAGTCACTTCAGGGTGTGGGGATCTTCAGACGCAAAGGGGTTATTTCAAGCGAAAGTAAACTACCTGCGCGGAGAAGCCTGGCAACCAGCTGAATGATTTAATTACATGCCATCTTAATTTAAAGAGATTTGCATGTTCATGAGACCAGCTGGACAGTTACATTGTGATGTGTACCTGGAAATTACTTTTTAACTGGATATGGTCAATTTATTTCACACCACGAACGGGTGAACAGTATTTCTCTTTTGGCTTCAACATTTTTGGTTCTTTTACTTCTTTTTCTCTTTTCTCTAATCCCATGACATTATTTTCTTTTACTTCTTAATGAAATAAAAAATCACCTTCTACCCTTTTCCTCTGAAATAATTATGAAAGTCTAGGCTAGAGCGTAGTTTTCCAGAATATCATTCCAAAGAACTAAATCTTCAATATGGCCTTAAGTTATATTTGAAAAAAGGGCTCTGTGGTCATATATCACAACATATTTATTCCCAGATACACACAGTTTTGAATGTTAACATCTCTGATGTCTTATATTTGGTGCCATCTTAGCATTGGGTCATAGTTTAATTGGCAATGATTTTCTTTCTTAGTGGTCCATAAAATAAGGAAGTTTGAGAAATGCTGAGTTAAACAAGTTAAATCAAGTGTATTTGTTACACAAGAAATAAATACAGCAGCGTAAGGCCTTTCAGAATCTTTGATGTGCTAAGGTGTTTGTGAATCACCACGAAGAGTTTATAATATGAAAACTTTCCTAAGTATATTTGTTCAGTCACCGTTTTTGTTTTTTGTTTTTTGATTTTTTTTTTGGTGAGGATTTTGCCTAGGGCTAGTATTCCTTCTGGGTACTGCTGCTCTGCTGCTCTAGGAATTGTGCCAGATTTGAAAAGGGTTGAGAGAAATGTTCACGTTTCAAAATGGTGTCATTAGGAATCATCAACTGATAAACTAAATTTTAGTGTAATTACCAAAAAGAGAAAGACCATTTGAGGAAACATTTAGAGGCAGAACTGTTCACATTTGGCTGTAATAGAAACTGAATCAGGACCATCTTTAGGGAATTGGTTCCAGTGAACATTTAGTATGTCGGAAAATTCATGCATCTGATATATCTAATCCATGTTACACTACCTCCTGCATTATTTTAATTTGTAGGAGTTAATAAAAATGTCTTATTTAAATTAGACTGGCACTAAGCTACTCCCCAATTACTTACAAAAAGTCCCCCAAAACATTGTTACAGAAAAATAAGAAAGGGTGGTGAGCACATGAAAGTGTACTCTAGGCTGGGCGCAGTGGCTCATGCCTGTGATCCCAGCGCTTTGGGAGGCCAAAGCGGGAGGATCACCTGAGGTCAGGAGTTCGAGACCAGCGTGACCAACATGGAGAAAACCCATCTCTACTAAAAATACAAAAAATTAGCCGGCCGTGGTGGTGCATGCCTGTAATCCCAGCTACTCGGGGGCCTGAGGCAGGAGAATCGCTTGAACCTGGGAGGTGGAGGTTGCGGTGAGCCAAAATCCCACCATTGCACTCCAACCTGGGCAATAAGAGTGAAACTCCATCTCAAAAAAAAAAAAGTGTATTCTAATTAAAAAGAAAGAAAGAGCAAGAGGCATGTACAATTTTCCAAAGACAAATAAAATTGGAGATAGAAGGCCAGATGTGATAGTTCACACATGTAACCCCAGCCTTTTGGGAGGCCAAAGCAGGAGGAACTCTTGAGGACAGGATGAGACCAGCCTGGGGCAACAACGCAAAAATCCATCTCTACAAAAAACTTAAAACAAAAAACTAGCTGAGCATGTTGTCCTGTGCCTGTGGTCCCAGCTACTCAGAAGGCTGAGGTGGGAGGATTGCTTAAGCCCAGGAGTTTGAAGCTGCAGTGAGCTGTGATCGCACCACTGCACTCCAGTCTGAGTGACAGAGTGAGACCTTGTCTCTGGGAAAAAAAAAAATTGAGCATAGGAAAGAACAATCTACCTCACTAATCCCTTACTAAAGGTAAGAAGTAAAGCAGAGATTTTAATAAGCAAATAAAATATCCTACTTAGAATGTTTAAAATACAAATATAAAATGTGAATTTATGTACATTAGCTCATTTCACGGTACAGTAATCCTGTAAGGTAGATGGAGCCACCATTCTTACCCTCAGATTGCGTACCCTCCCATTCATTTATGTAACAAGCACTTATGGAGAACCTACCAGGCTCCAGACAGGACCCTGGACTTTGATGATAGAAAGACAAATACGAGAAAACCCCACTTTCTAGAAACTCACTTTTGATAGGAGAGATGATATGTAAAATAAATAATTGTAATACAGTGTGACATTAAGGCTTAGAAAGGTTAACGACTTACCCAAGGGACCTAGAGTCAGGATTCAACTAGTCTTATGATTTCATAAGACCCACTCTCTTTTACAACAGACATTCTCTCATTTTTGAAAATAACACCATGCAGATACAGCTTTTCACATAGACATAAAACCAAACATGTTGAATCTTAAAAGCCAGAAAGAAATTTAGAAATTACGTAGGCTAACCCACTCTTTTTACAGGCCTGGAAACTGAGACAAAGAAGGGAGATATGCTCAAGGTTAAACAGTTATATAACAACCACATGAAGATTAGAATCAAGGCTCCCCCGCCCCCAGCTCTGTGCACTTCAAGGCACTGCCCTACAGTAAGAGACAGTGAGAAGAAGTCTTAATAGAGCCTGTTTCCACTGCTGTGCAGTGTTTGGGCCCATCTCAATAAAGGCCTAGAGTGATTGTTGAATCAGTGATAAAATGTCCCATGACTAAGCACTTATTTAAAGACATATTTCTCAGAGGAACTGTAAGGGGATTTCAGCTATGTGAGTTCCTTAAAAACAGCCACTATCCTTAAAAGTTGAAGATACAATTGATTTTAAAAAGTAAACAAATATGGGATGTTTGGGGAAATTTGAATACTATATATTAAAGACTATTAAAGAATTATTGTTACTGGTTTGAGTATTAGCGAATTTGTGATCATACTGTTTTTTTCAAAGAGTTTTCATGTCTTAGACATACATCATAAAATATTTGCACCAAAATGATGTGATGTCTGGTATTAAAATAATACAGCTTTTTTATTTTTGGTGGGGGTAGAAAATGAAAAATATAAATGAAATAAGATGCCATATGCTGAAAGTGGGTGGTAGACATGTGAGAATTCATTATACTATTATCTCTACTTTTGTGTTATCTTTAAGAATTTCCAAAATAAAAAGAGCTTCTTTTTTGTCTATATGAAAGAAAAATATTTTCCCTTCATTTTAGTTATGCACAGAAAGGGATACACTCTATTTATTTCAGCCAGCTAACATTCTTCCTATGGAATATTAAGTTAGTCCCAACACCACATCATCATGGAATCTATAGTATCATTAAGGGCCTCTTTGTGGCTAAGAAGAGTTGGTGCATTTCTGTTTTTATTACAAGATTTATAGAGCTGGTTTATAATACTGTATTCCTAATTGTATGGGTAATATATTTAAAACACATGTGGTAGCTACAGTTCTGGTTCTATTTTGAATGAGTTTGGATTTTTTTCTCTTTCTATTCATATGAGGTGTATCTGCATCTGGAAACGATCAAAATCTCACAAAGACAACACAATGAATGTGGTTAATTTAAGGGATAGACACCACTGAGGTTATAAGCAAGATCACTATCATTCAATAAATATTTGATTGGCAAAACTTCTGGTTTTGTAGGGAGCTGAAAAACTGTAACGTGGGCTGGATTTCTAAGCACATGGAAATGAAACTAATTGCAAGATGAGACTAACTTCACGGGCTCAGATGCTTAGGGGAAAAATACTTTTATTTCACCTTGCTTAAATTACAGAAAAACACTTTAAGGATGTGTTGAGCATCCCTTCCTGCTTTCACATCATATTTCTGCTCTAAGTTAGTGGTTCCCAGTTGGTGGCTAAATACTCCCTCAGGGACACCGAGTTCCTGCAAAGGGTCAACAGTGCTTTATGTGCACCCAGCACTTCCTGCAGATGGAATAATAGTACTGGCATATAAAGGCACTCTGTCCAAATGTATGTCTTTGTCATTAATTAATAAACCACAAATTCATTTAAAAGCATTTTTACATTTATAAATTTTTACATTATTATTATGTTATTATGTATCTTTTATTTATGTATTTATTTTTTTGAAACAGAGCCTCCCTCTGTCACCTAGGCTGGAGTGCAGTGGTGTGATCTCGGCTCACTGCAACCCCTGCCTCCCGGGTTCGAGTGATTCTCCTGCCTCAGCTTCCCGAGTAGCTGGGATTACAGGTGCATACCACCATGCCCAGCTAATTTTTATGTAGCTTTTAAATTAATGAATACTAAAGTACAGCTATTGTCATATATATGGTGGGGGTCAAAAAAGGAGAACCAACTCTGATGAGAGAGAAAATCAATTTAGTAAAGCAGACATTCTCTTTCTCTCTCTCTCTTTCTCTCTGTATCCTTATTTTATGTAACACATAATTTTTTGATTCATTTTATGGGATATAACGGTGTTGGGGATAACTCTATGCTCTCATCACATTTGTTTTCTCATTTGGCTATCAAAACTGGAAGCTCCAAACATCCCTTCTTTGCAACTTCTTTATTACCTAATCTACTTTGGTGCCCAAAGCCAAGAAAAGGTTTTACAATCCATGTACACTATCAGACCTGAAATACTCAAGATCTACATCTCTGCTGGAATTTTTTATGGTCATGAAAACAAAATTGAGTGGTACTTGTCGGAAACACAAATGGTGGTCATAGTGACTCAGAAGGTTTTATTACTAAGTACATTTTTACTCTGAATTTCTCTACTTGCCCTGTATAATTTTCCCTTCAGCAGGGTATCTTTTTTTTTTTTTTAAGGGTCTTTAGTCTTGGATTATTACAGCAAGCAAACAAGCAGATGGCATCATTGCTGAGCAGGGTTCCAGTGCGAAGGATGATACACTGAGCTCCCAAATCATAATTGAAGGTGGGATTAGTTGGAAGAATCTTGTTTATTAACAAAATCCTCTTCATTTATTTTATTCCCCAATAATAATTTGCCACTTACTAAGCCCTTATTCTGCACCTGGCATTTTATGCTAATCTTCACAACAACCCTAAGAGGCAAATCTTCTTCCATATTTTACACATGAGGAATCTACACTTAACAAGGTTAAGTAATTTAAGGTCAGGCAGCCAGTGAGTGACAGAATTAGAATTAGAACCCAAGTCTGTGACTCCAAAGCCCTAACTAGCACAGATGGGGCTTCCTCACCAACTCTTAGATGTAATGCTTTGAACCCCTGGTTATCTTTGCAAAGGCAAGAATTGCTGTAAACTGAGCCCAAATAAGGACAGCTGTCTCCTTAGCATCATTAGTCACTTCTTCCTTCATCACTTCCCAGTGGATAGGAGGTTAGTAAGTGGCTTAACCGCTACCGAGATCATCCGCACACTCCATGGACAGATGGCACAGGCTAGATGTGACTTAACCTAATTATTCTGCCCTTTCTGGCTTTTACTTCTAGAAATAGTCATCAAAAAAAAGGGAGACTTTGAAAGACTTATTTAGGTCTCTCTATCTGAAAGAAGAGGAAATTATTTCGGAGGCAAATGAATTTCTAACTTTCCTGAAAGAAGGGAGATTTTTTTTAATGACTTGTCTGAGGAGAAGTCAATGAAGAGGCTGTTGCACACAATAGCTATTAAGTCACAAATAACACCTGCACCCTGGAAGATTCCACTATTTGGCATGTATGGTGGCTAAAAAAGTGGAGAATCTTCTTGGTTTCTCTTCCCACCCAGCCTTTCTTAGGTACTTTGAAGAGAACTCACCTCTCACTTTCTATGAGCTTTTTAGGACCCTGAGCCATATTACCATCAGCTAAAGTCTTTATTTATTTTTAATTCTTGAGACAGAGTCTCGCTCTGTCGCCCAGGTTGGAGTGCAGTGGCACAATCTCGGCTCACTGCAACCTCCGCCTCCCGGTACAAGTGATTCTCTGGCCTCAGCCTCCTGAGTGGCTGGGATTACAGGTGCCTGCCACCATGCCTGGCTAATTTTTGTATTTTTAGTAGAGACAGGGTTTCACCATGTTGGCCAGGGTGATCTTGAACTCCTGAGCTCAGGTGATCTGCCCACCTCGGCCTCCCAAAGTGCTGGGATTACAGGCATGAGCCACTGCGCCTGGCCAATAATGAAGTCTTTAACTGGCCATTTTCCTCAGTGTATTTTTTCCTCAGCATGTCCGCTTCAAGATGGATGAAGAAGCAGCCTCTCTAACCACCCCAACTTTAAATCCAGTAGGATTGTCTGCCAGAAATAAACTCCTCTCTTTAGGAAGACAAAAGCCAGGTGTTTCAGGCTGACAGCTTCTGAGATCTCCCCTACACTACGTAAATCGTCACTACTCACTGGGTAGACAAATAAGAGGAAGCCACTTAAAAAGTTTTTCAAAAAGTAGAAAAAGTTATTCAAAAAGTAAAGATGGGGGTCTTGTTATGTTGCCCAGGCTGGTCTTGAACTCCTGGCCTCAAGTGATCCTCCTGCTTTGGCCTCCCAAAGTGCCGGGATTACAGGTGTGAGCCACTGTGTCTGCCTGGAAGCCACTTATATTTGAGAGTTGGGAGGAAGGGACGGCATTCTGGACCCAAGGAAGCAGCAAGGCAGCAGGGCAGGGAGCAGGTGCTACTGGCAGGTGGCCGGCACTGCTGCTGGCCTGGAGGGTGAGGGAGAGCAGGGAGACGGGCAGACTAAGAGGCTGCATGCTTTGTGGAAATAGCTGAAAATAGAACGTGAGGTTAGGCCCTGAGAATTCGACTCCTGTTAATGGCAAAGAGAGAAGCCAGGGTCTTCCGTACATAAGACCAGGGCAACAAATAGTGCCTTTGCACACCCTGGGTCTGGCCTGCCTGCCTAGGATGCTAGCTCTCAGCCCTGACTCGTGGAAAGAGCTCAACTTTTTATTTTTTATTTTATTATTATTATTGTTATTTTGATATGGAATCTCACTCTTTTGCGAGGCTGGAGTGCGGTGGCAGGATCTCATTGCAACCTCTGCCTCCTGGGTTCAAGCGATTCTCCTGCCTCAGCCTCCCGAGTAGTTGGGACTACAGGTGCCCGCCACCACACCCAGTTAATTTTTATATTTTTAGTAGAGACGGGGTTTTGCCATGTTGGCCAGGCTCATCTCGAACTCCTGACCTCAGGTGATCCACCCGCCTCAGCCTACCAAAGTGCTGGGATTACAGCATGGTGAGCCACTGTGCCCGGCAACTTTTTAATAATTTGTCTTCTTGCTGAATAACAAAGGTATCTAAGTAAAAAGATGTGTGTGTGTCTCTGTGTGTGTGTGTGTTTCACCTACTTGGTTGATTTGGGTCACAGCTGCAGTTTACACTGTGCCTCTAAATTTTATTTGGAAGAAAAAGCAATATTTCTTTTGCTTCTTTTTTCTTTTTTTTCCTCTGTCCTGCTTTTAGGCAAGAAAGCAATATTTCATATCACAAATTCAGCTGCTGCTGCTGACAGACAGTTTGCTCTGACTGTTCTTCACCAGACGAGGCAGGTTAAACTCTTGTCAGCCATATGTTGATTTGTTAACACTACCCATGTCCCAGGTAGCAGGCTCAGATGGGTCTCAAAATAGACCAGGCACACATGGCTGATAAGATCCCAGTGGGCAGAAGATAATGTTACACCATCTATGACATAACCTCTAGAATAATCACTGCTGCCCTTTGTTCCAGAGTCCAGCTCCAGTGTATGCAAAAGTGGAAAGTCCTCAAACAGTGGGGGGTTTAGTGTGTGTGTGCTTTCCTTGAAATTGGTTAAACTTCCACTCAGCTTTGGAAGCTTCTAATAAGCGGTTCACAACCTTTTCTTCTCTTTCTTCTCCTTTTTTGCTTCAGTGGGATGGATGGCCAAACAAACTTTCTGGTGGCTGTTAAGAAGAACAAAATTCTTTGCAGAAGCACGTGCCAGTGTTTTACAATGCACAGCACACATCGAGGCTTGCGGCGCACACTGGAACACAATCGGATTCTGGAGCTCTAGGGATAAAGAGCACTGCTAATTTGTGCAGCCGCTGCTTTAGAATGGTGAGCAGGGAGGACACTCCTCTAAGGAGAGGGAGTCAGGGCATCAGCGCAAATTGGTTTTCCAGGCGAAGGAAGGGGAAAGCCTCATTTTGGAAGAAATTTCAGTTTCTGTGGACTTGTGGACCTGATGTCGGGTTACCTCGCCCCTCCCCAGCAGGAGCCGAATGCCCGTGCCTTGTCTCCTGGAAAGCTGCCTTTCTAAGCTAGAGAATTGCTGCCACAAACCTATTCTGAGAGGAAGGGAATGTACTCTTCGTATTTGTGGAGAAAACCAGGAAGTGAGGAGTTGCAGCCCCGGCTTCCTGGTCGGGCTGCTGACTCACACTGTCATCCTTTAGGCGATTTCCTTCATTTCTTTGCACCTCAGTTTCTCAGTTAAATGAAGGATGAAAATGGAATTCCCCTAGAGACATTGGGAATACCTCATTAATGTTTGCATTTCTTTGCGATAACTGGGATTAGAGATCTGATTACTGCAAAGCAGCATTACATGGAAGATTCCATCTTTATTGTCAACTCGAGGCCTATCTTTGAATGAATATCATTCAAGGTCTTTTGGCCACCTTTCCCACTATTCATGCCATGCTGTCCCCTCCCCACTCCATCTATTCTTTTCCATGGTGACTTCAAGTGATGTCGTTTGCATGAAGTTTTGTCTCTGAGGAGAGGAGGCTTTAATTTCTCTTGGTTCATTCCAGAACATGGTAGTCCATGGGTCACCACAGGCTTGACTGGTTGTGGGAGACAGGATTCAGAGGCCAGGAACGGGATCTCAGTCACAACCTCCATGCTCTTTTAAGGAATTTAGGTTGTCCCTTTGTACTTGATTTTCTTTTTCCTCTTCAAAGTGTCGACCTCTTTTGTTTGGCTAGGGTGAATACATCACTTCCTCTTTGGGGTCTGTGTTTTGTCTCCTGCTGGGTTTGAAATGTCATGTAATTTGTTGGGTTTTCACTGGATTATGTTTGGAGTTTGTTTGTTTTTTTTTGGTGTTCCCAAATCATCACTCGTCACCAGAACCCTCTCTCTTCTACCTCCTGATTAATGATTGATAGAAGTGCACACTCCTCAGCATTTACCAAGAGAGACGCATTCATCTTCAACTGCTCTCTCTGGTCTGTTGCCTATGAAGGGAGTTCCCCTGCAAGGGGGGGAAAAAAAAAAACAACAAAACCCCACAGAGCTGTTATCTTTTCTTCCTGCTGAGCGGTCAGGCTGCTCTGTTGCTTTGCTCATTATCTGGCCAAACTTCATTTGAGAGTGATCTCCATGCTCCTCATCTAGAATATGGTGCAAGCCTCAGGTCCTTCTCTCTTCGGACTCCCCAGCCTTTCCTTGGCTCCTCATAGATGACATTTTCTGTTCCTAGAAGCAACATTTCTCTGCTAAAATAAGTACATTTTGGGGGATACATTTGGAATTTATTATTAACTCATCCCACAGCATTATTGATGTACTGCTATGTGCCAGGCACTATACTAGACATCGGGTGTGTTATAAGAATAATGAGGCCAGGTGCGGTGGCTCTCACCTGTAATCTCAGCAATTTGGGAGGCCGAGATGGGAGGACGGCTTGAGGCCAGGAGTTCGAGACCACCTTGGGCAACATAGCAAGACCCTGTCTTTACAAAAAATAAAAAATAGAAAAATTAGCCAGACATGGCAGTGTATGCCTGTAGTCCCAGTTACTCAGGAGGCTTAGGTGGGAGGATCCCTTGAGCCCAGGAGGTCGAGGCTGCAATGAGCTGATTTTGCACCACTGCACTCCAGCTTGGGTGACAGAGAGAGACCCTGTCTCTAAAATAAAATAAAATAAAATAAAATAAAATAGGCCGGGTGCGGTGGCTCACGCTTGTAATCCTAGCAGTTTGGGAGGTTGGGGCAGGTGGATCACGAGGTCAAGAGTTTGAGACCATCCTGGCCAACATGGCGAAACCCTGTCTCTACTAAAAATACAAAAATTAGCTGGGCGTGGTGGTGCGCGCCTGTCTCTGGAGGCTGAGGCAGGAGAATCACTTGAACCCAGTAGGCGGAGGTTGCAGTGAGGTGAGATCACGCCGCTGCACTCCAGCCTGGTGACAGAGCGAGACTGTCTCAAAATAAATAAATAAATAAAATAATGAGACTTATCTCCTGCTTCTAAGAGCAGGGCTGCAGGCAGAAAAGGGGTGGTGGAGGTGCAAGTAGTGATGGAGAGGGCTGAGAAAAACCTGCAGAGTCATAAGTTATAAGGCAAAGAGAAGCCATTTTATAGTTCATAAGCATAATGATTGGGTTTTTGCACAGATGAGAAACCTTGTTAAGATGTTGGCACTTTACTCATAAGACATAAACACACACACACACACACACACACACATAAACACACACACCAAAAAACAATGCAAAGAGAAAGATTTCTGATGGTGACTTGAATCTAGTAGTGATAATATTTATTGCATAACTTTACTATCTATTACAGCAAAAACATTCCCCTGAATTCTTACTGTGTGCCAAGCACTGTGCTTAGTAATCTCAATCCTTACTCTGCCCTTTGTGGTGAGTTCTATATTCACCCTTATTTTACAGATGAAGGAATGGAGATTTGAGGAGGCTAAGTAATGAGCGCGGGGTGATTAGCTAATATCAAACTCAGGCATTGAGGCTATGCTGTCTAGAGAAAGAAATACATACTAGGGACCTTCTGGACAGGGTTCTGCCTATACTTGCGACAGCACTGGAAATTAAGTCCTCTCCCCTGTGTTTCTCTGAAAAGAAATAATTTATTTCCTGTGTTCTGGAAGGACATTGGGTGAAGTTGGTTGTGTTTTAAAGCATGTCCATTGACGCCTCTTTTGGTTCCTGAGCCTTTAGCAGGAGGCTCCTGCTCTATTTCACATGACCCCGTCTCAGTGACCTGTCTGTTGGCCTTAGGGAAAACACGGGGGCCATTTTGCCAATCCAATGAGGAGTATCTGCTTAGAAAGGGAATTTTTTGGGGGGCAATGCCAGTGGCTGAGTAGCTCTTCCTTCATCTGTTCATAAAAAAAAAGAAGTCGGCTGGGCACGGTGGCTCACGCCTGTAATCCTAGCATTTTGGTAGGCTGAGGCAGGCAGATCACGAGGTCAGGAGTTCGAGACCAGCCTAACCAACATAGTGAAACCCTGTCTCTACTAAAAGTACAAAAATTAGCTGGGCATGGTGGCACGTACCTGTAATCCCAGCTACTCACGAGGCTGAGGCAGAAGAATTGCTTGAACCTGGGAGGCGGAGGTTGCAGTGAGCTGAGATTGCACCACTGCACTCCAGCCTGGGCGACAGAGCTAGACTCCATCTCAAAAAAAAAAAGAAAGAAAGAAAAGAAAAATAAATCTTTCTAATATATTTAAAACTATTAAGAACTACGGCCTGACGCGGTGGCTGACGCCTGTAATCCCAGCACTTTAGGAGGCCGAGGCGGGCAGATCACAAGGTCAGGAGATCGAGACCATACTGGCTAACGTAATGAAACCCCATCTCTACTAAAACTACAAAGAATTAGCCGGGTGTGGTGGTGGGTGCTTGTAGTCCCAGCTACTTGGGAGGCTGAGGTGGGAGAAGGGCGTGAACCCGGGAGGTGGAGCTTGCAGTGAGCCAAGATCGTGCCACTGCACTGCACTCCAGCCTGGGCGACAGAGTGAAACTCCGCCTCAAAAAAAAAAAGAAAAAAAAAAAGAACTCCTTGACCTCAAAAGAGCATCCCTGAAATTGACCTGCTTGTCAAGGTCTTGGACGATGTCTTTGTTGCTACAGTTAAGGGGTACATCACAGTTCTTATCTGACTTCTCAACATCATTTGCTGCTGTGATATTTTGAATGAATCTATTCTCTTGGTTTCCTTCCTCTCTCTGAATAATGCTTTGCTTGTCTCTTTAGGGTTGGTGGTTTCCAAAGTTATATTTATTTTCTCATCTCAAGGCACTCTCATTTTCAGAGATCTCATTCATTATCAGGGCTTCCACTGTCAGCTCTATGTGAATGGCTTCCAAATCTCTATCTTCAGACTATATCTTTCTTCTTGGGTGCACATGTATGCACAACAAGTCTGTGGCTCAAGTAACCTCAAACTCAAAAGGTCCAACACCTAACTTGTCCTCTTTGCCCCAAGCCCTCTTATGTTATCCCTGAGAAGGGCACCACTGGCCATCAATTGGCCAAAGCTAGGGGCTTTGGCATCATCTTCCATTCTTCCCATTCCCTCCCCCAACAACAGTAATCCTTCAACACTTTCCATTCCATAATTACGCATATCTCTTTATTTCTCTCCACCTCATCACTGCCACCTCAGTTCATGCCACCATCATCTCTTCCCTGTGTGGACTCTTGCTCCTGCCAATTCATGCAACTCGGATAATGTGAGTCTCTTTACCTTCTTAAAACTCTCCAAGGGTTGCCACTGCTCTTAGGATAAAATTTAAATGTTTTGATATGGCTCACAAGGCCCTGTATGACCTGGCATCAACTTTTCCTCTATTCCCCCACTTCACACTCATAATTCTCCAACTTCACATACTACATCTTGCCTATGTGGTCTTCAGTACATGCTAATCCATTGGCCTGGATTGGTCTCCCCTCTCCTTGTAAGCTTTCACTTGGCTAATTCTTGCTTATCTTTTAGGTCAAAGGCTTAGATATCACTTAGATATGACCTCCCAGACTGGGCTAGGTGGTTTTCATCTCTACTCCATCCTCAAACTCCCACCCTCTGGGGCCTCTTTCTTCCTATTAGAGCATTTGTTACTCAATATTAATTGGTTTTTGTCTGTATTGTCTAATAGACTGAGCTCTGTGAGGCCAGGGATAGAGCTGTTCTATATACTATTATATTTATAGAGCCTTGCACACAGTAGGGTAGAGGCCTATATGAATTATTTATGGCTGCATAACGAATGACCCTAACACCTAGTGGCTTAAAACAACAAGCATTCATTGTGTCACAGTTTTTTGTGGGTCAGGAATTTGGGAGCAACTTAGCTTTCTCATGAGGTTGCAGTCATCTGAAGGCTTGACTGGGGCTGAATGGTCTTCCAAGATGGCCCACTCACATGGCTGTTGGCAGGAGGCCTTAGCTACTCACCACTACGTGGGCCTTTCCAAATGTCTGCTTGAGTGTCCTCATGACATGGCAGCTGAGTTCCCCCAGAAAGTGTGATCTAAGAGAAAGAGCAAAGAGGAGACCACTATGCCTAGTATGTCCTAGACTCACTTGGATCATTATTTTGGCCATTTTGGCAACATTGAATTTGTTAGAAGAGACTAAATACAACTCACACTTAATAAGAGAGGAATTAGCCTCCACCTTTTGAAGAAGGACAGCATATCAAAGAATTTGTGGACATACTTTAAAACCACCACAGGAGTTGTTGAATAAGTGAGAATGTGTTGAATAAATGCACCAACGTAAGACACCCCCACCTCCCAATTCATTGATCCAGCCAGATATTTACTGAACACCTGCTACTATAGAAATTCCCCTGTATAGAAGAAGGCTGAACATTCTCCTAAGAAAGTAGGAAACAGAAAAGTAAATGTGGCATTAGTGCTTCCTCTTTCAAACATGATGATAAGGACCTGTGGCTCACACTTGTCATCCCAGCACTTTGGGAAGACGAGGTGGGAGGATTGCTGATCCCAGGAGTTCAAGATCAGGAAACAGGGAGACCCCGTCTTTACAAAATAAACGTATATATATAAATTTTCCCAGTGGGTGGTGTGCACCTATAGTCCCAGCTACTTGGGAGACTGAGGTGGGAGGATTGCTTGAGCCTGGGAGGTCAAGGCTACAGTCAGCCATGATCATGCCACTGCACTCCAGCCTGGGTGACAAAGCAAGACCCCCATCTCTAAAAATGAAAAAAAAAAAAAAAAAAGACCAAAGGATCACTCTGCCCCAGCAACACTGTCTTTTTATGGAGCCTATACCAAAATCTGAGGTTAAGCAACCCTGTCATTGCCGCCCCAAGACTATCTCAATTCTTGGTCTGACCTCACCCATCTCCATTGCTTGTCTCTCTCCTGTAATCCCCAAGCTTTTAATAACAGTTCTTTCTTCTTGTTTTCTGCTATATATTTGGGAGCAATTTGCATGATTATTTGTCTCATATCTCCTCAGATCATCAGTTCTTGGAAGACAAAGCTGGGTGGTGTCATGTTTAGTACAGAGCTTTGCATCCATTAGTCACTACACAAATGTTAACAGACTGTGTAGGTGCACTATATCAAGCATATCAATGTGTGCACTCAGTAGCAGCTTCGGTTTGTACAGCATGGGGTCTGCAGCTGCTGTCATTGCTTTGGGAGCTGGGGATCTATCCATGATCATTCTCACCCCACTGTCACCCCACAGGGCTAGGCTAAAGGGTTAGAACTTTGGCTTCACCTTTCAGTAGGTTGCAACCTCTGACACAGCTCTTTCTGCTTTTTAAAACTCCTTTGCAAAGATTGCTTCATTTCCTTCACCAGCAGTCCCTAAGACTCATCGAAGTCAGATGTGAGGTTTCTGGAAAACCAGAATGGAAGAGCTAGGAAATACCTGTAGAACATTGTTTGGTCAAACATGTTAAGATCTTCCTCTACTTTACTCAATGTGTTAGAACAAGCTAGTGGCAAGTAAGAGGAAGGAACTGAGGCCAAGCCAGTCTTCTGATTCCTGTCTACCATATTCTGCAGGGAGGCAGCAGAGCTTACTAGTTAAGGAAATGAGCCCTGAAGTAAGACTGTCTGGGTGCATAGCTTGGTTCTGCCACTTACTAGGTTTTTTTTTTTTTTTTTAAAATAGGATATCGCTCTGTCGCCCAAGCTGGAATGCAGTGGCACAATTATAGTTCACTGTAACCTCAAACTCCTGGGCTCATTGCCAGACTCATTAAGTCTCAGTTCATTGCCTGTAAAATGGGAATAATAATGGTATCTACCTATACGATTGTCGTGAGGGCTAAATGAGATAATCCATGCAAAGTGTAGCATGTGATAACTGCTCAAAAAATATTAATACTTATTATACCATTCCTGCCTATTTTTATTGGGGGAGGGTAGACAAATAGTAAAAGTTCTATTTTATTTTTTATTTTTAAATTTTTCATAGGGATGAGGTCTCCCTATATTGCCTAGGCTGGTCTTGTACTCCTGAGCTCAAGTAGTCCACCCACTTTGGCCTCCTAAAGTGCTGGGATTACAGGTGTGAGCCACTGCGCTCCAGCAGAAAAGGTTCTTTGCCCCATACCAGTTAAGAATGTACATTTTCTCTGGGTGTGGTGCTCACACCTGTAATCCTGGCACTCTGGGAGGCCAAGGCAGGTGGATTACTTGAGGTCAGGAGTTCGACACCAGCCTGGCCAATATGGTGAAACCGTGTCTCTAGTAAAAATACAAAAAAATTGGCCAGGAATGGTGATGGGTGCCTGTAATCCCAGCTACCTGGGAGGCTGAGGCAGGAGAATCACTTGAACCTGGGAAGCAGAGGTAGCAGTGAGCCGAGATCGCACCACTGCACACCAGCCTGGGCGACAGAGCGAGACTCCTCAAAAAAAAAAAATCTACATTTTCTTACTTTTGCATTTTTAAAAATTAATTACTTTTTTATTTTTAAGACAGGGTCTCGCTCTGTTGCCTAGGCTGGAGTGCAGTGGCACAATCACAGCTCACTGCAGCCTCAACCTCCCAGGCTCAAGTTATCCTCCCACCTCAGCCTCCTGAGTAGCTGGGACTACAGGTGTGCACCATCATGCCTGGCTAATTTTTTTTTATTTTTAGTAGAGACAAGGTCTTGCTATGTGGCCCCGGCTGATCTTGAACTCCTGAACTCAAGCAATCCTCCTGCCTTGGCCTCCCAAAGTGCTGGAATTGCATGCATGAGACGCCGCACCCGGCCTTCATTTTTGCATCTTAAATCAGCAACTCCCAAATGTCTTTTTTTTTTTTTTTTTATACAATATACATTGTCTTCCCCTGAAGTAGAAAGCTTGCTAGGAGCAGTTCCGACAGTTGAAGATGAAGGTGGTGGTGGTAGTGTGTGTGTATGTGTGTGTGCGTGTGTGTGTGTGTGTGTGTATTATTTACTTGACATTTTGCAGAAAATTCCTTGTTGTCATCTTTCAGTTTATGACACTGGGTAGAGCCAATCCACTATGATCTACTGATGTGGAGATTCTTGCGTACCTATCTAAGAGAGAGACAGAGAAAGAGGGAGAGAGAGAGATGTATTCTTGTAGATTTTGCCTGACACAGGCAAATACTTACGCTGAGGATGAGGTTGGATCTTTAATGCCTGAATCATGGAGTGTAAAAGGAGGCAGCATGCTCTCAATTATTTGGATAAGGAGAGAAAAGAGAAAGAAATTTTTGTTTTTAGATGGGTGGCAGCATTTGAGGAAGGAACCACAGAAATAAGGCGACAACTCTCATATTTTTTGAAGTTTGTTTTTTATGTTGCTTTCTGTTTGATTTAATGCCTTTTCACCTCTGCTAATATTAAAAAATTAAAACCAATTAGGAATAATTTTATTTGAGAATTCAACTATATCACAATTCCCTAAGATGATGAAATCATGTGGTTTATTCAAATTAAGCCCAAGAACCTCATGGTAACATTGTCTGCTAGGTGTTCAATTGTTTGTGTGACTGAAGGAGTCACCCGTGCCCACTCCCCTGGTATGTTACCCTTCTCATACCCTTTCTTGGGCTTCATTATTTTCTGATGCAATGGTGACATTTTTTTTTCCTTTCAATTCTTCCAAAAGGAAACTTTCCCGGAGAAAATTCCCTGGTAACTACTTTTTGTTGTTGTTGTTGTTGTTTTTTGAGACTGAGTCTTGCTCTGTCACCCAGGCTGGAGTGCAGTGGCACAATCTTCACTCACTGCAGCCTCCACCTCCTGGGCTCAGATGATTCTCTCATCTCAGCCTCTCAAGTAACTGGGACCACAGGCGCATGCCACCACACCCAGCTAATTTTTGTGGAAATAGGGTTTCACTATGTTGCCCAGGCTGGTCTTGAACTCCTGGACTCAAGTGATCCTCCTCCTCTGCCTCCCAAAGTGCTGGGATTATAGGTGTAAGCCACCATGCCCAGCCCCTTGTAGCTACTTTATTTGGCAGGAAAAGTCCAACTTTCTGCATAACCCCAGTAACCTAAACATGTAGCTTAAATTTCCTTTGATTGTCTTATCCCCATGCAGATAACTTATCCCCACACAGACGGAAACTCCAGACAAGGTCCAAGTCAGTGGATAGATTCCTTGTGGCATAGACTGGAGAGGAAGGGGTACTTGGATGGCTTTATTTAACCCTAATTCCAAATTTATTTTACTAAAGAAATTTAGAGATGGAGAGAGGAGGGTGGGGACAGTCATTTGTGTTTCTGCTTTGAAAGTGCTGAGATGCGTTTTCCCCTCCTTCCTGTTTGTCGCTTGGCATGGCTCTTCTGCAATCCAGCGCAGTCTTGCTTCCAGAATGCCCCCTGACACACGCTGCATGTTTTTTTCTGCCCAGTAAAGGCCCCAAAGTGAGGGCTAGGGCTGATGTTCTTGAAAATCTGAATGTGCTTGTTAAGTAAAAGTTCTTATTTTGTAAGTTCCGTTGAATAACTTTGGCTGCATGCTCCTAGTTTCTGCCTTCCTTTAATTTTGTGAATTCTGGGTTCTAGATTCCAGAAGTCAGTTCTATCTAAATGAAGGCACAATGGACAATGGTGGGTTTTAAGAGAGGAACAGTGATGGAGTGCCTGGAGGGATGTCCTCACCACCTCACAAACAGGGGCCCACTAACTGTGTGAAATGACCTGGAGAAGAAGATATTCCGAAACTCCTGTAGGGCCGTTTGAATATGACTTGCCTGCCTTACTGGAGGGCACCAATTTCTTTTCTTTTCTTTTTTTGAGACAGAGGGATAGAGTTTCATTTTTATTGCCCAGGCTGGAGTGCAATGGTGCGATCTTGGCTCACTGCAACCTTCGCCTCCTGGGTTCAAGCAATTCACCTACCTCAGCCTCCCAAGTAGCTGGGATTACAGGTGTGTGCCACCACATCTGGCTGATTTTTGTATTTTTAGTAGAGACAGAGTTTCACCATGTTGGTCAGGCTGGTCTCAAACTCCTGATCTCAAGTGATCCGCCTGCCTGGGGCTCCCAAAGTGCTGGGATTACAGGTGTGAGATACCGCATCTGGCCTTTTTTTTCTTTAATTTTAAAATTATTTTAATTATTTATTTATTTATGATAAGGTCTTGTTTTGTTGCCCACGCTGCAGTGCAGTGGCAAGATCATGGCTCACTGCAGCCTCAACCTCCAGGGCTCCAGCTATCCTCCGCATCAGCCTCCCGAGTAGCTGGGACTATGGGGATGCACCACCACACCCCAATAAAGGGGCACCAATTTCAACAGTTTACAAAATATACTTTCAGCTTACACCCCTTAAAAGGGTTTTCACGCCTTGATTTTCCTGCCCTGCACTCAATCATTTTCCCTTTCACCTCCTGCCCCTGTTGCTGCCGGGTTCTTCGTTGTTTAGACTCTGCCGCTGAGGAGGACGGGCATGCAAGCCAAGGCGCAGAGGGGAAACTGCTCAGAAAACATTGGTTTGGAGGGCGCAGAATTCAGTGTCAAGTTTCCATTTCTGGCCTGTGGACCAGCTGGGCGCTGTGCAGGGCCCTGGGATGGGCCCTGTGGGGTCCCTCTCTGATGTCTCGCTCAGAACAGAGGCTTCCGTTGGGACCCCTCATTATGTGGCTCTTCATGCCTGGTGAGACACCATATTCCTTGCACTGGGCCTCCCCAGTGCTGACTACACTTCCCGTCGCCTGTTGCCACACTCGCTGTTGCCATCCTCTTCCTCCCATGAAGGACTCCCTCCCTCCCAGCCACTGTAGTGGGTCTGTGCCCCCAGAACCTGTTCCACCCTCCATGCAGGAAGAGTCTGCTTGCTGCAGTGAGGCTTAAAGACCCAGGGCCATCCCCAAACAGGACATCCACTGGAAATAGTGGAGATAATGGAAAGAGGCCGATTGGTTGTCCATTCATTTTCTCATTATGTGTTTACTGAGCTCTTCTCTAGGGTGAGCACTGGGCTGATGGTGTTGGGGAAGAGCTCAGACTAGGAGGGACACTTTGGTCTCTGAGAAAACAACCCAGTACAGGACACTGAGTACCCGGAGACAGATACACATCGATGAGGGGGTGTCTGACGAGAACAGAAAGGCCAAGTTCCCATGAGAAGGGGGATCTGGAGGACTGAGAAGGGAATTCATTTGTTGCTTCATGAAGCAAATGTATATTTTTGAAGATGCTGAGAGATTATTTTACTTTTTTTTTCCCTTAAAAAAATTTTTTTTCCAGTTTTTTTTTTTAATTATTATACTTTAAGTTCTAGGGTACATGTGCACAACTTGCAGATTTGTTACATAGGTATACATGTGCCATGTTGGTTTGCTGCACCCATTAACTCGTCATTTACATTAGGTATTTCTCCTAATGCTATCCCTCCCCCTCCCCTCCACCCTGCAACAGGCCCCCATGTATGATGTTCCCTGCCCTTTGTCCAAGTGTCTCATTGTTCAATTCCCACCTATGAGTGAGAACATGCAGTGTCTGGTTTTAAGTCCTTGTGATAGTTTGCTCAGAATGATGGTTTCTAGCTTCATCTATGTCCCTGCAAAGGACATGAACTCATCCTTTTTTATGGCTGCATAGTATTCCATGGTATATATGTGCCAGATTTTCTTAATCCAGTCTATCATTGATGGACATTTGGGTTAGTTCCAAGTTTCTGCTATTGTGAATAGTGCTGCAATAAACATACGTGTGCATGTGACTTTATAGTAGCATGATTTATAATCCTTTGGGTATATACCCAGTAATGGGATGGCTGGGTCAAATGGTATTTCTAGTTCTAGATCCTTGAGGAATCACCACACTGTCTTCCACAATGGTTCAACTAGTTTACACTCCCAACAGTGTAAAAGTGTTCCTATTTCTCCACATCCTCTCCAGTATCTGTTGTTTCCTGACTTTTTAATGATTGCCATTCTAATTGGTGTGAGATGGTATCTCATTGTGGTTTTGATTTGCATTTCCCTGATGACCAGTGAAGATGAGCATTTTTTCATGTGTCTGTTGGCTGCATAAATGTCTTCTTTTGAGAAGTGTCTGTTCATATTCTTTGCCCACTTTTTGATGGGGTTGTTTGATTTTTTCTTGTAAATTTATTTGAGTTCCTTGTAGATTCTGGATATTAGTCCTTTGTCAGATGGGTAGATTGCAAAAATTTTCTCCCATTCTGTAGGTTGCCTGTTCTGCTGTGCAGAAGCTCTTTAGTTTAATTAGATCTCATTTGCCTATTTTGGCTTTTGTTGCCATTGCTTTTGGTGTTTTAGTCATGAAGTCCTTGCCCATGCCTATGTCCTGAATGGTATTGCCTAGCTTTTCTTCTAGGGTTTTCATGGTTTTAGGTCTAACATTTAAGTCTTTAATCCATCTTGAATTAATTTTTGTATAAGGTGTAAGGAAGGGATCCAGTTTCAGCTTTCTACATATGGCTAACCAGTTTTCCCAGCACCATTTATTAAATAGGGAATCCTTTCCCCATTTCTTGTTTTTGTCAGGTTTGTCAAAGATCAGATCATTGTAGATGTGTGGTGTTATTTCTGAGGCCTCTGTTCTGTTCCATTGGTCTATATATCTGTTTTGGTACCAGTACCATGCTGTTTTGGTGACTGTAGACTTGTAGTATAGTTTGAAGTCAGGTAGTGTGATGCCTCCAGCTTTGCTCTTTTTGCTTAGGATTGTCTTGGCAATGCGGGCTCTTTTTTGGTTCCATATGAACTTTAAAGTAGTTTTTTCCAATTCTGTGAAGAAAGTCATTGGTAGCTTGATGGGGATGGCACTGAATCTATAAATCACCTTGGGCAGTATGGCCATTTTCACGATATTGATTCTTCCTATCCATGAGCATGGAATGTTCTTCCATTTGTTTGCGTCCTCTTTTATTTCATTGAGCAGTGGTTTGTAGTTCTCCTTGAAGAGGTCCTTCACATCCCTTGTAAGTTGGATTCCTAGGTATTTTATTCTCTTTGTAGCAATTGTGAATGGGAGTTCACTCATGATTTTGCTCTCTGTTTGTCTGTTATTGGTGTATAGGAATGCTTGTGATTTTTGCACATTGATTTTGTATCCTGAGACTTTGCTGAAGTTGCTTATCAGCTTAAGGAGATTTTGGGCTAAGATGATGGGGTTTTCTAAATACACAGTCATGTCATCTGCAAAAAGGGACAATTTGACTTCCTCTTTTCCTAATTGAATACGCTTTATTTATTTCTCTTGCCTGATTGCCCTGGCCAGAACTTCTGACACTATGTTGAATAGGAGTGGTGAGAGAGGGCATCCCTTTCTTGTGCCGGTTTTCAAAGGGAATGCTTCCAGTTTTTGCCTATTCAGTATGATATAGGATGTGATTTGTCATAAATAGCTCTTATTATTTTGAGATACGTTCCCTTAATACCTAGTTTATTGAGAGTTTTTAGCAGGAAGGGCTGTTGAATTTTGTTGAAGGCCTTTTCTGCATCTTTTGAGATAATCATGTGGTTTTTGTCATTGGTTCTGTTTATGTGATGGATTATGTTTATTGATTTTATTGATTTGCATATGTTGAACCAGCCTTGCATCCCAGGGATGAAGCTGACTTGATCGTGGTGGATAAGCTTTTTGATGTGCTGCTGGATTCGGTTTGCCAGTATTTTATTGAGGATTTTCGTATCAATGTTCATGAGGGATATTGGTCTAAAATTCCCTTTTTTTGTTGTGTCTCTGCTAGGCTTTGGTATCAGGATGATGCTTGCCTCAGAAAATGAGTTAGGGAGGATTCCCTCTATTTCTATTGATTAGAATAGTTTCAGAACGAATGGTACCAGCTCCTGTTTGTACCTCTGGCAGAATTTGGCTGTGAATCCATCTGGTCCTGGACTTTTTTTGGTTGGTAGGCTATTAATTATTGCCTCAATTTCAGAGCCTGTTATTGGTCTATTCAGAGATTCAACTTGTTCCTGGTTTAGTCTTGGGAGGGTGTATGTGTCCAGGAATTTATCCATTTTTTCTAGATTTTCTAGTTTATTAGCGTAGATGTGTTTATTGTATTCTCTGATGGTAGTTTGTATCTCTGTGGGATCGGTGGTGATATCCCCTTTATCATTTTTTATTGCATCTATTTGATTCTTCTCTCTTTTCTTCTTATTTGTCTTGCTAGCGTTCTATCCATTTTGTTGATCTTTTCAAAAAACCAGCTCCTGGATTCATTGATTTTTTGAAGGGTTTTTTGTGTCTCTATCTCCTTCAGTTCTGCTCTGATCTTAGTTATTTCTTGCCTTCTGCTGGCTTTTGAATGTGTTTGCTCTGGCTTCTCTAGTTCTTTTAATTGTGATGTTAGGGTGTTGATTTTAGATCTTTCCTGCTTTCTCTTGTGGGCATTTAGTGCTATAAGTTTCCCTCTACACACTGCTTTAAATGTGTCCCAGAGATTCTGGTACGTTGTGTCCTTGTTCTCATTGGTTTCAAAGAACATCTTTATTGCTGCTTTCATTTCGTTATTTACCTAGCAGTCATTCAGGAGCAGGTTGTTCAGTTTCCATGTAGTTGTGCGGTTTTGAGTGAGTTTCTTAATCCTGAGTTCTAATTTGATTGCACTGTGGTCTGAGAGACAGTTTGTTGTGATTTCGGTTCTTTTACATTTGCTGAGGAGTGCTTTACTTCCAACTATGTGGTCAATTTTGGAATAAGTGCAATGTGGTGCTGAGAAGAATGTGTTTTCTGTTGATTTGGGGTGGAGAGTTCTGTAGATGTCTATTAGGTCTGCTTGGTGCCTAGCTGAGTTCAGGTCCTGGATATCCTTGTTAACCTTCTTTCTCATTGATCTGTCTAATATTGACAGTGGGGTGTTAGAGTCTCCCATTATTATAGTGTGGTAGTCTAAGTCTCTTTGTAGGTCTCTAAGGATTTGCTTTATGAATCTGGGTGCTCCTGTATTGGGTGCTTATGTATTTAGGATAGTTAGCTCTTCTTGTTGAATTGATCCCTTTACCATTATGTAATGGTCTTCTTTGTCTCTTTCGATCTTTGTTGGTTTAAAGTCTGTTTTATCAGAGAACAGGATTACAACCCCTGCTTTTTTTTGCTTTCCATTTGCTTGGTAGATCTTCCTCCATCCCTTTATTTTGAGCCTATGTGTGTCTCTGCACGTGAGATGGGTTTCCTGAATACAGCACGCTGATGGGTCTTGACTCTTTATTCAATTTGCCAGTCTGTGTCTTTTAATTGGAGCATTTATCCCATTTACATTTAAGGTTAATATTGTTATGTGTGAATTTGATCCTGTCATTATGATGTTAGCTGGTTATTTTGCTCGTTAGTTGATGTAGTTTCTTCCTGGCATCGATGGTCTTTATAATTTGGCATGTTTTTGCAGTGGCTGATACTGGTTGTTCCTTTCCATGTTTGGTGCTTCCTTCAGGAACTCTTGTAAGGTAGGCCTGGTGGTGACAAAATCTCTCAGCATTTGCTTGTCTGTTAAGGATTTTATTTCTCCTTCACTTATGAAGCTTCATTTGGCTGGATATGAAATTCTGGGTTGAAAATTATTTTCTTTAAGAATGTTGAATATTGGCCCCCACTCTCTTCTGGCTTGTAGAATTTCTGCTGAGAGATCCACTCTTAGTCTGATGGGTTTCCCTTTGTGGGTAACCTGACCTTTCTTTCTGGCTGCCCTTAACATTTTTTCCTCCATTTCGACCTTGGTGAATCTGACAATTATATGCCATGGGGTTGCTCTTCTTGAGGAGTATCTTTGTGGTGTTCTCTGTATTTCCTGAATTGGAATGTTGGCCTGCCTTTCTAGGTTGGGGAAGTTCTCCTGGATAATATCTTGAAGAGTGTTTTCCAACTTGGTTCCATTCTCCCCGTCACTTTCAGGTACACCAGTCAAATGTAGATTTGGTCTCTTCACATAGTCCCATAATTCTTGGAGGCTTTGTTCATTTCTTTTTATTCTTTTTTCTCCAAACTTCTCTTCTTGCTTCATTTCATTAATTTGATCTTCAATCACTGATACCCTTTCTCCCACTTGATCGAATTGGCTACTGAAGCTTGTGTATGCGTCACGTAGTTCTCGTGCCATGGTTTTCAGCTCCATCAGGTCATTTAAGGTCTTCTCTACACTGTTTATTCTAGTTAGCCATTTGTCTAATCTTTTTTCAAGGTTTTTAGCTTCCTTGTGATGGGTTAGAACATCCTCCTTTAGCTCGGAGAAGTTTGTAATTACTGACCTTCTGAAGCCTACTTCTGTCAGCTTCTCTGTCCAGCTTTGTTCCATTGCTGGTGGGGAGCTGTGATCCTTTGGAGGAGAAGTGGCCTCTGGTTTTTAGAATTTTCAGCTTTTCTGCTCTGGTTTCTCCCCATCTTTGTGGTTTTATCTACCTTTGGTCTTTGATGCTGGTTACCTGCAGATGGGGTTTTGGTGTGGATGTCCTTTTTGTTGATGTTGATGCTATTCCTTGCTGTTTGTTAGTTTTCCTTCTAACAGGTCCCTCAGCTGCAGGTCTGTTGGAGTTTGCTGGAGGTCCACTCCAGACACTGTTTGCCTGGGTGTCAACAGTGGAGGCTGCAGAACAGCAAATATTGCTGCCTGATCCCTCCTCTGGAAGCTTTGTCCCAGAGGGGCACCACCTGTATGAAGTGTCAGTCGGTCCCTACTGGGAGGTGTCTCCCAGTTAGGCTATACAGGGGTCAGGGATCCACTTGAGGAGGCAGTCTGTCCATTCTCAGAGCTCAAACACGTGCTGGGAGAACCACTGCTCTCTTCAGAGCTGTCAGACAGGGACGTTTAAGTCTGCAGAAGTTGTCTGCTGCCTTTTGTTCAGCTATGCCCTGCCCCTAGAGGTGGGGTCTACAAGGCAGTAGGCCTTGCTGAGCTGCGGTGGGCTCTGCCCAGTTTGAGCTTCCCCGGCCACTTTGTTTACCTACTCAAGCCTCAGCAATGGTGGACGCCACTCCCCCTGCCAGGCTGCTGCCTCGCAGGTCGATCTCAGACTGCTGCGCTAGCAGTGAGGAAGGCTCCGTGGGCATGGGATCCACCGAGCCAGGCGCAGGATGTAATCTCCTGGTGTGCTGTTTGCTAAGACCGTTGGAAAAGCGCAGTATTTGGGCGGGAGTGTCCCAATTTTCCAGGTACAGTCTATCACGGCTTCCATTGGCTAGGAAAGGGAAATCCTTTGACCTCTTGTGCTTCCCGGGTGAGGTGATGCCCCGCCCTGCTTCAGCTTGCGCTCCATGGGCTGCACCCACTGTCCAACCAGTCCCAATGAGATGAACCAGGTACCTCAGTTGGAAATGCAGAAATCACTGTCTTTTGTGTCGATTGTGCTGGGAGCTGCAGACCGGAGGTCTTCCTATTCGACCATCTTGGAATGGAATCTATTTACTTTTTCTAATTATGAAAGTAATAGCCACTCATTGCAAAACATTTTGGAAACATGAAACAGAAATAAATATCACTTGTGATCTCACCCTTCATTATTCACATTTTGGCATTCTCCTTCTTGATTTTTTTTTTTTTTTTTTGGAGATGGAGTCTTGCTCTGTCACCAGGCTGGAGTGCAATGGCACCGTCTCGGCTCACTGCAACCTCCATCTCCTGGGTTCAAGCGATTCTCCTGCCTCAGCCTCCCAAATAGCTGGGATTACAGGTACGTTCCACCACGCCCAACTAATTTTTGTATTTTTAGTAGAGATGGGGTTTCACCATGTTGGCCAGGCTCGTCTTGAACTCCTGACCTCGTGATCCACCCGCCTTGGCCTCCCAAAGTGCTGGGATTACAGGCGTGAGCCACCACGCCCAGCCTCTCCTTCTTGATTTTATCTTGGCTTCAAGAGGGGCCATTTCAACTGGGCTTTACAAAATGAGTAGGAGTTTGCCAGGCAATTCAAAAGTGGCAAGGCCTTCCAGAAGGATGAAATGACATGCCCAGGCCAAGAGATGAGAAAGTGCATGGGCACGGTGTGCAAAATCTGAGGAGAAAGGGACAGGAGGGCCAGAGTCGTGAAACAAATACTGATTGAGCCCCTGCTTTGTGCCACATAGTGTAGCAGGCACTGGAGGCACAATGGTAAGCAAAGCCGGATAAGGTCCCCTCCTTGTGGAGGTTAAGGTCGTTTGGGGAAGACAGATATGGATCAGATGAATGATCTGATCCACACACACATAAATGAAGCTTTACTAACTGTGGGAGTGGTGAGGGAGCATGGGTAGAGCTTGTGACAGGGTATCTGTCTGGTCTGTGGGCAGACAGGGCATTTGAGATAAAAGAGTGTCATTTGAATTGAGATTTTGTTTTCTTTCTTTCCTTCTTCTTCTTCTTCTTTTTTTTTTTTAAGAGACAGCGTCCTACTATGTTGCCCAAGCTGGTCTTGAATACTAGCCTTAAGTGATCCTCCAGCCTCAGCCTCCCAAAGTGTTGGGGATTACAGGCGTGAGCCACTGTGCCCAGCTAGAATTGAGATTGAAAGCATGAATCAAGGTGGCCTGGTGAAAGTGGGGTGACTAGAGAGCATTTCAGCAGAGAAGTCGCTAGTAAGGCTCAGTGTTGGAAGGAGAACTGTGGATCCAGAGAGCTGTGGCTGGAGCTCGGGGCAGCAGGGACCAGCTAGGGCCGCATCCCAGGCCAGGATAAAGATCTGTTTAGGCTTTATCCTAAGAATGACGGGAATCCAAGGTTGGATTTTAAGCCCGGGGGGCAGGGTGGGTGCAGGGGCTGGTGGCCTGATCAGATCTGAATTTTGAAAAGGCCTCTCTGGCAGCAGAATAGAGGATTTCAGAGGACAAAGGTAGAGGCAGAAAGCTAGCATTTATTTATTAATACATACATGGGATCCCACTGTATGTATTATTCTGAAACTTGCCTTTTTTGTGCTAGTTATTATGTCATCTTGATCTATTTCATTCAATTTTACAACTCAGTCCAATATTCCAAAGTATAGATGTACATAGTCTATATAAGCATTCACAATGTATTTAACCATTTCTACTTTGTTTCCAGTTTTTCATCCGTACCAGCTCTCTACTGGCAGGAGCATCCTCTAATATGGGCGGTGGCAGGCAGAATTCTGAGATTTAAAAAAAGGGTCTTGGCCGGCTGGGCACAGTGGCTCATACCTGTAATCCCAGCACTTTGGGAGGCTGAAGCGGGTGGATCACCTGACATCAGGAGTTCAAGACCAGTCTAGCCAACATGGTGAAACCCCGTCTCTACCAAAAATACAAAAATTAGACAGGCATGGTGGCACATGCCTGTAATCCCAGCTACTTGGGAGGCTGAGGCAGGAGAATCACTTGAACCGGGAGGTGGAGGTTGCAGTGAGCCGAGATTGTGCCACTACATTCCAGCCTTGGAGACAGAGTGATACTCCATCTCAAAAAATAATAATAATAATAATAAAATAAAAGGGTCTCATTCTGTTTCCCAGGCTGGAGTGCAGTGGTGCAATCTTGGCTTATTGCAGCCTCAACCTCCTGGGATCAGGCGATCCTCCTACCTCAGCCTCCTGCGTAGCTGGGACTACAGGCGCCCGCCACCATGCCTGGCTAATTTTTTTTTGTATTTTTAGTAGAGACGGGGTTTCACCGTGTTAGCCAGGATGGTCTCGATCTCCTGACCTCGTGATCCGCCCGCCTCAGCCTCCCAAAGTGCTGGGATTACAGGCGTGAGCCACCGCGCCCAGCCAATTTTTGTATTTTTTGTAGAGATGGAGTTTTGCTATGTTGCCCAGGCTTGTCTCAAACTCCTGGGCTCGAGCAATCCTCCCGTCCTGGCCTTCCAAAGTGCTAGGATTATAAATGTGAGCCACCATGCCCAGCCAGAATTCTGCGATTTCCCCGAGTGTCCCACCCACCTTGTTGCCCCTTCTCTGTGTCATCCCTTCTCCTTGAGTGTGGGCAGGACACTGAAACCGGATGGGATACAACCCTGTGATTAGGTTGATCAACTTGGATTATCCTAGGTGGATCTGGCCTCATCAGGGGATCTCTTAAAAGGGGATCCCTGAAGGGAGAGATTTGGAAGTGTGAGGGGCCTAAGGAAGGGAGTTATGAGGCCAGGTCATGTGATGCTTCCCAGGACCTCTAGTTGCTGAGAGTGGGCCCTCTCTGACAGCTAGCAGGAAAATGGGGACCCCACATAACCTTGAAAACATGAATTGTGCCAACAACCTGAGGGAGCTCAGAACCAAATCTTTCCCTTGCTGAGCCTTCAGAGGAAAATGCACTGGGCTGGCTGGTACAGTGGTTCACTCCTGCTGCACTCCAGCCTGGGCAACAGAGGGACACCCTGTCTCTAAAAAAAAGGAAAAGGCCGGGTGCAGTGGCTCACGCCTGTAATCCCAGCACTTTGGGAGGCTGAGGTGGGTGGATCACTTGAGGTCAGGAGTTTGAGACCAGCCTGGCCAACAGGGTGAAACCCCGTCTCTACTAAAAAAATACAAAAATTAGCCGGACGTGGTGGTGGGTGCCTGTAATCCCAGTTAGGAGGCTGAGGCAGAAGAATTGCTTGAACCCGGGAGGCGGAGGTTGCAGTGAGCCAAGATCATGCCACTGCACTCCAGCCTGGGTGACAGAGTGAGACTCCATCTAAATAAAAAAAGAAAAGAAGAAAAAAAATGCGCTGGGCTAGCAGGGCATAGTGGGGCACACCTATAATCCCAGCACTTTGGGAGGCCGAGTCAGGAGGATTGCTTGAGCCCAGGGGATTGAGACAAGCCTGGGCAACAAAGCAAGACCTCGTCTCTAAAAAGAAAAAAGTAAGTAAAAAAGTTAAAAAAAGAACACGCACTGGGCTGACACCTTGACTTAAATCCGGTGAGATCCTGACTGGAGGACTCAACTAAGCTGCACCTGACTCTTAATCCTGAGAAGCTGTGAGACAGCGATTTTGTGTTGTTTGTAGCTATTCTGTGGTAATTTGTTATGTAGCAATAGAAAACACCATGGTCATCTGAATACATTTCCCAGTATTTCTCCTGGGTAGACATAGAGAAGTGGATTTGCTGGAGTTCAAATATATGCACTTTTAAATTTTTAATAAGTATCTTCAAATTGTTCCATAAAATGTTGTACCAATTTAAATACCCATGAGGACAAAAGTAAGTATCTATTTTCCCAAACTCTTACAGGCTGATTATTATAAGTTTTAAAAGTTTTGTCAATCTGATGGGTAAAAATGATTTCTCATTTTTGTTTAACATTTTGCTTCCTTCAATATTATGGAATGTGAGTTTCTTTGAATATCTGTCATCTATCTATCTATCTGTCTATCTATACTTGCCCACTCATATCTTTGGCTTTTTATTCTATTTATTTTTATTTTTATTTTTGAGACGGAGTTTTGCTTTTGTTGCCCAGGCTGGAGTGCAATGGCACCATCTCCGCTCACTGCAACCTCCACCTTCCAGGTGCAAGCGATTCTCTCACCTCAGCCTCCCGAGTTGCTGGGATTACAGGCGCCCGCCACCACGCCTGGCTAATTTTTGTATTTTTAGTGGAGATGGGATTTTGCCATGTTTGCCAGGCTGGTCTCAAACTCCTGGCCTCAGGATATCTGCCTGCCTCGGCCTCTCAAAGTGCTGGGATTACAGGCGTGAGCTACCGCGCCCTACTTGGTAGGCTGAGGCAGGAGAATTGCTTGAACCCGGGAAGTGGAAGTTGTGGTGAGCCAAGACTGCACCACTGCACTCCAGCCTGGGGACAAGAGCGAAAACTCCGTTCCATTAAAAGAAAAAAAAAGATATATAGATATAACAGCGTGGGTCAAACAAAACTGGAGCGATGCTTCTGCTTTCTCCTCCCTCCCTTTCTCTCTCCTTCCTTCCTTTCTTTCTTCCATTTTGTTATCCTCCAATTTGTATACACTGGTATTTATTCCTATTAAATGAGTGGAGGAGCCCTGGTTATTTTCCTGTTCCTGGAAACAGTTTATAAGAAGTACCTGCTCTTTGAAGAATTGGAAGTCACCAGTAAAACGCTTCTGCCCTTGATGTTCTTTTTTTGTGGGAGAAGGGATATAATTTTGGCTATCTTTTCAGTTTTTCATCTAACCATTAGCCTGGTCTGGTTTTCTATCCTTTTCAAAGTCAATTTTTGACATTTTACTGTCCTAAAAATTACCTTTTTCATCTACAGCTACATGTGTATTCATGAAAATATATTGTTCTCTAATACTTTTTGAATTTTTATTGAATCTGTGGTTATGACTCTTGTGATTCCGAATGCAATTTCCTTTTTTATGTTTTATTTTTTTGAGATAGGGTCTCACTCTGTCATCCAGTCTTACTGCAACCTAGACCTCTCAGGTTCAAGCGAGCCTCCCATCTCAGCCTCCGAGTAGCTGCGACCACAGATGCGCACCACCAAGCCTGGCTAACTTTTGTATTTTTTGTAGAGATGGGTTTTCGCCATGTTGCTCAGGATGATCTCGAACTCCTGGCTCAAGAGTTCTGCCCGCCTCAGCATTCCAAAGTGCTAGGATTACAGGCATTAGCCATCACTCCTGGCCCCAAATGCGATTTCTTTGTAAAATATTATTTTATTTATTTGTTAGTGAATAGGTTATATATACGCATGATACAAAATTAAATAAGCATCCAGGGCGCATATACATATATGTATATGTGTGTGTGTATATATATGTATACGTTTATGTGTGTGTGTATATATATACTTATATATACTTACCCACTTGTGTGTATATATATATATATATACACACACACACAAGTCTATATATATAGACACTTCTGGCCCCCAGTTGTCAAGTTCCCCTTCCCAGAAGCAACAACTGTAATTTGTTTCTTGTGCAACCTCCACCACCCACCACAATCACTTTTAGAACATTTTCATCATCCCCAAAATAAACTCTATTTTCATTAGTTATCAGTCCCCATTTCCCCCACCCTCTTCAGCCCGTCACTAATCTAATTTCTGTTTCTAATCTTATTTCTGTTTCTAGATTTGTCTATTCTGAACTTCTGAACATTTCAAATAAAAAGTGTCATAGTAGCTGGGCACAGTGGCTCATGCCTGTCATCCCAGCACATTGAGAGGCTGAGGCAGGGGGATCATTTGAGCCCAGGAGTTTGAGATCAGTCTGGGCAACATGGCGAAACTCCATCTCAAATACAAAAATTTTCCAGGCATGGTGGCATGTATCTGTGGTCCCAGTTACTTGGGAGGCTATGGTGGGTGGATAGCTTGAGCCCAGGGAGGTTATGGCTGCATTGAGCTGAAACTGCACCACTGCACTCCAGCCTGGGTGACAGAGTGAGACCCTCTCTCAAAAAAAAAAAAGAAAAGAAAAAAAAGGCATCATAAATATATGGTCCATTGTGACTGACTGACTAACTTCTTTCACTTAGCATAATGTTTGCAAGGTTCATCCTTGTTGTAACACACCAGCACTTTCTTTTCTTTCTTTCTTTTTTTTTTTTCTGAAATGGAGTCTCACTCTGTTGCTCAGGCTGGAGTGCAGTGGTGCAATCTTGGCTCACTGCAACCTCCACCTCCCAGGTTCAAGCAATTCTCCTGTCTCAGCCTCCCAATGCCTGGCTGATTTTTGTATTTTTAGTAGACACTGAGTTTCACCATGTTGGCCAGGCTGTTCTTGAACTCCTGACCTCAAGCGATCCACCTGCCTCGGCCTCCCAAAGTGCTGGGATTACAGGCATGAGGCGCCGCGCCCGGCCCAGCACTTTATTTTCTACTGCTAAATAATATCCTCTTGTATGGATAGACCATATTTTGTTTATCCATTCATCAATTGGTGGGTATTTGGGTTGCTTTCACTTTCTGACTATTATGAATAATGCTGCTGTGAACATTCATGCACAACTTTTTGTATGAATACATGTTTTTATTTTCCTAAGACTTGAATTGATGGGCCATGTGTTAACTCCATATTTAACATTTTGAGGAACTACCCAACTTTTTCAAAGCAGCTGCACCATTTTACGTTCCTACCATCAATGTAGTGGGGTTCCAATTTCTCCACATTCTCTCCAGCACTTGTTATTTTCATTTTTTTTTTTTCACTACAGCAATCCTACTGGGTGTGAAGTGGATCTCACTGTGGTTTTGATTTGCATTTCCCTATTCACTAATAATGGTGAGCATCTTTTCATTTACTTATTGGCTATTTGTATATCTTTTTTGGAGAAATGTATGTTCAAATCCTTAGTTCATTTTTCAATTGAGCTATTTTAGTAGAAATGGAGTTTCATCATATTGGCCAGGTTGGTCTCGAACTCCTGACCTCATATGATCTACCCACCTCAGTCTCCCAAAGTGCTGGGATTATAGGCGTGAGCCACCACCCTGTCCCTGGTTATCTTTTACATGCTCGATGAAGATGTGGAGACCAGCTGGCATTGGTAGCTGGTGCATATTGTTCAGCCCTAATGAGAATCCCTTAGTTTCTGGCAATGAACCTGTGTACTGACCATGGGAATCAGAACTTGGTGGCTGTATGCAGGGAGAGAAGTGCAGGCGAGATAAATAGAGTCTGGAGTGGAGATGAAAGGATTAGAATGTGGGGTACAGATGAGGGGATCAGGTCGGGCTGGAGAAGAACCAAGGGTAAATGTAGATGTAGAGAGATTGTAGTAGGAGTAGGCTTGATGAGGTGGAGAGTTGGGAAAACTCAAGCCTAAATGGTGTCTTTTTACTGTGGGCAGCACAAAGCCAGATTAAAGATTGTGCTTGGGGCTTGAGATAAATTGAGATAATAAATAAATTTCAAAGGCAAGGAGACCATTTTGAGATGCTTGCAACAGTTAAGGTGAATGACAGCTGTAACTAGGATGGTAGCCATGGAAAAGGAAAGGAGGGGACATATTCTAAAGACGTGGAGGAAATGACAAGGCCCAGGCTTTGTTGATCAGTTGGGTGTGGAGAGCGAGCGAGAGAGAGGGAGAGTGGCTGGGGACTCTGGTCTGGGTAAACGGGTGACTGCGCTAACAAAGAGAACTTCAGAAGAAAATGGTTTGGGGAAGATAGTGAGCAGTTTGGCCCCACTGAACCTGAGAGGACCCTGTGACATCGGGTGGGCAGCAAGTTTGGAAGCGTGGGTGTCATGCTCAGCAGGGAGGTTGGAAGCACAGAGATTAGCCTGGGATTCATCTGCGTAGAGCACCCACATGGGTGGAGGAACTGCTGAGAAAGAGTAGAGGCTAGAGCCTCGAGGAACTCCTGGAGGGTGAGAGGATGAAGAGGAAGCAGTAAAACAGTCTAGAAAGGAACAAAGAAGGAAAACGAGAGCAGTCCAGAGTCATAGAAGCCAAAGGAAGGAAGTTTAAGAAGGAAGTGAGTGATCAGTAGTGTGAAATGCAGTAAGAAAGTAAATTGCAACGACAATAAAATAATGATAGTGGCTGGGCATGGTGGCTCACATCTGTAACCCCAGCACTTTGGGAGGGCAAGGTGCATGGATCACCTGAGGTCAGGAGTTCGAGACCAGCCTGGCCAACATGGTGAAACTCTGTCTCTACTAAAAATACAAAACTTAGCCGGGTGTGGTGGAGCATGCCTGTAATCCCAGCTACTCAGTAGGCTGAGGCAGGAGAATCACTTGAACCCGGGAAGCAGAGGTTGCAGTGAGCCACTGCACTCCAGCCTGGGCAGCAGTGTGAGACTCTGTCTCAAAAATAAATAAATAAATAAAAATAAAAATAACGATAGTAATCACATATTGGTGCTTACTCTGTGCCTGGTTCTGGTCTAGGCCCTTTACTTATATCACTTGCATAAGCCTTATAACTACCCCATAAAGTGGGTATCATATTGGCTCCCATTTTATAGATGGGAAAACTGAAACCAGAGAGGTAAGCAACTTGACCCACATGTCACACAGCTGGTGAGGTGGCTGCCATGTTGGCTCTAGAACCTACATCCTTATGAAATACTGCATCTCTTCTTAAAGGACTAGTGTATTTCTGATATAAATCTTTATTTCTGACATAAGTCTATATTTTATATCCATACACCCTAAGTTGGAATGATCAGCTTCTCTCCTTTAACCATTGAGCTCTGGAGAATGAGAAAACCATTGCTTCATGTGGAAGAATGTGAAGAATGTTAATACATTTTAGTGACTCTGAAAAACAGTGTAAAATTTGGATCTTTAGAGATAGAATTTATTCCACACACTTGGTCCTTGTTATTAGGGGAATTCATTGCCTCAACACCATCCACAATAGAAAAGCCATGAAGGCTGGGAATGGTGGCTTACGCCTGTAATCCCAGCACTTTGGAAGACCAAACTGGGAGGATTGCTTGAGCCAAGGAGTTTAAGACCTGCCTGAACAATATTGGAGGGGTCCACACACACACAAAAACCATCCAGTGAGTTTAGTAAATAGTGATCATGTCAGTCCTGCTTCGAGGCCTCCAGCTGATGCCATTGTGCTTGGCATGGTGTGTGTGGAGTGGCACATGAGAACCTTGGTGTGGCATGGGAGAATCTTGTTGGGCTGGCCCTGGCCAGAATCTCCAGCCTTGCCTCTCTCCATTCCACCTGAAGCTATGCTCCCAGAATGGCCACACAGAACGGCTTTGCATCACTGGGGCCACCTCTCCCAGGGCCTGTTCACATGCTGCCTCCTTCAAGCACTCTTCCTCCTCCCCACTCCCTAGGCTGACCATGCAGCTGGGGTGACCACTTTAAAACACAAATCTAGGCTGGGCGTGGGGCTCACGCCTGTAATCCCAGCACTTTGGGAGGCTGAGGCGGGCGGATCGCCTGAGGTCAGGAGTTTGAGACTAGCCTGGCCAACATGGTGAAACCCCCCTCTCTACCAAAAATAAAAAATTAGCCGGTCGTGGTGGCCTGTGCCTGTAATCCCAGCTACTCTGGAGGCTGAGGCAGGAGAATTGCTTGAACTCAGGAGGCGGAGGTTGCAGTGAGCTGAGATTGCACTATTGCACTCCAGCCTGGGTGATAGAGGAAGAACCTGTCTCAAAATAAAATAAAATAAAATAAAACACAAATCTGATATTGTCACTCTCTGGCTTAAAATCTTTTAATGATTTCCTGCAATGCAAACAATAAAATCCAAATTTGTAACCATCCAACTTTGTAACCATCCAAATTTGTAAGCCTTGGTTGATCTGGTCCTTGTTTGAACCTCTGACCTGAGCTCCTTCATGCTTCCCTAGCCCACTTAAATTCTATCCACACTGGTCTTTTTTTCTGCTACTCTCACGGCACAACAAACTTGTTCTGGGCTCAGGCCATTTCTTCTCCGCTTGAAAAGCATTTCCTGGCCAGATGCGATGGCTCACGCCTGTATTCCCAGCACTTTGGGAGGCTGAGTTGGGCGGATCACTTGAGGCCAGGAGTTCCAGACTGGCCTGGCCAACATGGTGAAACCCTGTCTCTACTAAAAATACAAAAATTAGCTGGGCATGTTGGCACACGCCTGCAATCCCAGCTACTCAGGAGGCTGAGGCAGAAGAATCACTTGAACCGGGGAAATGGAGATTGCAATGAGCCAAGATCGTGCCACTGCACTCTAGCCTGGGCAATAGAGCGAGATTTTGTCTCAAAAAAGAAGGAGAAAAAAAAAAAAGAAAAGCATTTCCTTCCATCTTATCATTAGGGTCTCAGCATAAAAATCACCAACTTGTGCCTGTAATCTCAGCACTTTGAGAGACCAAGGGTCTGGGGGATATCTTCAGCCTTGGAGTTCGAGGCCAGCCTAGGCAACATAGTAAGACCCATCTCTACAAAAAATTAAACAATTAGCCAGGCTTGGTGGCACATACCTGTAGTCCCAGCTACTCAGGAGGCTGAGGCAGCAGGATTGCTTGAGCCCAGGAGTTCAAGGCTGCAGTGAGCTGTGATCACGCTACTGCACTCCACCCTGGGGAACAAAGCAAGACCCCTTCCCTAAAAAAAAAAGAGTACACACACACACACATTTTAATATATATGTTTTATAAAATATATATTTTATATTTATATCATTACAATATATATAAAATATTTTAAATGAAATATATGTTATATATTTTATTTTTAAAAACTATATATACACCTCCCTGGTCCCTGGAGCACTCTCTGTCATATTCCTCTATCCATTAGTGGGTTTCTTCCCTATGCTGTATCTCAGCACTCAGAGCAGTGTCGGGCACATGATAATCACTCAATACTAGCTGAATGGATGTAAGTGTTAGGGTCACTGCTCCAGGCACTCTTCCCTGACTCCAACTGCTCGACCCGTATCTTGGTTTAGGCTCTGCTCTGATGTGCTCACATGGAGCCTGGGCCTCTCTAGGGTCCAGCACCTTCACACTGGGTTGTAACTGTGTCCTGGCATGACTGCCCCATACCCCATGAGCCTGGAGGCCCCACATAACTCATCTTGGTATTTATTCCCAGAGTGTGGCAGAGCACAGACCTGCAGCCAATGTCTGTTGGATATGAGTGAATGAGGAAAGGGGAAGCGAGAACGACTCTCAAAGTTGAGAGTCCCCTCTTCCTGAGACTCCAAGAAAACGTGCGGGTTCCCTTGGGTCCCTCCTCCTGGCAGAAACCGGAATTAGCCATTGTTCCAAAGCAAAGGCCGGGCGTCTGCACCCCTGGCTGCTCTTTTCTAGACTTTTTTTTTTTTTTTTTTTGTTTGAGATGGAGTCTAGCTCTGTCACCCGGGCTGTAGTGCAGTGGCATGATCTTGGCTCACTGCAAGCTCCGCCTCCTGGGTTCACACCATTCTCCTGCCTCAGCCTCCTGAGTAGCTGGGACTACAGGCGCCCACCACTAGGCCCGGCTAATTTTTTTTCTTTTGCATTTTTAGTAGAGATGGGGTTTCACCGTGTTAGCCAGGATGGTCTTGATCTCCTGACCTCGTGATCCGCCCCCCTCGGACTCCCAAAGTGCTGGGATTACAGGCATGAGCCACCGCGCCCGGCTCATTTCTAGATTTGTCTGTTCAGGACCACCTTCCTGGGAGAGGCAGGTACTAGAGGATCCCTGTGAAGGCAGGCCAGAAGGGACAGATTGCCCTGGAGGCGTGTCCTCTGGAGGAGAGGGTAATGTTCGGAAACTGGCCTAGCTGATTTTCATCAATCTGCCTTTCAGTAAAATTGTAGGGTGCAAAATGGAACAATACAATGACTTAACAATCGCCATCTGCAAAACTATCTTAGACAAAAGCAGTTTTCATTCAACCTGATTTTGGTGAAGTAATTAGGAAACCTTTAAAAATCAAATTTCTGGATTTAAGTGTCAAACATTGTTTAAGAATTAGTATTGCTAAAATTTAGCTTTCTAGATTGCTTATTGATTTTTAAAATAAAATGCCACACTTAGGCACTAACCTGATTGCCTTTCCATAACAGTGATGCTAAGATTGAGGCGGCATAATTAATTAAATAACATGAGGTGGGAAGTATTTGGTTCTTACTATTGAGGAGAAATACAGTTCAGAAGGGCACATGGAAATAAAAAAAATTTAACAAATAAATCCAATTAAATGAATGTCCTATTGCCTTTCTCATGCCACCGTCCTTCCATGATTTCTTTCTTTTTTGTTTTTTTGAGACAGGGTCTCGCTCTGTCGTCCAGGCTGGTGTGCAGTGGTGCGATCTGGGCTCACTGTAACCTGTGCCTCCTAAGTTCAAGTGATTCTCCTGCCTCAGCCTCCCAAGTAGCGCGATTACAGGCGCCTGCCACAACTCCTGGCGAATTTTTTGTATTTTTAGTAGAGGTGGGGTTTCACCGTGTTAGCCAGGATGGTCTCTGTCTCCTGATCTCATGAACCGCCCGCCTCGGCCTCCCAAAGCGTGGGGATTACAGGCGTGAGCCACCGCGCCCGGCCCCATGCCCATTTCTGACTGCCCTGATCCCTTCTCCTCACCGCAGTCTCCACCAATTCTTTCCCCCAGCTCCTCAAAACACGTTTGATTCCAAGTCACACTTCCTTGTTCAAAACTAGAGCCACAGGCATGGCCTCAGCAAGCTGGCATTCAGATTGCAGATCTCACTGTACAAAAGCAAGGGGAAAAATAGTTTGGGGCAGAATGAGCCTTGAGAGAGAAAACAATGATGTAAGGTAGATTATTATATTTTAATAAATATGGTTAGATACAAATAAAGGTTGTATTACAACACAATATAGTGTTGCATGCAGGCACACCATTGCCCCGAGATACTGACCCCCAAAGTGACACGGCCCTCCCACCATAGCACTTGCAGAAGTGCTGGAAGAAACAAAGTGTCCCAGAACTTGAGGGTACCACCTGCTAGTCCCCATGTACTATGAAGCCGCTGGGCTGAGGGTGAGGGTTGGCATTTTTGGTTCACTCCTCAGATGCATTTCCAAAAGCATAGGCAGTAGAAATGACTTTCAGCACTATTTATAATAGCAAAGACATGGAACCAACCCAAATGCCCATCAATGATAGACTGGATAAAGAAAATGTGGCACATATACACCATGGAAAACTATGCAGCCATAAAAAGGAATGAGATCATGTCCTTTGCAGTGACTTGGATGAAGCTGGAAACCATCATCCTCAGCAAACTAATCCAGGAACAGAAAACCAAACACTGCATGTTCTCACTCATGAGAGGGAGTTGAACAATGAGAACACATGGACACAGGGAGGGGAACAACACACACCAGGGCCTGTTGGGGGTAGGGGGGTGAGGGGAGGGAACCTAAAGGACAGGTCAATAGGTGGAGCAAACCACCATGGCACACGTACACCTATGTAACAAACCTTCACGTTCAGCACATGGATCCCGTTTTTGTTTGTTTGTTTTTTTAAGAAGAAATAAAGAAAAAAATGACTTTATTTATACTGATACTATTTGTAATTATTATAGCTTCCCCTGTTTTGTGTTGAACTGTTTGTTTTTCAGAAACTTGTATTACTGTTTTTTCTTTTTTTGTCTTTTATTTATTTTTTCATCCTCCTCCTTTTGTAACTGTTGTATTTTGGACAGAGTGGGCTAGAGCAAAGGTTCTTGGAGGCCCTGGGCCCCACCTCCTGGCAGAGCCTCCTTTTTCCTGAATAAGTGTCTTTTTAATTTTTTTAATTTAAAAATTTCTTTAAAGATAGTTTTGCACTGTTGCCCGGGTTGGAGTGCAGTGGTGCAATCACAGCTCACTGCAGCTTAGAACTTCTGGGCTCAGGCGATCCTCCTGCCTCTGCCTCCCCAGTGTCTGGGACTACAGGTGTGCACCATCATGCCCAGCTAATTATTTTTTTTCTTTTAAGAAACGGGGTCTCCTATGTTGCCCAGGCTGGTCTCGAACACCTGGGCTCAAGCAATCCTCCTGCCTCAGCCTCCCAAAGTGTCGAGATTACAGGTGTGAGCCACATGCCCAGCCCTAAATAAGTGTCTTGATTCCATTCTTGCCCCTAACTTTTACTCCCAGATCTTGGCTGAAATGTATATTCTCACTGCTCTTTGTCAATAAATTAGCCCTGCTGGTCAGATGGGTCGCCTGGTCGACCTTGATCTCAGGTGCCTCTGGGCCGCCTGTGAAGGCTTCTTCCAGAGAGGTATCTGCATAATGCCACTCAAGATGCTAACTTAATCTATCGGCCTGCATCCTTGCTCCCGTGCCAAAAACGAGTCATGGTGTTTCCCAATGTTTTCATGCAGCTTCTAACACTGCTAAGCTTTGGGGATTTTGTTCATCTTTTCCTCTCTCTCTGAAGGCATAAGCTCCACCTATATTTTGTAAAGGCTCTCCATGAAGATGGTCCAGAATTTCCTATTTCAGTCTCTTATACATGGCCTTTCCCATCTTTTCTCTCTTGTTCCCTCCTCCTTTCTGTGGTGTGGCTGTCCCCAGGACATCCTGGACAGATTCCACCACTCTGGTCATTGCCAGGTCTTTCTAGCAGCCGCGCTTTGCCTTCTCTGAGTGGGTGGCCCTTGAAAAGCATAGAGGGGCTTTGGAGCCTCTGCTGTTGTGACCATCACTAGAGCTGAAATCTTAACTCAGGTGTGATAGATGGATCTGGCTGTTTTCCCAAACCTGAAGCCCCTTTAAATCCCCCATAAAGTGCTACAGAGATGACAAAGACAGATGGGCTTCCCTTAGGAGTATATTTCCCAGTGGGAGATAAGAAAAGGTAAACAAAGATGATGCCCCAAAGGAGAGTGGGATGAGGGCTATTTGGTGAGATAAAGGAACCTATTTTCTCACGTTGATGCCCCTTTCCTCCATAAACTCACTACAGTAAGGAATGTCGGGAGCAGACAGGACCATGAGGAAAACATCTACCATTGTCTTCCCCATCCAACAGATTCATTTCATCCATCTCTCCAAACCTGCCTCTGGACTCTGCTTTCCCCATTTCTATAACTGCACCACCTTCTCCCTGTCGTAGGTCACATGGGACCCCTTGCTGCCCTCCTTCCCTCAGGACTCACTGGGGCAAATCCAGTAGATTCCATCTGAAACTGCCTTCTTCTTTCCTCGCTTTCCTGATTGTGTGTGTGTGTATATATATATATATATATACACACACACACATATATATACACACACACACATACATATATATACACACACACACATATATACATATATATACACACACACACATATAGACACATACACACACATATATATATTTTATTTTTTTAATTAAAAAAAATTTTTTTTAAGAGACAGGGTCTTGCTCTGTTGCCCAGGCTGGAGTGCAGTGGCGTGATCATGGCTCACTGCAGCTTTGGACTCCTGGGCTCAAGTGATCCTCCTGCTTCAGCTTCTCAAGTAGCTTGGACTATAGGCATGTGTCACCATACATGGCTAATTACAAAAAATTTTTAGTAGAAAACAGAAACAAAAACAAATTATTTTTAGTAGAGATGAAGTCTTGCTATGTTGCCCAGGCTGGTCTTGAACTCCTGGGCTCGAAGGATCCCTCTCCTTCAGCCTTCCCAAGTGCTGGGATTTCAGGTGTGAGCCACCGCCCTGGCTTCCTGGACTCTTTAAATCTGGCAGACCAGCCCATGCATCATACCCCTGATACCCCTGCCCATGTCTGTCTTCCTCCTTCTCTTATTTGCTACCTTTATTTGGATCTCTGGTTTCCAGTGTGGTTTCTGGCTTGGCTAGAGCCCAGCCCTCCTGCCAGAGCATGTTGTAGAGACAGGCAGCCCCTTTGCTTTGATGCGACTTTCCTTCAAGTGCGAGAGGCTTGACAGAGAGAACAGGTTGAAGGGACAGGTTCTGAGGGGGCACTATAGAGGCCAAACCCTCTCTCACGTCCCTGCTAAAAAGCCTCTAGGAAACCTGCAGAAGACCTAGGATCTGAGCCATATTTGTTAAACAAAAGACTCTAGTTGCAAAACAGGTTATAAGCCATATATATAAATGCTTGGAAAAAGTGCTGGAAAAATATAAACCAAACTGATCAAAGGAATATTCCGTGCCTCCCTCTATAGTCATTATAGCAGGGATGTACTAATATAATGTGTTTTGTGTATATACTTTTTTTTTTTTTTGAGATAAGGGTCTCACTCTTGTCGCCCAGGCTGGAGTGCAATGGCCCAACCTCAGCTCACTGCAACCTCTGCCTCCCGGATTCAAGTGATTCTCCTGCCTCAGCCTCCCAAGTAGCAGGGATTACAGGCACCCGCCACCATGCCCAGCTAATTTTTGTATTTTCAGTAGAGACGGGGTTTCGTCATGTTGGCCAGGCTGGTCCCGAACTCCTGACGTCAGGTGATCCACCCATCTCGACCTCCCAAAGTGTTGGGATTACAGGCGTGAGTCACCGTGCCTGGCCGTATATTCCTTTTTTTTTTTTTTTAATGGAAAAATGAAACGAAGCTTACAAGTGCTGGAGAGGACAGCCTTTAGTGGTGTCTCCGACAATCCCAACCCAGTTCTGGGGGCTGTCCACTCCGTGGTAAGATCCAAAAAAAAAGATTGCAGTGTGGGCTCTGTTGGTTAGGGGCTAGCTTAACACAGTCCAGTATGCTTCCTTAGGCTGCTGAGACACGAGACAGGAAGGCCTCTGGGGAGGATTGAAATAGGTCATATGAGCTCGGCCTACTGGGACATGGGAGAGGATAAAGCAGATGTTGGCTCAATTAACAATTACCTTGCCAGTGAAGTAAACCAAATATTACCACCATGGGAACTGGAGTAATGCTACTATTTTATTTTTATTATTTAGATTGATTTGTTGTGAACTTACTCTATTTTGTTATTGTGGACTTTACTTATCACATACTATAGGTGTCACAATGGCAGGGCCCCAGAAATACTGTTTTCTGGATTCTCCCCAGAGTATGGTTGATTCCTAGTTTAATAAACTATACAGCTAATGTGTGTAAACTGTCTTAATTACTGTGGTATCTGGCTTTTTTTTTTTTTTAATTGTAAAAAAACCTTTTTGTAGAGATGAGGTTTCACTATGTTGCCCAGGCTGGTCTTAAACTCCTGAGCTGAAGTGGCGTGCTAGGATTACAGCCGTGAGTCACCATGCCCGGCCAGGTTTCTTTTCTTTCCTTTCTTCCTTCCTTTCTTCCTTTCTTCCTTCCTTCCTTCCCTTCTTCCTGCCTTCCTGCCTCCCTGCCTCCCTCCCTCCCTCTCTCCCTCTCTTTCTTTTTTCTTCTCTTCTTTTCTTTTCTTTTCTTAAGGTCTGGCTCTGTTGCCCAGACTGGGATGCAGTGGTACAATCTCAGCTCACTGAAACCTCCTCCTTCCCTGCTCAAGCCATCCTCCTAACTCAGCTTCCCTAGTAGCTGGGACCACAGCCACATGCCACCATGCCTGGCTAATTCTGTGTGTGTGTGTGTGTGTGTGTGTGTGTGTGTGTGTGTGTCTATTTTTTTTAGAGATGGGGTCTCATGATCTTGCCCAGGCTGGTCTCGAACTCCTGGGCTCAAGCAATCCTCCTGCCTCGGCCTCCCAAAGTGCTGGATTACAGGTGTGAGCCACCAAGCCGCACCTCTGACTTTGTTTCATTTTATTTATTTATTTATTTATTTATTTATTTATTTATTTTCGAGACAGCATCTTGCTCTGTTGCCCAGGCTGGAGTGCAGTGGCACGATCTCAGCTCACTGCAACCTCTGCCTCCCAGGTTCAAGCGATTTCCTGCTAATTTTTGTATTTTTAGCAGAGATAGGGCTTCACCATGTTGGTCAGGCTGGTCTCGAGCTCCTGACCTCAAGTGATCCGCCTGCCTCGGCCTCCCAAAGTGCTAGGATTACAGGCATGAGCCACCACACCTGGCCTGACTTTGTTTTAATTACCCAGTTTCTACATTCTCTTGACTCACCTGCAGATATAACAGTAAATCTCATGACTTATTGGCCAATTAGCTGTTGTTTTATGTTGTTTTATTATTTTTTAACAAATAGCAGGTTTTCTGGTCTCCTCGGCCTTGATGTTGGGATTGCAAAAGGCTCTATCCATCATTTATGGTTATTGTCAAACATATTTGTAGGTGCATTCCTTGGTCTACCATAATTCTCTTTTCAAATCTTGTTCTTCTGCAGGCATAAGAAGGACCCACTTCATAGCTTTGGAATTGGAGGTAGAAATAACACTCTACTGAAGAATTGACCTTGGTTGCTGTGTTTATAGAGAGCAGTCTCTGACCCGAGGAACGTTCAGATGCTTGTGCTAACGAGCTGTGTTATAATGGAGTTCTCTTGGTCTTAGAACACTGCATTTTGCTGACACAATTCCCTCAGCTCCGTCATGAAACATGTTTTGGTGCCAGAGAGATTGAAATCTGTTGAAACAAAATGATTTTCTCAGTTGGTGATGCATTTGGGCATTTTCCATTCTTGCTAATGAAAAAAAGAGTCTTCGCTCATGTGACTGAGAAAGCCTGGTGAAATATGCCACGAACATCCTGAACTGAGTCCTGGCCCCAAAGCACTGACGGCGAAGTCTTATATTTTGACATGAAGCCCAACGTGGCGTAAAGAGCTAGCCAGCATTGTAATGCTGCCTGAGTTGGTCTTTGGCCTTCTCTAGCTTGCCTTTTCTGGGGACTAACTACCCCTGGATGCCTGGAGCTTTTCAAGAGGCGATTGTTTCCTTGTGGCTTGTCTATGCTGACAGTTTCTGGAGACTCCGCCTCCTCTTTGAGTTCCCCTGGGAAGGCTCTATTCCCTAAGAGTGCCACTCTAAGCTTATTGTTTCATGGAAAACCAGTCTTTCAAGACAAAGGGTTGCGGGTCAACAATGGCTTTCCCTTGGAGCTATTTTTATTTTACTAGGAGATTCCTGGTAAAATTACCAGTGCCTTCATCTAAGTAAATAAATCTGTGATGTAGGGAATTTGAGGTATGTGGCATGACAAGTTGGGTAGAAAATTTTGCCTGGGAGAGGGGTTCTTTTCAACAGCTCCTCCTCCCCAAACATAGGAACTGAACATTTTACAAAACATCTAGTTAAGTCTCTTCGTGTCTGTTTCCTCATCTATAAATAAATATAGATGATGATTTAATAATTGTTTCCTGCTCTAACATTTTCTTATTCCATGAAATAAATGATTTCCTGGTACCAGTGAGATAGAGGTCATCTACTTTATTTTCCTAGACACATATGGCTCACCAATTCTTAAAATTTGTATTGAATTTTTGTACACCCAGGTTCACAGTAGCATTATTCACAATAGTCGAAAGGTGGAAGCAACCCAAGTGTCTACTCATGGATGAATGAATAAACAAAATATGGTGCATACCTACATGGACTATTATTCAGCCTTAAAAAGGAAAGAAATCTTGCTACATGCTAGATCCATGAACCTTGGAGACATTATACTAAGTGAAGTAAGCCAGTCACAAAAAGACAAACATTGTATGATTCTACTTTTTATTTATTTTATTTTTTTCAGATGGAGTCTCACTCTGTTGCCCTGGCTGGAGTGCAATGGCCTAATTTCCGCTCACTGCAACCTCTGCCTCCTGGGTTCAAGTGATTCTCCTGCCTCAACCTCCTGAGTAGCTGGGATTACAGGCACATGCCACCACACTCAGCAAATTTTTGTATTTTTAGTAGACACAGGATTTCACCATATTGGCCAGGCTGGTCTCGAACTCCTGACCTCAAGTGATCCTCCTGCCTCAGCCTCCCAAAGTGCTGGGATTTCAGGCGTGAGCCACCATACCTGGCTACTTTTTATTTTTTTTTGAGAGATAGGGTTTCTTTTTCTTTTTCTTTCTTTTCTTTTGAGACAAGGTCTCACTCTGTTGCCAAGGCTGGAGTGCAGTGGTGCAATCATGACTCATTTCAGCCTCAACCTCTGGGCTCAAGTGGTCCTCCCACTTCAGCCTCCCAAGAAGCTGGGATCACAGGCCTATGCCACCATGCCTGACTAATTTTTTTATTTTTTATTTTTTTTGCAAAAACGGTCTTGCTGTGTTGCCTAGGTTGGCCTCAAAATCCTGGGCTCCAAGCCATCCTCCTGCCTCAGCCTCCCAAAGTGTTAAGATTACAGGTTTGAGCCACTATGCCTGGTCAAGACAGGGTTTCACTGTGTTTCCTAGGCTGGAGTGCAGTGGCATGATCATAGCTCTTGTGTAGCATTGAACTCCTAGGCTCAAGCAATCCTCCTACCTCAGCCTCCCAAGTAGCTGGGACCTCAGGCACGTACCATCACACCCGGAAAATTTTTTTATTTTTAATTTTTTGTAGACTTGGTGGTCTGTGTTGCCCAGGCTGGTCTCAAACTCCTGGCTTCAAGTGATCCTCCTGCCTAAGCCTCCCAAAGTGCTGGGATTATAGGCATGAGCCATAGTGCCTGGCCCAGATCATTTTTAAAAATTGTATATCCTTAAACAGGAAGGTGCATGACATATTTGCCAAGTATTGCTACTCACTTAAATGTAACAGATGTGACCATCAGTTACCAAATGTGTAGGTAATGTAATGCTCTCCTCAATTTCTCATTCTTGTGATTATGAAAAAAAGATCTAAGCAAGCATATTTGCACCCCTCAAGCACTGAATTTAGATTTGGAATTTCCTTTTAAAAAAAACACTTAGTATAAAATGTAAAGGAACTTATTCAAAGGAAATAATAAGACTTCATTCTTTCTTTCTAAATAAGAGTCTCTGCATGCATCTGAGATGAGTCCAGAGGTCACTGTTTGGCATGGCCTTGGAACACTCATCATGTTGCTGCACAGATAGGAACACAGCATCAAGGCAGGGCTGGTGGGAGCTGGAAGAGAAAGCATCTAGACAAAGCCAGCATGGTTATCTAATTTTCTCTGTTTTTTTTTTTTTTTTTTTTGAGATGGAGTCTTACTCTTCTCCCAGGCTGGAGTGCAGTGGCACAATTTTAGCTCATTGAAACCTCCACCTCCTGGGTTCAAGTGATTCTCCTGCCTCAGCCTCCCAAGTAGCTGGGATAACGGGCATACGCCACCAGACCCGGCTAATTTTTGTATTTTTTTTAGTAGAGATGAGGGTTCGCCATGTTGGCCAGACTAGTCTCGGACTCCTGACCTCAGGTGATCCGCCCACCTTGGCCTCCCAAAGTGCTGGGATTACAGGTGTGAGTCACCGCGCCCGGCCTAATTTTCTCTTAATGCAACTTTTTTTTTTTTTCCTAGCACAGTAAAATACATATTTACAAATAATTTTCCTTAACCATTTTTTTATTTTGGTAAAATATACATAATATTTGCCATTTTGACCATTTTTAAGTGTGCAGTTCAGTGGCAGTAAGCACATTCCATGCTCACATTGTTGTGCAGCCAGTACCACCATCTGTCTCTAGAACTTTTTCATCTCCCCAAACTGAAACTCCATCCCCATTAAACAGCAGCTCTCCACTCCCCCTCCTCCAGGCCCTGGCAATCACCATTCTACTTTCTGTCTCTATGAGTTTGACCACTCTAGGAACCTCATACAAGTGGAATCAGACAGTATGTGTCTTTTTGTGCCTGGCTTATTTCACTGAGCATAACATCATCCAGGTTCATCCATGTTGCAGCGTGTGACCCGATTGCCTTCCTTTTACAGGCTGAAGGGTATTTTATTGTGCGCATCTACACATTTTGTTTATCCCTTCATCTGTCAATGTATATTTGGGTTGTTTCTCATTATAGATAATTTTGGAAATTACAGAAACATGTAAAGAAAAAGAGAAAAATACAGCTGTGTCATAACCTCATTGCTGGAGGCAGTCGCTGTTAACATCTTGTGGCGAACACTGAGCTTCATGGCTGACTCTTCACAATTGTAAGTGACGAATATCTTCATCTGAATTTCTGATCATGATTCTTATAAAGGGAATAACTGTGGGAGGGAGTGATGGAGGTGGGCACGGGTTGAAAGACCATCTATCTGGGAGTATGTTCACTACTTGGGCGACAGGATTATTAGAAGCCCAAACCTCAGCAGCAGGTAATATATCCATGTAATAAACCTGCATATGTACCCCCGAATCCAAAATAAACAAATAAGTAAATAAAAGAGAATCACTGGGCCAATGGATATGGATAACTTAAGAGTACTTGATGGAGAATGCCAAAAGGGCTTCCAGAAATAACTCTGAAATTTTAGCCCTAGGAACTGAGGAGCACAGAGGCTTCCTTTGTGTTTGTGATTCTCTTTACAGTGAGAAAATATGCCAATAAAAAGCTGAATTTATGCATTTAGCTGAATAGTTTCACATGTGCAAACTCTTGGTAACACACAAAATACTGAATACTTATTTTACTTTTTTTTTTTTGAAGTGATGGGGATCTTGCTATGTTGCCCAGGCTGATCTTGAACTCCTGATCTCAAGCTGCCCTCTTGCCTCAGCCTCCCGAGTTGCTGGGATTACAGGTGTGAGCTGCTGCACCCGGCCGATTTCGTTTTCTGTATGAGATTTGGTACTCTGAATATTTCTTTCATCCAAGAGAGACTTATTGCTTCTATGTGCAGGTCTTATCTGGATTTGGGATCAGGGACTGGAAAGGGCTCGGGGGTTTATATCATTGCACTGATTTACAAGAGGTGTCGACAGCGGGAAGGAGGATCTGAGATCAGGGACATCACGAGGCTGTGCTGAGCCTCATTTCCTGCTGCCTTGAGCAACATCTCCCGTTCCAGTGACTGTGGGAGGGCTGTGCCTCATGGGAGAAGGCTGCTTTATAGTCTCGGCGCTCAGCCCCACGCTCCGGGACTCTCCAGGTGAGGTTGCAAACCAGCCCAGCAATGGTCCTGGGTCCGGATGAGCCTTTATCAACAATGGGCAACCACTTTGAGATACCAGTTTGCGCAGACTGGGCAGTTTCTTTCCAGAGGCAATATGGTTTTGTTGATGGAGCACCTCACTGAGCATTGGAAGTCCAGCCCTGCCATTCTTTAACCTGGTGACCTTGAGGATGTTGTGGGCTGCTTTGAGTCTGGTTCTGCTCTGGTTTCCTCAGTGAGAATCAATGCAGAAAGTTGTATTAAAGGCACTTGGTAACCAGGAAAGGTCTAAATACATATCTGATATTATTATTACTCCAGAAGCAATTATTTCACGCTGCAAAGATGGAGGTATTTATCAACTTGGATAGCAACTGGCTTTCTGAGATTTTATAATCATTGTAACAATATCACTCAAAAATATAGCATTTCTTACTCATATTATTGCTTGATGTATTTCATTTAATGCCATTTTACATTTGTCAAGTTCTGTTACCCACGTTGTCTCATACAGCAACACCATGAATAGGTGTTTCCACTTCTATTTGCAGAGGAACGTAATGTCCCATGAGGTTTAGGGATGTATTCGAGCTCACATAGCAGCAGAGCTAGGGAGAAACGCAGGGCTCCTGGATTCAAGCCCAGCATATTCTATAGCAAACCCCCAAACCGTAACTTCTCAGACTGGAAGATTCCCGTGGGCATTTCCTGCTTTACCTTGTGTAACCTCGGATAAGTCACTGCACACTGAGGACCAGGCAAACTGGAGTTCAAGGGACACAAAAGTTCTTTCCAGATGTAAAATTCTGAATTTCTCCGGCATTGCCTCTCCAGGCAGTGTTTGCGGGTTTTGCTCTTGTCGCTGTTTTATAGGACCATGCCTTCCCGCTGTGCCAGAAGTAACGGTGAGGACAGAACTGAGTCGTGAACACATTCCGCTGCACCCCACTCTGCCCAGTGTAGACTACACACAATATGCTTCTTTTTGTTGTTGTTAATTTTAAAGGCAAGAGGCTTATTGTTTATTAGCCATTCCGAGACAGTCTATTTCTAGCCGTTATTGCCTATTTTGCAAACACTCTTTAGGGATATGTACATATTGTGGTGTTTGACCCTGCAAATAAGGGTTTATTATTATCCACAAAGGCTCACACTGCCATATGAAAAAGCGACATTAATATCTTACATTTTCCCTCCCTGTGGCTAATGCTAACCAGCAATCTGTGTTCACCATTTTCAGACTGTTCTCACAGGGAGGAAGAAAAAGGGCTTCTTATGCTATTTGTGAGTGTGGGACATGGCAGAACGTTGAAGGAAAGGAAAATGGTTAAGGTTTTAGTGCTTTTTCCATTTTCAGATGTGTGGAAATCCTTGCGGGGTACAGGAGTGGGAGTAACCAAACTTTGGTGTGCTGGGCCTGACGTTATGCACACTTGTAATGCTATCCAAACTTGGCTTCGGCATGGGCCTCCAGAACAGCCCTCTGTGAGCGCTGGCCGTGGAAAACCGTCTACCGAGACCAGCAAACCCAGAGTCTACTCAATACCAGGAATTGTCCCGCCCAGAGCAGTTCTGAGCTCTGTGGGGCTGGGTGATGCTAGTCAAGGAAATTATAGGCTGTCCAGCCACCAGGCCTTTTAAAAAGATTATGGGGTGACTTACCGATCTTGAGGTGGGTCAGAGGTTTTGAGGGAAGGTTGTATGTTAAGCCTGTAGTTAGCCTTGAAAAGGCCTGGCTTAGACTCTCAGGGCTCAGGAGATTGGACTTGGAATCTGAGAGAGATGTAGGTACAGTGGAGAAAGCAACAGGCCAAAAGAGATCTACCTGGGCTCTTGTCCTGGTTCCAACTCAGCCAGCGAGTGGATTTGGTCACTTATCCTCTGTGAGCCGCGGCTGGCTCATTTGTGAAGTGGGGGTTGTCTAGCCCTTCCATCTTACGGGGCAGGGTACTGCAGCTCAGCAAGCACAGTGATGTGCTCAGATTTCTCCGGTGGAGTAGAGTCAGAGCCGGGACTACTGCCCACGTGTTCTGATGCCCAGGCCAGGACACCTCCTATGGCCAATGTCATTTCATTTCAGGGATTCTCCATCAGATTTTGACCTGATATCATTTCATTTCAGTGATTCTCCATCAGATTTTGACCTGATATCATTTCATTTCAGTGATTCTCCATCAGATTTTGACCTGATACCATTTCAGTGATTCTCCGTCAGATTTTTTTACACCCCTTTGGCAGCTATTCTGTTGCTTCAGAGTCTTCTTGTAATGCATTTCCTACGTAATGAAAGAGGTGTCACTGGTTGTCACAACCACGAAAAGAGTGAATAGAAGAGAAGGAGTTTGAGAGGCTTCAGTGTGAATGATGACCATTGCCCCTTGTTTTTGTGCCCCCAACTTCCTACCTGGAAGTCCTAACCTCCAGTACCTCAGAAGGTGACCTTGGAAATAGGGTCACTGCAGGTGTAATTAGTTAAAATGAGGTCACACTCGAGTAGAGTAAGTGCCTAATGGGATATGACTGGTGGCCTTATAAAAAGGGAAATTTGGACACAGAACACACACAGGGAGAATGCCATGTAAAGATGAAGGCAAAGGCCAAGAGCAGTGGCTCACGCCTGTGATCCCAACACTTTGGGAGGCTGAGGTGTGGGAAGATGATCTTGAGCACAGGAGTTGGAGTCTGGCCTGGGCACCATGGCAAAACGCTGTCTCTACCAAAAAAACAAAACAAAAAAAAATCAGCTGGGCATAGTGACATGCACTTGTAGTCCCAGCCACTTGGGAGGCTGAGGTGGAAGGATGGCTTAAGCCTGGGAGGTCAAGGCTTCATTGAGCTATGATAGCATCACTGCACTCCAGCCTGCGAGACAGAGTTGAGACTCTGTCTCAAAAAAAAAAAAAAAAAAAAAAAAAAAAAGGCTGGGTGTGGTGGCACATACCTGTAATCCCAGCACTTTGGGAGGCTGAGGTGGGAGGATTGCCTGAGCCTAGGAGTTCAAGACCAGCCTGGGCAACATGGTGAGACCCCGTCTCTAAAAATAAAAATAATAAAAATAAAAATAAATAAAATAAAAAGATAAACGCAGAGATTGAGAGGATGCTTCCACAAGTCATAGGACACCAAAGATTGCTGGCAAACCACCAGAAGCTGAGAAAAAGTGATGGAACAGGTTCTCCCCCACAGCCTTTGAAAAGAAGTGTTGAATTCAATAAGCAGGAAGCTGTTGGCCTGAGGCTATCTCTAAGAGTTCCCACACAACAAGCCGCAACCTAACTTAATAGTACATTTTTGTAACAAATAGGTTTCAGCCAGTCATAAGCAGCCAACAAATCACACCATGCAGTCTCCCTGTGTGTGTTCTGTGTCCAAATTTCCCTTTTTATAAGGACACCAGTCATATCCCATAAGGCAAATGCCTAGTTATAGCCAATCAGGTGATTTGTCTACTTTGCCTCCCCGTCTTTGGCCTATAAAAGCTCTCTGTTTATAAGGCTAGGTGGGGTTCTCTGAACCTCTTCTTTTTCAGAGGGCTGCCCTATTCATGAATCATTCTTTGGTCAAGTAAACTCTGCTAAATTTAATGTGTCTGAAGTTTTCCTTTTAGCAAAAGCAACTCTGCCAACACCTTTATTTTGGACTTCCAGTCTCTAGAACTTTCAGTTGATAAATTTCTGTTGTTTAAGCCCCCCAATCTATGAATTTGTAATGCAGTCTGAAATTTGCAATGCACTAGCAGAGTAATGCACTCTTATTCCATGCTCTTCTCCGACAAGCACTTCAGTGGTTGCCCATGGTATTGTTTTCTTCAGCTATTCTCTCACCCAAATATTTAACATCTTTCTAAAATATTTCTTTCTAGTACTGGTAACAGGCAAAAGAAGTTAAGGAAAAAACAAATACCCCATTTAATTTTAAGACTTAAAATTAAGTTTGGTTTTAGTTTAGTTTCTTTTTTTTTGACACTGAAAATGCAAATACTCTTTCTGAAACAATGTATTTGACAAATTTTCTCAGCGATTTTATTGGTGTTCTGCTGTTGAGGAGAATAACCTAGGGTCATTTATTCCTCAGTCCAGTCCCAGAGTTTCTATGGCCTGGGAAATTTGTGTCAAACTCTGCCTAACAGAGAATGTGCTCCTTTCCCTCCCTCCCTCCCTCCCTTCCTTCTTTCCTTCCTTCCTTCCTTTCTTTCTTTTTTCACAGAGTTTCTCTCTTGTTTCCCAGGCTGGAGTGCAATGGCACGATCTCAGCTCACCCCAACCTCCACCTCCTGGGTTCAAGCGATTCTCCTGCCTCAGCCTCCCAAATAGCTGGGATTACAGGCATGTGCCACCACGCCTACCTAATTTTTGTATTTTTAGTAGAGATGGGGTTTCTCCATGTTGGCCAGGCTGGTCTCAAACTCCTGACCTCAGGTGATCTGCCCACCTCGGCCTCCCAAAGTTCTGGGATTACAGGCGTGAGCCACCACGCCTGGCCAGAATGTGCTCTTTTCCTTCGGCCTAAGTATTCCGCACATTTGGAAGCCCTGTCAAAGGCTGCCATAGCACCAGGGTGGCTGCTTCTGCGGAGCAGCTGCTGAGGCATCCTACTTCTCCTTTGGGTCTTTTGAGGTCCACCCTCTGTTTGTGTCTTTGGTCAGTGCTGACCACTCAGAAGCCATGTCAGACAGAGCCTGGCTACCCCGAGGGGTGGTGCTGGCTTGTGACCACCACACACTTAAGGGTTATCCTCAGCTTTCTAGGACCTGAAGCATAATGTTGTCCACTCACCCAGAACTGTTCCAGCTGTGCGTCTTTTGCTAACAAAACTTTTCAGGGAAGGATCGTCAGCCTGCATGTCAAGAGCTACATATCTTCCCAGGGACTGGGGAACCTGTGTTCCCAGCACCAGTGCTGCTTAGTGAGGAGGGAGTCAGAATAGAGGGAGCTGGAACCCCATGACCACAGCTGCCCCTTGAAACCATGAAGTCCTCAGGAGGCTTGCTGAATTGAAGCTGCCATACCCCATGTAGACGGCCTCCATCTGTTGCCAAAGCTCTTTCAGACAGGTTCAAATACAATTAATTCAGCTACACCTTTCCCTAGATTAACTATGTAGTTAACTATACGAAATTGCCATATTTGTGGGTCAAAAACAGTCCAATATTACAACTTCACGTAGTTCCACCTAGTAGTTTTCTTTTGAAATGTTCTTTTTTTCCTTTCTTTCTTTTTTTTTCTTTTTGAGATGGGTTATACTCTGTCACCCAGGCTAAGATGCCATGGCGAGATCAGGGCTCAATGTAGCCTCGACCTCCTAGGCTTAAGTGATCCTTCCACCTGAGCCTCACAAGGTGCTGGGATTACAAGCATGAGCCACTATGCTCAGTCTCTTTTAAAATTTTCTTTTTCTTTTTGAAACAGAGTCTCTGTTGCCCAGGCTGGAGTGCAGTGGCACGATCTTGGCTCACTGCAACCTCTGTGTCCCAGGTTCAAGTGATTCTCATGTATCAGGCTCCCTAGTAGCTGGGATTACAGGCACACACCACCATGCCTGACTAATTTTTGTATTTTTAGTAGAGATGGGGTTTTGCCGTGTTGGCCAGGCTGATCTCGATCTCCTGACATCAAGTGATCTGCCCATCTCAGCCTCCCAAAGTGCTGGGATTACACACGTGAGCCACCATGCTCGGCTCTTTTTAAATTTTAAACTTTCAATTTTAAACTTCTAAATAGCAAAAGGTTGCAAAAATAGTATTAAGAGGTCCCATGCACTCATCACTCAGCTTCCGCAGTGGTGGCATCTTATGTAATATTATATGCTGATCAAACCCAGGAAATTGGTATTGGCATCATACAGCTAATTAGTTTACAGATCTTGCAATGAACTGGTTTACAGGCTTTGCTTAGATTTTTACCAGCCTAATGGCTTTTGGGGGCTACCTCCTAGTGACTTCCACACTGACACTGAACAATCTTTTACAGTCTGTTTATTTTACAGATAACAGATCACTTATTTTTTTTTAAGTTTTTGCAAATATTATGTTCTCAAGATAAAAATTCAAATGATATAATTGTGTATAAAATAGAACACGAGAGCTTCCCTCCTCTCTTTTCTCTCTCTTTGTAGAAGTAGCTACCATTGGAAAGCTGATGTAAATCTATCTTTGCTTTTTCCTATGGATACACACACACAAACACATACGCAATTTCTTTTACAAAAACAATCATATTTTATAAACGTTCTCTTAATATGTTATGAACAAATTAATTGCAACAGTACCACGATTTTTGCTTATTACCATTTTCTTTTATTTGTTTCACTGAGTGAAAGATCAAGTTCTGAGAGTGATTTACTCTGCCCTGGCAAGCGAGTCTTGAGCGCTCTCCTTTAATCCGGCCTCCATGCTGCAGATGACAGTGTCTTCCTGGCAGGATATTCTGTCTCTTTGTCATTTCAGATTCCCAAATTGGTTGCGTCGTTCTCCACCAGAGCCCAAATTTCTGCTATGACCTCTGCAGCTTCTGGGCTGCTCTGCTCCACTCCACTCACTCACTCTCTCCATCGCAGTCAGCCAGGTTTGCTGACCCATCTATGATCTTCTTTGAAACTCAGCACATTTACGATTTAGGATTTCTCATCTGTCAGGCCTACATCTCTCCCAATATTGTTTAACTTGGGACATGGTTATTAAATCTCTGTGGACTTCTGTTTTCTCATCCGTAAAAGGATCACCTACAGGGCTATAAGCTCTAGAGCAGGAGGAAGCACACTTTTTCTGTAAAGGTCCAGGGAAGCAGGCCAGGTGCAGTGGCTCACACCTGTAATCCCAGTACTTTAGGGGGCCGAGGCAAGAGGATCACTTGAGACCAGGGGTTTGGGGCCAGCCTGGGTAATATAGTGAGATCCCATTTCTACTTTAAAAAAAAAATTAAAAGGTCCAGGGAAGTAAACACTTTAGACTTTGCCAGCCACATGGTTTTTGTTGCAGCCAATCAGCTCTGTCATTGTTGTGCAAGAGTAGCCACACACGATAGGTAAATAAATAGACAGGGCCTCATTCCAACAAAACCTTACCTGTGGACACTGAAATCTGAATTTCATATTGTTTTAATGCACCACAAATTCTTCTTCTTTTTTTCTCAACTGTTTAAAAATGTAAAGAACATTTTTGACTCACAGGTAGTACAAAAACAAAGGTGGTGGGCAGGACTTAGCCCATGGGCTGTAATTTGCCAACCCCCTGGTCGAGTAGGAAGCACCTAGGCTTTGGGGTCAGATAAACTAGGATTTCAATAGCTTTTGTTATCTATCTTTTGTCACCTGCTAACTGTGTGACCTTGAGCAGGTTATATAAGCCTCTTAAACTTCAGATCTGGAAGGGTTGCTATAAGCATTAGAGATAACCTATGTAAAGTCTGTGACATGCAGAGGGCACTCAGTAAGTGCGAGTTCCTTTTCCACTTGCTTGAGGATATTTCCAACACTAGAATTCAGTAACCCAGAGCACAAAGTCCATTTCCATTGTAAAGCGTTTTGGGGTGAAGATGACTGAGAGGTGTGTATACACTGGTTTAAACATACTCTGCAGATTCTTTGGCTTAATTGCAAGTGTACACATGTATGCATAGAGATTTTATGTTTACACACAGATTCCGTGCCTCTCCATGGCGACAGGGAGCAAGTGACCTCTCACAAGGGGTCCTGAATTTTAGATTGTACAGGAGATGCCTCCAATTTAGTAATTTCTTACTCTTTTATAACTTTATAGCAATTTGTGGCATGCTTCTTAAATCAAGAAGTTTCAATAAAATAAAAAAATCAATATGCATTATATATTCTATAAAAGAGACACTTCAATAACTCAAAAAGTCTACGTTCTCCAAGTGCCCCGCCACAAATGGTTATAGCCCTTGGATGAAGCAGCTTTCTAGTCCTCTTCTGAACTTACCTACTTTCGTGTTCAGACAGGCCCCATGCTGGGACATTTCAACCCACTGTAGAATTTAAAGTGACTTACATGTTGTTGTAGTCCATTTTGTGCGGCTATAACAGAATGCCTGAGACTCAGTAATTTATAAAGAAGAGACATTTATTTCTCACAGTTCTGGAGGCTGGGAAGTCCAAGATCAAGGCTCCAGCAACTGGCAAGGGCTGCTTTCTGCTGCCAAGATGGCACTTGCTGTGTCCTCTGGAGGAGAGGGACCTATGTCCTCACATAGCAGAAAAGCAGGAAGGAATGAACCCACTACTGAAAGCCCATTTTGAAAGGGCACTAATTCATTCATGAGGAAAGAGCCCTTGTGACCTGAAGATCTCTTCAGAGGCCCCACCTCCCAACACTGTTGCATTGGGGATTCAGTTTCCCACATATGAATTTTGGGAAACACATTCATAACATAGCACATATATTATTTCATTTGACACCTAGAACTGGTTTTATTAGTATCTTTTTGTGTGATGGAACAGGCTCAGAGAGGTTAAAATGATTACCAACAGCACACAGCTGTAGGAGGAACTAGAATGCAGGCCCTGGATTCCTGGTCTAGTCCTCTGGCCAATGTGTGGCCTTCTTCCAACACTACTTCTAAATATTATATTTGGTCCATTTCACTTCCTTATTATCTAGTTTTTGAAGATATGGTCTGTATCTTTTTTGCATTACATGAGAGATTCTAGACAGTTTTACCTAATGCAGTTTTCAATTAGTATTCAACAAATACAGACGCTCTTCTATTTACGATGAGGTTATGTCTGGATAAGCTCATCCTAAGTTGAAAATATTGTACCTTTGTTTTGTTGTTTTCTGAGACAGGGTCTGGCTCTGTTGCCCAGGCTGGAGTGCAGTGGCATGATCTTGGCTCACTGCAGCCTCCACCTCCCAGGCTCAAGTGATACTCCCACCTCAGCCTCCTGAGTAGCTGGCACTATAGGCATGCACCACCACACCTGGCTAAGTTTTATATTTTTTTGTAGAGACAGCGTTTCACTATGTTGTCCAGACTGGTCTTAAACTCCTGAGCTCAAGTGACCTGCCTCAGCCTCCCAAAGTGCTGGGGTTACAGGCGTGAGCCAGTGTGGCCGGCGAAAATATTGAACCTTTTGACTTATGGTATTTTCAATTTAGAATGGGGATATCAGACATATTCCCATATGCTGAGATGTGTAGAGAATACCGACTGCTTTTGCACCATTGTAAAGTAAAAAAAATCGTAAGTGGAGCTGTTGCAAGTCAGGAACCGGCTGCAGTCATTTCTTCATTCACATATTCAGCAGCTGTGCTCAAGTCATTGCCCTTCAGTTAGTCATTTGTAAGCATTTGCTGGGTGCTTCTGTGAGCTCAGGGAAGAGATCACAAATGCTGTGGAGGATATGCAGGAGGTTTTCCAATGTAGCTGGTTTTCCAACATGAGGCAAGAGCCTCAGCCTTAGACAGACTCAGGCCCAGGTCTCAAAGCTGGTTAAAATCAGGTCTAAAGTTCCTTAATCTCTACAGGTCTTGTTTCTTCACCTGTAAAGTGGAGAAATGAATATCTACTTCATAATAATGTTGTAAGAACACAAGTGCTTGATTTACAAACAGTGCTGATGAAATAGTAGCTATTATCAATCACAAGCAATGAATACCGTATTAGGCAGGATAGGGTAGGTTGCACGGGGTTCCACATCTCAGTGTCTCACCACGTTATCCCTCATATATTGATGCCCTACGACCATTGTGGATGCGCTGAGGCTCCGCTCCAAGTCATCTTCCCTTGGGACTCATGCTGACTGAAAGGTCGTATCTGGAACACCAGGGAGAAGCCGAGGAGAGAGAGAGCTTGGCAGAGCTCACACTGGCTGTTAGAGCCCAGGGTGACCTGCGTTACTTCTCCTCACCTTTCGTGGGCCAAAGCAAGTCACATGGCCAAGCCTGACAGGACTGGGAAGAGAAAATAGAATTATCTCCTGGCAGAGGCAGTGAATATTTTGGAACACTGTTACAGTTTACCACAATATAGATGCAAAATAACCTGAAGAGACTACCAGAAAGTGTGGTACAGAAAAGACATGTAAATATGGAATCAACAGTAACATTGAGTGGGCTTTTAGACTTAATTGCTTCCAGAACAAACAATTCTTTTTTTTAATTAAAAATTTTTTTTGGCTGGGCATGGTGGCCCATGCCTATAATCCCAGCACTTTGGGAGGCCGAGGGGGAGGATCCCTTGAGCCCAGGAGTCCAAGACCAGCATGGGCAAGATGGCGAGATCCCATCTCTATTTTTTTCTAATTAAATAATAATAATAATAAATAAATTCATTTTTTTGAGACAGAGTCTTGCCCTATCACCCAGGTGGGAGTGCAGTGGTTTGATCATAGGTCACTGCAGCCTCTAACTCCTGAGTTCAAGTGATCCTTCCACCTCAGCCTCCCAGGTAGCTGGGACTGCAGGCATGAAGCACCGTGACCGGCTAAGTTTTTAACTTTTTTTCTAGAGATGGGGTCTCACTATGTTGCCCAAGCTTGTCTTGAACTCCTGGCCTCAAGCAATCCCCCCAACCTTGGCCTCCCAAAGTGTTGGGATTACAGGCGTGAGCCACCATGCCCAGCTGAGAACAAATGATTCTTTAAGAATTTTCTGAGAAAGGCTTGTCATGCTCACTCTCTTGTCAGGCTTATATAAAATCAAAGGTTACTGTACATGCACTCCAACAGTTGTGAAATACACAGAGTTCCAGGACAGCCAAGCTTCTGTTTATCTTCCTCAAGGCTTTCCGAGGCAAACATCAATCAAGTTAAATAAGTTCTTGTCATTCAACCTAGGTTTTTAAAATGCATTTGGAGAAATCAATAGCATTTTGGAGACTCATTAATTTGAACGTGAGGGCACACACACACAGACACACACACAGACACACACACAGACACACACACAGAGTTGTCAATCTTTTGGCTCCTGTATCAGTCAGGGTCTTTTAGTTACAAACAACAGAATCCATGCTAGGAAAAAAAAAAATCTAGTAATAGCAATTAAGTAGCTCAGAAAATTTCCAGGAGAGCTTTGTTCTTAAAAACAATAGCTGAATTACATTGATCACATTGCCAGATTGTTCCAGGAGAATACTGACTGCTGCCAACACTGGGTGTGAGGCATTGCTGTGAGAACCTCTGCCAAGTTACCCTTGAAAGGTAGACATATTCCTTCCCTGTG